>NC_086291.1:33918071-35118071 GCF_963924245.1 Chroicocephalus ridibundus | reverse complement strand
AGGGAACACTTCAGAAAGGTAAAGCCAGGCCTGGGTTTCATTTCAATAGAGTTTACCAAGTTATACACAATGTACACATTATATGTGAAGGGTTAGAAGTGTAAGACGACAATAAATTAAGATTTTTGCCACTGTCAACAGTTATTCTTAGGGTCCTAGGTTGCACCCTTTAACTTGACAAACAGGAAAAGCTGTTTTTAGTTTCCTGAACTTTTGCAAATCTACTGATTCCAGCCTCACATGCAGGACAGACAGAAGCAACCCTTGGGGAGTCACGTCTTGCATTTTCACAGACAGACAGCAGAAGCCAAAGATACTGGGCTTCCAGCTTCACAAATCAGACTGTACAACAAATACTTCCTAGATCCCTGGCAGAAAACTCACTAAAAAAGAGAACGAGGTGTTTATTTTAAAGAGAGTTAGTTACTGGATTATTTCTTTTGAAGCAAATCAGTAACTCTGTGAAGCTAAGCAAATAAGGATAGAAGTAGAAGACATCATGAAGTTCAAAGGTTAATTGAAAAGAAGTCCATGCAACTCATCATTAAAGAAATTTCCCAACCTACCCAAGCAACAATAGTGAGAGGTAGAAGCAAAGGACTGAAACTACATAGGTAAGCTGTCTTCCTGAAGGAATGCAGAAAATATAGTACTTATCGTTTTAATCATTAGTAAGGAAAAGGATACCATTCCTCTACTATACAAGAAGCACGAAGAGCACCTTGCTTTAGTTTGTATTTAAGAAGTATCACATGCTCAAAGCTAATGGAGAAATTTTAGAAGATTAGAGAATCATCAAGCTCACTAACGAGCAACACCCCTGACCACATACAAGGTCCATAATGCCATTCAATGGCACTAACAAAATCCACTCCATGCATAACTCCCCCTCAGTCCGCAGAGGAGAACGGGCTGCCTTCATTACAACCATCGAGCCAGCAAACAAGAACAAACTAAGTTCAGAGCCCACTCAAATTCCGTTTGTACCTAGATGAACAATAATGTAACATTTTTAGGGAAAAAGCAAGCCCCACGCAATGAAACCTCCAGATGCTGCTTCCCACACAAGGCCCCTGGCTATACATTAACATTATGACTCACACTTGCATATTGACAGCACCTATGGTCTATGCAGCTTGTTTCATCTTGAAAGCAACTCCAGTATTACACACAACTAGGACACTGGAAAGTACTCCGACCTTGACACCTTTTAACCACAATTTTCTAGAACTTCACAGTTTTAAGAAATACTTAATGCGACACTTTTATAGCACCTTCCTATTCTATTTGTACACCAGCCTGCAAGGACTCCAGCCTCTCTCGGCACATCAGGAGTGATTGGGGCTCAAGATGACTTCAAGCATTGAAGAACAATCACTACAGTCTCAAGTTACGATGTGATACTCAATATAACCTGTGACATGATGAGGAATATAATGGAAGACCAAGTCTGATCTGCCAGATGAGTCCAGTACGCACCAAGGTGGTATCAATCACGGTAAGTATTTGCCTGCTGTGTGACACACCTGCTGGGTCTCCAGAGGACAATCCCCCCAGAGCAGGTCTCAGGCTGGCACGTGGCAACCCAGCTATGCTGGGAATCAATCGGCATTAACCCATCTTCATCGGATCCTCCTCAGTTAAGCATTTTAAACTGCTCATGTTTTACCAAAACATTTATTGAGTTTCATAGAATCAAAGGGTTGGAAGGGACCTCTGGAGATCATCCAGTTCAACCCCCTGCCAGAGCAGGGTCACCCAGAGCAGGTGGCACAGGAACGCGTCCAGGCGGGTTTGGAATGTCTCCAGAGACGGAGACTCCACCACCTCTCCGGGCAGCCTGTTCCAGGGCTCTGCCACCCTCAAAGGAAAAAAGTTCCTCCTCATGTTTAGGTGGAACTTCCCATGCTCCAGTTTGTGCCCATTACTTCTTGTCCTGTCCCCAGGCACCACTGAAAAGAGCCTGGCCCCATCCTCCTGACACCCACCCTTTCCGTATTTATAAGCACGGATAAGATCCCCCCTCAGCCCTCTTTTTTCCAGACTGAAGAAACCCAAATCCCTCAGCCTTTCTTCATGAGAGAGATGTTCCAGTCCCCTCAGCATCTTGGTAGCCCTTTGCTGTCCCCTCTCCAGCAGTTCCCCGTCCTTCTCGAACCAGGGAGCCCAAAACTGGACACAGTACTCCAGGTGCGGCCTCACCAGGGCAGAGCAGAGGGGGAGGATGACCTCCCTCCACCTGCTGGCCACACTCTTCTTGATGCACCCCAGGGTGACCTTGGCCTTCTTGGCCATGAGGGCACATTGCTGGCTCATGGTCATCCTGTTGTCCCCCAGGACTCCCAGGTCTCTTTCCACAGAGCTGCTCTCCAGCAGGACAGCCCCCAACCTGTCCTGGTGCAGGGGGTTATTCCTCCCCAGGTGCAGCACCCTACCCTTGCCCTTGTTGAATTTCATAAGGTTCCTCTCTGCCCAGCTCTCCAGCCTGTCCAGGTCTCTCTGTATGGTGGCACAGCCTTCCAGTGTGTCAGCCACACCCCACAGCTTTGTGTCATCGGCAAACTTGCTGAGGGTGCACTCTATCCCCTCATCCAGGTCATTGATGAATATATTGAAGAGGACTGGACCCAGTACTGACCCCTGGGGAACACCACTCGTCACAGACCCACTTTCTATAAGTCTGCTCCCTGGTTAAGCAATGCTGGGAAACAGGAGTGAAAGAAGAGAAAACATAGCCAAGCAATTTTTATTCAACTGCTAAAACTACTATGGTTGTCCTAGTTGAGAACTTTAGTTAGGACTGCTCTGTTATCAAGAGTGATTTTAGTGTCTGAACTTCATTAGGTGCTCTGAAGAATCCTCTAACAACTGCGTAAAAGCTTCGCAGCTACACACAAGCTCCTTATTTCTATCAGAAAAGTACTGCCACTAAATACCACCTGCGGAATTCCCCAGGGCTTTTGTGACCTGTCCACAATTTACTTCTGAAGCTCAGCTTCTAGAAGAAAACTGTCCTGTAGCTTTGCCGTATATAAATTCTTCCCTAAGAACATGTTCATGAGCAATGCACAAAGTAATTATATTGAGAAAGAAAGCTATGTTTTCCAACCTAGCGTAGCTTTTCAGCCATCACTGCCCAATCTACAATTTTTGCCATGAACAACAATCAGAAAAAAGTACAACTTATATTCTTCAAAGTATTTTTATGGTAAAGTCTTGCTGATTTTGAATGAAGAATTTAACTTCAAGAGTTCTCTTTCAACTCCCCATCCAAACATATATTAAAGTCTAATTCAAATTTACACTAGAGTAGAGATGTTGCACTCTTGAGCATAAAAAAAAATTGCATTTTAGGACAAAAAAAGATTATTCTCACACAAATAAGGCTGTCATACAGAATGACAAAGAAGTCTACGTTGTTTGTTTTCTGCGCTTACCAGAAGTACAACTATGCTATTAATTTTGTCTTTGAAATAGAACAAAAAAGTAGTGTCAGTAGAGAACACACACACTATACCATATCAGAGTCCTGAACGTAAGATCTCCAACCACATTTCACCTGCCCTCTGAAGTGAGGTAGAGCTACAATTCTTTGTTCAAGCAAAAGTCTCCCAGACCACAGTAGCAAGAATTACAAGCTTTTTTCTAAAGATTAATAGCGGGAAATTTCTAATTACCAATTACTTAGCCACAAACCCCAAAAACCTGCATGCACAGATACATGCATATCAGTCCAAAATGCAGTTGTTTTTTCTTTATATCAGTTACTCCATCAAACAAGATCCAATAGCACTTCTACTTTATTTACCAGCTTGATATAGCTGTGTACCACCACCACCAGAGAGCACCAAAGGCACAAGCTGACGTAATCAACAGTCTGTCTGTCTAAATCAAAACCGTTTAACCTTTTTGAAGCTGTCAGCTAGATACTAGTGCCATCCTCCCAGCCCAGCTGAATCACTCTGAGCTGCAAGATCAGAACTGTGCTGCTTGGCATTCAGGAGGCCCTGTAGATCAGACCATTTGGAGGCTGCTTGCCAAACACCTTCACTGTATATGCAACTTTTTACCCTCTATGTGCATTTATAATACAGTTTGTAAGGCCTTAACAAGGACAAGCTACAAGACAGCTGTATGTTTGGAGAATGAATGTTTCTTGTTTTGAAAGTCAAGCTTGATCCAAAGTTATTTAAATCCATGCAAAGGGTCAGGGATTTACCTTCCTTCCCAAATGCTGCCCACTTGGGAGATGGGATGAAGAGCAAAAAATATCCCCTCTGCCATGGAAGAGTCAGCTTTGAGAATAAAGTCAGTGTCTAAATATATTACACCAGATTTCTTTGATGGCATCAGTGTAGACACTCACAATCATGCATAGTCATTCCTACAGCTGTAGTCTTGGCTCCAGTTTGTCCATATAACCAGTTATAAGCATTTGCAAGACTCTATTTGACTGGAGTCAGATGGAGTTGTGCCTAATCTCTGCCCAACCTCCACATTAACTTTCCCGTTCCCCCCGCCCCGTGCACAGACACATGTATTACCTTACCTGAGAACTGCTGCTGAATCCTGGAGGCTGGCTATACTCCGTGGAATCAATAATACTACTGCAAAACCAAAAGAAATAGTCTGCTTAAATCAACCGTTCTTTATCATTTTTAACCTATTTGTTATTCCCACCTTTACATCCTGTAGCATATTTGCCTTTGAAATTCATTTTACAGACAGAGAACACAAAGTTATTTTTTGTTTGGGAGGAATTTATTTTTTTTTATAAATAGAGGGATCTCTAAGAGCAGAATGCTGTCACACACAATTATGTGTAGTGCAATCTAATAATTTCCAATGAGAATACAAAAGCACATCTTTTGTATGAAATATGTAGAATAAGACATTCTGAAAATAACATGCTACCATTGGTTTTCAGTTCCTTTAAAAAAAAGTTTAATGCCATGGCAATTGAAACAGCACTGTGAAGAGAAAAGCCAGAGAAATCAGCTTAAGATAGACACTAGTATTCCAGACATCTCTGAAGACACACAGAACAGACACAAGTAATGAAATACAGAAATAAACTAAAAACATAGTGACAGCCAGGATTACTATTATTAGAAAATGCCACACCATATTTAGCTATGTAGTGTCTATGACACACAACATACCTTAAATCACTGTTTTCAAAACATAGTATACATAGGCTAACTCAAGAGATCTAACTTTCAAAACTGCAAACCAATCTACTGATAGAAGCAGAAGACAGGTGGTTCAGTATTCTTGCACATATAAGCAAAATATTTAGCTCTCACAATAACACACCAAAGCCAGATTAAAGTAAAGAAAAACATCATTTATTACGAAGAACACATTACAAACACCACCATGATTTGTTTCTAAAAAATCTTTATAACTAGCTTCTGCTATATCATTTGGCTTGGACAGAAACAAAACTATCTGGGTCTTACTTACAAGGTAGCCTTAGATTTAAGCATTGCTGGGGAAAGCTGAAGGTTTCTTTAGAAAGCTGCCAGAACACTGCTATAGGTCCTGCTTTTGTAAAAGGTGATTGTACCTATTGATGTTTATGGAACAGCTGCCAGAACTGATGCTTAGACCTGACATTCTTGGTCATAAAATTAGTGGTTTGGCTGAAATGCCCGTCAGGGCACCTGTAAGTCTAGAAGCATGAAATAGTAGTATAGTGGTTCAATATTTCTCTGAATGTTTTAAAGCTCCCCTGGAGGCAGAGGGAAGTAGAAACAGAAGATGAGAGATGATTTTAAAGTCTCATTAGCGGTTAACTTGTAAGATGAGATTGATTTGGCTTCTGTTACAGGCAAGACAAAAGCTGCAAACCAAGAAAATCTGAGGGATAAAAATCATTATTTGCTGCAAGCTACTGCAAGGGAGAAAACAGCAGAGCTGTTTTGGGCATGGTCAGGGACAATGAACTTTAAATTAGAACGTGGCCACACGAAATAATGAAGCACACACAGCAGATCCTGCATAAGTAAGATGCTGGGCTGGAAAGTAATGAAAAAGTACTCCATTCTGAGACAGGTATAGTGGCAATTAACAGCAAAACACACAGACTTTGAGCGTCTGGTCTCATTTTGCTGCAGGTTGTCTGGTGATGTAAAACCTTCAGGAGTGCAAACGTCATCTCCCTAACCAGAATACAAATTCAAAGTCATTTCTGTGCAGTGCCTGTAGCTGAGTTAACTGGCATACGCTTGAATGTTTTCCCTTTTAAAAACCGGATGCAAATAATCAGAAAATTCCAGGAGTTCCCTCTGAATTCTTTTTTAGAAAGCTGTAACATTAGGTTCAATTAGAAGATTCAGCTACACTGACACAACATATTTAAAAACCTGGAACAGCAACAAAAACACAGCAACTTGCAGACTTTAAATCCCATTTGTTAAACCCTTATGGGAGTGGGAAGGGGTAATTAGAACAAATGGAGGAAAACAAGATCAGGATTTCGATAACTGAATCACAGTTACCAGGAAACTAATTTTTAGATCAAAATCTTTCCCTATAAACTTCTATTAGAGTGATAGTTTGTTATTGCTGTTACTGCCTGAATACACAGTCACAGAGAAGTTGCTTATTCATATCTCCTGTTTGCACCACTTACTGGTAGCAAAAATAGCACGCGTGCGTGTTCAGAAAAACCCAACAGAACTATTTGTTCTTTTCCCTTACTCTTCCCCTCTTGTTCTCTATTAGTATACAAGCCTAGCAATCTGCAAGGCTGTAAACAAGTGCTGTGCCATTACCCAATTTAATATTTCATCATACCCTGTACAAGCATAAGAGAAAACACTTGTTTCTTGAAGCCGAGAACATATTGAACATGATAGCCACACTTGTTTTATTGCTAAAGAACTTATGAAGGAAGATGGGGAGCCACAGTAATTTCACATTTTGATGATGCTAAAAGTGTGGCAAAAAGAAGCTACAAACAATGAAAAGAAACAGAGAATTAATGAAGCAAGCCTCTGATTTAGAGGAAGTAGATGAATAAGGGCAAGTCACTAGAGACCAGATAAAACTGAATTCCAGAGGAATATTTTCTTGAACTTTAAAGGCTAAAGAGTTTTTCTTCATCTCAGCAAGGGCCTGTGATAACCTTGTACTATTTATAAGACACATAAGCAAAATTTTATACAATTATATTTCATTATCAGGGTGTTCAGCATGTTAACAAGTTATATTCCAATTTAAATATATCATTTTAATTCACTGATAAGTTAAAACGTCTCTGCAAGTTCGATAACATTTTAACATGGAAGCGAAACCATCCCAAACTATATTTGTAGTTCATTCTTAGTGATTCACAGCATCTCTAAAATGTAATTTGGATATTAAATATTTCAGTTAACACAGCTAAAAAAAAATCATCATACTCTAAAGCTCCTATCAGCTGTTCTGCAGCACTCTTTCCAAGGAGGAATCACAGTTACAGCTTTTGAGATACTCTCCAAAACTTACATTTAATGTTGAAAAGAAAATAAATTTCAAGTGGTAGACCTTTCTGGAATCTGAGTTCTGGTAATTCAAACCAATTCAATTACTTGAATTACACAAAACTGTCAGAATAGAGCTGGGACAGAAGTTAAAGAGTCTGGCAACAACTTAGGCCTGTTCAGACACTTCCTTTAGGTACCATTTCCTCTTCAAACACTCAGGACTACTTCTTAATGCAGGAATGTCATTGAGAAGCAGAAAAGGGGCCTTCTCAAGCAGAGAGAAAAAGGCAACCCCAGATACCCTAGAAAACCCCTAAACATCTTATTATATCCCACCCCTAGCACGCTGTACCAGAGGAAAAACCCCAAAGTTCAAGACACAGCTGAGATGGAACCAGACAAGCATAAGACGACCAGGCAACAAAGAGAGCCCATGGTCTCTGCACCTGCAGGTAAAGCACATCAATCCAAAGTCACTAAAATATTTTGGACACTATCTTACACATTCAAAAGCAAGAGTGAGAGTGATTGATCCTAGGACATGCAATGAACAGGCATAAAGGAATAATAAGAAATTCTCAGTAGACTGAAGCCAGTGAAGGTCTCACAGCAGATTTTTTTTTTCCCCCCAAAACTCTTTCATCAAAACTCTTGGTCTTAAAATGTTATTCCAGCTTTCAACAGATAAAGAGTTCTTCAGGAGCTTGAGCCCAACCAGTGCTCAAGTTTTCCCCAAGCAGCAGTACCACGAAGGAAGCAACAAGCAATCTATTTAGTAACCAATAACCAGAAAACTAGTAGAACCTGACAAGAATCTTGTCAGCTTCACAAAACTGCTTCTTGGCAAAACAGCAATAAGCCACATCAAAAAAACACACCTGCACCCGAAAAAACTAAACAAGCAGTAAAGAGCAGAATAACAAATGCTGTTCCCATCCATCTTGGCCATACTGCTGTCCTTTCCCTTCAGGGCCAGCCAGAGCTTCATCGAAATATGAGAGAATCTGGTCTCAATGTCTAGAAATAGCATCTTGGTAAGAAATCCCAGCCAGTATTGCCAGACTCCCTACCAGAGCACTGTATCTAAATCTCTGTAGGGGAGGAAGTCTGATCATTTTTTCCTACTTATTTCTGGGCTGTTAGGTTTAGAGCTGCTAATTGCAGAAAGGGTACCGGTACAATTTTATAACAGAAGTCAACAGTTTAGAGAACTCACCTGTTAAGAGGTGGAAGAGAACAAAACTTGGCCCTGCAAAACTAGAGCTTCTTACAACCAAAAGCCATGGCTACGAAGAAGTAGAGCACTTCAAACCTTGGCACATGCAACTTGAACACAAGAAGCATCTGCAGTTTTATCATCCAGAAGGCAGACTCACAATATTCCAGACAAAAAAAAGCCACATTGAAAATAGGTTGCTAGAAAGGCATTTCATTAAATCAAATCAGTCAGATGAACAGAATCAATAAGCTGTATAATTAAAATTTTTGATCTTGTGAGCCCATACCTTCAGCCATTCACACTGAGTAGGACACCAATACCATACAGTGTTAAGACCTCTCATATGCCAAGCAGAACTGCATAACGTTCAGGTAGCATGTATTTAACAGTAATATTTCAGACCATAGCAAAGACTCATGCCTCAAGTTAACTAATCCACACTACATTTAAAACCACCAGCTTTCCCCAGCATCTGATTTAGAGTATACTTTTCATCCAACTGCAGACTCAGATAGCTTTTTCTTCACTGCTTTGTTCACATAAAGTTTATACCAATCAAAAACAGAACAGGAAAATATTGTATGTCACTCAAAAACTAGTTTTGCTCATATTTTGGGCATAGCATGGAGAGGATTAGTGAGTACAGTGCAATATGGACAGCTTGAAATCCAAGTTCCGAGTTGCAAGCTCCATACCTGTGTGAAGGTGAAGGAGCCTCAAACTGCGGCACCGTACTGTCCTCACTGACTGGGGAATACAAGCCACTCATTTCCTGAAACAGAAAGCCAAGTTACAGCAAAGCTAACAGAACATGAATAGTAGGCACCATCTAATACATGGTGTTCACACAGTAGTGGTTTTGTTTTCCAAGCAGATAACCAACTGAATCTACATTTATTCAACTCTCACCTAGAAGAAGAAGAAACATTTGTTTTCTTGATTTTCTAACCCGGTATAAGAAATTCTACAACTACAGTACTTTTTGCCCCAAAAGAGGCAGTTCTGGAGTTGATACTTAAAAAAAAAAAAAAATCAATGGATTTGGTTACCGTCCAACTGACTCTACCCCAGGACCTCCCTTAAACATGGCAAAAGCAGCAAGCTATAACTGCATTTTTGAGATATGTGCAAGCTTTTATCTAATAGCCTTTGCACTTGAAAGTAATGCTGGTCATGGCAAGAATAGCCACAAGATGACAGGGCAAAGGTGGTATTGTGCTCCAGACTTAAAAGAGGATCTATCATTCTTCTGTGGGGCAAGTCCACAGAAGACAAACTTTGCATATAAACTTGCCTTTGTCACTGCCTAAATCACTGCTGTGTACCCAGTGTGAGACTGTACCTTCTATCTGTTCAAGAAATGGAAGCTATGCAGGATGCTGCAGCTCATTAGTTAGGGGGCAAGGTGTTCCAGGACAACATTACTGGCACTTTTCAAATTCCCACTAGATGCCCATTAGTTGTTAGGTAGAAAGTAGGATATCTGTGACAAGAGAGATCCCAGGCTTTAGAGATCAGAGCCAAGGTCACTATCACACAACAGATATGTACCCCACCTGCAGTCCGCTGAAGTGCCTGATTAAAGAGCAGAGAAGCAGGTAGCTAGATACTTTCCAAGGGATCCTGCAGCTTTGGATATAGCTTCTCCGAGATCTGAAGACCTATTTTACCAGTCTCAAGGAAACATGCTAAGGTATATTTATTTCCCAAGAGCTGAGAAACATTTAGGGAAATAGGTAGATAACAGCAATTTTCAGACCACGTTACAATTTGCATAGTATCAGCTGAAGGGAAGTTCCTGCAATTGTCAGCTCTCTTTATATTTGGATAATTCATTAGCATGCATATAAATTGGAAGTGAAGAAATCCAAAAGGCTTTTGGGTAGTGGTTGGGAGCTCATGCTGACTGCTTGAGATGAGCAAGAAGAGAGAAGCAGACCTGCAAACTGATTCCCAATACCTTTAATGCTATTTGAGAGGTGTCAGTCTGATGCATTCGTGAAACACCACTTTCCTGCTCCAAGATCAAAACACTAGAATGATCAGAGAAAGAGAACCAAGAAGGAACCTAAGGACTCAATAAGGACAAAAGGACTGAGCTGATGGGTTCACAAATACTTGGAGAATAATTCTTAACAAAAATCTCGAGAGATCCCCATCATTAAGGAATGGAGAAAATTATATCAGGAGGCAGCAGATTGCTTCTGTTGTGACATGCAGCAGGAGCTGGTATTGTTCCTACCCAGTCTCTGTATCACAGCTCTCTTGTGCACCCCCCCAATACCTCTCCATCTGAAGAGTGGCAAGCTGCTAAGATTTAAATAGCGTGTGAAAATAGCCAGAACACTGCAACGCAAAGTTCTAAGTTATGATCAATACACCAGCTGTGGATCTCTAGCAATTATTCTAAAATACTCACTACCAACACAAAAAAAAAAAACGGAAGATATGATTATACAAGACCTAGGTTTCAACGAAGTCCCCTCTTACCAACCTGCAGCTCGCAGGCATCACCTAAATGAACAAATTAAAGAAAGACCACCATCTGTTCATTTTCCCATTACTGACTCAAATGCCATAAATTTAACACAGCAGCCCCACAGCAAGGCAGACAGCTTGATGAAAATGAAAAATTGCCAGAGTCAGAACAATGTCTGGGCACCTCACCTCTACTCGTTTGATATCTTCTTCCAGAACACTTAGCTCCTTCTGGATCTGCTCCAATTGCTGTGGATAAGAGCATGGGAGAAGTCTAAATCAATCTGCGCTGCACCATCAAGATAAATCACAATCTTTTCAGAAAGGAACTTGAAGTATCTTAACTAGCATGCTACATGATTCAAAAGTCACTAGGCAGGAAGTTCATATGCATAGATTAACATAAGTGTGCACACAAACCACATTCAAGACAAAGTTGTTTTTGTGAAACAGTACAAAAATGAGCATGAAGTACTTTGATATCAGAGACCCACATTATTCAAACTAATACTTTTATGCTCCTCTAACGTCTTCCATACAAGGTATAACTGGTTTATAAATGCTGAACATAATAAGAAATAAACCACCACAATAAAACAGTGATCATTTCACCCTTCAACGAAATATGAAACGCTTTGCTAAAAGGTGTTAAGAGTATTTCTCTTGCTAGCAGTTAACCTACAAATAGCTAATTTAAAGTTATTGACCAAATTTTCAGATTGGCAAACACCTCTTATGACCAGACACATTTGCTGCAGGCACCCAGCAAGCAAAGGTGTGATACTTACCTTGGATTACACCATAAACTCCAGTCAATCTGAGGGTTACCCCTGAAAAGGTCAGAAGGGCACCTCCCCTGTCACCAGTCAACCTCTCCTTTCCCTTCTTTTGTCATACGTTAATATTTTTCAAGTTTTTGAACTTACTTTTCAGTCAGTCAATAACCTAGCTTCACTCATCTCTAGCAGCTGTGAAGCCACAGACTTGGTGATTGTTTACGATTAAGCAAGAGCATCATCTGCTTACCAGCTCTAACTCCCACCCTCCTCCAGGGTGTCCCACCTAAACACCCACACAGACTACACCCAGCCTTGCAAGACAAACACATGCACTTCTCCAGGTGAGAGCTCCAAGTCTGGACCTCAACAGACAAAACTCAAGTCAAAGGTAAGTCTGGTTCACTAAGACGCACGAGTCTAATGAATACATTGAGAACTGAAAGTCCACCTGACTCTCCTCAACTCATAAGAAAAATCTACAGACAACTACCACTGTGGCACATGACCAGAAGCTGTTACCAACTTGGCAAGTCCACTGAAAGCTAACTAGGCACGACACATTCTCTAAAGGCCAGACAAGTTTTTGTCATTTTGAATTTACAAGGGAATATCAAATTGCCCAAATCCGAAGTTACTAGTGTTGCAAGACATATTACTCTCAGTACGACATATTCCCAAGAACATTTGGCAGGCTATTCCCAAAGACTTATTCCCTCGAGCGCTTAGGCTTGATCCTTTAAGTGGTAAAGGGTTTTGCTTAAAGAAAAACACACCCACCACTTAAACCCCTATTACTGATCAGCATTCCAAATATCTGTGCTCTGCATTAGCTAATCCACCATTTTAATCTACCTTTTCAACATTAAAAAAAAGCTTCTGTCCCCGAAGACAGGACAGGAAAGGACTGCCATGGTCCACATCTATTTAACATGGCTGTTTCTTCCTTGGAATGAGATGGCATTGCGTTTATATCTCAATCTCTTTGCTCTGAAGGTTTCACTTTATATTTAATTTGAATCACAGACAGCACAAATTTAATAGTTTAAAACTAAACTGCCACAGATAATTTACAAACTGCTACACCACAACAGATAATTCCATTTTCACTTGCGAAATCTAAAGCAAGAATAGCAGGTGGTGCTATAGCTCCAAGATTAGTGGTAAAGTTAAGTGACACTTGCAGAGCACGGGTCCTGCCTGTACTCAGCTTTAGCAGACAAATACCATTAGTCCCCCACTTTCATAAATCCTATTTAAAAAAGAAGTTACAAAAACAGTTAGAAGTTCCAAAATTACAGCAAGGAAAACAGCTATTCTACAATTTACTGGCTTACAGCCAAAGTGGACAATGGAAAAACAACTGACAGTTGTCGCCATCATAAACTGTTTATAGGAACAAGACCAGAGACTTTTTTATTAACTTTTATGCAGCTTTTATTAACTACTGCACAGAGTCAGAAGTACACCATCTAGGACTTCATTTACTAATTCTTCCTTCTTGTTACATGAAGGCAAGCAATCTGAACGTACCATAAACTTATCTGATAGTAGCAAGTCTAAAAACTAGGCAAGTGTGCTTCATGCTTACTTTAGGAAAAGTCTTCTCATCAGCATCAGTCAGCATCAAATGAGTTACTAATGCACACATTGGGACTTTTTTTTGGTAGGTTGGCTCAAGTGTTTCATGATTTAGCTTTAATCTTTCAGAGACCTTAAATCAGTCTACATTCATTCCAATTAAACTTTGAAAAATGAGACTACTGATTTATAATTGCTAGCCATTGAGGGACACTTAAGGAAAGCTAAATGAATTATAGTCCTTGTAGAATATCCGGATTTATGGGCCCTTAATTTTATTTTCACTATGTTGGGCACAGAAAGCAAGCCAAGTCCTGTCCCAGTGATGGACAGAATCATGCCTGTCAAACTTCAGATTAAGTCAGCAAAAACATTTAGCATACACTGAAGTGTACGCTAAAGTAGAAGCACATACTATAAATTCTTTTCTCAGACACAGATGCTTTCCCAGAACTGAAAGGGCCAATGGACAAGGAGAAGGCTTCGATTCAGCACTTAACCCTCAGAATTTCAACTCCACTGAAGGAACTACAATAAGTTGATGTAAAATGTTCTGGTCCCCCACTACACACAAACACATACATATAAAAGAAAAATCAATGAGCTCAAAAAAGCCTGCGTTTCTTACAATCTCTGGAAAAAGGTTTTCAGACATTCAAGTCAAGAAGCTACCATAGGAGGAAACGCAGGCTTTCATATCATTCTTTTTATGGACCTTTCAGATCCAAACCCTTTTCACAGCCCCAAGGCAGTCCCTCCAGAAACTCTCTAGTTTGAGTCTGAAGCTTAGACACACATACAAAGAGTTCTTAAAAGACAGCTCTCAGCTCTGGACCACATGGATGAAGGGAAACCCTCTAGTTAGAGTTGCTCAGCGACAGAGACACCCCGCCATGCTACTGAATTTCCACATAAGACTTTTGCACAAGCTAGAACATAGGAAGTTCCGTTCAAATACACGGAAAAACTTCTTTACAGTGAGGGTGACAGAGCACTGGAACAGGCTGCCCAGGGAGGTTGTGGAGTCCCCTTCTCTGGAGATTTTCAAGACCCGCCTGGATGTATCCCTGAGGAATGTGCTTTAGGCAATCCTGCTCTAGCAGGGGAGTTGGACTAGATGATCTCTAGAGGTCCCTTCCAACTCTGAAGATTCCGTGATTCCGGGTGGGAATATTAATTTGAAATACAATGCTAAATACAAGATCATGTTTGGTTTGATTTAAGTTGGCTGTCTACTAACAAGCATAACTGGGCACAGAGCTGAGGTTTCATCCTTGGGCTTCCTGTTTTTCCTGGACAGAGGGCCCCTCAGGAGGCAGTGACTTCATCCTTTGTGTTTGTACAGCACAGACAACAAGCAGTCCACACTATGTCTCCTGGTGCCAGTTCTAAATATTTGCAAAAAACTAAAAGCTAAGAGCCTCCCAGTGCCACAAGAGATGGCCTAGAAAAATGCATGAGGGAAGGAGTCATACACCCTTGACCAACTGCCTTTCCAATTCTTGAAAAAGCACAAGCAAAGAACAACAAGTTATTTTCCATAGAAATACTGTGAAATCACCAACACTATTCCAGTGAGCAGCTAAAACAGAGCATTCACACTTTTGAAACCTCACAAGTCACCTTATGTTCAATCACACACCTTCAAGGCTCCAATCCAAACCCCTCATGCATTCTTCACAATATACACTGTAGACCAAGACAAACAGATGAGACTATTACTAGAGGGAGCAACTTTTTTTCTCCAGACACACACAGCCATTTCACCAAGCAGGACTGAGTAAAGAGTAGCATCTGTCCAGCTGAAGAGGATAATTCAGGTAGTCTCTGTAGATAATGCCTTCATTCTATCCCACAACTTCATCCATCCAACGCAATCGCTTCCTACTTCTTGCTCTTCCATCAACTACTGTCCTAACAAACTTGAGTGTAAACTGAAGTATCAACAGCTGAACCTCTCCTAAAACGAATTTCTTCCTATAGAACTCAATACTTCAACAGCAACTCTACAGCACGTAAGATCAATTTCTCTCTCTGGAAACAAGTTGGAAGTCTTACCTGTCTCTGGGTTTTCCTTCAAATATTGCTTCAGCTACATAGCTACAGCTATGTAACAGGCTGAAGATGACAAGGAAGTAATCTTCAGAGTTTAGAGAGATTTTAGCCTTTTAAATTCATTGCAAACCTCACTTATTTTGACATAACACTTCGCTGTTACAAAGTCTTTGCACAAGTGGAAAAAGGTGCGAGGATTCTTTCCATATGAAGACAAGAACACCTGAGTCTCCACAAGTTACTTTCATTGATGAAACATGGCATCCAAGCCTTTTAGACACATGGGCAGCCCCCCTATAACAGATTAATCTGCAGGGAATATTTCCTCTCTCTGATCAATACTTTCTCCAAATGGTAAATGTTTCCTCTTAACTGGAGGGGAGCTAGCAGAAAAGTTTGAGAATAACATCCCAGTTGAGTTCTTTAACATACAGAACTCCTAAGGGTAGGAAGGAGGAGATGCCTGGTTGATCAAAAATAAGTTTCATATCTTGAATTTTCCTCCCTTACATTTAAATCCTCCAGTTTGGGCTGCAGAAGTAATGCTTTGAAGGCTTACTGATAGGGTCTGATAGAAAAGTGTCACAAGAGAAAGATATCTGGGGCAGGGAACAAAGCTGTCTAAGCATTTAGACTAATTGCCTTAGAGCTTAATACATCAGTGTACAAGTCGCTTAGCTCCTAGTAGTAGCTTACCCCCTCTTTTTCTTTGGAAAGACCTCTCCACTGCAGTAAGGCGAGTCAGCTATTATACACTATACACTGATGTTTACATGATAATCTTTAGCTTGCTGCTTATACAGTAGCTGTATCCCTGGCTTATCATCACTGCAGTCAGAGCTCACATCTCATTGAGTAGCTTAGAAATGCAAATAGATTTAAAACACCAGTTATTTAAATGCCGTGGATAGAGAAGAGATTACTATAGCTATAAATTCACCTCAGGAGTCTTGGAACGTAATCAAGACTATATGACAACATAAGAGTATGACTGAGTTCTAGTTCTGTCACCTTCTCTTGCGTACTCATTAGTTCATCCATGTGTGTATGCACAGAACAATAAGACTTGACAGGTGAAGTGATTAACACAAGGTAATGACATCCCTGGAGAATTCATGCTTATAATTCCCTGCAGTTATCCCACAATAACTTATAGCTTCTCTTATTTTTAGTATTTAACATGCTCACAATATGGAGTAAGTGAAGACAGCTGGATAGATACATACATTTGAGACTGAATAGAGCAACGATCATTCTGAAATGCTGAGCAGGCACTCAGTGCAGCAAACCTGAGATATTTCAGGATTGCTTCTCTGTCTCAGGACGTCTACCAGCTGAAAACAGCCATTCGCATTAGCAGACATGAAAGAGGTCTTGTTTGTTAGGCACGAGAGACTTAAGACATTATTAGAAAGAAAAATCCCATGCAACATAAGAATGAAGTGACAGCTGCCAAGAAAAGCATGAATGCATTTCAGGGAATATCACCTGTATGTTGTAGAACTTGATTTGTCGTACTAATTGTTAAGCTCAGTCTCCTCCTTCAGTAAGCAATGGTGCTACTTCACAGAAACAGCAGTCTCCATCAGGTAGCTGAGCTAACAATGTTTTACGACAAATTATATATACAATACGTATGGTGGTGTTTAACTTCATTTGGTAACATTCAAATCCTGACAAGACAATTAGTAAGGCCACTTTTTAAAGTAATGAATATAAAACCAGGGAGAATTTTTTGTATTAACTGATATCAGCTCTCTCACAAAACATTCAAGATGAAAGAGCATGTGATCGTTTAAAAGTAAATACAGTTAAATTTGCAAAAGTATTTACACAACACAGCTAAGCTAACAGCATTAAAACTCTGGCATGAAATATAAATTTTAAAAAAGTCACAAGTTGTTGCATTTGGTTTCCCTTGAAAACAGTAAAAAAAAAACCCGAAGTCAAGTATTTTCATTATTAAACTTGATATTCCAGACTCCTTGGATCTTTGATTTCAACAGAAGAGACTGCTGGATCCAAAAAAAAAAAATAAAAAATGGAGAGCATGCATTCAATTAGCTGTGCACACATACAGAAAGGCAGACAGCCATGCTAAGTTTGTCTTAGAGACAACCAACTATTGCAAATGATCAATACATTTCTCCCCTCCAAAACTATCTCTTATTTTGTTGAAAAAGTATTTTCAAGCTTTAGCCACTTGTTTTCAATCTTTTTCAAAGTCGAAATTTTTTTTTCATTACTATTGCCAAGCATTTGTTTTTTTGCCACATTGCCATAGGTCAAAGAGAAAACAAAATATATAAACTTAAAAGAAAATAAGTTGCAAATACCTTTGTGCAAAAAACATACAGTAAATTTCAGCTTGAAAGATCAATGTTTTGGAAAGTTATGAACACATCCAAACAGCATTTCTAATAGAAACTTCTGTAGATGCTGAACCTCTCATTCATCTTCTAGAGATATTATGGAAGTGCAAGAACGGCATTTGTCAAAATACTTGACTACAGCAATGTTCTGAATTCTTAAGTACAAGTCTATAAAGATACAGTTTTCTTCTAGACGTGAACCCCTTCCAATAAGCTCAGAAGTCACTATTTCATGAAGGCAGGAGGAAAAAAAAAAAACAAACACAAAACTTGACTGAAGTAAGCAAGGAGGGCTACAGGGGGTAAACCATATACTCTGAACATGTTTTTATGAAATATTACACAGGTGCACTAACTCTAAGGCAATATCTGGATTAACTAACAAAGTACCTACTCTCTATATGTAAGAACTTGCAGTATGTAATAAACAAATCTGTTAATAAAATTGTGCAATAAGTAATATTCAAAGAGGCAGATTAGGACACAAAGTTACCAGGCAATATTATATTCCTTTACACACCTAAGCCAAAAATTTGAAACAAGCACTCTCAGTCATACACAAAAGAAGCTTTTTTTTGTTTAAGAACTTAGTGTTACAGCTATGGCTTACTGAGTGAAACTGCCATTACTCCGCAGTCATCTTTACTAGAAGCAGGTTTGAATTATGAAAGGAAAAAAGGTAGAAGGTAGCATTCCTCCACATAATAAAGCCTTCTCATATAACTCATAGCTAGGTGCAATACATCACAGAAGAGTTCCAGGGTCCACATGTGTTCCTTGAGCTCTATCCTTATTTCTTAGGGTCACCTACTACAGCATCAAAAGAAACTACAGTAAACTTTGAAGCTCTGATAGCCTTCCTCTGCTTTACTGCATTAAGGTGGCCCCCTAAACCCCTCTTCTCATCTTTCAAA
This sequence comes from Chroicocephalus ridibundus, assembly GCF_963924245.1. NCBI lineage: Eukaryota > Metazoa > Chordata > Aves > Charadriiformes > Laridae > Chroicocephalus > Chroicocephalus ridibundus. Next base: position 35,099,204 of record NC_086291.1, on the reverse strand, counting down.
CTAGGACCTCGGGCCTTCTGCAGCCTGGATGCATCTTCACCACTGGCATAACTCATGCCCTTTCACAAACAGTAGCTCCTCTATTATCCACACAGAAGACTCCCTTGAGAAAGGAGTACTTTTCACAAACTCCAGCAGATACAAGGAGGACCTTGCGATTTATTAGAAAGGAAGCGTCAACTGGCTTAATTTACTCTATGGCTATAGCTTGATTGCTGAAGACAGATTTTGATATCTTTCTAAAACTATCCTACTGACTGGTCTGTATTTTCCATGCTTCTACGCACTGCTTCTCATCTTTCTTATCCTTATCCAGTGAAAAGAAAGATAGCTAGCCAGTCTGGCAAGCCATCATTTCCCTCAAAATAAATGTCAAGGCCAGATGCTAACCACTATGGCAAGGACGGAACTTACAGGCCTGCATTTCACACTGGAGTATAAAGGGGGGTAAAAATAACATCAGAAGAATTCTTGGAAATAGAGGGAACACATAAGCAGGGACAGAGAGGATCTGAAATAAGCTATCTGTCCCAATAGGCTTCAGAATGTTCCCAAGGTTGAATTCGGAGGATCTACAGCCAAAATTAAATTTCTTTAGCATTAAGAGATGCTATCCCTGCACGTTATTACTAAAGCTAAGGGCAGATGCAGATGCAATGGGAAAGGTTTCTCAAGTGCTGAAAATTATAGTCAGGGATGGAACACTGTGCTACAGTATGTTAAAAACCAGAAGCTATGCAATTTCCCTTCCCACTCAGCACATGCAAACTAAAGTAGGTATCAACAGCGCATCCTTCTGTGAGAGTTGTTCTAACTCAGTTTCAGCTGGGGGAGGAGAAAGCAAAGTCAGCACTGACTTTAAGGCACTGCCCCAAACACCCTTGCACTTGAATCACCACAGGACTACTCAAGGAAGAGCACCCTCGATAAGCTGTGTATGAAACTCCTGAAGCACCTACTTCTCAATTCACCTCCTAGACAGAGGCAGCATTACCAGGAAACTTCCCCAATAGCTTAATGGTCCCTCAAGCTCCATTGGCATTCAGTGCAAGGCATTTAATGAGCGTCGATGGACAATGGCTAAAGCCTGCATAAGTTTTGCAGTGAAGATGGGTCAAGCTCTGACATTCTCTGCATAATACTAAATATTAGTAACATAAGAAAATGAAAGTAGATGTTCTGAAGACTTGAGAAGCATTGGTAGATTAAGCCGCCACAGAATAACTTCTACCAGCATTCAAAAAGTGAAAGCTAAAAGATACCTCTATGGTTTTGAGCAATGCTTGTGTGTCTGCTGTTTAAGCAAGAGATAACAGTAATAGATATTTCTCCACTTTTTTCAAATCCTGAAAGATCAAACAGATAGTATGCTTCATACTAAACAGAATCAGAAGTATGCCGTTTTGTCCTCACCGATACCTCTAGTGATAGCCAAGATATTCTCTAGCATACATTTTCATGTGAAGTTCAGGTATCCTAATCAACAGTATTTTCACCACTTCTCATGGGATACTATGCCTAGTGTACCAGGCCCCATACTTTACAAAGGCAACTCTATCTTGGACTCAGTTTTCCCCTTTGGTTAGTTCCTTTCCATTACTCCCATTGGTTCTGGTCAGAAAGCCATGGATATCTACCTGTCAGTGGATGGACTCCAAATAACTTGCTTTGGGATGACTTCACAATCAGATCCTCAATCCATTCTGGACTCGTTGCCAGACTTGAACTCATGGTTCAACTTTGATCTTACAGTCACACTGTTGAGTTCTTCACATCTTTTATCAGAAACCACGACATCCAAGAAAGCTTGTCTTTCTGCTGTTTTCACAATCATTTTTCTAGGTTTCTGGGATATTTTTGGTATTAGGGTTTATGCATTGCATAAATGATAAGTCCCAAACCATGAAAGACCACGTATGTGATTACGGAACCCTCTCTCATTCCTCGAGACACTCATTTTGAGACAAATAAGGAAAGCGTATAGAATATTCATTCTTTTCTGACACAGCATTAATCATAGTATTTGATACAGTAAAAGAAAAAATTGAGAGGAACAATTTCACTCCTTCCCCATCTTTCAGTTTTCCCATCACAGGAAAAAAAAAAATCTTGTTTCAAGAATTTGATGTAAATTTAACAGTGAGGAATCTCTATCCTCAAGTTCCCTTCTTCCCACATCCTTCACCAGCGCGAGACAAAGAGGCAAGCAATTAAAAATTGAAGCTGTCATATGTAAAGAGATCAGTTTTCCTTGAAAGCCATGTGTCCTCTGCCTGAGGCTTCCCCAAAAACGCCTTGCCTTTTTCTTTGCAGAGATAATGCTAGGCTAACACACCACTTAAATAGAAATTAACTGGTAGAAAGCAGCAGACACCACCTCACCCACTGAAACACAAAGCAAGTTACCTCTCGTTTGTTTCTCCTGGCAACTTTGAGAAATTCCATAAGGATCTGCAATTGGGCAGCATGGGACTCCTGTAACACAGTAAATAAGAAAGTGTAACTTGTATATACATTAAGAGAAACAAACATTCACTCTATACACAGAAGTCCACACTTAGCACAGAAAGAGAGGTGAGGAAGAAAAAATGGCTTACTAAGGCAGTTTTAAGAATGGTAGTTTTACTTTGCCTCACAGGTTTTAAGGTTTTGTTTGGCTCATGACAAGTTTTTACATGAAGGCAGAAGTAGTTGTAAAAGCTCTTGCTTGTGCATTACCGAAGACTTACCAGTAAGTTGAACAAGTTTTTCTGACTACTGCATCTGAAATTGGACTTGGAATACAGGTTCCTCACAGACTTATCTTCTATCTTGGAAGATCATTAGCATCCACTTTGTGATTAACATACTAAAGCATGAAGTATTTCTACAAAAAACACCTCCCCCCAAAATTAACATTTGTGTTTATGTAAAGGGGTTACTGCTGAAGATTTCTCCAGATTGGAAAACAACAATAAAGTCACTGATGAAACTAAAACATCCCTTTCCAACCTTTCCACAACAGAACACTTACCTCAACCAGCAGCTTAATATTTTCACCCAAATTGGCCAAAAACTTGACAGGCCAAGACAAGACAAGCACAAGAGGAGAGAAAAATAAAACCTATATTCCAGCATTAATATAGCCCTAACCCTATCCTAGCATTCTGAGACTTATTTTCATAACCTACCAAAATATTTATTATTAAAGGACTATGAACATACACTCAAGAAGGATCAAGACATAGGAGCATGCAGAATTCATTAAAGGCAGATGGGACAGGACAAGTAAAGAGATTAGGATGCACGACTACTGCTTTTTTGAGATTTTCTTCCTCCCCACCCCTGTGACTGTATTTAAAGTGAAGCAAGTAAAACTAGAAAGGAAAAGGGCTTTTAAATTGTTCTTTAAGTGTCAGGTGTGTTGGGATTTTTCTTTGGTTTTGTGTGGTTTTTTTTTTTTGGTTTTTTTTTTTTTTTAAGACTTAGTATCCTTAAACGATATTCCTGCTCAGCAGCACCCATACAGTCAGTCCTGTGCCCACTTTGTTTCAGATGTGTCACAAGTGACACAAAAAGGCTTCGGGGGGGGGGGGGGGGGGGGGGGGGAGTTTCTACTCTGAAGGTAGAAACAATAAAAGAGTTATGTACAAGTCCCCACACAACAAAGTAAGTTAACAGTTTTGCTAGGAGTCAGTAAACATATTTTTGGGTTACTTTCCTTCCATCAGAACCACAAGTTGTGTAAATATTGATTCTGCAAGAGTGAATAAGATAAGCCATTGCCAATATAACTTTTCCTCACCAGTTTTAAAGCACCATCAAAACACACCCTCCCTACCCAAAGTTCACTAGGCCAAATTTTGTAACACAGTTTAATTTACAAGGTCTGGCTCTCATAAATGGAAAATGGTCACTTGAGACCAGCAGCATGGAATGGACAAAAACATGAGAACTATCCCAAACCAGCTATATTTCAGGTAAATCATAGGAATAGCTTACTTCATATTGTATAAATCTTCAAGCCAGCCTCATAAAGAGAACAACTGAACTTTTCTTTCAAGCACTAAATACTAAAAAAGTCTTCAGGGATGGCAGTCATCCAGGTTTGTTCAGTTCCAGTAGAAACTGGAAGGTGTGATCTTTTTAACATGGTCACTGAGTTTATTTCTTAACCTATATTTCGCTTCATGCTTATTACCAAGATAGATATGGTATTTACAACAGTCAATTAGTAGACATCTTCATATGCACTTCTCTCTTCTGCTACCCACTTTCTCTTCTCCTTTTCCATTTTCCCTGCTTTTCCTTTCCCTTCCATATAACCCTGCCAGCAGCAACACTACAAGCATGTTATGGGCGTCACAGTTAAAATGTTAGTTTGCTACAAAGGTCAGCGAGATGGCCAACTTTTCAACACCAAAATGCAAGAGAAAATTCTGAGCATTTAATCTGGCAATAGAATCTTACTACAAGAAGACAAAGGCACGAAAAAAAAAAAACAACCAAACTACAGCTCACTAGATAATGGTGTTCATTTAAATAAAACAAGAGACTTCTTACTGCTTCCAACTGCTTCTTCTTTTGCACCAGCAGCTCCAGCATCAGGTTGACATTGGCCAAGTCAAGATTGTCTTGATCAGTCCCCAGTAAATCTTGAATTATCTGCCACCTATGGCCATTCTAGAAAGAAAACAAGAGATGTTGGAGAGACACTGAGTTCAAGGCATCCAGGGCTATATCCAGCAACAGCCATTAAAACAACATCACAGTATTTCATCCCTTTGTAAAAATTTCAAAACAATTTTCAGGAATCAGAATTCCCAGTTCTCACACATGTACAGGATATAGCTCTTCTGTCCTACTGTGTAACTGCTTATCTTATTTGGAAGATATTTGCACTTTATGAGCACATAGCTGCTGCTGCTAGGAAGAGATTATTTCACAGCCACAATTTTATCTGATTTGTGTCCTAGTTTCTGAGAACATGTTTCTATGGGGAGAAAGAAAAAACAGGTTTATCTAAGCTTAGTTGGATTACATCTATCTGAAATACTGTTAAGTGGCAATACCTTTTAATTTTTTTACTCAAGTAATAGGTAAAGGCCTTCAAATGGAAGAACATACTATCAGCTTAGTTTTTCTATTCTCACCTCCCACACTACTCCTCTTAAGAGTATTTTCATGGGAAACATGAGAGAAGGAAAGAAGATGGAGATCATCAGGGTGATCTTCTCATTCAACCTGTTAGAGCTGAGAAGGGACTCCTCAGAGACCCAGGATACCACCATGCAGCCCATTCTTCCCTAAAGGCTGTTTGCTCTTCTCTTCGTCAGTAAATCATGTGAAAAAAAAAGTATCTTTTAGCACAAGAGAACATGAATAATAGGTTAATGCTAATACAGCCTTACATTAAAAAAGCCTCAGGAACCAAAAGGAACAGCTGAAAGGTCTTTAGGCCTTCTAAGAAACAAAGCCAGACTAAAAAAATCCTTTCTATAAAAGCTATGATACTAGATCAAGGTATTTAAATTGCAAGAACTAGAAATGCAATCCAGTCTAAACCAGACACTTTATAGGAGGTTGTAGCCTATTTACAGTGGCTAGATTAAGAAAAATAAAAACTGTAAAATCGATATAGAACACAACTTTTTTTACACAACTCTCAACAGAACCCATAGAGACCAGAGGCAAAAACTCAATTCCAATCCTTAACAACAAAAATATAATTCTTGTTGACTTGCTTAAAAATTAAGACAAATTTTAACATACTAATGTGCTAGTTAAATGTACTACTGCTAAATTAATCAGAAAGCTTCAAAGATGCCTTAACATGATTTTTTAATGAGACAAATCCGTGATTGAGAAATGGTGCATTTGCTGCAATGTGTCTTGAATGACTTCACTTACTACCAGAAGTAATACAAAAGAACAGGCCCATTAAGGAGCTGGTACAACAACAAGGTTTCTCTTTTTAGAGATGTCAGTATTTTTTTTTTTTATTTGCTGCCAAAAGGTAGACACAACACTGTTTTAGGCATGAAGTCATGGTAGATTTCCACTTATTGGTAATTATCTAACATGGATGCATTTACAGGCATAGTTTTTAGAAGTGCACTATGAGAAAGTAAAACCAATTTCCAAGAAGTTACTTACTGTATGTGCCTTCAGGTCAATTGTGTGCATTTCAAACCAGATGTGGTTTATGCATATTTTATATAGAATATGGTATAGGCACATTTTATATTGAATATAAAAAACTGAGTAAAGCAACGAATCCTTAAAGCATGCTCTTTTCTAAAGCATACAACTGCTGAAAGACTGGCTTCTGCAATGCAGTCCCAAAATTAACACTTCAATAGAAGGGGTTTTTAAGTGACTGTCATGGTTTCAGCTGGGATGGAGTTGACTTTCTTGCTGGCAGCTGGTGTGGTGCTGTGTTTTGGAGTTGGGATGGGAGTGGTATTGATGGCGCACTGATGTTTTTCGTTGTTGCTAAGCAGTCAAGGTCTTTTCTACTCCTCACATCGCCCCACCAGCAAGTAGGCTGTGAGTGCACAAAGAGCTGGGAGGAGACACAGCCAGGACATCTGACCCCAACTGACCAAAGGGCTATTCCATGCCATGTAACATCATGCTCAGTATGTAAAGCTGTGGGAAGAAGGAAGCAGGGGGAGTTATGGTGTTTTGTCTTCCCAAGTAACCATGGCACATGATGGAACCCGGCTTTCCTGGAGATGGCTGAACACCTGCCTGCCAATGGAAGCAGTGAATGAATTCCTTGTTTTGCTTTGCTTGCGTGCACAGCTTTTACTTTACTCATTAAACTGTCTTTATCTCAACCCACAAGTTTTCCTTATTTTTTTTCCAATTCTCCCCATCCCACCACAGGGGCAGCGGGAGAAGTGAACGAGTGGCTGCATGGTCCCAGTTGTCAGCTAGGGTTAAATCACAACACTGACAAAAACAGGGGCTCTGTGATTTTTAATATTATTTTGCAACCTTATTTTGAGTTACACAAGCCAAAGAAGCCAGACATAGCAAGACAAATACGCAAGTTTCACGGTTAGCGTCATATATTCTTTTTGATCTTAGTGTACGAGAGCATCCACTGCTGCTGTAAAGGGGTTTTCATGAACTGAGAACACAGATCATGGTCTGATTTGTGACATGAAGCAAGTCTAGAAGATACCTAGGCAGTTTTATCTGGGATCAGAGCCAGAACACCAGCACTCCAAGTGCATCCTTCTCCCTCTTGTGGTTGCTAACAGCTTTCCTCCAATTTCCCTGCAGAACACAGCTTCTCACATGTGATCAGACAAGCCCATGGCACTTTTAATCATCCATTACTCTCATTGTTGCTGTAGTTTCCAACACTGAATGAAAATTAGTACTTTTAAACAAGTGTGCTTCTGTGGATAGGTTCCCAGGTTACATTTAATACATCATATGACACTCAGCTATGCTAACGCAGCCTATCTCTACACACATATTGCTGGCAGGAAGAATGAGAGTTAACAAGGTTGAAGGGATCTAGTGACACTGATATTGGTATTATTCTCTCATGAAGCAAGTTAAAGCATCAGCTCAGCAGTATTTCTTCTAAATTAAGCCACATAATGATGGAATTGCATTACAGAACCATTAAATAAATATAAAGTAAGAAAGTTGGAACATACGGTGCTACTCACTGAATGGTCCAGTTTGAGTCTTTTCTCCTCAGATCTTTGCTTCTGTTTAAGAATAAGTTCATTGACTAAAAAATAAACAAACAGGATGTCAGAGAAGAGATGGATTATTTAAAGTTCACAAAAAAGTACGAAAAATTCTGTCTCAATATTTTTACTTTAGTTATTAATTCCACAGTAAGTTCATCAGTAATTAAAACAGATCTTAATTTTTTTCCTCACCAATTTATTCCTTGATTTTTTTTGGTAAAGTATATAAAGATTTTTTTTTTAAAAAAAAAAAAACCAAACCATCAACAAACACAATGCCTAAACATTCCCCAAACTGTTTCAGTTCCTTTTTCTAAGCATCCATGGTTCTTTGACAAAGTTTTTCAACTCCAAGACAGAACTGCATCACAGAATAGTATGAGGGGGAAAAAACAACATTAACCCGTATACTACAGGCTAAAAACAAGTACAGACAAATAGAATAACTTTTTTTCTTTTAATCACTACTGTATGCATTTTTAAAGATAAATTTTTGCTACGGTTTTATTTCACACCGATTTAATGAGTAGCGTAAAGACAGAGAGATAACCTCAACCTTTCACACACACACATACAAGCTCTTCTCCCTCTGTACAGATTTCAAACCCCTTAATGTAGGTGTATGGCAGCAATGCCCTATGGCCTAACACATCCTCCAAGACCTGCCTCAGCACCACCTTCAGAACAACATGCTTGGGTCTAAATCAGGATGCCCATTTCTGAAGCATTCCACAGCTACCGTGGCTTTTAATCTATTTACTATTAAATGGATATCGCAGCATATGAAATCAAGATTTGATTGTTTTGATATTTCACACTGCAATGTGTTTCCTTTGATCTTTTCTCCCCATAATAAAGTTTTAAACTCTATTTCCAGTCAGGAAGACTTCCCTTCTCTGTTTAAAAAGCAATCAATTAGGGTCACATATTTATGTGTATGAATATTTTTTCCTGTATGATTTATGTATATACATCACATTGACCTCACTGCAGTAGCAAAAATAGTACAATATGTATTTCAGCCTCCCCCCTTCAGCGTCCATGCTTTGTAAACAGGGCATATTCCTGATTATTAGACAGATAACAGTGCAAGAAAACAAAATAAAGAGATTCAAATCTAACCATCAGAAAAGCATCTTCGTTTTGCTTTTCTTAGCATGCAAACAGCATGTCAGTCTCACTACTGTAACTCTGCATACAGAACCGCTGGAGGCAATGGAATATTAACAATTTATGCTACTAACCACTTTTTTTAAAATAAAAAAAAAAACACAGTTGACCAGAGGACTGATGTTTGGATTTTATTTTCAGTATCCAGAAGCCAGTTACTTACAGGATGAATTTACAAGTGCCCGCATTCCTAACAACTGTTTCTCACGCAAGCAAGCCTAGAGCTCACCTAAGAAGTTGGGATAAAGATGATCTATGTTGTCCACAACATAGTTGCATTTGGGACATCTGTTATTGTCCTCCAAGCTCTGGTGAATACATTTATAGCTGTTTAAAAACATTAAAAAAAATACAAGAAACAAAAAAGTGAGTAAACATGAAGGAACAAAACATAAGCACCAGGTAAATAATATTAACCTTAGATAACATGTACATTGTGTTGCCAGCTAACAGCTGCATTGACAAGATCCTCCAGTGGAGTCAGAACATTCCAATACACTTAGAGCATGCTACAGCAGAAAGACAGCAAAGTTTCTTGACAAGAATTACAAAAGGGGTTTAAGTACTTCACTCTTATTTCAATGAGGATTGTGGCAACGTGGATATTTCAGCCACGCTTCCATCTCGAATTTATGCCCCTCTTCCACAGGTAGAGCTAATAAACAGACTGTGTTATTCAGAAGCAACTCTTCTAGATTAGCCAAATACTTATCAAGAAACATTAAAAGCTGTTACACACTTTGTGTAATTGAGCACAGAAGAAATACCTTCACCAACTTCTCACATTTCCCCCCACCCCCTGGCTGTTGTTCCTACCAAAAGTGACTTCAGAGGTGCTCTCTGTCGAGCTGTAGGGACAAGCTCTGTCCCCTCAATCTCTGTCGAGCTTGAGGGACAGAGTAACTACAAGATGCACATCAAGTTTAAGCATCTCACTAAGAACCTAGCTTCAGGTTGACTGCTGGCAAAGACATCATGTGACAATGTTGTTCGTTCTTTCCACATAAAAATATTTGAATACTCCTCATCTTGGACTTCTAAAAAAGTTACAGATCACAGGGATAAAGTTACCATAGAGGGTGCAAAATCAGCTGTTATCTTGCCTGTTGCAGGTCAAAACATTTCTGACAGTTAACTGAATCTGCTGCTTGAGGAATTGCTTTATGCGCTAAAATATTACTTCTTGTAAGAGATAGGCAATTTATTTCTAGTTAACAGATACTGTAAGAGTTTAATCTACACAGGACATTAAAACATCATAGTTCAACATTTATTCCAATCCCTACTTGACAGCAGGAGCAGCAGACAGTTCCACATCTGCCCCTTGAGGGTTCTTGTACTTCTGCATGGAACATTTGCTCCTCCTGACAGCCAGAGATAACACACTGGCTGAAAAAGAAGTGGACCTTGGGCCATTTCAACACAACAGAAATAAGTCTGAAGCACATCCTCTCTCAAAAAGCTTAACAGAATTGCAATAGACAATGTGCAAGCCACTTCAAACTGTATGGTCGTGCACAAAGGCAAGGAGGACCTCCCAACAGTCACTCTGGGTTCTGGATGCTACCAACAGTTTATGACTATTTTATTTCTTTACAGAGGAAATATGGTGGTACATTTCTTGTTTTAAAAACTAAAACAACTTTTTTTTAATCCAACTGGTACCCATCTTAAAATTTTATTTCAACCTCTTTTTTCGGTGCGGGGACAGGAAAGTAACAAAAACTCAGAAGGAAAGGGATTCACAACAATGTCAGTCCTCACATGCTGCAAGAAATGGACATTTTGCATAATATCAAAAAAAGTCTTACCAGAAGCTGTGTCCACATTTTGTCATGTAAGCTTCTTCAATCATATCAAAACAGATGGGGCTGAAAACAAAACCAAAAAAGAAAAAAATCACAACGATGTCTTTTTATGTTAAAAAAGGAAGGAAAATATTAATTCAAAGCAGCCACCTAATCACTCTTGGGTAGTATTTTCTATTTGTAAAATGAAAGAGGACACAAGCACAACAGCAACCAGGCAGTATAAAGATCAAAAGGGCAATCACCAGTTCTTTGGACTCAGAATGATACTACAGTTTGCTACAATTAGAAACCAGGTAAGCATTCACTCTTGAAGCTATCAACAGCTGCAAGCCACCCAAAGCCAGAATACCTTCAACCAGCAAGGCTGCAGAAAACCCTCCTAACCATCTGTACTAGGTCTCCAAGAGCATGTAAAAAACCCACAATTTTTACATGAACACACATATGGTATTTATAAGTGACACCAAAATTAGTTTATCCTTCCTTTGCTCAGCCAATAGCTGTCTATAATTTTAAAAAGTGATGCACAGAACAGAAACAGTAATGATGTCATGAGAACAAGAATTAATAAGCAGGAGGAGAAAGAAGTTGCCAATGAGGGGGTGTGCCTCCGCAGAGCACTGCCAGGGAGCACGCTGGCTGATGAAGAGCACAGTGCAGTACAGTGAAGGTACAGTGCAAACAAAAGAGGTTACCAACAGTCAAGCACTGTGTTAACAAAGTCAAAGGAGGACACAGGAAAGGTAGAATACGAGACTGTTAATAAGGAAGACAGAGGAATGCAAATGACAAGGGCTTTTGTTTTTTCCAACACTAATTAGTGACCCAAGTGCAGCCAGCTCTCTGGGAGGGATCAGCAAGGACCAAGCAGGGAGGTGAAAAGAAGAATGTGCAAGCAAGCAGTGCTCCACAGGAACCTGAGCAAGACTAGAGACATAGGAATTCAGTGAGCTGGGTAGGGGAAGAAATCTGTTTCAATATCAAGTGGCTGTGACATGTTTTAAAAGAAAATGAAACACAAATGAAAGCAGAGGAGAGATGCATCTTACTTCCCAAGACTCCTACAGCTGCTCTCCCTGATAACTGGTAAGATATGCTGCCACATACATACTCATCTTCAGGTCTTGGACAGCTATCCAGTAAGACACTGTGGACAGCAACGTCAGTTCTGCACGTAACACATACCAGCTGTGTCAGACGCTTCACCTTGCTTTCAAGCCCTTACAGAGATCGAAAAATGCTCTCCTTTCACTCCCACAAGTCCACACCAAGCTCAGAGAGGTTTTCACCAGCATTTGTTTTCTTCAGAAACAGCCTCCTCCCACCTTCTGCCCACAAGGCAGTTCCCACAGAATGAGCTGTTAATAAACTGTTAACAACTTTTGAAAAGCAGGAATCTTTTTGAATCCAAGATCAACCCCCCAGATCTCAGACTGAAATAAGCAATGCTTGGCTGAGCAGGGGAGGGGAGCACCTCAATTTCTCTCCTTGTTAGTACTCCACAGAAGTCATTCCTCCTTTCTGTCACCCATTTTAGAGGATACTAACATTTGTTATCCCATTAGGCATTTAAAAATAGGAAGGAGGAAACATTTCTTAAATACTTATTTTTAAGCCCATAAAGGGGAAGCTGTGGCCCCTGCCAATGCAATCCCCCTCCAAATGACCAAACTGGAAAACATGGATGCCTTGGAAGGTTTGTCCGACCTCACACACAAACCAGGTTGTCTTAAATATTCCACAAAATCATCTGTATAAACACAATGTAAAGGCAAATGGATCAAACCAGAATGCTACTCTGAACCAACTAAGCCACCAATTCTGTTCCTCAAAATAAGCCTCCAAAATAATTAACACACACCTGTCCCTCTTCGACCCTGACAGACCCTTCTCTGCACACCATTTGTCTTGAACTCCTGAAGTTGGTGCTACTGTTTCCAAGTTAGAAGTTATTTACTTTCAAGGCACTATTTAGTCAGAATAAATTATGAGCCAATAAGGGTGGATTAATAAGGTGAGAGTTATGCATCTTTACATTCTATTAGCTGGCGTTTAAAAAAAGAAAGTCAAAGACTTATGAGTGTCTAAGGTTGGTTTCTCCCCACTGATTACGAACAGCTTAACTTCTTCACCGCCTTCTAGTCACGTGGTATAATATAGTCCCACTCTGTGTATCACGCTAAAAACTGCTATTCCCCACAGGGCCAGATGAGATTTTTCCAGCACGGTGCTAATATCCTGCCTCCAAAAAGTGCAGCAATCAACAAGGCTGTAATGGTTTTCTGTCTGCAATAGGACATCACAAATTAGAGCTAAGAAGAGGAAGATTACCTCCTAACAGAACAGTCACCCAAGACCACTGTTCCCAAACTTACCCTCCTTCATACCAGTTTGATTGGAGATGTGACAGAGCCAAAATAGTTGAGAAAAAACAATCAAAGCCAGCCAACGCAGCCATTCAGTGCCAGAGTCATCATTAACAGAGCCTGAAGTTTCCATTAAGAACTGTTTCCCCCAAAATGCTCACTGATTTACAAGTGGAAACAAGATTGATGGTTTTTAATACTTACTGAAGCCAAGCTGGCTGTAACACATGAAAGTTGCTATGCACCAGTTGTTTTAACTTAATCTAAGACAGAGGGAAGGTTAAGAAAGTAGTGGAGTGATGGAGAAGTGAGACATAATACAGCTTGTAGTATACACCAAAAAAGTCGAGAAGCACTGAATTAAAAATATGGTAAAATCAAGGCTTCTCTACATGAGATAGCTCTTATTCTCTATTTATCTTAAGCAGCATAGCCAGGTAAAAAGGATACAAATTACTTCAGCTTACTAAAGATGTCACTGTTCTTTTCCAGATACTAATGCCTTATTTACTAACAGGTTTTTATCCAGCTCTGCAAAGGTTTAGAATTCTTTCTGTATGGGGTACACCTCAAATATGTTTTTAAATAATTTTAACCAAGTTTATGCCTCTAAGTTTTGCCAGCTGTTTTCAAGGCATCTCTCAAGAGTGCTACTGTCACACTGCTGCTACCCAACCACCTGGCTGAAGTGGTCACTATAGAATTTAAAACATGTTTCAAATTTCCTTCTGCTCCGCAGCAAACAAGACTCATTACAGTTTCTCCCTCCTATTCTGCTCCTCTTTGGCCTAAGCAGAGAGCAGAACGTGCTGCAGGCTCTGTCCTTCACATGGAAGGTGGCCAGGTTAAAGATCACTGCCATTACTATCTACTCAATATGAAACTCCAATATAACAATAGATTATAAAACCATCATTGTACACAGTCCACTGTGTTTTTAGTTTGTAGTCTCCAGGGTCAGTTTGCAGTATTCCTTACTAAAGTGGTTTGCCAGATCATGAACAACTACACTCAGCCCGTGCCTAGCATTAACAGGTAACCCACCTGAGGAAAGGACTGTTGTTAAAATCCTGCAAGTCCACCTTTAGATGTGGCACACAGCCCTTCCCACACCTGAGTTTGTTGCGTATGCCTCTCCAGGTCAGTATGCAACATCCCCTCTTCTGTACGTTCTTACTTATGCCAGAGCTCAGAAACAAGCCACTGTAGAGACAGCCTACAGTAAGATCTCCTCCATCCAGGGAGCAAAGCAGATAGTAACTGGTTTTAAAAAGGTTTAGTCAAACACTAATTGGGAGTGTTAACGTAAGACCTGGGAAAACTGCAAGCAATTACACTGCTGGACAGGAGAAAATCCTCCTATTAGAGGCTTCCCTCTCAGGTACTCTCCAGGCAACTGGGAAGAGGCCTGGCTGCAGGAACAGCACAAACTCTACCTTTAAATTCTACATCCTGCACTAAGAGAAATAAAAAGTTTCCCCTTCAGTAATAAAGTTGTCCAGTATGTCAGGCCTATTTGCTTTTCTAACTAGAGTTACACATTTCCAGGCAAAAGCTCATATATACCACAAACAGTACACAATTGCAAACTCCTGAGAGTACATTTGCTAAACATTTCACAACCTAGACTAGCAACGTATGTCAACATTTATGTTAAAGCCTAGGCCTCACATTGCTGAGATAGCACTTTCAGAAGACAGGCAGGGAAATTGCACACATTAGCACTGCTTACAGGATTTCCACTTGCACTTTGATGCTTGAAGCTCACACAAACTTCTTTACTCTTTCCCACCTTCAGTCTGGTACAGGCGGAATCTATCACTGAGTTTACAGATGTAGCTAACTGCTAGCAACTCACAGACCACGTTCGGCCAAATTATCAAGTGTTCCCTGCAGCTGGCAGCATATTGACAGCATCCTTATAGAAAAAAAAAACAACACAGCATATGGAAAACTTCTGCTTCTCAGACTGAGATATCCAAAACTTGTTTAAATCAATTATTTCGAACTGCACACACACACACCTGTCGTCTTGGACATTGCTTAGAATTCCAGGGTTGCCCAGCTGACTAACTCAAAAAGAGAGGAATACTATAATCTGCAGCTAGTGTTAATATAAGCAAGAACAAGCCCTACAGCCCACAGAAATACACTGCAGTTAAGAACCCAGATAAGTTAACTATAATCATTGTCTGCCCTTCAATATGCCCAATGTGTCTCTTGTAAATACCACTCTCACTTTAAGCATCCAGCAGCACTTCTCGATGAGGAGAAAACAGCTAATTAAACATTCTCCTTGGAGTATGCACAGTACTTACCTGCAGGAAAAAAAAAAAAAAAAAAAAACAAAAACAAACAAACAACAAGAAACTCAGCTTTTTTGAAACATCTTAAAAATACTTCAACTGGCCTACAAACTTGTTATAGATGTCATTTCCCTTCATACACCCTCATTTCTATGGCAGAAAACAAAATAGGAAATAACAGATGACTAGAAAGGGACAGGGAGCAATGGTTGCAGACCAATACTGCCAGATTATAACCATGAGGGTAACAGAGAGGCACAGGCATTTACCATCAAGTTATCCCCCATGACCAACAGCAACACAACCATCTCCCACACTAAGCACCCTTAAATCCACCTAACATGGCCTAGAGCCTTCAGCAATGCAGGACGTCAGCTGATTACAGCTGTGCTCTCATCCCAATTCTGCTACTGACCAAAGGACTACTTATAGTAATAAGTAATAATAAAAAGTTACTGCTTATTACTAGTAAGAAGTAGTTACTGTTTTTTCTGCCGCTAAGTTTTTAGCAGCTTCAGGTTCTCACTTCAATAGCAAGGATATTTCCTATCTACTTTGCTAGACAGTTTACAAAGCTGTAAAATCAAGCCTACAGGTTTTTGAGACAATGCCTGTCCGGTGGAGATATCAAACATCCAACCATCACTGTAAGTCAGATTTGTCAGACAAAGTCAACTTTGAAGCTGTGGCCCATTTCTTTTCCTCCTTTTTCCATTTCTTCACGATACATGACTTCCCTACAACTTAAGCTTCTTTCCAGTATCTCTTCTCTCTTTCTCTCAGATGTGAGCACTTACCCCTACTTTCTGTTCTCACATTTTAGTACACCCAACCAGCAATAAAAATTAAACCTACTCCTTATGTTAGGAGGTTTGAAACCCACTAGCAATGGGCTCTCTTTAAAACTGCCAATTACCAGCAGTTCTCAAACCATGCATAGTAGTGGGCCTCGGTCTACCACTTCTGCTGAAAGAGTATTTCCAGCTACAGGCTGCAGCTTTGGCCAAACATTAGAAGGACAGCATCTGAATGGCTTCAAGAAAAGTCTTTATCCCGTCATCGCCAGGATTTCTCACTCAGCTGGTTTTAGGTGCCAGACTGACACAAACCTTATTGCTGTTTCAAACTAGCCAACGTTTTGCGGCGAGGAAATCCTCAGATCCCCGTCCACAGGAGCACAGAATCCTCCGCTGGCTCCTCTTCCAGAGATCAGAGCAGGGCAGCACAAGGACTCTGGAGGGGCTACCATCTCACCCACGGGAGGCCGGAGCCCCTCCAGCCCCTGCCGCAGCTACGCCACCCAGGAAAACAGGGCATTTGCTTGCAATGTCAACACGTTATGAGGAAACACCTCACATTGCGGGTCCTTTCCAGTAAGTTGGGCCACTCCAGAGGGTTGCCAAGGAGGAACCTGCTGGAAATTACCTGATTTTGCTTAAAAACAGATAAGGTGAAAGCAAAGCTACACACAATTACACTTGGGGCCAAAAAGCAAACAGATAGCCACAAAGCGAGGAAAATAAACCCAAAACCATAACCCCTCGAGGGCCACTGGACGTACAACAGCCTCTTTCCCCTCAGAGAATCCCTGAGGTGCCGCTGTCGGCTGCTCCGTCCTCCCGCCGCTATTTTACACCACCCCGGGCTACCAGACAGCACGGCGGCGCCCCGGCTTCCCTCAGCGGGGTAGCGGGTGCCGCTATCGCGACATATCGCACTCACCAGACGAAGTCGTTGCTCTTGTCCTCGTAGGAGTTGATGAGCCCGTTGCAGAGCGGGGTGAGCAGCGGCCTCTTCCTGCTGCCGCCGCCGCCGCCCGCGCCGCTACCGCCACCTCCCCCGGAGGAGCCGCCGCCGCCACCGCCGGGCCGCGCCGCCGCCGCCAGCCGGGCCAGCCCCGAGCCTGACACGGCGGCCGCCACCAGCACAGGCCTCGCTGCCGCGCCGCTTGAGGAGGACGAGCCCGGCGCCATGGCCGCCGAAGAGGAGGAGGAAGAGGAGGAGGAGGCGGCCGGGGTGGCGGCGGGCGGCGCAGCGGAGTGCGGTGGCGGGCGGCTGCCCGACATGCCGAGGCCGGGCCGGGCCGAGCTGAGCTGAGCCGAGCCGAGCCGAGGGTAGAGCGGCCTCAGCGCATCCCCGCGCGCGGCGCCGCGGGAACAATAAAGTTCGTTCAAAGAAAAAAAAAAAAAGCCAGGGTGAAAAAAAACCCCAAACCAAAAACCACGCCCGCCCGCACGTCCCTAGCCCGGCGCTTGTTCAAGCTTTATTGACAGGCGGACAGCCCGCCACGCATGCGCGGCCCGGGGCGGGGCCGCGCTCCCTGCGGGGTGGGACGGGTGGGGGATCCTCGGCCCTGTGTCCCCTTAGCGCCGCGGGCCTTACGTTCTCCGCTTGCCCCGGGACGGCTCGTCAGGTCGGGCATTCCCGGGGTGCCGCCGGCAGGCTTGGCAGCAGCAGGTTCGGGGCTATGTGACAGGGCGCCGGGCGGCTCGGGGGCCCGCCCGCCCCGCCGAAGGCCACACGGGACGAAGCTTGTTGTAAGCAAGGAGACATTCCCTCCTGACACCACATCTCCATCAGACAGTGCGGCAGCGCTGGGGAGGAAGGCTGCCAGTCTCTCCCTTGCGGGGGGAAAGCTGCCGAGCTCTCCTTCAGACGCCATTGCTGGCCACTCGGCCCCTCAGCGCCACAGAGCAGGTCCCACGAAGGGGCAGGGCTGATCTGAGTCTCACAGGGTGCGCTCACCCACAGTTAATTATCTTAAATGACATACTGCGAAGAGCAGCTGTGCGCTTGCTGAGCTTTACCCTGGGTATGGAACGTTGTTCAGCCCCACAGAAAGGCCTCCAGTAGCGATTTAACAGGTTTTGCCGGCCTTGAGCTGCCTGGGCAGGTGGGAATCCCACTAACCAGGCCCACAGGGTGTTCCAGTTTCCCCACAGCAGCACATGGATTCACAGAAGCAAGGGCTTTCTGCATAAATTAATGAACAAAGTGTTAATAAATGATACCCCAAAGATGTTATGGGTGTTAACGGAAATGATACCCCCAAACCCAGACTTTGGCAAGCCAAACTAAAGGGTTTACGAAACACGACACTTGCCAACGTCTCAGCCTGGCTAGAAGTACTGCAGAGAGATACCAGTTGTTCCCTCTCATTTCTCTGTATTGCCTGCCTTGAGTAACTGTATTGTTTGCAGTCAGCTTTACCCATCTAGGGTTAAAGAGACAGCTGGTGAAACTCCAGGGCATTTCCTGAGGACGGTAATCCTAAACCCAGGTATGGGAAAACGCCCAAAGAGATCAGCTCTGCAGCACTCCTCCCAGTACAGACAGCAGAGTGAACCTTCAGTGGGCTGTAAAACCAGTATGAGAGCTGGTAAAACTGGTCTGAGAGAAAAAAAAAGGTGGCTTCAGGTAGGCAGTGTTGGTCAGGAGACCTCTCTGGCATGCAGAAGGGTGGCAGTGATGCCGGATCACAAATGTCCCAAAGGGAGCACAGCAAAACGTAGCTCTTGATTTACGCTGGAGATGCTGCTGTATGTGGAGAGCTGTGGAGTACTCCTGACCTCCTCTCTCTCAACTGAGCTTGAATATCGTTGGGTATTTGCTTCTGTGTAGTTACCCCTAGTGTTTAAAAAAAAAACACAAGTCATTCAACAAAAGCCAATCTGTCTCTCTGAGGAACGTTAGTGTGGAAATGTGGATGGGTGCAAGCCAGGAAATTCAAAGGCAGCTTCTCTTTGAGACCCAGATCTGTAGTCTTACCTTAAAAAGCTGACATCTGCCATTATAGTCACACCCATGATTTAACTCTTTGTTGCTATTATTAAAAATTTTCCTTTTTATACTTTCGGGGGTTCTTTTTGGTGTTTTGGTTTGTTTGGTTTGTTTGGTTTTTTGGGGTTTTTTTTAGCCATTGTGTTCCCTGCTATCAATAAACAGCCTTCTGACTGGCAGGTCTCAGGACTAACTCCGTAAAGACATTGAAACACATCGATTCCCCCCATTTTCAGTGGGAGCAAAAGAGAAGAGCCTAAATACTTTACTTTGAGCCTGACTGTTGGTGTCTGTATGCATCATATTTCCTATTGCAAAGAGAAAGGCTAGCCTCATTTTCTTGTCTTCCAGAGGGACCAAAAGCTTTATGGATGAATGTCTGCAATCGACTTGTAGGTTTCCAAGGAAAGAACAAAGTAGTGGTAAGCAGTAGTATTGGCAGTAGCACATCTGCATGCTTTATGTGTACTGAAATACTGGCTGGTACTTGAAAAGTCTTGCTATCCTTTGATGCCATTACTGGCTGTGCTCCAGGGAATTAAAAATGACATAGGTAAAAGCTGTTAAGGATCAAATATATGCCCACTTATGCCTATCTGTAACTGGCCTTTACAACAACGCTTCTACTCACAGGCCTGACAGTGAGCGTGGCACCCAGCACCTTCAGCACCAAAAGACCTACTCCCTAATATGTAAGCTTTAGGATATCATTACAAGCTCTTGGAGGCCCTCAAAGCAAAGACCTTCTCTTCACTGCCCTGATGAATACTGAACAGCTTCTGGCTTCTGGAAACATTTCCTTCCTGGGGTTACCTTGCATTACCAGTTCCAAGATCAATGTGTGCAGCCTAAGGGAAGATTAGGTCCTACTTCCGGGTGATACGTGTGCCTGTACTGAGATAAAAGACATGGATAAAGTCTCCCGGTTTTAAAGTTCACTGCAGCTGGAGCAGTGGTGCGTCAGTTGTCTTTCAGTCCCTCTGAGCACAAAATGAGCTCTAAGAATTAATTTGCTACTATCCAGGTATTGACAATGTGGTTATTAGACTCACTAGCAGCAGTGCAGGAGTGAAACTTGACAGATCAGCTGTAAGAGGTTTTTCTCTGTCTCCTCCAGCCAGCCCCACGCCAAATGCTTGCACCGCCTCAGGGCTGGGATCCCGTATTGAAGCACAACTGCTGGGTTCAGGACAGAAGGGAGAGTCCTGGCGTGGGGATGCCAGCACCCTGCTGTAGCGTGCTCTTCCTAGGGTCCTGTTCAGGTTCAAACCTGCTCACAAAGGATCGCTTGTGTTTCCTTGTTTAATCTGGGTATTAGCCTTGGTATCTCCTGCTAAAGGAGATACTATGGCTCTCTGCCTTCGAAGGCGTGTGGAGCACAGCAAGGCAAGCTCCACTGCCCATCCAGTAAAATCGACCCATTCCTGCCTGGCCTGAAACTTAGGCTGGAAACAAATCAGTTATTCTGGGATAAGCTGTCTCCAGCTATAGAGATTATATATATACACTTTAATATATACAACATATTAATTATTAATTAATTAAAGTAGCCTCTATATTAATATAATTAATATATTAATACAGAGCGATTATACTTTAATCCTTAGAGATTGCTTTATACAATGAAACTGGCATTTCTGACAGACATACATTTTGGCAGAGACTGGCTATAGGAAGTTGCTCTTATTTTTCTGTATTTCCAGCCTCTGAAGCCACTCACTCACTATGCCCTGAACAACGAAGTACCAGTTCTGATCCTGTGCAAGGAGGGATGACACACTGACCCTGACATTAAAGGAAGGAGCAGACAAGTACCGTCTATAGATGAATGAACTTTAATAGCAATACAGGTTCTGCTCTTCTGGGTACATAAATCCTACTTATTGTAAGCTCCAAGTTTGTGACTTTTATGACTGCAGCTACATTTATTTACCTGTGCAACAGGCAATTGCAGCTGTGAAGCTCAGTCACTGCACAGCTGCAAAAATCATTAAGGGCGCTCTGCATGGGTCACCATGCAGGGAGACTGAGACTTCCACGCAGAGCAACGTGTGGGCCAGATATTTGGGGGAAGTGACAGTCACCTCCCGGGCTCCGTTCCTGACTGCTGGTGTCTTGTTAGAAAAATTACTTCTGCTCCAGTTTCTGAGCCTGTTGCCGCCACCTGATTTCCATTGGGCCCATTAGTCTGTTCCAGAGCGCAGCAGCCCCTGCTAGGAACTGCCACCCTGGCTTGGGAATTGCTGCCCCAGAGGTCATTAGAGAGGTTTATTAATAATCATTGTATTAACCTCCCAGCTAGCCAGTGACAGAAATGCCATTTCTCCCAGTTTATAGCTGAGATAAATGAAGCATATACAGATTCATCACATGGTTACAGAGTCAATGGGAAATCTTAATGCTCCATAAATCTGAAAATTAGGCTGTCAGTACCTTCTTCTAAAGCTAACCTGCAGCAAAGCTATCCAGGACACCCAGTTCCTACCCATCAGGTTCACTCCCTCACCAGTTTACTGGGAGAAACCTGAATACATCTCTCTGAATTTTGATTCCTGCAGTCAGACACAGAGACATGGGGATCTGGAGGGCATGGTGAGATGGGGGAATAGAGCTCAGCGCTTCCTGCCCACAGCAGACATCTCCTCTGCAGGGCAGCGGGACCAGCTTGGTGTCTGCACAGGGGAGAGCCCCCAAGGGAAGGGCACGATGCACTTAATGACCATGTTTTGACAGTCTTATAGCTCTTATAGCTACTCGGGTACGTTTCTGGTCATCACCTGAAACATGACTGTGAAAGAATATTTGGGGGACTGGGTCGGTTGACTGTTTTTTTAATTTCTTTTCTAGTTCAATATTGCAGAAGCAAGTAGTGCTAGGAGGGAAGATGCTTAGTGACATCTATTATACTAAAGATTACACAGAGTTATTAAAAAAAAGGATTTTTTTCAATGCTTTACAACACCACCTTTGCCACTGGCAGATGGAATTTTATGCACCCGCCTCAGGCTACCTCCAAGCTGGCATAGAGATTTTGAGCAAAAATTTCATTTTCAGAAATGAAGAATCAGCAAAATAAAATATTAATATTTACTGCTGTGTTTAAAAAGCAAAGCAAAACAAAAAAGGTGTCTGGGAGAAGTGTAATCTTTACACTGCAAACTACATCATTCAGGTCTTCTGAGGAGGCATTTTACTTGACTGGACTAAAATGAGGTTAAAATCATTTGGTGATTCTTCTGTAATACTAAAATACTGTCTCCAAAGTTTCCAGGTGCTACAGAGACCCAAAGAGAAACGCACGTGCAACTGCTGTTTCAACGTGTGTGTGCTGAAGCAAAGCTACAGAGGAGCTGGACTTCATTTCTGACCTACACAAGCAGAAATGCCTGATTCACTGCTCAGAATTATGAAATTCCCTTATGGGGGCAGGGAGGGAAAGATGCCATCTTGTTATTAAACACCACACTTTAACGCTTGTGCCCTTGCGTAGCATGAAGGTTCTCTTATGGCACATCCTTTCGCTCTGAGAGTCTTTGACCTTGTATTCAAAGGGTGGGCTTTCTAGGCAAATATTAACTAAACCCTCTGCTCAGTGTGAGCAAGGCTAGAGGCGGTTTCTGTCTCACACAGGCTTGGCCCACCCTGGGTTTATGCAACCCCAGGTCTTTCTCAGGATACTGCAGCGCTGCCAAATCTTGCTGGTTCTCATGCAGTGCATTGGTGAGGCTCAGCCATCCCTTACTTGGCGTACCTGCTCCCACCAACCTGCTTCCCAAATGTGGCCAAACTGAGACCCAGCTATTGCTCCCGCTCTTGGCTAATAAGCCATGCCTAAATACATCCATGATCAAATTAATTCCTTGTGTAACCGTACTAATAATTTTAATAAAGATTAATTTGGCATCTCTGTCCAGGGTGATTTCTTTCCCACAAAATATGATTGACACTGATGTAGTTTATGTGCCCTTATAGTATGGAGCAGGTCTGTTTAGTGGCTTGCAATTGTTTTTTTTGAGCATTAGCATGTGCTGCTATCTCCTGTGAACTCTCTCCATTATGTTATGGACAGCAAAAGTCATCTGTCTTTAGTGTCCATCTGTTAGGATTTACAGCATGGCTTGGAAGAGTTTATGTTTTCTTGTAGCCCTGACTGTCTAGATCTGGTGTTTGCCTGAGCCACGTTGCTCTGCGGCGTTTTTAGGGAAGTGTGTACCCGGCCCATATGGTTATAGGGGCAGACCGGAAAAAGTGAGCTGTAAGAATTAAAAAAAATCAAGAAGTGAAACACATATAGAGAAATCTATGTCAAATCTCACTATTTTCAAGCCTGTTGAATGACTGTATTAGAGTTGACCAGGCTGAATATTTTCCAGTCCATTTTCATTCTCTGATCAGGGTTGATTGTCCTGATGCAGACCAATGGGTTTTGAAAAATTTACCCTTCTACAGAAGGCAGCTACCAACAAGGGCATTTCAAGGTGTGATCCACTGAACTACTGATGGTTTGCAGGCCAGGAAATTTCACACTGCCCTGTTGCCTCTGCCACACATGAACTCTGCCCGCACAGGTGAGCTTTTCCATCCAGCCCATGCACTATTCTTCATTGCCCAAATCAAACCTGTGCTTGGAACAAGGAAATCTCTGGTGCATCTCATCCTTCAAGTAGAAAGGAAAATGGTGTCTCTGCTGGTTATCTGGTGAGAAAAATTACCCTAAGGCCTTTGGAGTTGGCGAATAAAAGTTGCTGTCTGAACAAACCCAAAGATCTATGCTCATTTGCCTGTGTTTGAGCTCACAGGTACGCAACACTCCTGCCCTCTGCTTGCTGCTTTGTCCGTCTGGAGTGGGCTCTGCTCTCCTGCATCACCTCTGTCACCTGCAGACCAGGATGACCCATAGTGATGCTGTCTTGGGGCTCACAGGCCAGATACAATACAGATTTGCCATGATTAAAAAAGATGTAAAGTTGTGCCTGCTCTCATCTCGCCCTGCACACATGGCCAGATGTCCTGGGTTGAGTGACACAGGACTAATTTCTCATCTAATGCTGGGGAAAACTGCACTTTTGGAAGACTCTAGTGTCTGAATTCGTGAAAATATTTACTTTATAGCCAGCTAGGCTATGTGGGATTCAAGGTCTCAATGTTTTCAAGCCTTGCCAGGTGCAGGGATGAGGAGAAGCGAGGCCTGGGCAACAGGATTATTTCATACCACGAACATCACATTCGATATAAATTAGAAAGTTTGCTGCGTAGCGTCTCTCTCCCTTGATGGCGGTGGTCCAGAGAAACTCCTTGCCCCGGTTCCGGAGCTCTGAGCCCTCTCCTTCCTCCTGAAACCATTGAGCTTGCAGTGTTCCACATTTACTGTACCCTGCTGGGAGTACACAGCTTCCTACTGATAGAATTGGCTGAGTATAATTCTTGTATATCTTATATTAGTATCATGATTAATACTGGTTCTTTAGTATTGTTGTTAATTGTTTAGTCTTATCCTATTAAATCTGTTTATATTTCAACCCTCCTGTTTCCTTGCTTTCCCTGATTCCCCTTTTTGGGTGGGGAGGTGTCATTGGACGATAGAATAATTGTCTAAATGACAATAAATTGTTACGAGTTTTCTCAAACCATAACACCAGGGAAAGACAGTGTGATGCCCAGGCTGAATGCCAGGGACTACGTACAAAACACAGCACCTAAAGTCCTCACCAGCCCTGGCCCGCACCCACCGATCTACACTCCCAACACCTTAACCCAGTCAGGTCTCCCTTTCATTTTTACCGCCCCGGATATATTTCTTCTTCCCCAGGTCCAATCCTGCAGTCCCCAGATGTGTGTGTAGATCACCCGCTCCTGGCTGTGCAACCTCCATGCTCGTATGGAGCATGGAGGGGAGAAAGGGGAGAAAGACTGGCGGGTGCTAAATCCTCTACATCTGCCCCCTACATCTGAACATGGAGGAGAGTGAAGTCCTTGCTTAGTGCCTGCTTTGGAGGCAGATTCCCATGAAGAGCAAGGAGCCAACATCTCTGTCGCTGTGGAGGTGAGCCCTAGGGTCTGACCTTCAGCAGAGAAATAGGGGAGAGGCAGGAAAAAAGGAGGGGGTGTGTGTGCTTAAGCTCTGGCCTGCAAGCAGCATGGTGCCAGCTGTTAGGACCCTGGGGGCACCAAAAAAGCCTTGATTGCCCTGAGCAGCGTCACCTGGGACCTCCACCCATGCACCTTCTGGCCTCCTATGCTGTGTCTAGGGGTGTTGATGGACCCTGTTGCCAGCACCCAGCCTGCCCTGCTGTGTTCAGACTGCACCTGTGTTGGTAAGTGTCCTGCTATGATGGGGTCACCCTTGGCTGCTGGCTTGTCCCCCTACACGAGACAGCCCTCAGCTCCCTGATATTAGCAACTGTGGATGTGGCTGTGCCCTTGCTGTTTCTCCTGCCTGCTTTCTCTTTGCTGAGCTGGGTGGATGGCAGGTCAGAGGGGTTAGTGCTGCAAGGACAGCCGCCGCCCCCACAAGAGTCAGCTGCTGGATTTGGGTAAGCCAGTTGATCGCTGGCGGAAGTTGCTTGTTTTCCTTCGTGTTCCCTGGTTCCTTTTTTTGAACTGGGGCTTTAAAAAAGCATTTTGGGGCCTTGTTATCCTCTTTGGGCTGCTGCAGCATCCCTGCGCTGCCTTCCTTGCCCTCTGCCAGCCCCTGTCCCTCCAGCCCTGCTTGAGGTAGGGCACAACTTGGGCTGTCACGGCCAAAGGGCTGCCTGGAGAAGCTGCTCTCGCTGGGACAACCTTCAGCCCAGTAGCTGAGGTTCAGCTCAGCCTTCATGGCAGAAGCACTCTGAAATGCTTTATTAGGATCGGGGGGATCAGCTGGGGATGGGGAAATCCCCCAGGCCCCGGAGGAGAGGGTGGGTTCGGGAGAGGACTGTTGCTTCTCACTACCGGCGCTTACCATCAGAGGGCAAGCTCAGCCCAGGCGAAGATGTTCCGTTCTCGGTTACTGCAGCCTGCTGCTTCCCAGACCCATCTTTGCCAGGGCTGCTGCTGCCAGGTTATGACAAAGGAAAGGGAGGCCGTTTACTGTCCCTCTCGTAGGGGACAGATCCAGCTCCCCATCTCTGCCTGCTGCCAGGAAGGGCTCTGCTGCCCAGTTCCCCAGAGAGCAAATCTTGCTTTGCGGGACCGCCCCAGCCTGCAGCGAGTGGCGGGGATGTTGCTGTCAGCTCCAAGTCAGATCAGTTTAATACAGAATAGATTCCCAGAAAGCAGCAGGTTTGTACTTTAGCATCCCAAATACAATCTAATCTTCCCTACTCTCTCCTCCTCCAGCAGAAATTGTATTTATGGATGAGAACAGACTACGAGCAGCACGTGGAAAACTTGTGCTGGCTGGTGCTTGCTTTCTATCCAGCATCTTGCTGCTCCCCAGAGCCACCAGTGAGTGTGGCTGCACAGCCCCAGCAAAACCAGTGACATTTAGGTAACCTCTATGTGAGTGGTTCCCCTCAAGTGCTTCAGATGCATCCTAGAGGAGCGAAGAAAACTGCTTTATACAGCTGCAGATCTGACCTCTCCCAGGAGCCCCATGTGCTGGCTTGTGGTCCCCACTGACAGCCCAAAACCCTCCGTGGGGATTTACATCTTGCCAGCTCCCCCCCTTTACCTCTTCCAATGAATCTCAGTCTTAATCCACACCCCCCTCATTGCCCAGAGTCTTCCTTTAAAAAGCTTGACGCTGGAGAGCTTTTCAGAGGGGAATAATGAACCAGACGCTTTCCTGGTGTCTCTCTTTGTTTTTACTGCTGTGGGTCTCCCCTGAGGACAGAGAGCCCTTTGTACTACATGGGGTCCCCTTACAAAAGGGGGCTTTTGAACAGAGCATCCTCCCATTGGGTACCACATCAAACTGATTTTTTTTCCACCTGCCCTCCTAGGCATAGCCAGTGTAAAAGCCCTTTCTGCATGCAGGGGACTGAGCCAACACCGTTAACCTTGGAGATGCATGATGCATATATGTAGGATCACTCGGTGCCATCCTGCTGCCCACCCTCTATCTAGATGAAGGGTAAATGAAGGGTTAACCTGGTTGTCATCTTCTCCCCTGCCTAGTTGGTATTTGGAGTGAAGCCACATTTCATTCTCTAGATGGCCGATAATTGAATAAACTCTGCATCTCGAGTGAATTTAAAACCAAGACAGGAGCTCTCCTCACCAGCAGTCAATACGTTTTTTCTAGCAGGGATTTTTGTCTGGAGTTAATGCTGCAGCTGCCTCTTCCAGGGGATGAGGGCATGCCTGTGAGCTGTCAATTTTGCCTGATGTGGGGCTTTAAATTTAGGTCTATATGTGCAAAAATGAGATTCCTATTTCTATTCCCTGCTAAGGGTGAAATCTAGGGCTACAGCACCTAATGGCCTTAAAACTGTTAAGCCTGACATAACTTGCTGATGGTTTGGTGATGTTGAGGATCCTTGCCCAGGTAACACAGGGAAAGAAAGGCAGAGGGCTACACACGCTGCTCAGGTGCCTGACTCTGCTTAGATCACTGTTTGGATGGAAGAAAGCAGCGTGACAGAGCTAATTAACATCATGCTAATTAAATATTAGGTACTCTTCATGTACCTGGTAAATCACTCTTCGTTTCAGGTGGCAAATTCTCTCACTATCACTTAACATACGGATACACCGTAAACCTAAAGAAAGCTGTCTCCTGCAAAGTCGAGACTGGTGATTTGTTGAGCTGGTTTAAATATATTTGCTTTGGTCCTTCTTTGTATTCACTTTTCACAAATATTCAAACAAATGCCTTTGAGTCTGGGAACCAGCAGCTTTTTGGCATGTGTTCCTTTTGCAAACAGGGGCATTCACACCAGAAATGCATTTCTAGGATTTGATAGCCACACGGTGGGTAGACAGAGATGTGCCATGCAATCTGTACCCCATCAGAAATACCTGGCACAGCTCGTGTTTCAAACTTCACTGAGCAAAATAATTGCGTGGAGCTGTTTACTGTCAGTCTGCTGACTGCATGTTATTAATAGGAGAGATGGAGTGAATAATTAGGACTAATGACTAAATTAAAGAAAGTTGTCATCTATTCATGAATAGTTTGCAGAGAGAGGCAGCGTTCAACAATTAAACTGATAGGCAAAAATGATTCATTCCTCTTTGCAAACATGCTCTACATTATGCCAATACATAAACACACACACCTGGCCTAATAGTGAGACTTCAGCTTCCCCCAGCCCCATTTTGGCACTCAAGCTGGTGTGATGTGATTGCCAGAGGTGCTGGGGATCCCCTGCCTCACTAAGCTTCCCTACCAGGCTTTGGAACTGGGCATCTTTAGGAAAGTAAAGACATCTATCTAAAGTCTAAATCATAGGCTGAGGATCATGGAGTGGTTTGGGTTGGAAGGGACCTTTAAAGATCACCTAGTCCAGCACCCCTGCCATGGGCAGGGACACCTTTCACTAGATGAGGTTGTTCAAAGCCTTGTCCAGCCTGACTTCGAACACTACCAGTGATGGGGAATCCACAGCTTCTCTGGGCTTCTCTTCCACTGTCTCACCACCCTCTTTGTAAGAAATTTCTTCCTTATATCTACGTTACATCTACCCTCTTTTAGGTTAAAGCTATTACCCGTTGTCCTACCTCTACAGGCCCTGATAAAAAGTCTTCATTTTTCTTATAAACCCCCTTTAGGTGTTGAAAGACCTCAATAAGGTCTCCCCTGAGCCTCCTCTTTTCTAGGCTGAACAACCCCAACTCTCTCATCCTTTCTTCAGAGGAGAACAGCCCTTGGGTTGTTTTGGTGACCCTCTAACAGGTCCACGTCTGTCTTGTACTGGGGACCCCAGGGCTGGATGCAGTACTCTGGGTGGGGTCTCATGAGCACAGAGGGAGCATATCACCTCTCTGGACCTGCTGGCAATGCTCTGCTGACAATTGCCTTTCTGGGCTACAAGTGCACATTGGCAGCTGGTGTCTAATTTGTCACCAACCAGTATCCCCAAATCCTTCTCTGCAGGGCTGCCCTCAACTAATTTGTTTAAGTTTGGGCTTCTGTTTTGGGTGCTAACAATCAGTTTGTGAGGTTGGAAGAAACTTAATGTTTTCAGAATGCCTCAGAAACACTGAAAACTTATTGTGTGAGTATGGAAAAACTAGACAATGTGGGGAGGCTGAGGGGCTGGAGCAGTTTCGCCAAGAGCAAAGACAAGTGAGGGGAAGGTATAGAAACAGGCTCCAGATACACCCAAAGCTGCCAGAGAAGGAATAAACTGTCCCTTGAGGAAAAGGCAAGGAGTGATTCGTTTAAACAGAAGCAAAAGAGTTAGGAAGACCTGAGGAAACCTCAGTGAAGCAGTAGGAGATGTTGTTTTGGGAAGCCCCCTTTTCTGGCAGGAGGATGCAACCTTGCTGCTGAAGCAGCTACAGGGGAAATACCAAATGAGGTTTGCCCCATGAACTGGGCTGCCCTACCAGTTCCTCTCCTACTACTTCATTGAAGGTGCTTTGTTATTCATCATGCAGCAGCTGTGGCAGATAATGTGTGGAAGTGGTTCATGGAGACAGGGATGTTTGGAAAGCAGGGGAGACTCGTAAAGGTACAGGTGGGCACAGAGGGGCAGAATTCACTTTAGCTAGCTTCAGCCATCCAAAAGCTAGTTGTTGCAACACAAGCTGTTGTCCAATATCCCTTGATGGCCAAAGGACTGAATGAGCAACTGTCTGAGAGTGATTCATCCCAAGCCAGTTGCCTCAGATACCTGGGATAAACCAACCTCTGGACTGAACTCTTTCTCATGTCTTCACTCACCAGAGAGGCAGGCTGGATGATTTGCTTGCTTTTGACATCCAAGCAAACCAACCAACCTTACAGATAACTGATGTGAGGTGAGATGAATTCAACCCGAGTTACAGGGATTTTCCATGGAACTGTCCAGGTGAGGTCAGGTAGACAGGGGTCTGCTGAACCTGTAGAAACCCTCTCTGGACCGCCCGGGCTGACCGATGACCACCCTCTGCCCACGGACACATTTATGTTGAGTCTGATTCTCATCAAGGCTGGGGAACTGCTGAAAAAGGTCATCCCACAAAGGTTCACTTCAAACATTTAAATCCATTTGTTTCTAGGCAGGAACCGTACTCAGGGTGCTCGCTATCCCAAGAACTGTTGAGCCAACTAATTTTCTGGTGTAAAAGCCTGCCCGTGCGTTGAAGGCTGAGGGAATTCTGTGGAACACGTTCAGAAAGCAAATGATTGATTCATCATCGTAGGTGGTGGAGAACTGATTCCAGGAATTATGCATGTGCCAAGCTGAAGCCTGTTGAAGCCAGGGAAAAGGCATCCTTGAATTCGGGTCATCAGTCAGCGCAGGGAAATGCATGGAGGCCCTGGTACAGGAAAGCATAATTCCAGCACACGCTCAAGCCTAACTAACCTCCGTTAACGTCAATGGAGATAAAATTAAATGTGAGGTCAAGATTTTGGATAAGAATGGCTTATGGCCTGGAGACTTACGTGGATGAGAAGGTCAGGCCAATGAGCCAGGATGTTTGATATTGAGGAATCTAATCAAGGAGCTCCTGCGTAAGCTGCTGTGTGAATCAGGGAATAATTTGGCATAACAGACACGTCTGAGTAATTCGTGACCTACTGGCAGACGATTCATGCAGACAGGCAACATCCATCAGTGATGTTATTCCTTGCAGAGGTCTTCTTGGGAAGCTTATGGGTCTGTGGGTGGGGGGTTCATCGAGGGAGAAGCTGGGATTGCAGGGATACCCTAGCACATGTTGCTGCGTGGGGGCAGAGCTGGTGCTTCACCCACCAGAGGCCCAAGAGCCATGATGCAATTGGTGCTTTGGGAGACCAAAGCAAAGGGAGACCGTCAGGTTTTTGAAACTGTCCTTGAGAAGAAAGGGATCAAGGTGAGGTGTGGTGGTGGGCATTACTGTTGACCCTGTATACCCTCCCTGCTCCACCACACACATCCTGTGTAACCTTGTTTAGACTTGCTTTATAACCGGCTTTCCCACCTGAAACATCAGTGCATGCCTCTGCTTTCAGCTCCCAATATGGTTTGTGAGATCCATCAACTATATTCTGGTGTTCATCAAGAGTCATCATGAAACAGTCAACACCACAAATACAGAAAAAGCCTAGCTTGGAGCTCTAAAACTGGGAGTCAAAGTAGAAGACTCAAAATCTGGAGAAAACCAAGCTTCATCTGTGTTCATCACAAAAAAATAGTTTTCCAATATCTAAATACCTATCTACAGTGACGCGTTGCCATACGATAAAACACCTGCCTCACCTCTTCAGCCTGGATGCACACCGATGCTATGGCACTGTAGCTGTATGTATGGTAGGGTTCTGATTTGCTATGCTGTATCTGAGATATTACAGCAGACAGGGAAAACTTTGAGCCTGACACTATTAAATTCCTGTTTAACACTGAATTGGAGGTGCCTTTTGGGAGCTTCCTTTGGGTGCACTGTACCTCTGCTCATCTCCATGGACCAGGTGACTCCAGGCAGTGCTAAGTGCCCAGAAGCAGGAGGTCTCTGTGCCCCTTGGGAGACATGGTCCAGCTCTTCCACCTGGCTTGCAGACATGAAGGGGAGATGGAGGCCCCAAGCTGTTGGCAGATGGGGTAGGAAGTGAGTGTTGTGGGGTGACATGGCCGGGATGCACCTGGAGCACCAGCAGAGAGGTGAGGGACAAGGAGAGCTTCCTGAGACCCTATTAGGAGACCTGCACAGGCTCCAAATGCACAGGGAAATCTGCTCCAAAACAGTCATCTGTGGGACTGGTGATTTGCCAGAAAGGCTTAAAAAAAATAATAAAATAATTCCAAGTACATCTGGAACTGGAATCTATAAAGGATCAACGGGGAGAAGGAGTATCTTCACTGCATTTACGTGATCAGCATCAGGCCTGGAGATGCTAGAATAAGGAATAAATGAAGAAATCTCTTTTTTACCATGGAAAGGGCAGGAAAGGGAAGCGGCATGTCAGGTCCCTGCTAGAGTTTGGCTGGGGCCTCACTAATGCCAGGGTCTTGCAAAAGGTGTGAAAGGACTTCCAGGCAACCTCCTAACCCTGTCCTTCTGCAAGATGCACCAGCACAGCCCCCAAGCCAGGGTGCTGGCACCCATCGAGTACCCAGCCACCATCCCTGCAATGGGATGGCGCGTCTTGCTTTTCCCCAAAGGGCTCCCACCTGGCTTTGGAGGGATGGGGAGCGTCTCAGAGCAGTATGGAGCTCCCTATCCTCACACCAGCATGAGAACATGGACCCAATTTCTGTTCATCATTTGAACCATAGTTGGTGCTTTGGAGCCTCCCACATGGGGACCGTGCTCTGCATCTGCTGGCTGGTGTCTACCCGCATGCCCCAGCATGGCAGATAGCCATCCAGCAGCTTCCACTTAGCTTTAAGAGTGGCTATAAAAAGAGCTTGACAAGATCAAATGCTAATAGAGAGGTTTTCTGAAGGTTGAAACTGATCTGCTCGAGGGCAATCGTGACGGGGAGATGCCAGAAGAAACCAAATAACCAGTGCACTGTGGAGTAAATCATTTGATTTTAACTACTCTCTGGGAAAGGATCCTACGAAGTGGGGGCGGGGGGAAAAAAAGCCCTGCTAAGTGCTTGGAAAGCTGTTGCTCTTCTAAATCTCACCTTTGCTGCAAGACGTGCAGAGCATTGCCATCCAAAGGTATGGATGACGTGTGGGTTGCTGGGGGGGATTTTCTTCCCTGAATTTGTCTTGAACCGTGTGAAACTTCAGCGCCCACAGCATCCTGCCCCTGTAGTGTCCATGGATGGTGTGGAAAGCCACCTCCTGCTGCTTGTATCCTTTTGTGCCCCCCTGTTTTTGTATTCAGAGGGGCAGCAGGCAGTCCCCTGGCCTCCACGGCTGGAGGAGCTTTGGTCACGTCCTTGAGTATTGTCCCTCCCCACAACAGGCAGAAACGAGCAGAGCTACAGCTCCCTCCCACTGGGCTGCAGCATGAAGCAGTGCCCATCTCCTGGCATGGGGTAGGTGTGTGCCAGTATTGGCTTCTGGGTGTTAGCTCAGTGCAAATTCCTCCCCAAACATGACTTCTGGGAAGAGGTTCACAGGTTGACCCTTGCTCTCTCTGCAACAGGGAGGAGGATGTCAGTATTGGTCTTCGAGGACAGGGATCGAGAGTTGTAGCAACAGTAGGGCAAGTCAGGAGCACCAAAATGGCTCATTAGAGCCCTGCCAGCATCTGTGTCCTCACACTGGGTGAGGATGAATGTCCACGTGAACAGCACCCGTGTCATTGGAGCCACAGGCTTTACCCCTCATGAGCATCTAGGCCCTACTCTCCCAGTTTCCAGTCCATGCTGGTGGACAAAGGCTCCATCTCCACTGTTCTTTTTTTTTTTTTTTCACAAGACAAATGCCAAGCCAAAAATGGTCTCAGTCCTGCTAGCGTCGCACCATGGCTGAGACATGTTTTTCAGCAGGTCAATTGGTGGGAGCACAGGACCACACGACCATGGTTACACATCTCTTGGACCACAGACGACTCCTAATCAGCCATGTCTGAGCACAAGTGTGGGTCTGGCCCCAAAAAAGCCATGCAGACGTGCCTTTAGGAAGAGCTAGTTCGGATCATCCCTCCAAGCATCACCAGGCAGATTGGGGACCAGAAATCCCCGCCTGTCCTGTGTGTAGTCCCCATCCTCGCGCTTCTACTCCTTCTCCCCCTGTTTCTCCTCTCCTCTGTTCACTCTCCACTAATGCATCCAGCGCATAAAAGTGAGGTTTCCAAAAAGATCTCTGAACCCAAAGAGACAGCAGGGAGATGGATAGAGAGGGGAAGAGAAAGAGGCTTTTTGAATATTGAATTAAGGCTGTCTCCAGTATTATTGAATTCCCATAAGAAGGAAGGCAGCCAGTAAGCCCACTGCTTTAGTGTCCTATGAATATTTCATTGATTGACTTAAGCTCGGTGAAAATGCTTTCGCTGCACACAAAAACACCTCTTTGGCTTGTGGACATCTCTCCAAGCACATGATGAGTGCCCCCACGCTCACACTGGCTATGAAGGCACCCTGGCTTGCAGACATAGTCACCCCACGCTACAGCAAACTAAATCTGTCAAACCTGAGTGATCTTTTGGCACAATCTGGACAGGAGTTTCCGGAAGAACCAGTCATGGCTCAAAACGTGTTGGTGGCTCACTGGGTCAGACTGCCTAATCCTGCAGCAACGTTGTCAGCACTGATGCTCGGTACCTGTGTCTCCATCCAACCAGGGCAACAGTGGAGAAGGTGCATGGTCAGGGAAGTCGTCTTGCCTCACTTCGACCTACCAGGTTGGCTGCAGAACTGGGGATACAAATCATGCATCCTGGTACCCAGCTGTGGGCACTGGCCTTGAAGGTCTGGGTCTGCTTGGTTCCCCAAATTTTAGATGCTTACCTGGAGCTTCTCTGGATAATCCAACCCTCATGAATTACTTGAGCTGGAAATCTTTCTAAAACAGACTCTTTCACATAGACGTGGTGACTTCTGCTTTCAGAGAGGCCATAAACCCCATTCACCAGTGCTGTGGAGAATCCTCATGCAGGAGCACTGCTTGCCCACTCTGCGCAGGTGAAAATAGTGTCTCAAATACTGTGAAAACACCTGCTTTTCCCTCTCCAGGACTGTGTTTTTGGAAGTGCCAGCGCTCAGTTCCTGCCACACCTTAATTTTCCTCCACAACCCAGGAGTTTCCTCTAAGATGACACAGCTGCCAAAGGTCCTGCTCAGAGATGGCAATGGCATGAACGTTTTTCTTGTTTCTTAGCTGAGCTCAGAGATCTAACAACAGCACTTAACACCCCTCCTTGCTCTGCCAGATGGCGCCACGTAGATCTGGAGTGATTCACGTCCAGAGGAGGCTGGCTAATTCCATTGCTTCTTCTCTTTTTTGTTTCTTTCTTCAGTCTGGAAATCCTCTTCAAAGGCAAAGAGGGCATATTAATGATAGTTAATTATTTTATTCTAGACTTGGTAGGTAACACTGGTTATCCAATACTTCCATTACAGGGCTGTGTTTCCCATTGCTTAGAACAATGCCAAAATGCAAACATTTAGGCAGAAATTATCTGCCAGGGATTTGCCTCAACCTGAACTTCTCTGGAAAATTTCAGCCAAACTGAGTCAGCTTTTTCCAAGAGAAAAGGCAGGGGAAAGCCGTTTTGTTCACCTGTGGCCTAACACCCTTCGTGAACCTCCTTTGGAAAGATGTCATACCCTGTGCTTCACGTGGGGAGGTGAAATTTGTCAAAGGAAGTTCCTCTCAATGAGACCATACTTTCAACCTTTTTCACCTGCAAAACTGTGCCAGTTTCCTTAGAGGAGCACAGTGCCCTTTGCAGCTTATTTAAGCTTATAGACTTGTTTTTCTTAGCTAAAATCTCAGCAGCAGTCGCTTGACCTGCGGACCAAGAGGTGCAGGCAGCGCTGTGGTGGTGCGCATGGTGGGCAGCTCCAATGCTATCCTCCCCAAGCCGTGTCTCCTCCAGGGCAGAGGCCCTCCACGTCTCCTGCGCAGCTGAGCTTTGGCACTCTCCCATCCACGGCTGTGGAGCCCAGGATGGGGACAAACTGTGGGACAGAGAACAGGGACCCCATTTCTCCTTGCTGGGCACCCACCTGCTGCAGAGAAGGGGCTTGCGGACACCTTCAACCTGTCACAACTGCTTGTCCCTGGTGAAAGATGAGAAGAGAGGTGGCAATGCATTTTCTGAGCTAATTTCTCATGGTCACAGACCATTGATCATAGAATGGTTGGGGTTGGAAGGGACCTTAAAGATCATCTAGTTCCAATCCCCCTGCCATGGGCAGGGACACCTCCCACTAGACCAGGCTGCTCAAAGCCCCGTCCAGCCTGGCCTTGAACACCTCCAGGGAGGGGGCATCCACATGGTGCTTCACTTACTCCTTTTCTACAAGGTGGGGAACCTCCCTCCCCTGGGACATGGGAGGTCAGCAGCCTGCTATCGCCTGCGACACCCCCTGAGATCTGATTGCAGAAGATGCTGCCCCTCTGCAACACCGCAGGCGGGGACAGCTGGAGACCTTGGTCACAGCTCATGCAGCACAGGAACAGCGTGGTCTTTCCATCGTGAACAAGAAGATGCTGCCCCAAGACCACACCACCTCACCCTTTTTGCAATTTCATCAGGAGAAAAGAGAAGCCCAGATTAAACAGGCTCTTCGCATGCTGATGGCCCATGGTCTGCACATTGCGTGGTGAGCCCAGTGGCAGATCCAATCCCGATTACAACCGTAGATCCCTTCAGCATCTGCCTCAGGTCTGCCCTTCCTAGGCTTTAATTTTCTAGGAGGGTGACAGCAGGTGGCTCCAGCTGACGTCAGTGCAATTGCGTTAGTGCTGCTGAAAACCAGGCCCATGTCGGCTGCCCCAGCAGAGCCCACTTGGAGCACAGCGGCTTGTGGAGTCATTTGGCATACATTAGGTTGGGTAAGATGGATTGCTCGGCTCCTAACTAGGACAGATAGATAAGGATAATGGATGGATGGTCAAAGAGCAACCGTGCTTTAGGCAGATGAATAAATCACTTTGAATCTTCATATATAAACAGGAGATGTCAGCGGGACTCAGCTTTAAGGCGGGGTGAATACAAGCAGGGTGCCCTATGATTGTGTTTAAGGATCTAAAAGCTGTTTGAAATGGGCTTTGTTAATTGAGAAAACCCCACTCAGAGTGCTCCTGTGACAGAGCCAGGGTTGCTCAGCACTCGGGGCTTGCCTCAGAGCCCCAGTCCCTCTCGTTCCTTGGGAACCTCTGTCCTGAGATGACATGTTCCCGTGCCACCTTTCCTGGGAAGAAAAGGGCCCAGGAAAGGGAGAGGAGCAGTGCAAGGCTGGCTGCAAGATCTGCCTTCCAGCTGCCTACCTGTCTGCACTCAACACAGACCACCAGTTACCCCGGGTTGCATCCTGGGAGCAGGAAGGGTCTTCAAGAGGTTTTGCAGTGCATGCTGTGCCCTTAATTTCAAAGGATGCTCAGCTCTGGCACCTCCAGCATCTGGAGATGGGGCGGTGGGGTGATACAGGGCCACTACTGGGGACATGTCTCCAGCCTGGCCTCCTCATGCTGCAGAGCACTGCGTTTACTCATGGCAGCCTGTGTGCTGAGCAGCGTAGCACCCATCAGGCTCTCAGCCTGTGATAGGGGGACATCTTTCTCACCCAAATTGGTGGACAGTGTGTTCCTGGTTTCAGCTGAAAGCATTTTTGGCACAGGAGTTGAGGCTGTTCCTATGGGTGCCTGATCCTGTCAGGATCCATGCTGAGGGTGCGTGGAAATGCCACAATAGCTGTGGATCAGAGAGGAGAACAAGATGTCCAGACCATGCAGGGATGGGGCAAGCTCTCAGTGCCCACCCAGGGCAAGGGGCAGCCCACAACCTGCTTTAACAGGAGCACCTGCTGTGTTGTCACTGCAATGGCTGTGCCCACCCAAAGCTGGCCAGGGTGTCCCCACAGATGTCCTCTCATGCCCCATGCTGGGCTGGGGTCCGTTCTTCATGCCCATGAACACCCCATACACCTGTGGCCTCCCTACATATGCCCAGGTGAGTATGGCTTCATCAGAAATTCCCTCTGAGCCTCCACCACTGAATAACCACTCTGGTGGGTCTGGTTCATGGTGCTGGGCTGCCATGCCATTGCTACTCCCCCACACCAAACCACAAGAGCTGGCAATTAGGCTCTGTCTCAATTAGGCTTCACTCAAGCCACCAGCTGCTAGCTTGTCCTCAGCAGCCCAGCGCCAGAGATGCTTCTTGCCTTCCTCTGAGGGCTGAGGCGAGCCCTGAGAGACTTCGGGTGTCTATCTCTTGATCCGTCACTCCCACCAGCCCTTTAATGTCCCCCCAGCAATGGAACAAGCCGGGACGATGCTTTGGCCATCCCCTCCCAGAGCAGCCAGGGTCCTGGATGCAATTTTGCTCCCCTACCAAAAGCTGATCCGACACTTTCCCACCAGCTGCGCCCCTCCTTCTCTGTCTGCTTGTTGTCTGAATAACCCTCTGATCATTCTCAGAAGGAACCAGCAACGTGGGAATGGCAGATGGGGAACAGAGCATGAATATTAATTAGCAACAAATTCCAAACAGAGGACTTTAATTACATTAAGAACGCAGGCTCAGAGGCAGTGACATACTTCCTGCTGTAAATCTGTTGACAGGTCATTTGCCGCGGTGGTGTTGGTGCTCCTTAATGAATGAATATGTCCATTTCAAGTGCTGGTGTATGGGGGGAAATAGGGTCTTGCTTCCAAAAATGCAAAAGCAAGATGCCGCGCCAGTGAGAGTACTTCGCACGTGTGGAGGATTCAGGGAAATAATTATCCATGTAATTACCTGTTAATAACACACCCATTCTGGGAGTCAGGAGCTCTGCTCGTGGGGCTGGAAACCTCCCGTGCATGAGACGGACATGCCGCATTGTTATATGTGAGCCGGTCACTGGGGGGAGACCAAGAACCACAGTGCCTTCGCCGGGTGTTGGATGGGTGCCCGGCTCCCCGCCACACTGGCACGCTTGGGTGCGCGCAGTGTGCCTGGACAGCTGCCCGCCTCGGATGTAGGGACCCGAGGATTTCTTTTGCTGCAGCATTTCACCAGCTCCCACGGGGCTTGTGGTGGCCTCGTGGTGGGGTGGGGACACACCTCAGCCTCTGCGTTGCTGGTGGTGCTTTGGCAGTTTGGCAGGAGAAATCAGTGCCGCAACGGCAGAGGGTTAGCTGAAAAACTCATCTAGCCAGGACCCCGACACAGGCCACGGGCAGCAGCAGGTGGAAAAGCACATTTTCCCCAAATAAGGTTTAACCACCTTCCCCAGCAACAAGGCAGCTGACGCAGGGGATCTTCTGTACCATCAAAAGGGTCTTTTTGTTTTAATCCCTCAAACTGGCATGGGACAGCGATGCTGCCAAATGGCCCCTTACAGGGACAAGTCTATCTATACTGAGGGATTTTGCTGGATGTGTTTGGCCTGAGATTTTCTGCACTGCTAACCGGCTTGAACTAAGAGGGTCACATGAGTGCCAGCACGCCAATATCCCAGCAAGATGAAGCTTTAGCTTTATCCTCCTCCATCCCAGCTTCCTTTAGTCTGTGGAGCAGCATGTTCTTCTGCAGTCCCCTGCAGTGGTGCTGGAGACCCGTGCTCCGACTAGGGGCAGCACCCTGCCATAGACCCCTCTGGTGAGTCATATGGGCGGATGGATGATCCTCAAGGGACTGCTGCATTCTTGGAGCTCCTCCAGCTTGGCCTAGTGGCCCCAGCCCTATGGTGGGGAGTAGCGTGTGTGGGACGTTGTGTTTCCAGACTCTCCAGAGCTCTGGTGAAGGGAAGGAGAGAAAGAACCACACTGGGTGATGCTGGTGGAGCTGCAGCATTGGGCACAGTGGTGTGGGCTGCAGGAAGGAGATGATGTGGGGGTCTCTGCTGGGTGGGCGCACTGAGTTGCAAGGGACTCTTAAGTAGCAGGTTCAGGAGCCAAAGGCTTGCATGGGAAGGGCATGCCAGCAAACACCTTCTCATCTCCATGCTTAACTGTAACAACCTTGCCTGGTGGGTCTGTACCCATCCAAAATGATCTTACTGGTTTTGTTGGGTCACTCCAGACTGGGACTCCCACTCTTCTGTGCTTCCTGCCGGCACAGTGATGCTGCAAGAAGCTGGAAGTGCTGTCAGCCAGCTCTGACAGCAGTACAGAAGTGAGCTCAGAGATGGCTCTGAGTAACTCCTGGCACACCAGGGATCACTTGGGCATCTACAACTCCAAAAGAAGCCACAGAAACACTCGAGGGGAAAACCTGAACTAGGGATGAAGCTTAGAAGAGCTAATTATATCTGTCTGAGCCAAGATAAAGACTACAAGAGCAGGCTACAAAGATGCAATGGGTTTTAGCACCTGGGAAGGTAGTGGTTTGGAAGGAGTGGTCCTTGCCAGCGAGGACCTTATACTGACCAAGTCTTTCATGCCCATGCCTTGCCATCCTCTGCTGAAAACCGTGGTGAGCATGAGTGCTCTGGATTGAGATGGTCTTGAGGTGGCACCAGGGTTGGGATCAGGTGGAAAATGCTGCAAACATCTCAGGAGCAAATGTGCCAAACATCCTCAGAAGATGTCTCTGTGCTTTGGGGATGGCCAGAGAAGTTGGCCATGACCATGGCACTGTTGCCAAAGACACACTGAAGGCTAAGGGCTCAGGAGCATGAAGTCGAAGATTCAAGGGCTTATGTGAGCTTCAGCTAACTGGCACAGAAAGCACAATGTGGCAGGACAAGTCCCAGTGCCAGTCCTCCAGCAAATGGAAGTACCCTACTCACTCTGGTTCCAAAGGCTGAGGGAACCAATGGTACCTCTAGCTCTCACTACTTGTGTAGACTCACAGGTGCCAGGATGCTGTTGGCGTGAGTGTTCATATGCCTGGGCTTGCACGCCCAAGACTGCTGTCACCTCCAACAACGAGGGTGCAAAACCAAACTGGTTACAAAGTCATGCAGGCCAACAACCAAACTAAGAAGCAACTGGAAACTTGCTGGATAGCAGGCAGTAGCAGAGTTCAACTCCTGGTCTCCTTCCTGGTCCAGTGAAAACCAGGAGGTGTCTTTTCCCCAGCCTTTTTTCCTCTTGCTTGAGAAGAGCACGTGTGTGTGCCTGCTCATCCTCTCGTTCACCTTTCCACTAGGGCTCCAACCTGCCCCGAGGTGGGACACAGATGAATTGGGTGGTGCAGGGCCATGGCACAGACACAAGCTGGAGGCTGCGAGCTGCCTTGGCAGCTGGCACATGGCTTCGTTCCCCTCTCTCCCCTGCCTGTGGCTCTCCTGGCAAGTCTATTTTTATTTATCTCTTCTAAAAATGAGTGGGGAGGATGGAGGTGTTTCCTTGTTGTGATGAATTTGTCCAAATCCCAAATACTTAGAACCCTGCTAGCCAGCTTTTAAGAGATGAGTCTGGCTCTTTCACCCTTATTTTTATTTCTTGCTGCCAAATTATGAATCAGGTTCTCCTCGCTGGCCCAGGAGCAGGATAGAGGATGTCACAATGACAGTGTGTTTTAGACCAACAATCAGGAGGCACCTCTAATTCACACTGCCAACCACTGCCAAAAATCCTGTTTTACCTTGAGGACAGAGGCAACAAAGTTAACGAATACAGACCCTTTGCCTCCACCCCAGCCAATGTGCTTATTTGCTCCTGCTCTTCTTGCAGCAGCTCTTTGCTGGCTCTGGTCAAGTGGAGAGACGTTAAAACAGGAGTTCGAGGAGCTGCTGAGCTTTGCATCTGCAAAGCTGCCATGCTGGGTTGGCACAAGCCTTTTCACTCTCCCCTCGTCCTTCAGATACCTGTGCCAGATTAAATGTTCACTCTTGTCTTATCGACTGGCTCTAGCAAAGGGCTTTTCTGCCTGGGCAACGTGTGGAAAGTGTATATAAATGCAAGAGGCAGAGCAAAGGCTGTCTGGAGATGGCGAGGCTTG
Source organism: Chroicocephalus ridibundus (assembly GCF_963924245.1). Classification (NCBI taxonomy): domain Eukaryota; kingdom Metazoa; phylum Chordata; class Aves; order Charadriiformes; family Laridae; genus Chroicocephalus; species Chroicocephalus ridibundus. The sequence goes on along the minus strand of NC_086291.1, from coordinate 35,057,520 downwards.
TTTGCACAAGTAATTGCTCTGACACTCCTGCAAGGAAAGTCGTGCTCAGCCAGGGAAGAGATGCTATCGTGTGAGCAGCACATCCAAAGGGGACTGAGAAGCAGATGTTGGTGTGGGCATGCAAACAGTGAAAATGCAGCAAGGCCATGTAATTATCCCACTTGGATTTACCGTGGAGCTGTCGCAGGCGTGGTGCTCTCCTGGAGCTCTTGCCAGCAGACCTTGGCTCTGCTAGGTCGGGATTTTGGAAAACTGAGGCAGTCCCTGCTGTGTTTGTAGCAATATGCTCCTCCCGCGGGTGCCTGCAGAGCTCATGTCCTCCTCCGGGATCCTGCCTCCGACACTGTCATGGGAGCCAGTGCCTCTTGTCTCTTTGGCAGTTGCTCCCCACCCAGCTGGGATACAGAGATGCACTTGAACAATCCTGACTTAATGAGGCTGAAACTCCCCAATGACGGTGGCAGAGTGGAAGGGAATGGCTGATTCCCTTTCTCGCCCTGCTTTTTCTTGTATGCTTTTTCTCCACAGCTGCTGGAAGAGCTACATTCCATAAAGGCACATAAGTCCCTGCCTTTTGTGAGCAGTTGGAATAATTTTCAATATTTGAGAAACCCCATCTGGCAAAGGTCATGCTCTGTTCTTTGGATGGTCTTAATTTAGCACCTGCAAGCTCCTGGTGAAGAACTTTCTGCACTCTGGGGTGCAGAAGGAGACCTGGGGCCTATTGTCTAGGGAGCGTCTTCCCTGTGTAGAGATGCGAATGTGCTGCTGAGCACCTGCATCGTCCACACCTCAAAAATGGAAGGAAATAGTTTTTAGTGGAGGCTTGCAAGAGCCTTTCAAAGCACAGCTCTGCTGCAGCTCGGAGCTCTCATATGACATCCAAGGCTGCTCTGAACTAGCTGTACCCGATGATGACACAATGAACCAGCTTCAAAGTGCCTTAGTTGATGCCCTGATGAGTGCCGGGCTAGTTGGCTTCCTCCATGGGCTCCTACCATCCCTGCTACCATGGGGGTGCCAGCCACTGTCTGCAGGCTGTGTGGCTCAGAGGGAAGGTGGGGAGGCAGATGTGAGGTGTGAGTATGGTGGAGCAGACGTATCCTTGGCTGGTTGTTCTTCACTGTTATTTAAAATTCATTCCTTGGCTCCATTGCCAAAGCAGCTGAGGTTGTGTACATGGCTCATTGAGGTGGGTATAGTCAAATTCAGCAGAGGGGCTTGGAGAAACTGTTGTCACCAAACTCATGGGACCAAACACTGTGGAGAAACCCTACTAGGCATTGAGGGGCAGAGGGAGGGGTAGAGGAGCTCAGCCTTTCTATCAGGCCTTGGAGATTCCAGGCGAGACAGCCTGTGGGAGTGCTCCCCGGTTGTCTCTTGTTCTTTATGAGATGTGCCCTACTGCAAGGCATAAACACACAAGAGAGGGGGCTCCAGAAGTTTCCCTGCTGGATTTTCAGTGTGTGGCTGTGGACTCCTGACGGCGCTGGCACCGTCGGCGGCTGCACACCAAGGCTTATCTCCAGACCTACCAGAAGCAGGAAACTCAGCAAGTTCCCAAGCAAACCTCTGGTGCGGGAGGCCAGCGTTTCTGACCTCCGGGGGTCCTGTGCATTTGAACAGGCTCCTAATCTGCTTGGGAAAAGCAGGCGAACTCGGGAGGGAGAGGAGGGAGGGCTGGGGCTGTGCCCTGAGCTGGGTCGCTGTCGCTTGCCGCTTTGATTGCTGAGGCTTACTGTCTCGGGCTCACAGTATTTGGCTGCCTGGCCACGAACGAAAAAGCTGGATTCTCCCAGAGCCTTTATTCCCATGTTGAGATCACTGGTGGCTTCCTAAGGAGCAGAGGGAGAGGAAGGCTTTTGTTAATGGCTTTTAACAGGCATGGGCAAAAGCACTGCTTGGCCTCTGCTTCAGCTAAAACGCTGCTCTTCATCTTTCCCTGGTGTGGGCTTAGCCTTCACTGGGAACCCTGCTCCTGTGTTGGTGTCACCCCACAGCCCTGCCTTGCTTTGATGAGCATGTGGGGCTCCCCTCTTCCCCCGCCTCCTCCCAGAGGCTCCAGGTGAGGGGCTCAATGCAGGTCCCCTGCCCCTGCCCAGCACCGACATCTGCCTGATTCAGCTGTCTGTCCACACCACGCCACCCCTGCCAAATAATGCCGACTGCAGAGACCTGTAGCCCAGAGGGTCGAAAGAGCGGGGACGTGCCAGGAAGGACACCGTGTGGGGGAGGGATGAGGAATGCCCAGCCAAACCTATGCTTTCCCACCACTTTGTCCTACTCCTGCCTCCCATTCAGCATCCTTTCTTACTCCTGGGCATCAGTAGATTCGAACTGCAGCTGGACCCTGCCTGGGATGGGCCTCTCCCTCCAGATGCTGCACGCAGGGATCCCTGGAAGATGCAGGGCTGTTGCATTCCCTGGCCTAGGCGGCCTGGCTCTGAGCTGGGACCTCTAACAGATGCCCTCCTTACTTCCTTGAGAGACAGGAAACGTGCCGAGGGCGCATTGCCACCACCCTGACATCTTCAAGTCCCTTGCCTTATCCCTGGGTCCAGTCTTTGCTTTACATGCGGCGAAGTTGTCACATTAGTCAAGCTAAATACCCCTTTTTTGGGAAAATGAAGGAAAACTACCGAAACAACAGGGATTTCCTCTGTAGCCTGAAGTGGTGCTGGGGATGGGAACAGCATCCCGGCATCTCTGTTCCTCAGACGCTGACCCAGCCTGGTGAGGTGCCCCCATGGTCCTGCCCTCGTCAACCTCACCAGCCTCTTCCAGGCCCCACCTTGGCATCGGCTGTGAGGGGAACCTGCCTGACCGTGGATTGAGAGCATGCTGTAGCCAGCAGGGGGTAATGCCTTCTCAGGTCAATCCTTAAATCTGGCCAGGCTCAGGCTGAGGCAGGCAGAGCAGGAGGAGCTGGGGGCATGGCATGGCAGGGAGCCTTCCTCTGCTCTCACCCATCTCCCCTACAAAAAGGGGGCTCCTTAATGGGTTTTCACTCCTGCTTTGCAGCTCCTGCTCCACACCGGCCCAACAGACAGCAGAACTATTTGTTTGCGGGTGTAGTCCTGTCAAGCGAGTGGCTTAGCCCAGGCCAGAGCCTATATATAGAGGCCTCACTTGGGTGCATTTTTGGAGGGTTTTATTGCTCTGATGCTGGATTCATCCCAGCCAGGCTGTCCCCAAGGAGGCAGCGCTGCCGAGCCTCTTGGATGGCAGCACAAGCTGCTGAGAGGCTTGTGGTCTTGTTTCTTTGGAGTTCCCTGTCTGATGACTGGGTCGGGCAAGGTATTGTGTGGCAAGATGATTAATAACTGCTTAATAAGGTCACCGCCATTCAAAATAAGCCCTTCTGTGGGATTCTTTCTTATCAGTCCCGGGTAGACAGGGCTATCAGGAGCTCGATTTATTCCTGAATAAATACGCATTATAAGAAATGCTTGCTGGCCTTGGCCCCAGGACAAGACTTCTTGCTGGGCCACCTCACCAGTGCCAAGTGCCAGGCTGGGTTATCTCAATATCCCCACTGCCAGCGGAGGGGCACTGGTGTGTTTGGTGCAGGCAGGAGAGCTGCAAACTTCTTCCTGCCTCTCCCCTGTGAGTGATGGGTGCTTGCATTGTGCTTGGACGTTGTTCACATCCCAGAGGTCCTCAGGAGCTGCTCAAGCTCCTTTGCATGAGCCTTCCCCACTCTGTCTGGCCTTGTTCATCCCCTGCACGTCCTCCCATCCTCTCTAGGCACCTCCAGCCCAGCCTCGCCATGCCCTTACCTCTCTGCATGCTTGCACCTACCTTCCTCCTTCCTCCTTCCCAGGTGCTCAGCGGAGCACTGTGCTCACCCCTCCTAACCCTCACGTTTTTCCAGCACTACTTTATTTCTATTTCCCCCGACTAAGCACCAGCCCCCTCCCTCCGCCCTTCCTCCCATCACTCTTGCACCTTGAGAAGACAAAAAAACCCAACCCCAACCACACGCAGCCAGCTCCTGCTGTTTATTCTTAAATCTCTTCCCTCTTGCCTCGCTAGTTTGAAAGCTTGTACCCTGGAAGGGGCCTCCCAGCTTTCACTGGCAACCCTGCTTCAGACTGATCGCCACAGATAGTGTTCAGGAGTGAAAAAAAAAAATAGTGAAAAGAAAAGCAAATCTCCTTGCTGAAATTTTCCTAGTATCCCGTGCCGTGTGATGGTGTGATGGTGTCTCAGGATCCAAGAGGAAGCTTTGGGGGCTTGTTTTCTCACCCGTGTGCTTTGAGCCGCTCTCCCCTTGCAGTGCTGGTGCCATACCCTCTGGCAGGGTGGTGGGTGAGATGCATCTCCCACTGCTGCCTTCCTCCTTGCTGCATTGATGGGGTTTGGGGTTTTTTTGCTTCTGTAGGTGGCTTTTTTCCTCTTGCCCAGATAAGGTGCCTCCAGCCCACCTTTCTGCATGTGTCAAACAGATGGGATCATTGTTTGGGGAAGAAAAAAAAAAAAGGAGAAAAAGCAGCAGAATCTCTGGCTGAGGGGGCACCCTGGGACTCTTCACACTGTTGAGCTGGGGACCACCTCTCCCCTTGCCAAGGGAGGGCTGAGGGTGAAAGGGTGTCTCCTCCTTTCACCTTCCTTTCCTGTCCCCTAGGTGATGGAGATGGAGGGTGGAGGTGAGGAGGGCAGGTAAATATCACATCTTGAGCTACAACAAGAAAAAAACACGGGCACGTTTCAATTTAGAAAGAAAAGAAAAGAAAAAAAAAAAACAAACAATTAAGAAAAGGAGGAAAAGAAACCAAGTGCGGGACTACCAAGCACGGGACTACCAAGCACGGGACTACCAAGCACAGGAATGAGCGAGGCAGTGGAGAAGGCTGATGGCCCGAGCCAAGTGCAGCCCGGGACAGGGCAGGTGCTGCCGGTTGCTGCCCCAAAGCCCCGGGGGCTCCCTCCGGGCGTTGGGTCCCCTCCGCATCCCCTCCCCGCCAGCATCCTGGGCAGCGCCCGGGAGGGCGGAGGGAAGGGAGGGCGATGCTCCGCTCGGGGTTTATTAGATTGGACATAATCATCTTTAAATAAGGCAGCCCCCCTCTCCACACCCCTCCTTGGGTAGGGGGGGGAGCGGAGCTCTTCGGGGCTTTCTAGATAAGGGCGTCTAACGCATCCCCCGCTCCCGCAGGCAGAGCCGGGCAGCGCAGAGAGCCGCGCAGGGGCCGCCGTACCCCGGGAACCCCGGCTGCAGGCAGAAGAGGGGTCCCCGCAGCGGTGCTCTCACCCTCCTTCTCCTCCTCCTTCTCTTCCTCCTCCTCCCGCAGGAACAGAGGGGAGGAGAGCGGTGCCGGGGAAAAGTTGGGGGCAGCAGCTGCGGCGGGGGCTAGGGGAGGATGCCCCGGCGCTGCCGCCCGCCGCCCCCCTGAGCGCCCCCCTCCCTCGGGGCCGCCCCCCCCCCCCCCCGCCTTCGTCCCCAAGGATGATGCTGCGCGGCGGGGCCCCCCTGGCCGCGCTGCTGCTGGCGGTGCTCAGCCTGGCCCGCGGGGACAGCCGGCGCCCCGACCCCACGCCGGTCTCCGGTTGCGGGATGGAGGCGCCGAGACGCCGTGCCGCCCCCCTGCATCACCCCTACGGGCTGTACCCGCAGGGTCCCGGCGCGCACGGGGTGGTCAACGCTGAGGCCCCGCCGGGCTCCGGGCGACCGCGGGGCCGGAGACCGCGGGGAGCCGGGGGAGGCGGAGAGGAGCCAGGGGGCGAGGCGGACGGCCAGGTCCGGAGGGAGAGGCTGCGGGGCCGGGAGCCGCAGGTGCCGAGCTCCCTCCGGGAGCGGCTGCTGCCCGCCCTGTACTTCTCCGGCGGCCGGGAGCAGCTGGCGGCGCGGCCGGAGGCGCTGCCCGACATCCCGCGGGAGGAGTTCACCCTGGAGGTGTGGGTGAAGGCGGAGGGCGGACAGAGCAACCCGGCCATCATCGCAGGTAAACCCCCTCCCGCTGGCGGGCAGGTCAGGGAGGGATGGGGACGCGACCTCCCCGCCAAACCCCCATGGGGGGCTCGCCTCCTTTCTCCGCTGTGGCAGGTGAAACCCCGCGCCCCGGGCGTGAAATATTCCTCTTTCCCTTGAGACCAAATCCTAAAACATCCCCTCCCCTCTCTTTCCCCCCCGCCCCGTCCTTCCAGCCCCGCGCCCCCCGGCTCCTGTCTGTTTTCTCCTTCTCCTCCCGCCCGGAGCTGGAAGATCCCTTCGGGGGACGCGCTCCGCCCGACCTTTCCCTGCTCCCCCTTTTTTTCCTTCCCCGTGGCCCGTGGGCACGCCGGCGGCTTTCCGGCGCTCCCCGCCGGGCTGAGCGGCCGCGGCTCCCCGCTCTCTCCCCGCCTGCCCGGCCAGGCTCTCGAGGGTCCCCGGGGCGGGCGGCCGCACGGTGGCAGCCGCGCCGCACGCACGGCCCCGGCCCCGGCATCGGCATCCTCCTCCCTCCCTCCCCGGGCTCCCGGTTCCGAGGGCCCTGCAGAGCGGCTCCCGGGACAGAAGGTTTTTCTACCGGGAATTACCCCTTCACCCCACCAAGCTAAGAAACAGGCAGGTGATGGAGAGCCAGAGGGGACAGAGCACGGTCACAGAGTGGAGCAGATGTCACCTCCTGCAGCGGTGCTTCGTGCAGCTGTGACAGGACAGGCGTTTGCAGGAGGGTGCAAGCATAGGCAGGGCAGCGCAGTGATGCTGGGCAAGGCTGGAAATGGGTGGCAGCGCCAAGATGTACTGCTCCCATGGGATGTCTGGGGTTCCACTTGGGACAGCGTGGGGGCTGCTGTGTTTCTGTGCCACCCTGGACAAGCCAGCTTGTTGGGGAAACCCTCCCTCTATCCTAGTTTTCCCTCCACTTGCAATCTCTTCACTGAAATCCTGTCTCCTTCACTCACTACCTGGCGCTTTTCATTAATTTCTCTCCCTGGCTCATCAGGAAGATAGCCACACCTTTGCTGTGTGCTTTGCTGAAGAGGGAGGAGGGACAGGCTGGAAGCTGGGTGGGAGAGTGAGAAATCAGCCATGTAGAGGGAAACTCCCTAGCGTTCACCTCCCTGTTCGTCTTCCCACCAGGGTCCTTGGTGCCTCCCTGCCGGCAGGCAGTGGCTGGGGATGCGCGGAGCACGCTTCCCCGCCATTGCATCAGCAGTACAGCTGTTTGCATCCGGAGGTCTGGCCTGCACGTGTTGGGTTTTACTTTTCCCAGCTAGCCAGCAGGCTTTTTATTATTTTTTTTTTTTCTTTTTGTAATTTCCTTGTGGAGGGTGGGATGGTTGTTAGTGCTGAAAGCGCTGCCTGTGAGCGCTGGCACTCACTCGGGTAATATCCCCTGGCCTCCAGGCTCCAGGTTTTGAGTCAGCCCCAGGCACCTCCAGCTGTCTGAGTCACTGTCTGCTTCCCACCCTCTCACTGCAGCTGGGACTGCAGGTGCAGGTGGCGAAGGGGGACAGGCCAGTGCTCCTGGCATTTCGTGTGGGCAGGTGATGCAGGCAGCTGCCAGCCCTTCAGCAGGTGCTGAGCCTGCCTCTGATCTGCCTCTCCTGCTCTGTCGGTAAAGAGGGGACTGAGCCCTGAGGTGTCCCAACGCTGTGGAGGAGCTAGAGATGCTATAGGTGTCCATGTGCAAGGGAAGGCGAGAGGAAAGCAGGACAGAACTGAGCATCTCCCAGTGTCATTACCTGGGAAATAAGGCCAGGCTGAGACGCTCTGTCTGGGCAAAAGCAAGCTGTCCTGTTGGCTGGTGCGACTGTTACCTGCACTGAAGGCTCAGGAGTTGGGGCTTTGTTCCTGTAGATGTCGCATTTTGTCTTAGGGCCATCCTGGATGGGGCTGTTCATCCCTCTTAGTCCCTCTTGCACGGGGGGCATTTCTGCTGGGGTCTAACCCCAGCGCCCTGCCACTGCCACCACCTGTGAAGGAGAGTGGCATCTTCCACATCCTTCTCATTTTGGGCAGCAGATGAGAGTCCTTTCATGTGATGTCATTTCTTTTTCTGCCTTTTTTCTCTCCTCTCCATCCATGCCTGCTCTGCTTCTGGTAAATCCCAAGGGGGTGTCCCCTTGTGCCAGGCTGAGGTTTGTTTTTACTGAGATCAAAGATGGTTTTATTGGGTCAGAAGATCCCTCACCAGATGCAATCTCATACCTCTGCTGTGTCTAAACCTAGGTGTCCTCCTTGGGTCCCCAAGCTGCTCACCACTGCATGCCCTGAGGGGTGACCACCCTCTCGGGCCGGCTGCTCTCATGGCACAGTTAGGGGCTCCTGACCTGTGTCAGACGTTCCAGAGCTTTAGCAGCTAATTTCCCCCTGGTATCTGAGTCTCAACGCATGGCTGAACTATTCCTCGTGCTGCAAAGCTCCTGACGCCAGCAGGAGAAGATGCTGCTTTGAGTGTGCTTCTTACAAAGTTGTGCACTCCATCTCTTTGGAGGCTTGTTCTCCATCAGACATTTCCTGGCAGACACCTTTCTCTTCAATTTTTTGCACTGTTGCCAACAGCTCTTGCTTTAAACCCCAAAGTTATCACCCTAAGCACTGATAAACATCACAAACCAGGTTAGAGCTCCCCTTTCCCACCTGACGGATCAGAGGCAGAGTTGCACTCACAGGTGCTGAGATCGCCTTGCACCTCCTCTGCAAACAGCTCTTTCCCCTCCTGGTGGGTTGCCCCAGGAGAGAATGCCAAGTTCCTTGGCAAATTCCAGGGTCTTGAAACTGGTCCCCTTGTGATTTCTTGTGAGGTCCCTTGGGAGATGTCAGGCCCTGGTGCCAGATGGCTCTGCTTTGCCATTCTGCAGTGGCTCCTGGCTGTGGGACGTGCTGCTCTGCCTGCACGCTCCATCGCTGCTGCTGCAATGGAGGTGACATCCCTGGCCATGTCTAGGAAGCACCATCTGCTGCTGTAGTGGTTTTCCAGCCCCTATTGTAGAGCTGACCTTGACCTTACTTGCATCCCTTTGATGAAATCTCCAGACCTGGTTTTAGGCTCGTGTAAGGTTCTTTTGGCCAGTTTTGAATGCTTCAGGCACTTCCATGCTTGGCTTGGCTTCAGCATGGGTTTGCAAGGATGCTAGCTCACACTTATCCCAGAAGGCTTTTCCACCCCTGACACTGTTTGCTGTGTTTTTTTCCTTAGTGTTTAGTCAAATTTGGGCACTCTAAATCATTTCAAGATGAAATGTATGAGGCTTCCCAGGAGAGGAGGTACCAAACCCTGTTTCCTCAACCACAGTGAGGACCAAATACTAGGAGATGGCTTTTGAATGTGCAGGTCTAAACACCTTTCCACCAGCACTCAGCCCAAAAGTACTCTCCAGCTTTCCCTTCTCATGCCTGCAAGGCTCCTTTGCCTGCCTTCTGCTTTTTGGCTTCTCTCCGTCTCAGCTTCCCCTGGTCTTTCTGCTTCCCTTTCACAATCCACCAGAAAACAAGAGTTTGCCAAATCCCATCTGCCCACGGAGGCTTTGTGCGTGTCTGCCTTTGTAGTGAGTGGTGGCAGGGATCCATGCCCAGGGTGGTTACAATCGTGTGTTGTCCAAGAGGCCACCACCCGTCTTGCCTTCAGTGAAAGGGATGGATGGAGGGAGGGTGCTGCTTCCTGGGGTGCAGCAGTGACCTTTGCCAGCTGCTTTTCTGAGGGCTGACAGAGGAGACGTGGGGTCATGATAACCTGGCTTCAGGCACATCCCCTGGATGAAAGCCTCTGCCTCTCTCTGCTGGCTTCTTTGCAATACCGGTGGTGGGTACAGTTTCCCCAGAGTGTCATGCTGAGCATCCCCAGGGACGGGCAAGGCAGCGGGATGGGGCAGGAGTGCCTTGTTTTAGCCCGTGATGCCCTGACACGACAGACATGGGCAGACAGTGTATGTGATGGGAGCAGCACAGTGAGGGGCAGGAGAACCTGTGCAGCAGGGTGGACACATGGGGAAAAGCGGCCTGGAGCATAACAAATACTGCAACAGGAGCATGAAAAGGGCCCCTGGGCATGGCAGCAGGTTTCACCGGCACTGAGGCGCTATTGCATCTGGAAGTGATTTGTTGGAGTGGGGAGTGGGAGAGGAGGGTGCTCCCAGAAGATGCCACTGGTAGACCTCAAAATGTTCCTTCAGGTTTTCTCGCTCCAGCTGATGTCCCCATGAACATCCTGACTGTGGTGATGTAGGAGCTCAGAAACACTTTTTTTTTCAGGCAGTGAGTGGATCCATTTGAACTTGCCAGTATTTAAGTGCCTTGTGGCCATTGATTCCCAAGGGCATTCAGTGCCTGCAAGCCTCTGTTTCTTGGCTGTGGGCACTCAGCAGCCTGAATTTCACAGAATCACACAGAATGGTTCGGGTTGGAAGGGACCTTAAAGATCATCTAGTTCCAACCCCCTGCCATGAGCAGGGACACCTCCCACCAGACCAGGCTGCTCAAAGCCCCGTCCAGCCTGGCCTTGAACACCTCCAGGGATGGGGCAGCCACAGCTTCCCTGGGCAACCTCTTCCAGTGCGTCACCACCCTCACAGGAAAGAATTTCTTCCTGATATCCAATCTAAATCTCCCCTCTTTCAGTTTGAAGCCGTTACCCTGTGTCCTGTCATTACACTCCCTGATCCAGAGTCCCTCCCCAGCTTTCCTGTAGCCCCCTTCAGGTACTGGAAGGGGCTCTAAGGTCTCCCTGGAGCCTTCTCTTCTCCAGGCTGAACACCCCCAACTCTCTCAGCCTGTTCTCACAGCAGAGGGGCTCCAGCCCTCTGATCATCTTCATGGCCCTCCACTGGACCCGTGCCAACACGTCCATGTCTTTCTTGTGCTGAGGGCTGCAGAGCTGGACACAGTACTCCAGGTGGGGTCTCACCAGAGCAGAGTAGAGGGGCAGAATCATGTCACTCGACCTGCTGGTCACGCTGCTTTTGATGCAGGCCAGGATGTGGTTGGCTTTCTGGGCTGTGAGTGTGCATTGCCTGCTCATGTTGAGCTTCTTGTCCACCAGCACCCCCAAGTCTTTCTCCTCAGGGCTGCTCTCAAGCCATTCTCCTCCCAACCTGTGTTTGTGCCTGGGATTGCCGTGACCCAGATGCAGGGCCTTGCACTTGGCCTGGTTGAACTTCATGAGGTTTACACAGGCCCACATCTCAAGCCTGTCCAGGTCCCTCTGGATGGCATCCCTTCCCTCCAGCGTGTCAACCACACCACACAGCTTGGTGTTGTTGGCAAACTTGCTGAGGGTGCACTCAATCCCACTGTCCATGTCACCAACAAAGAAGTTAAACAGCACCGGTCCCAGTACTGACCCCTGAGGAACGCCACTCGTCACTGGTTTCCACGTGGACATTGAGCCATTGACCACAACCCTTTGAGTGCGGCCATCCAGCCAGTTCCTTATCCACCGAGTGGTCCGTCCATCAAATCCATGCTTTTCCAATTTAGAGACCAGGATGTCATGCGGGACAGTGTCAAACACTTTGCGTAAGTCCAGGTAGATGACGTCAGTTGCTCTCCCCTTATCTACCAATGCTGTGGCAACATCACAGAAGAAAAGTCATCAAAGCTTTAGGTCTTGACCAGCCTAAAACACAGGTCTGCAACACACTTGGGTGCACAGGGAGAGGCTGAGCCTGAACCTATTGCTGGGGATGGATTTATGCTCAGGAGAGCTTCAGGGGCTGACGTGTGCATTCGCCCAGCTGGAGGCAGCGCATCCCTCTGTCTCCCTCTCTGACCCTCACCTGCCTGCGCTGGATGCATGACTGGGAGGAAAACTGGAGCGTAAAGGAGAGCTGTAAATCTGCCTGCAAGCTGTTGGGGAAGCAGTCCCTGGAAGAGGCTGCTTTGCTTTGTGTTGCTGTGCTCTAATTCTTAAAAGATTTGGCCCGCAGATAAAAAGCTTAGCCTCTAATCCTGTCCCACAGGAGAATTGCTCCAAAGAGCGGTTCAGAAACTCCTCTCTCTTTGGCTTCACCTCCCGTCCACGCTTTTCCTCCCCTCTCCATCCTGCCTCTCCATCTCTCTGCTGTCCCTCCTGGCTACTCCACCTGCTCATCCAAAGATTTTGGACAGGGGCTGGGTTGTGCCCCCTGGTGCAGCACCTGTTGCCCAGTTTCTCTACACCTTATCCACGGCAGCGGTAGCAGGAGCCTCCCTGCAGCCCTGCCAAGAGCCATCCTACTCCTGAGGACCCAGCTTGCACTCTGGGGAGGAGTGGCAATTCTCTCTGGTCCTCACCAGCTCTCCTCTCTCTCCATCCCCATCCCCATCCCCGCTGCAGGCATCTTCGACAACTGCTCGCACACAGCCAGCGATAAGGGCTGGGCGCTGGGCATCCGCGCCCTGCAGCTCGGTGGCAAGAAGGACGCCCGCTTCTTCTTTTCCCTCCGCACAGACAGGGCGGCTGCTGCCACCGAGGTGACCAGCTACCACCGCTACCGTCCCAAGGCATGGACCCACCTGGCCGCCAGCTACGACGGGCGGTGGATGGCCCTCTATGTGGATGGGACACGGGTGGGTCGTGCTGGTGGGCAGGGGGGGCCCCTGCACAGTGCCTTCATGGCCTCCTGCCGCACACTACTGCTGGGAGGGGATGCCTGGGGGACTGCGCATGCTTTCCGGGGACATTTGGCCAGGCTGGCCCTGTGGCGGAAAGCCCTGTCCCAACCCCATCTCCAGCGTGCCTTCCTAGAGGGGGTGGCTGGGGGGGTGGCAGGGCTGGCTCTGGCTGCTGGCTTTATGACCCCGGAGGAGCGCTGGGTGCCTTTTCGGGAGGGCGACTTCCCCCAGCAGCAGGTGCTGCTGTCCCCGCTGTCCCCTGTCCTGCAGCCGCTGGGCCCCCCTGCCTGCGGGCAGACTGCCTGCGATAACGTGGAGCTGGTCTCCCACTACAACCGGCACTGGCCGCTGCGGAGTGGGAAGGTGGTGCGGTACCGGGTGGTGAACCTGGTGGAGGACAGCGGCAATCGTCCAACAGTCAGCCGGGAGCAGGTTTGGCGGCAACACCGGGCACTAAGCGAAGCTTTCCGACCCTACAACATCTCCTGGCAGCTCAGCTTGCTGGAGGTACGCAACTCCTCGCTGCGCCGCCGCACTGTCCTCCTGGGCTGCGAGCCCAGCAAGGTGGGCAATGAGCGCTGCGATCCTGAGTGCGAGCATCCCCTCACTGGCTATGATGGCGGGGACTGCCGCCGGTCTGGCCGCTGCTTCTCCTGGAAGCGCCGTGATGGCGTCTGCCACATGGAGTGCAACAACATGTTGGATGACTTCGATGAAGGCGACTGCTGCGATCCATGGGCCACCGATGTGGCCAGGACCTGCTTCGACCCTGACTCGCCCCAGCGGTAGGTGCAGGGCTTATGGGGGGGTGGCACATCAAGGGATGGGGTGGGCCCTCTCCCTGACACCCATTCTGTGCCTGGATGTTGCTTCTGATCAGCCGCTTTCCAGTGTGGGAACGTGGAAGTGTGTCTTCCAACGGGGACAGGGGATGTGGGTATTGAGGGCAGGTAAATCCTATGACGTGGGATGGCACCCCTCCGTGATGCCCTGACATTTAGTGTTTTTCTCCCCCAAAATGAGTGGTGGGGGTAATGGGGATCCCCCCCCGGGGGGATTTTCAGTGCAGAGCTGCTGGTCTCCAGTGACATGCCAACGGGTCCATGGGCATCCCTGGGGTGGGCAGAGCAGTCCCATGCAAAGGGTTTGACACCCCCTGACCTCCCTGCATGGGATGCAGTGGAGGGAGGATTGATGCCCCTTCCCCACCTTCTCTGGACATGTTTAAAACACGATTTCTTAATTTTTATTCTAAACGCCTTTGCCTGAGTGCTGGGGTAAGGAGGAGGCAGCGCTGCTAGGTGCAAGCGGCAGGATTTGGTAAGGTGTGGGTTGGCATGCGTGAGCCTCCCTGACTCTCACCCTGGGGAGTGATGCGCATGGGGAGATGCCCTTGGCTGGGCACGGGCAGGGTCTGATGAAACCCTGCACCTCAAAGCCAAATGGTGGTTTTGGCGCAAATTGCCTTCTTCAGGCAAAGGCGTGAGGAAGCAGCTTGGTGCCAGAGAAGGATGTGTGCGTTTACTGTGTGCTGCAGGTGCAAAATGTCCTGCAGAGCACACGTTGCTCTGTGGAGCATCAACACACAGCATTAGGGGACCCCTGCTTTCCCTGGGACCCTTCGGAGGCAGGATGGAGAGGGGCACCCACTCCATGTGACGGGGGCCCCGCAGCAGCGGGGACAGTGACCTTGGTGCAGTTGGTGGTTTGTGCATGCCTGCCCTCCTCCCCAGAGCCTCTGAAGTGCTGGCAGCCCTGCTGATGGCTTCTAGCACTAGTGATTCTGCCAAATGTGCTTTCTGGCTGGATACAGGGAAGGGAAAAAAAAGTCATGGGTTTTCCTTTTTTTTTTTTTTTTTTAAGCCGTTTCTGCCTCGTTGTCAGAGAAAATTGCTCATTCCCTGCTGCCGGCTCTCAGCGATGGGCAGAGGCACCCACTAGAGCAGGAGTGGTACAGCATGGATGGCAGCGTCCGGGCAGAAAATCTGCAAGGGAGGGTTTTAGGGACACATGGCTCCTTTGATCTTCTTTCTCCTTCGTTTTTTCCCCTGTGAGCAGGTAGGCTGTGGCCAGCTTCTTCTCTCTGCTGCTTTCCAGGTGGGACATGGATGGATCAGGGAAGCAGTGTCTGTACTTGGGCGCTGGTGATGAGAGAGGAGCAGTGGTTCCCTTCCTCCCTTCCTGACCCTTTCTCGTATGTCCTTCAGTTGTCTGAGAAAACATGGGAGGATGGGGAGCTTTTCTTCCAATGCATCCCACCAGCCATGGAGCCTCATACCATGCCTCTTCCTGAGCACCCCCCAGAAGATGTTTTCCCACCCCTGGAAGTCTCTTTGGTGACAGCCAGTATCGCTACCCTGTGCCTGCCCGTCCCCTTGTTTCCCATCCCTGTGAGTGATCACAGGTAGCGCTTTCCTGAGCACGGGGGAGATGAGCAGCTCTGCTGCCTGCACCACGGCTCTCTGCTCGTGGTGGCCACAAGCACCCAATGCCACCCAGCCTTTGCTTCGGCAGTGCAAAGGCTTGGCCCTTGCCCTCTGTGTGCAGTTAAAGAAATGTTTTCATCCTCAGACAAGGAGAGCTCCACCTTAAATTTAAAAAGGCCAGATTTTTGCTGGTATGAATCAGGGCTTCCATTTGTCAGGATTTTCCCCTGAAAGTTGGGAAAGAAAAAAACCAAACCAAACCAAAACAAAAACCTTGCTTCTGTGGGAAAGGAATGGGAAAATGGGAACACTAGGGAAATAACAAATCTTTTGCAATTTTCTTTCCGCAAACCTCATTGGCCTGCACAGAAGACAAGATTGATTGTTTGTAGGCTGAGCTCTGAAAAACAAAATCTGGCGTGCCCAGCATTTGGGAAATGTGGGGGCATGAGTTGAATCTTGCTGCTGCTGCTGAGCTCTTCTGAGCTGCCTTTCACCAGCCTCTTCAGAGACGCTGGTGGACACCCACCCTCCCTGGGCTCATCCCTGCTGAGGGTACCCTGGCTCCTGAGGAAGAATATATATGTTTGGGGGAAAACCATTGAGAAACTGGTAGTGTGGTTTGGGAAAAACCAAGGTGAGCTTGAGGTCACCCGAGGGCATGGCCAGGTGTGTGTTTTTTCCCCCCAAATCGGTGGATGAATCCCAAGATATATGAGCAGGCGACCTTACCTCAGGGGTTTTTTTTGAGGCAGAGCTCCCACTGAGCAAGTACCTCTGGGTTTGCTCATAAGGTCTTATACTTAAATGAACATTTATGGGGAGTGGGGCAGCCGGGGAACTTACAGAAGGATTTTTAGGGTAGAAGCCAAAACGGGAGAAATGACGCAAAGTAAAATTTAACAAACTGTGGAAAGGCAGCCCAATAGGAACCAGGCCTTTTGATCCAAACAACAGCGCTCAGTCTGTGATTGAAGGAAAAGGTGTCTTGCTCTGCTATGCTGGAGAACCATGTGCCAGAGCCCAGGAAGAAGCTGCAGCTTTGGGAGAGCTGGGGGAGAAGGAAACCCTGCTGCAGGTGGTGCTTTCTAAATCTCCTTTCAGATCAAGGTGGCAAGACAAAAATTTGGGGATTTTTTTTTTTCATGGAGTAAATCAGCTGTGCTATATTTCATTTCAAGGCTCTCACAAAGAGTGGTTCATATGTGAATGTTTCTTAGTATGGCCAAAAATAACCCAAATGAGAAAGAATAAGACACTGGGCAATTTCTTACCAGCATTGTAGACAGATTCAGTCTATTTTGGTGAAGGGTCTCGATACCTTGTCTTGACGTAAGCACTCATGCAAAAGCTTTTACTATCTTAGCACATCCCTCATTTAAAATCTCCTTTCCTTGGCCTGCAGCTTTGAGAAAGGCAAATCAGAGGGAGAAGTCTTAGGAACAGTGGTAGCTCTAGTGCTACTCAGCTGGTGAACATCTCTGTATGCTTCCAAGGCCATACTTGGTGCTAGCATATACCCTCACCCATGCTTAGCAGGAGAAGGGAATGAGGTTTGGAAAGAAGCTCTGGTGGGGATGAGGTAGGAGGATGAGGGATGGTGTAGATGAGATAAGAGCTGCCCCCAGCTCTGGGGTAGGGGATGATGCTGAAATGATGGCATTGTTGCTGTGCACAACACCAGGCCATCAGGCCATCTTCCCAAGTCCTTCCCGCACCTCCTCTAGTAGCATATGTGACAAGACAAGTCCCGCTGTGCTCTGAGCCAACTGGGCCACCACCTGCATGCAAAACTCACCAGTGGGACTGCGTGCTTGTTGCTAGATGGAAACTTGAGTGAGAGCTCAGGTGAACGCTTGAGTATAGTTATCCCTGCAAGGCACCTCAATAGGAGCAGTAGGAAGCAAGTCGGGGACTTCTTATTCACCCTGACCCATCATGAAGAAAAAAGGGGACAAGCAATGGCAGGAGAGCTGCCTAGTGTCATCTTTCACCCAGTCTGGTACTGATTTAAAGCATTTTCCAGGAGTTGCTGGCAGTGCAAGGCCAGGGTCTGGAGCAAAATTTGCCTTGATTTGCTGCAGACAGGCATCTTCTTTCGTGCCTGAGTGCTATTGTAATTGGTGCTCTTGGAAGAAAAGCAGCAACAGCTCATTAACAGCAATTAACACTCAGTGAGGGTCCCCCTCAGGCAGTTAGTGAATGAGAATCTGGTGTGTGACACACTTAATGTGAAAAGGAAAACTGGAGGGGAGTCTGGAGAGCAAAGTGGATAAGGGCAGAGCTGCTGGGCCTTTCATCTCACTACCCAAAGTAATGGCAGAAATAACCAAAGCGACAAAAGGAGGTGAAAAATAATGAGACATCTCCAGCCTCTTGGTGGCCTCCACTGGGATGACCACAGCTGTGATATTAAAGTGTACCTGATTAACAGGACATTAATGCAGGCTTAGCTGGTCTCCTCTCCTAAGGGAAGGATGCTTAAATGGCTAAAGGTGGCTTGGGAGCCTCTCGTTTTTTAAGTGGTGTCTTCAAAAACTTATCCAGATTAACCTCATGTCTCTCATGGACAAGCCCTTAAGGATGAACGAATCACTCGGAACTATTCTCTGGCACCTGAGCAGCTGATTGTCAGGAGATGTTCCACTGAACATGGTTGGACTGATAGCATAAAAGGTGTAAAATTGAGAGCAGGTGAGGCAAGGATGGGGCACAGCTGACCAGCCCAGACCATAATCCCAACCAGACATTCAAATTAGATGCTCCCCTGCACTCTACTTCTCCTTGTTATAGGACCTCTTAGCAGATCTTTCTCACGGTGAAAGGGGAGATATGTGCAATGTTATTTTAAAATCATAAGCTTTGGGAACAACCTGAGGCTACCAACAGTGTTGTAGAGCACAGATTCAAGTGGAGAAGGTAGGTGTCTGCAGACACCTTCACTCACTGTTTGTGGTGGTCTGTCACTTGAGGTGTTACCTGCATGCTATTGAACTCACTGCCTGTGAGATGTGGAGTGGAAGAGACTATCTGCTTGCCTGATGTTCCCATGAGGAAAGCATAGTTAGGAGGTGCCCCTGCTCAGGGCCTAAGCCCTGACTGCTTTTAAGCTCCCTCTGGCACCTCTTGAAATCCTACTGGCCTGTACCCAAATATTAGGACGGTGGTTCCCAAAAGACAAAGTGATGGACTCAAGTCTCAGGGTTCGTAAGTCTGCTGATGAGGAGATAGGTAGTTTAGGGACCTCAAAGGTTGCAGTGATTGGTTCACTGGCTGCTGAGATTGTTACTTCTCCTCTAGTAGACCTGCTGGGGCTGCGGAGGTACAGGGCTTTTTCCTGGAGTCTGATGATTTCTTGGTGCATGCTTTAAAGTTTCATGAGAGTGGTTGGATTTGAGCTCATCAAAAAACTTATTCTTTCCTTGTAGGAAAGCCCACTCCCTCTGGGCTTTCCCATTGATTACTGATTTCAAAACTTGGCAAAGATAGAAATGGTTGTCCTTGGTAGAGCCCATTATATCAGGTGGGCAGGTTGTCTACCAAACTCCTTGCTTGTGATGGGGCTTGTACAGGTATTGTGAATGTGCCTCTGGGTGACTCAGCTTAGCCAGAGCCCTAGCTTAGGGCTGAAGACCCCGGATGTGCTTTTGAACTTCTTGGTCAAAGTATGTTGGAGAGTATTTGGCATGTGACAATGGAGGACTCAGAGTTCCTCACCTTTCGCACAGTGCATCAGACACTTACTAAAGGGTTGTTACATGCCAAATACTCTCTAATGTACTTCCAGGAGGAAGGACTCTGGTGGTGAGAAGATGCGGGCACTGTGCATTTGGTCAGAGTGACTTAGCGGGCTCTGCAATGTGTTTACATTTATGCCACTGCTGGGGAAGCACATGTGTTGGCCTCTGCCTGCTACCTTCACCTTCTCTGCAAGATATATATTATTTACTTAGTCTCTTGCTGCTTCTTTCTGGTTCCTTGTTTGCCCTGAAGGCTGCGCCTTTCCTTATGTGTGATGCACTTGTCTGTCCTTGTGTCTTTCTCGTAAGAAGTTGAGTGTGCTGGTCTCTTTGTTTTTACATGCAGCCCTTCCAGGCTCATGGCAAAGAGCTGTCTTGTATCTCCTGAACTTTACCACAAATGAGGCTACTTTTAGGTATTTGGGGCTTTTGTTCTCACAAATATGTAAGGGAAGGAGATTATAACCTCTCCAGCATAGGGTGGTAAAGGGAAGGGCCAAGGGCTGTCGTCTGTGACATAAAATGATGACAGGTCCATGGGGAGAATGTCAGCAGTGGCAAAGGAGGTGGTGATGGGGGCTCCAGCATGGAGGCACGCTCTCAGAGGAGCACATAGCCAGGTCACACGTGGCAGCACTCAACCCGCCCACATGGTAT
Organism: Chroicocephalus ridibundus; assembly: GCF_963924245.1. Lineage (NCBI taxonomy): Eukaryota > Metazoa > Chordata > Aves > Charadriiformes > Laridae > Chroicocephalus > Chroicocephalus ridibundus. Next base: position 35,038,177 of record NC_086291.1, on the reverse strand, counting down.
CAGGCCAGTGGGACTGCAGGAGTGACCTCTTCCCGGGGGGAGGTGGTACTCAGGGGCAGCTGTCTGGCAGGACCATGCAAGGTCTTGGGGACACTGGTCAAGAGCAGAGGGCTTCATATTGCACTGGGACCAGAGCTCTGTTGTGTTACCCCAGGGAAGTAGAGTAGTGGGGCTGAAAGATGAACATGAAGGTGTAGAGGTGTCCGGGTCTGAGGGCTGGTTTCACCACTAGCCGAAACAGCTTACATGTATGGCAGCATGCTGCCCATGTGCCCAAATGTTCTTCCATGTGTTTTGGAGTGATAAAGGTAGGAAATAAAATCTGCAGTAATGCACTCCTTTTGTTACCAAGGTTGAAGGCTTGAGGGTTAATTTCCAATAACCCTGTGCTGGAGGACGACTCTTGCTCCTACCAGTAAGCCTTCCTGCAAGTATGGAGCTGCCAGGCAATGTTCCTTGAGGGGTCTTCCAGGTCCCCCCAGGGGTGGCGGCCTCTGTGCAGGAGAGGATGAACACAATCTGCGTGTTAGTGAGGGGAGAAGATCCCTGCCCAGCAGCTGTAGGCAGCTTGGGTGCTTTCGGGGAAAACAGCTGTCCCAGATGTGAGCTATTGTTCTAGCAAACACCACTGTCCCAGAGGCTGATTGTATCAGGATGGCAATTGTGAAGGAACAGCATGTGTCTGAGGGCTGGGGGTGGGGGTGTCACTGTTTGTCCTGATGTTCAGCCCTCACCAGGACTCCTCCTCATCCGACCTCGTACCCTTGCCCACAGGCGCAGGACGCCAGCCAAGACCGTGGCCAGGCTAGCGAGACCCCAGGAACTGAAACGGCAGGGTGGCGAGGAGCTCGGCAGCTGTGCGGTGGGACACCATTAGCTTGGTGTTGACGGGGTCTCTGGGATGATTTGTCATGCGTTTGGGTTGGCATGCTGAGCTGCGGCCATTGGAGTCGTTAAGTGAACATACTGCTTTTAGTTTTTCTTGGCCCAGCCACCACCATTATTTAGGAAATTCAATTGCCCCTTTGCAGATGGTGATGGGGCAAGAGGGAATGGGTCTGGCAGAGCCTAAACCCACTGAGATGGCACAAGGCAGAGGACTTGGCCGGGAAGCTCTGGGGAGGGCAAGGATGCTGAGCCTTTGCGACTGTCGCCTGCCAAGGGCTGCGCTGGGTACCAGAGACAGCCTTGGATTTTTTTTGTTTGTGGTTAACGTATGATCGTTACAGTACAAGAAGACTTCCCCAATAAATTATCTCAAGTCCTTTTTATATCCGTGAGGAAGGCATTTTTAGAACACTGGCTTGTGCGCGCTGTGCTCCGGCTGGGACACCCAATTGCCTGGACCTAAAAATAAGTTGGAGGCTTGGGACTTGATTTTTCCCTTTGCTAAAAAAAAAAAAAAAAAAAAAAAAAAAGAAAAGTGTGGGGGTGGGGTTTGTTTGGCTTGAAGAGATTTCTTTTCCTCTTTTTCTCTGTCTCAGTTCCTTCCCTGACCAATATCAAGGCTGCAAGTGTTTGCCCTTCAGTAGGAAGTTTAAGGTGAATGTAGCAAAGTTTTGGATCTTTTAGCAAGACTGGACACTACCATCCTGGTGAAGAGTGCCTGAGGGAGATTTATCGACCACAGGGCTGTGTGGTTCCCCTTGCAGAGGAACTGGAAGCTTTTAGCTTAATGCTTCTGGGAGCATCATCCCTGCTCAGCAAATTCACCCACTGTTGTCAGCCCCGTTAAACGGTCCTTCCCCTGTCCATGCCCAGGAGCTTTCAGTCTGAACCAATGAGGCAGGATAGAGACTGGAAAGGTGGCACTCTGGTCTCCTGCCACCCTTTCGTTGACTTGTGCTGCAAGGCCATACTGCCTTGCTGAGGGGCACAAGCACTGCAGCTTCCTGTGGGCTTGTCTCAATCCTTCCCCAGCCTTGCAGTGTCTGTGTTTCTTTTTCTGCTGCCCTGCAAGTCAGGGAGGCTTGATGAAGAAGAGAGACTGGCTCTTGCTTGTCGCTTGGTGGTCACCAAGAACAGGTTTTGGAGATGACTTCAAGCTACGGTCTCTGCCTGCCCCCATTTGTGCAGAAAACCATTTGTGATCTGGTTCTTCTGTATCAGCCGTGCTTTCTTTCAGGAGAGGACTGAGCTGCATCCTGCTACCTGTTAGTCCATGTTTCTCTCCAGCCTTGACTGGAGAGACTGGACTGACTCCAGCCCTAGCACAGAGCTCCACATGCACTCTGTCTCCTGAGACCTGGTGCTGAAGATGATGCTGGTGGTGACGTGCATCAGTACCAGCTCTTTGGCTGGAGACAGGCTTTAGGCAGTAGTGTGGAGCATCCGTTCTGGCATATGTGCTGTAGGGTCATCTTCACCATGCCCATCCAGTCCGTAGCTCTCCCTCTTTCCCACCACATCTCTCATCTGCCCTGTGGAGGATGGTGATGTGGAAGATGGGTTGGAAAGGAGGAGTCACCTGGTGAAAAGCTTGCTTTCCATGGAACTTTGAAAACCCTGCATGGCAAAGTCTTCCAAGATGTTTGCAAACGCCTGCCTGTGCTGTGGACAAGCATAATCCCAGCTGTTCAGCCAGGGAAACCAAGGCACAGAAGTCTTAGACATCTTGCCCCCTAGTCACGCAGCAATGAGGTGCTGCTATTGGCACTGAGGTTCTGGCCTCCTGCCTCCTAGTCCCTGGATGGGAAAAAGAGGCATTTAATGAAAGGACATGAAGCTGCTCGGTCCTGGCTAAATGCAAGGCAAAAAATGATGCTCTCATTTGCACAGTTCTCCTCTGTCCAGTGTGCTTTGCTGAGCCTCCTGGCCTTGAGGCTCTGCTCAGCCACCTGAAGCCCACACAGTGCTGGGGGAGACCAGGAGCATTGCACCAACCCATGTTATCCCCTCTGCCTTCCCTCAGCAGATTGTGAACTGTGCTTTAAAAATTGGCACTGAAATTCAGGCTCCTGGGGACATTGACTTGCTTGCAGAGACCTTAAGACCTCCCTAAAACTGGAACATTGCTTTGTATTTTTGCTGCAGGCAAAAAGTTAGAGAAAGCTGCTTTACACCAGACCTACTCTTGTGAATTAGATGGGACAGGGTTTATCTGTGCAACCTTAGACAGACAAGAAGTTCTTAATCCTGGCCTGGGAGATTTTTTTATTTTAATTTGAAACAAACAATCCAGGCAGAAAGCAAACCGTACCTGGCTTTGTTTAGCTTGGAGCCTGCTCTAGAATAACTTGCCACCATTGAGTTCTGACTCGCAAAACCGCAAGGGGCTGCAAACGTATTTCTCTGTTTCTCACGGTGCTTCTTGCTTGCCATCTCTCACACACCAGCGGTATAATGCCAGCGTCTTGCCAGCCAGCATCAATGTTAGCAAAAGAAGGTAAGCACTTACCCCATGTGGTAGATAGCGAGTGTCTCCAAAGCAGGTCGGTGGGTGCTAGAGCCAGGATGCTGACCTTGCTGAGCTTTGGGATCCAGCCACCCAGGGCCACTCTGGGCTCCTCTCCTTCCCCAAGCTGATGCTTTGCTGCCTTTCTCCCTAGCAGGGCTCTTTTTCTTCCCCTAAAGTGTTCAAAACTGGATCTTTAACTCTGTTTCTTTGGAATTCTTCTGATTAAGTCCCCACTGCTGTTTCTGTGTTTTCAGGGATGATGTCTCATGATGACAGCTTCCCCCTCCTTCTTACAGTCCCCACAGATGTGCAGTAGCTTCATGACTTGCTAGGTACACTGTTAGATCTCTGCTTTCATAGATGGCCAGGCATGTGCTCTGGAGAAATGGTTATGGGTTTTCAGAGGCCCCCATGGTGGTCTGAACCTCCTTCATGCCTGCTGAGAGTGATGGTCAGTGCTGAGCACAGGTGGAAAGCCCAAACCAGTGGGGCCCAGTCACCCAGGTACCTGCAAGCCTTGGGGTTTGCACCCAGAGTCTGCACTTGGTCAGCAGCATTGCTCCTTCCTTGCGTGCTCTTGGGGTTCAGGGGGTGGAGGTGAGTGTTGCTGCAAACAGGTGGGATGCTGTGTTACAGATCTACTTGGGGATGCCCTGCGAGACACCTTACTAGAGTGGAAACAGGCTGTGACCTGCAGCATTTGTCTCATTTACTTATCCCACTGATGAGGAGAAGCAACAGGCTGCGGCTCTGAACTCTCTAATTCCTGCTTTGTTGGGTTTTTGAAGGGGAGGGTAAGAGGGAGCAGGAGGACAGATGTCTCTTTGAAATTTGGGATTTTGCAGGTCCTCGATTTTTTTTTTCCGGCTTGTTCTACAGAGGTGGGCACAAACTTGAGCATAGGAAGTTCCACCTAAACATGAGGAGGAACTTCTTTCCTTTGAGGGTGGCAGAGCCCTGGAACAGGCTGCCCAGAGAGGTGGTGGAGTCTCTGTCTCTGGAGACATTCAAAACCTGCCTGGACGCGTTCTTGTGCCACCTGCTCTGGGTGACCCTGCTCTGGCAGGGGCTTGGACTAGATGATCTCCAGAGGTCCCTTCCAACCCTATGATTCTACGACAGGTAGCCAGCCCTGCTGTCCTGCACATGCATGGCTTGGGCTGTCCTCTTTGCAATGGCTGAACCCACAGACTGATGTATCTTGGGCATCTGTGTTCCTGCAGGCTCACCAAAAAAAAGGTAGCCAGGAGAGGGGAGTTACCCCTGTGATGGGCAAAGGTGGGGAGTAACTGCAGCCTGTGCTGAGCCTTTGTAGACCTTGGAGAGCTGGTGGGGGTGACAGCCCTAAATACATGCCCTAGCTGGGGGGCAGGCTGCAGTCAGTGCTCGTAGACACCATGAAATAAATATGAAGGTTTAGCCTGTTCACTGCTTGCAGGATTAATTCTTAGTAATTACTACATTCCTTTGGAGTTCACTCCTATTGATATTCTTGGTATGTGTTAGCCCCAGATAAACCAAGATTTCTTTCTGGGAATTTCGCTGTAGGATCATCAACTGGGAGCCTGTAGGTTGAGTTTAAATCCAGGAGTCTGAGGCATGTGTGGCTTTTCAGCTCCCGAGGAGCTCTGCCTGGGAGCAACGGGGATGCACGGTCCATGGAGGATGAGACATGGCCCGTGTGCCCTCTGCTCCCACCACAAGAGCAGCTGGGAGCCCAGCCACTCTGAAAGCCTGACTCTGTACAGCTGCCTGGTCTAATGAAAGACATCCCCATACCTCGGTGGGTCTCAGATGGGTCGCGTGTTTTAAGATGATCTCACCCGTGAGGAAATGTAAGCCTCTCTGAGGGAGAGATGGCCATGATTCACTCAGATAGAAATAGAAAGGCCAAATAAGCAAATGGAAACTCCCTATTGACCAGGTCCTTGCAATTTAAAAGGTTTTTTTACTACCTATTCCAGTATGCATTTGAAAATCATATGCATTTACTCTTACATACTACAATCAGATGGTTTTTAAGCCATTAAGGCCCATTGGGTCAATAACCACCATTTTCAAAATCTATTAAATACCCATTTCTGTGGAAATAGAGCTTTTACAATTGATCATGGCTACCAACTCCCATTAAAATAAACCCCAAATGCTATCAACTCCCCTAAGATGTAGAGCACTAAAGTGCAGATTGCCAGGACAAATTTATCCCAGGGGAAAGTTGATGGCCCATTATGCTTAAGCAACACAAGAATTGTCACATAAGCCAGGAAGTTTATGGGACTTGCATGGATCTGTCCTCCCTGAGGGGGCAAAAAGGAAGGTTCATGGGCTGAATCAGTAGTGCTAACACAAGCTTAAAGCCAGCCTCCCGCAGGACCTTTTTCGGAACATTTGGCATACTTTGTATTAACTTTCAAGTGTGTACAGGCTTCTGTTGTTTGGCAGAACCAAATGATGATTTAGGGTTGAAGTACTGTAAGAAATGTTAAATTTATGCGTCTCTTCTTGGTGGCACAGGGTTTTCCATGTTGAATTATCCAGGGATGACACACCTCTGAGGTTGCACGAGAAAAGCAGTTGGAAAATGGCCTTGCAAAGATGAAGTCCTTGTCTCTCTGCCCTAGGAAGGAAGCCCTTTGGAGCTGCTGGTGTTGTGGTGGACCCTTAAAGGAGGCTGTAGGGCTATGAATTTGGTGGGACTGCGGGGGATCCCTGCAGGCTGCCTCTGGGTGAAAAGTAGCTCACAAGATGGAAGGCTGGTCACCAAGAGCTTGACAATGTGGGGAAGAAGGGGTGGGAACAGTAGATGTCCCCACTGCAACATTGCTGGTGACTCTTCCCATGTGTGGGAGGTGAGAATTGTGCCAGTCCTAAAATGTGCTGTGGAGCAGAGAGACCCGGCAGGTCCCTGCTGAGCACTGGTGGTGGAGGGTTACAGCTCTAGCAGGTCCACCTCAGGAGGTGACCCAAAGGGCCATCTCTGTTGGTTGTTGTTCCCTCAGAAGGCAGACTCCAGTTTTTGGGGGATGCACCAAAGATGGGGGAAGAGCAGCACAGCAGAAAGGGGTCCCAGCCCCAGCTCCCACGTCTTGGCCCAGCAGAGAAGCACAGGAGGGAGCTTTGCAAGCCAGCTGTCCTTTATGATTAGGGCTTTGCTGCTTACTGTCTCCGTCAGATAGCAGCAACTCCCAGGACGTGGGCTGGCTGCCAGCCTCAGCCGAAAGCTGCCGTGCCCCCTTGGAGGAGAGGTCAGATAGTCCCTGCTAAGCCAGAGGCCACGCTTCCTTTGTTTGTCTCCCTTCATGCCTCCTTCAATCAACTTCACCGCCGGCCTCTGCTCCCTCCCGCAGCCCTGGGTTTCTCTTCTGTGTGTGCCTGGTCCTGACCCAGCGCTCCTCTCCCACTGTCCTGTCGCCTCTCTGAGCCCTTTCTTACTGGGGTATGGTGTCTGTGCTATGGGGCCATGTCTAGATCACTCCTCCATTAGGCCACTGTGAAAAGATGCCCCTTCTCCCTCCAGCAACGTGATGATGTTGGATGGTATTTGTGATGGGAATGGAGGAGGCAATGGGGTTAATTGGTGTCCCCTCCCCTTCTTAAGGGATTTTAATTTGAGTCAGGCAAAGGGCAACACATGGGTTCTTGTCCCTGGGGAGAGTGTAGACATCTAACCCTAGAGCAAGTGGTGTTGGACTTTTCTCCTGGGATCATAATGTAATGGCTTCTGTGTCAGGCACCAGGACGATTTGACCATTTGGGATTGTTGGTGGGTGGTATTGGTTGTTTCTGCAGTGCAGGATTGACTCCTCCAGGAGCTCAGGGGAGACTAGAGGTCTATCAGGGAGACGCAACCATTTGAATTTTTTTGGAAACTGAAATGCAACTTGCACAAAATGCTGGTGCCTGGGTCCAAATGAGTGGTTCTCAAAAACCTTACCTCTTCCTAAGGTATTCTAGGGCTGGTGGTACCTCAGTTATAGGCAGGAAACTTACACAGGCATGTGAAGATGGGCTGTGATTCTCAGCAGAGCCATCCCAAGAGGCCCTCAGACAGGACGTGGTGCCCATCATATGCATGGCAACTAGTAGCTGAATGAGACAGCATGCCAGCCTTGTCCTGAGAGCACAAACATCATGAAACCAGTGTTTTTCAATGATCCAAGCACCTGATGCACATGTGGTTAATATGTGCTGAAGGAAGAGCCACTGAATATCCCTGTTCCTTCAGAGGAGCAGTGGAGGGAACTCCCCACTCCTACAGTACTGGTCATCTAACACCAGCCAGCAACTAGGACCACACAGCTGCTTGCTCACCCTTCTCTTTCCCCCCCAAGAAGGGTAGGGATAAGACAGAGAAAAGGAGGGGAAATTAAAAAAAACCTCATGGGTTGAGATAAAGACAGTTTAATAGACCAATATCAGAAAAGGAAATTAACAATAATAATAATGACACAGGTCACTCTCACTGCCTGGGGAATTGGCACTGTCTGGAGCAGTGATTGCAGGAGCCTACCCCCCTCAGCTAACCCCATTTATATACTGAGCATGACATTGATGGTATGGAATATTCTATTGGCCATTCCATTGTTCTGTCTATATTTCTTCTCAGCTTCTATGGTAAGCTGAAAAGAGTCCTTGAAAAGCATAAACATTGCCTAGCAACAACTGAAACTATTGTTGACATTCCTTTCAATCACTGGAAAGAAAATTAACTCCTTCCTGGATGAAACCAGGACAGCTGGCCAGAAGTCCCAGGGGCTGCGGGTTGATGGTGCAGATTCTTTAGCATCCTCCAAGAGCAAAAATTTGGCAAAGCTTCCAACGAGAAGCTGCAAGGGGGGGGCTGTATTGGAAGACAGCATTGGAAGGGGAGGTCAGAAGATCTGCTAGGGGGTGTGCACCCATCAGCATGGGTGTCCTGAGGGTGCCCACCATGCTGCGAGGACACAGCTGGGGGTAAACCTCTCCTGAGGCTTATTCTTATGTATTCAATGTAAGTGGGGGGGATCATCCTCTGTTCAACCCCCAAACCATGAGTATCAGTGTGCCATGTGCAACCAGCCTTAAAACTGGTCCCTGTTCCCTCCCCCTGCAAGTTGATAGAGCTGTAACAAGATGCAGAGAGGAAACCAGCACGTGGCAGAAAAGCAAACAGTCTCTGAGCAGGCTGGTGGGAGGAATTAACGTGGGTTTCCTGAAGTCAGGTGCCCTGGCATGGTGTCAGAGGCAAAGACAAGTCCTTGATGCCCGACTGTGGCTTCCCAAGAGAAAGGCAAGGAAGTGCAGCACGCGCCTTTGCCTGTGTTTGCGCTGGCAGGGTCTAGGATCAGTCAGTGCAGGCAGCTGGTTAAAAATTTGCCATCCTTGGCAGTGTATTCAGAGTTTGCCCAAAGAGGTCATTGCATGTCCTTCGCTGACCTTCAGGTGATCGCATCTACATCAGTCCCTGTGTTTGAGCATTTCCATTACTTTTTTGAAAGATGGGATAGGAAGGTGAACGTATTAACATGGAGACCTTTATACGTGAAAGTCTGTGGAAGCTTGCAAGAGGATTTAAGGTCTGTCAGAGGACAACCAGATCAGTCTGTCTCATTATGATCTTTATTCACCCCTGTAGACACCACTGCATCTATCATATTAGCTGTTCTCCAGCTGCCCGGCGGTCAGTCCTCCTGGTTTTGGGGTGGCATTTCCCTGGGCTCCTACTGCAAATGTATTGCATCCAATGGGTTTTATTTATCTATGAACATTTCTATTTCTGCACTCTTCCCTCCTGCTTTTTGTCCTTTGTTCTGTATCTCGACATCCAAACCCTTTCAGAGTTGGGACTTGCTGCCATCTCCCAGTGGTTCATTTTCCCTCCCACAAAGTCCAAATGGCACTTCAGTCCCCATCTAACTGGTGCCACCTTTTTTTCCTTTATCTTGAGCTCTGCTCCAGTACCATGTCTTTAATCTTGTTGTGCCCGACTGGAAGGAAGCTCGAATTCTGCCTCACAATCCTGAATATAAGTGGAGCCCGTACATTAATTTTGTCCAGAGATGCATCTCAATGACGCTGAGCTTCAGCTCCATCTTCCCCGCTCAGCGGATCTGCTACTTCCTTTGTTTGCTCTTTTTATTTCTAAAAGGTTCTTTCACTCTCTGTTTTCACTGGAGTCAGCTTGATTTCAGGGAATTCCCATTTCACCCTGTTCTCCCTGGCACCTCAGATGCAGTGGTGTCTGCTGATCAGTCCTGGTTTTCAATTCTTAGTTCAAGACCTGTATTCATCCCTCCATTTAAGTTAATCTGAATCAACTCATCATTTGTTCAGGACAAGTTTTCTCTCTTTCATCATCTCTTCCATAATTACTATACTGCTTACCAAAACCAGGTCTAAAATAGCATTGCCTTTGGCTGGTTCAGTGGTGACTTAGTGAATAACTTTTTAGGAAACACTCCCAGGAATAGCTGGGCCATGCCATTGTTAGCAGCACTTATTCTTCAGCCTATCTCAGGGCAAAATTCCCTGCAGGGATTTCTGGTCTAACACTAATGTTATTGTCTATCTTTCCCAAATCTGACCTCAGGAAGTTGTGTGCTACCATTTGATGTAACTGGGTGCTTGCCTGCTGTGTGCTAGTGATCTGCAGCCTTCTTGGTCCCTTTCCCCAGTAAATCTATATGGAAGGGTCACAGCCTCGAACCACAACTTGTCTTTTTGATCCCGTCTGCGGCTTTGCCAGTGCATCTCTCTGACCCTGCAACATCTGCTGCTGCTTCAATCCCTAAGCCAAACCCCATCTCCCACATGGAGATTGAGGACTACCTCTGAATCCCACAGGAATTGCTTATGCATAAGGGAAATCCCTGATCCTGAGGGACCTCACATAGAAGTGTTTCACTCTCTTTCATATCTTGACACTCAGCCACTCATGCAAATTTTAAATTGTCTCTTAAGTGGTGCTGCCAATGATGGCTGCTTCCTAGGCAGTTCTACTCATGCTGTCAGTGCCTCAATGGTGTTTTTTTCCAGGAATGTCCAAGAGGTCTATGATGCCCTCATCCTTTGCGTACCCAAATGCTCTTTCGCTGGAGTCCAATACACAGTGAAGTCACTGAGAGACCCCTGAGGACTATAGAGGGTATTATTCCAGCAGGGTTGTATCTATCTCCTGTGATCCCAGGCGAAAGTCTGGCTGTTCCTCAGCCTTCCCTTCACCTCTTGCATGTGTCTTGTATCTGACTGTGTTACCAAAGCCTGTCCAGATAAGAGACATTTGATTGTTACTGCCTTGTCAAGTTGTCATGATGCTGCCAATGATGTTTGTGGCATACCAGGATAGTGCTGGACTGGAGTCAGAGCTCTTAGACCGTGGTTGTGGGGATGCAAGTAGTTTTAACAAATACAGAAGGACTTAAGCTTTTTCCTAAAAATAGAGCATCCCCCCAGCTGCGTTAACACCAGAAATTTCAGGGCAGGTAAATCCATGAGAACCACCATCAATCTAGTCTGGAAGCAGACCAAGTAACCCATCTTGGCTTGTGTGCTGTACCAAGATTGTACCATGTCCTGTTTATGTTGTGGTAGTGGGCTTTGTCTGCCCGCAGCAAGGCAAAAGGGAGGCAAGGCTGAGGATCACCTGGGAATGCCCGTGATGGGAACAGAAATGAGGGTTCACAAATTCTAGCAAGGAGCGTTTGCGTATGTAAGCAGAGAGCCCAGTTCTGGAGGACTATCTCTTTAGACCTCCCCTAAAGAGTCACCATGGAGAGGAGTCCTTCGGTGGGGTGAATCAGAAGTTGTTCGCTTTAGCTCAACATCTGGAGGAGCATCTCTCCTCACTGATGATATGGAAAGTTTAAAGAGTCTGCTCTCTGAAAATATTCGTGCCACTTGATTCAGCACCTGTCTTCATGGATTGATCTGTGGCTCTTGGGCTCTTGGCCGCCTGCCTCAGAAGCAAGGTTGCTGCGTGTTCTATTAACCTTTTGCAGCCTTGGGGGAATGTGTTGTCCATGCACCAAAAATATTATTGGCAGGCTCGTGCTTATTCCTGGGAAGTCTGAGGGATTCCTCATTTGTCAAGCAGAGGTTTGGGGAAAAAGGGAGCCTCCTGTCTTGGTGGGAGTAGGAAGAGGAATTTCCTTGCGGTGGATGAAGGACATGAAAGCAGAGCCAGGAATCCCTTGTGACTTCATTAGGCTGTATGGTTAGCTGGAGCTGGCTGACTTTCAAGTATTTTCCAGCTGTCCATGGAGGGCACTTGGATAGCTTCCACTCAACCCCACTCCCACATCCCCTGTGAAATGTCTACAGGGAAAAGACTCCTATTTTTGAATTGCAGTGGAATTCCTGTGGCATTACACACTGCATCCTTTGCAGTACCCAGAGAATTCAGTTTGATTTATGGTACTGCACGGGGTACATGCTGGCCTTGCTTTTCATTTGGAAGTGCCACCTTTTGCCTTTCAGTGGTAATGGCCACTTTCGTGGCCCCAAGACTTCCTGTCATGATATGACTGTCACTAAAAAGTGCCACTCTTGCTGCTCTTCTACCTTAAACCACATCAGGCTTGTGTTACAGCTTGATTGTCCATTCTACTGCCCCATAGATTAGCAGATCCTCTCCTCTCTCCCCCTTGTGCACCACTAGTGGTCCTGTTCTTACTGCCAGATGTTACTGCCTGGAAAAGCAGTAACAACTCTATCTCCCCAGAGCATGTCAAGCCCTCTCCTTTGACCAAACCAGCTCAGAGCTTGATTTACATTCACAAGTAGAAAGATGCTGTCTGCCCCAAGGGCTACGTCAAAATTGTCCAAGGGAAAAGCAGGAGAAAGGTAAGTGAGGGTTCTCCAGGAAGGCCTGGAATCATGGATGGAATCAACTGATCAGAAAGGAAGCTTTGGGTCTTTAGACCCTAGTGTGGTAAAGTCTAGTGCAGTAATAGTTTTCCATTCAAAGCTGTAGTCATTTGATGGCTTTCCCACTTGATGTGACAGGGTGACACAGAGAACATGGAGCAATGGACACAAGTTGGAACATGAGAAATTTGGTTTAAACATTAGGATTTTATTTTTTACCATGAGGGTGGTTTAATACTGGAATAGATTGCCAAGAGAAACTGTGAAACCTGTCTTCAAAGCTGTTCAGGTCTCAGCTGGACATGGCCTTGAGCAACCTGATTTAATTAGACCTGTTTTGAACAAGGGAGTCAGACTAGATGATGTGTGGAGGTCCTCCCCATCCACAGTTATGAGTCTCTGATTCCACTATTCTATGGTGACACAGTCACTGAAGCTGCTGGACTTCATCTTCCTTTCCTTTTTTCAGGGCACGCTCTAGTGACAGAAATTGTAGGTGTGTATGGTTGGACTCGATGATCTCAAAGGTCCTTTCCAACCACGAAGATTCTATGATAGTATGATGACACCACATTATTATGTCCCATAGAGAGACATGTGCTTCTGATCCAGCACCAGGACCACACAAACATCAGTGTGGATCCCTTGTGCTGTGGTAGAGGAAAACAAGGTCCATGCTTTTCCCCTTCTGCCAACCATGAGTCCCACAAGTAAAACAGTATGCAGTGTTGTACCTAAGCCTGCCTTAGAGTCAGATTGGCAGCTAGAGCAATTCAGCAGAACTTTAAGTCAACAGTATCACAGGTGAGCACCTGTCATGAAGGATGCCCTCATATCTGGACTTGTTACCTCAAATACCATCATTTTAGGTGGTGTTCATGGCCACACTCATTTCTAATAATGGCAGTCCATAGCCCTCCCATCCCTAATCTTTCTGTACTGTTCCATATACTCTTCATGGCAATCCCAGGCACAAATACAGGTTGGGTGGAGAATAGCTTGAGAGCAGCCCTGAGGAGAAGGACTTGGGGGTGCTGGTGGACAAGAAGCTCAACATGAGCAGGCAATGTGTGCCTGCAGCCCAGAAAGCCAACTGTATCCTGGACCGCATCAAAAGAAGCGTGACCAGCAGGTCGAGTAACATGATTCTGCCCCTCTACTCTGCTCTGGTGAGACCCCACCTGGAGTACTGTGTCCAGCTCTGCAGCCCTCAGCACAAGAAGGACATGGATGTGTTGGCATGGGTCCAGCGGAGGGCCATGAAGATGATCAGAGGCTGGAGCCCCTCTGCTGTGAGAACAGGCTGAGAGAGTTGGGATTGTTCAGCCTGGAGAAGAGAAGGCTCCGGGGAGACCAGGGACACCCCCTAAAGGGGGCTTACAGGAAAGACGGAGAGAGACTCTTTATCAGAGAGTGTAGCGATAGGACGAGGGGTAATGGTTTCAAACTGAAAGAGGAGAAATTTAGATTCGATATTAGGAATATTAGATATTACTGTGAGTAGGAATATTAGATATTACTGTGAGGGTGGTGAGGCACTGGAACAGGTTGCCCAGGGAAGTTCTTGATGCCCCATCCCTGGAAGTGTTCAAGGCCAGGCTGGATGGGGCTTTGAGCAACCCAGTCTAGTGGGAGGTGTCCCTGCCCATGGCAGGGGAGTTGGAACTAGATGATCTTTAAGGTCTCACCTGAACCATTCTATGATTCTGTGATTCTTGTGAGTTCCATTCTCCCAGGGTTGCAAATACTCCCCAGGTCAAGGTGGTATCATGCAGCCAGCTGCTCACCAGTGAGTTCTGGATGCTCTTGGAAAAACATTTGCTTTGAATCTGGAAAACCTAATGGCCCTTCTCTGTCTCTCTTCTATCCTCTGCCCTATTCTTTGGGGTTGGTTGGGTTTTTTTTGGCTCCTTAGCTGATAGATGTGCCTTCATGTATCCTTCTGGCCTGCCTTGTGTTTGTGTGTTGGCTTGCAGTGCCCACCCTGCTGTAAATACCATCTAGTTTGGAATCCTCCAGTCTTGTAGGCATTGAAGCTATTTGGGGAGCAGAGAAGAGGTCTGTCATTTAGGCTGTTTGTGGAGACCAAAGGCTGCTCTGCCTTCCCCCTGGGAAAATAACAGAAGTGCCGAAGAAAAGGGAGAGCATGACCTTGTCAATAAGCAACAGGCAAAGACGCCAGTTACATGCTCCTTGTCTAAGCTAAGGATGCCAGTGGGAAATGTGGATTGAGGGGAATTGGAGTTGCCCATTCTGGAGTTGTTTAGGTCTTGACTGTGTCTTTGGGGATGCAAGCAGGAGGATATTTGTGCTTTCCATGCTGTAGTGGGTGAAATCAGGGTCCTTTCGTCTCCTCCTCCATTCATCTGAGCATCTCTCCATACTGGAGTGGCTCCCCCTACCCCATACACAGCTCAGAACCATCCAGATCTCTCAATGGAGGAAATTACAGTTATTTATAATTAAGGGTTGACAAAAAATGTTGCTAGTGTCAAGGGAACGACAGGCGACAGCCAGAAAAACATCATGTCTCCAGAAGAGGGGCGGCGGGAATATCCCTCTGAATAGGGCTGACGTCAGCTCTCGGAATTTGGACAGCCTGGAAGGGTTTGGGGCTATTTTTCCAAGATATCATAGGTCAGGAATCAATGTTATTTTTAAGTCTGTATCCCCCGAGCAGCTATGGTGCATAAAGGAGACTTTCTTTCCCCCTTCTCCCTCCTTTATGCTCTATTTCTATGAAATTTTTGCTTCTCTTCCTTCCGAGTCATGCCACAAATATGTCCTTCAGGTTTATTTATTCTTCTCCCTATCTATTCCTCCCGGCCCGCTCCCGTCTTAGTTGGGTTGAAGGGATGGCGTCAGCGTGGCGCGTGTCTGGGATGCTCAGGCAAGGCATCACAGAGAAGAGATCATGTTCTCCTAATTTGCCGTTTCCGGTTGGGAGAGTTTTCTCTCTGCAAGCTGATGTGGCTGGGGAAAGTGTTCTGGGAATGCTGCTTTGTGGTGGGAGATCTCGGGGCCTGGTGAAGACAAGCTGGTCATCCCCTCTCACCATTAAATGCTGCCATATAGTCCAGCCAAAATTTTATAAAGTGACTGAACTTTCGGAGCTGCTTTGTTGCTGGGAAGGTGGGTGAGATGTCTCCAGTCCAGTATGGCCTATTGGGGCTGATGGTAGGGGAGGTAGTCGGCAGATTCTGATTATCTGACAATTCCCAAGTCAGTAATGGCTTCTGAGGGTCTTTTGGCTATTTCAGATCTGGGGAAGTGGCCACACCTGGGTTTACCGAGCTGTGTTCTACATTCCATCCTGCTCTAGTCTGCTTCTGGAATCCTGTTTCTTTACTTTTTTCCCCACTTTTTTCTCCTTTTCCATTTGTTGTAGTAACCTCTCTCTTTCTAAACAGGTCTGTTGATATAATAACTTGTCTAGGGATATTGCCATCACAAACGGTGGTTTGCACATCTCTCACTGGTTTCCCTTCTCATTTCACATCTTGGATGAGAATGTGCCTTTTTTCCCTTAGCCCATGCTCAACTTTTTTTGCCCTTCCTTCCGTAATTCAATGAGGTGAGAAAGGCACTAATAGATGCAGCTTTTACAGAAGTTGCTCGTTCAAATATAGCTGGTGTGCCTTCATGGCTGGTCCAGTGTAAAGAAATGACCACATTTGCTTCATAATCTCTCCATGCAACTCAAAGAAGCCAAGTGTCCTGGAAGTATGGGAATAAATGAAATGCTTTCCACCACCTTAATGTTGCTGTTGGCCTTATGCTGCAGGTTTAGTCATTCTTATGACATATTTCCACAATGGTGCATTTCCATCATCATTCCACGGTGATGTATTTGAAGCCTTTCCATGAGTTTTTCCCCTGCTCAGAATCTCTTAAATTAATGGCTTCACAAAACGCAGGTCAGAGTCCTCAGATTTTGAAGACTTAGAGACAATGTCATCTAGGGCTACCTGTCCTAATCCTGTCTCAGCCCATGAGGTTAGTGGCACTGATGACAGAAGTGGTAGTACTTGATTTAAAAGAGTATCTGGCATTTGCAGCACTGACCAAGGCTCTATGATCCCACTGCTATTATTATTGGAATCATTATTGTTATTATTAAGTTAGATCCTGATCATTTTGCACAGCTGAGGACTTGAACTCCCTAAAGATCAGCGCTGAGGCTGTTAATGTATTGGTGAATGCAATGTAGACCTCTGACCTGTGCAGAAACAACCATGCAGAGGGGAGAGTGAAACCTAAGGTGCTGAGACACATGCCACATTGTGAAGATTGTTTTGTGGACACCTGGACATACCCATTGCTGTTACTGCTCTGCTGCAATGCCTATTACCTACCCACCTCTCCCAGCCCAGTACCTTCCTGTGTCTTTTAGAAATGCGTCTTTGGTATCCCCATTCCAGTGTATTTTCCATTCCTGCAGCTCTTTATTGCCAGCTCTGGACATGGGAGGAGATGTCCCTCTCTCCCCATTAAGATTATTTTGGGAACTCCCGTGCTTCCCTGCCCTGGCTCCTGCAGACATGCCAGACCTCCTCTCAGAAAAGATTTGGATCACATGCAGAGACAGATTCGTTGAAGAGGGCCCTGCTGATGGCTCAGCACTGGGGGGACCAAGGCAGCTCTCTTCTCCAAGGTCCACGTTGAGCAGAGCTGGAAGAGAGATGTCTCAGAGCAAATTCTGAGATACTTTTTACTCATGCTCTTCCTTATAGAATACACAAGATGAGTGTGAGGTAGCATGCTTTTTCGTGTGTTATGTGCCTGTGCTCTGCAAGGACCCCTTGTGCTTGCTAGCTCTGGCATACTGGTTATCGTGGGGAAAGGGATAGAGCGGAGAGACGTGGTTGTGAACTTCTCCAGACAGGCTAGAGAAGCTGGAGAAGAGACTTCTTGGCCCCAGATGGCAAATCTTCACTGCTCCCAAGAATAAGGTTTGATGTCCGTTCCTGCCCTGACCTGTATCAGGGACAACCCCTTCTTGGAGCCAGCTGGACTTCTGGATTCCTTTCTCTCTACACACACTTTGAGGAAAGAAACACTTTTTTCCTCAAATTCCACTTTCCCGATGTCAAACCCCTTCTCTTTTCCCTAGCAGGACTGACCTCTACATTTCCTTTCTTCTCCCACTGTTTCTCCTATCATATTATATCCTTTTATGCCCTTCTATGGAGTCTCTTCTGTCCCTGTTGATGAATGAACTTCTCTAAGAGCAGAACTCATCAACAAATCTACTGTAATTGGAAGAAGTTCTTCAGATTTGCATGACTGCCTCCCTCATAACCCCCTTGCTAGCAGTCCATGCACGTCACAAAGCAGAATTAATACTGTCCTGAGGCACTCTATTGAAATTTGCTGAATTTTGCCACACTTTCCTAAATGCTGTTTGTTTCAGAGGGTTGAGGATGGGGTCTCCAGGTCTGCTGCACCCTTTGCAGGGTATCTGTGGTGGCTCCTGCTTTTCCTCTTTGCTCCATTGAAGCCTGTGATGACTGTCTCCTCTCCCTTGTCTTTGCAGGGCGTATGTGAGTGTGAAGGAGCTGAAGGAGGCACTGCAGCTGAACAGCACCCACTTCCTCAATGTTTACTTTGCCAGTTCAGTGAGGGAAGAGTTGGCTGGTGCTGCCACTTGGCCGTGGGATAAAGAAGCCCTTAGTCACCTTGGTAAGTAAGCTACACCACTCATGGGGTCTCAGGGTTGTTGGTTTTTCTCTCTCTTTATTGACTTGGCAAAAAGAGGCAGCCGTGATTTGTCTCGACATTGAGAATGTTTAAGAAGGTGATGATAACAGGCTTTGGATGTACCAACAGCTGCTGCTGTAAGGAAAGGAGCTGCCTGTTCCCTGTGTACCATGTGGATAAGGTGGTGGGGTTACAACCCGACCAGGGACTTCAAGGTTGATATGAGAAACTTCACAGCAGTGAGATAGTGGGGCAGAGAGCTTGGGGAGAACTTCAGGTTCACCTTAAGTACAGGCTCTGGAGAGGGGTTTAGACATGCATTTGGCTTCTCTGGGGCCTTCCAGGTCTGTCTTCCAGGATTCTGGAAACGGTGAACTTCACTCTACAGGGTATAATGACAAACAGATAAACCAGAAGTGTCAGTGATTTCAGAGCGGAGACTCCAGATTTGAGCGACTCCAGAGCTGACCAGGCAGTGAGCACTGGCTATTTCTGAATTGAACTGGAAATGCGAGGATGACTATCAAATTAAAGCATGCTTTTATAACTTGGCTTACTACCTGCTGGAGGCAAGGTTCTTCTTGGCTTCAGTGAATTCAAGCCAGACGCTTAAGGTCATCAGTCCTGGCAGGCTACAAAATAGTCAAAATGGCAACTGCTTTACTAGAATGTAAGTCTATTGTGTGTTTTCTCATATTTCTGCTCTCTCTTTTTCCTGCCCCTCCCTCCACCTCTTCAATGTCAGAGTTTTCTGGCAAAGCCTTTTACACTTTGCAGTCAAAACATCTAAAGTGTTTCTCAATAAGTAACTGGAAATAATTACTCCTGACACATGCACAGCAGACCTAGACCTTCTGCTTTTACAAGTGCATGATGTTCAACCCTTAAAAGACCTGTTAAAGACCTGTTTTAAAGGTCTTCTTTGCCAGCTTCCCTCCCTCAATGAGTTTCAGGACTGTTTTCTCAATAGCCTATTGCTACAGTTGTTTGTTGAGGAAGGCAGATCTCCATGAGATTTATTCCTTCAGCTTCCAGAAATCACATCCAAGGCTCGGCTTGACAATCATCTTACTACAGCAAGTGCTTCAGCCACATATGTTCTCTTCAGACCCCTCCCAATGGCTCGCAAGGAGTTGTACAGAAGGGTAATCAGGGTGACCAGTTTCATCCAAAGCTTGCATTTAACTCCAGTCTCAGAGTTTGTGTCCAGCCAGGGACACAAGAGGTAGCACCATCTGGAAATGTTGGATCAGGGCTTTACCCTGGAGGTTAAGGGGAAAACGGGTGTTGTCTTGGCCCTGGTGCCAGGCCTGTGAAGTGTGAAGCTGGATCTGAACCTCTTTGTGGCTCTGGCGTAGACTGACGATTTTGGTTCGAGGCTGTCCTTGGTTTTGGATTTAATGAGCTTGGGAAGGCAGGTGGTGGACTCTATTCTCTGTAAACAGTAGTCTCCACCACATCATCAAGTGTTTTGTAGCACACACATTGTATATTATTGTCCAGCATCGAAGAAACGTAGGACTGAACAGGTCATGAATTTATGTTTTTTGTCAAAACCTCTCACAAGAAGCTATGGGAGAATCTGAGTAGATGTGGAGGTAAAGCAGTGAGGAAAGAGCAAGGAAAACCTTGGGAGGAGTGAATAGTAGTTCAAGAAAATTTTCCGAGCTTTATTTAAAGACCGAACAGTGACCAGCAGTGGACATGTGTCTTTACAAAAGGGAGAGGTCTGCTCCAAGCAAACTCCTACTCTTGCACTGAATCTTACTGACCACTTGTCTATCCCGACTTTAGTATTTTAAGGTCAGTACACAGACCCTGCTTCCCACATGCCACTGTCTGCTCCTGTGGAGAAGAAATGCTTTTCTGAAGGTTTAGGGTTGGTTTACTATTTTAGACCAGTAGTAATACTACCAAGAGCAACTACATTCATTGAAGCATAAGAAATAATCACTGACTTGGAGAGGGTGACCTGGTCTATGAGACTTCTATAGGCAGTATTTCAGCTGCTGTGCAGCTCCTAGACAGAGACAACTTGCAGCCAGCTAGCAGCAGAGGTAGAAGATCTCAGGTCTGTTTGCACCACTTCTTCTAACCATACCGTCTGTCTCAGTCTTTCTACCACAATCACAGTGACTTCCTTTCTAATTCAGAGCTCTTGCTTGGAGTCTGGAATGAATTACTTAGAACTTAGAAGTACATCTTTTCAACTACAAAACACAAAGAGTTGAAGAACTCCTGTTCCTATAAAGAAGCTTAGATTTCCACAGTGGAAAGCCTTGCCTCAAAAACCCAAGCAAAGTAATAATGCAGATGCTTTAAACTTCATTTGTAGCTGCATGTAACAGTATTTGCATAAACATGGTCGAAAGGCAAGGGAATTGTGAATATTTGGTGTTATAAATACTTTCTGTAGTTATATAAGCTGGAGCCAGCTCATATATCTGGCTGAGGTCAGTGGATCCTGAAGGAGGGCCAGCCGTTCCATCAAAGGTACCTTAAGCAATGGCCATCTTCCTGTCTGACTAACCCTCATGCGTTTGTTCCATTAATTGCCGTGACTCAGTGTTTGGGGAAGGCTGGCCCTATGATACAGGTTCAGCTTTGTGGTTTGCTGTTTAAAGATCCAGTCCTTGCTTGAGCATGCGTCCTCTGCGACAGCCCTGACCCAGGACCGGGTTGGCTTCTTTGGGGATGGCTTGAACCAGAGTCTTTCATCACTGGCGTTGATCATGGCTAGAAGCAGGGTAACAACCTGGGACCTTTCGAGGGATGTGTGAGTGAAGGTGAAGTGGGCTCCACACCAGTGCAAATCATTCACTGTACAGATGGACTAAGCATCTCTTGCTGCTTGAGCAGAGTTGAGGCTTGACCTTTGGGATGTTACCAGCTCTGCAGCTGTAGGTGGTAGATCTGGTGTGGAGGGAGAGGATGTGTCAAGACCAGCCCTGAAGTTTCCAGCTGCCTGGCCGCTGTTTGGTGGGCAAGTCCGAAGAAGACTCTGGTTCACCTGCCTTGGAGTGCCAGACCCCCTTGATATAACATCGAAGCTTTCAGCTTGGTTGTCTAAATTCTGACATTGGGGGTCTCCTTGGGTTGGCTCTCAGGAATGAGAGGGATAGTTCACTTAAAGCCAAATTTAGCCCGTCTCCCAGGGCAGAAAGAGGCAGAGGTGAGAAGGAAAGCTGCATCTGCAGATGAGGGAGAGGGGGGGCTGATATTGTTGGGATGTTATGAACACTTCCACATCTTGCCTTCACAGCCAGGACCCTGCAGAGGGGAAATACAACTTCCTGGTCCAAAGCTGGGAGCTCTCCCAGCTCATCAGGGAGCTGAGGGGACAGCGAATGGAGGGACGAGGATGTTCTGGAAGGAAGGCAAAGTTCTCATGCTGTTTCTAATCCTGCCACCTAATTAGCTGTATAAAAAAAGTACTAAAAATATGACCATCCTTGTGGAGTGTCAGGGAGGAATGGGATAGGGGAAGCCAGCAGAGAGGAGGGAGGGACAGGGTATCCCAGCCTTGGCATCCCTCCCCTGTGACAGTTTTCTCCCTCCCTGTGCTGGAATCCCATTTATTCCCCCACATGGGAAGAGCATTGGGTTTCTGCTGGGAGGAGGTCTGCTTGGTCACAGGGCCTCCCATGCCCCTGGTGCTCAGACCCATTCCTTGTGGTTAGTGCCACCGGATGCGTGCAGGGCTTTCACATCTAATTTATTTGTTTATGAACACTATTTTGTTTCTGTGTGTGCATTCCTCCCTTCAGACCTTTGGGCAGGCAGCTCCCTGCCTTGTTCAGGCTTGGGTTTGGCTGCAGAGATGCCTTTTCTTTCTGTTCTCTCTTCTCTTGTGTCCTGTTTTGATTAAAATGAGAAGCAGCTTTTTTTGTGCCCACTGTGTTCCCCATCAAAGGGATGCTGTTTACTATCTGTAGCATTTACCAGCCTCGTAATTAAGAGGGGGATGGCTTGCAAAAACCTAACAATTGACAGGACACAACAGGAAGGTCCCAAAAGGAATTTTCAACATCTGTACCTCATTTTGGCCCATCTCCAGGCAACAAAAGGGTCAAGAGCTGACTGATGGGATGCAAGGTCCTCTGCTCTGGTGTTTTACAACTGGGGAGAAAGAGAATGCAGCTACTTTGTGACCCATCGTTTGCCTCGGGCCAAGCTGCCCTGGGCATAAGATCCACACTGAGGGTAGGAAGAACAACAAACATGAATCTTTAGCTAAGAAACAGTGCCATTCGACAGGTCACCCTCTTGCAACTCTCTTGGAGTTGAGAGAATTGCTCAGGGCATCTCTGAAGGCCCCTTTCCAGCCCCAACGTAGTGTTCACCCGGCATGGCTACACCAGAGGAGTCACAGTCCTGTTGGTGTCCTGCCAGGGACACCGTGATCTGAAGAAAGCCCTCTCTTGGAAGGAATGTCCTGTACTTGAGGACATGAGGTAGTCTGGTAGTGCACGGAGCTGATCCAGGAGCAGATTTCAAGCAGTCTATGCTGTGGCTGGAGACAGGGTCACAAGGTGTCCCTCTGCCAATTTTAACTTTGCTGGCAGAGGCAACAATCATCAGCAGAGATGCAGTAGCAGAAGCTCTGCTGTGAGGCAGCTGGCACAGTAAATCCTCCAGGGCCCTGCAAAGGACAGCGCAAGTTGTGCTGGAGCCAGCTATTCACCATGCTGCCATCCAAACTGTCTAGGTTAATAGTTGGGTAAAAATGGCCTCCCATGCCATGGAGATATTTCCTGGAGTCAGCCTGGGCACATGCTGGGGTCTGCTTTTTGCCCCTTCATCTTGCTGATATTCCCCAGCACTCACTCCACCGTAAGGCAGCATGGAAAAGCGGATGGAGCAAGGAAGCAAGATGAAAAAAGGGGAGGAAATGGCCACTGAAAAGCCTCAAAACAGGGAGAAAAGATGTAGAGTTTCCAAAGACATTTTCATTTGGGCAAAATAAAAGTAAGCGAGGGTGAAGAGGTAAGTATTTTTTTTGAGCATTCTCCATGGACAGTTTCCCAGCAGAAGTGGTACAGAGTTGTTGGTACAGGGTGTGCATCCCAGGTCAGGAGTCAGAGATGCTGACAGTGAGCAAAAGGAAGGCTCTGCTCCACTTGGCTTTCCTCAGTATCATTTCTTCTTGCTCTTCCCATCACCAGTGGGTGGGCAGGAAAGGACACCTGTCCTGCAGCCAAGGGTCCTGTTCAGCTCTGTGCTGTTGCTGTCAGTATAAGGTGGCAGCTCTGAGCGGTTTCTGGGAGACTTTGTCTGTACCCATGGTCCAGCATTTTTGACAGTTGAGCCTGCACCAAGCTGGCTTGGGGATGAACTACCCCTTTGCGCCCCCTTGAGCCAAGGGGCTGGGGTGCCCCAGTGAAGAGGAGTAGAACTGTGATGGGTGGGGGGTTCTTGCCTGGTTCACTTGGTGCACCTTGCCCACACACAAAGCCCTCTGAAGGAGAGGAAGGGATCTTCAGCAGCTGCATTTTGGAAAATCTCACTCCAAAATACACTGTGAATTTGAGTCAGGTTTGTGGTAGAAGCTTAGGGGATTGCAAGGCACTTTGTATGAGTCTAAATTTACTCCTTAGGGTCTGGTTTGGAGGGTGAAGCAGTAGGCCATTGATGCTGTCTCAGTAGGGGCCAGAGGCAGTGCATTTGAATCTTCATATGGACTTGTGTCGGGTAATGGTAGGACTAGAGGGCATGGATTAAAACTAGAGATGGGACGATTCAGACTGGACATTAGGAAGAAGTTCTTCACCATGAGGGTGGTGAGACACTGGAACAGGTTGCCCAGAGAGGTGGTGGAAGCCCCGTCCCTAGAAGTTTTTAAGGCCAGGCTGGATGGAGCTCTGAGCAACCTGATCTAGTGGGAGGTGTCCCTGCCCAGGGCAGGGGGGTTGGAACTAGATGATCTATAAGGTCCCTTCCAACCCTAACAATTCTATGATTCTATGAAGGTGGCTTCTAGTTGACACAGCCAAGTGCATCAGGAGTTTGCTAGGCATTTTGTTCTCACCTGCCATGGGTACTGGTATGGTTTAGCCATGTGTCTAAGCTAGGGAAGGTCGTCTTTCCTCTGGTTTAAAAGACTATCCCTGTAAACGCACAGCATGTCTCAGTTTGGTGCCTTGGTTTCAAACCTCATTTGGAGTTGTGTGAACCAAATTATGAACATGTGAAAAGACACAGAGGGAAGCGGTAACCAAAACGATTGAAGACATTGCGGGGAGTGGTGTGATGAGAAGGGTAAGGAAAAACACCCATCCCATTCCACTCCAAGAGGGCAAAGGAGCTCTCTTCCCATCCTGCTCTTCAGGTCTCCATCTGGCACCTCATTTGTGACCTGGAAGCACAATGAGAGGAATTTTGTCTAGCACAGGTGAGTAACGGCGGCTGCCTGCTGTCTCACTCTGGATTATATTCTCCGTACTTGCAATTCTAGGTGGAGTTGTCCTCAACCCTGCTTATTACGGTATGCACGGCCACACGAACACCATGATCCACGAAGTGGGACATGTCCTGGGATTGTACCATGTCTTTAAGGGAGTGAGCGAGCGTGAATCTTGTGACGATCCCTGCAGGGAGACAACTCCGTCTATGGAGACGGGAGACCTCTGTGCTGACACGGCCCCCACCCCTAAGAGTAAACTCTGTCGGGATCCAGACCCTACTAATGACACCTGTGGCCAGACACACTTCACAGGAACGCCCTTCAACAACTACATGAGTTACACAGGTAATGAGTAACAGTCATTAGAAATAGTAAGGGGTCATCTTCCCTAGAAACTTGGGTTTCTCTCCCTTCTGCCTCCATCAATAGTACCTTTCCTCATTTCCTAACTGGTGTGGTCCCTCATGGTGGGCAGGGATGCAGCAGGCTGCAGCCTGTGCTTGCTGTTTCTTAGCCTGTTTCTTAGCCCCTTTCTTGCTGCAGGCTGTTTCCATCCCTCCCTCCCTGCCAGTTTGTAGGTCATTGGAGATGCACCGAGGCCATTCTTGTCTGCATGGTGGTGTGCCTTCTTACTCCAATCCTGAAGCAACTTTATTATTACTATTATTTATTATTATTATTACTACTACTACTATTATAATTTTGGACCTTCAAGTTGAGCCCTTTCAGCTTGGTTTCCAAAGGCATGCTGTGAAGGGCTGGTGCTCCTCCTGGCAGCCCAGGAGGACCAAAGCCTGTAGAGCAATTCTGTCACCCCCTGCTGACCCACTGCGAGTCCACGAGGATGGTGGCACTGCCCAGATCTTAAAGCTCTTGCTTTAAGTTGGGGCCACTGCAGTCGGTAGCTGCTGTGGCAAGTGCAGGGACGTGGAGCTGCTGAGGCAGTGCCATCTTGTGGCTTTGGGGACACACGACACCAAAGAGTCCTGGCAGGAGAACAACAACACACTGGTGTCTCCCAGGTCTTCCCAGAGGTCCCCAAAACAGGGTTTGGAGGTCAGGAAGGGTACACATTGTCATGCCCCACTGACCGATCCCAGCCACCTCTCTTCCCCCAGATGATGATTGCACCAACACCTTCACCCCCAACCAAGTGGCCCGGATGCATTGCTACCTGGACTTGGTGTATCAGCGTTGGGGCCAAAGCAAGAAGCCTGCACCCATCCCAATCCCTCCCATGGTCACAGGTCAGACAAAGGACTCCCTCAGCATCTACTGGCTGCCTCCCATCAGCGGTGTCATCCATGAAAGGTAAGGGATCTGCTGTTATGGTGGTCTTGGGCTTATGCAGGAGCCTTCCGGAAGGGACAAGGGATCTTCTGTGGTGCAGACCCCCCCATTGCCTTTCCCCCTTGGTCGTCTCCAGCAGAGCCCTCAGACACCCCCTTGGTCGTCTCCAGCAGAGCCCTCAGACACCCCCTTGGTTGTCTCCTGCAGAGCCAGGCTGCTGCAATAGCCCCACTAGCGCATGGGCTTGCAAGATTTCTGCTGTCGGGGTGCCAGGAGGGGAAGCCAAAGCGCGTCGGGAGGCAATGCCAATTCTTAAACCCCAGAGTGCAATCACAGCATGAAAAATGAGCTTCATTTAGCACTTATTGTATAAAATAACTATTTACCAGGAGGAAATGCAGCCTTGTGGTTAAGGCAGGGAGCTCGAACCACAAGAGCTAGGTTTCATTCCCAGTGCTGTCATGGACTCACAGTGTAACTAACTGGGGGTAAGTCAGGAAACTTTTCAAGCCAGAGAAACAATGCCGAGGAACCAGAGCTGTTTGGCTGGTGAGCCGTGCATGGCCCTGAGCACCGGCTGGCTGTCTTCCTTCTCTGCAATACCGGGGAGTCACCAAGACCTGGATACACCACCAATGCCTCTACTGAGTGGCACATCTTATTAAAACATTTTGTTTTCCACCAGGTTTTAGGTCTATGCTTTTATTATGGGACCATAAGCACTTGTTAAAGAGCTCTTGAACTTGTTTTAAAGATGCTTCACAAAGCTGTCACTTGCAATTAAAAGAAAAATGCTGTTTGAGGGCAACTGGGACACTCTTGCATCAGTATTTCCTGCCTTTCCAAAGAACTGGTGGTCTCCACGATTGGCCCTTCACCTAGGGAGAACAAAAGCGTGTGCCTGTCACCTCCTAGGTGCGTAGAGCCTCTAGGGACCTAACCCCTAGAGCCTCTGAGTGCTGCGTGGCCTCAAGTCATCCAAACAAACTGCTTTGGTGGGGAATGGAGCCATTTGGGAGCCGGAAAACACGGGTCTAGGAGGCAGGTGCTGGGTCTTCTGATCCATCTCCAGTTCTCACTCATAACTGGCTCAGGAGCTGGTCCAGGATGGCGGTCCTGCATCCTCCGAGAGGAACTGGTCAAGGAAAAGGGATGAAACTGGTCCTTATCACAGAAAAGTCGTTGGGTTTTTTTCCTGGAGAGCACAGTGGGACCTCTTTCAATTGACATTATGGTGACCACTTTGTATTATAGTAGTGATGAAAGCCAAAACTTGATTCTGGGGTTTAGCAGAGAGAGACCCAAGTGCACCCACCTGACTGCAGAGGCATTACCCTGGGAAGCGTGAAGTCTGTTAGCTCTGCTTCATGGGTAGGGAACAGGAAATTCAATTGCTCATCCAAGACTACCCAGAGAAGAGGAGGGATTAAACCCAGCTTGTCTCATGGCCACTCCTATTTTCCGGTCTTTGAGGAAACTTATTCCAGGCAGGATGATATGCCCAGTGGCTTCCTGAGAGTTTAGCTTTGCTTTTCCAGCTTTCCGTCTTATCCTGCCTGGACAAACATGAATGGAAAATTAACTGGTCATGGTTAGACATGTGGGTGCCTTTGTCTTTTGCCTGCAGGGAGGAGGACACACTCTGTGATGACTGTGCAGAGGATGGCACCTTCCATCAGTATGTGCATAAGGCCTCTTCCCCTCGGGTCTGCGATTCCTCTGGCTACTGGACCCCAGAAGAAGCAGAAGGTAAACACCTCCTCTCTTTCCCTACGTGTGAATCCCCTAGGCAGAGATGAGATCTTGCTGGGAAAAGAGAAAGAAGCTTTTTTTCTTTTAGAGAATGAGTTGTCTCTTCTTTGGGGAGGCTTTTTAGTGCAGGAAGGACTTCTAGGTGTCCAGGAGATACCTGGGTACTGCCAGTTGGCTTTGGACAAACAAACCAACACACCGATATTAACCCAAATCATTGACCAGAAAGGTGTTAATGAGAAATATTGGTCAAAAGGAGAGACATTTCATTGAAATAAGTCTTACAACATAGGTCCTGGGAACGTCATCCAAAACGTCGGGGGCATTCACAGGCTTTGATGCACCCTTGTCCAAAGGGAGCAAGAGGAGCCTCTTGCTCAGTCCCACTGAGTCTGAACCAAGTCCTGGGCAATCTGAATTGGACACAATTCCTCACTGGCAAAGTGAACAGCAGGGTGTCACAACTTCTCTTGTGCTGAGACCCAGCTGTTGGTTTAGAGACCCAGCTGTTGGTTTAGAGACCCACCTTGTGGGCATGATGGTGGCTTTCAAGGTCATGCAGCTGCCATAGGAGCTGTTGGGCTTTTCATGCAGCCGCAACTCCTCCAAGGGCAAAGCAGAGGAGGCAGGAGACCAGATGAAATGATCCCATGGGCTGTATGTAGTGCACGTGATGCTGATGAACCATGTGGAGCCAGAGGATCTGTTAGTTCTGTGAAGTTGCGGGTCTGAGCCACTGAGGCCCACTGAAAAAGTGCTAGGGTGACTGCTGAGACAGTGCAGTTTGGACATTATTACGCTTTTGGGATGTAGCCCATGATTTGAGAACAGGAGTGTCAGGATGTAGCTGAGATTCTGTGTCTGAAAACTTTTTAATTTAAGTACCTCTCACTAGCTTTGCAAGTTGCAGGCAGGGGGAAGTCAATTTAAAGAAATAATCAAATATGTGCTTATTCAGTGATACCAAGCAAATCAAAGCTTAGCTCATGTACTGTCAGCGGTTCCTGTTTCCCCCACCTGTCTGATTCACTGGCAAATTAAAATTGCTTCTGGAATTACTGGGTGTTGTTTTCTCCTATGCATGACCTGCATTTATCACAAGTGCATGTTTACTCTGGTGAAAAAGAGACAGGTTTTATGGGTTTTAGAAGACTAATATTAAATGGATGCGGGCTTTGAATGGGAACTAGGTCCTGAGAAACGCTGGCAGTGGTGGTTGAAGACAAGGGTATTTCTACTACAGGATGATGGATTCCAGCGATGCTTTTGAGACTGAAATCCCACCACATTTTTCTTGCTGAGTGCTAATCCACCACCAGGGGAGGCAGTCTGGGGATCTCAGGTCAGCTTGGGTACTGTCCTGGTGGAGGAACAGCCTTTCAGAGCTGCTTCCCTGGCTTGCTTTGGACTTGGTCCCTTCCTGCCTGTGACCCGTTCCATCACGTGCCTGTGGGAAGCTTTGGTCTCTTTGCTCTGCTTAGCCACTGTCCAAACCTATGGAGCCACAGGGACTCAGAGTTCAGGTGCCCTTGGCAAGCCTCCTGTGCCCATGAGACTACAGAGCAAGCTTCGTGTCCCCCAGCTGAGCCCAGGCTGTCTCTAGGGGAGCTGGTAAGCACTGCGACCAGCTGCAGCACGCGTACCATTGCCGCTGTTTTAGAGGGCTGTGGGACATTCAGATCTGCGAAGCCTTGTGCTTCTATGCACACCCAGGAGCTGGGAGATTAGTGGTGCTTATTGCTTTCTAGGAGGGTAGGGCAGATGCCACCAGCTCTGGCACGTGCCTATAGGCGAGTGCAAAACTACATGGGTGTGCAGCTATCGTACAGAGTATGGGGTACCTGCAGGGAGGATTGCCCCTCTGGGTCCCCTGTGAGGTCAGTTGTCACCTGGTTCTCATCAGCCTCCTCCTCATCCCTCCTGACCAGGGCCCCCAGATGTGGATCAGCCGTGTGAGCCTAGTCTGCAGGCCTGGAGTCCAGAGCTCCACCTATACCACATGAACATGACGGTGCCGTGCCCCACGCCAGATGGCTGCATCCTGGAGCTGCGCTTCCTGCACCCCGTCTACCCTGATTCCCTCACGCTTTGGACCACATACCTCTCCACGGGCTCTCCCAAGGCACTGTCTGACATTGAAGTGTTGACAGAGCAGGGGGAGTCCATCCATCTAGGCCCCCTGGACACCTTCTGTGATGTCCCCTTTACTGTGAAGCTCAACATACCTAAAAAGGTGTCTGGAGTCAAAATCTACACCTTTGATGAGAGGATGGAGATAGACACAGCACTGCTGACCTCCATGCCCCACAGCTCTCTCTGCTCTGCCTGCAAGCTGATCCAGTACCGAGTCCTCCGTGACCCCCCATTTGCAAATGGATCCCCCGCTGCCCTGTCACAGGCACACCGCCAGTTCGTTGACACGTGAGTGATGAGGCTGCTCCATCACAGGCTGAGTGGATGCCTGGGGCAGTTTTGATGACTTCCTCAGGTCATGCCTTTGAATCCCTGGATGGTTTTGCTTGTGTTTTTTTGTTTACCCTGGGAATTACCACGTTCAATGCCAGCTTCCCTATTCAGCATCAAGGAAGCTTGTTGCAGATCCATCATGCTAGCACAACCCTTGCCCAGGAGCCCAGGCTAACTAGAAGGAGCTCATTAAACCCAGAAGCATTTTTCCCATCAACACAACTAGTAAAATGATTGTTCAAGTTAACGCAGCTTCTCCCCAGCTGAGACCCTAGGGAGATAAGTGGCAGGCCCCTCTGCATGACCTGGCAGAGACGCTTTTCCCACAGTCTCTGCCTCTGGCAGTTTAGAGTATGAAGACATATGTCAAACTGTGATATTGCCTGAGCACAAACATGTGATTTCTATAGCTGTGGTGAGAAAATCTGTTGCAGATGTATGGGTTGGTTCCTCCTGCTCTTTGTTCAAGTCCTCTCTGTTCCTGCAGGGAAGTCATGCCTGGGCAGGTGTACCGCTACCAGGTGCAGGCAGTCTCTGGGACGACCTCAGGAGAAGCCTCCCCACCCCTTGTCCATATCCATGGAGCACCCTACTGCGGGGATGGGAAGGTGACCACGTAAGTCAAGAAACCCAAGCTCTCAGCTGAGGTTCTTTGAGCTATCAGGTCATCCTGTCTCAAAAAGAAGCACCAGGTTGGTCTTCCGCCCATGGGTACTTGTCTGAAGATGCTGCACTGAATCCCTCCAGCAGACTAGACTATAGAGCTTGTGTTGTAAAATGCCAAGTGCATAGGAAGTGGAGATGGTCTTTTTACGAGCCGGGTCTGGATGAGGGGTCCAACCGGAATGTCCTCCATCCTTGACGGCAGTGCTTAGATTCTGGCCCATCTCAGCAAACTGTTGCAGAATCTGACCCGAAAGCGTTCTGCCTTTGGGACTGGCCAATATAACCTTTTGCACAGGGCCCACGGTGGAGGTCCTGCAGGAGTAGGTTCTGCAGCAAGCACAGTCCCACACAGTGCGATGTCTTTAGAGAGCTGTCTGGTCTCTGCTTAGAGACCCCAAATGATGAGGGTTGCACCACCTCTATGTTAAGAGACTCCAACGGTTCACCTGCTGCATCTGGGGATAATTATGCCAAATTTCTGTATTTTGGATTTTTCAGACTTCAACTTCCAGGTTACTCAGAATCCCTTTCCTTTGAAAACAGCTTTCTCAACAGTGTGAGGAAAGTGGACAATTGAAGCAATTGCAGGAGGAATTTTGGTACTGTATAAGACCCATCAAGGCAAAGAGGCTTACAGCAGGGCTGGGTGCTACAGTGGTGTAATCTGTTATGGTTTCAGCATGGATTCATACTAGATGAAGACTTGGTCCAGAGAGACCATATGACCACATTGGGCTCTGTTGTCAAAGTTGATAGAAAAGTGAGAGGAACAGAAATGGCCAGATAGCAGCTGAGATTTTTGGCAGGCTTTCCTGTTCCTCAGCTGTTGTGGGGAAGGCCATGCAGGAAGCTTTGTCCGTGGAAGTTTTTTCCTTTGTACCATGTGTGGAACAATGAATCAAAGGTGGGAATATGGGACACAGTGGATCTTTTGTATTAGATGAAGGTGGAGGTGGGTCAGCATCACAAAATGTCTGTCTGAAGTTTTTTTGCTCCCTGTGTTTTTGGGTGCCTAACTTTGTGCACAAAGGAATAGGTATGAATTGAGGCATTTCTGCATTTCTGACAGCTTTTCCCATCAGGCCTATTTTCTGCAGTATGGGGGCAGAACCTTTTCAAGGAAACTGCATGGGCTCTTTTTCCTCATAAGGTGCCATGAATGTCAGCTGGGGGCTGCTTCTTGTCTCCTCTTGGGCTAACCTCTCTCTCCCCCTTCTGCCTCCCCTTCTCCAGCTCCCACTGAAACACCATCCCCATCTCAGAACCTCCTGCCGTCTCCAGCACTTGCTTTCTCCAGCAGCAAGTCTTCCTGATCTTTGGCTCTCTACGTCCTCCGTTGTATATGGTTTCATTTTCTCCCACAGTTCTTGCCTCAGGTCTTATAAGAAAGTCATAGTGCAGTCATGCCTTCTCCCATATGCTGTGTCTTCAACCTGTTTTAAATTCCTGTCAAGATATGGTGTTTTCTCTCATCTACCTTACTCCACATGGCATTCTTCCTCTTCTCCCTGTTTCTGTGGAAATGGAACCAAGATATGGTGTCCTTGCTTATGATTGAGTGGAAGCAAAAGAGTGTTGAGTCAAGGGTATGGTGTTGACACGTCTGATTGTTGTCCTCTTAGGAGCCTGGAGGAGGAATGTGATGATGGGGGATTGCTGGATGGAGATGGCTGTTCCAGGAAGTGTAAAAAGGAAAAAGGCTTCAACTGTGTCGGTGAGTCCAAATGGATTGAGATACACTTTTGAGGCAGGAGCCAAAACTGTGTGTTATTCATGCTGCTCCTCAGAGAGGGGGTGACGCACCTCATCACAATAAAACCTGGGTCTACAGGTGGAATGGTCCGTGGAGCTTGTCAGCCCATTGTGGTGGGCTAAATGCCCAGCATGCCTCCTGGCACAGGAGGAAACATATGTGCTTAGAGCCTGGTTTGTAAATGGGTCACCCCTGGTCTCCTTGTAGGGGAACCAAGCCTGTGCTACGTGCATGAGGGGGATGGTGTGTGTGAGCCATTCGAGAAGACAAGCAGTGTCCTGGACTGTGGTCCCTACACGCCCGATGGATATGTGGATCTGTGGGCAGTGAAAGCCTATGCCTCCCATCAGGATGCTAAGTCCTGCTCTGCTTCCTTGGTCACTGGAGAGCCTGTTGTGAAGGTGAGTGAAGGCATGGACATAAAAAAAAAAGACTTTTCTAGCAAAGCCCCTGCAGTAAAGCTGGGAAAGTCACTGCTGCAAGAGCGTAATGAGGCAAAACCAATATATTCAGAGCAGCTCTGAAGTGTCTATTGACTACTGTGTTCCCATGCAGGGAGCCAATAGAGGACCTGGGCATTTCTCACACCTTCTCTTTCAGTAGTCCCTAGGCTCGGGAACCACAGTATGCGGGAGGGTGTTTCATCAAGGTAGGGTGCATCTCCTCTGACCATGCAGTTTGCTAAACAATAACACCGCCAACCCACCAGCTAAATGCACAACTCTGAGCATGTAGTGTAGTGGCACTGTGTTGGTTTAAAAAAAAAATAAAAAAAAATCCCTTAAGTCTAATACCTTATAAGGTCAGAGCCTGGAAGGATAAAATCACACATACATCAGCATCTGCATTGCTCTCAAACTCTCTGATCTGAAGCCAACAAAAAATCAATGAGAGAATTCCCATCTTTCATACAGGCTTTGGAGCAGGGCCTGGAGGTCTAGGATGGGATTTCACCCAATCGGTGTTAATGTGGGGTGTGTATGTTCTTTCCTAGCAAGCTGAAGAAAAGAAAGAGATATGTAGAGATGTCCTATTTAGCCTTTTATACCTGTGTTTCTATTGACCTCATGTAAGGAACCATCATCTTGAGATCCACAGTATGATTAAATTGCCTACATATACATGTCTAGTGGGATGATGTGGGCTTGGGTGTCTGCTCCTCTAGAAGGACTCACAAATCTCCTAGGCTTTGTCTGCCAGGTCTATGGGGATGTTGGGGTTACCATAGGGCATCAAATGTCACCGAAGGCTCGAATTCAGGCAAATGAATTGCATCTTAAGATCTCATCAGCCCAGTCAAAATCCAGAGGTTGTGATCTTCCCTACCATCTCAAAGCCTGGCTCATTTTTTCTTGCTCAGACCCACAGACACTACAAGGTACTTCAACAGTATATTTGCAGTATCTCAAAAGGGCAAAGGCCTCCTGTACACAGGTGTGGGTGGTGAGATGTCTCTCGCCTAAGAACCCAAGTTGTCTTCATGCTATGAACTGACTTGGGATCCTTCTCAACATGTTGAGTCTTCCTTGAGGTTTTGTAGGTGCTGTTTCTTTCTTTCTCTCTCTCACTTTCCTTGCTTCTTTCTGGGTTGAAATAAATCTCTTCTTTCAGATATGTAAATCCCACCTTCATGATGTGCCAAAGGACCTTTCCCTGGCTGCTTGGTTCCCCTGTAGTCCCAGCCAAGATACCGCTCAGGATCCAGATGAGGAGAGGATGCCCTTGGGCAATGAGGGAGTTTGGCTCAAGGTAAGTGAGGATGTGTGGTCAGAAATCGAAGGATTTGCTGGTCTTTGCCCCAGCACTTTGGTGATAAACACACATCCTTTTCTGTCCTGTAGGAGTTACAGCAGTCTTAAAAACTGCTCAGATAGGACTTCATATCCTACTGAACTCTTTGTCAACCCCAAATGCCCGTGGATGCCTCTTATGTAGTTGCCCCATTCCCACTGTGAACAGCAAACCCATCCTGGGACAGATTGCCAGGAGAAGGGCGGTGCCTGAATCCGGGACCCCACAGATATGTTGAGGCTGAGAAACAACTCGCTCCTTACTGTTCCCTGCAGTCAAGCTGTGCTATTACACCCACAAAGGGTGCATGCAAGCTGGGTTTAAAGTCCTAGTTACCTTTGCTCCCCATGGCCATGAGGAGCAACAGAGGGTAGCGGGATATATGTTGCCATTCTGAGAGGTTCTGAGCACCCTGGTTTGCTGCTGAGCACCGTGAACCCACAGCTATCAACTGTGGCATGCAGCTCCTCCTGCCCTCCAGTGATGCCAGACCAAAGGAGGCATTTCTGTGCCCAAGCTGCTGGTCCTGCAGCCTGACAGGGCCTCGGGGGATGCCTCCATGGCTGGGGGCTGCCTTTGGGAGGGTACCTGAAGGGTCAAACCTCTCTGTCCCAGCAGGCAGAGGAGCAGGACAGAGGAGAGCTGAGTGTTAGGCCAGAGCAATTTTTACAGCACTGATTTTCTGACCACAGCTATGGTTTAGAGGTTTTGTGGCTGTTGCCTGATGTTACTGGAAAGCTGGGATCTGGCGGGCTGCTTCC
This sequence comes from Chroicocephalus ridibundus, assembly GCF_963924245.1. NCBI lineage: Eukaryota > Metazoa > Chordata > Aves > Charadriiformes > Laridae > Chroicocephalus > Chroicocephalus ridibundus. Next base: position 35,003,354 of record NC_086291.1, on the reverse strand, counting down.
TCTGCAGTTTGAGGGGCACCTTGCCCTGCTTTGCTCGAGGTTGTCTAGAGGGGACCTCTTCCCAAGACACTCAGAGAACTTGGTGAGTTGTCAAACCCGAGTCAACAAACAGTGGTATTGCCCCCGATGTCCTCTGTTGCTCCAAAAAACTTCCTTTAACAGCTTTTTTGCCCCCCTTCGTTCCTTGTCTTTGTGCTTACAACCTACTTTTTGACTTCAGTCTCTGGCCATGACAAATGTGCCTCCATTCTTCCTTTGCTAGCAAGAAAGCAGCAGTCTCCCCCTCGGCCCTACCTAGATGAAAGCTTGCTCTCCACTTCTCACCAGGGGTTAAAGCATGTTCCAGTTTTATTGGAACTTGTGGTCAGTTCTCTTCCTCTATGGATGTTTATATTAAAGACTTTCATTACTGGTTCTCCGTGCTCTCTTTAGGAGTGCTATTATTTTCCGCCCATAAAATTATTTATGGACTAGTAATAAATATGCCCTTTTTCTTTTTTTTTTTTTTTTTCCCTTTTTTAATAGAGTTTGCCTGATTGGTAACATATTGGGTTAGGAAAGACAGCTTCTTGTTGACAATTTGCCTAGCACTCTCGCCTGCCCGGACGAGAACGGTGCTGTTCATGCACATGTGTACCCACGTGTGCATGGTGTTTCATGGCCACCAACTCCCATGACCATTTTAAAGCTGTTGCACCTGCATCACCCAGGCTAGAGCCACAACACAAAACTCATTGGGTGGTAGGAATTGCTTCCTATGGTGTTTCTCAAAAGGTGGCACCAATGAGCAAGGGAAAGGTTGGGTCATGTTGTAAGATGACTGAGGCTGGAGGCAAGAGCAGGACACCTAACAAAGCATCTACCATGCACCTGGGATCTGTCTGCAATTATGATTCTACAATCTCCAGCCATGCTTTATTCCTAGTTTCTAACTAAGAATAGTTAACAGTTAAACAGTTGATAGTTAAAATTTAGTTTCTAACAACTCTCTGTTGAGGAGAGAAATCAAAATCACTTGTAAGGAAGTCAGGATGTGTAATATGTAGGAAATTAAGTGGAACAGGGGAGAGGAAGGGAGAAAAATTAAAAAGATAGTCTGCTGTGCCCAGGCACATAATACATATTAAAAAAAATAATAAAAAAATTTAGGATGTTGGTCAAGTCAGCTGCTCTTGGTCTAACTTGGGGCCAATGTCCTTCACCTCCAAGTAGATGCACCATAGGAAGGGAAAGACTAAATACTCCACCTTAAGCTGTGTAGTCCGCGAAAGCCTCACCTGACTTCAACCATCTCACCTCCCCTGAGGAACCGCTCTTGGAGGGAGTGGGCAGCAGGCAGCTAGGTTAAAATTGGTAGCTCCTTGTGGCTTCCTGGCTGCAGCGCTGTCCTGAGGGCTCCTTGGAGTAGCCTCTGAGCACTGATAGCTCTTCTTTGTCTTTTCTCCCTTCTTGCTTTCTTTTCTTACCAGCTTCTGAGCTCAGGTGGGGAGATGGTGGGATTATACCAAACAAAACCAAAAACAACAAAAGGAGGGGAGCTTCAGCCTCCTGGCCCACTCCTTGCAGCAGGGCCAGCCCTGTGCAAGAGCAAGCCCTGGCCAAGGGAGCTGGGGTGTTCATGGGGTGCTCACTGCTGAGCACCTCCCTGCAGGGTGGGAGCCCTGGGATGAAGCCCAAGGTTTTCTTCCGCTCCCGTGCATGAGCAATGCCTGGCGTGGTACAAACTACCCCGAGGCTGGGCTGCCGTCGCAAATCGGCTGGTTGTCCCCTACGCTTCCTCAGTGTGCTCCTTGGGCTGTGCCTGGCCAGCCAGGACTTGTCCTCCTCTGAAATAACACCTTTGCCTTGCATTTCTGGGCTCCCTCCACACCGACATTCAACAAAAACACTCCATAGGGTGGGTCTTGATCAAAACACATCTCGGCACTGGGTGGGGGGCACCAGGGTGGGGGAGAAAAACATTTCTATCCTCTTACTTCCAAAGAACATCTGTCCTGCCATGATTGATGCCGTGAGTTTCCCGGCTGCCTCCTGGAGCCTTCGGGGCTGTAGACAAGTGGGGAGCTGTCAGGTCTCCTAGGAGGCAAGACTTCTTCCCACAAATCTTTGTGTGTTGGCTGACGGACAGTTTATAAGTCACCCTGGGTACCAGAGCTGCTCTTTGGGTTTGATTTATTATTTTTTTTAATGGTGGCAGGACTGGTAACTCCACTGTCTGGGTGCTTGGCTTGCCCGACCAGCACCGTGAGGGGTGGGAGTCAGAGCCTGGAGAAGGGAGGGCAGAAAAGGGGTTATCCAGGTATCAGTCAGGTGTTGCTCAATTCTAAGAGTAGAAAATGTGGAAGCTGGGAAAATGCCATAAATTTATGGCAAGGCAGGACTGATACACGTGGGGAAGACTACTGAAAGGGAGAAGGGGAATTAGAAGGGAAAGGACTGTGCTTCTGCACCCTTCCTTCCCTCCTGTCTCTCTTCCCACTCATTTGCTGCCCTGCACAATTGCAGTCTCTGACCCCCTGAGAGAGCTCCTGCTCTCTCCCCACGCTCCCTCTTTCTTTCCCTCTTGCATATATGGTATCAGAAAGGCTCTATTTGGTATGCATGCTCTCAGGATCTCTCTTGTCCTCCTGCCCAGGTGTGCTTTGAGAGACCTGTGGTGCCCACTTCCCTCCTGATCTTTCTGGCCTCTGACGGCACCGTCCCAAGCATCCAGCACAAGCCGAGGGTAACCGTCCAGCTGAGCAGCGTAGATGGGCTGAACCACTCTTTGGGTGAGCATCCTATGGGCTCACACAACAGGAGCCCCCACCATTGCTGCAGTCTCTCATTGAGTTGAGTGCTGGTGTTCCCCGTCCCCCCTTGCAGCATCTGCTACTTCTTAAGCTGGTCTGGTGGGATACGGGGGAGCAGAGGAAGTAAATCAGAAGCAGAGAAAATATCCCTGGAGCTGAGCTAGCAGCTTCTTTCTTTGCCTCATCTTGCAGGGATGTTTGAGCTGTCATGCCAGTACAACCCGCTTGTCATCAACGTGACCTATGGCCAGGAAGATCCCTCCCACTGGGCTTCTTCAGTACTGCTCAACTTCTCCTCTCCACTTGTGGGCATCGCAGCTGTGGCCTTGCGGACATCAGCTCAGTCTGGTTTTGATCCCACCACCTGTTTCCTACAACATGAGGAGGGATATGGCCACCAGCACTACAGGTATCATCTCCTTTGGGGCTTTGTGCTTCATTTTGGGGTTTTTATCTACTCGCTGAGTGTTTTGTGACTCTTCTCAGGTGGCTTTTGAGGTGGTGTTGGAAAATCCAGTGTAATGAGTCTTGATTTGCTTATCTCGCTGTTGGGGGGAAAAGCAGGAAAATAGATTTTGTACGTGGCCTGTGCATCTGCACAGAAGTGTATTAAAGGACAGTTTCCTGGTGGGAAAACCAAGCTCCCTCTGCTAAGGACTTATTGCTGATGGTTGCTGATGAAGCTGAAATGCAGACTTCTTCAGCATCTGCTTTGCAAGCTCTGTCTTCATCCATCCCAGTCTTCCCCATGCTGAAGGAAGTGGAGATGAAGATCTCCTCCTTCTCCTCTCTGTGCTGGCTCCCCATCCATCCCCGGCTCCTCACCAAGTCTCACGCCACCCCCTTCGTAATGCAGTGATAACAATAATAGTAGCAATGGTGCTTTAATTTATTGATGCTGGGTGCTTGCAGGTGTCTGCCTGTCTTCGTAAAGCAGCAAACGAGAGGCAGCATTTGCAGAACGGGTTCTGCTCTCCCAGCTGGTTGTGCTGGCAAAGGGATGGGGAAGGTCCATCATCCAAGACAGACTAAACAAAAAAGGCGGAAAGAGCGTGCCGAGCAGAGGCACGGGTCCATGGAGGAATGAAAGGGTGGTGCTCAGCTCTGTCCTAGAGGGGTAGCAGGGCTGACGGCAGCCAGACCTGCCAAGTCTGTCTTTGCTTTCGGATCCCAGGCTCCCTGAACCTACAAGTGTGCCGATCCGAAGATCTGTTTCAGCCTGTTACTCAAAACTGCACCACTGGGAATACTGACTTCTGGGTCCAAGTTTTGCTGGACCTGTGGGTGCGTTAAAAGTGAAGGGCTTTGACTAGGGTCATCACATCACTGCTACTGTCATTTTTCCTTCTATTGATGGCCCTGAATGGATGAACAGCCCCCATAATGAATGAGCGTGCTTGTGTTTGTCTAAAAGCTTGTGGAATCATGGTGCAATTGATTTATGTAGAGTTCTAGAAGCCATGAATATCCTGCAGTTGCTTTTTACCTTCTTTTTTTTTTTTTAAGTGCATGTGTGATTTATACAGAAACATAAATCTTAGTGAGTCAGCATATAAATATTATTCTCAGCCTTACATTAAAGGATCAGTGTCCACCTGAAACGCAGCCTGTTTCCTCCTGGTAGCTGTTACAGCTATGTGCACACATGCTTCTAAGACCCCAGCCAACTGATGTGGTTTTTCAATTACATTTTCCCATCCTTTAAAATAATTTTGCACTCTCACTGCTTGAGAGCTTCCCCCTCCCCCTCAGAAATGACTGCAAGGAGGAATAGACTGAGCAGATGCAGCTGGGCATCGCGTATGTATGGGGAGAAGCTTGTGTAGGGATAAACAGAGAGGAAAGTAGATGTTTTGTTCTTTAAAGTCTCATTATAGCTGAAGGACAAGCCAGTTTTCATATCGTCAAAGTGCACAGAGCTGCGTGCTGTCCCCATGGCAGAACCCAGCAGGATCCTCACATCTTCTCTTTCTCCGCTCGCTGCTGTCCTGCGGGCTCCCCTTGGCCTTGGCTTAGCTGCAGTGTGTGGAATTGCAGGTTATACATGTGCCCTTAGCAAACACTCAAGTAAATCAGATCCCCAGAGTTTTCAGAATAGGAAATGCTATTTACAGTATTGCTTTCCTGGACAAAAGACTTGAATATTCTAGAGTGGGGTTAGGCTTACAGCCTCCCACAGTCTCACTAATGGCAAAGGATCTGCCTCTGTTAAGTCAGGAAACATTCAAGCATCCCCCCCTTATTATATTTTAAAAATCTATTTCATCTCCAAAACAGCACTATCTTTATTTTTAAGGGCTAATAATCCATTTCATATAAGGCAGGTGGAGTTTGGGAAAAAAATCCCCTATAGAAACACAAGAATGTAGAATCTTATGTAAAAGATAACAGATCACCTGTGTTATTCCTATAAAGAATTTAATTGACCGATTGCACTCAGCCTCATATACACAGTGTGTGCATGCGAGTGCTCTCCTAAAATAACCCAAAGAAGGGACAGTAACAAAAGCAACAAAGAAACTAGGTTTCCTGACTTCAGTCTAGAAATGCTCATTGCCAAAATAATAAATATATGATAGCGTGGTATTTCTGTATCATCTCTCATCTTGAAGGATCTCAAAGTGCTTTGCAGGCTGGGGAAAACAAAGAGATTGTGTTTTTGCTGCTGAAACGCAGCCATCTCCAGGTCTGGATGCAGCAGGTGTTTGGTGCTAGAAAAGTACACCCTTGTTTTGAAAAAAGAGTTGCCTTCTGCTTTTGGACCTGTTTGAGCACTGAAGGTTGGAAGAGCACTTGAAGACCAGATCAGTGTGGTGTCCTTCCCTTGCACCTTGCTACCAGCACCAGGAACCCCCCTCTACTGCCTCTACCAGCAGCTCAGGGCTCTTCTTTGCTCTCTGTACCTAATCACAACCTCATGAGGTCAAACAGAAATCAAACTTTTAGTGAATTTCCACCCAGGAAACTCAAACTCTCCAGCTTTCATCCTTTTCTTTGTATTTTAAAGCTGAAGCCCAGTCCCTCCTGTTTTCCTTGGTACAGGTTGTATAATGAACCAGGGGAACATTGTGCATTCCCTCCATTATGTTTATTTTTAGTTTGGTTTCATTTTTAGTGTGTTTTATTTTATGTTAGCATATGCTGGGAAATGCCTTGGCGAGTTAACAGGAAAGGTGCTACAAAATGGAATCTGCATTGTGTTTTTATTTCCTGTGTGAGTGCCCTCTTCTGCTCCCCCAAAAGTGGGCTTAACACATCAAGGAGAGTCTGGTCTGGATTCTTTTTATACAGAAAGTAGGTGTCAGGGAGAGAAAATCAGATGGAGGAGGGAGTTGTTTACATATTTTCAATTGCTAAACTTTATTCAGCAAAGAGGGCCATTTCCCAAGCAGGTTTTACTTGGTTTGTTTTCTTTCTTTCAGGCACCAAATTAATTCAAGGTCAATTTATGAACTGCATCTGTGGCCGGTGTGAAAATTTGTGGGAACCCTGGGTAGAGATGCTGGTGTTTCCTTTCCTTCCCTCTGGCCTAAGGGTGTTCTATGGTCAGGGATCATGGACAAAGTGGATGGATGCTTATGTTGGGATCCTAAGGACACCCCCGACGGACTGGTACATACTTAGGTCAAGATGTACCTCCATTTCCACTCTTTCCTCCCAGCTAGTGTCTGTTCAGGCTCTTCCAGTGTGTACAGCTGTCATTGAGTTGTCTGCCATGAGGACAGCATGTCTGTTCCCTGCCTCTCCCAGGTTAATGCAGCCTCCTGGGTGAACCATGAGGCCCATCAGAGTAGGTTGCGTCTATCCTGCACCATGCACATCCTCTGTCCTTGGTCTGGATGAAAAAAAACTTCTCAAGGACCAAACCCAGGATCATGATCACCACCTTTCCTGGGTCATGGGCTCACCTCAGCCTTTGGCTCTGCCCTTCAGACCTCTCAAGGTTCCTCTCCTTTGGCAGCAAAGCCTGTTGACCTGTGGCATTTTGCTTATGGGTCACTGACTGGCTGATGGGCAATGGTGGCCAAGGCTCTACTGTAGGACTTGATCATTCACTACAACTGGTGGCTTCACTGTTTGGCTGCATGGTGGCAAGGGAAACCCTTGAAGGTGCAAGGACCATTTTCATGGGCTGCCCCATTCCATTTGCTCTCTGCAGCGTAGTCAGCTTCTTCAATTTAATGCTTTATATAGGCTTTTTTTAGGATGCTCAAGGCATCTTCTGCCTTTCCCTGAGACTAGCCAGTCTCACCTGGAAAACAATATCTCCTAACACCAATTTGATTTTGAGTCAAACACAGCAGATGAACAGCTTAGAAACAGGGTGCTTGGTGTTACCTCATGGAAAGGGCCACCCAGTCTTGCTCCAAGCATGGCCAACCCCTGATACATTGAGGGAAGGTGAATTACAACACAGAGCAATTGTGTGGTGTGAGGCATGTTCTGTTCCCGACCCCGGTAGAGCTCCCAGTGAAACCCTGAGACTTGATCTCGATTCCTTTATTCTCTTACCAATATGGACATTATGTGACCTTCCCATGTCCAGTGAAGAAGAGAACAAGCGCTGGGAGCTTGCCTGCAGAGCCCTCAGTTTACTGCTACAGCCAGCCTGCCCCCATTCTGCACTCACTAATGTCTCATACAGGTGCTAGCATTTTTCACAGACACTGGATTAAACGTGTCCTTCAGTAGGCTCTCTTATCTCGTGTTACAGGCTGCAGGAGGTGATGAGTCCACCATCTCCCCTGCTGAGCTATTCTTATGTCCAGTAATGTTCTCTGCTGAGAAGCTGCCTCTGATTTCAAGATGAAAGTTTTTGCTTTCGCTCCATCCTTGTCAGAAAGGTCTAAATGCCTCCTGCCAGCAGACTTCATTTCTGTGTGTATGTGTCTGTACGGAGCAATCAGATCCTCTTGCTATCTCCTCTCTGCCATGATAAATATTTTTTCCTTCTAAAATCTGGTAGCGTAAGTCTTGCAGTCTAGCTATGGCTTCTGCTGGCAGCTCCCTTTTGAAATCCCTCCACTATTTCTGTGTCCTGCTTGGTGGTGGATGTGGATCAGAAGTGAATTCCTCCGGACAAGAGAGGAGGCAGCAGAAATAAGGTGCAGCATGTTGCCATGGGGATCAGATGTGGAATAAAGGTGGTCTTTGGAATAGCTGAATATGCATCCTTGAGGAATACTGGCAGATAAATCCTACCTGTGTGCTGCTCTCATGATGGGCAGGTGGGCCGTCTGCCTTCAGGAAGGAGTCAGGCCAACTTCTCTCAGGAGTGATGAAGGTACGGTCCGTCCTGCCTCAGGTTGGGAAGCTGACTAGCCCAAAGTTGACATCCCCTTCAGCCTCACTTTCTGTGCTTCTGTAAATCTGTTTTGGTGTAGCAAGCAACAAAAAAAAAAAAAAAAAAAAAAAAACAAAAAAAAAACAACCAAAAAAACCATGGAAAGTAACTACCTAGAAATATATTAAGATTTATCTCCTCTTACCTCTTTTCCTGCCTTTGCCACTGTGGCTGCAGAAGTGCCAACAGGTCATTTGACATCTTGCTGTGTCTATTCTCTATCTGTGAGGTAGATGACAGTGGATGACTCACAGGGATGTTATTTTTTTTGCCAAGTTTCTTTGGGAGTCACGTACAGAAGGAAATATCTTTTCTTGAGGTGGCAACCTCAATGAAGATCGTAATCAAGCAGCATCACCACCGTTGGGTCTGTACATGCAGCCTGCTCCCACAAGGATGGTTGCCATCAGATTTACTGGAAAAGTGAGACCTTTCCCCTTCACAAGAAACATGCCTGAAGGGAGAAATTCCCAAGTATTTCCAAAACACCTTTTCTCATTTCCTAGCTATTTTCTTTTGCTAGACCACATTGGGGTAAACATCTTTTATCTCACTGATGTTCAGTGCTACAATCCAGACTCCACCAGAGCACACGCAGTGACTACTTTTAACTTCAGGACATTTGGCTGAAGTCTTTACCTTTCCATCAGCATCCCCTATAAACACCTCTCCCCAAAAAATTTGCACCATGAGATGAACTACTTTTAATAATTTTCCTCTGTTAGAGTTGGAGCTCGATGATAAGGGCTTTTTTAGCAGCAATCTTTGGGTTGAAAGCTTGGGTAGGCACTACAGCAATTTATGGATGATTTATTATACTTTAGGCAGCTGCACTGTATTTGGCTTGGCTTTGCTTGACTTGGGTAAATCCATCGGTATTTTCTGGGTTCCATGAAATAATTGTTGTAAAATGGGAAACTTCAGCTTTTCAGGATTTGGGGTTTGTCACAACAAAATGATGTCTCCCTACCAGCATTTTTACCACTGGCTCAATGCGCTCCATTGCTGGCAGTTGCCTCCTGCTTTTATTAGAGAAAGATGAAGGAAAAGTTTTGGTCTGGTTCATAGAATTTCAGAACAAAGCTCTTATCATTCCAGAGCCGTTAGGGCCATTGCTAGGCCGAATTTCACAAATTTCCAGATCTGAAACTTTCTTTGATGTATGAGTTATGGGAGTTGGTGAGCCCAGAAAATCATGCAGGCTTGTGCTGATGTGGGATAAGTTAGGAGAAAAACCTTGGTATTTTGTGAAAATGTTGACAAACCATTAGTTTGAGCTTCAAAAGATGCTGGGATAAAAATGGAAAATTTTTTTTGATGTTTCATGCAGAAAAAAAACCCAAATTGGCTCGTACCACATCTTATACGGCCTGAATCAGAAATGGCCAAATGTCAGGAGTTTGTAGCTGCGATACAGGAATTTCATTTATCATCAAAAGGAGAAAGAGCTCCTTCATGCTGAGATCAGAACTGGGCTAACTACACCATTTCTTCGTCCAGCCTTCGTTAGGGTCTTCCAGCAGATGGGACCAATGATTTATCCCATCATGTTACCCGAACCCTGGTCAGGCATGCGGATCACAATGCGGTCAGGCCACATGGATTTGGTTTTGTTTTGTTTTTTGTCCTGCGCTTGCATGGCATCATGCTCAAGGGTGTCCTGGCCTGGAGTATTGCAGTGGTAATCATGATGATGCTGATAATGATAAAGGAAGCGATCAAGGCAAAGTTTGTAGGCAGAGATGATATATATATATTTTTAAGCTTATTGATAAATTTCAGAAAATTAGATGGCTGTCGTGGTTTTGGCCAAATTGGCCACTGGCCAGCAACAGATGCTCTCCCCCAGCCTCTCGTATGCGGAGAGGAAGAGGAGAGATACAGAGAGTTACAAGTTTAGAAGAAACTAAACTATTTTAATGAAATATTAATAATAAAATAAAAAGGAAAATAATAAAATAGATACACTATATACAAAACCGCATTAAGCTCCCAGGATGTCATCACCGGCAGGCAGTGGGGAAGTCCCAGACTGGATTCGGCGCCAGGTGGGAACTGGATTCCACAGATGGAGTCAGGAACCAGCGGATTGGGATCAAAGGCAGATGAACAGACAGGGTCCTCCTCGGATGTCGGCCATTGAAGGAAGAGAGTTGACCCTTTGACCCCTCAGCTTTTATACTGAGCATGGGGCAGATGGGATGGAATACCCCTGTTGGTCAGTTTTGGGTCACCTGTCCTGTCTGCTCCTCCCTGCAGGCGGGACTCCTCTACACTTTTCTGTTTCTGACCCTCCAATGGGGCAAATAACGAAATTAGCCGACATCATTGGTTGTTATAGAAATAAGTATAAACAAGAGCCTTTCTGAGTACCATTCCTTGGCACAAACTGTAAACATTGGTCTTATCACTCTGAAAACGAACTGTTTTAGACACAACACGCTGTTAATTTCAGACAGTTAGAAGAGGCCTAGCTAAGCAGTAAAATTACCGAACACAAAGGTGGTTCTGTTCTACCTCAGACTGGGACAATGGCTTTCAGTGGCACAAACCCCTCTTCAGGTCTGGGATGGCAACACCAGACTTTAAAGCTACATGTAGGATGAGAACAGCTTCTCAGAACCCGAGAATCTACAAGTCTCGAATCATTTCCAAAATAAAACCTAGTGAGTATTTGTGGGATAGGGGCGTGTTGTTAGTCACAGAGAAAATGGTGACGTTAGTCATCTTTTGGGGCAAAAGGAAAGTTAATTATTTCTAAAATATGTCTGTATGCACATATAGAACGTATGCGTGAGTGTGTATGTGTGGTGTATATACAAAGAAAGATTTTGATATTATGACCTATAATTATCAATCCCCTATGTATAACTAATCTAGATAACATTTTGCCTATATAATAATACAGTAAGAAACTTGCTGATCTCTTGATCTACTTTATATCAGCATTGCTGGTTATGTTTCTGAACTGACGGAAAACCAAAATGTGTCCAGAAGGTCTGAAAAGGATCAGTGCTTCATTACTTGTAATGAAATAACAGCATTGGTCCCGACTGCCAAGGCTGTCCCAGACAATGTGCCATCTCTCCACTAGCACCAGCAGAGCTGCTCCAGCCAAGCACTTGGCCTGGCTGGACATACCTGGAGGTGCCACCACCCTCTCTGAACCAATGCTGAGACAAGCGCACACTCCATAACTCAACGCGCCTTCATGAGCAGATGAAGTTAAGTGTCTTGGCATCCTGCTGTGTCTATCCAGCTGGTGGGTAGCCTACAGCCACTTGGTGAACTCACTGCTCGTCTCCTAGCCCTGCTTCCCAACATGTGGGCTGTGACTTGGCTGGATAATCCCCATGTGCCTGGAGGCACATGGGAATAAGGGCTTTCTTGCTATGGTGTTTTGATGTAGCACCAATCACAATGGTAGGAGAGGTGCTGTGTGCCAGCTGCAGCTCCCTCCATGTCCATGACTGGCGAGGAAAGGGATGGGAGGCCAGAGCAAGGCTAGAGGGAGGAGAAGCTCATCCCCTTTCACACGTGCATGTACAGAGACACGCACGCAAGGAAGTTTCGGACAGTGGTTCCTTCATGGGGAGGTGGAGTCAGGGACAGGAGCGTGCCTGTGCATGCAGCGGGGGCACAGGCAGGGAGCAAAGCAACCGCCTGGAGAAGGTGACTGTGGGAGGGGAGGGGAGAGGGCTACAATTGGTACCAGATGCCCTCAGAAGCTAATGATCTGACAAACACTGTGCTCGTAAAACAAATTCTTTAAAAAGGAAGCAAATGGAAATATAAGCTAGTGAAAGAATTTGCAGCAGCTGCCCTGAAACCATTTCTCACTTCATAAACAGGTCTGCATTGAAAAAACAGCCCCTTTCTTCTTGTTCTCCTTTGTGGTCCCCTCCCGTGCCCACCAGCTCTTTCAGGGCTGTGGCCTGCAGGTTTCCACCGTGTCTTTGGCTTGGTGGACTTGTCCAGAGTCAACAGCACATTGCGTTCCCTTAACGTCCATGTCGGCACTGTTGGGTTTTTTTTTTGGTTTGTTTTTTTTTTTTTTTTTTCTTGTGTCATTTGTGGGATTTCTAGCTGTGCATCCTTGGCTGGATGGAGAGGCTGAGCGAATGCAAGAGTCCAAGGCTGCCTCTGCCTCCCCTGGGTGAAAGGCAGTGCACAATTTTCAGCAGCCCCGTGCAAAGCAGGGAGCAGAGGGGAGGCATTCAGGTACACCTTCCTCCCTTCTCTCCCAGTTATCACCTGAAGCTGCAGCACCTCTGCCCCTCCTTCAGGAGGGCTGCTGTCATTTTTTTTGCGCTGGTACCACTTGGTAAAAGATAAAGCCTGACCGACAGACACCCAGGGTATTTTCTTGTGGGAGCTGTTGTGTCAACTGAGCCTTGGCACCACTCCATCTCAGGTAATTCATGTACTGTCTGCATTTCGCTGATGGAGGCCATAGCCCCCTGCCTGGCACTCCTCTTCACTTTGGTCCTTGATGGTTCCCAGGGATGGGTGACAGCTTTACTGGGTCCTCTTGTAACTTGAGGGTGGTGCAAAGGGGAGGGTAATTCCTCATTTTAGCTGCATCTCACATTGGTGGCCACAGCTGAGTCTCTAGAGCTGGACAGGTGTGTGTTGAGATGATCTCGATCTCAAAGAGCCTGACATCAACATGCACAGATTTGAAATGTTGTGTGAGCCTGTGGGAAGAACAGAGCCGCTGAAGACCATCAAAGCAGAGTAGGAAGGTGACCAGAGTCGGGTGGAGGAGACAGCTGCAGCATGCTCAGCTTCCCCCTTCCACCACAGGCTCTGTGGACACGAAGCTCAGGCAGCTCTTCTGCCAGGTCTGGGGGAGACTGTGTGTAGGTTGAAGAACATCTCATGGATGGTTCCCTAGTATCTGCAGAGGTTCCTTCTCCAGCTAAACTTTTCCTTGCAGTTGCAGAATCTTCTGTGGATTCTCTGATGTCTAATAGAGGGTTTGACGTACCCGTTACCCTTCTATCAGCACAGGCTTTAAAAAAGCCTCTTCATCTTTTTTTTTCCTGGCCCTCTGTTGCTACAAATCTTCTCTTATTCTGCACTAAGGCCTACTGAAATTGAGGCATGGATTCAAAAGCTACCAGGAAGGAGAAACACTCAATGTTACTTTCTGGGCTTTGTTGCCTTTGGAAAGTGCAGATCTTTTGCTGTCCACTGTATGTCCCCACACACTTCTGTCTGAGACACATGTGTGAGCAGAGTATGTACAGGAGGACACATGTGAGTGGCTGCAATCACGTGTGAGTCTAACTGTGTACTTCCTATGGCATCACAAAGCACAGTTTCAGGAGGTCCCTTGCCGCAAATTCTCTGGTGTCCACCATGATTTGAGCATGTTGGAGATGTGAAACTGCCTAACTGCTGGAGAAGCCGCAGCATTCTCAGGAAGGTGCTGCAGTGACTGTTCTTTATTCCTTGTGCATTGAGGAGTGCTGCTTGATAAGGCCATCTGATATTAATTTCCCCACTTTGGCTCTGGGAGTTGTGGCCATGCTGGATACATCACCTGCCTGCCCTCTCCCCATGACCTCCTTCCTCTTGCTCCCTTGGTGCATCTACATGAAAACCCTTCGATGCCAGGCCGTGTGCAGGCTCTGTGCAATGCAGCCTGTGCTCCCTCGGGTAGAGGAGCTGGAGTAGGCCCACCAGAGAGCATGGATTTTGGAAGAAGCATTGTTGGGCTGTGCCTCCTTTCATCAGCTTGGAAGGACATGATGGTCTGTGGGAAGGTGTGGGCTGGGGTCAGGCTGAGGTCCAGCCAAGAGCTGGGAAAAAGTACCTTCCTGGCATCATTGTCAGGAGACTTCGAGCCTGGAATAAGCTGGGAATGAGGGATAGGTGTGCATCTCTCTAGACATCTGTGACCCGCTGAGCATCCCACACAGATGTCACCCAGACAGAGCCCCTCCTTGCTGCATAAGCCCTGGGACCTGCTTGCTGATTCTTTACCTCTTCTCTATAGCTGTGTCCATGGTGCCTGTGCAGGATCAGGAAGCTGCACACGGCCACTGCTCGCTCATGTTGCCACCCTCAACTGCACCTCCGATGGCCCGAGGCACATGGCGTGTACCATCACCTGCGAAAAGGGCTTTGTCATCCGTTCTGGCAATGGGAAGAGCCTGGGCTCCACGCAGGTGAGTGAACCTCAAAGTACAGGGTTGACCTCATGGCCCATTGGACCAAGTGCTAGTTATGAAAGGTTTAATTACCCTGAGGTGGTTGGAATGACCCCATGGCACCTTGTTCCTCCAGCCCCAAACTCCTCACTGCTCTTCCAATGAACCTCAGCCCAGTGGAGGCTCTGGCCCTGGACCTGGACCTCTGTGCCAATGGCTGGTGATCCTGCTCTAGGGACCTCTCTTCTTCCCTTGCTGCAGTCTTCCTGGCTGCCTGCACACCACAGTGCTGCTTGCAGACCACAGCTCTGCTCTTGCAAGAAAAGAAACTTCAGTGTGATGCACTTCCCAAGCCAGGGTGGCGCACTTCCGCAGAGGGGGAGGTAGACATTTCTGTTCTCCACATGGATATTGCTGGGAGGGTTAAACATCCCTGGGACACTTTCTCTCTTAAAGCTGAAGTTAGTGGCTCAGGAAAAAATGAAGTCATTGCAGAATGACTATATTTAGGGGCAGCCGACAGTGCTGAGAGCTTTTCTTCCTTTCTTTTGTGTTGCAATAACACTGCCCATGCCAGCAGGGCAGCACAGAGGTCACCATGAAAGCGTTTGTCCGGCTTTCCAGAGGACTGGGGGATGCCTTGTAAAAGCCACAAGCCAGCATGGCTTTTAGCCATTGACCGAGGAGACCTGGAACTGATGTGCCCTTGGGAGCTGGGCTGCCTTGGGTCTGCGCAATCACCTTGGCAGGGTTGTGGGCACAGTGTGTCCCACCCTTAGGCTGTTCCTGGAGGGGGAGCGAGAGTCTTCAGGGCTGAGCTGGTCCCTATGCTAGCCTGAGCAAGAGTGTGAATTTGCATTGGGTGGAGACAGATGGAGGTGAGTCAGGCCATGTCAGCAGGATGGACGTCTCATCCCCTCGGAGAGTTGCAAGTGCTCGTGATGCCTGGCAGGCAGGTTTCCTGTGCTGCAGTGGTCCGCATTTGCTGACGGAGAGGTGGGAGCTGGAAAGTGCAATGGGGCACCTGGGGATGCACTGCTCAGCCCTGCATGACTGGGGAGGTTGTTAATTACAAGGCTGCATGGCTCTGTGGGCCAAGGCATGCCCAGGGTAAATGAAATGTTCCTGTTCTCCTCTGAAATGAAACCACAAAAAATAAATCTTCCTCTTGTAACAGTTTTCCTGCATTTGGCAGCGAGATGGAAAACTTCTGGATAGAGCTTTACCATGAGGCTGACACAGCAGATGGCAGCTTGCAGGTGCCCTGCCCTGATCCTCCAAGTGATGTTTCTGGTTTGGCTGTGTGACCCCACGCATCTTGAGACATTTTGGGAAAAAGCACACAGCCCTCCCCTGACTGTTCTCCCCATGTGGTTCAGTTACACCATGATCCTGCTGTGCACCCAAGAGTGCCAGACTCAAATTTAGTGATGTCCTCCACCATGTCCAGGTTCAATCAAAACCTGTTGGCTGGGAGGACAGGTCACACATTTGACAAGCAGGGTGGTGGTACTCAGACAGTAAAGAGACATCAGAAACAATTGAAAGACACCTCTTTTGTCTGCAGCCCCTGCCTGAGGTCTGCTGGGCTGGGGTTAGTGGTCTGGGAGTGGAAATCATAGAAGAGTTTGGATTGGAAGGGACCTTTAAAAGACCATCTAGTCCAACCCTCCTGCCATGGCTGGGGACACCTTTCACTAGAACAGGTTGCCCATGGCACACCATCACCTACCACTCTGTTTTGACAAAGTCCGTGGCACATGTTGATCATGGTTAGTGGTGGGACCACTGCGGGGTTAGGTTCTCATGCAGTGCCCTAACTGTGTAAGAGGGGCTGTGTAATTATGATTTGTAAATGAGGCTATATGAACCTCTGATTTCAGTGGGGTCTGTGGGCTGAGGCATGAGAGAATCAGTGCATTTAAGGAAAAACAATCAACAGGAGAGCTGCCTGTCAATGACTGACGTAAGTCTTGATCTTGTAGGGAAGAAAATTGCAGCACACAGAGCTGGGAATAACTTTTTTTTCCCCCTTAATGTGCTCTGGCACTGCTCAGACGGTGTGCGTGCAGCCAGTGTTTTCTGGAGGAAAGCACTTACAGACCAAACTCAAGGGCCATTCACTCATTACCTTGTAGTTACCTGAAGGGTCGTTCACTGCTTTCCCACTCCAAGCTTCACCCCATGAACAGGTAGGGGCTTCATGACTCCATGTCCGGAGTGGGGAGAAAGGGCACATTTGGGGAGGAAAAATGGGGGAAAGTTCTCCTTGTCCTGAAACCTGGGTCCACCCTTTCTGCTGTGGTGGCAAACCTGTAGATTAAAGCTCATTCACAGGGGTCTGATGGAGCCTTACTTTCTCTGCAGCAAGCGGTGGTACTGACATGCAGCTCAGGGCAGTGGGACAGATCTGTGACTTGTGACCCTGTCGACTGTGGTGTCCCTGACCAGTCCCATGTGTACTACGCTGAGTTCTCCTGCCCCAAGGGGACCACCTACCTGCAGAGATGTTCATTCTCCTGCATCGATCCAGCCAAGCTTCAAGGTATGGTCTGGAGTACCGAGGGATTTAACTCTTCCTGATTAATGCCACCTTTTCCTGCCCGTCCCAAGCTGTTCAAACAGAGCATCACAGCTTTGAATTTCCCAGCTATCCTGGCTTCTCCCAGCCGGGTGGACTCTTGAGAGACCTCCCAAAATGGTGGGCCTCCGTCCCCCTTGAGCAAGGACACCATAGCGTGGGGATAATTCCCTCTGACTCCCATCTCTGGGCTGGCAGCCCTTATCCATCCACCTCAGGGTGTAGGGATGCCTTCTCCTTATAGCTGGTGAGTCTGGCAGCCTCCAGCACTATGGGGATGAGGGAGGCAGGAAGTGTGCAGGCAGCCAGTGCGGACAGACAGAGAGGACTTCAGAGAGCCACAAGTGGCTCAGTGTCTGGTGGGTGTGAGGGAAGTGTGTGGTTCAGGAGTGCTGGGTCTGTATAAAGCTGTAGAGACTGATGCCCACAGCTGCAGAGCAGCCTGGGAGATGTTCACCACCCAGACGCACAGCAGTCCCCCAGACACGCCATGTCCGGGCCTTCATTCTGCTGACTCCATCAATAGCCGCAGGAATGTTTTTAAGCCAAGTTGGAGAAAGAGAGCTACTGTTCCTGTCTATACGAGGCTGAGCTGGATGAGATTTCGGGGCTAATTACCTTGACAGCTTCAAGCATTGGGACTTTATATGAGTTTCCACCAGCACCTTTGCTCTGAACAATATCACATACAACAAATCATTTTAATGGGTGCCCTATTTTATGGAGACATTTATAGCTGAAACGTATGAAAATATTTTTTTTTTTTTTTTTAAAGTTAAATCTAAGGAGTAAAAACTGCAGGGAATTAAGGTCACGTTTCAAGACGGGGGTGGGGGGATGCCAGCAGATCCCCAGCATGAGCTGATCAAAGGGCAGCATGCGAACGATGACTCAACAGCCCAAATTCTGCACGAACCGATGCCTGTTGCCTTAGGTGGGTCACCTGAGGGCAGAGTTTTAATCTGATCTTCACTCACAGCCACCTCCTTGTTCCCGCTGAATTCAACGGGAGGTTTGCCATGGGCTCCCTTGCGGGGAACACGTCCTCTTGATGGAGTGCCCTGGGTGACTTCCAGCGGCTGACACGACAGCTGGTGGTGCTCAGCCAAGGCTTCCGAGCCACGCGGGTAAACTCGCAGAGGTCCAGAGACGTGCCTGATGCTTGTTCTCCCCGAAGGCTCGCATCCTTACGGGCAGACTCTCAAGGCTAATAAATGCTAAGAACAGGCAAGGAAAGGATGACACAGCTGCATGGTGCTTGGAGGTGGGGGTTGACCCTCAGCAGTGCTGACCCGCTGGGAGCACAGGCGCTGTGTGGACGCACGGTCTTGTCCCTGGTCCAAGAGGAGTTGTAGGCAGAGCAGAGATCCCATAAAAAGAAAGCGATGCTCGAAGGGAGTGTGGAGCAGTCTGGATGCACCAGGAATCTACTGATCTAAACCCCTCAGTAAGAAGAGTCCCATTCACTTCAGTCCATTTTTTTTTTCTTGCTCAGCAGTTCCCAGTGAGCCATCCATCATCCACACCATGTGGATGATGCAGTCCTGGACACTTACTGCAGTCACCCAGAGCTGTGCAGTTTTGGCCACCCATTAGCTGGGTCTATAATATCCCCTTCTCTCTAGAGGGACAACAGGGAGTTGGGCTGTAATACTCAACCCAAGCCTTTAGTAATGGGTCGTTTGAATTCCTAGTCACACCAGTTAAGGTTCCCACATCTGTCCTGCTGGCAGTTTCCAACTTGCAGTGCATATGTAGCACAGGGTATGACAGCTTGTAAGGGAAGGTAAGGACAAGCTGTAAAAAGCACTTGGGGAGAATGGAGATGAGCTGAGCTAAATATGACACATAGCTGTCATACATGAAAGCCCCCAGCCCACTGAAGGCTTTCCTGAGGCATCACCAGAGAGGGGAAGTTTAAGGGAAAGTTTTGGGAGGATTTGCAGAACAAAGATCCTTTCTCCATTCCCTAGAAGTTTCCCCTTCCCCACTTCTATCTGCATTCAAGGGATTTGGTTTCTGCCCCAGCCTGACCAACCATGCAACAGAGTCCATGGTCTTTATATTTGTTGCCTCCCTTGCATCAGTATCCACTCTTAACGAGAGGACTTTTGCCAATTGCTCTGAGCTTCCCTCAGCAGGACTCCATTCCCAGGTCAGCTGTAAACCCAACAAACTGCTTCTCTTTTGGGTTCAGGAACAAACCAGTGGCTGACCTGCCTGGAGGATAGTCTCTGGTCCCTCCCTGAAGCCTACTGCAAGCTGGAGTGTGATGCACCTCCTGCGGTGGCCAATGCCAAGCTCCTGGTTCCGCGGTGCCTGCAGGGGAACCACGATGTGGGCTCAGTCTGTCGCTACAAGTGCAAGCCTGGATACCATGTGGCTGAGAATGTAGCGGGCAAGCCTAAGAAGTAAGTCTGTGGCAGGTCTGTTATCACCATTTCGTTCCTCCTCTTCCCCAACGTGAGCAAGGAGGAGAGGTACACTGGCAGTCTCAAAGAGCTGATTTGATAGGTACAAGGCAGAGCAGCTTGCTCTGGTCATGCAGATTTCTTAAGATACAACAGGTATTCCTCTGGTTCAGGTGAAAGCAGGTGGGGAAAAGATGCAAGCTGCTGTTGCATGCATGAGTACGGTAAGTGCCTTAACCTAAAGCATGCAAATTTTGCCGTGCACCTCAACGTACTTGTCAGTTGCTGAAAATTAAGCATGTACAGAAGTGTTTGTGGACTCTCAGGTAATTAGATGTAATAAGATGCCGGAAGATTGCTGGAGCTGCTGTCTTTCCTAAAAGTGATACAACATAGATCAAGGTGCTGAGGGCCGTAAGAATAAATTACTGCCTTTTGTCAGGGTTAACATTTTACCCCCTGCATGCCTTGGCTAAATTTAATCTCAAGCACTGGCATTTCAATTGGAGAAGATTTTTCCCAAAGCTTCGGGGAAAAAACTCCTTGTGTTTCACCACCTCTGTGCTCAGCCAATATCGTGACGCTAAGGGGTAAAGAAGCATTTTGTCTGCGATGCCTCCAGCTGAAGTCCCTATTGGGTATGGTCACTAAAGATCCCCTGGCACTGGCTGGGTCCTCCTCAGAGTCTTGATGCTAACCCAAATCAGGTAATTATGTGCTAATTGTTTAATGCCCCCTTCCAGTTTTAATTGGATGCAGACTTCATCTCTACTTTGCTCTGGGGTAGGGTTGTTGTGCACTGGGAAGCAGTTGCCAAATTTCTTGCCTCGTAATGAAGGAAGTGGTTTCTGTAAACAGCTTTTTGCAGTGTTAGGAGCATTTCTTGGGCCAAAGGGAGCTAAGCAAATTGTGATTATGGCTACGATCACATAGACTGCCAACTGCAGAGCAGCTTGCGTGCCTGTGGCATTTTGGGCACTGGATGTGCAATCAGATCAATGCAGCTTGCAAAGTTAGGCCATCTCAGTCATGCTGCAGCAACTGCTGGTAAGAAGGATGCCCTCTGGGAGTTCCTGTGGCTCCTCTGACGTGTGTGTACCTTCCCTATGGGAGTGAACAGCTGGTGAGACAAGTCAAGGAAAATCATGCAAAGTCATTTACATTTTCATAGCAATGCATGTTGACATAGTGTTTTCATATTTGCTGTTATCATTGCTACTAATTCATCTAACATCTTTGATAGTAGAGTATGATCCTGTTACAGTAAGCAAAAAAAACATTAACAGGAGCACAAACTTTATTGTTTTCTTATCATACCACATTAACTGCTATGTGAGTGGCCCGATTCAAAGCAAAAGCCTTTCCCTAGAAGAGTAAATGCCAGTGTATCATCTCATCTGGAGCTCTGTGTGTATACTCAGCGAGAGTACAAACCCCTTGGCGCATGCAGTGAGTAGCAGCTACTAGCCAGTAAGTGGACCAGTCGATTGCTATTCCCAGCAATTTCTTCTGGTGTTTCAGCCCTGGCATGCAGAGGGTGGGAGCTGCCAGAGTGAGAGGCTGCTTTCTTTGTTCGGGCCAGTTTTGGAGAAAGCGAGTCTTTGGACAAGGCGATGGAGAGCTCTGGAAGGGGCCGGCACTGGTGGGGTGCAGGTTGCTGATGTGCTGGTGAGGGAGCAGGGTCTCAGCTGATGACTCAGACATCAGTTTTTGGGGTCTTCTGAAGTCTTTCTGGGTTCTTTCTGCGTTCAGCAAACTGAGTTCTTGATCCATTGTCTCCCTGTTGTCCACCAACCTGGCAAGCACCAGCCTTGCTAAAGGGTTTAGTTCGTACAGGTGTTGATGGGCATAAGAAAGCAAGATTCTGTGTACTAGATATTGGACAAAAGTCAGGCATGGTCCACAGCTGACACTGAAGACTCCCCATGGCAGCTAATTATCCCAACCTTGGAAATATAGTCAGACTCCCTTTGAATTATTCTTTGAACTCTAGCAATCATGCCTTTCTAGAGGTGAATGATGGAAGGAATGTAATCCCCAGCTGGCCTCGCCCACAGCTATGGAGCTCGCACTGTTCTCCAGGGAAGGTGTAGAGGCATCTTTGGGTGTCTGTGGGTTCCTAAGGGTTCAGCCCACTCTGCTACTATGTGAAAGACATGCTCATCTTCTCACGGCACTGTTATAAGAAGCTTGGTCATTTCCTTCAAGGGCTGCTTATAAGCACCTTCCTTCAGGGATGGCTCTGGATACCCCTGGATAGGGACAGTTAAGCTGTAATGTGAGCGAGCAGGAGCTCAACCCAGCCAGGGCTCAGCATCATCTCCTGACTAGCTGGTTTTTTTGATCAAGCTTCTGTAGAGCATTCCTCTCTCATGTACCTCTTAAAACACCGTGGCTGCTACAGCTGGACCGGGCACCCAACCTCTGGAGCTTTGTTTCTTACATGGTAGGGCTACGGTGCCCACCTTATGCAGGCCTGAGCCATGGCTGGGAATCAGCTGTCCCTGTCTAAGATGGGATGCTCTTGGACACAGATGCTCATATGATTCCCTCACTTCTATTTACTTAGTGGAATTTTACTGCAGGGGCAGTAAGGTTACTTAGAATGCTCCTGCAATTGTAATTGAAAATCATTTCCCATAGCATAAGTGGAAGAGAAAGGGGATAAAGAAATCTGTTGTCTCAGAGAAGATACTTTTATCTATTAACCTGAGTGAGGAAAGGCCCTTCAGAAATCACAGCTTGTCAACGAGGGATCCTAGAAGAAATGTTGATTGTGTAATTAAGATCCTGACAGAGATTTGCTGCCTTTCTGCTGGCAGGATCATCTGACTGACAACGCTGACATGAAGGGTAAATCTTTGACTCTTCCTAAAGTAAATCTGTTTTCAGCTTGGAGAGCCCACATAACAGCCTGGTTTCCAGCTGCCAAGCTATTTCACATCTAACCCCAAAATAACAGTTAACAAGAGGAACTTAACATGTGCATTCGTGCTTTGTGATGGGAGGTCTCTGGTTTTGGGCAACATCTGTCCAATGGCAGCACCAACCCACCCACCTGGATTGCACAAAGGAGCAATGTTTGGCATCATCCAGGGCTGCAGCATTGAAAAGAGCCAGCCTGAAAGTCAGAGGTCAGATACTTCGGGGAAAACGGGTATCACTCCCGCAGTGATCTGTCCCTGCTGTTGCTTCCACCACAAAGTGCCATCTTAAGCAGCTTTCCAACAGGAATATCTAGGACATCCTTTAGGGGAGCACTGTCATGCTGGGGGGATGCTCTCCGTTTGGAGACCAAAAAGGTCAGACCCTGCAGAACGGTTGTTTCACTTAGCCAATGCGGTATGATTGCTTGGAGAGAAGAGATTTTGGGATCTCAAAGCTACTTTCGTGAGGGGTTGATCCCCTTCTGCTAGCTTGAGGGAATGAAGCAAAGATGAACCAGACACGCAGGCCTTTTCAGGCAGATTTTAAAGTCTCAACCTGCATTTTGACCAGAGATCAAGGGACCCATGAGACAGCCCAGCCCCCTGATGAGCTTCCATGGAGGTGTCAGCCCCTCCGCCTCCTCTCTCCATTCAAAGACTATGGAGACTATGAAAGAGGGAGAGGAGGCAGGAGAATGTGGAGGAGAAAACAGACTGGAAGGAGTTAGCAGACTGAGTGCTGGCAATGAATTGGAAAGATCGCAGTGGCAAAGCAAGACAGCCTAACCCAGGAGTTTAGCAGGGCACTGGGCCACTGTACATTTGTGGTGGGTGCAAAGGCACGGGGAGCTTGCTGCTTCTGACCACATCTGGCCCCTTCCAGATAAAAGGCAAACACCCATAGAGCTGAGGGAACCAAGCAGCCAGGTAAAAAAACCACAGGCTGTCAACTGGACTCCTGTGTCACTTCCACCTCTAAGGTCTCTGATGAAGATTTACAGCCCAGGTTGCCCAGCCTGTTTGGAGTGCAGCACCGGAGGTCCTACAAAGCTGGTTTTGCTTTCTTTCAATTTAATGGCAAATGTCCCTGCTTCCTCCACTATTCTTTTTGAAGCTGTCAGTCTCCTGCCATGGGAGATGAGGCTTTTAGGCTCATTTATCACAGCTCCTGTACAGCAGACCCAGTTCCCCCAAGCTGGCCATCCCAGTACACGGCTGGATCCCAGCCAAGCTCCTGTGTGCTCAGCTCCCAGAGCTGGGTGAACGCTCATGCCTTCATGTCAGAAGCAGCCCTCGCTGGCCTCAGAAGTCTCCCCTGCCTCTTCTACCCATTAGGCATCCGCTTGCCTGGTTGGAAGGGGAAGCTTTGACTCTTATTTTCCTGGCTTCCTTGTTAATCCTCGAGAAATGCCGCTAACCCAGATCAGAAGAAGTCGGGGAGGGGGGTCTGGAAATTTCAAGGATGTGTTTTTTTCATATATATACATGTGTTTGTTTTTTTTTTTAAAAAGCCTCTCCCTTCCCTTCTCCGTACTTTAATATAAACTGCTCAGTTCATACGTGTGGCAGTGGTCCACATGCCACCTTCTACCCTGGGGTCAGTCCAGGCTATCCCTGTTTGAAGTTCTCCAGCACGGATGCTGGTGATGGGGTGAGTCTCTGGAGGAAGGCGGTTTCTCCCCCGAGGTCTGGGGGTGGTGCAGGTCTGGGGAGAAATTGGAGAGGCTGTGCACAGTGCTGACCCCATGCTGGGGTCACTCCAGCACCACATCAAGACAAGGAGCTCTGGTGAAGACGATGGGGCTCTGAACCACAGCGTGCACCTGTGCAAACTGCAGCTCCCATGGTGTGTCCTCTCCATGCTCGGCCCCTCTTCCCAAGTCTTCCCCCAGCTCCTGGGCAAAGGGCCTCTTCTGTGATTCAGAGGAGTAACAGGGAGATGCAGTGGCTGCATCGGTTATACCCCGGTGGCCAGCGGGGGAGTGAGAAGTAGCATGTGGCTGGTATTCTCCTGGTCTGTAAAGGAGTTTGCTCAGTGCCCGATGCATTGCTCTTCCAGCGAGACTTTGCCCAACCACTTTGCTCCTGTTGCTGTAATGCCACCAGCTTAACCCCAGGTGATTTCCCCCTTGCAAGTTGGACAGCTGGATCACACCCTAGGTGCCAGGCAATTCAAGAAGGGGGAAATGCTGAGGACCTGGACAAGCAACACAGATCAGTACCTCTTGGCATGCATCTTTCTCACCTTTAAAGGTGGGCAGAGCAAAACGATCAGACAAGAGAGGAGGCAAGGTCTGATAGGGGCATCTTCACAAGGCAGTGACCATCATCCCATTGGAAAGGGTGAGCAACCAAGAAAGCTAAATTAGCGGTGGGCTGAAACCACAGATGCCCACAATGGGATCCAGAGTTGCTCATCCTCAACAGCCTTCCAAAATAGTATGTAGTTGCAGTTGCCTTGAGTTAATTCAAGCTACTGCTCTTGAGGTGACTTTGCAGCATCACTTGCTGCTCAGGTGCTCACACCATGGCCACCCACACTCCCAGCATGGTCTTGTGGGAAGATTTGTGCAGAACTCTGTGCCAAGGGACCTGCTATGTTCCGTCCTATCCCCTTCCCTGCCTGCCTCCACATTACCTGCTGGAGCATGAATTCACCAGAGCAGAAACCCGCTGTTCCACTTATACAGTCTTTAGGAAAAACAGATCCCTGATTTCTGAAGGAAGAATGGTATATCTAAGAACTGCAAATATTTGAAGAGATTAGTGTTTCATAAAACTCTCAAGTTTCTCATCCAGGAGTTCCTAGCAGAAAAGTGATAGGGATAGCCACCAGCTTGTGCCCCGGGTCTGGCGGTGGAGTGGGATCCCCTTGTCACTCCGGGCTGCGTGGACCCTGCACCGTGTGTTCAGGGGCAGCCGGGTGGCCCCATGCAATATCTGCTGCTGCTCAGAACAAGGGGCATTTTAGTGCCTGCCCTGTGGGGTTTCTCTAACCCAGTTAAACTCCCCTCCGCATACATGCGGCATGCTATAAACTCCATAACGCAGCGCCTGGAGCCCTGCCTGCTGGCATTGGTGGTGGATGAGGGCAGGGGCAAGCAACTGGAGCAGACTGTCTAGTAGAGAAGGGCAGGAGGTAGGGGGGAAAAAGTCTCATTAAGGATAGAGCAATCCGCACTGGCTCAGGTAAAGCTCATCAGCGCTGTCAAAACCTGTGTGTCAAAGTCTGGAGTCACGGTGACATGCATTCTTCTGGGAGAGCAGTCCCCAGCCAGCCCGATGCCTCGTGGGGTTTTGATGCCTCTGTGTAAGAGATGCGGTGTCTCTATTGCTGCCAAGGACAGGAGACTGAAAAGCGTGTGGGCTCTGCTCCTGGACTTTTTTTTCCTTTCTTTTTTCATCATTTTTTTGGCGAGTAGTTTGTGCTGGGCTGTTTTAGCAGCACAGGATGGTATTGGTCTGCTGCGGTATGACAGTCCCTCGGCGAGAGTGGGATTGACAGATCTGGCTGGAGTACAAAGAGGAGCCTCAGGAGTAGCTGGGTGCAGGCCAGCAGGATTTACTGGTGGAGGCTCACTCCATCCAGCAAAATATGTAGCTACTGGCGGTGGGACAAAGCAGCCCAGGACACGCAGGGGCTGCGGGGCAGAGGGGCATGATTTAGGGGCATCATGAGGGGGGAGCAATGGGGTGGCTAGTGCAAGAAA
The DNA here is from genome assembly GCF_963924245.1 of Chroicocephalus ridibundus. Taxonomy (NCBI): domain Eukaryota; kingdom Metazoa; phylum Chordata; class Aves; order Charadriiformes; family Laridae; genus Chroicocephalus; species Chroicocephalus ridibundus. The sequence goes on along the minus strand of NC_086291.1, from coordinate 34,977,431 downwards.
AAAACATCTGGTGCTCCTAAATCAGCGTGATCTCCCTAGTGAGAGGAAGAAAAGGTCTTGGTTGAGCGTGGGCTGTCCCTTTAGGAGGGCCTGCCTGTGGTGAGGGGTGGGATGGCATGGGAAAGCCCCACACAGGGGTTTGGTTGTGCTCTGGGAGAGATGTCTCTAGGCTGCTCCTGCCTCTGTGGGATGCTTGGTACAGCCAAGGCAGGGCTTTGTTTGGGGTGCTGCAGCCCAGTCTGGCGTCTGTGTTTCCCCAGGAAGTTCCTGAAGGTCCAGTGCCTGGAGAGTGGGCAATGGGAAGAGGGCCACTGCATCCCCGTGGTGTGCGAGCCACCCCCTCCCATCTTTGAGGGCATGTACAACTGCACCCAGGGCTTTGAGCTGAACAGCCAGTGTGTCCTCAACTGCGAGCCACAGGGACAACAGGTGAGTCACTTGAGGGAGAGGCAGAGATCGGCCAAATGTTGTGCTTCATTGTACCTGAAAACAGCAGGGCTCCCTGTGCCCCATTGTGTAGAGGGGCCCTACGGCAGCCTGGCCATCCCCAGGGCCAAATGCCTTTGTACTACCAAGCAGCAGTTGCCCTGCAAACCCAAAGCTTTTCTTGGTGAATACCACCCATGGCACAGAGTGTGCCACTGCCTGGGGATGATCTCCTGCTTCCTGGGGACCCTTCCAAAAAGCAGTGGTCCTAGGTGAGCCTGCTTGTCTCGAGTGAAAAGGGTCAGAAAGAAAAAGTAGAGGGTTTCCAGCAGGTTTTGGGAGCTGGGATGCCTGGGATGATGGGCAACCTTGCTGTAGCAGGATTGCTAACCAAGGGGTTAGGGGGTGGGGATGGAGGCTGCTGCCTGGGGATGGAGGCTGCTAGCCTGGGGATGGAGGCTGCTGCCTGACAGGCTCTTCCATCCAGGTTTTGTATCCAACCTGCTGAAAGGGTCTTGTCAAAAGAAGTGCAGTTGATTCCCTCTGGTGGGATCCAGCAGCAGCTGGAAAAGAATTTGCTTTCTGGTCGATAGTGCAAAGTACACATAGGCTGGACCAGATGACTGCAACCCAGCTGCCTCAGAGAACTTCCCTCTGGACTTCACTGGCAGGAGGGGGCTCCTTGCATTTTGTTCCCTCCGGAGCTGGGCAGTGGCCAGGCATTGTAAGCCCTGCTACTGCCAGTAGTAATACCGGCTGCTCTCCCTCTGCTTTGCAGGTTCCCATCATCTGCACCAAGGAGGGCTTATGGACAGAAGAGTTTAAACTGTGCGAGAGCTTACAGGGCACCTGTCCGCCACCCCCGGAACTGAATTTCTTGGAGTACAAGTGTGAGCAGGGGCACGGTATAGGTGAGGGCAGAGGAAAGCTAAACAGAAAACCAAACCTTACGTTGACTCAGCTCTCCCAGAGAGCTGAAGGTCACGATGACTCTTCTTGTACCAATCCACACTAAATCTATTAAAAAAATCCTGTTTTCTCTTCTGTCCTCTTTCTAGACACAGAGCCAGGGGCGGCTTTAGCCTTGTGCATGCCCTGGTTGTAGTCATGGGCAAGACTCAAAGCTAAAGCTGGCTCCACTGTAAGCGTCTCTCTTTTCAGAAGGAGCAGGGACTCGTCTCTAGGGCAAACCCAGCCCTTTGCAGTAATTTTCCTAATCTCTAGCCCTCCAATTCCCCCAAGGTCTCTCCACTTGTTATTACTGCTGACGTTACAGGGTTAATGTGGCAGGTCCTACATAAAAGCCACAGTGACAATAGTGCATAACAGGGCACTTTCACCAGATGAGGCACCACATCATCCTTTTCTTTCTCCAGGACTTGGTCACTTTGTGCTTTCAGGAAAAGCCGCAGTGCTCAGTCACAGTGGTTGCATCTCATCTGGCATGCTGCTGGACAGGACGCTTGAGCAAAGCCCGTATCACTCTGAAGCAAACACACCAGTTATCCGGCTCTGATCAAAACAGGCCGAAGAAAGTCTAAGGGCAGGTCCTGCTAAGGTTAAGCTTTGGACAGACCTGATGTGAGGCTGGGGTTAGGGCTGGGATCCACCTGGTTTTCAAAGGTGGTTTTTGCAACATTTTTTCTTCCTAGGGCATAGGAAGACAGTGGGAATTCAGCATGGTAGAAAAACTATGAAAACACTTTCTAACATGTCAACAAACATCCCAGAGCATCTAGGTCAGACTTATTTTCCTGCCATCAGGGCTTGAATCTGTCTCTTGGGGCGTGTTCAATTTTCCTCTCATCTGGGAGAAGAGAATTGGCCTCTCCTGTAGGCCCTTGCATAATTCAGGATTTGGGGAAGGAATTTTCATACCAGGTTGGGAGGAAAAGGGTCTCCTCTATGTCCACCTCTAACCTCAGTGAGGAGCCTACATGTTTGGCTCAGGCACCCTCTTCTAAAACATAGTTGCCTCATTCCTGACGAAGTCCTCAAGGCTCTCTTCTCCTGCAGGTGCTGTGTGCATACCTTCCTGTATCATACCTCCCAGCGATCCTGTCATACTGCCCGAAAACGTAACTGCTGAGACTATGGATCACCGTCTGCAGCCCACCAGAGTCCAGGTAAATGGGGAGGTGGATTCCTCTAGCAGGGGGTTCGCTGACAGCATAGAGGGCAGCCCTCCTCCTCTCTCTCTGGTGTTATTTAAGCAAAATCTCTTTGCTTTGGGTGAAGAAGGGTAAGACTCAGAAAGACAAGCAGCGTAAGTGAGCTTGGGGCTGCCTGGCCTTCTCCAAGGAGCTGCCCGGGCTGCATGCCCCAGAGGTACCTGCTGCTCCCCATAATCAGGTTACAGCGCCAAGGTCCTCCTCCCTCCCACCACTTCTTCCTCCTCTTCCCTCCCCTGCAGACACTACTGCACAGCCTCCTGCTCTCCCGTTCAGCATAAGCTACCCGCTCCCAAGCCAACTTTCAAGGACTTGCAGGATACCACAATGAATGAAGTTAAATGCAGGAATCCCGCTGATGTTCCAGGATGTGCTGCATGCCTAAATCTGCTAAGCTGCTGTTATTGTCAGCCAGTGTTCTGGGAGAGCAAAAGCCACCCCTGGCACATCATGAGTCTGGGTCCCTGACTGCCTGGCAGCAGGGATGCAACCCCAGGCAGGCATCTCCCTGCCAAGGAGGAAGCAGGGCGCTGTCAGCTGAAAGGTGTCTCTGGCTGCCAGGACCCGCTGGCCAGCCAGTTGCCTCTGCTGCTGGAACAGGGGGGGCCTTTCCCTCCCCGTCTCTTACTCATTTTGTAGGCAAAACAGCTCAAATAGCTCAAATAGTTTGGATCCTCACGGCACGACTTTCCCAAAATGCATCTCCGCCTGGGTAATATTTCTTAAAATAAAACCGAGATGCATAAGGAAGGAGTTGGAACAAAAAAAAGCAAACAATCTTCCCAGGAGCCAGCGCTCCCATCCAAATGCTTTCCCCTCCTCCTGGGAGCTTGCCGGAGGCCCAGCATCGTGCCTGTGGATACTACTGTATGTCACCTTGAATCAGACCCACAATGGATCACTGCTGGGGGGTGGGGACGCCCGGGACATGTGGGATGGTTAAGCATGAGCCTTGGAAAGAGTCCTCGCCTTTGAGGGATTGGATGGTTTGGCCCATCAAGGCAGTGGCGTTCGGCTTCCCTTTTGCTGCTGCTGTGGGCTCTCGTGCAAGGGAGGCATTTTGCAGAGAGCAGGAGGCATTATTTTAAGAAGCGGCTCTCCCCCTTGCCAGGAGCTCTCTCTGTGGACTGTCTTGTTTCCTCTCTGCCCCTGGCTCCTGCCTCTGCTCCCTGCTATGCTCCTCCAAGCCTCCAACAGCCTCCATTTCTGGGAGCTGCCACTCTCCTGAGGTGGTAGAGAGGATAGGGTGAACCACACAGGGAGCTGCAGAGGCCACTCGGAGATGGCAGGGTCCTGTCTTTCTTTCAGCTCTGGTCACATCTGACAGCCAAGCATGTTTGTCCCTCTGCCCTTATTTCCAAGCCTGGAATACGAATATACTAATATGAGTGTGCTAAAATGCCATTCAAGTTGCCCAACATCCACATATGAAACATCCCAGCAGGGTTAGGATGCAAATATGCTCTGGGCTGAACAGGAATCAGCTAGCTCAGCCAGCATCCCCAGCCTCTGCTCCAGCTGACGGCAGCAGCCTCCAGTTGTGCCTTCCTTGCAATGGCTGAGCCTGGCCAGGACCTCATTCTGCCTCAGCCCCATCATGGTCTTGACCGAACATGCAGCAGAAGGACCTGCAGCAGGTTTGCGTGGGCAGAGCTACCCTGTTCCCAGCTGCCATGCACCTGGGAATGCTGGAGCTGGTCTGCCTGCTGCTGCACATTTTGAATGGGAGGCTAGGAGAAAGCACACATGCCCTTCTGTGCGACTCCAGTGCTGTGAAGGGCATCCTAGGACACTTTCGCAGTCCAGCCATCATTTTATGGGGCCTCAGATTTCAAAGTCTGCCTGAGCTTTACAAGGAGGAAATTGCATGTGTGGTGGGGCTTTTCTTCCCTCTGTATAATCTTGAGTGCTCCCCACAAACCCTGCTGAATGAGCAGGACAACACGTTCCAGCACGATGAAACTGAGCCCTTCACATCTTGCTCCTGTGTCCAGTTGGCTGTAACAGCTGAGTTCGTGCCTCGTAAATACCAGTGATAACCTCAGCCCCGCAAGTGAACACGAGTCTGGTGTATCTCCTTCAGGCCAGGTCTGGGGGGGTGAGTCCTCTTGGGACCTGGTTCTCAGAGCCCGAGCAGAGGTCAATGAGCAAATTAATGCAGGCACCAAGTGATGACTGGCTGAGCCCCCCATCCCGTACGAGCCAGAAGCTGGTGAATCCAGCATCATGCAGACAGGTGATGGCAGACTTAGCCTGTTGTGGCCCTGGGGTGGCTTCCTTCTGGCAGCATCTTGTGGTCATGTTAGCCGCCGTGAGGTGGCACTTCCAGACAAATTCACTTCTCTGGTGGTCCTGGCCATCTCCTTTTGTCCTCTCTCAGTCATGCACCTATATACATCTGCGTAAACACACGCACATGTCTATCTAGCCTCTACCTTGAAAAATGTACCCTGGTTTGTGGATGAACCACGTGCAGCTGCCTTGGGTTTGATGGGCTTCAAAGGGTTCCTTGCTGGGCAGAGGTGCAGGAAGGGTCTTAAGGGTGCCACTGCTGTTCTGCACCGCGATGTTGTGGAAGGACCTGTACCTCCAGAGAGTGTTGGTGGCTGTGCCCTGCCTCTGCTGCCTCGCCTAACAGCCCTTTTCTCCCTCTCTCCTCAGCATATTGTGTGCACGGGCAGGCTGCGATGGTATCCAGACCCCTCCGTCATTCACTGCATCCAGTCATGCGAGGTAAGCCCCCCTTGCTCCCAGCACAAGCCTCCTCCTCTTTGCAGGAGAGCTCCTGGTGATGAAGACTCACTCCAGCACAAAGCTGGATGGCTTTGGCTTTATGTTTGCTTCAAGCTGGGCCAGGGCTTGCTGGCTCAGCAGAGACACCAGTGCAAGCATCCTTGGGTATGGTTCCCCACAGCCAGGGTGATGCTGGGGAACAAGAGCTGCAGAATAACTCATTTCCTTCCTCGCCTGCTTCTTCTTGGCTAGCCCAGGAAGAATGTTCTAGCAAAAGGATTTCACTGGCAAGGGGTATCCCCAAAAAGACCATGCTGACTCCAAGCCTGAATATTTCCTTAACCAGAACTGCAGTTCTAGAGTAACGCGGATCCAGAAAAGCCCTGTGTGACTCATATGTCCAACCAAAACAACTAGGATTTCCAGCCTCGTACATGCAAAACAAACCACTCCTGAAGAATCTGCAGACAAAGAATTCCTTGCAGAAATGTTTGCTGCTCATTTTGCTTTGAATAATGACCAGGCAGGAGAAAATCACAGGCGGCCTGGAGTCAGTTTGCAAAGGAAATTAAAAATAGGCAGTCTCTGTCAAGCACTAGTTGTTATTATGATTAAGGATAAAAGGAAAAAGTGGGGGGGTATTTTGGAATGTTGTATGCTGAAAATTTGGGATTTTTACCAAAAAGGAAAATGTAAATGAAGTTTGTACACCAAAAATAGCTTTGGGTTTTGCTGATTTCTTTTTTATTTTTATATGCTCATTTCAATGCAAATGATCGCTTTTGCTCACTGATTCTGCCTAGCTCAGCTCTTTGTCGACTGAAGTGTGGGAGAAAGGGCTATGTTGCAGTGGCTACATCCCCAGGAAAGAAACGTTATGGTCAACAGAAGGTGCAACAGTTATTTTCCAAACTTGACAGCTGTGTTGTGTATCTCTACTGCAAGGCACAGGCTGCAAGCGTGGGGGAATGAGGTGCTGTGTGCTAGACAGGTGTTTGGTGGTTGAGTACCAGAGCTTAGTGATGGATCCTCCAGTGTTTTGGGAGCTCCATGTCTTTCTAACCCACATCTTTTAGCTCGGTTCTGGGGCGATGTATTTGAAGTAGGATGGGCTTATGTGGAAGAGCAGTCCAGATGGTTGTGATGATCCTATATGTGGTTCTCCTGCTAGCAACTCTCTGGGAGTTGTTCCTTCCAAAAAAGGAAACAGATGGCATGTGAGGTGCTCCTCCTTCCCTTCCTGTGCAGTTTAGGTAAGAGAAAGCTGACACAGGCATGAGGATGCTCCCTTAGCCTCAGATACACCAGACTGACCACAGACTTTCCTCCTCTATGATTCCTGCACCTCACTTTGGGTCAGGTCTGTGTCTTCAGCAAGAGGTCCCGTAGGGGATGATGAAAAATGCCAGCTTATTTCCGTGTGTGCTTGTATGTGTGAGAGAGAGAGACAGGGACCAACTACCTGAAGTCTCAGCATCTCGCGGTAACAGTCACTGTCTTCTCATTGGCCACTCAAACATACTCATGGCCAGCATGACCTCTTTCTGCTCCTGGATGCTTATCATCCCCTTTTACTCTTAGAAAGCAATCCTCGACAGCAGTCTTAGCATACAGTATGTTAAGCAAGCCAAATGCTTGCAGTGTTCTACCAGAAGCTGGAGAGTCGATGCTCTTATTCACCCTTGTAGACTTTTTAATGCCTTTTCTGCTTTCAATTAAACTTTCATCAGAAACGACCAAGCAGTACATACTCTTCCTGCTGAGGTCTCACCAAAGCCCTGCACAAAGTTTCCTTGTGCTGGAAATGTTTCTTTTGATAGGACCCAGGACTATATCTGTTATTTCTGCAGTTGCATCTGTCTGGCAGCTCAGAGATATCCTGAGGTCACCAAGTACACCCAGATCTTTCTCTACCTCCTTTGTTTCCAACTGATGAGCTCCAAGTGAACAGCAGATGTTTTACCATCAGTACAAGAGCTTGCCCTTCAATTTTATACAAGTGAATGTCATCCTGTTTCTCTCTCTAGTCCTTCGGGTCATCTAACTATGTGTCAGATATCCTGATCCTCCTCTGAGGAACAATGCCTTCTTCCTCGTTAGCAATTTTGTCAGTGCAGACCTATTTTTAAGGTCACAGTCACTCACTGTAATACTAATGAAGATTCATCTTCAGATAGTTTCTTTTACCCTGATGCTCTCCTTTTTGATACAGCTCACAGCCACCTCCTCCCTGTTCTCCTCCTCCTCACTTCTCACATATGTGTCTTCGATTATTCTTTTCGTTGGGTTTTCTTCTGCACTGCTGCAGGTTGTTAAGGTTGAACTGATCAGACAAATCTTCCCAGATAACACTTTTTCACATGTGTTTTATAGTAGTCATTGTCTTGCCATAAAGAATAACTCTTACCAAAAATTGTCTCATTCAAAGTATTGCTCAGCACTGGGAGGAAGGTAGGTGTTACCGGTCCCCATGTTTGACCACAGAAAATGCCCTGAATATTGTTTCCACCTCACCTATGCTGGCTTCCGCCCTCATCCCTATTCCTCTGGACATGCAGAACATAGCTTCTGCTGGGTCTGACGTGGTTCAGCTTGATTTACCATGTCCGTGGGACATCTCAGCCCCAAGTTCCTCCTCATTTCACAGTAATCCCTCACTGGAGGCACCTCCTTTAGGACCCCAACTTCTGCTCTCCCACTGGGCAGCGAAATGCTGTTCCAGAGGACTGTCCAGGTCACCTCTGGTCTGAGTCACCCCTCAGAGATGCTGTTGCCTCTCCATTGACTGCCAAGTGCATGTTGGATGAGGAAGCCTTCTCATCTGGATGCCTCAGTGAGGGGAGCAACCCTACATAAGAGAAATCCAGGCCACCTGGCTGCTCAGACCATGTTTCCCTGGTGGAGCCACTTTGAGCTGGGGAATGGCAGCAGTAGCCAGGCCTCAACCTCTGCAGCCTCAGCTGGAGCCCTGCCTCACATTGGAAAGTTCAGGTCATGGCACAATGATGTTAGAGCGATTTTTGCTTATCTTTATCATATGCTGGCAGCAGATCAGCCTGCCTGCTCATCCTTCTCGCTCCTCTCCCCACCTCCCTTCTCTTTCCATTAATCTGATTGTCCATCTGCCTCCCAGTGCCTTGCCAAGTTCCCCATCCTCGGAGTGTGGAGGCACGTAGTTCAGCGGGTGAGGGAAGGAGGGAGGGATGCAAACCCTTCCAGGACCCCATCAGGAATACAAGTTAGTGCTGAGTGTGTTTCACCTCTTAAGAGCCAGCGGAACATCTCATCCCCTGCCATCAGTAGAAAAACAGATGGCAGCACCAGTGCGGGGAGGGGAGAGGAGGGAGCTTGGGGTTGGGTGGAGAGGGGAGTAGAGGAGGAGAGAAACCCCTTCTCCCCACTGTGGTTTGGGAGGAGGTGCTTGTGGTCCGGGTGGTGTGCTCGGCTGCTGGGAGGGAGGTGTTTGCAACATCTGGGGCAGGTTTGTCCCAAGCCATCCCAAGGTGACCAGCTCACAGCTATCCTCCGCCTGTGCCCAAGAGCAAGTGAGGCTGTTGACTTCAGAGGAGGAGACAGCATGTACAGTGATCCAGGCTGCTCCCTTGGACTATTCCTACCATGGTCCAAAACAGTCCATGCATGAGCGTGGCCAATATTAGCTGCTATAGAGCATCTCCTAGTCCATGCAAATCACTAGCTCTGCACCCCTCTATCTCCCACCATAGTGCAACATGCTGACCTTGCCCCCACCTCCAGCTCTGTTTCATCATTACATGCAGGTGGCAAAGGGTTAACTGCAAGGGATTTAAGGCAGCATGCTTTGGACAGACCACCAGTAGGCAAAGCTTCATACTGGTACTGTAGGAGTTGGACAAGAGCTACTCCAGCTGTGGCCTCCTCGTAGGGTAACAATTCCTTCCTGATGTGACTCGGTACCTTCTCTGGTTGAGGCTGGCTTTGCTGTACCTTGATCGGAGCAAGTCCTGCCAGCATGATGGGGGAACAAGCAGAGACTTTGGCTTGAGGTCTTTGCTTCATGTCCTGGGTGAAGATGGGCCATACCAGAAAGCAGTCATGAGCATGAGCTGCTGGGAATTTCTCAGGTCTTCCCTGCATGAGGACAAGGTCTTTCTGTCCTTGCATGTGCTGCTGGTCATGTTATCACGATCATAAAACACTAATCTGTTCCCTGTTTTGTGGTTTTCCTGAGGTATTACAATGGAAATGATGAGATAGGGATTGAAGTGTGTTTGTAGTTGCAAGTTGTTCTCCAGTCTCTTAATCCAACAGGTAGTCATTGACCCTGATGGATCCTTGGCTCTTCCCACCAGCATGCACAAAAACCTCGCTCAGCACATCTGTGGCTTGCGTCCAGCATTTATCAGCCAGAATTAGCTCCTTTTGAAGGCATATGCAATAGGAACGGTGGGAACTCTCATCTAAAATCTGGGTCCTGCTGTGCTTTAATGTGATGGGAGACAGAGTGTGACTCACTCCCTGGGCAAAACGCTGCAGCCGGAGTCCAGCTGCAGGCAGCTGCCTCTGCTCCTCACCCTTGATGGGGCTGAGGCCCCTTGTTTGTCCCTCCTCCCAGACCCAGGAGCTCTGATTTTGTACCATGGCAAAGCTCCGTGTAGCAAACCAGGCAGAAACGTTATGCTGGTGGGATGCTCCGTTCCAGGAAAGAGATCCTCTTCTGCTCTCCTGGGGCTTAAGGCAGTAAGGACTACAGGCACCCCAGCTTCTCCAAGGAGACTCACTCCAAAGAGAGCAACTAGGTATCTCAGCATGGCCAGGATTTAAAGTGACCCTCTTGTGATGCTCACATCATCATTATCTCATCTTCTGTCCCCATGGGAGTGTTTCATGACACCTTTATCCAGTCCGCAGTCTTCCTCTCTCTGCCATCTGTCTTTGAAAATGTGGAAAGGATCCTACTGGATGTGACTGCTGTTCTTGTAAGCAGGCAAGAGGCAGATGGTGACTACTACTCCTTCAAGAGTCTTGCCAAAGCCTATGAGCCCATGTGATCCAGGTGACCAAACAGGATTTGATGAGTTGCTCTAGATTCTGGTACATTCAGATTTTGGATAGTACATGACATGTTGGCCTCCACATCTCAAGAGGATGCAGCGAAATTGGAAAAAGCAATCAAAATGATTAAGGGATGATACAGCTGCCCTTCAAGGAGACCCTAAAATAGCTGGGACTCTTCAGTTTGGAGAGCAGACTGCTGGAGGTTTGCCAAGCCACAGAGGTGCTGGGTAAGATGAATGCAGAACTGGGGAGCACTCAGTGAGACTCAAGGGGGTTGTTTCAAACAGATGAAGGAAAGTACTTTGGACACAGTGAGCACTGAACTCCAAAACTGGCTGCCATGTGAGTGCGCAGGATTGAGTAGTAGTTTTAAGTTCGAAAAGGGATTAAACAAATTAGGGGACATCAGGTACACAAACAGATACTGAAAGGACTAGGCAGGGCTATACCTTCCACCATGCCTAACACAGCAAGTGTCAATATGGGGGGAGAACAAGGAGCATTGACTGCAGGCAGTGGTCACTTCTGGATCAGACCTGGTCCCGACTTGTGAGGGCAAAGCCCTTCCTGCTGGAGAGGTGGAAGGAAAGATGAGGAGCTCTCTACATACCTGCTGGGTATATTTTCGTGCTGCTCTTGGCACAAGCAGCGTGGTCTGCTTAGTGTGGGATATAGCCTTTCAGGGGATGAGCCCAAAGAAATTTATTCCTCTTCCAAAAACCTCAGTTGAAGCATACTTTTCCTAAACTGTGAGAAGATCTCTCTCCCCTGCACGCACGTGGAGTGTGATTGTAGAAACCTCATTTTCTTAAGAGACAAAGCAAACAGAGGGAAGCAAAATGATCACACACTGGCACGGTACAAGGACAGGCACAGCTCTCCTGCTGGCAGGGACGGGCTTAGAGAGGCCCAAAAGACAGGAGCCTTTTGGCATTAGCAGGACCACAGCACCCAGGCTGTCATTCCACCAAAGCAGCCTCAGCTCCCCCAACCCATGGCTGTGGAGGCTGGCCTGCACTCGGGATGCCCCAACCTCTGGCTGCTTCTCTGCCCTCTTCAGCTGAGGTGCCATCCCTCCATCCCTGTCCATGTCCCACTTTCCCCTTTCCTGGTGGTACCAGTCTTGCAGGCAGTGATACAGACAGAGGGAGTGGAAAGCCACTGAAAGCACCCACTGAAATAAAAATCAATGCATCACTTCTGATAATAAACAAACATCCCCAAGTGTAGTTCAGCCAACTGCTCTTCCACCACGAATATTCATTACCCTTCAGCTCCTTCATCCCTCATACATTGTTTTTCTTTCTGTTTAAGATCTGTAACAAGAACTTGGCAGAAACCAGATACAAGTGGGTCAGGAGGCCCTTGTGGTTTTCAGGGCTTGTTTTCCATAACCCGTTCTATCCTGCAACATATTTTGCACAAACGGCTTGGCAGGAGATCTAATCCATGGCAGCAGGCAAGCTGCTGAGGGCAGAATGGCAGGCTGGTGTTGGTGGCATGGGAAGTCCTGGCTTCTCTCGTGTGCGCAGCAGCAGCCCTGCAAACGGTGACCGCTAGGGACCCACTCTGGGAGCCATCGCGCTTGCCAGGAGCACTGCCAACACATGGCATCTTCCTGTGCTCCCCTCTGCTTGTTCTTTCCTGCTTCTGTTTTTTTTCTCCTGTTAGCACTGAGATCCCTTAGTTAGCACTAAGGATCCCACCACAAACAGATCATGGACAGAAATCTTTTTATGGAAGCAAAGATATGCCCTGATGTGGTATTCATCTACACCAGCTTTCCACCTTTCTTCACTCTTGTCCCCGTGGACTGTGCAAAGCCCTTTCCAGCTCACTGCTCAGACAAGGAACAAGGCACAGAGCAGGACAGGGGAGAAGAAATGCATCCCTATTCAGTAGCCCAAAGTGCCACATACTCAATTCTGCAGCAGAAGTGTATCCAAACCAGATCCTGGCCTGGGACACTTTCAGGCACCATGAAGGCAAGAACTTGCTCTCCCAGTATGGCCATCTACAGCAACATTCTTGCTGGATACCAAGCAATGATCTAACCTCTGCACTTTTCAGACACTGATCCTATCCAAACTCAATCCAGGCTGATTCAAACAGGGCCCAGGTGTTTGCAGGAAACAGGGTCCTTTTGTCCTGAAGAACACTTAGAGCTGCGCACTGAGACTGCTGGGAGCTGGGCTGTTGCTTGCCTTGGGCATGGCAGTACAAGTGATGGCACATAGGCTGAAACCAGACAGCAGGACGCCGCCTTCCAGTCTGTCACCCCTTCCTGGAAACGTTCCTTAGAGTATGTAGAGTACTTTCTCAAGCAACATGCCTCTGTTTTCTTAGTGAGGCCTGGGGAGAAGGATGTTGGAGCTGGAGCAGATTTTCCTGAAGACCTGATAAGTGATGAAAGCACTCTGCACGCTGAGCTGACAAGCAAGTGTCTCAGGGACACCATCAAGCTCAGAAACAACTGGCATTTCTCCATTTCTAGCCATGAGGTGATGGGGCAAGTCCATGATGTCTCCTAGCAATCCATCCTGCAGGCATGTGGCTCCAGGGGACAGCCACCATGGTTCAAAAGGAGCACAGAAACAGCTCATGGGACACAAACTAAGAGACGTTAAAATGGTGGATGAAGTGCTGGGTTTGTAGGAATCTGTTTCTCTTTTCTTCAAGCCACCTGGTCCCAGGTGCCCCTTGCCAAATTTTGAGTGCTGTCTTCCTCCGAGCAAATGCTCACCCTGCCTCCCTTGCTGCCACGGGCCAGGTAGCATTTGCTTGCTGCTAGGAATGGCTCTGGGCAGCAAGGCATCCCAAAAAGCTTTTTGAGCAGAAGCCACCCCTGTTCCTTCTCTGTCTCTCTCTGTGTTTTTTAGAACTGATTTCCTTCTTGCGCGCTGGAGAGTCTCAGGAAGGAGAGAGGGAAAGAAAATGTGCTTGGGGTGTTGAGGGGGGGGAAGAAAAAAAATAATAAAATAAAAGACACACTGCAACAGAGAGAGGGCCAAGAAAAATATTTAATCCAAACAATGAACATTGTCGTTTCCTCCCACAGTCTGCATTCCCAGTCAACTTCCCTGGGCAAGCAGGGGGAGCCAAGAATGGCCGGGCTCTCTGCCTCACCAGCGTGAGTGTGGGGACACTGTGCTACAGCATCGCTTTAACTAGCTCCTGCCACGTCTGCGGCTGAAGGGACTGACACCGGTCCCGGTTTTCTGTAGGGAAACAGTGGTTTGGAGCGATGTTGGAGGGATGTGGACAGGGATGGGAGGGGGAATTTCCAGGCACCCAAGCTGGGGTAGTGGATGTTTAGGGGCTTTAAGTGAACCAGAGTTTTGACAAGGCTTTGGGTACTCTTCAAGTCTTCCCAGGGACCTCCTAGAGCTTTCTGAAACATCTTGGCCTAGTGACTGAGGTGGGAAGGAAGGAAAGGCATCTGATGGTGAGAAGCTGCCCTCTGCCTATGCCTGGCCAAGAGTGGCTGCAGCCAATTTGTGCTTTCTTTTCCCCACGCACCACTGCCTGCTCCCCCCTGCCATGTGCAGTGGCTTGTGCCTGGGACGTGACTTCTCTTGCAAGTCTCAGACCCCTGAAGCTGCAGCGGTCTCCAGCCCTGGGGCAGCCCAAGGTACATGTCATGCAGTTCTGTGAGCCCTGGTTTGGGCTGACATCCTTCTGCTGCCGAATGGGCAGGGGTTTCCAGCTGTGCTAGTGAGAACCTGGCCCTGGCTACTGCTGCTTTCTCATTTCTAGTGTTCAGCACACGCTGATGCCTTTAGGGTTTTGCTCTTGAAGGCCTCGCAAGGTGGTGGCTCCTGGAAGACCATGTGCACAGTGAGGGGAGACGTTTCTCCAGCAAAGGTTTGTCACCCAGCCCTGTGCCTATCTCTCTGCCATGCTGTCTCCCTCAACTGATCTTTCCATCACTAATGACTCATCCGTCACAAGAGCAGTGTTAACAGTGGTGAAGCCGATGCACGAGGCGTGGGTCTGACAGCACAGCAGCTTTTCCAGGGCTGATGCCTGCCTGTCTCCCCTGCTGAAATGATGGTTCCCCTGTTCTTCTGGGGCTGCTTTGAGGGTGACAGTTGAGGACGAAGAAACCTGCACTCCCTCAGCTGCAGGGTTGCACATGGTCCTCTCAGCATGCAAAGGGTCTGAGGTCACTGCCCAAAGGGAAGGATGAAAGGACAGCAAAATCCACACTGTCTTAGAAGCAGCATGACGGCAAACTATGCACCCTCCTTGGATGGGATCAGCACAGTTGCAAATCCCAGGACCTGCACAGCCTCCTGAAGGCTGGAGGAAACATTTTGCTTACTAAGGCTGGACTTGATCCTCTGAAACTGGGATCTGGGCTTTCTCTAGCTACAAGCAGATTGAAATCACAAGCACTTTCCATCCCAGTGGCAGCGCAGGAGATCCTTTCAGCTCTTTGGTTACACAATTGGCCAGGTGCACACTGATTTTATTTTTTTTTCCTTTTTTCCACCTTCCTCTGAAGCATCTGGAACGGGTCATTGCCAAAAGCAAGGTACTGGGCCCTCAGGTCTGCTCGACCAGACCAAAACCTGCATTCCTGGGAAATAATGTTCATCAAGCGTCTATGACGCAGCAGCAAAATATGTATGATACTGATGGCATCTGTGATTTATTCTTCGTGTTTCATCTTTCCCTCGCTCTGTTGCCCCCTTTCACACTCTTTCGCAGTGAATCAACCTACATATAAAGTGGATTTGAAGAAAAGTGACTGGACCCTGCATGCCTCCCCCATGGTGGCCAGGACACCAGCTCCAGGGAGGGAGCCAGCCAGGTCAGCCCCAGCCCTGGGGACTCTGCAGAGATTGTGGAAAAATGCTGTGTGCAGACGCTGCTCCCTGCACAGCATCTCCTGGCAGCCTCAAGAGAAATGTCACCACTGAGCCCTCTGAGATGCTTCTGTCCTGGATGCAGCAGGATCTAACCAGTCCTTTCTCACATCCCTCCTTTGCCTGCAATATTTTTCCCTCTTTTTTTAAACTTAATTTTTTTCTCTTTTATTCATGCCTATTCACAGCTTTGAGAGCGTGTGTTTTTTTAGCCTATTGAAATTGCCAAGCACTTGATTCGCGGTACTATTTTTACGCCAGCAGCAGAGGGCTCGGGCCTGGTGGTGCCAGATGCTGCACCTCCACGTGCTGACACATGCCCGGCAGAAGCTCCTGTCTGAATAAACAAGGAAGACGGATGGCGCGAGCGGGGAGATTCGCTGACACAGCCCGGCTCGCTAGCTGCCTCGGTGGCATGCTGCCTAGCCGAGCAGCTCCCTATCACTTAACGTGGCATCGACCAGTTGCAGCAATAATCTTATTCATTTTTTTTTCAGTTTTCATCTGAGCCATTTGAACCCTTTTTTCCCCTGTGCTGGAGGATGCATATTCTGGTGACTGAAACCCAGCTGGCCATTTCCCTGGATCACAGCCATTGCCATCGCGTGGCACGGTTGTGCATTGGGGTGATCTCTCTTTCCCTGCCAGCATCTTAAAACATCGTCGGGTGTTTCTACAAGTCACCGACATGGGCAAACCTGCCTTCTCCCACTGCTGTCATTGCTTTCTGTAGAGCCACATGGCTCAAGCATGGGCTGAACAGAGTCTGGACAGGTTTTCCTCTCTCACGTCACCTGCTCTTTGTACATTGTGTTGCCCATGTCTTCCCTTGCTGTGACTCTTGCAAGACCAAAATGAGACTGATGCAAGCACGAGGGTGCCTGTGCCCTCAGGGGTGACCCACCAGGACCTTACCTTTCTGCTTGCAAAGATGAAACCAGCTGGAGATAGTTGACAAGGCAAAGCAATGGGAGTCACTGTGCTCTCCAGGCACTGGGTGAGGAGCAGGGACAGCAGTCCCTGAACCCTGTGTCTGTGTCTCTTGAACCTCGAGCCCAATTAGTCATTTTTTATTTTCCCCTCATACGTTTTTCCAATGTAATTTGGAGCATGAGTTGTTAAGTTTCCCCAACAAGTGTTGCCATAGGAGCCTGTATTTGTTTAGGGTGGGGTACAAGCTCCGGCAGGTTGAGAGCAGGGGGCAATTAGCCCTAATAGGTGTAGAGAGGAACTGAGAGCCTCTCCTTCCCCATACTGTCCCCATCGCTGTCCTCCCCCCACCTTGCACACAATATCTGGAAATCATTTCAGACCCGTGCAGGCAGGATGGGCAAACCCCCCCATAATTGTATGGAAACTACCGAAGCAACGGGTGTTGTTTTGCCAGTGAGTCATGACATATGGAGCAAAGCTCAAGGAAAAACTCCACCACATGGAAGTCTGCAAAAGCAAATCACACCCAGAAGGTCTCCTCCCTGCCAGCAGCCCCGGCCGGTCCCCTGCCTGCATCCCTGCCCTGGCCCTCTCAATACTCAAAGTTGCTTCATGGCGTGGAGACCTTCTTTGATCACCATCATTTAAGACCCACTGACGCTTTTCAATGGAAGAGAAGTGTTAACCCTATTGCCTTGGTGAAATTCCACCTTGGTCTCCTCTGGATGTGGCTTGCAACAGCAATAATGGGAGCCAAATCCCTTCTTGCTTTTGAGTGAGCTACCTAACCTGTCTGTGCCTCAATTTCCCAGATGTAGGAATGTGTGCTCTATCTTCTTCTCTTGCAAGATCTTCCAGGCAAATGCAATCTCTCTGTAGCTGCCTGGATTTGGCCCAGGGACTGTGGTACTGACAGCACAGACAGACGCGATGGTTTGCCATAATCCCTGCTGCTGCTTTCTAAAGTGACATTAACCTGCGTTGAGCCCATTTCTGTTCCTTGTGAGTCACGATGACAAAACCACATCAGTTCACTGGTTTTGGCACAGCTTTTTCAAGTGAATTACTGGCATTATCACCAGTCCCACATGTTGGCTTTGGCACAGAGGATGCAGGGCTATTGTGGTGCAGTGACATTTTTCAGCAGTCTGTCATTCGGTTTAGGGGTGCTGCAGGTTACTGTCCATCAAAGGCTGTGTCTGGGTGTTTTCTGAAGCCCAGTTGTCATTTGGGACCACCAGATCCAGTGAAAGGAGTTGGCTGCTTCCATGAGTAAAGTGGTGACCAGGTCTTCGCCAAGAGCCCTTTCTGATGACAGCAGTCCTCCTGGAGGCTGGCCATGGTTGCTGGGCCAGTAGCTACCATCACAGAGTCTGGTGAGAGGTGGGAGAAACATTTCATTACTAATCACTTAGTTAAAGAACAGTCTCTCCGTTCTGTTAGTGCATTTGGTTGTTACTTGGCAGTGCTGATGTGTATCTATGATAAATAAACCTCGGCTGCAGATTGTTCCTGACAGTTCATTGCAAATGCTTCACATGCATGTTGTTTGGTTGCACCAGTCACACAGCACTGCTTCTAAGCCCCAGTTGGCTGCTTCTCAGCCCCAGTTGCTTGTTTATCTTCTCTGATCAGATGACTCATGTAACCAAACAACAATATAATGGATTTCTGAATGGCTGCTTGTGCCATTTAACATTTCTGGAGAGATAGCTATTCTGCTGCGATAGCTTTCTGTTTCCACATTTGAGCTGAAAGTAAAGAAGGCTTGTTAGTGACGGACCATCTGTCTGAGCTGCACCAAGACAATCTGGGCTCTGCAAGTTCCCAGTTGACCAGGCAGACACGAAGGTGCAGCAAAGGGCACTGCGCTGTGCATTGCAAAGAGGAGCCACCATAATTTTGGCAATGCAAAACCCCCCACCACTCAATTTCCTTACAGAGGGTGGGATTTGGGCCATGAATAAGACAAGTGAGGAGGAAGATGGGCAAGACTGAAGCTGGAATGTGGTCACATTGACAATATTTCTGGTAATCAGTAGGCTGGTGCCCTCTCTGCTCAATCCAGAGTTGGATTTTGCCTGCAGGGAGCTAGTGCTTAATGAAGAGCCCTTCTGTTTGTCCCAGCTGGCCATCAGACAAGTAGCCTTGTAGTTCAACCTGGCAAGGTTTGGTGGAGCCATGTGCTGTGGACAGGGCTAGAGAATCCAGTGGAGAGTCTGGAGGAATTTGGAGACATGTTCCTTGGGGTCAGAGCCAGACCAAGAGTATTCCGTAACAGGCAATAATCCTTGCAACCAGTGCTTGCCAATGCTTGGCTTGACTTGAGTGTAAGTACTTCTGGGAGACTCCTGACCTTGCTGAATCTTTCTCGTAGTCCAAGGAAGATAAAGCACCTGCCTTGCTGAGACTGATCCTCTAGCAGGATGCTCTATCGATCCTTGTAACAGCCTCTCTGCATTTAGCTGCCCAAGCCAGGTCACCAAGCTCAACTTCAGAGGCAAGCTCTTTGGGAGGAGGGGTGTTGGACAGAAGAGTTGGATCAGCTTCCTACAGAACCCTTCCCCAGCTTTGAACATGCAGAGAGCTGGATTACAGTGGAGACATGTGAGAGTGGTATGAGAAGATGGGTGAGCAGACAAGGTGGTGAACTGTCGTGGTTTAGCCTCAGACGGCAACAAAGAACCACGTGCCGCTCGCTCGGGCCTTCCTAATACAGGAAGAATCAGAAGAAAAGGCAAGACTCTTGGGTTGAGACAAAGGCAGTTTAACAGGACAGCAAAGGGAACAAGCAAACAACAACAATAACACGGACAGAGGCATATACAAACACGATTACGGGACCGCCGCTACCCGCCGCTCACCGACCGGACCCGGGACGCCCCCGCCCGCTCCAAGCGGCGACTTCTTGCCCCCTCCCCCGGCAGCTCAGGGTGGGCATGGCTCACAGGGCATGGAATACCAGGGAAAATTAACCCTATCCCCGCCGGAACCAGGACATGAACTCACTCCTAGTTGGGTGGCACTGGTCTCCGTGGAGAAGCACTGAGTGGGATGGGGACTGGGACTTGTGACATTCAGGTTGGGACCCTCTCTAGCAATGCGGATTTGCTTTCTCCCTTCCTGACACAACTCCCTGATCCTCGAGCTACAGCTGTGGCCTTCCAAGCACCCACTCCTCCATACACATCATCTGGGATACCAGTATTCTGGTGCCCTTTGTCTTTGAAGAGGTGGTCTTGTAGGATGGAACTGGACCTTGAACCTCATCAGAGGTGTACAGGGGCCTAGCTGAGGGCCCAGGATCTCTGCTTTTGGGGGGAACCTTCCTGCTTTTGACTAACCCTTTCAGCAACAACTCATTTCCCTTCCTAGCCTTTCCAAGCAGATGGCTGGTGTGACACCATCAACAACCGGGCATACTGCCAGTATGATGGGGGTGACTGCTGCTCCTCCACACTGTCCTCCAGGAAGGTGAGCATCTTCTGTGGCTTTGGCCAGGATTTAGGATTAAGTGGTGACTGCTAGCTGTGCTCTTTGGCTTTGCTGGCTGTGGAACCAAGCCTGCAATGCAATTCTCCCACGAACAGAAAACAAACCCATGATTTTAAACCAAAGCCAGCTGAAGCTGATAGACCTCATCCCACTGATTACAGTGGGGTTTGGAACCAGGCCAGCAGGACTGAAAGCTCAGCCCAGCTCCCACTGATGTTCATGGGGTTCCCTCTCGATTTGGGAAATGAGTCCCAGAGAAATGACTTCCACAGAATGTAGTGCTAGCCAGAAGTCACCTTGTCGGATAACTGATCGATCTCAAGGGGGTTTTGGTATGGTCCATTGGCATCCGCTATGGGCTGTCTTTCCCTCCCAATTCTTCTGGGGAGGGAAGGAGGGAGGAACAGCATAGAGGGAGCAACTTGGTGTTGGGGTTGCACAGACTTTGTCTGCCATCACAACCTCCCCTCCCACCTAACTTGCTATCCAGCACTCACAGCCCATCCTTCCTAAGCATATTCAAAAGCAAAACAAACCATAGGGCACGCGATAATTTCTCACTGCAAAAATATGTGAATTTGGATCTTCTCATCTTTGTTGTGGAGCTTGAATCATTTCTCCTTTCATCACACATGTAGACACAGAGAAAAGAAAAAATAAAATCCTGGGAAGATCCAGTTGAGATAGGAGGGAAAAGGCTTTACACCCAAGTGATGAGTGAAACCTCCACAGCAATATCATGACATCTTGGAGCAAGGCATGGCTCTCAGGAGGTCTGAGACATCTGAATCCCTGGCCAAAATAAAGCACGGGTTTGCAGTGGAAGGTGGGGGAATTCAGTCCCATGGCTCTCAGGAGACCCAGCCCCAGCTCACATCCCCCACAGGTCCCAGATCTCCCACAGCACAAGCCTCCAGTGCTTCGCTGCTAAGGCAGATGCAGGAATATGGGGTTCAACCACCAAACAGGCTCCAGCCTCTCACTGGCCCAGGCTGCGAAAAATCAAATGTCCTTCTACAGTAAGGAAAACTCCTGGCTCTGAGCCTGGTTTGTGTAAAACCTTTGGAGGAAAGTTTCCTCAGCTCCTACAGCCCATGGCTGGGCAACTGTCAACCAGGAGCCACATGCTCTGGTGGTGCCCTCCCACCTTGCTCTGCTGCCACCAGCTAAGGTGACATAAGCTTGCTCGTCCACATTCAGTTGTTGTAGAGAAAGCAATGTGCAATGACCCTCTCTACTTACATGGGGTGTCTCAAAGCAGCACAGCTTATGTGTGACCCTAGACAGACCCATTGCCTGCCCCACCATTCCTGCTCGTACAGCGTCCAGCCTGCCTGAGTTTTCTTAATCCATAATGCACAAGAACTATATGCATCTACCCTGGCTCCTACATTGGGTAGTATGGAGGCCACACTTTGCAGCTGAGAGCTTGGTGGATTTCCTCTAAGAGGTGCAGAAGGCTATGCTACCTTCATTATTTGCTGAGCCTGGAAGACCCAGGAGTAGCTTGAAGGACAGGTCCATGGACTCAGAAATGGACAAAGAGGTCTTTCTAACAGGAGCCAAAGTAAAACTGAAATCTAGAGGTGCCTCACCACTGACAACCCTAGGCAAAACGGCTCACACCCACCATGGGAGACTTCTCCCCAGGGTTTGACATTTGGGGTGCAAGACTCAAGGTGACTCTTGGTTGCAAAATTTGAAACACAGGTTAAAAAAAAGGAAACTGCTAAGAATAAAACTTAGCCGAGAAAACCCCATATCAGAGCCCATTTCTCAGCAAGCATGGAGCTTGGAAGTCTCCACACTGCCAACAACATCAGGGTGCAGCCCAAAGTGTCTATCTGTCTGTATTGGGATGGAGAGGGCTTGCAGAGGCATTGGGGTACTGCCGGGCCAGAGAGCTCAAAGCAGAGGCTTACATCTCCCTTTGGTCCCCTCAGGTGATCCCATTTGCTGCCGACTGCGACCAGGATGAATGCACATGCCGTGATCCAGCGGCTGAGGAGAACCAGTAGAGGCACCACGAAGGGCCTCTCTTCGGTCAGGCGAGCGCCAGAGGAGCAAAGGGGCAGCAATGGGGGCCACTGGGGAATGGTGGGGTTTGAGGAGGCAGGAGGCATCAGGAAGAGCTGGGCAGGGGGATGGTGAATGCACACAGAGGGCATGGGTCAAGGCCACTGAGTAGCCAGCGGGCTGCGGTGCAGGAGGGCAGGCGCGTGGCGGTCCCCTCCCAATCGCTGCTCCCTCCTGAACCCAGCTGGGACACGGGGGCCTGGTGCACACTCAAGTGGCTCAGCCAGGGGTCCGGCGCCGCCTCAGCCACACAGTAGGCTGGGCTCCATGCCAAGAGCCCAGGCACTGCCACGGACATTTGTCCTGGTCCAGCATCTGGGTGTCTGTCTTCGCTCTGGATTTTGTCACCTATTTACCCCCCTCTGCTGTACAGGCTTCTTTACCAAGGTTGAGGTAGTTGTGATCTCTCTGCAAATATTTAAATTTAATTATATATATATATATACACATATATATAATATATATATAAATATATATTATATTTTCTTTGCTCTTGATGAAGCTGAGAAAGGATGTCCTTTGTCACACACCTATGCTGCTGTGAAGTAGAAACCATTGGGAAAAGCACAGGTCCGGGTGAGAGGAGCAGGGAATTTCCTCTTCATTTCTGAGAGGGAGCTGGATGGAGGACAGAGAGAGAAGCCAAACACCCAGGCTACACTAGGAGAGCGCTCCCCAGGCAGGCGGCATGGAGGCTGTGACCTCAAGGTGCTCTCGGCATCTTGCAGGCACCAAGTTTTGCCCTTGGGATTTGCCAGTGCTTTGCCTTGCTCTGCTTAGGGTCAGGATTTTGAGGTTGAGAAGAAACGCTGCTGTTCCCTTACATCACCTTGATGAGCCCAGCAGATTGGGTGAGCACTGCTGCCCCAAAGGGCACCACAGGTGCCTGTCACCCATTATTTCAGAGGCCTCTGGGAAGGGTTACGTGTCCATGGGGATTGCTGCGTGGTCAGTAGGAGCAAAGACATGCAACGGTCCCTTTCTGCCTCACTCACCCTGGTCACTGCACACCCAACTAGAGGAGGAATATAGTGGGCAACCCAGAGTAACTGTATGATGCTTTGAATGAAGGACGACGAGGTGGTCCTTCTCTCTTTCCCCATGTCCCCTTTCCAAACATGATCTTCAACAGTGTTACCAGCAGTTCCCGGAGGAGACCAGACCCAGTAATGCAAGGAGAGACAGGAAGACAGGACCTGAACAACCCGTCAGGAGACTTTGAGCACCATCTTTTCCCATTGAGATTTTCCTGATTATGATCTCTATGGCTGAGCCCATTACGGTAGACATACAGTCACTGACTTCCACAAGTCTCTCGCTGCTGTAGGCACTTCGTGAAAATCTTCAGGTTCACTTCTAGCCCCAAAGAAGCCCAGCTAGAAACTTTGACCCCCATAGTTGATTCCCAGAAGCTCAGCTTGGCAGCTTGGACGCAGGCCCATAGAGGCAGTCAGTAGGGAAGGTGCCTGGCTCCAGCTGGGGTTATCGCTGATGGTTTTGTGCTGCAAAGAGGTAGAGAAAAGGGTTAGAAAGAGGAGAGCAGAAAAGGGACCACAGAGTAGGAGTATGGATACCCGGGTGTGCCACCAGGTTGGGACCAAGAAACCCAAGGCTTCCTCTGCTGCGTTCTCCCACATGGCCTGTGCCAGTGGAGCCAGGCTCCAAGCCAGGGTTTCTCCAGCACAAGAACGATGGAGAGAGGGTGACACAGTGTGGACAGACCGGGGATTTTCAAGGCATCCTTTGACGTTCCCTAGCTACCTACCTCCCCTCCCCTTTTTGTCAGGCATCTCCTAACGCAATTTTTGGCTGCAGGACAGCAGTAGGGGCAGAGGTACCTGGACATCCCACCAGCGTCCAGGCAGAGGATGCCTTGACCTTCTCCAAGCCCTTTCCTCATCCCAAGTGTGCCCATCGCCCATCGCCCAGGTCACCTCCTGCCTGCCCTGGCCTAGGCAGGGATCCGCAGGGGGCATGATGGGTCCCATCTCCTCTTGAATCAGGGATGCACTGACATTTTTGTTCCCATCGTGCATAGGTGACAACAGCTGGGGTTTTAACGCAAATGCAACTTTTGGACAGAGATCCATTTTTTCAATCAAAAAAAAAACCCAACAAAAAACGAAGGAAATTTTTAAAAAAAGCCCTTTGAGACTTTTCTGTCCCCAATGCCCCCAGAAGGTGCAACTCGGGCAGCTTGTCCTGCTCTACCAGCACAGGGAAGGGGAAATTCAGGGGTCTCAGCACAGAGCAGAGGGGGACATGGCAGCCCCCCCTGCTGGTGGGGATGGTGGGGACATGGGATGAGGGTGACACACAAAGGGAGATTGGAGAATTTCAAGTCCCGGCATCTTGCAATGCCAAACCCTTCCCTGCCTGGCATTAGTGTTACCTAGATGCCTACGTGTTTACATGTCAAATTTTCACCCTTTTTGCATGAAAAACCTGGTCTCAGCAATGGTTCATTCCTGCTTACCAGTGTGTACAGGGAAGGGGCCATGCCCCATAGATAGGGGAACCGGGGGTGGGGAGAGGTGCTGGCTTGGCTGACAGAGATTTGTGCTTCTCATGAATGGATAGCTTCTACGTACCGAAATATTGTTCTTCTATAGCGACACTGAGCATTTTTTGTCCCCTTTAGGGTTTTATTCACAATGGAGGCTGCTATTTTTATTTTTTTGTATTTGATAATTATTTTTTATAAAAATCTATGAAAAATAAATAATCTTCTCATCCTCTACCTCTTTTGTCTCCTTGCTTCACCCAAGGAGGGGCCAGGCTAGGGGAGGGAGGTGGTTCATCTGCTTCCAGCACCCTGGGTCCCACACACCTTTCTCTGCCCCAAACTATGGGTTCTCCCAGCACCGTCTCAGTCCAGTGGGAGACCCCCTTTGGGTTTTGGGTTGGGGACCCCCGCCCCTTCCCTCCAGTGCTCTCCCTGTTCAAGGCTGACATCCAGGCGGCTTTTGCTGTGCCACCAACTGTGAGGACACTTTTGCAGATGGTCTTCTGCTGCTTATGCCACAAACTGGTCCATTGCCAATCACCTTTTGTAATTAACCCACCTTAAAGGTAGGAAAAACATGTGTGTGTGTGTGTGTGTTCACATGCTGCCTCCCTGGGGACAGGGAGCAGAGGGTGGGTCATGCCAGAGCCAGAGAGACATGCCAAGTGGCGTCTTGGCAAAAGAGCTAAAACCAAAGACAATCAATCAAAGAAGTTGCTTAAAGATTTTGGGAATTTTTTTTTTTTAAGCAACCGGATAACCTTTGTACATATGGACTGGGAAACACCAAAAAGCCCAGCACAAGGTAGGTGACAGCCCATGGTGTGTGGGCAGCCATCTCCAGCTTCCCCATTGGATGGTGGTGAGCCCAAGCCACCCATCTCCACTTCAGTGCACCACCAGCACAAAGCATGACACGGACCAGGGCAAGCTGGTGCCATAATACCAGCTGAAGCTCCTCCCGTGTACAGACCCAAATCCACAAATATCCTGTGTCACCAAGACAGGGGACATCCAAGGAGTGCGTTAGGACTAACCCTAACCCTCATGGGTTAGGACTTCACCTCAAAGATGCCCACAGCTGCTCTGCTCTGACCAGTTGGCCAAATCAGCGTTTCTGGTACTCTGGAAAAGGGTATTTGCAGCATTCAATGAAGCAGCCTGTCCTGTGGAGCCTGCTGCAACCACAGCCCTGTGTGTCCCCAGCCATACCTGTGCATCTCCTCCAGACCGGGGCACCTGGAGCATCTGGGACAGGTTTGAAAGTCCGACCAACCCCCACGATGGAAGGCTATCGTGACAGTGGCATGAGGAGGGACAGCGGAGGCTTCTCCCCCTAGGAGTCTTTCCCTGTTGCTATTCCCAATTCCCAGTGGCCCCCACACAGCCAGGTCTCCCAGGGTGCTGGGTACAGAGCCACCAAGCCATGATGGTCTGCAGTGGCCACAGCTGGTAGCAACATCTGCAACAGGAACAGCATGCCCTGTGGTTGCTTTCTCAGGGCTTGCAGGGTGGTTTACCGGAAGGAGATACTGCTTTTCATAGACTTTGGGGAAAGAGGATTGCAGGGGTTTTCTTCTTCCCACTGCTACCTTTTCCACTGTTCAGGGTTTTTTTGGTGTATACTTTATGGGTATTTTTTCCTCCTATTTTAAGGCAGTTTCAACTGATCAAATAAAATGGCCCTGAAAAAAGTCTTGGTTTCCAAGAGCAGAACAAGCAAGTACAAATGGCAGATAACAAAATCCAGGCTGCATTTCCAATGGACCAGTTCTGGGGACATTTCAAGCCTCTCCACGCATCAGACGGGCAAGATAGTCCCTCAAGGAGCCCCTTTGCTGTTTCACAGCTCAGCGCAGGGTTTGAAAAGGCCAAAGCTGTGCTAGGAGCTATTTCTCTTTCCTTCATCATGTGCCTCACCTGGAAGCAATGGAGAAGGTAAGTCACGGCTGAGCAAGTGGAGAGATTAGAAAGGACTGAAAAACACAAGCACTTGCAGTGGGTCAGGGTCCGGGGCGCTGCTGGACACCAGGGGGCAATGCCAAGGCTACAAAAAGCAATGAAATCCCAAATTTCCTCCTGCGGGGCTGACGTGAGCATGTCAAGGGCCCTGGAGAGGAGCAATGGGCTGAGAAAATGGAAGGAAAAGTCCCCAACACAGGGTATCCTGTGCTGCCCTGGCAGCTGGCTCAGCAGGGAGCACCTGGGGACAAGGAGCTGCGTCTGCCACCAGAGGCCAAGGTGCCCTTCCCGTCACAGCTGTCATTGCAGCCATGTGCAACCAGTCCTGATCGAAACAAACGGAGGTGCTTTGGGTTTGTGTTGCTCCTGGAAGCAAGCGAGGCCCCAGCAAACCCTCAGTCTTTCTGGCTGCCTGTGCCGGAGCAGCTGGGAATGCACAGGGGCATGCAGGCAGGGCTGCAGGCAGGGTTGCCTCCAGTGCTGGCCCTTGTACCATGTCCAGGGGGTTAGGGCTGGGATGGAGATGCTCAAAAGCCAAAGGGGGTATACTCCTGCTGGGGACAGTCAACTCACCCTGAGTCTCGCTCCTCATTATCTTCAATTTCCTTTGTTGTGTCTTTAAACCCCGCTCCCTCTTCCTCCAGCCATCTCTGATGGCCATGTACCTCCCTTTGCTCCACACCAGCCTCTCCTTCACTTCTGGTCTTTGCACGGACTCTCACATTGCTTCCTGGAGGAGGAACATCATCTCCTGGTGACATCAGATGTCCTCTCTGGAGCAAAGGTCCCCAAATCATGAACTTCCACTGGGGCTAGATTTGCATCCACAGAGGACAGCAGATTAAGGGGTCTCACAGCCCCAGACAACCATTTTTAAATCAAAAAGGGCAGCTGTCTATGGCAGTAGCCAAGTGACGAGCTGTTTTCCCATCCCATCCCCTCCTTTCTGCCAAACACCCAGCCCCAAGGCAAGAGATGCCAACCCCTGTGTCCCCAAGATGAGGGGGACATAGAATCATAGAATGTGTTGGGTTGGAAGGGACCTTTAAAGGTCCCCTGCAGTGAGCAGGGACATCTTTAACTAGATCAGATTGCTCAGAGCCTCTTCAAGCCTGGCCTTGAATGTCTCCAGGTATGGGGCCTCCACCACTTCTCTTGGCAACCTGTTCCAGTATCTCACCACCCTCATTGTAAAGAACTTCTTCCTAATGTCTAATATAAACCTGCCCTGCTCTAGTTGCCCCTTGTCCTATTGCTACATGCCCTTGTAAACAGCCCCTCCCCGGCTTTCCTTCAGGTACTGGAAGGCCGCTATAAGGTCTCCCCGGAGCCTTCTCTTCTCCAGGCTGAACAACTCCAACTCTCTCAGCCTGTCCTCACAGCAGAGGGGCTCCAGCCCTCTGATCATCCTTGTGGCCCTCCTCTGGACCCACTCCAACAGGTCCATGTCCTTCTTGTGCTGAGTGCTCCAGAGCTGGACACAGTACTCCAGGTGGGGTCTCACCAGAGCAGAGTAGAGGGGGAGAATCACCTCTCTCGATCTGATGGTCACACCGCTTTTGGTGTAACCTGGGATGCAACTGGCTGCCTGGGCTGCGAGTGTACATTGTTGGCTCAAGTCCAGGTTTTCATCCACGAGTACCCCCAAGTCCTTTTCCGCAGGGCTGCTCTCTATCACATCAACCCCCAGACTGTATTGATAACAAGGATTATTCCAACCCAAGTGCAGGACCTTGCACTTGGCCTGGTTGAACTTCATGAAGTTAGCATGGGCCCACCTCTCTAGCTTGTCCAGGTCCCTCTGGATGACATTCCACCCCTCTGGCATGTTGACCACATGACACAGCTTGGTGTTATCTGCAATCTTGCCGAGGGTGCACTTGATCCCACCATTTATATAACTGTTGAAGATATTAAACAGCACCAGTGCCAGTATGGATCCCTGAGGGACACTGTCGTCCCTCTCCATCTGGACATCGAGCCATTGATCACTACCCTCTGGATGTGACCATCTATCCAGTTCCTTATCCACCGAACGGTTCACCCATCAAATCAGTATCTCTCCAACTTAGAGAGACGGATGTTGTGGGGGACCATGTCAAAGGCCTTGCGGAAGTTCAGATAGATGATATCCATTGCTCTTCCCTTGTCCACCGATGTAGTCACTCCATTGTAGGAAGCCACTAGGTTGGTCAGGCAGGAGTTGTCCTTACTAAAGGCATGCTGGCTGTCTCAAATCACCTCCCTGTTCTCCATGTGCCTTAGCATAGATTCTAGGAGGATGTGTTCCATGATCTTCCCAGGCAGAGAGGTGAGGCTGATAGGTTGTTGTTCCCAGGGTCCTCCTTTCTACCCTTTTTAAAAATGGGTGTAATGTTTCCCTTCTTCTAGTCACCAGGGACTTCACCTGACTGCCATGACTTTTCAAATATCATGGAGAATGGCTTGGCAATTACATCAGCCAATTCCCTCAGGACTCTGGGGTGCATCTCATCAGGTCACATGGACTTGTGTGTGTTCAGGTTCCTCTGGTGGTCAAGAATCTTGTCTTCACTTAGTGGGAGGGACTTTGTCCCGCAGGTCCCTGTCTTGTGGTCCTTCAACTTGGGAGGTGTGAGGAGAAAGGTTGGCAGTGAAACCCAAGGCAAAAAAGTTTCTAGGAATCTCAGCCTTCTCCTTGTCTGTTGTTATCAGTTTGCCACCCTTGCTCAGCGGGGGGATATGCTTTCTTTAACCTTCCTTTTCTGGTTGACATACCTGTAGAAGCCCTTCTTGTTATTCTTAGCATCCCTTGCCAAGGTCAGCTCCAGCCGTGCCTTGGCCTTCCTGACCTCATCCCTACATAACCAGGCAGCGTCCCTATACTCTTCCCAGGATACCTGATCCTGCTTGAACTGCCTGTGCAGTTCCTTCTTGCCTTTTAGTTTGACAGCAGGTCCCAGCTCAGCCATTCTGGTCTCTTCCCTTTCTTGCTTGATTTCTTACACCTGGAGATCAAGAGCTCTTGTGCTCTATGGAAAGCATCCTTAAAGATCTGCCAGATCTGTTCTCCCCCCTTGTCCCTGAGAACCATCTCCCAAGGAGTCCTATTGCCTAACTCCTTGAAGATCTGGAGGGTTGCTTTCCTAAAATTCAGGGTCCTGACTACGCTCCTTGTATGACACATAGCCCTTAGGACCATGAACTTAGGACTGCGATCCCTTAGGACTGCAGTGCATGATCACTGCAGCCCAGGCTTTTGACATACAGTTGAGCAGGGTGGTGGCTTTTTCAGCAACACACTGGATCTGAAAAGCTTTGTTAGCCAGATCGAGAAGACCACACAGTCAGTCATTAAGAAACAGGGCAGCCACCAGGACCAAGGTGGGGACACGGTGCCTTGTGTGAGGGCCCCAGAAGCGCCACATCATTCATGCATGCGCTGAAATGCAGAAATCCGTGCTGGTACATACCTGAGGATGAATAGGGACCGCCGGCCAACAGCAACCCTTCCAACATGCACATATATTACCAAACACTTCCTAAATAGCTGCCATTTTGTGTCAACTGGTGACACATCTTTTATAAAGGTCCACTTGCTTTTTGGGGTGGTTTTCTCCAAACCCCCATTACTTGCAAGCCAGATGACCCCCGAGGAGATTTGCTCTGGCAAAGGTCTGATGAGCCAGCCGTGCTGAGACCTTCTTACATAGCAGCTCAGGCTTGCGACTGCATGCCTCGCTGCCATGCAGCCCCTCTTCTCCTCCTCCTCCTCACGTCTCATTCCACAGCCATGGGTTATTGTGCAATGAGACGGTGGCAGCCACAGCACTTAACTGCATGGAAAATAGCAAAAGGAAAGTATTGTGTGTATTTTTAACTTATTTTCCTGCAATTTAGCAGTGGGGGAAAAAAAAAAAATCAAGTTGTTCCATGAGATGTAATGAAGTCCGGTTTCCTATGGATTCATGTGCTATAGTCCCTAAATCCTCCCTCTCCCATGTCCTCCCAGGCATCCTGTCTGCCTGCCCACAGTAATCCCCAGCACTGCCTGGGTCTCCCACCCATCTGGCAGGGCAGGTGGCAATACACACTGGGCTCGGCCAAGGGGCCAGCCACTACAAGTGCTAATGGCCTGAACACTAGACACAACACTGCTCTCTCTAAGTGACTTCTAAGGCATCCTTTGTGTCTCTCATCTCTGCTCAGGCACTGATTTTTGCATTGTTCGGAGGACATTAATATTTTTGATGCTGCTAGTCTTCCGTCAAAAGTCTGCCAGATGGACCAGGAAGTTCTCAGGGGGTGGTTGACTGCCAGATAGCACCATCCCAATCCACCTTATACCCTAAAAAGACAGGCTAAAAGGAGCTTTTTCTGACTCTGCTCCCAAAGTTCCAACACCCACATTGGTTTGTAAAGCAAGGACTGAGAGCCCCTCATGGACGGTATGTAAATGCAGTATTCCCCACAAAACCCGAGGGTGCCTGCAGGCATATGCACTTCGCCGTGCCCAGCAGAGAAGGTTGGCAAGGCGAGGTGCAGGACACAGCTCTCCTTGTGTTGTGCTGAGTGGTTCGGGACTTCACTAACCCAGTGGGCAGACAGGCTAATGCTAAACTTGTGTGAAGACGCACCCAAGTTCAAAGGCTGGGAGTGTTTCATCCGCTACCAAAAGATGACATCAACTGCACCAAAACTATAAACAAACACTCCAGTTTGCCAGAGCCACAGATTAATAACAGCTCCATTTAATAATCAGTTAAATTATCATCTGGAGTTTTACATAGTGTTACAATGATTTTTTTGTTGTTGGTGCTGCTGTTGTTTAAGACCTTTTTTTTTTTAAGTAATCCAGAAGGGTTTTGTGTTTCTTGCTGTGTGGCTATCTCACCCTAAAGCACCCTACTTTCAATCTACAGTAGTAAAACGTCACATTAGAGTTTTAATAGAACATCAAGGAACATGAATTGTAGCCATCTTTGTAAAGAAAAGGACCAAAACATCTTTATATGTTAAATAACTCTACAACAAGTAAAAGGTAGTAATGCTATTACAGGGGTATGGGTGCAGCAAAGAAAACATAATGGCCCAGAGGTTCATCTCAGGTGAATGATCATTCAGTTAATTAATAAAACAAGAAGAGAGGGCGGGGGGTGAGGGAGGTTGCACAAATGTACAGAAAGCAGTGTCTTCTCCAGCTTTTTTGTGGTTGGCAGCATGAGAAGACACAGGAGTCTGAGAGAGAAAATACTGTGTAGGATACTGTGGCAGATGCAGATGGTGTCAGCTCTGCAGGGAAGGGCATGCCTTGGGGCTGTCCCATGGCTGTTGTGAGTGAGCAAGCCCCCTGCTACACATCTCACCCAGGCCAGGTCTGCAGCCATGGTGCAACCCCCCCACTGTGGTCTAGGCCCCCATGGCAGGCTGTTGGCGCTTGTCTGAGATGGGCTCATGTATGTATCTGGGGGGTTTTGGCAAGAAAATCTAAGTTCGAGCAAAATTCTGAGTTGCAAAGCCAGAGTGAAGAAACCAAGAAGGGAGCCTTCACAAAGCCACGGCCATCATGAAAATGGCTCCGCAGAAGTGCCACACTGGCAGGACCTGCCGGCACAGCAGGTGCAGCAACACCACGGCGGTCAACCAGGCAGAGCACAGCCCCCCCAGCAGACTGCACAGTCCATCACAGGATGGGGATGCCAAGTCACGTCCAACTGTGCAAGGGTGATACTGAAGGACCGTGAACTGGTGGCTTTCCTCTCTCCCTCTGGGGTGGTCCATCTCCCAGCCCACAGGGAAGCTGGATCCAAGGGAGAAGAGCCCAGCCTGGCCGGCTGATGATGCTGCAGGGTTCTGGTTGACCATGCAAGGGCTTTGAAATGTGAGCAGAGAAGCAGAACAGAAATATCTGCAGAGCCCCAGTGCAAATCTTGGGGCAGGATGAAAAAGTAACCTAGGCAGGTGTGAATGGGTGGGGCGTCCGGGGTTTTCCTGGCAGCATCGCAGCTAGTGGCTGGCAGACTGCACTGCTCCTGTCCCTGCTGCTGTACCTAGTAAGCAATAAAAGAGAGGAGTCTGCTACCCAAAGGAAAACAGTCTGCGTTTCATATAAAGGCCACGTAAGTGGTATTACTTGGCAAGCAACCAACTTGTGTCTGGGCCAGAGCAGCCTTCACTCAAGCATCCCTCCGAGGCATTGAGCAGAGGTGCCCTTTGCCCATCCCTGGATGGCTGCCTGGCTGGAAGTTAAAAGTTGTCTCAGTGTCCACTGGGAGAAGTGAGAGGATAAACCAAAGCATCTTGGCCAAGATTGCCCGTGGCTGAAAGGAAAAGGAGCAACAGCTCAGTATGGATCACCTGCCCACACATACCTGTGCACAGAGGTGGCGCTGGTCTTGCTCTGAGCCCCAAGCCCTTGGCAGCATCGGGCACATCAAAATATAAGGAGAAACATGGAAGAAAAAGCCAAAAGGACCCAGTAGACTTCTTCCTTGCAAAGAGCAGGTGTTTGCCCAAAGACCGCTTACAGACACAACACTGGGACACCCAGGTAACACTGACTGCTAGTGACTGCTCCCCAGTCTAGGCCAGATGCCCCTGGAGGAGAGGTCTGCCCATGAGAAGCCACGTGTTGTCCAGCAGGAAGATACTGAACTGTTGTTGTGCAAATACCGTGATGCAGCGCTGTCTGCTGTGACCGGCTGCGGATCACAGCCGCCTCCCTCCCAGCACCACGCAAATATTCGAGCTGTGTCCTTGGCAGGTAGCAGGAGGAATGAGGCAGAAAATCGTAAGAGACCGTCTGAAGATTGCTCCTGCCAAGACTGAAAAAAAAATGAAAAGGAAATTTCTTTCTGAAGAGGCATCGTAAAAATCCCACTGTAGGGCTTGTCCAGATCAAAAGTGCACAGCTGGCAAGTCCAGAGATGCCTCCTCTGCAAAGAAGGCTGGAAGCTGAAGCTAAAAGGAAGCCGTTTGCTGCCTCCAACACTGTCAGTGGTAACAGGGTTTTCGGGAACAGTTTGCTCTGAACTGAGCCCAGTGTCCCAGGACAACCTCAGCTCTCTGGTTTAAAAAAAAAAGTCACCAGTGAGAGCTGCAGATGTGAGCCTGAACACGGGCAAGCAACACCCCCAGAAGCCTGCCCGTCACACCAAGTCACTGAGCCCTCTTTGGGACGAGGACCTCTGGGACCGTTGTGCAATGCTGCATCGGGGTACACAACACCTCACACCCCTCGCCATGCAGAGCCTGCGCTATGCCATGGCTACAGGGCGGCTGGTGCAGAAGGCAACCTCGTCTGTGCCGTATGGGTGCTGCTGTCTTGACTGGGGCTCTCCTGAGCAGTAGTTTGACATTGCTTTGAAGTCTTTATTATGGTGGGTTAAAAAAAAAAACGGAAGGGATTTTTAAGTTGACTTCTAAGGAATTTGGTCCCACAAGAAGAAAGATGATGATGTCCAGCTGACCACTGGCCCTGAGACCAAGCTGCCCTCTTGGAGCAAATGTGGGCTTTGACTATCACAGAAGAACCTGAGGAGATGGGGGTCACCAATGCCCCCCTCTCCTTGCCCCAGATGATGGCGCCCCACTCCTGCCTTGCAGTGGCACCATCACTTAGCCAGGTCTCATCCAGACCTCATGCTTTACAATTGCCAAAAAAACAACAATCCCAATTCTCTTGGCTGCCCAGTAGCTGGTTTGCTCAGCCACAACCATTAGCATCTCAACCTGACCTCCATGCCCTGCTTCCATTTTCCCAACCCTGCATCGCTTGCTGTCCCCTCATGCTTGTGTCACCGTGTTTCTCTCGTGACCAGTGTCCCCCACCCTCGGGGATGTTCCCCACAGCCAGAGCAGAGATGGGGCAGGCAGAAAGAGCTGTTCCCTTCCAACCTGCCCTCTCCACTGATGCTGAGGAACCTCTTGGCAAAATGAATAAAACAAATCCAAGAAAACTGGGTCCCACAAGACTTCTAACTAGAAAGGCTTTTGGCAAAGTCAAAGAAGAAACTAATACTGAGTCAGTCCTGCACAGAGTCCAAATTTTTGCCTCCAGAAACATCAGTGACACCCTCCCCGCCGTGGGTTCATGTATAAAACCTTCACAAATGCCCATGGGAAGGCCAGCATGAAAGCGGGCACCCACAACTCTCAGTAGTCCTTGTCACCATAGTCATTGTAAAGGACACTCAGCGTCTGCTCCTCGCACGTCTTCTTGAGGTCCCGGCTGAGCTCTGACCAGTCGAGCCCGTAGGGCTTGATCTCACTGTAGCGGCACGCGAGGTACTTAAGGGACGAGCGCTGGAGGCTGATCTTGGGCTCTTGCAGGAGGCTGTTACACCAGTTGCTGAGGTCTCCCAGCTGCGAGAGGATGAGGCCAGCTTTCCTGCAGTGAGGGCAGGCAGGGGGAGATGCCAGGAGGAATGGACAGTGAGGTGTCAGCCAGGGCGATGGAGACAACATGGGGGGATGGTGGGAAAGGCAGAAGGAACGTATGAGGAGAGAAAAGCAAAGAGAGTTAAGGACTCCACGGGAGCTCCTGGACAGAGAAGAGACAATGCAAGAGTTGGGCAGTGAGGAGGGTAGAAGAGCAGAGCCTGACCCGGCTGGGATAAGGAGGGATGGGGGGGACACACTGCAAGTCTAAATTCATGCCCCTACCTGGGTCACAGGTGCCCACACCACCACCACGATGCTGAACCTGCTGCACTGGTCTTGGGACTTGCCTTATGCTTTTCTGCCCTGTCCCCCCTTGCCTTATGCTTTCCTGTCCCTGTCCACCCCATATCATCCCCCACAAGAAGGCTAGGTTTGCCGAGGGTTTAGTAAGGGGACAGTCACAGGTGTAGCTGTGAAATCTCCAACACCCTTTGGGATGGACATCATGAATGACTCAAATGGCACCACCACTCACTGCTGCAGCTACTGGACCCCAAATACAACAGGATGGGAAAGTGGGAGCAAACAGCACTGCAGGCAGTGGGTTGGGAAATGCTAGAAGGTATCAGGCACAACATGTGTGGCCAGTCCAGGGCAGTGTCACCATGTGTGTCCTCTCCACCAAGTGCACGTGTTGCAAGTCTGGGAACTGTGCCGGTCACACATGGCTTTGTATAGGACACTTCCATTAACATGTCAGGGCACGGAAAAGATGGGCATGCCGGGAGCATCGCTCCCTTGCTGTGACACGGCTGAGTGGGACGTGGGAGAGGAAACGTATGGTTTTGGGGACCAGCATGCAGAGACGTCAGTCTGCACTTAAACTAACACATAACAAGTATGTGTTAGCTTAAACCTGCGCTCCAAAATACATGTAGGATGCAGAGGGGAGCATGGGATGAGGTAGGCAGCGGATGCTCAAACCAGCATGGCAGCAGGACTGCCCAAAAGAACAGAAGGAAGGAGAAGGAGATTTAGGGAATAAAAAAAAAAACCACCACCACTAAAAATATCATGCCTTTCATCTGTATTAGTCTGGCTTGGGGGTAGGGGTCTGCATGGAAGGCTGAAGGTGAGATAAACATTATGATCCTCATAAGACATAAGTACAATGAATGACCCTCCTGATACATGACTTGTAGCGTTTAGTAGTGGTTTAAGAAACGTGTCTCAAAGGACATCGTGCAAACTAGAAGGAATATACTGAGGCATACAGCATAGGTTTGATCCAAAATGCCTCTGAGACAGCAAGGGATGCGGCAGAGCTCCCCCATTCTTTGCAAGTGCAAACACATCCTCCAATTGCAGAGGACAAAATGAGGAGAGGCAAGTCACGGCAGTAGCATTTGGTAAAGAGCCACAACCCAGCCAAGGAAGGCAGGAGAGGTCGGGTGACAGGGAGAGGAGGTCCAGGAGGAATCCGTTTTCAGCAGCAGACAGACTTGCAGCACTCCCAGGGCAATATAGCCTCGGTGTGCCCTTGTTCTGGTAGTGAGAAAGTGCTAAATTACCAACCCCTCATGTTGGAAGAGATACTGGAAGAGCGCACAGCATCCTGGCCAAATGTGACCTCAATTATGTTCTCTTCTTTTCATGTTTTTCCTCTTAAAATTGTGCTTCTAATGCTTTTATAAGAAAAACAGTTCGTTCAGATAAAATACATTATTTTAATTTTAAACTTCTCTAGCACTTTGGGTGATTTCCAGGGAATCTGGCAAATGTGGAGGTAATGGGTTCAAATTAAGTGTCTTGCAGGTATTGCATGTGCCTGGAAACCAAGACAAAATTTTAAGTGTCTCAGGAGCTGGGCTAAGTTTCCTAGCCAGTTTCAAGGTCTATTTGAGGATTGGTATACACAGGGAAGAGAAGATACATCCCCTTGGTAGCTGTAACTCAGCGTCTATTCTGCACGGAGTAGGCAGTGGAGGCAGAAATCACGATGCTGGGGAAAAAAACCAAAACCTCTTTGTCACACTCTTGCTTGGATTAGCAGAGGTTGTGTGTGGAGCCCATGGTTGTGTTGTGGCTGGTTTGACAGCTAAAGTGTGACTGTACTGACCTCAGAGTAACATCCACAGTCCCTCCACACCTTCCTCTAAGCCAGGTCCACCAGGAGAGAGCTGCTTGGAGAGGAGTGAATTTACCCCAGGCACAGCCAGAGCCAACCTTGGCTTTCCTGGAAAGGAAACCCTCAAGAGGTCCATCACAGTGCAGATGGTCATGCACAGCTCACCCCTTGCTATCCAGCTTCAGGTGGCTACAGCTCTGAGGGGCCGGTCTGGAGCCACCAAGAGGTTGTGCAGCTCTGCAGCCATGTGACACTTGCAGCCCTGGAGCTCACATCCAGACCACAGCAGAGAGGTGCAGGTGCTTAGCACAGTGCTGACTCTGGAGATAGCCATCCAAGCTGGCCGGGTCTTCCAGCTGTTGGAAGGTAGCAGACATATCAATCCTCTTGGTCCCCACACCTAGACCCCTGGGCGAGGTGCTGCAATTGCTTCTCTTTCTCCAGTGTCACAGGTACCCTAACAGGAATGCTGAATATGATCCTACAGATATTGGCCCAAAGCCCGTAGACACCACCAGACTTCACCAGTCTTTGCATCAAATCCTACTTTCGCTTGTTACTTGCTAGAAAATGACTTGCCTTTCCCTCTATTTGTTCTCCTGATGCAAAGTCCAGGGCTCTCTGCAGCCATTCTCATACTGGGAGGGAGCAACTTGCATTCGTAATCCCAGACAAGTTATCTGCATGCACCCTCGCTTCCTTCAGTCCAGTAGCCGGTATCGCTGAAAAGGGAGGTGAGCGTGCCCCGAGTGAGCAGAGCCAGAAGGCGGCATGGCCGCGTGGAGGAGGAGGGACATGGTAGAGTCAGTCGCGTGGATCCACATCCAGGACTTCAAAGGAGCATCAGCAACAGTCACACAAACACTCTGTCTGCTGGCTAAATAATGTCATCTGCAAGTGATTTGTCCTGTCACCACCAGTCTGGATGCTTCGCCCTCGCAGACGATCAAACAGGAGGCCTGCTTTCCAAGATTTGTCATCACCAGAACCCACTGCAGCTGCCTAAATGTGTCTTTCCAAGTAGTGCGAGCTGCAAACACTTCATCAGCAACTTGCGTCATCCCATCTTAAGTGCTCCAGCATTTCCAGAGGGTGGAATTAACCCTCTGGCTTATAGATTCACACAGCAAACAGTAATATTTGGGCAATTCAGTAGCATTTCTGGCTGCTCCATCCCAATGCACCTCTGCCTTGTGGGGATAAAGGAGGCAGCTTCCACCCTATGTTCTGGATGGTCCTTGGTCTCCTTGCTGAGGCAATGAGTAGCAGTGGCAATGCTTGGCCTCAGTGCTGGCAGTGGCTGTGGGATGACTCCAGTCTGTCACATAGGGAATTTTATGTAGTCCTCACGCAAACCATCACAACAGATGTCAGTTGGTCTGTGCAAACCACATCTGGAACTTTCACATCTGGAAATGGAGACAGAGCAGCATCACCGCAGCTGGGCTCGAGACAAAGGTGCGGCTTAAGTCCAAGCCTGCTGGTCACAATCGGTGTCATGGGAATGAAGCAACCCTGGGCAGAGAAGCTAGAGGGAACCTCAGCCTTAACAACAAGTCTCCACATACTGGGATGTCGCTACTGAGTTTTGAGGCTCTGCCTCAGAGAGTTTAAATTTCTTAGAACATAAATGGGAAAAGGGAAAAGAGGAGAGACACCAGCTTTGCTCCAGGGAGCAGGGGATCTCTTGGGAGTTTCCCACCAAAGCTGAACTAGGAGACATGCTTAAGAGACACTAAATTCAAGACAGGCACCAGATATTTGCTGAGTCTTTCTGACCTCATAGCAGAGAAGGTACACAAAGCATCTCCAATCCTCTGCTAGAAGTCCAGAAGCGATCACCTGGAAGACAGACAGTGGGGATACCAGCAAGAGGAGGTGTGGGGCAGGGGATAAGGTGGAGGCCATGCATTTCATAGATAGGAGCTGTTGCTGACGTACATTTGAAGTAATCTTGATTTCTGGATGGGCTCAAGACTCTGGTTCTTTGGAGGACAGATGTTACGAAACAGCACTGCAGCCCACACAATTTCCCAGCCTAGCTTGATAAACTGACTGGAAACATCCATGTTACTGGGAAACCATGCAGACCAAAAGTGGACTTCGAAGGACATGGGGAGAAGGGAACATCTGGCTGCTTTCACAAGCCTGTGGCATGAGGCACCCCATCCCCAGAGAGCTGGAGGGGCTGCAGTGACCTGGAGAAGCCCAGGAAGAGGACATAGTGCTCACTGAGGCACGAAGGGACTGTCTCAGCCAGGAAGAACACAGGGCAACCTCCCCAATAACCTACCATGGAAGCTCAGCACTGCCTGGGCACCAAAAATACTCACGTCCCTAAGATCACCCCACATTACCACAGACATGGATCAAAAGGAAGGGAACACATGTGCAATTCAGCGCCAAGGTCAATCCACTGCCTGCTTTGGACCACAAGTGACAGTGAGTTCAACGCACAGAGATGCATTCAACTCAAGCCAAAGCCCAGGAGGAGGAAAACCAAGCCTGACCTTGGCATGCACTTGGTCTGTGTGTTTCAGCAACTTCATTCAGCAGCTTCCACAACCAAGATCTTCTGTGTCAATTTGTCCAGTAGGCATGGAGGTACAACCACCTTCTTGCACTTCCTCTCCTCCATCAATGCCCAGGGCTCTTCTCCAGGGCCACCATGCTCCAACCATACTCCCTCCCTTCTCACCAGCAGCAACCTCCATTCCTCAAAGGTGCGCTATTTTTCTGAGATTTTCTGCCCTTTTGCCTGTGGCAGCAGCTACTGAGGGAAAAAGAGAATCTCATTCCTGTCCCCTTCTTACCCTACATGGAATAAAAGGACTAGGTAAAACTCCAGAGACGGTATAGGACTGATGAGATGGACAAGGACAATGGGTTGACAACGGTTACCTTTCACCTTGTCCTATGTTTATGCCCCTTCATGGGAGATGGCTGGACCCCGAACATATGCACAGCATCCAGCAAAACAGAAATCCCACTGTGAGACTCTAAGCTATATCATCAAAACAATTCATGAGATTTGCCAGAGAGCCACCTTCCTGGTGACCAACATCTATGAGGGCTAAGCATGTTGGTGGGCAGGCCTGTTTACGTAGCCAACCCAGCTCCAGAGCCTACCTGGGTCCCAGTTCATCTTCACAACGCCAAGTGAACTCCCCAAAGCTCTCATAGTGCTGGTTGTAGTGGTAAAGGACTCGGTGCAGGCTGGGGGAACCCAGGTCCAGTAGAGTGTTGTAGGCTGTTTGCTGCTCCTTGCCACTGGTATAGCCATTGAAGAGGTTGTAGATCTTGTCTGCTATTTCTGGGCAGAAGGACAGGGAATATTCAGTGGGGTGCAAGGAAAAACATGAACAAAGCCCACCAGGCTAAACCTCAGCTCTAGGGAAACCAAGACCAGAGCCAAGATTTTCCCCTGAGGTATGATTTATATCATATCAAGACAAGGTCCCAATGGAGGAGCAATAGAGTAGATGGCATTCTCTGGACTCAGTCCAGGTTAGGTGGTGTCATCAGGTATTGTTAGTGAAATATCATTTGTTTATGAGAAGGCACACAACTGGGGTTTCTTAAGCACAGACACCACCTCCACTATCTGTTGCTTTCAGGACAGGACAGGCAGGTCTTCTTGGTTATTTCATTATGTCCCGAGTGCTTGCCTCTCCACCCATCCTCCCACCAGCCCAGAGCACCTCTGTGTTTGTTTGTAGAGAGGATGTGTGCTTCCTGCTATGCTCCACACCAACGCTCAACACTATGTGGCAGCACCTGGGCCACCATGGGTGAAGGAGATGTAACAGCCAGGGCACGAGATGTGTGCAGGGACATGCTGGAAGGGGGAGCTCCCTGTTTCTGGTCCCAAGCATCACAGTCCAGCAGCTCCCTCCATCTCAC
Source organism: Chroicocephalus ridibundus (assembly GCF_963924245.1). Lineage (NCBI taxonomy): Eukaryota > Metazoa > Chordata > Aves > Charadriiformes > Laridae > Chroicocephalus > Chroicocephalus ridibundus. Next base: position 34,936,829 of record NC_086291.1, on the reverse strand, counting down.
CTTGAGCTTTCACATCATCTACCACGGGGCAGGGGGTCTTGACCATCACATCACTGGACCTGGAGCGTCTTCCTGTGTTATCTACTCCCCACAGTGTGAACCTGGCCGAGAAGGAAAAAGGTAAAGCTCTGAACTCTCAAGAACTCATGCAAACACAGGCAGCATCAGGCAGGAGCACCATGCTCAGGGCAACAGTGCTGCTACGGGCATGGCATAGGGGAGGCAACTCACATGTAGGTGGTGTCAGGCTCTAGGCAGCGAACGATGAGGGAGATAGTGGAGGACAGCCTGTCAGGCACTTGGGCTGGCATGGCGCAGGGCGACTTGGCACCGGAGATGATGTCATCCACGAAGCTCAGCACTGTCTCTAGGGAGAGAGGGGGAGGACACGCTGTGGGTGATGACACAAGGCGTCCCCAGGGCTGTGGAGAGGTGCTGAGGTCTGTGCTCACTACCATGGTTCCTGGTGCCAAGGGGAACCAAGGCTTGTGCATGAGGTTGGTGCAGAGGTGGACCCATTGCTTTTCCAGCAAGGCTCATCACCATGGCATGGAGCTGCCACTCCTGCAGCATGGCAGGCAGAAGAGGGACTGTTTTCTCTTCCACAGGATACTGGGTATGTTTCAGCATTCCCTTGCAAAGAGGGAGACAGAGGGTCTCCTCCAACATCTCCATCCCACCCTCCACAGAGAGAATCAGTAAAGTCCCCACTCACCTGTCTCCACCTTGGAGTGGTCCATCCTGTCAGTGACTTTCTCTTGACGGAGGAGGTAGTCAACGATCTGCACCCCAATGGGGGGCTCTGAGTGCCCCCACTCCAGCACCACCAGTGTGCTGCTGGGCTCATGCACGGTGGAGAGCCGCAGGCTGGGGGGCAACACCGGCCGGTCAGCATCTCAGGAGGGCAAGATCCACTGCCCACCCCCACTGCCCATCCCCACTCACCCTCACCCATGTCTATCACTACCTCGCTGCCCCTCTGTGCCATAAAAAGGCAGCAAAACCACCAGGCTGAGGCATGGGAGAGTTGCTGAGGATAACCTCTCCAGCTGGTCCCCACAGCTGGTGCAGAAGACCGCATGAGTGTGTTCTGCCCATGTTTGCCAGTGCCACTTACTCTGCTGTGCAGATCATGTGCAAAGGCACCTGAAATGAGTTGGTTTCTGTAAGGTAGTACCTAGGGACAGTTTTTGCATGACTCTCTCATGAAGTGAAAAGGCTTCAAAGCCACTAACCCATGAGAGAGCAAGCTCAGGACAGAAGTGATTCCCCCTCTCCTACCCCTCCTGACTCTGGACATGCTGGTCCCAAGGGCTCCTTCCCTGGGGTTTTACGCTACCAGGATGGATTCAAAACCAGGTCCCCAGTCCTCAACTGAATTTAGAAAATACACTTCATCTCTGCACCCTCTGCCTGATTTCCAGGTCCCCCATCCACTTGCGAACCCGTCCCATAAAGCTACCCCAGCCCCACCACTTCCTGCCACCACACCGTTCCCCATTGCCACCTCCTCCCAGACCCATCACTCCAAAAGGCCAGACTGGGAATGCCTGGAGACCTACATGGGGTGTGGGAGAGGTGCGCAGGTGGGCAGCCCATCAGCCCCAAAGGCACTCGAGTCACAGCGGCACCAGTCCTCGATGACATCCCCGCTGCCTGAGCACCACAGTGAGCTCATGGTGGCCTCCTGCAAGAGCTGGGAGAGAGGAGGAAGGGGTCAGCAACAGTCAGGTGATCTCCCATCCCACTGCTACTCAAGACAGTGCTTCATCCATTCCGCAGTGGGTTCAGTATAGTCTATCCACCCTGGAGAGCAGAGTCAGCCAACGGGCAAAGGCTGCCATGGCTTGACATGGTGCTACAAGGGCAAGCTGCCTGCAAAGAGCACTCTGATGGCATTCTGCTTCTCCCCATGCCCACCCCACCACGCCCAGACAGCAGATCCTCACCCGTTGGGTCTGGTTGTTGGTGACCAGCTCGTAGATGGGGGCTGCTTTGGTGACCTCCAGCAGGATGGGCTCGGCTGGCACATCAGGACCAGAGGCAACATGGCAGAGTGGGCAGGAGGAGGGGCAGCGCCCGCGACTCTGGCACTCCATCCGCACACCAGCTGCCATGCGCTTGGTGCCTGACTCGGAGAGGCTGGCGATGTACTCAGGGAAGGTGAGCACCTTGGGGTCCCGCTCACGCTCCTCTGACTCATCTGAGGGGGAGTTACCTGTGGAAGGGGGAAAAAAGGGGCACCAGGGTGGGCTCTGAGCCATCAGCAAGGGGATGTGAGGGGCCTAGAGCCCTGCCTTGTGCCCAGGAGCACCCCTACCCTACATCGTTAGGAGCTCCCTGCTTGCTCTGTTGGGCTAAAATGCTCACTGGTCTTGAGAGCAGGAATCAGGTCTGGAAAAGTCCACCCTGGCCCCTACAATCACAGGTCCTTTGTCTCCCTGTGCCTCATTTTACCCAGCTCCAGCCCTTTGCCTGACACTAGGACAAGCTACCCTTGCAGTGAGTCCCCACGAGATGGAGCCTCTTTCTTGCAGCTGGAAGCTCATGAAGAACCTGCCTGGGCTTCTTCACCCTATTCTGAAACCTCCTCCAAAGCCCCCTGACAAACTGCTGCAAAAGCCCTCCTGGTCCAACAGCTGATTTGCTCGACTCTCTCAGTTCCCAAAGACCTCCATCAAAGCTGATGTGACAGAGTATGTTGGAGACCAGAGAGGATGAGTGTCAGATCAGGGTGCACAGCAATGATGCTGACTCCGTGCCCCGCCTACTCCCCAAAGGTCTGCAGCCAGCAGCACCAAAGAGCTCAGAATGTGCAGGAAAGATTTACCAGTGCCTCACGATGCCCAGAAAGCTCCTGAGACGGCTACAAAACCACCAAGACCCTCTCCAGCCCCTCCACCTCTCCTTTGTTTAGTCCCCACACAGGGGAAGAGAGATGGTGAGCAATTCCCTTTTGGAAGCTGTCTCAAGCCTGGCTCCTCCTGTCTCTTCACACTGTCATGGGGCATGATGGAGATGGACAAACTTGCAGCTGGGCAAGGAAATAGGGTCTCTCCCCAAGGGCTTAGCTTACAAAGCACCATCATGAAGCAAAAGAAAATGGTGAGATGGAGGTAGACACGTACTTTGGCACCACAGACACCCAGCCAGACTATGACAAGGCTGAAGGCTTGTTTACCCTCTGCCCCATGCACATGGGGGAATATCTGCAGGTCCTACCCTGCCAACCCTCAGGAAACCCTGCAACCCAGCTTGCTTGGAAAATAAATTTGCAGCAGGGAAACATTGCTGTGGGCTACACTTTCCCCTGCTCTGTGCAAAGGTGCCTGATGCTGGGTGCCACTGTGTCCCCACTGCACAGGGCCAGCAAGCCAACCCCTGTGCTTGGTGGACTTCTCTCCAGCACTCCCCTAGAAGGAAATATTTTGACACAAAGGGAAAAGTCCTGGAACAGCAGTCAAGAAGGTAGGATCTGCCCATCACTGCTACGCCCTGGCTAGCATCACCCCACTGCTATGAGCCTTGCTGTGCAGGTGAAGGGTGCTTTTCACCTGAAAACCCTACCAAAGGATGTCCCTGGCCCTGCACCAAAGAAAGAGGGGCCCAGAGGGACCACTCATCACGGTCAAGGCAGGCCGGTGGGGTTGAAGGAAGTCGAAGGATGCCCAGGCAAAACCTTGCCTCTAGGGCAGGTTCAGGGCATTGTCCCTGGTGGCTTAGTATGGGCTGGCTGCTGCCGGGAGCGGCCAGAGAGCATGTCCACGGCTCAATAGGAAGGGTTGCAAGGGTTTGCTGAGAAATGGGCCAGCAGTAGCCTATCCTCGAGACTCCTGCAAAGAAAACAAGGCTGTTAAACAAAACTCGGGATACAAGACCATTGCTCTGCTCCCCCAGGGAGCTGGAAATGGATCGCTTTGGGCTAGCTGTGAATTGCAGCTTAGCAGGCACCGAGGGAAAGCAGAGGAGCCAGGCAATGATTTGTCTCTTGCAATTTCTCAATCGATATCCAGCTCCTGACGTTTGCAAACAAAAAGTAAAGGAGGGAAAGAGACAGGTGCCAGAGCAAAACCAAAATGTGATATTGTGGGTGGAAAGAGACTGCCAGACCTGAAAAGCCTCCAAGCAGGAAAATCAAAGAGGAGGAAATTGCAGGAGAAAAAAAAAGTACTTGCAATCAAGAGATGCTACATCTGGAGACAGCCCACAGCAAAACAGCAATGGGTCTGTACACTCGCAGGTGAGCTTGGGAAGAAGCCCAGGCTCCAGGTCTGAGCCTTGCAGGATCCAGACTGAGGCTCAGAAAGAAGCCTTTTCCACACAAGAGCCCTGGAGAGAAAACAAACGTCTCCTCAGCGAGGGCATAGCAAGAGCAGCACCGTAGGCTGGTGCCAATACTGAGAATTATGAACCTTCTTGGTGGAAATGATGTGGCGGTCACGGTGCCTGTGAGCTCCAAGCTCACATTGCCTGCACCCAGGAGCTCCTGGGGCAGGGGCCAGCAAACCAAGGCCACCTAAAAAGCAGCAGCTCTGCTCAGCATCCCCTGTGCCCGAGCCTGGGAGCTGGCTCTTGCTTGCTGCCCAGGCCTGGGTGGTGCAACCCAACATTCCCAGCACAGGCAGCAAAACACTGCAGACAGCTTTGCAAAGGCCAGCACAAGAGGAGATGCCATGGTCCTGGTGACAGCCAGCAGCAGGCAGGAGTTCGGCTCCTTCTACTTTTGGAAAGTTCGTGTCCAATTCTGCCATCGCCTGCCTGCAAAACCCCTTCCATGGGGGAGCCGTCACATCTCGCTGGAGCGAGGGCTCCTGAGGGGATACAGCAGTGCCAGATGCCCCCTGCACCATGGTGAACCTCCCAGTTTCCAGACATTAAAAGCACAGTGCTGACACCCTAGGAGAAGAAAGTACATGAGAGGGAGAAAAGTCTGGCCGCGGGATGCAAGTGGAAGAGAGCAGATACGGCAGAGACAAAAGGAAGGAAGGAACAGGATTAAAGACAAATAACAGTTAAGTCCAGAATCAGGCAGGATGGCTTGGTGGGATTAGCGCATTTGTCTTTCATCTCCCTGGGGATGAGGGTATTTATCTTTCTTTCTGGCCCAGACTAATGCCTGCTGCAGTCCACAGGAGTCCTTCAGCTGGCTTCAAAGGGTGTGAGAGTGGGGTGTAAATAAAAGGATGAGATGGGAGATAGCTCTGATGCGGGCTGGGTGCTTTCCCTGCTATGCTGAAAGCAAACCCAGCTTCCTACTCCCATGGGGAGGCTGTGGAGACCCTTCCTGGGGACAAGCAGGGCTCCTACCTTTGCTGATGTCCTCGTACTCCAGCCAGAGCTGCCGCTGGACCTGTCTGTTAGGATACCAGATGGAGCAGGACTCCTCAAAGCCATACGTTGCCTCCTGGATGTAGTGGTTGCCAAACTGGTCCAGCAGGGCCATGAAATCTCCACGGGAGGTGGCCCCATCCAGAGAGTGGAGCGCATTGCTGAAGGCTGGGGAGGAGATGGGAGGAAATGCTCAAATCCCAGAGGGCCCCAAGCCCTTGCCACCTCCCTAAACACTTGCAATGGGCAATCAACCTCTGAGCCCATCACCTGCCAGAAAGCGGCTGTATGTCTTCTTCCCACCCCTTTTTTCCTCCTTCCTCCCAGCTCTGCACACTTACACTGGGAGATGGTCAGCTGGTTGAGCCGGACGTGGTACATGACGGACTGCACCTTCCAGTGCTGCAAGAGGGGGTACCCAGACACCTCGCTGAAGTTCACCATCCCTGTCGGAGAGAGGACACAGGGGTTCAGTGCTGCTTCCCAGGGACACCTTGCTATGGGGGCACCAGGGTGGCCGCAGCTGCTCGTGCTGTGCCTGGGGAAACGCAGCCAGCAGGGTTGGGAGGGGCCGGGGGAAAAGACTGCGTACACACTGTGTCCCCCCAGGGAAGCAGCAAGGCTTTTGGAGCTAAGGGTCAGCTGCTGCCCAGCAATTAAAATCATGGCTTTGAAGGAAAACGCGTGGGCTTGTTTCATTCTGCCGTGCGGGGCTCTGTGTTGGAAGATAATGAGCCTCCTCCTGCATCCCCTCCTGCTTCCTTCCTGGTGCCTGCTCCCAAGACATGCCCAGGTGTGCTAATTATTTCACTAATGAGAGTTGCGCTTTTTAATGAGCTGTTTGCAGGCCTAGGAATGGTCACCGTCACGCCATGTATGCCTGGGTGCAGACAACTGAGAGGCCCTGGGGTCCCTTTCAGCCAGGACTGAGCCAACAGTCCCAGAGCGTGGGAGAAAACACATGCCTGCTGACGCTCCCATTCCCTTGGGACATTACGGCAATGCTGGGGCTCAGCGGGACCTGGGGTTTCACCCTCTTCGGGCAATGACATCCCGTTCTCTAGTCATTTAACTATGCGTTACGGGAGTCAGAAATTCATGGAGACCAGAGCTGGGTGGCCACTTTGTCCTGCCCAAGTTAGGAGCCAATGAACATAGCAGCTCAGCTTCCAGGAGCAGAGGGACAGAGAGGCCACCCGAGGCTGGACAAAGCCACAGAAAGTCCATTGAAGGGTGCTCATGGCTCTGATTTTGGTGACCAGATCACCCCTGGTGTGCAGCAGCAGGATGCGGAGGCACAGCCACCTCCTCCCTTGCAGTTCCGCTGCTGTACAGCTAATGTGGCACGCCTCCACTTGGTGGCGAAGCAGCAAACTCTGCTGCTAAACAGCCACACAGCAGGAGTTCAGGAGGATAACAACAGGCATCCCCCTCTCTGTAACAAGAAACGAAGGTGGAGGATAAAGAGGATAAGATCCTTTGCCTTCCATTGCCTCTGACTTCGGTTCTGGCTGCTACCAACAGCTTCAAAGTCTTGCTCTTCTCTGCAAAGTGTTTATGCAAAACCAGCCCTTCCTTAGTCAGCAGCTCTGCCTCTGATGTATTCACAGCAACATCCAGATCTGCTTACTGACAAGCAGAGATTTTACTACTTTTTTTTTTTTTTTTTTTTTTTGCCTTTAATCAGCCACAAAGAACCAGCAGAGCAGTGGGAAATGAATAGGATAATTTGCTGGTTTCTGCCTCCCCAGCATAATTGCCAGTAGAGTCCCAGTCCCACTGACCCTGGCGTGATACTGAGGCCGTGGTGGCAGTGTGCCTTCCTTATATCCACGCAACCATGTCAAGGGCAGCAGTTCCCCATCAGGAGGCGGGTGTCCTCCAGCACGTCCAGGCAGAGGTGAGCATCCCCATGGCTGCAGGGGTGACCTGCTGACACAGCCCTCTCAGGGCCCAGCATCTGCCTGCACACACACCTACATTGGCATGCACCCTGTCGGGGCAGCCAACACCAACCAGACCCTGTGTGCAGCCCATGGGTGCTCCCCAAAACCCTCCTCCGAGCTCTGCCAAATGCTAGAATGCACAAGGTCCCATGAGACCACCCTGCAGACACCTTCCAAAACAACTTTCTATCCACATCCCTCATTAGTAGCTGCCTCATGTCCTCGGCCATTTCAGCCAACAGCAAAAAGCACCAAGGAAACAAAGGCTATTTAGGGGTGCTGGCAACTTGGTGGAAGAAAGGTAAATCCTTGAAGGTTATCTATGAATCCATGATAACCCTATTGCTCATGGCTCACGATGCTCTGGCAGGACAAACCAAAACAATTTGGTTTCATTGCATCGGGTTTTGAATGCTTCGTTACACCAGCAAAGGGTTTCTGATTTGGAAATCGAATGAAAGGTGTTTGGAAACCTTTTTTGCCTTAATTAAAAAAATAATAATCCTTTTTCAAATATTCCAAATATCCAATGGATGCTTGAGCTTTTACACCACCTAATCAATTTACAGTCTCTCCCTCTGGTTCATTTTTAATGCCTTCCTCTTACCACCGCTGCTGCTGCAGGTGACTGTGGGATGCTAAAGCTAGGCTAGATATATCCCACAGCAGATATATACCCTGGGAGGGGTACATGCTGGAGCCAGGCATGCTGGTGGCTGCCCCATGGGGAAAGGCACAGGTCTGGCTGGGCTCACTCACCAGTGAGGAACTCAGGGTCAGGTGTGGGTTCGGAGAGCTCCTCTTGGCACTGGTTCTCCAGGGGCACCGTGGCCACCACCAGCCCATCTGGCAACTGCTGCTCCAGGCCCCGGGCAAAGTTGTTCTGCCTGGAAGTTAATTGCAGAGAGGAGGGCAGGGCTGGAGGACAGGGGAACTGCCTTCCCTTTGGGCACAGGTTACAAAGATGCCTACTTTCAATGGAAAGCTTTGATGCGCCCTACCCACCAGCCCCTCCATCTCCTGCAAACTTTGGCCAGATATGGACAGACTAGGCAGTCTGCTAAGGTCCAGCCCCACGCTGCTTCCCATGCCTTCTTCTTGGCAAGGACAGCAAGGTCTGACCCTGTTGGGGTCAGCTCTCCACATCCCCAACTCACCTGAACGTCCCTTTGAGCACCTGCCCTGTGGCCACCTCCTTGGAGTGGTTGTTGTAGCCATAGAAGATCTCCCCGAAGAGCGTTTGGTTCATAGGCAGTTCACGGGGCTCGCCGCAGTCCCCTACCTCAGGGCACGACTCTGAGATGAGCTGGCATGACCGCCCATCCGTGCCCAGCTTGTAGTCCTCAATGCACCTGGGAAGCCAGCACGGGGTCCACCATCAGCTGCAGCCCCCACCTGTGGGGACCAGGGCCACCAGACCATCCCACAGGAACACTGGGAACAGAGGATACCCTCCCTCCCAACCTTACGAGCTCAGGGTGGCAGCAGCAAGGTACAGCAGCACCTCAGGGGTGTCCCTGCAGCTGGGGTGGTGATGGGGTACTCACCCGCAGAACATGAGGATGTTGTAGAGCAGGGGGTCCTCAGGCAGGGGGACCATCTGCTGCAAGCACAGCTGCTCACAGCCCCCGTTGAAACCATCTGAGCAGTCCACGCCAACATGACGGTCGTAGCAGCCCGTGCCATCCTTCATGGGGCTCAGTCCCATCGGGCACTGGTGGGAGGGGAAGCGAGAGGTGAAGCCCCTGAGGAAGAAATCTGGCCCCGGGGGTGAGATGGAAGGGAAGACTTTCGTGTTGCTCTCTGTTGGAAATCACAAGCTGAGCAATGCCTGGGGGAACACCCTTCCCCCCCCTCCAAAAAAACCACCACAGCTGTGGCAGTGACAGGGGACACGCATGAGTGACATGGGACCTCCTGGAGAGCCAGCAAGCAGATAGGCTCTCACTCTCTCATGCATTCGTGCAGCAAGGGCAGGGACGGAGGAGCTGCCAGCCCAAAAACAACTCTGCAAAAACAACCCCAAAATATCCATCCCGAAGTGACGGGAAGGGAGGAAGGTTGCAGCCCTTCTCCCCCTCCTTGCTCACTCCAAAGGAGATTTGCAGGTCCCCAGGAGGCCACGCACCACGCAGCCTGTCGAGTCCAGCTTGCGGTCTGAGATGCAGCGGAAGTTCTTGCTGCAGCCCCCGTTGTCCTGGGAGCAGTCACGGACGGGGCCGAAGGAGTCAAGGAGGACCTCCAGGCTGTCGAAGGAGGAGGAAGTCATCAGCTCTTCCCTGTGAGGAGGAGGAGGTGCGTCACTGCTCTGATGAGATGGTGTGAGCACATGCACAGCTGTGGCTGCCGTGTGGGTTTTTCCAGAGCTCAGGTTTCCCTCAGGCTGACAGAAAACTGAATGGCAACTGAGCTTTTAGAGGGATGGAGGAGTTACTGAGATGAGAGTTACCTCCGAAGGCTCGGTTTTGCAGAAACTAAAGAGGGGCAGGTCAATCGACATAGGGCATAAACTCCACCTGAAAAACGTGGGGTGGGTGTCCCAGCTCTCATCAACCCCCATGTGCTCTGGGTTGGTCCTCTCACTCCAGGGATGCATCACCAGTATATTTACTGAAATACCTCCTAAATGCCTTCACCCTGTCATCGCACCAACCTGACCTCCACCGCATCCTCCATCACCGTCATGTCAGTCTTGCACTTGGCCGAGGGGTTGATGGCCAGCTCGGCTGGTGGGATGACAAAGCTCTTGCTCAGTGGCAGCCACATGCCTTCTCCCAAGGTGTAGGTGAACCTGCCAGGCAGAGCAGTGAGGGCTGGCATGGAGGAAAACACCAAGCCCTTGTGCCCCTGGCCAAAACCAAGCCCTTGAACCTCCCCTTTGCTCTGCAGAGATGCCACCCTGAGTAAAGGCAGATGGGCAGAATAAAGTGGGGTGGCTTCTCCAAATGCACCCAAATGACCCAAAAAATAGACGTAGTTTAGGTAATTAAAAAACAAAAAAAGGAAAGGAATTTTCCTTTTTGGTAGAAATCCTCCTTCAGAGCCTAAACCTTGCTCTCATCACAGAAGCAGAGGAGGAACTGGCTGCTGGGCATCCAGCATCCCACACGGCAACTGTGTTAGGGCCTTCCCAGCTATGCTCATGTCCCCAGGAGGTGGCACAGGACAGCCATCCTCAGCCCTGCCAGCTGGGGGGACCAGCCTGCCCATAATCCCTGAGTCATATTTTTGAGCCCCGAAATATGCTGACCAGGTTGCCTTTACCCCTTACCGAAAAATCTTGTCGGATGTCTGCTCGCCCAGCACCAAGTCAAAACCGCGCTGGAAGATGGTGTACGGCCAAGGCCTGGAAGAGAAACCCAAGAGCATCACACCCCCACCACCCCTCACAGCCTGAAATGCTTCCCCTGCTTAGCCCCCAACTGACGTGCAGAGAAGTTCTGGGATAAGATGGCTCAAACCAAGGCAGGACAAGCTGTTAACACACATCCAAGATCTTAACTTTGGAGTCCCTACAACATCAGATCCCCACCCCAGACCCGACCTGCCAACGGGTCAGTGGTGTATCGCATCCTTCATTTTGGCTTACGACTCGCTCCAGTCTCCCTGGCCCACCCGGCATCTGCAAGTCTCACACTTCTGCATGCTCAGGTACTGCCTGCCCAGCTCCCATTTTCGGAATTTGCATCACAGCCATCAAATTGCAAAAAAAAAAACAAACCCAAAAGCACAGCTGAACCCTCTCTCTGCAAGGCTTTTGCAAGGGAGCACATCAGGTCCGGGGCCGGAGCTTCACCACCTGCCTTATTCCCCTTGCGTACCACTGTTTCAGGAGGGGATCTCAGGAAGTCTTAGCCCCCGGCAGGACTTTGCAAAGGGGTCTGGAAGAGAAATTGGAAGTTTGGAGCCAAGAGGGAGGATGAAGAGCTGATGGCCCCATCTCTTCCATCCCTGCTGCCCTAGATAGCACAGGGTGATGTGCAACCACCACTTGGTGACTGGTGCCCTTTGGTGAGATGCCTGCGGCCATCACACCTTGGGTTGTGTATTCCTCGCAGCATGGCCCAGCTGGCAGAGCATCGCTTGGTACAGTGAGGCTGACAAAGCAGCGCAAGGGGAGGCACAGAGACCCGACCGTGGTGGGCTTTGAATCAGGCAACACAAAGCCCACTCCCAAACCCTAAAGCTCCCCTTTGCAAGAGCTCAGAACAGGAGAGAGAAAGAGATTTTCCGTCCCATCATATCGTTGCTGTTAAAATTCATGAAGTGGGGACCCATGAAGACCCAACACTGCAGAGTGCAGATGTGACATGAGCACCAAGCTGCTGACTTCTGCTATCAATACCCATCCTGGCTCCTCCATGACTTCATTTTGCTTTGCAACGGCTTTGCCCGGGCTTCAGCTGCCAACGCCTCTCCCCTTTCTACCTCCCCACCCCCTGCCATCCTTTCCAAGCAGCTCTTTATTAAAAATGCTAATGCCAGCATTTTCTCCCTGGGCTGCCCGTAAATCTGCTAGGAGAATGGGGCGGGAGGAGGAGGCGGATGGGTGGTTTGGTGAAAGGATCTGAAAGAAAGAGGAGCTTTTTATCTGGCTGTCCTTCAAGCTCACAAAGCCGAGGCACACAGCAGGGGATAGAGAGAGGCAGACAGGGGGGGTGGGGGGGGGTGTGGTGAAAGATAGAAAAAGGAGTGGGGGAAAAAGAGAAAAAGAGGGGAAAAAAGACTTTAAGAGGAAAAATGCTGTCCTTGTCTCATCAGCGTGTCCCCAGCTCCTCTGTGGGGTGGGGAGTGGATGGTGCATGGGGATGGGACAGGAGGAGTAAGTGCATGGCCAGGGATGGGGATAACTGTGCACAGAAGAGAAGATGCACCACTGGGAAGGGAAGGGAGGTGGGAGAGGAGGGCACAGGCTGTTGTGCTAATTTTCGTCCTGTGCTGGAAAAAACGGCTGCAAGGCTGCAGGGTGGAGAAAGGGGTAATGTGCCCTGCATGGGAGAGGGGCTGGGGTGGCCCCTGCTTGACAACTGCTAGAAGAGGATGAGAGTGTCTAGCCAGACATGGTCACCAAATTGCTTTAAACTGGCCTAAAACTTCCCCATGCTGGGGTGAAGCCCATTACAAGTTGACAGGGCATGCTGATTAAGACCCCTTAAGTGCATACTGTCTGAAAAGGGCACCCAGGCAAGAACGGTACATGAGGATGGGGAAAGCCATGGGCCATCACATGATGATCTAAGAGCTGAGATGAATAAGTACAAATGCAGGCAGGTAGCAGTTTATTAACTAAAGGCAGAACAAGCTGATTTGACTTTTGGTCGAGTCATATCACGAAGTAACTGCAGGAATTTGGTTTGATGAGCAAAGACGAGATAGGGTTGGTTGGATTGCTGGAAACTGCTTCCTACCCGGGAAATATTAGAGTAAGAGCTGAAGAGCAGCTAATTAACAATGCATATCAAAGTAGGAAGACAGACTGTGAACACACAAACAGCACCAGCCAGATTTGTTTAAAACAGCTGAAAAGCAGCACAAAAAAAACAGCTGATCAAATATATCTGCTACCCATGATCAAGAAGATCTTATTTTTTAAAAAACTGATGAAGATTTAGGGACTGGATGCGTTGGGTAAAACATGTACCGCAGAGACATGGATCTCAGCATGGTACCCAAAATACACTGCCATCACCAATAAAGTTCAAAGATGAGCTCGCCCACCTGAGCAAAATTAGATGCTGCTGAGTAAACAGACACAGATTACAAGTCAACCCCGATCACTGTAAATAAAAACAAACCAATGGCAAACCTATCTAAACCGAAGGGTTGAAATGAATTTTCAGATAAAAACGCCACCCTAGGGAAACAAAAGAGGTTGTAGCCAGACCACATCACTCCAGATCGTCCCAAGGGATTTGGCAGAGCCCCCATGTCCTGCTTTGTTGACTTCCCCTTTGCTAAGAGCCAGCGCGGCTTCTCTGGGGACTGATCTGCCGCCTGGCTTGTGCTACCTGTGACTGCAGTACATCTCTCCAATATTGGCAGGGTTAGCAGCATATTAGACAAACAATGGTCAGAAATGAGTCAGGGACAGTTGATCTCCCCTTGGGATTGGGGGAGAGAGTAGAGGATTTGCAGACATCTCTTTCAGATGAGCCTGTTGGGTAAGTTAGGCAAGAGCTGGGAGTGAGCTGATGAATGTGACAAAAGGCAGCGTGGCCTGGCAGCTCAACCTTCACCTCAAAAAACATAAACGCCAGGTTATTCAGTTGAATGGGCTTCGACAAGATGGTTCTGGTGGACCAAAGAGAGTTGGCCCCCACAGACATGACCCTGTGGAGGCCAAGGGTTCACAGGGGACACCTTGGACAGGTAGACAAGACCTCCACCATCAAAAGCCCTTGCAGGCAGAGCTGCACCAAGCAGCACCTGGATATGAGGAACAGATCGCAGTGCAGAAAAAAATCCTCATTAAATATCAAGCTGGCCTCAGCATCACAACGCTTAGTGTGGACAGGTTTTCAAAAGCCCTTATAAATAGTGGGCACTGCAGGCAGGGATGGTTGAGTTAAGCGTGGTTTCAGCTGCTACCATTTTCTGAAACAAAAATCTGACAAGTTCAATGAAGAAACACAAAATGACCCTGGTTTCAAACAGCTCAAGAGATGAGCTCTGAAAGGGCAGCGCTGAAAAAGCCCCAACACTGCAAGCGTCAGAGCCTCTCAAGAGCCCAGAGAAGGGCAGGACTTTGACAGCCCCACCATGGTCTAAGGCTGTGTTCCACCGTGAGGAAAAAGAGATCTGCTAGGTTCCTCTGCACCAAACAGAAAAGTATGTCGGAAATGCTGCTTATAATTTGTCATAGCCAACTTTGGTATATAAGAAGAGACCTAAGACAACACGTATCCTGGCCAGGTGTGAACACCATTGCAGGAGGAAAGGCAAAGGCTCAAGCATGAGCATGGAGCAGGTTCCCATAGGGGCATCAGGATGGAGCTGGGTCTGAAAAGTGTCCCCAAATCCCCCAGAGGAACGAAGTAGGTCTTGAGCACGTTTTAGGTTGGCATTGCTGAAGTTAAAGCTCAGTCTGGAGCTGTGAATGGGTCCAGAGGGCTGCAGGAATGGATTTGTCCTTCCTGCCTTGGCTTCTCTCCTGCTTGTTACTGTCTATATTTTTTACAAATTCACCTGAAAGAAGCTTTTTCTCCACTTTCCCTTCAGATGATGGAGCAGCTAGATCGGGAAGAAGCTAGAGAGGAGCAATGTGCATTGGAGGAAAATTGTGAAGCTGCAGTCCCATGCCCAGGAGCAAAGGAAAAGCAGGGGGGAAGGAAGCAAATGCTTCTCCACTTGTCCTTATCACTTTTTACTATCTGCCTCAATAGACAAAGTCATTTGCCTTCTTGGCAGGATGGTGGGTCCAGCACACTGCTGGTAGCTCTGATCAAGGTACAGGCTGGCACCAAAGCCATGTGTGGCCATGAGTGTCCGTGGGCTCTTACCAACCCACTGGGACACAGTCCTAAACCAAACGCATCCGGCAAGTCCCTGGCAGGGGGAATACCCCCTCCCACGCTCCGGTCCCCATCATTCAGTGCCCCTTATTACATGGGTACAGAGGGCCTAGGGACATCCCTGTCGGACATTTGTCCCCTGGGGATGAACAGGGCAAGGAGCTGTATTTCTGCCTGTATTTTCCCACCCCAGCAGTGGTACCTTGCAGTGGTTTTGGGACCCTGACCATGACACTCAGCATGTCCCAAGCACAGGGCCACGTGTCTCATGAGCACCACCCTGTCCCCAGCCTGGTTCAGGGCACCCACAATGACAGCCACCCTTGTCTCCCACAGCCAGCGCTCCACACTTGGTTTAATTGCTAAGTTGCTTTTAAAATAAATAAAAAATAAAAAAAAAAAACAGAGAGGAGGCTGGGGACAGAGCAGTGGTGCTCTCCCTGGACCCCAGTTCAAAGGGACACATCTGGGGCCGGCCAGCACGGGCAGCCCCCTGTGGCTGCCATCCTCCGGCGCAGCAGCACAGCTGGGGAGCCGCCAAGCCCAGCCTTTGATGATTTTCTCTTCCCGCTGTGAAGACTAATGACTTCAGACAGGCCGTCCTGCCACATGTGGGGACGCCAACACTGTGGATCCACCTGTGGCACAATGAGATGAGGGGGAGGAAAAAGGTGGTTGGAGGTGCCAGTGCACATGAGGCCTCTAGTTTTGGGGGTGTCTTGGATTTCTGCACACTACCTCCGGCCATCCCCAGAAGTCCCCATCTGCGTGTCGGAGACCTATGAGCATTAAGAACCAGACAGAGCATTCCCCGAGGGTCACAGAGAGATGGGAATGTTTGGGAACCTCCACCAAATTGCGGCAGAAACATCAGAAAAATTTTCCTTTGTACTTCCAGAGGTGTAAAGCTGTGGAGCAGACGATGACTGCTCTGTTCCCTTAGGCCGTGGCATTGAAGCATCTAATCTGCCCAATTTTCAATGGGGTGTGCCCACCCTGCAGCCGTCCCTCCTCTGCCAGGGACGGCAGCCCAGCCTCAGCCCTCCTCCCAGTGCCTCGCACACCCAAACCGAAAGCCCCACGAAGTGCAGGATGACAAGGAGAGTGCCCGCAAGGGGCAGAGGCGCAGCCTCAGTCCTCTCCAGCGGGAGCTTACTCTGAAACCGAACAATAGCCTCTTCTACGTCACCTCTGATTATTTCAGAGAACAGAGTTCCTCACCTCCCGCAGACCTGCTGCAGAGCCCAGCTGCACAACGACCTTACAGTTCACCAAGATTTGTCACAGCCCTACTACACCGGTGCTGAAGCCCAGCAACTTGTGCAAGGACAGTACAAGCCTGAGCACGCTGTGGTGGGTGCACTTACCCCTGGTTCGTTCCCCACTCATTGCGGATGCAGAGGTGCTTATGCACGGGGTCCTTCATGTAACCTTCATAGCAGAGACACTCACCTATGGAGGAAGGGCGTGACATGAAGGACATGGGAGGACAAGGCTTTCCATGCACATCCCTGTCGAACCCAGTCTGCAGCCACCCAGGGAACCCGGCAGCTCCCCTCTCACCTGTGGAGCAAGGTGAGAAAGCATCTTCCCACCAAAGCTGGGTTGAGCAGGCAGAGGTGAGCTCCCAAACTCACCCCAACAGCCTGACCACCTACCGGTCTCAGGGTCACACTGGTGCTCGCAGGGGTCGAGGAGGCGCCGGGCGCAGAGATCCAGGGCCCAGGGCCCACTGGAATTTTGCTGGGAGAAGAGGATGACCTGCGCGGGGTTCAGCCAGTCACTGGCATCCAACTGGCTCCCCTCCAGCAGGATGAACCGGCTCCCTGCCACCAAGAGGGGAGTCAGTGGCAGCATGTCCCCCATGATGGTCCCCTCCATCCCATGATGGATCACTCTATCCCATGCCCATTCCCTTCATCCTGAGATGGCGTCCTCTGTCCCGCAACAGCCTACTCTGTTCCACAATGTGCCCATCCCCTCTGCCTTGTGGTGGCCCCCCCTGTGCCTGTCTCCTCCGTCCCGTGACAGCCCCCTCTGTCCGACAATGGCCACCTCCATCTCACGCCTGTCTCCTCAGCCCCACACCTGTCCCCTCTGTCCTATGCTGGTGTCCTCCAACATGACAGTCACCTCCATCCCACAATAGCTCCCTCTGTCCTGTGCCCGTGCCCTCCATCCCACATCCATCCCCTCCATCCTGTGATAACCATCTCCATCTTGTGCCTGTCCCTTCTGTCCTGTGCCCATCCACTGTGTCCTGCACTGGTACCCTCCATCCCATACCTGCCCCCTCTGGCCTGCACCCGTCCCCCCTCTCTCCTCTCCAACATTCCCTCCTCCTCTCCATTATAACTCACAGAGCAGGGCAGGAGGGGGAAGGATGGCAGGGGTAGGACCACAGGATGCTCACCATCAGCAATGAGGTGCTCAGGGACGTGGAGGGTGATCTTGACAACAAGGGGGCAACTCATGTGGGAAGAGCACACAAGGCTGATGACACAGCTCGTCACACTGATGAGGGTTAGTGTGGTCTTGTTCACAGGGCTTCGGGGGGAGCCCACTGCAAAACACGAAAGAACAGTCAAACCTGAGACCCAAGGGGTCCAGGAAGATCTGGGGTGCAGCCAGAGGATCTTGGGGTGCAGAGACCCTGCTCAGCTCCATGGAAATCCAGCATCAATCCAATCAAGAGGAGTCGCTGTGGATTTTCGAGAGCATGAAGCAGCCTTTCCTGCAGCAGCCTCTCTATCCTACCTGCTGTGGCTGGGGTAACCCTGAGCCTCCACAGCCCGGGCTCTCCTGCACCCCTGCACTGCCGCACACCGAGACCTTTGCAGCCGCAGGACTTTAAAGCAGAGGAGAGTTATGGAGAAGAAAGGTAAATGCAATATCCTTGTTTTTTTCCTCTCCTTCTCAACACTTCTCTTGGGTTGATTTTGCCATGACAACAGCCTCCTGGATGCCTTTGAAAAAGCACCGAGAGCCCTAAATGCTCAAGACACACAGGTCTTTGACTTTTCATCTCTTAGCTGAAGAAGCTGAGTGGAAAAACCTGGCTGGGGGCTGAGCTATCCCCTGTGGAGACAAAGCCTGAACTGGCCCCCTGGCACCCAGCATAGGTGCTGGTGGTGAAGGAGACGGCTCCCACGCCCATCAGTCCCAAAAAACCAAGGCACCGTCCAGAGAAGGAGGGAAAACTGACAGAAATTGTCCTCTCCAGGGGAGGAAACCTCCCAAAAGGATGGTGCAGGGCAGTGGAGAGAGACTCCTGCCCAGGGACCAAGCCTGTCTCCATCCTCCATTGCACATACAGCTCGTATGTGCATGGTGCCAGAGCGAACCCACAGCAGCGCCGTTCTGAGCAGCGGCACGGGAGCTCAGGGGCCAGCCTTTGAAGCATGTTACTCATTAATACACACCAGAGCCTGGCAGAAGCCTTCAGCAAAGAATCAGAATATATTTCATCTCTGCTGAGAAGCTCCACTGGAGAGCAGCAGCAGCCCACTGCGGGACCAGGGACTGGCACCTGCCCACAGCAGCCCGTATCACGCCTGAGTTTCTATCTTTTGCCCATGGAAAGTCTCCGAACACGGAAAGTCGAGGGCAAACAAGGCAAGAGGGGACACAGCTCGCTGCCCACCTCCATGCCTACACCCACCTCGGCTGCGCCTCCGGCTCCGTGAGGGGTCCGTGTAGAAGGTCAGTTGAGGATCGGTGTCCGCCTCTGTCCCCGAGTCCCCCTCGGGGTTAAGAAACGCTGAGCCGGCTGCAGGGGACACGAAGTGTGGTCATGCATGGTGCTGGCACCGTGCCATCCCAAGCTGCCGATCCTAGATCACCCCTTCAAGGGCAAGCCTTGCCATGAAGACCAGGATCCAGGTCTACAGGGCACAGCAGGGACAGCATCTTCTCCCCTTCCCACCATGCACGTCCATGCTTCTTGCCACAACTCCCATTACCTTGCAACTTTTCCCCATGGCTGTGCTGGTATCATAAAATATTTACCATGGCCAACACCCTCTGCGTCTTTGCAACCAACCAACCCAACACCATTTGCATCCTTGCAGACACCGCTTCTTCTGCTTCCTCTCACCCAAACCCTCCTTTCCACACTCTCGCCCAACACAGGCCCTATTTCTCCATTCCAGGAGAGGGTGAGTTGCTGGAGCATGGGTGGAAGCCCAGAGCACCCCATCCACCCAGGGGACACCCCTACCTCGCGCTTTGTTGTTGATGCGCTTGCGCTGGCTGCTGGAGGTGTGGGACAGCAGTGTGGCCTGTTGGTGGTTCGAGTCCACGGGGCTGGTGGCAATGATGTTGTCCTTGTACTTGTTCATCAGGGACAGCTTGGCGTTATCGCTCCCTGACCAGGAAGAATTGAAGGCAAAATCTTTCAGGGATAAAGGCTTAGAAAACAGAGGGAAGCGAAAAGGAGAGAGATTTCCTTGGATCCATCTCCAGCATCTGCATGACGCAGCCAGGGTGCTGTGGCCAATGGGCCAAGCTACCCTGAACGCACATTCACAAGCTTCTCAAAGCCTGAAGGGGACCAGCACCTCCACAAAGCTACCCAAAAGCTGAGATTTAACATTCAGCCTCTCAGGGAACTTCTGCATACCCAGGTCTGTAAAGAAATCCCTGGAGAGCTTTAGGAACCACACCATGGTCTTCCCAAACTATGTCTAAGTTCAGAAGGCTTCAGTTGGATGGTTCAGTTGGTAATAGGGCCAACAAGCAAGTGTGTTACAAGCCTCGAAGAAACCCTGCTCATGATCAGAAGACAGCGTTAACTCTGAATTATACTGATGACAAGTATAATTTTGCTACTAAAAACCTCAGCTAAAGAAGACACCAGAAACGCTGGGATACAGAAGGGAATTTTAGGAGTCACCATGAGATAGCTCAGAGGGGATACCATTCTGGTTCTCCACCAGGCCACAAGAACTGCAGCCCTTCCCCTCAAAGCTCCACCCAGCATTGTCCCAGCCATGTTCCACTCAGCAGGGACTGCTCTCAACTGGCTGCAAGGTCTCCCAGCAATGGAAACACCTTCAGAGCACCACCAACACCTCACAGGCAACAAAATCCCAGAGAAATGGGAAAACTGATCAAGGGAAAACATGTATAGAATGATGGAGACAAGACGAGTTGGAGGGGACAGTCCATGCCACCCTGTCCCATCCCCACCTGGTGTGAGGTCCATGCTGGCCTTCTCATTGCAGCCCTGCAGCGAGTCCAGGGTGCGGGTGACCTGGCTGGCGAAGTCCTCCCCGCCATTCATGCACTCGCGCTGGAGGTGGTGCCGCAGGTCGGTGATGTCGTACTCGTAGCCATCCAGGATGGGGGTCTCGCGGATGCTGAGCGTCCCGCTGGAGTTGTGGCCCTGTACGCGGGCATTGCGCAGGCTCTCCCGCCCGTGGCCTCCGATCAGCACCGAGGGGATGTAGTGGATCTCGTTGGCCGCCTCGGCGCTGGCGCTCTTCTGGGGCTGCGGCACCCGGCGCCGCTTGCACCACCGCCGGCGGGTGTAGAGGATCATCACTAGGCAGAGGATGGAGAGCAGCAAGGCAATCATCCCTCCCTGCGGGCACAAACGCAAGCGGGGCTCAGCTGGTGATCAGCGCTACCCACCCCGGGGATGCTCCGGGGTGGCCAAAGCAAAGGACTCTTATCATGCCAGTAAGAGGGAGCTGGCACACGGAGCACCCGGTGCTCGCCAAGTGCTCCCGGCTGAAGCCTGCCTCTAGCTGGACTGGCTTTGAAGTCACCACCAAGGCATAAAAAAGCAGCACTTAAAGCAGAGCGTGTTTTGTTTCACACTCCCACAACGTGTCTTTGAAAGCAGAGATCAGATTTATTCCAGGCAAACGCTCCTACGGGCAACTTTTTCTGACCCATTTCCAACCAGTTTCAGTGCTGTCACTCTCAATCTTGGGAGATTTTCCCAGGGTATCCTGCAGAAATTGCAGCACAGATTAAAGGAGATCAAAGCTTGAGACAGCTGGATAACCGAAGCGTTGTTTGGGGAACGCCTGGGCAAAGAGACTGAAAAAGCTCCTGCCCCACGGGGACACCCCCAAACTGCACCTAGCCCTGCTACCTTGTCACTGTCTCCAAGGTCACCCTCCTGCAGAGACACAGTCACTGCACACAGATAGAGTCGGTGAGATGAAAGTCCAAGCTAGCCCTTTATGCCCAGTTTGATAATAATAATAATGATAATAATACAAAGCCGTGTGCGGAGCCAGCTAAGAGCTCCATGTCCATCCTTGGCTCCGGTTCCCCTCCTCTTTTCTATGCAATAGATGATCTTGATAAAATAAAATAATAGCAATAATCTGCTCCATTAGGACAAAACATTAAGGGAATTATTGAATGAGAAGTAGGAAAGGCAGCTGGAAAAGGAGCTCTAATGGCCATTACGGTTTAATCCTGTTTTATTCCCAGGATAATGGAGCTGTGATGCACCCCCCCAGCCACCTTCCAAACTTTCTTTGAAAAAAAAAAAAGAAGAAAAAAACAAAGAAACTCCACTGATTAAGGAGACAAGCAGTTCAGCGGAGGAGGGGGCGCTGGCTGGCACATGGCATCTCTCCGGCCAGGCGCCTGTAGCCGTGAGGACAGGAAATCTCTTGCCAGGGCTGAAAACAAGCACTGGATTCATGCCTGGCTACGCTCAATCTGAGTTTTTTAGTGGTAAAGTCAGGGCCCAGTTCTATACCACGTTCAAATCCCTTTGAGTTCCTCCGATCCATAAATAAGTGGGGACTATCACCATCCACACCAGAGATGGCCTCCCATGTTATGGCTCTCCATCACCCCAGGGAAGGATCCACCTGCAGATGGGGTGACGAGCAGGTGGGAGTAATAGCAGAAAATTCCTGGTTTTCCTTTCCCATATGCACGTTATATCCCCCAAACACCAGAGAGCTCTGTGCTGGTAAACAAGGAGCTTGAGCCAGGTGGACGCCCATTGGCTTAGGACTGCGGCTGTAGGTTCTCAAAAAAGACCTGTTATTGAATTAAAACTGAATTTCTTCTGCCACGATAGTCTGAGAGCTCAAAATCTCCCCAAGGAAAAGCAGCCTGTGGCCACTTGAGATTTCAAGAGGCTCTGAAAGGAGGATGAAAACCAGCAATGGAGTCCCCTCCACCCACTGCTCACTAGAGGGGGTCAGGGCACCACCTCAGAACCCCGGTTCCACTCCACGGGAGCACAGAAATCCCATTCTGCCTTCATCCCCCGCACCCAGCACTCATACAAGGGCTGCAAGAGGAGCCCTGAGCTGGACTGGCACGGGAGCACTTCTCGCACGGTCGGATCGCTGTCACAATGCATACAGTCCCTTGCTCGCACTTTTCTTGGCAACCACATGGGAAAGAAAGAAAATCAGCCTTGAAAACTCCACATGATCCTGACTCCTGGCACAAAAGCCAACCTCTATTTGTTCAGGCCATAAGGATGTCGCCAGAGCAGAGCTGAGAGTTATGGGGAAAAAGGGGGAGAGGGAGGATTCAATCCGTATTTACGTATTTTGGGTTGAGAGCGATGAGTTGCAGACATCGTTTTCATCACCTCAATAATAAACCTTTTTTCAGGCACTCCTGTCTCCATCTTGGTATTCAGTGGTGCCTATGAAAAGGCCACGGTGTCAGAGTGTGGCCACCCTCTCTTGAGGTGATGCACCCTCTCAGGAACAGGTGGGAAGAGGCAATGAAAAGAAAGGAAACGGTCCAAAATGTTTTTTGGGGCTGTGTTTACCAGTGATTTTTTTTTTCTTTTCTCGAGACTAATCAAGCACAAATGATGGAGGAGAAACCTGGCCTGGGGCTGCAATCTGGAAGAGCTATTGACGCTCTTATTAGGGTAGGCACCATTAAACAGCCTGTTTGCAACCTCCTCAGCAACACATTGTCTCCAGATAATTATCTTCCAGTGGCACAAAAACTGTCAGATTCTTCAGATTTTTTTTCCAACTTAATAAAAAAACAACAAACTAACAAACCACAGATCCACCTCCAGCACACAGATCTCTGTCTCACCCTCCTTTCTCTGCCATCAAAACCTTGTCCCCCGTGTTTCTGCAGGGCGGAGGAGAGCTGTGCAGCCTCTGCGCTGATAAAAGCAGCGGTGACAGTGCCTAATGGCACCATGACACCCAACACGCACTGGAACAGCAGGCACTGGGCACCATTCACAGGGCAAAGGGCTCCTGACAAAGTCAATGTGGATTAACCTCAGGTTAAGGTGGTTGAGACCTTCAAAGGCCAGCACTCCCTGGGGATAAAGGCACCCCTGCGAACATATTTGCAAAGCGATACAAACTAAGGGAGCGTTTTAAAGCGGCTCAATGCTAAAGCACCCTGCACACAACATCATCCAGGCATCTTAACCAGCTCCCGACGGTGGGCTCAGCTCCCCATCCTAGTACAGCTGGAGCCAGACAGGGAAATATATGGCTTTTCAAAAGCCCCTCTATTTTCAACAGGTTCCTGAACATCTAAAGGGGCTGCCTTCCCATCACGTACCATGACAGAGATGTGAAGGATCCTCAGCTCTTCCTCCGCCGACTCAGTCTGGGGCTCATCCGTGGGGTCAAAGCCAGGCAAGTTGGGGGCCCCATCTTGGTGGTGGATGTGGAAGAGCAACGTGCCATTCTCCAGCCACTGCTGCCGCCAGCGCACCAGCGGGATGTCATCTGTGTTGCCTGATATCTCTGCAAAAGCAAAGCTGGTCATGCGGGAAAGGTGAAGGAGAGGGGAGATGGGGGACATTCACCTCTTACAAAAAACTGGGTGGAGGGACAAAGGGACACACACCAGCAGGCTCCCTCTGGTCACCTCCTGCCAGCACCATGTCTGCCCCTATAATACCCACAACCTGAAGGGTTAAAGCAGAGTAAAAACGTATTTCTGGGTAAAATCCAGATGTGGGCCCTCCAAAAATCCAGATGTGGCGCAGGGCCAGAGCACTTTCTGACAGCATCTTGGGGCCCGAGTCAGGGAGTCTGGCAGCATCTTTCTAGCCCTAATTTGGATGGGTTTCACCCATGTGCTTTATGTTAAACACAGCTCCAGCCATGGGGAGCAGAGGGTATAGGACAACTTCTCAGCAGCACTAGTGGGATTGTTGGGACCATGTTGCAAATTATTGCAGGCAAAAAATATTTCCCATCCCTTGTGAACAGAGAAACAGGCACGTGGCTGTGATCACACTTTCAGCTCTGGCTCTGATTGAGGTTTGTTCAGAGATTTTCAGTCTTCAAACATTTTTTACAGCTCCCCACACAGGACTCATCCCTGAGATCTGCAGATGTACCTTCTGCCCAAACACTCCGACTTTCCCTAAGTACCTTTAACTTCGGTGTTTGGGGGCAGTGGGATGGATGGACAGAGCTGGGCTGAGGCATGCCAGCACCAGAGGACACCCAAGCAGGAGGAGCAGCTGAGGACAGGGACACAACACTTGCTACAGGACACTAAATGCTGAATCACACCAAATTCACCTGGGTGACTCCAAAATTTCAGGGACATCCTCTGGCTGGATCTTAGCAAAAGGGAGGGCGACACCAGCACACCCCTAGGAGAGATGGGCACTGTTTTAACCACCACCTCCACCTCGGACCAGATGACCCTGGTTACCACCTCAGATCCCCTTGATCTCGGCCATCCGCTCGAGCCTGCCATTTGCCCCTTAGTTATTTTTCCTGAAAATATAAGCTTCAATTGCATTTGTTGGAATGACCGGTAAAAACGTGATGAGCTTCCCAGGGTCGCGCAGCTTTCCTTCCTGTCTCTGGCCCGTGGCAACGGTCTGGCCGGACCCTTTCACTCCATCCCATTTGTAGCCGTGTGTTTTGATGGCAATGGGAAAGAGCCTGGCTCACTTTGCAAATTGTCATCTTTATTTTGTTTGTTTCATGCTGCACTCAAATGAAAACTGGAATTCAATTACAGTGCCAAAAAACAACATTTTAAATTTAATGTTAATTAATTTCATTAGGCTGCCTTGAGTGAGCTAGCTACCAGAGAAGGGGGTAGGGTGTGTGTGTTGGGGAAATCTGTATCAGGAACCAGGTTCATCCTCCCAAACTGATTTGATTAATCAAAAGAAACATTAGCCACAGCAAGCAAATTGGCAGATTGTTTCGGCTCAGCATGGGCCATATTTCTGGCGGTAATCAGTGCGCTTCGAGTGTCCCAAGCAGAGGGATGCTGAGCTCTCCTCGATGTCACTGGGAAGCAAAACCGAGAGGAGTTAAAGCATCTAGGAAGCCAGAAGCACTTTTGAAATTCCCTCTAACCGCTGAGCTGCATGTTTAGGCACACAGATCCCCTTTGAAAAGCTGGTCTTGGGAGCTGGGAGGGTTTGAAATAGCAGACCTCCTCCTCTCCCACCTGGTCTTTATTCATAGGCTGAAAGGGAAAAACAAGCTTTCCTGCTTCCCCAACTCCCCACGGCTTCGCAACTTCAAATGAACTAGCTCAAATGGAAGAAAATATTCTCCCCGCACCTGCCTGCTAACGTGAAATTAGGAGTAATTAAGGCAAGAGCTTTTATGCACAACGGGAACTCAACGTACTGACATTTGGAAAAATGTAAATACCAGCATTTGCTCCATTGTAAAGACTGAAAATAATAGATACTAAGTATATGACATTGTGACATTTAGAAAGCTAGAGTTAAAGATGTTTTCCCCCTGATCTGACATATCATTGAAAAAGCAGCACCCTTCAGCTCATTAATATTTGAGGAGAACTCCTTGATGGAAGTTATTTAAATGATTAATAGATTATAGTAAATTTAAGCCTTAAAATAGGTTGTCATAATTTCAAATTTATTTAAACAGGCTTATTTTTAAAATGAAAAATATATTTCTATAAAAAATGGATTCTTATTTTAAAAAGAGTGCAATCCAGCCACAGAGCCTGAACATGTTATCCTCTCCCACCAGACACCACGACATGACTCTGCGGCTGCACGGCACACAAGTCCAAGGTGCTAGAAACAGAGGAAAACACACCAGAAATCAACCCCCATCACCCCAAACCGGTAGGCTATGACCCCTGCATCACACCACAGGACAAGGCTGCTCTGCTGCCTCTGGTGCTGCCCTGGGCAAAGGCTCTTAAGGCAGTGCCCACATGAGAGAGCATTATCCTTGGACCTCCTCTCCTCAAGGGTCTTAGTGACACTTCAGCTGCTCCTATCCCGCTGCATTTCTACTTGAAGAAATTACACATATAAATGCTTTTCTGTGCCCATGAAGTTCTCCTGGCATTTAGTTCAAGGAAGACCAAGACCACACTTCCTTCCTAACACAGCTCTCTCATCTCCCAGTCCAACATGTTCCACTTTTATCTTTGACTCGCTCTCCAGGCAGACACCTCGTCCCCTGGTGGGAGATGCCACGATGACCCATGTAGCAAACTGGGGGCATTTATCTCAGTACCATGGGCTTCAGCTCTGCAATGGGGCTGGTGGGTGCCAACCCTGCCAGCCAGCTTGTACCATGGGGCCAAGAGACCCCAGAGGAGGTGGGAAAGTAGGTAGAAAGCCAAAAGAAAAAAAAAAAAAAAGAAGGGTAGGGGTAGAGGATAATTTCAAGTTCAAAGTTTGAAAGATATTGATGATAGGCCTGGTCCCTGCATGGCTTTCATTAAGTCCTTGGATATGAAGCCATTAGCACTAGTATTAACTTCTTGCACCTCAGTTAAAAAATAGCCTGCCTGAGTCAGGGGTTAATAACAGTAGGAGACCACTAATTAGGCTGTGCCTCGTTCGCCTGGTATCAAACGTGGCCCAGGTCCTTCATATCTACAGGAGCGGCAGCCTCCAAAGACCCTGGCTGATGCTTTCAACATAACGGCCGCGGCTGCTCCCCTCCCAGACCATCTGCAAGGGGAGGGAAGGGAAAATGAAAGGTTGTAGAGGACCAAACCGAGGAGAGGAGAAAAGGAAAGTCCAGATAAAGTTGCTGGAGGTGGGTGGGTTTATATGTGCTTCATTATCAATCATCCCGAATAACACCATTTCCCTGGGGACAGCCGTCCAACCCAAAGCAAACACAGTCCTTCTGGAGGCAACACCTCTGTGTGTCCCAGTTTTAGTAGGCAACACCTCCATCACAGCCTGATTTTGCACCTGAGCTTGTGCAATGTCAAAACTGCAGCCCCTGAGCCCAACACTGACATGGACCTATTCCCACATCCTTATCTCCCTGCTGAGACCCAGCATTGCGGCCGGATGGAAAGCACACACAGAGAGCAACTCTCCTTAAAAACGCATGCCAGCATTTTGACGAAAAAAAAAAGAACGACAAAACAATTTTCCTTTCCATTTGGAAGCGTTTTGCACTAATAGACACCTATGATTAGTCAAATGAATGCTGCCATAATGCCAGTCTCTGCAGACTCATTTCATACAGCATAGCACAAATTTTGACTTGGACTTATATTTCCTCGTTAACATTTAAACCTGGCTTATTTTCCATCCGCAACCTGACTGTGTTTTTATTAAGTTCCCCATTAGCGGAGGCTTTTGCTCCACATCTAAACATCACACTTCCTTTAAAGGGCTCTAACCCAGCGAAAGCAAGCCCTGGCCTTGCACTCCCCCAAGGGTCTCCAACCTCTAAAGTAACTCGGGAGACTTTCCCACCATGAGCTACTTGCACTCTGTGTTGTGACCTCAGGACTTGATTCCTGTCAATCCAGATGTCAAAACGCATGTCCTGATATTTAACTCGTTTTTACTTTGGAGATTTTAGTGCCACATCTTTCACAGGATAACACCCATGTTTTTATGGGCCCATTTAAACAAGTCACATTCATCACTGACTGTCTATATTTTATTTGCAATTTTTTTTCCTGTCTCAAATCACGGGTAGGAAAACCAGCTCATTCTGTAGGTTCAAGACAATCCAGCTTTTCCGTACCAGCCAACACAAAGCTCACTTTATCTATTAGGAACCTGCTTCATAGGAAAAAGCACCTCGGGCAAAATTTCCAGAAGATCCATAAACATGGGAGAAGCTAACGGATCAAGAAAAAAGCACCCGCTGTATCTGGAGCCACTCTCTGGCTAGGTCAGAGAGATCACCCCACCACGATGCCTGCACGTGAGGCTGGTACATGTGAAGCCATTAGCTGTCATAGCAAGGCTGACAGCTAACCGTGTTTCTCTTTGAAACGTAGGGTGCATTTGCTTTTGGGAAGGTCACCAAGGAGTTCGTTTCAAAGCTGTAGCCACACTTTAGCCTTGAACTGGGATTTTTGTTCTGAATATGCCACAGCCTTAATTCGTCCCTTTCTTTAACAACAAAACCCTCCATCACCCTGGAAGTAACATTGTGCCGCATGGCCATTTGCAGAGCAAAGGACACTGATTCATCATTAATGGGTCTGAGTCGACTGGGTTTGCTCTGCAGCTGCTGACCTTACAACATGATGTGCCCCATTGCCCCGCTCTTCCCTGCAGACCCAAGGACATGCCCAACTGCACCTGTGCAACATCACCTCTGAGGTTATTTTTCCACCGCCTTTGTCAATTTTGACCAAAGCTGGGAAAAACAACGAGCAGGCTGGGTCATTTACTGGTGTCTGATTTTCACTCCTGTTTTGTCAGTTTGGTCCCATCTCCCATAACCTTGAACCACAGAGGAGATGTGGGAAAAGCGACAAATCCACCTCCTGGACCAACACTAGGGAGACACAGTCATGTAAAAATAAAAAACAAAGCCCCACACCGTGACAGTTAGCAAAAGCAAAATCAAGAGGATGTGTGACAACTTATGAGATGCAAGGTTGAATTTAAATCCCAGAAAGGACCACATTTGTAGTCGATATCTCACCCTGCAATGCCATCACATCACCTCTTCCAGAGGGAAGCCAGGTCTCCATGGAAAGAGCCCAAATGATGGAGAAGCTCCCAGTCAGCCATGGAAAATTACTGCCCTAGCTAAATCACCTCCCAGCAAGTTGGAGAGATGGAGAGCATGAACCCCTCAGCCCAGATGGTCCTCACCTATGAGCATCAGAGGGACAGCTGTTGAACTCCACGAACACACCAGCTATCACTCAGAAAGGGATGAGCAACCAGAGGAGCAAAACTTGGCAGAGGAGACTGCAATCTCTTAAAAAAGCTCTTGTGCATCATGGAAATTATAGACCAGTAAATCCTGCTTCTGCCCTGGACAGTTTGTTAGAGGAATTGGTAGGTGCGTGGGTAAATATGGGTCGCTCAACACTGTAAGCAGTAGATAAGGGTGATCCAGTTTGATGGACTCATTTCAAAGAATCCTTGTCAAAATCCACCCTCAAAGTTTCCCAAGGCACCAAAGTGGAGCTGGGATAAGAGGGAAAGTCCTCTTAAAGCCCACCAGGTGGAGGAGGAATAAGAGGTTAGTTTTCAAAATGAAAGGAGGTTACCAAGAAACCCCATGGAGATCTTTGTCAGGACCTTGGCTGTTCAGAAACGCTCTGGAAGAGGAGGCGAATGACAAAGTTGGTCACCAACACTAAATTTAGTCTCCATAAAGCTAAAGCTGTGAAGTGCTGGAGGAAAGTGGATGAGGAAAGTGGGCAAGGAAGTGGGCAGGTGAAATTCAACTTTGGTGAATGCAAGCTGATCTCGAATCTTGCAAGCAGTATTCAGGTCAGCCATCTCGTAACAGAGGAGGCAGAGCTAGCAAGGTTTGGGGTCGGTGTGGGGGAGTTCAAGGAACATGAGATGTCTCAAACGGCTTTGTGGAGAGGAAAACTAACTGTGTTATGACCCCTCAGCAAGGAAAACAAACAGCGGAGCAGGGACATGACAAAAGCCTATAAAATCATGAAGCCAGTAGGGAAGCGGGAAAGGAAATGTTTATTCACTATTTCTCACTTTGCAAAAATTAGGACTGTAAAAACTAACAAAAGGGTCTCTTTCATCTACCATAAAGTAGGAAAGCACTGAAAAAGGAACCAAATTCAGGGAAGACAAAGCCGCCAGCAGCTATCGAGACAGACAGCCTAGAGGCAAATCCCAGTTCGAGAAATCCCTGTGGCACAGACCTCAGCAGTAGGGAAAGGACCAAGCTGCGTTTTTAACATTTTTTTTTCCCCAAGTATCAGTTACTTGCCACGGCTGGACATGCCGAGGGACCACAAACCCACTGCACTCCACGCTGCCTCGTGTCTTGGGGATGGTGGGGGGCTGCAAAGCCAGCTAGGTGCTACCCGCACCACCCTTCGAGGATGCATCCCACCCCAACATGTCCCTTCAAGAGTGGCTGAGCCTGCCTGCTCCTCCAGGCACTGCATCACTAGGGGAAGGAGACCCCCAAGGCAGCTTCCTCCCATTGAGACAGCATCTTGCCACCCACCAGCAACTCCCCGCCTCCAAACCCCAGCCCTCTGTGCCATCAGACCCCACCGACCCAAGACGCCTGCCAAGATTACCTTCAGCTTTCCAAGCCAGCCAACGATTTTCATGGGGAGGCAAAGGGCTATTTATATCTGTCGCAGGCTGGCAGGGAAGGTAATGGCCGGCCACTCCAGCCCATCTGCCAGGCACTTAGCAAGACATCGGAGCATATCGTACAGGCGAGGTCAGGAAGCGGTGCTGGTGAGACAGGCAGGGGAAGCGGGGGGATGCATTACAGCGATGACATGGACTTCACTTCAAGGGTAAACTTCAGCCCGCTCCTGCAGACTAATTTGTTTAAGTGCTTGTTGCGCCAAGGCCAAGAGGTCAGGCGAATTAGACATTATTTTGGCGTCCTCGTGCTCGGCACAGGAAACGAGCACAGCCGCTTGTTCCTCATCTCCTGGGGGAGAGACAGGACCTGCCTGTCTTCTGGGGTATGGGAGAGATGAGGTGGCCCTCCCTGGGGTGATATGGGATCAAAATAACCCTGTCTGCTCTCCTGCCAACAGCAGAACCAAGAGTTTTTCCAAGAAGTGGTCCTCCTCATCCACCTACCTCTTCTGTAGGGACCAATGCTGGTCTTGGGGGCAGGACAAATCCTCATAGGTGGCCCCATACCAGGAGGGAGAAGGTAGGCATGGGCTACTGCCCAGTGCAGCAGTGTCATAAGTTCTTCGGTGCTTAGTAGCTCTTACCTGTTTTCAAGCTCCATTTTCAAGTTTGTGAAGAGGCTTTGAAAGACAATGGGGAGTCGGGGGAAAAAAAAAAAAGGAAGGAAGGAAGGAAGATGTAGAAGGGGAAAAAGTTGACTGTGCATCTTAAATTTATCACTCTTGAAAGAAGAGCTTGTCAAGAGGGCCAGAGACCAGCTAGTGCGTGGTGATCAATGGGAGGACTTTTGGGTCTAGTCAAGCTTGTTTCAGATTTACAGGAACTGAATAGAGGCATAAATCTGTCGCTGCCTGACGAAAATGGAGGTAATTAAAACTGCAGGTGTATATAATTGTCACATTGATGATCTATATAAATCAGCGGAGCCAGCAGAGGCACAAAGCACCATGTTGAGCATGGAGCCACCCCATGAGGAGCCATTTGC
Organism: Chroicocephalus ridibundus; assembly: GCF_963924245.1. Taxonomy (NCBI): domain Eukaryota; kingdom Metazoa; phylum Chordata; class Aves; order Charadriiformes; family Laridae; genus Chroicocephalus; species Chroicocephalus ridibundus. The sequence goes on along the minus strand of NC_086291.1, from coordinate 34,905,536 downwards.
CCCCCTGCCTGGCCAGAGGACAGAGCTGGTGGGTGCAGGACACAGCCCTGGGGACACCCATCTCACCCACACGCACCTGCCCATCACTGCAGCCACTAGAACCCTCTCCTCCGGGACAGGTCTTGTATGGATTACCCCCCCGCCCCAGGCAGCATAAGCAGCAGGACCCCCTGTGGCTTTCAATGGATGCAATTACCCGCAATCTCACCCTGGCTACTGCCAAATTTCCTGTGACTTCAGGAGGATGAAAACAGGACCCCAAAGCATCGAGAGGTCCGACCGTGGACACCACGGGGTGCTCTTTGCAGGGACTTTAAAGCTCTGAGCCCGGGTTCAAGTGGGGCACTGACTTTATCTTGTAGCGACTTTTTCTTTTCTAATTTATTTTAACCTCTGTTATTTTGGGAACTTTGAAGCCTAAGATGCTCCGAGGCAGCTGCCTTTGTAGGAAGGACAGAAAGTGCAGAGCGGGGATTTGAAAGAGGGGGAGAAATAGGGAGGGGAAAAAAGGGTGCTTCACAGCTGAGGTCTATGGCAGCTCCTTCACCGTTTCTCCCGCATCCCAACAAACCCACCCCAGGAGGTGGTTGGGGCTCTTTCACCAGCAGTCACAGGAAATCTGGATGCAAAGCAACCATGGTGTCTTCCATTTATCTAACACTGCTACCCGGAGAAACCTCCAAGACCTTTGCAGACCTGCATCCCTTCTCCCACCGTTCAACGGGACCACCCCTCAGTCCTCAATGCGGCTGCAGCGCATCCTTTCCAGCCACCGTGGCTCAGCCCCGCTCCTGCCATACGTGCCGATGCCACGGGGACACATTTCTACCCACCATGCCAGGAGGGATGGGAACACAAGAGAAGGCTTTCCCGTCACCTTTGCCAGCGAGGTCCCCTCGCATGTGCCCATGGGCCAACCCTGCTTCCCAGGTTGAGCGCTGTATATGTGCGCCAATTGGATAATTAAAAATTAATCAAGCGTTTCTGCATTGCAGTCCAAATTATGTAACGCCGCTCTTCAGTTTCAGCACCCATCAGCTCTAATGCTATTGCACATCAGCACGGCCCTGCCGTATTTACCTGCCTGTCTTTTCAGGCAGCACTCACACCTTTGGAAGGGAAAAGGAAACACCAATGTCATAAACACGGGCAGAAAGTTCCCTCGCATTTGCATGGGGGAAAAAAAAAATTGAGGAAAATCTACTTCTTTTCTTAGTCTGGTGCTGAAATCTGGGATTGCAAAAAAAAAAAAAGGGATGGGGCTGGGATGCTCCAGCCCAGCCAAGTGCCAAGGGTCGCCCTGGCCAGGGCAGCACCTCCGTGACCAGGGGGTTTCGGAGCAAGAGGCTGCTGCTGCTCGCTCCTCCTGCGCCAAAGGGATGCAGCATCCCATTTTAGCAAATAAGCAGCATGTCTATAGGCAAACAAAATTAAATCAAGGTGAGGAGTGAGCTGCATTTTCGGTATCTTGAGAACGAAGAGCCCTTCCAGACTCTGAGAACAGGGTAACTGCAAACTCCTGCGATTACAGCCACAGCTCAGCTTTATGCCTGCAGGCTGTGGCTGTTGCTGAGACCAGGGCTCAGCGGGCAAGCCTGCCACCTCCTCCCTTCCTTGGCCAGAAACTTGCCGAATACACAGCCATGGTCTCTGCAGTGCTTATTCTCAGGACACAGATGCTGCCACCTGATGTGAAACTAGCCATTAATTCCTGCGGTGATTAGCTCCAAAGGGCGCTTTGCTGGGCTCCACACACAGTGGTTTCAGGAAACCACCAGGGATGCCGCAGCTCACACCCCTAGTGAGCAGCTCTGCCAACACTCTTCATCACCGCACCTAATGTCTCCTGGCTTTCGCATGGTCCCTCCAGTTATTTACTACCTCCTGCCACCATGCCTCTCCTCCCACCCCGTGGTCCTTCCTGCCCTCCCTCCATCATCCCGACAAGTTCCTGCTGCCGGCACAGCTGTATTTCACCCACATGCTGCCTTTCATCCCGCAGCATGTGAAAAGCCCTTCTTCCCTGGCACTGAGCTTTAATTACAAGGACGTTGCTGGATCCAGCCCGGGCTGACCACGCCACCACCATCCCATGGGGAGATGTGTACCGTGTCCATCCCGGGAACCTCTGCATCCCTCATTCAGCCCCCAGCCCCAGTGCCCATGGGACACCCCTTCACCCCAGTTTGTGCCAGACTGCACAGGGAGGACCTCAGGGGAAATACTTGTGGGGACACAGCAGCTTAAGCTGAGCCCTCCATCTGTTAACCAGCGATGTGCCTTACTCAAGAAGCAAGAAAAAGGGGAAACATGGTAATAAAAAGCTGTGGACGCCAGCTCAAGTCCAAGGTTGACTGTGCAGGCTCAATGCGTGCAATGCATTCCCCTCCCTGGCTCACAGGTGCTTCCACCATCTACCAAGGAGGCTGAGCTATTTCTCCTGCCCACCAGGTCTGAGCATGCCAGGAGCATGGCACACCTGGGAAGAGAGCAGCTCCTGCTGAAGAGCTAATAACATTGATTTGATTTTTCCCTGGAAGGATGTTTCAGGCGCTGTCTTGCTCGTGGATGCTTGGACACACATCCCAGCCCATGGCATGAGACCCCTGCAGCTCCCCACTCACACGTTGACAGAGGCATTTGTAATTCCCCCCAAACTCCCAGGCCACGTGTGGCATGTCTGCAAAGGCAAACTCCCTGGCTTGTCCCTTTTGCCAGCAAGAAAGCCAGCAGTTCCACAGCAGCACGAGGGCTCTCGAGTCCCATTGCTGTTCCTCCCCAGAGCTCTACCAAAGCCACAAAAGCCAGAGCTCAGCTATTTCTGTCTGAAAAATAGAGGAAAGGTTGGGGAGGTGCAACTCTGGGATGGGAAAACAGCTCTGCCCCAGCATGACTGCCACCAGGAAAGCAGCGTTCAGAGGAGCTCGGGGCCAGCCTGGAGCAGTGGGAAGCACGGCAGGCTCTCCAGTCCAAACCTGATGTTTGCAGATTCCCCAGCAGCTGCGGACACTGGGGCATCGTTCGGGGAGCGGACATGCTGAGAGCACCGCAGCAATTTAAAGTCTTCACTGAGCTGGACTTAGCCTCCCCCTCCCCACCCTGCCCCCGCCCAGGACCCCGTGGTCACAGCTGCAAAGTTGAACCTGGCAAGAAAATTTGGGAGCATGATATCTCCTCTCCCAGGCACCTCCCCCTCCCTATGGAAGCCAGCCAGCTCAGCCAACCCCCACAGGAGACCCCCTGGCATGATACTGCGCTACGTCCCGATGCCACGTGTAAAGACAAATCACCCCAACCTGTGCCAAGCCCACACTGGAGCTGTGCCCTCTAGTCGTTTCCCATAACCTCGCTCCTCCTGCAGCACCCTGAACCCTTTGCTCGCACCACCATCCCAGCCCATCCCAAACCCTCCACCTACAGAGCTAGGAAGGGGGGGGTTTAAGCCTTGAGCCACCTCTTCTAAAAAAACGCCCTGCTGCTTCATCCGTGGTGGAGAAACCCCATTGTGGGAGGGCATTTGCTGATTGCGGTGCAGCAGCGCCGGGAAGTACCAGGAGCCCACTGGCCCAGGCAGCAGGCTCCCAGCACCATGCCCTCCCTCTCTCTGTCCCCTTGGGATGCTCAAATTAATTGCCTTGCCTCCTGGAGCTTTTAGCTGGAACAAATAAAAGAAAAAAGGGGGGTTGCCAAAACCCATAATGAGGTCTACAGTTCCTCTGAGCTACAAGGGCTGCTTTAAATTTCAGGGTTTTTTCTTTTTTTTTTTTTTTTTTATTTGAAGGAGGTTTCCATGGTAACTGTCTCCCATCACATAAGAGCCCGTCCCCGGGATATTTCGGGGTTGCTAATATCTGCTTTCCCAGGCAGTCACTGTGTTGTGATGGTGACATTGCAGCCAGGTTTTTTGGCAGGGGGGGAGGGTGCAGGAGAGAGGAACAGGAGGTGCTGCTCCCAAAAACTAAGGTCAAGGTCCTGCCTGTACCCCATTTCCCCTGCCCATCAGGCAGACCTCCATCCCAAAGGGCTCTGGTAGCCAAACAATGATTTCTCTTGGACCACGGACTGGATTTGGGGAGCACTCCCGAGGCAATACAGCCCTTGCCAGACCAAGCAGAAGCGATGTGTCCATGCAAGGGCACAGGCAGGGTCTCCTTAACATCTGCTGCCGCCCTCTCCAACCCTTCACCAGCTTCCTTCCTCCCCCAGGTTAGTTTTCAGCTGGATCAGCTCCTCGCGGGAGCAAAGCCAGCTCTCTGCATCCCCCATAGCTGCTTGGTCTGCTATGCTCGTTAGTCATCCTAATTACTGAAATGCCTCAGAGCCAGCCAGGAAAGGGACCATATCTCCTCTTGCATCGGGGCTGTGGACCCTGAAGTTGTGTGACTGATGTGCCACCACCAGCTAGAGGGTTCCTCAAGGATCCTATACCCCTCCTTCAAATATAAATGGTGAAAAAGGCAGCTGCCCATTCCCCAGCATATCTCAGGCTCTGCAGACAGGACATAGCTGAGGGGACAGGCTCAGACCCCTGCCGGTGCCCGTCACCAGCAAACAAAGCCCTGCAGCAAAGCAAATTGTGAGGTCGACTTAGACCCCAAAGATCTCAGTGCCAGCAGCGCAGGGTGAGCATCCATCCCAAGCATGTCCCGGCTGCGGGGCAGTAAAACAGGATCAGACATATCAACGTAGTGCACGGGAGCAGAGGATGCTCTCCTCCAGGCACTTTCTCAGCATTAAGCCATAGCAGGGCGCCAGAACCTGGCAATCAAAAATCTTCCCTTATCTAGACAAACCCCACAGCCTCCAAAGTGCTGCTGCTTGGGGTGAGCTGCCGGCCACAGCCAGGCTGGCTGCAGAGAAGCCAGAGGCCAGCAATTTGCAAGCAAAAGGACAACCAGTCTTAAATGACAGAGCCATCACCATCCAGATGCTGCCTTAATCCCACCAGGCAAAGATTCCTTGATTTGAAGAACCGTTTTGCGGCAAGACTCAAAGGGAGATGATTTCAGAGCCTCCATTTAGCTGGTTAAGCAACCATCTAAAAAGGTAGGAAATGGGATGTGGCCCAGATGCAAATGCCACCAGTGTGGGGAGAGAAGGGCAGAGGTGAGATAGTGCCAGGGAGGAGTGCAGCTGCCCGAGGATCCCCTCCACTGTGCGGTCCAGAGACAGTTCCTGGGGATGAAACATGCCACAGAGCTTTGGGGGTCTTTGAGGAGCTCCTACATGGGCAGCCCAGACCCCAAAAGTGGGACAGTTCTCAGGGCAGAAATGGGGGTGGACCTGAGCATCCCTGCCAGAAGGCGATCTGAGAAATTAAGGCTGGGAGCGATTAAAGGGAGCCAGGAGCATTGCTCTGCACATCCCACCAAAACAGAGGGCCCGGCCCCCTGCAGCCACCTCAGTCCCCTGCCCACCCTGCCAGACCCTGGTACCCGCCGGTGAAAAGCCAAGCAGCCCCACGGCCTGCTCCCCCCTGCTGCTTTCTGGGTCAGTGAGATTCCCTCCCAGCCCCACTGCTGCTGGAGCCAGCTGGATGCATGGTTGCTGTGGCAACGGGTTCCCAGAGACAAAATCCCTATTTCTTTTTTTTTTTTTTTTCCCTTGGTTAAGAAAAAATATACAAGAGGCCCTCTACATCCACCCTGCCACCGAAACCTCTGCTCCCAGTAAGAGAGCACGTCGGTGATGGGCACAGCATGGGGTCAAGGTTTCCATAAGGACGGGGATGTGCACCCTGTGCCTCCCTCCTGTGCCTCCCTCCTGAGCCTTGGTCATCCTCAGTTTGTCCATAGGGGGACCCTGAGCTCCTCCCAGGGATTCTGCCCACTTTCCTGCAGTGTTTTCCACCCTGCCTACTAGGATTTAAGTGGCTCCCCTGCTCACAGCTGAGGCTCCGTCACCTGGAAGAGGGTATGTGACAAGGCATGGGGGTGCACTCAGTGATTTAGTGGCTAAGAGCAGGTCACCTCCTCCGCTCTGGCCCCATCCTTTGTCTGGAAAAGGGCTGTGGAGAGCTCAGGTTTACATTGCATGGCCAGGAACAAGGGCAGGAATGGGGTCCCACCAGTGGTTTGCACTCAAACCGTATTAGATGAGCCTGTCCTCCCCCACCAGGTGCTCCGAGGCAGGTCCGGGGCAGGATGCATTCCCTCGCTGGTCCCTCTCTGCTTTGCTGGAAGCTCTGCAAGCCCGCAGGCCTTGGTGGCACCTTTGGGGGCACACTGGCCTCTGCTGCCAGCACTCAAGAGGGCAACTCCAGTGCAAAAAGCAAGCATTGAAGCGTCAGAGAGGGAAGGAGGTGCAGCAGCACTGAGGTCTCAGTGATGGGCTGAATTTGATGGAGGAAAAAGGAGGAGGCAAGCGATGGAGAGGGATGCATCCCACACCGCAGACTGGGCAGCAGGCAGTGCTCTGGATGCTATCAGTGGCATCCCACCAGTAGCACCAACCACTCCAGGAGGGTGTAGGAAGGAGGTGGTACCCCTGAATTTGGAGATATAAACCCCAAAGCACCCATCCCAAATTCAACCCTCAGTGACAGGAGCAGGGGTTAAGACTCTGGCCAGGTGATCAGCTGCTGGCAGCAGAAGGAAATTAAGCATGTCCCGCTGCCAGAGCAGGCATGGGACAGCCCTGGCTGTTTTGCCAGCAGGCAGGAGAATTTTTGGGGTGCCTTCCCCACCGCAGGTCCTGGTGTGGGTGGGTTGGGATGTCCCCAGAGAAGCCCCTGGCCAGCCTCCAAGCTGCCTGGCTGGGAGGTGCTGGCGGCCGCCCCCTTGGCCAAGCACGCGGGAACACAGATCATACTGCCAGGTTTCAGTGCATGCGACAGTGTCCAGAATCAAAGCCAAGTTCAATTAATGGCTCACAATCTTATTAGAGAAATTATTTCAGGATCTTGAGTAAAAGTCCGATATATCCACTCCATTCCATTAGTCAGGCTCATTTAGTAATTCAATCAATCTAAGCAAGGCAATTGAGCTCCTCTGATATAATTTAACTCCGTTATTCTCTAGGTACTTAAGAATTTCTTAATATTTACTCCATTATTTCACCATTACACCTATTTCCAGGTGCAAGGTTCACACCAGAGCGATGCTGTGGGTCCAGCGGTGGGACCAGCCCCACTGCAGCCCTCTGCCGCACTCTGGTCTTATAGGGTGTGTGATGGGGAAGGGAAGCTCCAGTGGTGATACTGGGGTGTCCTTGCCTCCCTTGGAAGTGAAGTTGAGCTGGGAACCAGCACCATACCACCCTGAGACCCGCTTTTCCACCACAGAGGGCCAGGACCAAAGGCCTGCCCTGCATGCCACCAGCTTTGGGACTAACCGCTGGTGCCCAGACCTGAGCAAGAGGAGTGGGGCCAAGTAACCCCTAATCAAAACCCAATGGGATACTCTTCCCACCTGACATGGAAATGAAAGAAAAAAAAAAAAAAGGATAACAATGACACAACCCTACAGCCCCTTGTCTCCTGCTTCCCTCCTCCGGGGCCATTTAGGAGCTGGGGGGTGAGGGTAGATGGTGGGGGGGACACCACCTCCTGCAGTCTGCGGCAGCAGGGAGATGCCCGGGTTGTGGATAAGAGATGACGGGTGTCACATCCCGCCGCCTCTCCGCGCAGCCTGAAAGAAGAGCTGGGGCAGGCAGGCGTGCCAGCCACCCGTCAGCCCAATTAGTGGCAGCCCGCATCCCCGCAGCAGTCTATCTCATGGCCCCCACCACCCCCTGTGCTATCCCCCCCATAATTAACCCAAGGAAGTCATGGCCACAGCATCCACCGGCACAGTCAAGAGCTTAGCAGAGATTTAACAAAAAAAAAATTGATTAGATATTTCGGGGAGATATTCAAGAGCAGTTAAATATGCCCAACTCATCGGTACCTTTGAAAAATCTCACCCCTCTAAAAAATTAGAATTGATTTTGTATTTAAAAAGGGATCTATTTAATTTAAAAGTAAGATAATTTGAAATCATGACAGCTTGTATTAAGGCCTGAGTTTATGATAATCTATTAAAGTCATTGAAGTTAAGAACCTTCTACCATCCTCTGTTGCCAAGGCTCCCGTGAAGGCGATGAGGAGTGGGGCGAGTCAGAGGGTGAGGGGTTGCACTGCCCCCATTTCAGGGCATGACAGCTGGGCTGGAAACTGGGGGGGCAGAAAAAGTTCCTTTAGCTCCTCCATGCTCAGGAAAAAAAACCATGACACAGGAAGCCATCCGGTATTTCAAGATCTTGAATTATCCAGTGTCCAGAAAGAACGGGTTCAACCCATCAGCTCCATTTTCTCATTCCTCAAGTCCATTTTATGCACAAAACTGCATTTCAAGACTTCGCTTTTCAAATATCTGGTGCATTACTCGGGCAAGGGAGTCCAAGACGTTGTCTTTTGCGCAGTTTTTAATGGCACTGCAAATCTCCATCGAGCCCAGGGGGCCATGGGAAGCTAGGATGCTAATAAATACCCTGCTCACCAGTTTGTAACCTGGAAAGGATGGGGCCCAAAAAATTATCAGCCTGCAGGAGTGTGAATCCGCTTAATGACATATCAAATGCAGATGGATGCTGCCAAGCCAAGCAGCAAGGAAGAAGGGGGTGTGAAGGTTAGCAGACAGGGAATATTGAGCTGGTAATTAGCATTTCTTAATGGCCACCAACCAGTGAGACTCGGCCTCCCTTCAGGAAAAAACACAACTAATGCAACAAACACGAAAGAAGATGAAAGGTGACCATTGCAAATGGAGGCTTCCTTGACTTAAAGCAGGATGAAACTGGGTGCTTTTAAATGCAAGCAGTCGGGTGCGCACCAGCAAGCAGCCCCATCCCTGCTCCCACGCCCTTGCCGCTTCCTGAAAATTCAGGAGGTGGGAAAAAACCCCCGCAGCAAAACAGGGGGGTTGGTGTCGCAGCCCTTTTGAGGTCATGCATATAAAACCGTGGGCGTTTTTATGGGTAGGAGCATGACAGGCAATGCACCTGGGGATGGTGTGCCACCAAGCTCCCCCTGAGCAAACGTGGGCAGCGAGACGGCACATGCACATGAAGGTGGCCAGCACAATTAAAATGTGCCCTGTTCATTAGCAAAGGGACCTACGAAGCAGCTGAAAGCCCTGCCCAAGCACCTCCCCTCATCATAAACCAGGGGTCATAATCCCAAAACCTATCCCTCTGCTTTTGGAGGAACGTGGGAACAGCCACGGGATCCCCACATCTGAGAGGGCTGAGCACCAACGCGCTTGACACACCCGACTCTGGCACCAGAACAGCCACAAGAGGGGACGAGACCCAAAAATGGTGCATGCAGAGCAAGCAACAAGCAATCCTCACCCTCTCGGGTAAAGATAAATATAAATCTAAAGCCACAGGGCAGTGGATCAAGGCAAGGCAAAGCAAACGTGTCCCCCCAGGACCCTGGCTGAGCCCCTGCAGCTCACCGCTACTGAAGAAGCCAACACACGAATGGGATGGATACCAGTCGCCACGCATGTCTTTCCCACAGACCCCGAGGTCGGCAGAAAGCCCCCGGCTCCTCATTATCCCCGCTGGCATGGGCGAGCCCCCACAGAGCTTGGCTCGGGAGGGGTCCATCAAAATCCCTGCCATGCTGCCCACCGGTGGTGATGGGATGCCCGCAACCTCTGCACTCTTCATTAAGTCGATTATGTCACCGGTACATCTCGTTGGGGTTGGGGGTGACAGCCAGTTTCGGCGTGCCCAGTTCAACACACAGCCCCAGCACTCTGTTTTTAGCAAGCACCTTATGTGGCTCTCCAAAGACCCCAGCACATCTCTAGCTGGGGGGGGAAAAGCTTTGACCCATGTGCCTGTCAGTGGGATGCCCAGATCGGCCACCAGGGCAGGGAGGTGCCACCAAGGCAGGGGAAACCACCTGTTTCCAGCACACCAGTCTCCACGAACGCCAGCCAAGCTTGAAAGCACTTGAATTATTTAGCAGGGTTTCGATGGGGACAGGCAGGATCGGAGCAGGATGACACCCAGATACCCTTGGGCTCCCCGATCCTGACCCTTTCCTGGCTGCTCCCCCCAGCCCTGCTGCAGTCCCTGCCACGGCCACCTCCCTGCACGCTCCCGCCATCTTCATGGGTGTCCTGGTTTAAGGTAAAACAGAACTGTTTTTCTTTTCAGTAATTTTACTTTTCAGTTAAGCCTCTCTAACTCTCTGAAATTTACAGCATATTTTTCAGACGGTGTCCACTTCTAGCGGTCTGGTCTGATGTTTATTGTAAATTCCAAGGGATGGTACGCAGAGAGGCTCCTGCTTATACTTATTGCTATAACAACCAAGGTCAGGTAACTTTTTTATGTACCAAGTTGGAGGGTCGGAAGCTGAAGAGTGTAGAGGGGTCGCACTCGCAGGGAGGAGCGGACAGGACAGGTGACCCAAAACTGACCAACAGGGCATTCCAGCCCATCTGCATCATGCTCAGTATAAAGCTGAGGGATGAAAGGGGTCAGCCTCTTTCTTCAATTGCCAGCGTCTGAGGAGGACCCTGTCTGTCCATCTGCCTTTGATCCTGATCTTTGTGTTCCTGACTCCAGATAGGGAATCCAGTTTCCGTCCACGGCTGAGTCCAGCCTGGGCCTTTCCCAGTGCCTGCTGGTGACGTGATCGTCATCCTGGGAGCTCCATACTGGTGTTGCATACATTGTATACATTTCATTACTTTCAATATTATTGTCTTTTCTTTTTATTATTAATATCTCATTAAAGTAGTTTTAGTTTTCTTTTCAATCCATAAGTCTCTCTGTCTCATTCTTCTCTACCTTTGGAGAGACGTTAAAGAGAGCATCCATCTGTCATTTGTTTTAATGGCCAGCCTGGCCCAAACCACGACAATGGGGAAACTGAGGCTTGCAGTAACCTCGAGGGAGTTGCTCGAGACCCCATGTGGCAGAGCCAAGGTGACCAATGGCCACCACCAGGAGCTCCCATGCAGCACTGCCTGCCCTTCATGGTGCTCAAAGCCCAAAGCCAGGCCCTCCCTGGCCTGGGGGGGCAGAACCCTGGGGTCTGGCCCAAGTCCCTGCCAGCTGGCAAGGGCAGCTCCCCCTTGAGGGCCCCTTCCCTGTACACAGGGGAATCTGAAAACCCTGAATCCAAAAACCGCCAAGAGTAGAAGGAGCAGTCCCCTAGCTCCCTCCCCAGCAGAAACACCCTTAACCAGGCCTGGCTCAGAGGCAGAAAGGTGGATGTGGGGATTATCCACCGCTCCGACACGTTATTGGGCACAATTAATGGGTCTGGGGTTTGCCCAGGACGGTGCAATAAGCACTGTGTGAAGCCAGGTTCCTGGAAGGACGCTCAAATGCGTGTCCTCCAGCCACACGCCAGCCTTGTGGAAACACAGCCACTGACACCGGTTCCACACACCAACCTGACGTGGCCACGTCCCCACTGAGTGCACAGAGCCAGCAGTGATGCCCTCTGCCCCACGGATTTCTGGGCCTGGGGGCTCTCCAGCTCCAGAAGATGCAGCCTCTGAGCTACTAAGTCTGCCACTTGCAAGCTCCGTGTACTTCAGAGCTTCTGCCATACAAAAGCAGTGCCCAGGCTAATAGTAATAATAATAACAATTTAAAATAATAATAATAAATAATAATAATAACAACAACAATAACAACAACAAGACCCCCATACACACACGGCAAAGCAGCACAACAACAACAATAATAATACCCACACAGGGCAAAGTGGCTTCACAGCAAGCCCCTCTCTTGCGGGGAGGGACGGAGATTTACCATGGCATTTCCCAGGAGTCAGCAAGCCAAAACCCTGGCAAACAGGGCGCCCGTGAGGTGCCCCCTCCTGCCAGCCCAGCCCCCAGCCCCAGCATGCAGGGCAGGGAGACTGGTACTGGAGCCACCTCTGTGTCTCCACAGCCCAATCCCCGATGTGCCGGGGGCCGGCACAGCCCCGTGCACCCAGAGCCTCTCAAGGAACCAATGTCCCAGGCAGTAATGTCCAGGAGAGCCCGGACATCACCAGGACATGAGGGTGCACTGGCACGGGGCCAGCCATCCTCATATTTGTCTGGTGGCCATAAGCAGAAGGAGGTGAAAGCAAACCCCTGCCTGGCGTCATCAGCACAAGCCCTGGGTGCAGAAGGGTCTGTCAGGGCGGGTAGGCCCTTTCCTGTGCTGCCCGCCGTATGGCACTTCATGGATTTGAAAAATCCCAGGGGGAAATCCCCACAGCGCCAGTCAGGGGCCAAGCCTGGGGACCCCTGCCCGATCAAAGCCATACATCCCTGCCCAGACGCTCCCCGCTGGCAGCATCCCAGGCCACAGGACCCATTGGGGCTCGGCTGCCTGGGAGCAGGTCCAAGGGGGGCAGGGGGCAAGCACTCGGTCGCCTTTGGGGGTCTCAAACCAGCGCGGGGCTGGCGGCCATGCTTGCATGTCCCCCTGCATCCTCCGCGCTGCCGCCCCGTTGCCACAGCAACGCTCTCCAGCCTCCGCTGCAGCATCCCGCAGCACAGGGCGCGGACTTGTACCGGGGGACTGGGGGGGGGCAGCACGGCCCCCGGACTCAAGCAAATTGTCCCTGGTTGTCCCCGTGCCTACCACCGCCATCCCACGGCATCAACAGCCCCCCATCTGCCTCTGCCTTTCTCACAGGAGAAGGGGGATGCCCATGCAGCAGTGAGCGCTGCCCCGAGCCAGCACAGCACCCAGGACCAGGGGATTTTTTTCCACAGAGGGGTGTCTAGGGGCCATGGAGGTGATGAAGCACTGGGGAGAAAATCCAGGCTGTGGCCACCGCTATACTCTGCCTGCACTTGAAGATGGCACAGAGGGGCAATGCCATGCACAACAACATGCCAGAGCCTCATTTTTGAGACAACATCCAGACAAGGGTGGCATTTTAAAAACTTCACAGGTAGCCAAGGTGCTGCTGGAGCAGCAACAGATGGACAAGGCTTGCAGGAGTTGTGCACAGCCCCCACGGGACTGGCAGAAAAGCGATGGCGGCATTTGCCTGGGGCAGGGGGGTTACATGTGGGTGGTGGTAGGAAGCTGGTATTCTGCACAAATATCACTAAAAATTAAAAATCTCAGTGACCTTGTTCCAGGTGGTGTGGAGGGAAGCAAGTCCCTGGGCACAAGTGGCCTTGCTCTGGTCCCAACATGAACAAAGGAGCAAATCATTGGGGTTGTTTTGCGGTCTGAAAACTGCAGAAGCCCATCAGATTTGGGCAGATGAGTCTCACACAGTGGGTGAAGCGCAGAGGCCTGGCTAGAACGGGCGGGAACCACCTGGACTACGTGAGCAGGCCAAAGCCTAAACCTGGGGGCAGGAGTACTGGAGACAGCACACACAAGTGGGATGGGAAACGCTGGCACCGAAGTGGTTTTTTTTTCACCAGGCTGCAGGGAAGGTGACTCCGCTCAGGGGCAGACAAAGCAGAAACCCTCACCTCCAGCCAGCCACGCTGGAAGCAGACTGCGGGCCTCCTGCCAGCACAAGCCGCCAGTGACCATGCACCGAGCTGGGGATGAGCCCCGCAGACGACAACCCAGGGGAGGCACCGAGCACCCCAGGCCTGCAGCATCTCCCCAGCATCCACCCTGGTGCTGCAGCCGGTGCTGAGATGCTGCAGCGAGGTGAACGGGCACCGGGGCCGAGATGCTGCAGCGGGGCGAACCGGCACCGGGGCCGAGATGCTGCAGGGTACCCGCACGCTGGTGCCGCAGGGAGGAGCCCCGCGGCCGGGGATGCTCGGGTCCCGCTGCCGGGAGGGGAGGGGACCCGCCGCGTACCGGCGCTGCCGGCAGGCCCACCCGGAGGCTCACCCAGCACGAAGTAAGGCAGCTCCGTATTCTCCAGGTCATCCACCACCACCATCTCGCCGGGGAAATCGTTGCGGACGGAGAAGAGCAGCTTGGGCTCGGCGGCCGAAGGGCCGTGCATGATGCTGAGGTCGTTCTCCCGCAGGAAGGGCAGCGCCGACACCGTGATGCTCTTCAGCTTACACTCCAGCTCCTTGGCCGCCGCCTCCGCCGCCGCCTCGGCGGGGCCGCTGCCCGCCGCCAGGCAGCAGCCGGCGAGCAGAGCGCACAGCCCGGCCAAAGCCATCTTGGAGCCCCGCGCCGCCCTCCCAGCGCCGGGCGGGCGGGCGGGCGGGCGGGCGGGCGGTGGCGGCGAGGGGCGGGGACGCGGGGCCCGGCGCCTCCCCGTGCGGCTCGGCACGGCACGGCACGGCACGGCACGGGGAGGCTCGGTTTCCCCGGCCCCGCGCCTCCCCCTTCCTCCGCTTCCCCCATTTTTTTTCCCGCATCCCTGGAAAACCGGGAGGGCTGCGGAGCGGTGCGGTGGCAGGAAGGGTGGCGGTGCTGCCTGGCCCGGCCGCCTTTGCCTCCTTCTGCACTGAGGGTAATTTACAGATTCCCCCACTCGGGAGAAATTTCGGACCTCTGGAGTCACAGGCTTCCGAAGTCCCAGCAGAAGTAATGGACACCCAAAGCCCCAGAAGAATTCGCAGTCCCCCAAAATCACAGACCTCAAAAAATCTCAAGACAAGTCACGGACCTCCAAAGTCCCAGACCTCCAAAATCCCAGAAGTCCCAGCCATCCAAAGCCCCAGGAGAAGTCACAGATCTCCAAAGCCCCCAAGCTTGTGTGTTTTGGAAAAAAAAAAAAATATTAGGAGCATAAGGGCCAACCCCAAACCTGCTGGTTGTTTTTGCAGCACAGGCTTTTTATTTTGTCTTAAGTGAACTCAAAGCAGCAATGACCGTTTGCCCAGCCACCACACCTTCCTGCAGACACCTGTGGTTCTTGCAGCCAAAACATACTGATGGAAATATGTTCTCTTCCAGTGTGGGATGAAAGGCCTAGGCCCCACCCTGGTACCCAACAGCAGCAGGAACACACAGACATGTTGTTTTGGTTTTCCGCCCTGGAGGCTCCTGCCAGCTGACACCCACTGAGCAGATGGGTGCAGGAGGCATCCCTGCACTGGAAGTGCATCCCTGCTCCCATCCCACCAGCTTCATGCAGGCTCCTTGTGGGGAGCACAGCTCCGTCCCACCTGGTGCCTCTGAAGAAAACTACAGCACAGCAGATAGGCATTTCTTTATCTTGCTTTATTTTTTTTTTATTTCCCAGAGATTCCCCCCTTACCATGCAGCAGCTGCAGCGATTTCCCCAAATTTCTCCTCCATTGGCACCAGCCATGAAGCCCCCCCCAGCGTGGGCATCGCGAGGGGATGCTGCTGTGCGCCAAACACACCGAGCAGGGGAGCCACAGTGGGTGCCTTTCCCCACATCTGTTTCTGAGTTATAATAACCCTCCCAGTTACGCACAATATTTTGGGGAGGAAAAAACATGGTCACCAGAAATTACCCATTTTCAACACCAGCCTCATTAACAATCAGAGCTGAGCAGTAAACGTATCACAGTGAGGGTGTTTCCAGAAGTCAGCTGTTTGGGAAGGTGTTTCAGCAGCACTGTCCCCTGCCAGCACTGGTCAGCTGAAGCTACCAGCAGGAAAAATGTTAAAAATCAGTAAAAACGAGCAGTGGTGTTTTGTAGGATGGGGCATAGCTCTCCCCTTGGGGGACACATGGAAATCCCTTTGGAGGGCCTCTGCCAGACCCTTCCACTGCTCTTATTTCACCAGGGGATGTAAATTAATTAAAAAGAGTTTTCCTGGGGGGGGGGGCGTCCCTGAGAGTGGTACCCTGCTAGCGCCTAACACCGCACAAAGAGGAGCAACCAAGGGGCTCGGTAGGAGGCGTGAATACTACATACAGGCAAAAGAAAAGAAACATTAAAAAATAAAACAGTGGAGAATCGCAAACCTGGCGTATCTGACAGCATCCTGCTGCCAGTCGCCGGTAACACCCCAGGCCTGACATTCTGAACCTCAGTTAATTGTTTACTGGTACTGATGGCATAATTTGGCACAACCAGGATTCCTTTAAATGACAGACGAAGCCGGCGCCAAGCGCACGCCACCGGGGTCTCGAGGCAGCGACCCCTCCCTGGCGCAGCCACCGCGAGGGGGTGGGGACCGCCCTCGACCCAGTGCCCTCCTCTTGGGAAGGAGGAAGGGGAAAGGCCGGCGGGGCTCGGAACCCCCCCGCGGCCGTGGCGGGACCGCCGGCCGGGTCGGGCCGAGCCCCCGCGACCTCCGCGCGTGTCCCCCGCCGCGCCGCGCCGCGCCGCCACGCCACGCCCCACGCGGCACCACCAATGGGAAGGCGCGGGGAGGCCGGCGGCGCCTTTTATTGGCTGCCGCCCCTGCATATATTATCGGGCGGCGGCGGCGGAGCGCGGCGGGACTCGGTGCGGGGCGAGGAGCGGCGGGAGCCCGACCGCGGGATGCTGGCGGGGCCACCTGCCCGCCCGGCGATGGGGCGGCGCGGGGGGGTCGGGAGACGGCGGCGGGGAAGGGCCCGGGGCGGCTGAGGCGGAGCGGAGTGGGACAGGACGGAGACGCGGCCGCCGGCGCTGAGCGGGAGACTGGGGTAAGTGTTGCGGGGTCGTGGGGTAAAGCGGATGAGCCGGTGTGGGGACCCCGCCGGTGGGCGCGATGGCGGGCGGGAAGGGGAAGGAGCTCTGCGGCGAGAGCCGCGGCCCCGCACGGCGTTGATCCCTGGTACCGCCGTGCGCGACGGTGAAGGCGCGACTCGGCCGCCGGTGGCTCGCTCGGTGACCTTGGCCAAGTTGCCTCCCTGCTCCAGGCTCGCTTCGTAGCTGCCCCAGTGAGGACACGGGCGGAGGAAGGCAGCCAACCCTTCCCGGGAGGGAGCCACCCCGGTGCCCGAGTGCGGGGCCCAGCAGGTCCGGGGAGCTGCGACCGGCCCGGTGGAATCGGGTGTCGTCAGGCAGGCTGCCGGGGTAAACAAAATGCCCGGGAAGCAGGAAAGCCGCTGCTGCTTGTGCAGGGTGCCCAGCTCCGAGGGAGATGACCCGGGTTTCCCGGGTGGAAGAGGCCCCGGGGCTGCAGGGACTGGGGAGATGCCCCCTGAAATGCTCAAACACTTACTTTACCGTTGAGCGGATATAAATCAACAGGAGAGGTCTCCTATCCCCCGTGCCGCCGGCGGCTCTCCCGCCAGAGCACCGGGCCGGGGCGAGCAGCGGGTGACCTGTAGGAAGGTGCTTGCTCGCCTCGGACGCTGCCGGTGGTCACCAGCGTGGTGCTCCGTAACCTCCGGTACCGGCAGCTGTGGGAGAGAGGTGACCCCGGCTGCGAGGCTCAATTGCCTTCACTAAACACTCTTTTTTTTTTTTCTTTTTTTTTTTTTTTCAGTAGGAAACAAAACTCCGTACCTTTAAAGCACCGAGCTCGAGAGCATCAGCTCTCAGCACCGCGATGTCCGCCCTGTCCCGTCCGTTCTTAGGGGGGCCCGCATGCTTCTGCCCTGCGAGGCTGCCCTGGGGCAGGGATGCGGCTACAGGGCAGCCCCCGCTGTGATGCCGGGGCCGGGAAGGATGATCTTGGGTGCTGCGGGGCCGGGTGGGACCTGCCGGCAGATGTCAGTATCCCCCTCTCTGTCAGCAACCGTGAGGGTCCTTACCAGCCCCGGAGATGTTGCAAGGAGCCCCCTGCACTTTTTTTCCAAGCGGAACTGACTTTGGTGGGGGTTCAGTGACAGTTTTGAGGCCTGGGGAGCAGCGGGGTGATGGGAAGGGGGCTGGCACCCCAAATCTCCTCCCGGTTCTCTGCGTAGCACCAGCCACCCATCACCTTATTTACCTGGTGTCACTAACACTGAGCTACTGCCGTGCATCACTGCTCTCCTGTGACACTTGTCACCAGTGTGAAGGCAAGGGAGGGAGCGGTTCTCACCTTGCTCTGCCTCCAGCTCCTGCGTGAGGCTGGTACTTGGCTTGGCCTGACAGCCGGGTCCACTGGGGGGAAGGAGTGGGGAGGGGGCTGTGGGATGCTCTTCCCCAGTTCTCATGTGCAGGGATGCTCTTGCCCAGACCCAGAGACATCTCTGCAAGGGATGCTTTGGGCTGAGAGCTCAGCACAAGGCGGGGGAAGCCGCTGCGGCGATCTGAGCTGGGGGGAGTTCTGTTTTGCACATTGCTCTTCCAAGAGGCTTTCTGCCTGTGGGTGTGGAAGTCTCAGGTGAGCAAAGCCAGAGGGCAGAACACATGGCACTAGTGCGACATGGTGCACGCAGCTGCTCTCTCCCCTGATGGCAGCCCAGGCTTCATCTCATTTGATGTCTCATGCAAATCCTTAGCTTCCCTGAGTCCTGGGATTTTGTGCTATTTTCCTTTACTCTCATCTTCAAGTGTCTTGCTCTTAAGGATGTGAAGAAAAGCTAATAAAAGGAACCCGAGTCATCAAGTCTTGCAGGTTTGAAAACCTGTCTCATGAGCTGGGGGGGAGGGGGGAAGGCAGTAACTTAAAGTCACTTTGCAGTAGTGACCGAATGGGCTACGGTTTGCAGGAGCCTAGTGAGAATCAGTTCACAGCCACCACTGTGACCTTTAACGTTGCTGCTTGGGCAAGGACGGCAGGCTCCAAGGTGGCTGTCCCCATGCTTGCTGCCCAGAGCCACGTCTCTGCAGGCTGGGTGCCAGGCAGCTGACAGCACCCTGCCATGCCCACTTTGCCAGCGATTACCATGCCGCTGTCACTCCAGCAGTGCCTGGCTCGCTCTCTTAATTACCCCAGCAGATCAATGAGGCACCGGCGCTTCCTTGGGAGCGTGTGGATGTGAGCCCGGCGGCACACCGCACCGTGCTGAGAGCTGCTCATTGCAAACCACGACAGAGCCGGAGCGGGGAGGGGGGGAATGACAGAGGAGACAGCGGCACAGACAGGGCTGGGTGCAAGGGAGCTGCGTTCCATGAAGCCCCAGGTGAGGTTGGTGGTTCCAGAGCAAGGGGCTGAGCATCCCGCAGGATTGAGCCCTTTGGGATTGTCCGTCCTGGGGGATGCAAGCAGCAGAGCAAGAAGTGCCCTGGGTGCCTGCGTGAATTCACATAGGCACTGCTCAGCTGAGTCAATCCACTTCAGAAGCTAAACTGCACTTAGCCTCTGCCCAGACTCTTTTAAGTGGCCTTAATTTGATAAAGCTTTCCCACGTTTAATGAAAAGGTGACTCAGTCGCTAAGTTTCACGTTCATTCCCACTAAAAGGCATCCACGAGGAGCTAGAGATCTGTCCCCATTGCTCCCTGCTCCCCCACGGATGTGCCTTTGCTCCCGCTGTGCCCCAGGGACCAGCCCCCCCACACGCACATGGCTGGGCACATCCCACAGCTCTGCCACCAACAGGTATTGCTCTACCTGGCACAGATGTCGCGTGCTTCATCTCTGCATTTACAGGGGGTAGCGCCAGAGTCTGTCTGGAGTCCCATGCTTCCTTACAGCACCCAGTGAATACCACCACAGCCTCTCCTCTCCCCAGTGCACCCTTTGCGGTTTACGTATCTCTAGATCCGCTCCTGCAGCATGAAAAGGCAGAAATCAATGTTAATATCCCTGACAATTAGCTAACATCTCTAATTATCAAACTTGGCCTGATTAGTGGTGGAGCGTGTGGCTCTGGAGATGCTGTCAGCATGGAAGCAAGCAGGACCTTGGCATAACTCCGCAGGATGTTGCCACGATTGCCGTCAGCTCCAAGGGCAGTAGAGAAAGGCTTTTGAGCTCATTCAAGCCGCTCGCTGGGCACTCGCATCCACGCCCACACCTCGCACCATCCTGCCTCAGTCTCTCCAGACGCTTTGGATGAAGACACCCACCACAGAAGCAACCCCATTGCCATCTCAAGGCCGGGAGGGTGCCTCCAGAAATTGCAACAAGCTATTTTTAAGATGCAGCTTGTGGCAAGTGACAGTCTGGGCTGCGTGTCGGCTGTCACTGGAGGGACACTGGGGCATTCTGCTGCAGGCAACGGGGACACAGAGGGCTGCAACGAGATCAGGAAGACTCGGCCCAGGCCGTGGTCCTGGGAAAGTTTGCCAAGAATATTTTGCATTGGCACACTTCTTCCTTAGCTTTAAGGTTTTTATAGAAGGGGGAAGGAAAAAAAAAAATTAACAAGCTGGAAGTTTTCCAGTTTTTGTGATGCAAAACCCTAAATCAAACAACAACAACAACAAAAAGTAGTCAGATATTTCTCATCAAATCTTCATTCTTTTGGATCAAGGAAAAGTGATTAGAAAGTTATTTCCAGCTCTAGTAGTAAGGTCAAGGGGGTTACTCATTTCCAAAGAGCTTTGCTCTCCCCAGCATCCCGGGAGGATGCAGGTGTGAGCAGGTGGAGGTGCACCCCGATGAGCATTGCCCCCAACCCTGCAGAGCAGCAGCCCCTCAGCAAAACCAGAGACAACCCCCACCCCCCGGCTTCCCCAGCTGTGTGCACTAAAGACTCTATGGAGCTATAGCAATTTCTGCACATACTTATTTTATATAACCCCTGATCGATACAAGCAAATAAATTAGCCCAGCTAACAATGGTGCGGGAAAGCTGCTCCTCAGGGATAAGCTCACTGCGTAAGTCAGCGCAGCCCCCCATGCAGGCTCTACTGCCCGCAGTGGCTTTGCCCGTTCCTGCCTGACTTGGGGCCTCAAGTTTCTGTTGGCAAGGATGCTCGCGTGCGTCAGCGCCTGTCCCCAGGCAAGAGCCTGGCTCAGAGGTGCCAGCACTCACAGTGTAAATAAGAGGCAGGTGTAAATAAGAGCTCATTTAGCAAGTCTGGAAAGTTTGTGGCTTTAAGGGACTCTGCACACCAGGAGGGGACCTTTTCTGGATTTCCACCAGCCAAGCGCAATTCTAACTATTTTTATTGCTCTGTAGTAAAACAGGAGGTGGCCACAAGGAAACGTCTCTCATTCAGCCATGAATCTCGGAATAAGCTCCCCAGGAAAGGCAACAGAGCAGGCTGAAATGGTTTCTAGCTGGTCTGGGGTCAGCAGCCCAAGGGAAGAGGTGGCCCAAGGTGACCCCACCCCTAATATCCCTCCCCATGACGGTCACCCAGAAGAGGTTTTGCTGCCTTGAGCTGCAGTGCTGGGAGAGGAGGTGGGAGAATGGATTTGGTGGGGAAGGGCAGCACAGGGAGCCCCTCTCAGGGAAGGCAGGTGGGGGTGCCCCCCATGGTGGTGGTGGTGGCGGCGGCAAGTGGGGTAGCCAGTGCTGGTGGGAAGTTGTTAGCACCCAGGATGGTTTGCTGAAAGAAACAGTGCCCTGCCTGGTCTTCCGCCGCACCCCCCCCTCCAAAAATTCCTTCTGTGCTTTGAATCAGAGGAAGGATGCTCCAAATCCTCCTGATTTACGCCAGGGAAGCCTAAGGGAGGGCAGCAAGGTGACTGGTGTGAGAGCATCCATACCGGCCTGCGGTGGTGTGAAGTGGTGATGGACGAGGCCGGTCTCCCATGGCGCTTGTGGAAAAGCATCCATGGCTTTGGCTGTACAGCTCCCAGTGGAGGGAGAGGGGACCAGCTAGGGAGCAGCCCCTGCCCGCAGCCCAGCTCCACCTCAGCTGGGGTGGTCAGGAGCCACCGAAAAGCCACAGACAATGACAGAGGCCAAGGAGACTGGCAGTGCCGAGCCCGTCTGTGGTGCAACAGGCAGGCTCCCTAGCACACCGGCTATTTTAGCAAGGTGTTTTGCCGGCACAGCCGTATTTAATGCTACAAGCAGAGCGTTTCCACGAGGAGCATTTAGAAAGATGCTGCTCAAAGGAGTGCTCTTGTCTCAGAGGCTTTGCTTTCCTCCCTGTCAGGGAGGGCTTAGCCTGTGGTCAGCATCTAAAACAGCTGTAGGATTTGCTGCCAGGCCCTGGCTTCCACCGTGCCCTCCCCAGGCATGGCAGCTTGTCCCTGTCCCCCAGTTCACCCTGCGCAGCGCAGCAGCAGGACCCGCAGCTGCAGGGTTTAATCCCGAGCCCCACGTGCTCCTTCGGTTCCCAGGCCACCTCAATTTTAACTGCATCTGCAGATACTTCCCAGGAGGAGTGAGGAGTGCTTGCCTGCTCCAGATAGCTGTGGCATCCTGGCTGCCTGCTTCCCCCTGGTCCAGCTTTGATGCAGGCAGGGAAGATTTCAGAGCTGCTGAAGTGCCTTGGCTGCTCAGCTATCACCCACACGTGGCAGCACACGAGCAGCCAGCGTTGTGTCCTGCCACGCTTCAGGGGAGGATGCCCCCTCCAACCCTCCAGGCAGCATGGACCGAGGAAACCAGCCTGATGTTGCTGGTCCCAAACCCCCTGCCCTCCCCGGCAGGACCCTGGGGGCCCATTTGTTTGGGCCAGGGTTTGTGTCCATGGGGGACTCCATGTGTCAGGAGCAGGCTGCCTGCAAAGCTGGGAGAAACCAGGATGACATGTGGAAAAACAGTGCAGAGGGGACAGAAAAAACCCTGCCCACCCCACTGCCCTGGCACCCCCAATCTGGTGATGCGAAAATCTCAGCTTTTGTTTAAAATTAACAGGGCCCCGGCCTTGAGGGCTGAGCGAGAAGCTGAGAAAGCATAATCAAAATGCACCCTTAAGGGTTTAAAAATAGAAGAGAGGGAGAAAAAAAATTTTTTTTTCAAAATACTAATACATGTTAAAGCACGATGATTCATCTGGCAAAGCCCTATTTGGGAGAGCTTGGGGCTGGCGTGCGCTTGGCAGGCATGAGCGTTTGGGCTTCTGACCCCCACCAGCCACCTCCCTCACAGCCTGGGGGAATAAAATCACCTCCCGTGGAAGCACTGCGGTGCTGGGGTCCCTAATTTTAGGCAAACAACTCCTGCTGCCTGGGAGGACACCTCACCTCACCCCAGCTCTGCTGTACCTTGCAGCTCCCTATCTTCCACTTGCAAATTCAGGCTCTGTCTCCGGGGCTGCTGCTCCCAGCAAAGCTCCCTGCGTGCTCCCACAAACAGCGCCACGCTGAGCCAAGACCAGAAAGGTCTTGTCTTGACATAAATACTAACTGAATTCAAAACACCACTGTGATCAGCCCAGCCAGCCTTGGGGTGGACCTCCATCCATCAATCATCTCAGCCACTGGCAGGATGCACAGAAAAGTCTAATGGCAACCACAAACAGCTCAAACAATACCTAGAAGAGCTCATTTTTTCCCCGTTCCCTATGCTTGTTGGTTTTTAGCCCTCCTAAAACAAGCTGCACATGCTCATGACGGGCATCCCCAAAGCGCAGGGTGCAGAGGCAGCTCACCATCCCCACCGCATGGGCACTCCACAGGAGAAAGCTTGATTTGCCAGGCTGATGCACAGCAGAGGAAAAAAAAAAAAAAACATGAAAAAGCCAGAAATTTCTCAAAACAGGCACTAGCCAGGTTTTCATTTAACTTCAGCAGCAGCCAGCACCCCTAACCCCATAAACTCTTACCTCCTGTGGCAGAACTGGTCCGCGTCTGATGCATGGCTCTCCCAGGAGCACAACTTCCCCTTCATCAGCAGCCTTCCCCAAAGCAAACCCCACCTTCCCTTAGCTTGTGGTGCCACCTGGTTTATATCCGTGCCGAATTGACCCCACCTGGCACCTTGCCCCGTGCCACTGTGCCTCATGGTCTCCTTGTTTCGCGCGGTGCCTTTGCAGGGCAGGGCTGTCCCGGAGGATTGCCGTGGGGCGAGAGAATGAAGAAGCCGGCTGGGCAGCAGCAGGATGGGGCGGCAGGACCTCCCGCGTGCTGACGGGCCCCCGCCGATGCTCCCGTGGCCTCTGGCCCTCCTGGCCCTGAGCGTGTGCTGCCGCTGGGGAGTGGCCAGTGGGGCGGGCGGCACAGTGTCCCAGCAGCATGCTGCCCCTGCGACCCCTTCCTCCTCCTCCTCATCCTCTTCCTCGGGCCGGGCACCCCTCGACTGGCTCCTCACCGACCGGGGACCCTTCCACCGAGCCCAGGAGTATGTGGACTTCATGGAGCGCTACCGCCAGGGTTTCACCACCAGGTACAGGATCTACAGGTGAGCGGCAGCACCAGGGGTCAGCCCGTCGGTGGGCACCCTGGGAGGGGGCTGCAGTGTCGGGGGCTGTGTGGGGCATGGCGGAGTGGACCCTCATGTGCAGGAGGAGGCTGCCCATTGAGAAAGATGGCGGGTGGGTGGATGTGAGATGCTGCTTTCCTGGGTAATATAACAGCAGCCCTCCAAGATTGCTCACGGCATGGCTGGTATGGGCCCCGGGCAGGATTTGCCCCAAGCCGTGACTGATTTGGTGCACAGGTTGAGGTGGGATGAGCCCTTACGGGGGGAGGCACAGAAGGATGCTCCTTTGTCCTTTTGCCATGCACCAAGACATCTCTGTGCTGAGATACTGAGCCTGCCTGGACTGTCAGCCATCTAGGGCTGGGACGATGCTGGAGCTTGCAAAAAGCCACCCTGACAGATCCCCTGGCATGTCCCCAGTGCCATCACCTTATAGACTGTGGCAGTGGGATGCTACACGCGTGAGGGCCAACACTGAAGGCGGGTTCTTGCCAGTAGAGAACCAGGTTTGGCAGCAGTGCGGTCAGCCCGTGACAGCCAAGCATGGGAAACCCACTCCACTGCCTCCTGGCACTAATCGGAGCCGTCACATCCTGCTAACAAGCCCTTTTCCCTTCCTCTCCTTGTTGGTGCTAAGCCTCGGGAGTTTCCAGCAGCAGAGCAAAGCCCAGCCGCTCCCTCCTGAGGGACCCGATGCGGGTGCCGGGACGGCAGCCTTGTTATGCACCCCAGCACCCCCAGAGAGCTCCTCTCCCTCCCCGCCCCTTTCCTACACGCTGATGCTGCCATGCCGAGGGACCCGTGTCCTCTGGGGATGCTGATAGTGATGGTGGTGGCACAGAAAAGAGCAACCGGAGGGGCAGCAGCTGCCTCATGCTGCCTCTGAGGCAGAGAACCCACTAACAGCCTTCGGAGCTTGCTTTGCCTGTGGGATGAGATGCGGGGTGGGGGGAACTGGTGCAGGGCTTCTGGCCCCCAGCTCCATGTGGCCCAGCACCCAGGGGGTGTGTGTGCAAGGGGAGAGGCAGCATACCCCCTCCCTCACCCCCAGCTCTGCTCCTGGCCCCAACATCCCTCTTTCTGGACCCAAAAATCATAATAAGAGGCCACCGGCACCCGCCAAGCCTCTCAGATGCTTTGTGCCCATCCAACCCCCCCCCCCTCTCCCCTCTCCTTCCTTTCCTAACCAGCCCTAATTAAACTGTCTGAAAGCCGCAGCCTGGTTTTAATTAGAGCAAAATGCCGACGATTAGGCTGAAATCAGCCACTGGTTGTTTACGGGTCTGTTGGTAGTTCGAGGCAGTGGCAGCCTGGTGACTCCCCGCTGGGGCTGGGCGATACCAAGGGGCTGGTGGGGTGATGGGGGAGCATGTTCACAGCCTCCAGAGCTACGAGGGGAACTGCTACCACCCTCATCACATCCCAGCGCCTCCAGTTGCCTACAGAACACTGCCAATACTTAAAACCATGAAGCCCCCAGACGTTGGGTTTTCACCCAGATCCATAGGGATGGAGGATGGATGAGGCCCATCCAGCCCAGCAGGCTGGAAGAGGCTCTGGCCCTGCCCTGGGCTGTGATTAATGCCCATCAGAGGTGCCTGATTAATCAACGTCAAGCATCTCCGCTGCTTGTTGCTCGTTATCGCCATCAGTGGCTATGGGATGGACAGCAGTTTCGTTCTGGCTGGATCTATAGCTGGCGAGCGCACACAGCAGGTCCTTCATCTCCGATGCAGTGATGGGGAGGTCGGGATGGTCCCAATGGGAGTTTTTCCACCCACTGATCCCCTGCCCTGAGGTGGACGCTGGGGACAGAGGAAGGGACAGCGTGCGCACGGCATGGCCGGACTGGCTTTGACCCCTCTTCCCACTGCTGCCCTCCTCCCGCAGAGAGTTTGCTCGCTGGAAAGTGAATAACTTGGCATTGGAGAGGAAAGACTTCTTCAGCCTGCCGCTTCCCCTGGCCCCTGAATTCATCCGCAACATCCGTCTGCTGGGACGCCGGCCCAGCCCCCAGCAGATCACCGACAGCCTCATCAAAAAGTATGGGACCCACTTCTTGCTCGCTGCCACGCTGGGAGGTGAGTGCTGGTGGGTGCTCGCTCCCTGCTCACTTCCCTTGCTCAAGGCAGCGTGCAGAGGAAGGAGGGTAGGAAAATGAGCACTGCGGGAGAAATACGGCCAAGAAGGGAAATGGGGGGAGCCCAGCAGCCCCCTGAAAGCATTGCATGTCCCCCCAGGAGAGGAGTCCTTGACCATTTTTGTGGACAAGCGCAAGCTGAGCCGGAGGGCAGAGCCCCTTGGGGCCGCTGGGAACAGCTCGGGGGTCTCACTGGAGACCCTGCACCAGCTGGCAGCCTCCTACTTCATCGACCGGGAAAGCACTCTGCGCCGGCTCCACCACATCCAGATCGCCACAGCTGCCATCAAGGTAGGGGAGGCCGCGAGGGGGAGGTCAGCGCAGGGAGAGAGCGGCCCTGGGCCTCGCCAGCATCCCAGAAGCAGGATCACATCCCGGGGAGGGGAGACAGAGTGGGGGAGAGCAGGCAAAGTTAGCACATCCGCATTATTTATGGGAAATTGGGCACGCTAATGAAGGCACATTTTTCAGCGGGCTGCAGGCAGGGCTGCCGCCTGTCAACAAGCCAATTAGCAGGCAATTAGTTCTCTTCTCCAAGCATCGCCTTGCTCCGTGGAGTGGGGCATAGCAAGCCTGGCCATGGGTTATTTGCAGCATTTTTCACGGGGTGGCACATGCCCTCCTGTGTCCCTGACCTCATGCGCGTCCCCCACTTAGGTGACCGAAACGCGGACGGGGCCACTCGGCTGCAGCAACTATGACAACCTGGATTCAGTGAGCTCGGTTCTGGTGCAGAGCCCTGAGAACAAAGTGCAGCTCCAAGGTAGGACCAGGCTGGCGGGGACATGGCAATGGACCTGTGTGGGATGCTCGTGGGCACGCAGGGGACTGCACGGGAGGACGCTGGCTTGAGATGCTGC
Organism: Chroicocephalus ridibundus; assembly: GCF_963924245.1. Classification (NCBI taxonomy): domain Eukaryota; kingdom Metazoa; phylum Chordata; class Aves; order Charadriiformes; family Laridae; genus Chroicocephalus; species Chroicocephalus ridibundus. Next base: position 34,878,596 of record NC_086291.1, on the reverse strand, counting down.
TTTTAATGTAAGGACTGGGGAGGAGGGGGGGGAAGAAAATAATCAAAGCTGGGCAGGATGAGGTTGTTGCTCGTCTGCCAAGAGGAGCCAAGATCGATGCAGAACCCAGACAAGCGGCTCCACAAGAAGTTGATATGAAAATCAAGTGAGGGTGGGAGCCTGGGGAGGGGGAAGGCTCACTCCCTTCTCACCCAGGTGATGTTTTTGAGGGGCTCCATGCGTGCCCTGATGCTCTCGGGGCTGCCTCCCCCTCACAGGGCTGCAGACGGTGCTCCCCTCCTACCTGCGGGAGCGGTTTGTGGTGGCCGCCCTCAGCTACATCGCCTGCAGCTCGGCCGGGGAGCTTGTGTGCCGCCGGAGCGACTGCCGCTGCCAGTGCCAGCCCACCTTCCCCCGCTGCAACTGCCCCGAGGCTGATGTCCAGGCACTGGAGAGCAGCCTGGCCCAGCTCCGGCGAGCCTGGGAGAGCCACCACGGCCAGTTTGAGGAGTCAGGTGAGGCTGGAGAGACCCCACCAAGCATCTCCCTCCCTGCCATCCCTCCTCCAGGAGCAGCCCAGGCTGGGTGGTGGGGCTCCAGGGCAGAATCCAGGGTGGTCATCTCTCTGTGAAGACCTGAGAGCCTGGTTGGAGGGAGGTTGGCTCCAGCCCTACCTTCACCGCTTGCTCTCTTGGGTCTGCCGACGCCATCTTTCTCTCTCCACAGAGGAGTTTCAGGCCCTGGTGAAGAGGCTCCCTGGGGACCGTTTCCTGAACAGGACGGCCATCTCCCACTTCTGGGCCATGGACCTGGACATCCAGCATCGCTACCAGCAGCTGGGCACCAGCCTGAAGCTGCTCTCCAGGAAAACCCACCGACTCATCCGGCGGCTCTTCAACCTCAGCAAACGCTGCCACCGGCAACCTCGCTTCACAATGCCAAAAGAGAGGTAAGATGCCACAGCATTCCCGTCCCATGCTGGAGACGCTGCTCAGAGCCCCAGGGGGGACTCAGACCCACGGCCCACCTCCCCATGGTGGGACCGGAGGAGCTCCCACCTTGCTGGAGGGCTGCCCAGGGGTGAGCAGGTAGTGGGGGCAGCCATGCCACCCTGGGATGTGGCCTTGAGTGGTTGGGTCCAAGCCTGGAGGTGGAAAATGGGTCTTGGTTCATGGAGGGCCACCAATGGAATAGAAAAGTGAACACAAGGCGGGCAGCTCTTCCATGCCTAGGGAAAGTTGGTCACACCCCTAAAGATGCCATGTAAGCATCTCTCCTCCTGCATCTCTTCTCCACCAGGTCCCTCCCTTACTGGTGGAGTCGTGCGCAATCACTCCTGTACTGCAGCGAGACCACCGTGCCTGGGACCTTCCTGGAAGAAAGTCACAGCTGCACATGTCCCTCCGACCAGCCCTCCTGCCAGGGGTCCATACCGTGTGCCTTGGGCGAGGGGCCAGCCTGCGCCAGCTGTGCTGAGGACAACAGCACCCGCTGTGGGACCTGCAACCACGGCTACGTGCTCAGCCAGGGTTTCTGCCGCCCCGAGGTGGCTGACTCGCTGGAGCACTACCTGGGGTTGGAGACGGACCTGCAGGACTTGGAGCTGAAGTACCTCCTGCAGAAACGGGACAGCCGTATCGAGGTGCACTCCATCTTCATCAGCAATGACATGCGCCTGGGGAGCTGGTTCGACCCTTCCTGGAGGAAACGCATGCTCTTGACCCTGAAGAGCAACAAATACAAGCCTGGGCTGGTTCATGTGATGTTGGCCCTCTCCTTGCAGATCTGCCTCACCAAGAACAGCACACTGGAGCCTGTCATGGCCATCTACGTTAACCCGTTTGGGGGAAGCCACTCGGAGAGCTGGTTCATGCCCGTCAACGAGGGCAGCTTCCCAGACTGGGAAAGGACTAACGTAGATGCTTCTGCCCAGTGCCAAAACTGGACACTTACCTTGGGCAACAAGTGGAAGACCTTCTTTGAAACGGTCCACGTCTACTTGCGGAGCCGCATCAAGTCTCTGGATGACAGTTCCAATGAGACAATCTACTATGAACCCCTGGAGATGGCAGATCCCTCCAAGAACCTGGGATACATGAAAATCAACAGCTTGCAAGTCTTCGGCTACAGCCTGCCCTTTGAACCAGATGCTATTCGTGACCTGATCCTTCAACTGGACTACCCCTATACCCAGGGTTCCCAGGACTCAGCCATGCTCCAGCTGCTGGAGATCAGGGACCGGGTGAACAGGTTGTCACCCCCTGGCAAAACCCACCTTGACCTCTTCACTTGCTTGCTCCGCCACAGGCTTAAGTTGGCCAACAATGAGGTGGCGAGGATCCAGTCCTCCTTGAGGGCCTTCAACGCCAAGCTGCCCAATGCAGTAGAGCAGGAGACCAGCAAACTCTGCAGCTAACAGCTAGGGCTGCTCAGATCTTGGAGCGAGGGGGCCAAGAGAAAGGACTCCTCAGAGGGGGGGAAAAATATAACCACCCTAAAAAATTAAATCAAGGCCTTACCTTAGTGCCAACTGCGTGCTTCCATGGTACACCCAGCGACCAGCCAAAGAGACGCAGGGCTTGAGCAGGTGGAGGACGCCAGTGGGACTATGGAGGAGGGATGGCTCATGCAGCACAGACTTGGCTCCAAGTGCGGGGACGATGCCAGCGCAGCCACCCTGTGGCACAGCTTTTGCTCAAGAGTTGGTGTCTGGGGGTATGTGCCAATGGCCAGGGGGGATGCGGCTCAGTCAGAGGCAGCTGCTGGCCCTGCTGGAGCAGATGCTTAACTCACCATGAGGATCTTCCAGTGGTGGTCTCCTAGGTGCCCCAATTTTTGTAGTCTTTTTAAGAGAGGTTTCTACCAGCACCTTTGATTCCGCATCCCCCCTGACCCTTCCTGTGGCCATGCCCTCACACACAGCATGGGGGGACCACGCTGCAGGCTTCTGAGATGCAGTAGATCTCTCTTGGCAACTCTTCACGAGCATCTCGTGCCTGTCACAAGGCATCATCACCCTTGCATGGGGAGGACCTGGCATCTGACCTGTGGACGCTGCTGTCACCCACACCGGCGGAGACCTCTGGGCCGCAATTCCTTACAAAAAAACCCCCCAAAACCTAAAACAAAAGGAAGGAACAAAAAGGAAAAAAATAATGTTTTATTTATGTATTTATTTATTTCTTTTGTTTGGGAGTGGTTTTTTAAAGCCCATTTATTTGGGGATGGTCATTTCTTGTTGGTGGCTCCAGCCAAGAGACTTCTTAGTAAAATGTATCTGTTTAATATATTTTTTAAAAAATGCCTTTTTTGAGCAAAAGAGCAACCAAAAACAACTGAGAAAAAAAAATCCCAAAAGAACAGTTACTGTCATCTCTGGCCCTGGCTTTTCCCTTGCTGTGTGGCAGGAGGGGATGGCAAGGAGGCTACCGCGCATGCCCAGCCACTGTGCCCCCTCCCTGTGTCTCTGCACCATCCTCCTCTCTGGATTTTAGCCAAGCCTTCTGCAGAGGGGAGATGCCATCTGTCTCCTGTCCATGTCTTCATTAACTTGGAGGGACAGGGCTCTGAGGTGGCCCGTTAAGACCATCAGATGTGCCCGGAGGCAGGGAGGGATCCTGCCCACACCTGGAGCCAGCAGCTCCTGCCTGCTTCCCCCAGCTCTCACTTTTGCTCCCGGTAGGGTGCCTAGAGCAGATGCGACATATCCTGAGCTGGCGGGAAGGACCCACATGGCACCAGACACATCTCATGTCCAACCTCCTCCCGGTCCCATGTAAACATCACCACGCTCCAGGGTGAGAAGTGCCACAGCTCAGTCACCTGCTGTGACCTCTTTGGGCACGTTAAGCATGGCCCTTGGGAGGTTCACTTGATGACCCTTAACTCTGGTATGAGAAAAGACAGGGAATACCTGAGCCCAACCCACACTTTCTGTCCAGTTACAACTGTATAGACAGGTATAAGAGTCATCCCTGTGTCCTAGCTCCATTGCTTGGTCCCTATACGTAGGTTGCTCCGTGCTTCTGGTACACTCATTGACCTCCTTGAGGCTTCCTCATTCATCACCCCCTTTGAAAGGGCCCCAAACCAGGTGCAACCCATCCTGGACACCTCCCTCTGCTACACCCAGTGCAGGCATCAAGGGGCAGTGGGTTTCCCTGAGACCAGCACCTCCAGCAGCCCCACTGCTAGGGAACGGGCAGCATCTCTGGCACCTGGTGAGCTGGGGCAAAGATCCAGGCAGCGGGGGCAGGCGAGCTGACAGCTCGGTGGAGCTGGGCTCCCCTCCCTCCTTCCTGGGTGCCGCTGCTGCCGCACTCGGTGCCTGACCGGAATATCAAGCAGCGGCACTGCCCGGCTGTCGGATGGAAACACTGGGTATCCAGACAAGCGGAGCTCGCCACCTCAGCTGCTGCCCTAATTTCTTGGCCAAGAACAGGCTAGAGAGAGGAAGGAGATGACCCTCTGACCTGCAGCATCCCCCAAAGCAGGGAGTGCAGGCAGAGGGGATGGGCAGGGTATGGGGAAAAGGAGACGGGATGGGGAGGGGAAAAGAAGTGTATCGGTGTGTAGATCTGAGTCTGCTTCCTAATCCTCCCTGCCTGGCAAAACTTGCCTGCTTGGATGCTGCAAAAGCGGTGGTAACCTGAGCTTATCCATCCTGCTTCTGTCACCCGCTTACTCCCCCCTCTCCTTCCTCCTCACATCGGACAGATAAAGAGATAAGCGGGAGGAAAATAACACCAGGAGAGACAAAGAGATAAGCGAGAGGAAAATAAAACAGGGGTAGATAAACTATGCTTGCTATTTATATTCCCTGTCTAATCTATCAATCCATCAGGCTGGCTATTGTGGTTATAGCATCCCTCAATCTGTCACCTGGACTTCTCTATACGTATGTCTTCCTTTGGCCACGTCTCCTCTCTTGTCTCCCAGTCCTAAAGGAAAAAAAAAAATAATCAGGCAATTAAACACACCAGGAGGAAATGAAAAGTCAAAGCCATCATTCTGGCTCCCCAGGGGAAGCTCTCACACATCTGCCTGGGGATGAGGAGGGTATAGGCCAGAGAGTCGGCAGCGCTGCCTGCTCCTGAGCAGGCAGGGCTGCCAGGAGGCTTCACAGCTAGAAAGAGCATTTGGGCTTCTGCTACACATCTTTCTGGGCCATCACATTGCTTCTCTCCATTTTCACACGAGCCATGCGTTGGGCTAACTTTCCTCAGCTTCATCCTCTGTCTCCCCCGGACAGAGCATTCCCTACCATGCTTTTTGGCACCCTTAACACATCCTAAAGCCACTTGAACATGAATGCAAGAGCCATTGCGACATCTAGCAGCATCTTGAGAAGCCGCTGGCCAAGACATGGTGAAGCAGCTTCTACCTGGCAGGGGACTGATCCCACGTTTCTCCACCTCAGTACTAGCTCCAGGTGATGCCCTGAGAGATGTTCCTGTGTGGGGGGATGGAGGCGGATGAAGGCTGTTTACTTTCAATTTAATGCAAAGCAAAAAGGCAAAAAGGGGCAGGCAGGCAGCTGGAGGGATGCACCATCAACTCTTTCATAGAATCATAGAATCACAGGGTTGGAAGGGACCTCTGGAGATCACCCAGTCCAAGCCCCTGCCAGAGCAGGGTCACCCAGGGCAGGTGGCACAGGAACACGTCCAGGCAGGTTTGGAATGTCTCCAGAGACAGAGACTCCACCACCTCTCTGGGCAGCCTGTGACAGGGCTCTGCCACCCTCAAAGGAAAGAAGTTCCTCCTCACATTGAGATGGAACTTCCCATGCTCAAGTTTGTGCCCATTACCTCTTGTCCTGTCCCCTGGCACCACTGAAAAGTGCCTGGCCCCATCCTCCTGACACCCACCCTTTAAGTATTTATAAGCATCGATAAGATCCCACCTCAGCCATCTTTTTTCCAGACTAAAGAGACCCAAATCCCTCAGCCTTTCTTCATGAGAGAGATGTTCCAGTCCCCTCAGCATCTTGGTAGCCCTTTGCTGTCCCCTCTCCAGCAGTTCCCTGTCCTTCTCGAACCAGGGAGCCCAAAACTGGACACAGTACTCCAGGTGCGGCCTCACCAGGGCAGAGCAGAGTAGAGGGGGAGGATGACCTCCCTCCACCTGCTGGCCACACTCTTCTTGATGCAGCCCAGGATGCCCTTGGCCTTCTTGGCCACAAGGGCACATTGCTGGCTCATGGTCATCCTGTTGTCCACCAGGACTCCCAGGTCTCTTTCCACAGAGCTGCTCTCCAGCAGGTCAGCCCCCAACCTGTCCTGGTGCAGGGGGTTATTCCTCCCCAGGTACAGAACCCTACACTTGCATTCTTTGCATTCTTGATGGTTGCCCCCCAGGCCAGCAGGCAGAGCAGCACTGGAGCCTCCCCTCCCTGCAGCCTCGGAGCAAGATTGCATCATGTATTGCCCAAAAGCACTGAGTTTGGCCCAAATCACTGACTCCGGTCAAGAATGAGACCATGTATGGCATTCCTAACCTGGCAGCCAGCATGGTGACATCTCAGCAAAGCAACCCCATAGGGCAAAGCGGGGGCCAGCAGAGGAGGAGTGACAGCAATGCTGAGCACATCTCTGGCCACCAGCTCCCCACAATGTGGGGCCGCACCACCTCCATGACCTAGTAGAGGAAAAGACAGGAGTGGTTCCCTGAATTTTGCTGTTAAATTGCTGTATTTTGGGAGAAAACCACTACCACCTTTTTTCAGGGTAAGCGGGTGAGTTAGAGAAAGGGCAGAGCATCACGTCCCCTGGGATAGGCAGGAGGGGACTTGCCAGGCTGCATGTTAATCTCCGGTGGAAGCAGCCAGGTCCTCCCATCCCTGTTCAGCAATTAAGGTGCTCAATGGAGATGATTAAAAAGACGAGGTTAATAACTGGAGGTCAGCATTTGATTACCTTGCAGTGCTTTCCCCTGCAAAGAACAACACTGGCACTAGCGGGACTGGCTGGAGAGCCGCTGCCACACGGCACTGGCAGCATCTGGCCTCTGGATGCAAAAAGCCACCCCGAACCCTGAATTTGGCGTCAAACCCATTAGGTTTTAAAAACTGGTACATTTGGGGTTATCCTTACCTGGGATCTGGTTTTCAAGCCCCTGCATTTATACAATATTCTCTGCAGCGTGAAAGCCAGAATGGTGCCTCTTAAATAATGAGCTGAGCGCCTCACTCGCTTGATTGCAGCCACTCTGGTTCCTTCTGGACATGTTTATTTAGGAGCTCCCACAGGGGAAGGGAGGATGGGGAAAGGCCAGGCTGTTTTGCCCCCAGCCCCAGCGGCAGTATGGTGTTATCCACAGTGCTCTCCCCCAGCATCCCTGCTCACGGCTCCCAGGTACAGGTTCATCCCACCTCCATCTGTCTCCCAGTCCTGAGACAGCCGGTGACGGGCTGTGATCGGCTACACCTGAACCGAACAGCTCCAGCTATCCAGCCTACACTCTTTTTTCCCCTCCTGTGTCTTCACCCCTTTTCTGTGGCACCAGCTGAGCCTCCAGCCCTGTGTGCCATGAGGTGGTACCTTTGGCCTCATGGCCAAGAGCATCTCCGCATCCGGCTGTGCTGAAACAGCAAGGACAGTTTTGCCATGAAGAGCCAGGATGGACAGAGGCCATGGATCTAAGTCTGCATCGCTGCCTGCATCCCTGCCCCAGCCCGTCTTGGTTCCCCCCCCTTCATAGCTCCCAGCTGATGCTGCATCAGCCTGGGAGAAGAGCATGGGATGCGCAGGGGGTAAAACATCCCCGGGGAAGGAGGGAGGGCCGGGGGAGCTCCAGGTAACACGCTTTGCTGGCAGACACTCTTTTTCTTTGCATGCAAACAGCACACTGTTGCAGATTTTGCTTGAAATTCATCTCCCCGTGGTCTCCGCACTCTTCGTTCAGGCTGCAGGATGGGCAAGAAGTAGAAATCAGACGTTTCACTTGGTGGGAGGCGTCACACAGAGCGTTTTGCTCAGGGCTCCTCCGGCTTCGTTAGCTGCACATAACCACCGGGCAGCTGCCAACAGAGCTGTTTTGCTGTTTGACAGCATTTCTGGGGGAGGCAGGCAACGGCAAGCTGCCTGCGGACTTCTCTGCCCCGGCACGGGGCTGCTTTGGCTTTTTCCTTATAACATGGCTTCGCGGCAGGTAGCGGAGATGTTCCTGTGCATGCGTAGGATTGCCACTTACTCTCCCAACTAACCAAGCAGACCGTGGGATGCAATCCCTGGGAAACCAGCATCCCCAGATCGGGTAGTGCCATGGCCTGGGGCTGCTCTGCCAACACAAGCCCACAGAGACTCATCATCCTCGACCCACTCCAGGCTCGGAGAGGGGAGTTGCCATCAGCCCCCCTTGCTTCTCTCTCTGAAGCCCAGAGACATCTGCATAGCCAAAAGGCAAGCCAAAACCTCGCTGCCTCTTTTTTAGCCTTGTCTTTTTTTAAGTTCCTTTTCCCCTTCTCCTGACAAGCTCAGAAGTGCAGTCAAGGTGGCAAATTAGCGCCAGAGCCTCGTTAATTGGCAGGCAGGAGCCTTGTCCTGCTGTTTGGGTTGTCATCAGCTGCTTCAGCACATTTTCAGTTTCTCTCTGTTTCAGTGTATTTTCTCCACCTTTGCCGATGGTGGGCTGGTTTTTTTCCTCTCTTTTTCCTCTCCGCTCCATCCCTCTGCCGTCTCTTTCAAAACCACTGAGGGCTCTCATCCTCCCACACTGCGCTCCCCAGGGTTCCTTCTCCAGAGAGGATTTACAGGGCCTGCGGTAAATGGACACTTTCTAGGGAGAACAGGGGGGATGTTTAACAGGATCTTAAAATGACGACAACCTTGGCTTCTTCCTCCCTCCTCCTCCTCAGCCTCATGCCACGGCCTCTGGAGAAGGCAGGAGAGGTGGCAAAGGGCAGGCAGGGAAGAGGCAGGGGGACTGCGCTGCCAGCCCAGGCATGTGAGAGAGGTCCCAGCCACCCTCCTGTGTCCCCCCCAGGAGCAGAGTGAGGAGCTGGGATGACTGAAGCTGATGGCAACCTCAGGAGGCTCCAGTCCTGGTTCTTCAGCTTATTCCCTCTCCACCAATTCCTCCTTAAGCAAAGATGGAAAATCACAACCTCACCCACCCATTAGCACTCACCCAACCCCACCACCTGCACCAGCCCTTGACCTCCTTGAGCGCCCCCCAGCTGCTTCCAGCTCTCAAGGAGAACCTGAAGACCTCTTAGAGATACCATCAAATAACATGTCTTCACAGCATCCCATTCTGCAAGCAGAGAAACTCACAGGGGACCAGGGATGCCACGGCAAATTGTTTTTTCCTCCCTGATCTCAGGGCTGGGAGCCGCTGCTGCTGGTGGCTGTACCCCCATCCATTAAATACGGGTGCCCTGCCCTGGAGTGCCACCACAGCCAGCATAAATCAGCAGTGGCAGGGCCAGGGGCATCGCTGATTCATGGCCAGGAGCCTGGTTGGAGTACTTACCTCATCGAGCCAGTCCCTGACCCCCCCTCAGTCCAGCTGCCCCCAGGACAGTGCTCCCAGGGGACCTCTTGGCTCTGCTCCTGGACTGGGGGTTGAGATGGTTGGTGAATTTTGGAGGGTTTTCCCTGGAGGGCAAAGCTCTGAAAAAAAAAAAAAAAAACCAACAAAAAAAAACCCAAAAAATAAAAAAAAACAACCCAGACAAAGGTGCGAGCCAGAGCTTTCACTCCTGCTACGTGTGCTGGGAGCAGAGCCCGACTGGATGGAAAGAAAGAAGGAGCGAGATCAGTCAAATTATGTTTAAAGTACTCTCCTAGCCTACAGGCAGCCTCTGCTCCATATGAGGATACACAAACTCTCCCAGCCAATCTGCCTCAAAATCAGCAGTGGTTACTACCATCAGTCACCACCTTCCAGCTTTTCCTTTAATATGATTCCCCATGACAGTTCCTTGTACTTTCCTTGCCCCCAGCATCATTGATCCACTCAGGGAGATGGGAATTGAAGGAGAAAAGGGTCTCAGGGACCTATTTCTCTACTTGTAGTCCATTTCATCGCTGGGAGAGCCCATGCCACCAACGATTTATCTCCCACGTAGTTTTCCCAAACTAGTTTCTATGGTTGTTTCACCAACATAACAGTAAAATAATACAGCATATAAACCACCCCAAATAGTGTCCAGGTATGTGAAATACTATAAATCGCAGGAGGCTGCTGGGAGAAGAGCGATGTTCACATCGTGCCTGCTACATCCAAGCCATCTCCTCATCGGCCGTAAATCAGGGGGCTACCCCAAAGCCCATGAAACTCAGTTAAAAAGATACTTCCTTCTCTCCTGAGCCTCGGCAGTGGTGTTGGGAGCAGTGCTCTCAGGAAAGCTCCCGGGGGAACAGAATCAGTGATTATCCAAATTAGTTTCTAATAGCTTTTATCTCCTAATTTCTACTTTGTCAAGTACTAAAATCCATTAATAATCAAGAGACCATGTGAAAAAACATTTAACATCCCAGCTGCCAAGAGCTCCCTCCCTGCCACACTCCAGCAAAGTTAAAGGACAGGGGTAAAAAAAAAAAAGAATTATTATTAATCTTAAAGCTGGCTCTGCAGCTAAACCATCACCTGTGTTTGATGATTAGCAGGATGTTGGGACAAAGCCAGGCACACAGTTATAGATGCTGCACGTCCCATCTTGCTCCTCTCCAGCCCTTGCCAGATAAAGGTTCCCCACGCAGCCCCGTCCCTATGTCAGCTCTTTTCTAGAAGGGACCAAAGGCTGGTAGCCAAGGCTTATGGCACCCTTGGTGCTGCCTGTACCTGGTCCCTCCCATCCAAACGAAGGCAGGATGGTGCCCCCCCATAAGGTGGGCACAAGCAACAGGTCCTCCACAGGCTGAGGTGGGGTTGGACCATTTCCACCCCAGAACTGGTGCTTCCCACTCTCCAATAGCTCTGTCAGAATAGGGCAGCCCTTCATACTCCCTGCTTCAGCCTCGCAGCTTAATTTATTCCTTATCTTGGCCTCACAGAGCCAGCCTTGGCCCTCCAACCATGCCAGGACGTGGCTCCCCCTGCTCAGGTCAGAAATCCTCCCACGCCTTGCATCAATTTGCATCAGCTGCTGCCCTATCCCACAACATTGCCCCTCTCTTAATCACTGCTTGAACAGTTTAATAGGCTTCCAGTAAAATATTGCATTTCTAAAGCCTCCACCCAATGGAATAAATCCCTCCGGTGTCGCCGGCAGCAGCCAGAGGGATGCACGCAACTGCTGTACAGCATGACCTGTGGCTTTCATTCTGTGTGTCTGGGCTGCTTCCCCAGCAGCAGCATCCTGGAGAGAGGAGGGAAATACATCCCTGCATCGAACTCAGAGGTTGTTGCCTGAGCAACAGCAGAAGTGGGCGCCAGGATCCACGCGGCGCAGCCAGAGGTGAGCTTCAGACACGATTGCCGGAGGGTTCACGGCACCCTCTGGGGAAAAATGCAGGAGCGAGGAAGGAATCAGGATGTTGCAGCTCGAACCGACGGCTGTGGTACCTGTATGGAGCTGGGGGGAGGACGGGGCAGGCAGAGCAGGGGGTCAGTGTCTGCAGCATCCTGCATCCCAGCTGGGCTGCTGTAGGGGTGGGCATGTTCCCAGTATCAGGGTGGATGTGGGACAACCTCGTTTAAAGAACCATCGTGTCCAACATGCCCTGGCCTCACTGCACACTTCTGCCTTCTTCTCTTGCCGAGGGGATGGTAGCCTGAAGAAGGGGACTAAGATTTTTTTCTTTGCAGTTTAGCCATTGCCCTTAGGCAGGATCGAGAGCTAATGTTCCAGTATAGCAAACCCAGTATCCTCAGAGAACCAGTAAGTCCTAATCCATCCCCACACGAGCAAGAGTCCATCTGTCTGCCCAAGGCTAGCAGGTCACATGCGAACCCTGTCCTGACCTCCTGCGGCTCGAACCAGCTCTGGTTAAAGCCGCTGGCCTTGCTCATCACAGAGATGAGCAAGCAGCAGTGCAACGGCACAGGACTGTGGTAACCGCTGGACCATTGCTAGACAGGATCCACTCTTCATTAGGACATCAGTCCCTTAGTGACCGAGCATGGGGCATCACCTCCATCACACGCTTTTTTTCCCACCCCTTCTCCCACTCTCAGTGAGGCCCAAAGTCTGCTTATGGATTTGTTTGCATTTTGCTGTTGGCTCGAGCATTGCTAACAAGCCGCTGTGATGTTGGCTCGGGAGCCGCAGGCTTGGGGCACTCGCAAGCCATAAATTGACCGCTGCGCTGTGTGCAAATCCATACATGGGGTTAATGGACGTGGCTCCTGCCGGAGGCCAGGCACCATGGCAATCCCTGCCCCTGGGAATGTGACAGGTGGGTGTCCCTAGGGATGCTCGGCATCCTCCCAGAGCAAAGCCCTGCACAGGCTTTCTGCAGCCGCTTGCAAGGCGGCCAAGTGCCCAATGAGTGTCAGGGGCTGCTACAGCATCCACATCATCTCCTAATTGCAGGGAGATGGGATGCTGGGATGGGATCCGGTGCTGCAGATGCTTTCCAGAGGCTTGCTCCTAACCACGAGAGCTCTAGTTGTTGGGGGGGAACGGTGTAAGTGAGGTCACAAACCAAAATATATCCAGACACATACAGTGCATAAAACTACAGTCTGTTTCTCCTCTAATTGGTAATAAATGTAAATGTTTAGTTATGCCTGGCTTGGGAGCTATGAAAAACACATCTGGCTGGCTGGTTTTTCTGCTTACCATCTGTAGCCAAAATGAAAGGCAAGAGTGCATGCGTGTGCGCGCACCTGAGGAAGGCGACAGCGGGAGAAGAGGGAGCGGGAGCAGGAACAGGAAAGGAGGAGGAGGAGGAGGATTGCCAGAGCAGGGAAGGTCGGTGCTGGAGGGCAATTTCTGGCCAGAGCTTTCACCTGCTCACAAGGACCTCCATGCTCTGCATCTCTGCTCAGTCCTTTGCTCCTTCCTGGGTAACGCAACCCGCAGAGGAAGGGCCCGAGCCCACCAGCGCTGCCGATGCAGTGCCCTTGTGTGCACCAGCGGGGGGAAACAAAGCTGCCGAACACCTGGAGGTCTCCTCCTGGCCATTAATTACCATTAACCAGGAGCTCTGTTCTGATCAAACCTAGAGCAGTGTCTATGCATCCCTCCACCCAACACAAAGAGCTTATGGCTGAAACAGTCAGACCACGGATGGCAAGGAAGGGATGCTGTTTCCTCCTCTGCTCCTGTCCCACAGCCGTCCTCAGGTCCATTAACACCTGACCTGCAGCACCATCCCCATCAGTGAAAGACTGGGAGGAAACCAGTGACCCGAGGAGGTAAATACAGCCCCTTCTCAGCTCAGAAAAATTTCTTGACCTCAGGCCAAGGAAGGTCAAAAAAGGCCAAAAAGCTAATGTGTAGAGAAAAATCAGGTTTGCGGCAGAATTAAGCATAGCAGGAGGTTCCCACTCCCCACTGTACCTCCCAAGCTATGGTCTCCTGCCCTCACCCAGCAGCAGCCGCTCCAGCCCCATGGCAATGCCACCATCACCGTCCCCACTGGATCCACACCTGGACCAGCCCAGCTGGGGCCCTGGGAACCCAGCAGCCTTCTTCCTCCTCCTCCTCCTCCTCTGCCCACCTGGTTCACTCTTACTCTCACAGCACTGCCTCTTACTTTGAAGCAGGTTTTTCTTTGAGAATGAGCTTCGTTTCCAAGACCGTCCCCAAAGAGCCTGTGAGTACTCGCTCTACTCCCTCCCCCTGCCTCGATCAAGGCTGAAGGCTGAAATTCAAGTGCATTGATCAAAGCGGCTTCTGTGGGTGAGATTTATTGGCAAGGAAAAGTAACAGTTGTTGAGGACCTGGCCCAAGGGGCCGGTGGTTCCTCGCCAGGAACAAAATGGTAGCTGTGGGTAGGAGGTGCAAAGAACTTCACAGCGCTCAGGGCAGCAAAGTAAAGGGATTTTCACTGACCGGTGAGGTTGTAGGCTGTCATAGGTGAGAGGGATGCTGCCTGCGCTTGAAACGTTTGGGACCGAGCAGCAGCCAGGTGTCCTACTTCTGAGTTCTCCCAGGGGAAGATGCAGCTTTACACATGACTGGGACAGAGATCGGTGATGCCTGGGCACAGTGTGCTGTATCCAAGGTCTTTTGCCTTGAGACAAAAGCCTCCCATTCCTAGAGGGCAGCTTTAAACCAGCCCAGGCTCCACAAAACTCCTTGAAGAGCCGCAGGCTGGCAAGCCCAGACAGCAGCCCCCTGGCTCAGTGCTGAGCGATGGGGCTAGGTGCCAGCTACCCATGCCAAGGTGAAAGCGGAGAGATCAGGCAGCCAGATGGCATCCTCCCACAAAAATATCCAACAGCTCATCTGTAATTGAGGGCTAAAGCTAAAGCCAGGCCTGATGCAGCCGGTGGCTGCCCCGAGGGGAAACATGCTGCTGCCCAGACAGGGAGGGGGTGGCAGGAGCAGGGGTAAAGCCATCTGCAGGGTTATGCAGACGAGGAGCCAGTGCCATCACTGGTGTTTCTCAAGAGCTTCCACGGTCTGGTTTAAGTGTGAGCCATGCCCTTATGCCCGGTTTGTGATTGCCCAGTACACACACTGCCCAAGAAATGGAGTGATAAAAAGGGGTGAAAGTGGGGAAGGGGCAATGGCAGGAGGAGAAAGCTCTTACTTGGGCAGCAGACAAAGGACAGGGTTGTTGCTCTTGGTAAGACAACCAGACAACCCAACACCAAGAGGCAGCCCCTCTAGACAGGCTGAGACTTGCTCAGCCCTGGGCAGTTCCTGCATCCATTTCGCTGTGACTGAGGTGATGAACACACACACACACACACCCCAGTGCCATGCACTATCTCTGCCCCGAGATGGGCACGGGCAAAGCCAGCTTGCTGCTGCCTGCGCTATGACGTGCTTTACGCCCAAGCACCTGCTCTTGACCTCCATGCTAGCTCCCTGTTTCTTGCCTGCACCGCCAGCACAGCTCCCTGAGCACCCTGGGCGAGCTCATATGCCCTGCAGGGTCCTTTAAGCCAAGCCCAAAGCGTAACTCAGCAAAGCCCAGCTGCGCAGTACCCCCCAGCAGGACACACAGCCTTTGAAACACTGGGGCAGGCCCCGCAGCGGTCACACCAGCCCCCGGTTCCTTGGGACGCTCACCTTGGTCACCCCTCCCAAGCTGGCAGAGATCAGCCCCAGGGCCGTGCTACCTTATTGCCCAGCGGAGTTGATCCCTGTGAGCTCCAGCTCTCAGAGCTGGTGAATCCACATCTCCGAGGTAGGGCCATCAGCTGGTGCAACTCCTCAGCTACCTCCAGGAGATTTACACCAGCCACGAGGTCTGTCCATCCCATGGAAAGGGTCAGATGCAGCCGGTGCGGGAGGAAAGGCCAGCAGTGACATTTGCACGCTGCTCCTGGCAGCCTCCAAGCAGCCACAGCAGCTGCCTTTGAGCACTTTTCATCTAATTCAATGAAAATGAGATGTTCAAGTGAATGAAGATAATTTAATAATGAATAGCTCCAACTTATCGGAGAAGCTCTCCATCCCTGCCTGACAGTCGTTGCCTCTAAGTGCAGTTTAATAAGGGAATCACCATCACTCAGCCCTGTGGTAGGAAATCAACACTTTGCTACCCAGGGAAAAGGCTCTGCACCTTCCTAAAAGCTGAAGCAATTTATCAACGAGCCTAAACTCTGTTGGCCTTAAAAGTGAAAAGAAAAAAAAGAGCAGAGAAAAAAACTAACCACCAAAGCAGCCCATCTTCAGAGGTAAAATGTAATTAAAAACAAAAGCCGTCTTGAAAAAGGCTGTAAGTCATTACAAGCAGCAGCCACAGTTGCAAGTGAAAGCAACGCTGGCTGAGTCTGCAAGTGGGGATGCGGGGGGGTCCCAAAACCACAGTAAGCCAGGAGGACACCTCAGCAAGGCATTTCGATGCTGCTTTCTGCCAGACAGGACTGGGATGGCTCTGC
Organism: Chroicocephalus ridibundus; assembly: GCF_963924245.1. Lineage (NCBI taxonomy): Eukaryota > Metazoa > Chordata > Aves > Charadriiformes > Laridae > Chroicocephalus > Chroicocephalus ridibundus. The sequence goes on along the minus strand of NC_086291.1, from coordinate 34,862,666 downwards.
TGCGTGCCATCATCCCCAGCTGGGAGATGTGCCACCCAGTGACAGAGTGAGCCCCCTCCTTTGCTGGGACAGGGCATCACGGCTCAGCCACCTGTAGCCCAGCCACCCTGGTCACCCCTGCGGTGGCTGTGCCAGCTCCAGGGTGGGATGCTCCTGGTCTTCGATGCTGTGGAGAAGCGCTGCCAAGCCATTTCCACCCAAAGTCACTCTGTCTGTACAGCAAGGATGGAAAATGCTTGCAGAACATCCTTGGCAGGGATTGATCAAGCCGTGAAGTGCCGCTGCAATGCTAACTGAGCACTACACACAGGTCCTGGTGGCTGGGCAGGCAGCATTCGGCTCCTGTCCCGCTGCCCACAGCCCTGACAGCAGGCAGACATTCATCCGTGCTGTGGAAATACCACCAGCAAGTTATTTCTTCAAGGCATGAATCTGCATCTCACCAAGTATTGATCCAGGCAGCGAAGGGCTGCATCCTGGCTGGCGCTGCCTGCTCCCGTGCAGGCAGAGGAGGTGTCGATGCGGGGGATAACGGGCCCCGTGGATTTCTGCTGACACCTGCCAGCGCCAGGTGCTTAATTATTAATTGCATTTCCAGTAGCAATTGTTGCTTGTGCCGATGAAGTTGGACTAGACATCACAAGCAATTAGCAGAACCCTCTGCTGGTGCTCTGTCAGTACCTGCTTAACACTCTGCTCACGTCCTCCTCGGGTCGCTGCAGAGGGAAGGAGGAACCCATTTACATCTCCTCTGCTTGTAGCTTGTGGCTCGTGGGGATGCACGTATGCCTGGCCTGTGCATAGCGGCCATGGGCTGCCAACCATGGGTCAGCACGGCCACAGCACTGGCACTGTCCCCTCCTGCAGCCACGTGACAGATGTGGAGCAGGATGTGTGGGCCATCGGCTGCTGTGCATCCACGTGCCACTGACGGCCAGCCCTTGGAGGCACTGGAGGTTCAGCCAGGTCTCCTGGGTAAGCGAAGCCAAGAGCAGGAGCGGTGGGAGCTGCGGCACAGGAGGCAGCCCTATGCCCGGTCCCAAGCAGAGCTATCTCAGCGCCAAGTGTCTACTCTGCCACAGTTCAGGTGCTCGACCAAATTAATTTTTATCATAACCAAAGTGACTGGTCAGTGGAATCCAAACGGGCTTTTCCTAGTCATTGAGACGGTTTCATAGCGAGAGCAATTTTGGGAGCTTATTTTCCAGTTCATTGAGTGCCATGTTACTGCAAATGAATATATTCCTTGGTTGGTGTGATGGAAAATACAGCTGTAAATGCTTTCTGCTTCATTTGGGTAAAGAACTCCAGATAGGACTAAATATAAAGAGAATTTAAATGCTCTACTTCATTAAAAAAGTTGTTTCCCATTCTCTTTCTTCCTGAAACTACAGGGCTGCTAGCGGAGAGAGCAGAAGAAGGATTTAAATTTACATCAATGTCATGCTAACCCAGCTGATCACTCCCCACCCACAACTGATGGTAGACGTTGTCCAGCAGCTTGCTCTCCAGAGGTTCAGGGTGGTGGGAAGCTGAAGGCAGAGGACAGGATGTGCAACTCCGGAGCGTGGGGTGCCCAACGCTGGAGCCCAGGGCCGTGGCATGTCCATCTGTTTACCTCTATGTCAGTGTACATAATCATCTTCAGCTGCTGGTTCAGCCTTGGAGGCAGCAGGACACATTAGCAAAGGCATGAAGCCCAAAAACCTAATTCGTTCAGCTGAGCTGGAGCCCACCTAGAGGATCCTAGAGATACGTGCCACCATTTCCACCTGGTCTTGACGACAGGGTTAGAGATCCTCACCTGTTGCACAGCCACCAGCGCTAGAGAGGTTTGAGGGCCTGGAAGGTGGTCTGACTGCCCTCTAAATGATCTCAGTGGTCATCCAGCTAGCTGCATCCAAGAATCAATTACTAGCTCATTTCTTCTGCCACAGACTAGAGAGACTCATACCAGCTAATGGGCAGGCAGCACTTCATATTGACCTCTAGGGTGAAGTGCTACATCATCCTATGGCCATAAGAAACTCTCCTGGCTTGTTGTCACTCCTGGTTTACCCTCTTCAGGAGGGCAATAAGCCAGTGTTTCATTTCCTGATCGAGTTCCTAGCAAGGAGACAATGATCCTTATTGACTTAGTGGTGGTTGGGATCACGTCTACTCTCTGACATCAGCTCCAAGACAGCACAAGAGCAAGACCCAGCCTTGGTGGAGTGCTGCTCTGAACCAGCCCATCATGGCTTCTGGGAGAAGACTAAAATCCCATCTTTGAAAGGAGGGGTACAGCCAGGTTCAGGTGCCATGTCCTCCGGGGGCTCCTTCTTAACATCCAAGAGTCACAACCTCCACAGGTGTTCAGGACAGGTGGGATCCCTCTCCAAGCTGCCCAGCAGACTCCCTGGTATCTCACTGAGGCCAAAGCAGAAGCAAGATGCGTACTGCTCCAGCTGGGACTGGCAACCCAAGTCACTCAGAGCAATCCCATTTCATGCAAAATCTGAAATTATTTCTTCACCAGAAGTAAAGGGCCAGTGTGGTCCAGGGAGACACCTCAACAAGTCTTCAGAGCCGTTAGCCTTACAAATCCCGTTGGACCAGGATGTCAGGCTGTGTTCTGCTCTTACTCAATACCAACAAAGTGAGGGGAAGCTTTCTTCTCTGCTACATCCAATTATAACCCAGGACGCAATACGTTCTAGGCTCACGGGTCTTACAGATAAACAGATCATCTCAGTAGGGCTGTGGCAGAGTGGGGTGGGATGAGTGATAGGCAGTGGACTTACATCTGACTGGAGGATAAATAGAGCCCACTTGACTCAAAATAACCACCTATTGTAATCTTGCTAAACTTTAAATCAACTTCGCCCCCCTCCAAAGATTTACGTGGAATTGATAGGAGTGAATTCCGTGTAACATATAAGCTTCATAGAAATAACTGAAGCTAATTTAGCCTTACGTTGGAGTGGAGGAGCCAGGAGCAAAGTGACATCCATGCCTCTGTCCCTTACCTCCAGCACAAGGGTCTGGCCAACCACCTGCTTTTCATAGACCGGGCAACCCAGAGGGACCCGGATCCAACAATACCATGGATATGAAGAATGACCCACGGCAGCCTCATTTCAAAGACTTCCCTTTCTCCTCCTCTGAGAATGAAATTTCCATTGTACAGTTTGCCAGCAGAACTCAAGGCACCATCTTGTCTCCAAGGCATGGGGACAGCCTAGATGTGCAAGGGAAGGACAGGGAACCTTCCACCCATCATTCAGCCCCAGACAGAGGCACTGATTCACACATGGCCAGGAGGGTCCTCCACCCAAGAGCGGGTGCCAGAGAGGTGTCCCAGGTCCCACCTCCACACAGCCCTACGCCTTCTCCTCTTTGTTCAGACCATCCTAGTGGAGAAGCTGGGGGAGCTTGGGAACAGTGCTCTGACCGGGACTAGCGTAACAGCAAAGAGCAGTAACAAAACTTCCCTAAGGAGCCAGCACAGGTCTCTCACACCCAGCATGTCACCCAGCTGAGATCATACCCCCCTTCCCTTGCATCCACTATCACTTAAATAGCTGGCAGCAGGTGTGAACAATTACCACCCAAAATCTGGATCAGGGACAACGTGACGTAGTTATTACCTTAATGGTGTTTCAAGACTATCACCACTGGCTAGAAGTAAAACTTTCATTGAGCGAGTTTAAGAAGCATATCATCTATTATCATATTCACACCTAAGGGCAGGGTGGCTTTAGGAAGGATTACAGTAGCTTTGCAGCTTTGTGTAGCTTTACATGGGATATTTCATGTGCAACAGATAAAGCAGGATGAGCCCGCGACAGCTGAAAACTCAGATAGTGGCAGCAGCCTGCAATGCTACCTCCCATCTTTTGTTAAGCAAGAGATTACAAGCTTACCTCACACACAGAGACCTGGCGGCACTGGATCGGTGCTCCGGTTGCCTCCACCATAGCCTCCACGACGGTGGCAACCAGCAAGGTTCCCGCCCTCATGGCCACTGCCAGCTACTAGCTGGCCATTTCCCAGGTGGCCAGCTGAGGCCTAAGGCATCACACCTGGGCATCATTCTCCACCAGCGGGCTCCAGACCTGCCTGGGTAAAGCCCCATGGGGTGCAGATCCAACCTCCTTGGCAATGCTCCCCCCCATCCTTGCCCACTTTCTGAGGAAGCTGGACGAGAATGGGTCCCAGAGGGACCTGGGACCGGGTTAACTGGGCTCAGGGGAGTCCAGCTCCACGTTCATCGGATCCACCCAGCACGGTGAGTCCATATTCCCCCTCCACCTGATGCCTTCCCCAGCCCAGGAGCATTCACAGGCTCTGACTGAATGGCTTGCACCCCCAGAAGCAACTGGGCACCTCAAGGCTTGTGCTTCCCTCCGGTGTGAATTACTGCCAAGGGGGCTGCGGGTAAGGAGTCGCCAGGGATTTTCAGCTAGCCCTGCTGGTTAATGCACCCACAGAGACGTAAATCAAAGTAAAGGGAAGGCGGGCGACTGCACAGCAGCTCAAGGGATATATTGCACATGTCTAACCCCGGAAACTCCCTGCCACAAAGCACCAGAAACGTGCAGTGGGTTTTTTTTTCTCAGGTTTAGAGACCTTCCTAAGCCTAACAGATAGCCAAAATTAGTCTTTATGAAGGACTAAAAAAAGAGACAGGAGCTCTAGCAAGAGAAAGAGGTATGTCTCAAATTCCAGCACGGTTATTCAATGCGGAAGGTGCCTGTCAGCAATCGAGACCACAGGCCACCCTCCCCTCCGGCCAGCCAGGCCTTAGGTAATGTCCTATATAAAGTACTTGCATCCGCACACGGCCCCGGTGAGCATCTCAGAAATACTGCCTCGCTGCCTAATATATGCATTGGGTTTTGCTCAGCTTTTGAACGATCGGGTTGCTTTGTTGTTAATTAATGCATCACTAAAATTATGTTTGGGGGCTACTAAGGTTTATTGGGTAGAAAATTATTTCAAATACAGAGAGCAGGCAGTAAAGATTGGAAATATGTTTTCAAGTATAAAGCTAATTGCTACAGGGAATCCCTCTGGGATCCATTTGGAGACCTTGCTTTTTTATTTCCTTCCTCTGCTAATGACCCAGCCAAGGTTTGTAAAACAGCAAATGCACAACTGCGTGCTGGTGATGCGACGTCCTGCACGCCAGCCGCCGGCGCGAGGTGGAATTCTATATGTCACCAAGGTGGTGGCCAGAGCAGTCCTCAGGCCCATGCCCTGTCACAGCAGACCTGGCAATGGTGGAATGAGCCCACAGCTCTGGTGACCATGCTGGATCCAGCTCTGGTCTCAGCCGTGGGGCCGCTCACCATCCTTCTGCTCTCTCTAGGAGTCCTCTGAGCCAGAGGAGAAGCCCATCCCACCCCCACCCTCCTGCTGACGCAGCTGTTTCTGGAAAGGAACATCAAGAGAGAGCTCTGCTGCCCCAAGGAGAGCCTTTGCACAGCTCCCACAGCCACACCAGTGTTGGCAATGGGGCTTGAGGTCTCCATGAATCTAGAAGCAAGACTGCATAGATGCAGCCTTGAAAGTCAGACTGGCCTAAAGGCAGTCCTGTGACCAAAGGGCTTTGCTTTTACAGCCTGGTGACCCCAAAGTACCCGTTTGTCTGAGAAAAGATGTCCTGCCTCAGGGTGACATCCTACAGGCCTCCAGTCACCCCAGTAGGAAGGAATAAGTCCTCTTTTCCAGGAAGGTTTCAAATTCTCAGTTAAGGAACAAAAATACATTAACTTCCCAGCCCAGGCTCAGCCGTGATCAAAGCAGGAATTGCCAAGAGGGGCTACCTTGCAGAGCATCTTATGAGGATGCAGCAAAGGCAGGGGTCAAGAGCACGGTCCTCCCTGGCTTCTCACCGTGATGCCTGGCAAAGCCCCTGCTGACCTGCCCCAGGCTGCGATGCCACACACTGCTGCCCAGGGAGGTGTTCGTGCACACTTAAATGCTTTTCTGGACCAGAGTCCAAGCGAACCGAGGTGTTTCAAGTAGTGCCGATGGGATTTTTCTTCTTTCATTTTGCGTTTTGCCTTGACAATGCCCTCTGAGATGTAAATAACTGCACACAAGGTTTCAACACAAGCCAGGCATCAGGATCCTGCTCCCGCTCTCAGCTTGGAGAGTCTGGATGTCAGCAGGGCTGCCAAGGAATGCAGAGGTCTGCTCGTCCATCACCTGGGGACATCCGTGAACCAAGCCTTTCATGACCCCACGCAAGGAAGGGCAGGCTGGAGTCACTCAGAAACTGGTATCTGCAGATGCTCCCTCTTCCCACAGCGAAACAGTTGCCCCAGGAGCATGACGGCAGTCAGCAGCGCTGCGGAGGAGATGCTCCATCTCCCACCAAGTTGGCCAACACAGAGATATGAAAATTGCCACGCTGCCCGAAACCCTCTAGAATTTCTCCTTGTCCAGCGACTGTGGCCTGGCTGGAACTCTGGTTGTTTCCAGTCGTTCCTGACTCAGTCCCTGCTACAACTGGAAGACAAAACCAAACTATTTCATCGTCACTGGCTTTTCTTTCAGCTCCTACTCCCATGGCTGCCTCTCCTGCTTGGACTGCAGGCTTTTCAAGGTAGGACCTGGCTCTCCCCAAGAGGATCTCCTAGCGCTGGCAGGGCCATTCAGTGGCAGGGATGTTTCTGTCGTTAGTAGCCATCGGAGGGACCACGTACACTTGAAAGCGAATCCTGGTTTCAAGACATCTTCATCTGATGCAAACCGTGTTAGACAGAGCCGTGCCCAGCAGGCATCACCTCCCGGGCTCAGCATGGTGCAATTAGTGTGGGGTTATAAAGCTTTCCTTTAACCATGCCCTGAACGTGGAGCTGGTGGTTATGGGCTCCCAGAGACCATAGTTCAAACAGCTTTGTCTCTCCGCCTTGGCAGCAGGCAGGCAGGCACGTCTGCTCCCTGCACCGTTACAGAAAAAAAAAAAACGCTCTTTGAAATGCAGATCCTGCCCTGCTTTGTTCCCCACATCTTTGTAGATGCTGGATTTACAACACCCTCGCATCTTGATCACTGGCCTTACACCAAGGCCTGCTGTACCGTCCGTGTACGCCGAGCTCTTGTTAGTGTTCAGGACCGCGCAAACCCCGAGAGCCTTTTACCTCCCTCGGCTTCTCTTGACTGATGCTCTGGCAGGGACACATGGCGATGCAAAGCCCAGGGTCAGCAACAGCCAGCCGGATCACAGGATGCTTTTCAAGATCAAGTCCTTGGTTCAGAAAGCCGCTCAGAGGAGCAGTTATTCACATGTCTGTCCTGGTGCCAGCGAGGGGGAGAACACGAATGAGAGCAAATTACTGCTCATGCAGCAGCAGCTGGAGACACCAGTCCCCCTCTAGGCACAGCCAACCCCTGCACAACGGGGAGCCACATCCAGAGAGGTTCAGATGGAGGTGGCTTTGGGATGATGCTGAGGGGCACCGTGATGCTGAGGCCCACCTCCCCCTGATGCAGGCGTCTGCCCCAGCCTGTCTCCCCTGTCCTCCACCAACAAGCTCAAGCTGCCAAGGGGAACGTGGCTCTCAGTCTGCTGGCAGACGCCCCATCCTTTTCAATTATGTGCAGTCCAATTCCCATCACGAGGCGGAGAGCCAGGAGGAAATGCCACCAAAGTCAGTGGAGTCGTGCTGCATAGTCTGGAGCGAGCAGGAGGAGATGCTAAGCCTGGCCTACACACATCATCTGGGCTTCTTATGCCTGTCCCATGCTGGCTCAATCCTCATTTACATTTATGGCATCCATTCCCAAATGGGCAGGACGTGTTTACAATTAATAAAAGTGACATGGGGAGATGTGTCCTTTTTTCTTTAAAGCCAAACATTAGATGCTGTACCAGCCTCCGCTCCCCGCAACGGAAAGCCTGCTCTGAAACCTAGTCCTCAGCTGCCAAAAAGACAAACAACACAGCCTTGACCCCAGCAAACACCACCCATCAAAACACATAGCTCCAGTTTAAACCTTTCCCAGGCTACAGCCTTAATTATTCATGGGCTCTGAGCCCTGAGCCTGGCTTAGCCCACTCACTGGGGATGCACTGCAGAGGTGGGCACCAGCACTGATATCCTCTGGGGTGCAGCCAACACACCCTAAAACTTTGGCAGCCACCAGCCAAGGGAATGGATTCTAAGGGGCTGTTCCTGCTGTCCCAGCTCCCAGCTGGGCCCCTTTTTACTGCTTGCCCTCTCCCCAGGCTTAGGACAGGTCAGAAGTGTGGCTCAGGACATCCAGGAGCTGCCCAGGATCTCCGTCCCAGTACTTCTGTTAGACCAAAGGCTCAGGAGACATCAGCCATGCTCCAGGCTGCAGGAACCTGCCCGAAGAAAGCCAAAAAGCCACCACTGTAATGTGGGACGGGAAGCAAAAGATTAGTGGCTCCGTTAATTTCCTAGGGCCTTGTAACAGCAAAGGAGTTATTTCAGATAATTGTAAGATCTGAGGAAGCTTCCAGGCACCAGAAGGAAGCCAAATAAATCCCTGTGCTCCCTGCTGGCTGATCAGGGGACCTTCTCCCTGTCCCCAGATGTGTTTCCAGCTGTGGCCACTCGCCAGCACGTCAGAGAGAGAGAGAGGACCACCACCAAACCCAGGAGGCAAACTAGGCATCAATGGAGACAAGGAGGACCTCCGCTCCCTGGACCCAACGGAGGACAGCAGACGCCCTGAGGCATGGGATTAATATAAGCTAAAGACGGTATGAACAAAGATCAATCCAGTCTCACTTCAACACATCAGATACCCAAGGATTCTCCCCTCTGGAAAGGCTCTGAATGAATAATCCTTCCCATGAATATTGAGAGCTATCTTGAAACAGCGGCTGTCCCTTCCCACTCACCATTCCTTTTGAAGGCCACTCCAGAGTTCTCTCTTTTAAGCTTCAGAAATTGCTTCTAAAATCCAGTCTAAATTTATTTATGAGCAGTTTACCACACAGGGATGCATCTTTCACAACCAGTGTCCTTACAGAAGCCGCCGCATTAACAACTGGGTGTCTTTTAAACCATACCAGAGGTTAAATCTAATCCCACTTACTACAGAAAGTCTGGGATGCAGCGAAAAGTATTTGCCCTGTTCTGACGCAAGGACCCTTGGTAGGACCCCCAGCCCTCACCTTCTTCCATCTCTTTGGAAGGAGCAGGGTGGGAGACTGACTGAACTTCTTCAAGCCTAGTCCAATGCCCCAAAAGATGTATTTATAGACTTCGTGGCTGGAACGCCATAAATTTTTATTTCACCTCCGCAAAGGCTATTTTGGGCTCATCTGCCATGGAAACCAGACCAACAGCGAGCAGAACCTGGCCCTTCCCTTGTGCAGCAATTGATACCAAGCAAGGAGAAAAGTACCCATCCAGACATACGGGGTGGGAGGAGGTCCCCATTACCTGCAGGACCACGTGGCAGCCTTTCCAGCCTGTACTGCAGGGGCTAAGGCTGTTCTTCAAACTCCTTGCCTAGCTTTCTAAGTGATTTCTACCTCCCTTTTCACACTGGGAAGGACCATTATGCTTCTGAGACCTTTGGAAACTTAAATAAAGAGCCAGAGACTATCAAGAGATTTGCAGCTGTGAGACCTAGTGGTGGAAGGAAATGCCATCCATCTCCAGGAGTAGATGCTGAGGGGCTGAAAACTGGTGTCAGGCCCCCAGGACCTCCTGCAGATACACTAAGTGAAGGACCTGGCCTCCAGAAGAACACCGTAGACAAACAGCATGCCTGGACCATCCTTTATAAGGCCACGGGAATTCAGAGGGTCCTTCCACCCCAGTAAAAGTAGGGGATTTAGATGCTCGGCGACATGGCTGGACCAATTTCCTTGATCTTTTATTACCCTGGTAAATAATTTATTGGGACAGCCATTTTAACAAATCCCATAAAAGACCCATAAAACATATTTATCACGCAAAAAACCCCCCCTGCTCCTCGGCTCCAACCAACAGGCTGAAAACTTGTTTGTATACTTCACTGCACATAAACTAACCAATGCCTTGTGACAGCTTTAAGCTTTTTAACAGCTCTCTCCCTGCTGATCTTTATTTCCATTTTTTTTCTGTGTGACTTCAGAAGGAAAAGAAAAGAAGAACCCACCACAACAGGAGAGGTTTCTGCTTTTGGACAGATATTGACAGTTGGGAACAGCCCCCCCAGTTTTCCTTACACCTGGCAGCTTTATCAGATCATACTTCTTTTGGCTGAAAATCACAATTCAAAGCTGCAGTTTTTCATAGCACGTCGGGACACTGGGGTTGGCAGACGTACACAAAGGGACAGGACCGAAGTGCTACTGACACAGGCATCAAGCCACCTCTTTGTGCCTCAGTTTCCCCCCTGAGATCAGGAGCATCCGTAAGGCACTTCTGTCTTATTCTGCTGGCGGAGGGCAGGGTCTCTTTTGTTTTGTTCAGGACTCGAATATGCGGAGAATCTAAAAAGAGGGCCGAGGGACGCGTTTTCCCACTCAAAACACGCAAAAGCCACATGCACCAAAGCTTTTTGGTTTTCCCTTGGACACCAGAGGACCAGGTCAGATGAAGCCTGGCCAACAGGATGAGACCTTTAGCCCGCTGCCAAAGGACAAAACCAGAATGCAAACCACATTTATTGCTGTCAGCAGGATGCCTGGTGCCAGGCAGTCGCACAGCCTCCAAAAGCAGACCCACCCACATCCCCCTGCCCGGTGCCTGCAAACCCAGACCTCATCCAGGACAGCTTTGCCCAGCAAAATGCCAACAAACACAAACTATCTGGCATGGGGCAACCCACCTTCATACCTGGGGATGGGCTGAGGTGTGCTCCTCCTCTTCCCAGGAGCGAGGGGAAATGTGGGAGAGCCACAAGGCCAGACCAAGCCTGGAGCCCCTCTGCCGTCATGCAGAGCTGATCTTCCAACCATGCAGAGAAGTACTCTGAGGAGGGAGAGCGCCGTCCTCCCACGCTGGGTTGGCAGAACTGGCCATCAGAGGGCTGCCAAAGCACAGACACCCAGGCGTGCACAAAGCCTGCTCCAGATGGCATCTGTCAGAGGGAGCCAGGAGCCGTCTGGGTTAGAGTGCTCCCCATGCACGGTTTGGCTTTTCGCTGTCCCCAGATACCTCTAAAAGCCCTCATCCTGGTCCTGGTTCTAACACAGGAGTGGTGTGGTCCAGTAAAATGCCTTTTCAGGACACGGTCAACACACCCGCTACGCTCCCCTCATCACTCAGCTCCCCCTCTGCCTTCCCCAATCTCACACCAGGCACTTGAGCTACAGCTGCTTTCGTACCCACGTGAGCCAAAATGCTTCTGTCCACACTGACTGTTCTCCGTTACAGCTGCTCTCTGCCTCCACCACTTGCCCTATCAGAAGTTCAGAGCAAACTCAAGCAGCCAGCATGGCCACGTGATGAAGAACAAGCTGTGAAGAGAAAGCCAGTGGTCAAAGTAAACTGGGGCTGGGTGTCTCTGCATGCAGGGCATCACTTCTGCCCAGCTTCAGTGGCCCCCTTGCCGTGGGTACCCTTCAGGGCACATGATCTCACCCAGTCCAGTGAAGGTAGACCAGTTGCACTGTAAGCCAGTCTCCCAGCAGGTTAAAGCCTAGCAGAGCACGACGGAGGCTGGGATTGAGAGTACAGATGCAGGGGGTAGGGAAAGCTTTTCTCTATCACATCCCCAGCGTTATCACTTCTCCCTCTCACCTCACCCCTTTCTCCTTTACTGCTCCCTCGTTATTTCTTCCCAGTATCTCCTCTCAGTCCTGTGACCGCTCCCTCCTGGCTCCCACAAGACCATTGTGGATCCCAGTTGATTTGGACAACCCACAGGCTCATCATCCCGGGCATCTCAGCCCTTGTCCCAGCAGCACATGCTCTCCCAGATGGAGGCCAGCAAGGACGCATCGCCCACAGCAGCAGAGCAGGACCATCCCATCTCCCTCCCTCCCTCCTCAGGGGACCTTCATCATTACTATCAAATGAAGGAAGCAAAATGGATGCTATGACCTGCAGTATGGATTAGATTTCCTGGGATATCAGAGATACAGCAGAGGTACAGCCCAGTGCCGCAGACCTGAACGGATCTTTACAGAGATACAGCCCAGGAGGGTCTGGGACTCCAGGCTCAACTTTGGGGCCTCTCCCACCTTCACCAAGTCCTGCAGCTCCTTCAGCTGCTGCTTCCAAACTGATGAGCATGTTAGTGGTTAACTCCGCAGATTTAAAAGTCAAACCCTGCCACAGGAAATTAAAAGATAATGCAAGGAATTATTTAAAAAATTAATCTTTATTACTCTCCACTCCCAAGCTGCTAATAAAAAAAATGTGTTCCTTGTGCAGTCTCTATAAAAACAGGTTATAAAGCAGAGGAAGAGAGGAAAGCAGATGCTTTAAAAAAACCATCTTTCACCCCTCTGCCCTGCCTGCCTGTCGTAGCCGTTCATCTGCACCTGCATGTCAGCTCCCAGCAGTTTCCAACCCAGTCAGACCCTTTTGCCCTGCTAGGTAATTATTCCCCATTTCAATCTCATCCCTCTTGTCCTCCCTGTTTTACATTTCCAGGAGATGTGCAATCCTGGTCCGCAGAGCAGCCTAGAAGGTGGTTTAATAACACACCTTCCTTGCTCCAGGTATCTCTGAGTACTGTATAAACCAGGGTGAATTGCGGCTCATTACAGAAAGGGCAGGCATTTGGGAAGTAAACAAAGCAGCTATAACAGAAGCCAGCAATAGCTCCTCAACACCGGAGCCGGGTTGACACATGCAGGAAACCATGCCTGAAAGAGAGGTCAAGGATGCTTGGCAGCTCTGAGAAGCCAGGATAAAAGACAGAGGCAGGTACCAATTGCACGGGTTTATTCAGAAGATGCTTCTGTCCAGGGCTGTTCTCAATCAAGAAGCACGGTCCTTGGTTCTAGCTGGTGCTTGAGCCCATGGAGCCAGAAATGGGACTGCAAACCACCTTCGTGACATGACAGCTGCCATCAGGCTTTGGTAGGTCCAAAAGCCACAATTGAGCAAGAGCATCCAGTCTAGCATACAAGAGAGATGGAGAAGCAAGAGCCATCAAACCCACCAGCTGTGTCCACGTTGCTATAGAAGAAACAGCCATAAGCACAGCCTTCTGGCCAGCTTAGGAGTGCATCTGGTCGTGGCCTGCTCAGGAGAATGCCCACCACCAGTGCTCCCACCAAAAAGGTGCCCCTGGGTCTGGCAGAAACACAGCCAGGCCTGTAAGGAGCAGAGGACTTCACAAAATGAGAAACCAAGAGACAAAGAGCTGCTGCATTGCACCACTAGCCCAGCATGAAAGATAGCTCCCTTAGCTGCTTCCTGCCCGGAGCTGGGGCTGTGAAGGAACCAGCAATCCTCAGAACGTGCCCTGATGACCATGACTGCAGGAATAGCCTCAGGGGAGCTGTAGAGTCCAACCTCTCTACGCACAGATAAGCAGGCACCAAAACCACCCCCATCCCTCCTCCAGGCAGCACGCAAGGGCTGTTATCCCAGGACAGGCAGCTCCATACCTTCTCCTCATTGGAGATAAAAGGAGTATTTGGCTTTTTCTGACACCGGGAAGGGGAGACACAGTCTGGAAATAAAGCTCCAGCAAGGAACAGATGCCAGGGGTGGAGGAAAGAAAAAGGCACAAACACAAGCAGGCTCAGCCATGATGAAGAAGAAACCCCCTGGGAGAGAATGCGCTTGCAGGTGCTGATGGACTGGACACCTGCGGTTCCCAACTGGGGGCAGAAGCCAAGAAGGGGACACCACAGTACGGCGAGGCAGGAGGTGGCTTTCCGAGGGGAGGCTGACTATGATTGATGGCACTGCGCTGGGTTCTCACTGATGTAGAAAATTAGAGAGAGATCGCTTCAGATATCGGCCCATGCGAGACACTTGTTGTGTCCATCTCCTGTACCCGGGCGTCTCTCCCGGGAGCCGTCCCTCCGGCTTGTAGGCTCATTATTCAGAGTGCTGAACTGGGAAAAGCAACGCTATTTTTTTTTATTTTTTTTTCCTCAACTACTTGATTGTATTATTCTCGGAAATACATAAGGCACTGATTTCCTCACTCAGGTACTTGAGGGAAAGTTTGATTCTTCTCAGCTAGGAAAAAGTAGCCCTTCACTTTTTTTTTTTTTCCCTCGCCTTGCTCAAGGTGCAGAAGAGGCTCTAGAAAAGATAGGAGCCATTTTTTCAGATGGAAATAGCTCCCTAAAAAATAGTGAGTCACGCTCCACCCCTGGGCAGATATGATAGTTGGGAACCACAGCAAACAATGCTGCTGTTCTAACGTAACCTTGTGCTAACGTCCCCCTGGCAGGATGGTCCCCCTCCTGGCTTCCCATCCCTTTGCCATTTATCCAGTTACTGTTCCCTTTATCATGGCTGCTTTTGGCCCTTCACTGCCTCCCTTCTAGATGGCAAAACAATTTTAAGATGGCCTTTAAGTGATCTTAAAAAAAAAAATCCATGTATGCTTCCATATGAAATGATGAAGGCAAGGGCCTAGATCAGCACAGGCTGGTGGCTCCTCAGGAGGTGTGTCACAACAAGGACCAGGAGATTACTGGGCCCTTGCCTTAAAACAATGCCATCCCTCAGTAACAGGCAACCAGTTGCTTCCCAGCCAGGCACAGCATCCAAGCTCATGTCCCTTTAGTCTCAAAGTTTCCAAGTAGGTCTAGAAATGGTAGAGGGACCTCTCTGGCTGCTGACAACACAATCCCAAACAGGCCCTACACTCACACCATAACCAGTTGTCTCTGTTCAAACTCCCTAGGAGCTCCCAGGCAACTACACCAGCCTGGGGAGCAGCACAGGCTCTTCCACTTGGTAAGCACAGTTAGAGGAGATGGACCAAGAGGTCTGATGTGGGATCTTCCACCTGTAGGAAGGGCAGGGAGATGGTTCAGTTTCCTTCATAACTCCAAATGCAGCTGCTGGTTTCTTCTGACAGCTCTCCAACTTGGGGCAACTGAGCTTGTTTCTATGCCAAAAGGGCAAGTTTCTTTTTTTGCTCTTAGGTATCTTGAGAATAGCTTCAAGACTTGCCCACCTTGAAGCCCATAGCCCAACATGGATATCCAGGCTCCTGAACTGGGGAGCTCCTCACAAAAAGACAGTAGCTAAAATGACCCCTGCTTGGCTCCTTTATTGAAAGGATGATCTTCCACCAGCTGCAGCTCAGCCAGCGCTGTCAGCATCTCCTGGGTCACAAGGCACTGAGGGCTGGCAACAAGCAGCAAACATCAAATTCAAGACAAAGCCTGAAGCGCTTAAGAAATCCCCACAGGAAGATGACTTGGAACAAAGCATCCCTCTCCCTGTCCCTCTCCCTCCCTCCCACGTCCACCAGAGACTGACCCCAGTGTGTGCTAACAGTTTTCCCAGTGGCGGTTCATCATCTGCCCTCGGGAAGTCCCTTCTGGAGGTGCAGAACCATCCCTTCACCATCTGCTAATGGCTTCCCGACACCCAGGCTGAGCGTCCCCCAGCCTGAGCTAACAGTAGGAAATTAGCATTAAAATGATAGCTTGCTATTAGTGGTGCCTCGGCTCCCCATCACGCTCCAGGAAGAGCAAATGACAGGCTGCGATTTCCCTGCCGCGATGCAGGGGAGAGGGAGCAACGGCAGCCAAAAGCACTGAAGTTACCCAAGAAAAGTTTTAGGCCCATCTCTCCCACCCCAGCGGCCCCTTCCCTTCGCCATCCCCGTCGCACTCATCCACCGCACAGGCAATCCTACAAACAGATGGCACCTGGGCAGGAAAGCAGACAAATTGGCTCCCACCTGCAGGAGCAGTAAGAGCTTTCAAAGCAGATGAGCACTTGCTCGCCAAGAGCCCTGTGGTGTGGAGACACCAGAGGAACCTGCCATCGCTCGCCTTCCCCACTCCTGGCTGCTCAATGGCTGCTGCTGCATCCTTGCCTGGTGCCAGGAGGGGACGGTTGCTGCTCCCCAAATCAGGCGCCTGAAAGACATAATTCAGGCTGAGCATCCATGGAGTGATGCTTTTTTTTTCGCATGAGCACAGTGCATTGGTTTGGAGGGCTCACAGTTCGCCTGAAGCAAGAGGGTTTTCTTGGGCCCCCGCTGAACATCCATCTGCTTGTCAAAAAAACAGCTCAGCTCAAGATGCCTGCTCTCTCCTCCTGCCAAAGCAGGGGTCTGCCCTCCCAGGAACCTCCCCTCCTTGACCAGATAGCTGTGGCAAGAACACGGAGAGACGCATTTTCTGCCTGCCTGCTCCTCTGAGCCCACCCGGCTGAAAGCTTCTTCATACACTGAGGCCAGTGAAGCAGCTCACATACCAGACTGCAGGGAACCAAGAGGCAGGAGGACATGAGCAAATCCACGGGTGTCAAGGCAGGCTGTCATCTCCCTTTGGGTACCCGGGTGACACTGCAGAGTTGCAGCATCTGAGCATCTCATAGCTAGTGCACTCCTCCTTGCAGAGCCCCGTAGCTCTGGTCAGCTGCAGGGAAAGGGGATGCAGTGAGGCCAAGACGTGTAGGAGTGCTTGGGTGCTTGCAGCACTTCATACGTGGAGTCCCACACAACACTGCTGAAAACTTCCATTCAAAATTACATTTTAAGCCACTCGGGTAAGGTCAGACCTTACCCTCTCCTTCACTTCATCCTTACCTCTCTCAAAAAGACCAGCTGGACCAGCAAGTGAAGGCAAGTGTCCTCAAGCCCCAGCCTGGCAATTGGCTTGTAATGGATCTGGGAGGTGAGATACAAAAGGGAGAGGGAAAAGGTTGCTAGGAAAAAGCAGAGTGAAACGTTTACCCCTTCCCTGGCATTCTCATCAGCAGCTGAGATGTGGGAGTGAGGAAAGGACTTGTCTGATGATGGATGGCAGAGAACTGAACCTTGGCAAGGCAGAACAGGAACAGAAGGAAGCACTGCTCCCAAAGGCGATTCTCACACTTCCTTGGGATAAGAAAAACAACCATCAGAGGCAGCAGCAACGAAGGAAGGGAACGCACTCTTCTCCCTGCACGTTTGGTATTCATCTCCGGCCTGCCAGAGGGGGCCACAATCCAACCGCACATTTGTATATTCACTGAGCCGTACACCCAGCTCGGCGGACTCCTGACAGATGCAGATGGCAAAGCCATTTTTCATAAGGTGAGGGGGAAAAGGGAAAAAGAAAAAAAAATAACAAAAAAAAACCCCAGAACAAAGACAGGCTCAGGCATCAGCTGGAAAAGATGCAAGACAGGATCAGGGCTAATAGAGAACCAGAACCTGATTAGCCTCTTGGATCTTTACGTGCACTAAGAGGCCCATCTCCTGCCTCCGTTTTATAGCATGGCCTGGCAGCAGCAGCTACCTTCACTCTCTCCTCCATAACCAGCTGGAAAATGAAAGCTGGACCCAGAACAGCACTAAGGCTTTGCTGAACTGGCCCTCGAGAGCTGAAGGCTGGCAGAGGGGCTGCTGGAGCAGTGCGGGCACAGGCACTCTTCTACAAGATTAGCTCCCGTTTAGAGGAGATGAGAGACAGCCTGCAGAGAACATTAACCATTAACACGTTTGTCTGCCCCTCAGACCCTGACTCGGTTCAGGCCTGGCCTCCCAAGAATACGGATGGCCCCCAGGGCTCTGAAGGGACATCCCTGCCAGATGTCCTGCTGCTATAAGGGTGCCAGTATGACAAAGGACCACTCCGTGCAATGCTCTCCATGATGGCAAACACGGCAGCTCCCAATGGCCCTGATTTGTCTCAGACAGTGACAAAGGTTCGCCCTCTGTCCCTGGTCACCACGCAGCAAAGAGGCATCGGTGACACAGAGATGCTTACCGACACAGCAAGGAGAAGTGATGCTCAGCACAGTATACATCATCCCTTGGGCAGCATGTATGCATGCCCCGCTTGGCACTGGGAGCCAGCAGTTGCTGATGTAAGCCAAGGGGAAGGGAAAGGAAGAAGCACCCTCACGGAGGGAAAGATTTCACCTCTGCCAGTGACATTCTGCTATTGTCACCACCAGCCACAACATCACCCCCCTGATGTGAAATCTAAGTTGACAGTGAGACAGGGAAGGAGTGGAGGGGACAGCAAACTCTACCCAGCTCTCTTTGTAACCCCAAATCTCCCCTGGCTTCCAGCCTCTGCATGATGCAGAGCAAGAACCTCATGACCAGGTTACTAAGCAAGTAGACCCTCCTTTTCCAGAGCCATGGAGAATTCTTTCCCTGCAGTTATCCATCCTCTGGGCAGCTCTGAGGAGAATTTCATTTTGATCTCTGTTGTATCCTCTTCATTTTTGAAATGAGAAACACAAGCAGAAGCCGACACCTGCCTTGCAAAACAACACGTGCATTCCCTGAAGTCACCAAAGCCTGAAGAGTTTCTGGTGCAAAAGTCCAGGTGCTTTCAGACTCATCGGAGGTGCATCAAGCACCATCAAGCCCTGCTACCTGTGGCATTTCCAGCTGACGTTCGCTCCTCTTGCCCCCAGAATAGGCAAGCAGAGGGCTGGGCAGCGAGGCTTGGCGAAGATTACTGCCGGGACCTGGTAGAAATGTCATCCAGCAACATATGCTTCAAGAAAGATTCACTCCCAAGCAGCCTGGCTCCATAATAAAAGTGTCAGAGCAGCTGACTTGCCTCCCCCCAATCTCATTGCCTCCAGATTTATCCTGTCTCAGGTCTCTCTCCCTCCGTAAGCCAACACGTGCCTTTCCTTTCAATAGGCTGGCACCGACACTCAGCCAGCTGAGATGGTAGGAGAAAAAGGAAAACAATCCAGGTGAAGAGATCGGGGGGAAAAATGCTCAGGAGCCAGGTTTTCCTCTAATGTTGGCTGCTCTCTGTTCTGAAAGGGAGGAGAAGGAATTGTGAGGTATCTTCACTTCAGAATGCTCCAAAACCAGAAGCCACCCGATTTTGTGTCCCAAACCAACTCCCTAGCTGCCAGGTTGCGTCGCCTCCCTCTCAGAAAGCTAAAAGCACGTTCCTGATAAAACCCATCCCAGAAGACACGAACATCTCTGAGCCTGTCACCCTCCCACGCAGAGAGCCTCTTCTCAGGGAGTTGCGCACGTGGTGAGCACCCGGAGAGCCAGGTGTGGAGACGAGGTTCCTGCGAGCTGGAGCTTTGGGGAGTGCTGAGCCCTTGCTTACCTTCATCGCAGAGATGTGATCTTAATGCAGTATCACAGGCAGCCCCAAAGAGAGAATGGTCTTCAGAGAGTTTTGGGGTTTTTTTGAAAAAAAAAAAGAAAAAAAAAAAAAAAGAGAGAGAGAAAGGAGAAAGAGATGATCCTTTGCAAAGAGCTAAAAATACCCAGAACGGCCAGAGTTTCTGTTGTTTTTTTTTCCCTTGGGTTTTAGGTTTTTTTTTTCTTTTTTCCCCTCCACAAAGGAATGTGCCATATGAATTAAAACAATTTCCCTCCAACCTGCAAGATAGGACCAGGCAAGGCATCCTTCAGCTGTGAGTGAAAGGGACGGAGCCTGTCTTTGTCAGGAGCACGCCAGCCCCAGGGGGGCAAGGTGGGGGATGGCAGAGGCCAACTGCAGGGATCCTGACGGCTAATTCCCGGTAACCAGCACAGACAGGTCTGTGCCAGGCACCCAGCTGGGGCGCAGGGTGTGTTTCTCCAACACAACAGAGACATCAATGGCAGAAGTGAATCCTGGGCATCTCAACTGCCCCAGGGGACGCAGACTAAGAGCAGGTGCCTGCAACAGTGGGCTGTGGAACAGAGAAAGTCTTCACTACCACACAAAGGCAGCCCTGTAAAATTTGCAAAATGTGTTGCAGGAGGCAGAGCCCGTGACACCCGCTGGAACTATGGACCTCATCACCCAAGGACATCTTTTTCTGGCCCGTGCTAGGGTACCCACTCAGGTACACGGCTCACAACCTGCCACCCATTTCCTCCATTCAACTGACAGCATGGACTGAGCCAGTTTGCTTCCAGCAGCGAGTGCTTGTTGGTAGGCAGGAGAAAAACTAAAGCCACCCCCGCCAGGCTACAAAAGCACTGCTTCGCAGTGTCACAGCTGTTTCTCACATCTGGATGCAGACGGCACTTAAAGTGTTGCAGCTGGCACCAGCTCCTCAGTTAGCATCTCCTCATCCTGTTAATGCCATGCAGGGGAGAGGTCCGGCAGTTGAGGTGAAGGGGCACTTCATCTCTGTCGGGTTCTCCTCTGCTAATGAAAATGTTTCTCCAGCGTGTCCTCGGGAAGGTTTCCTTCGGCTCCAGCCCCCGCGTGATTGAAGGCTAATCTCTGTTACTCTTGGCTGAATGGCAGCCCACGAGGAGGGTGATGTATGCTGTTTCCCTTCAACTCGACATTTAACAGCACTGGCAAAAGAAGAAAAAGCGCCAAATGTTTCCAGGTGGTAAGTGAACTCCCCCCATAAGACAGAGGGAGGGTCAGGGCAGGAACAAGGGCCTCACCGACTGGGACCAGAGTGCACCCCTATAAATGCAAGCCCGCGTCAAAGGGCTTGCCTCCCTCCCAGAGGCAGTCCAGCTGATCACATGTGGCCACAGGAGGCAACATGTCCTGCAGCCACCCTGTGGGACATGGCTGGCCTCCAATCAGCTCCCTATCATCAGTCTGGCCAGTGCAGAGCCCTAGGAGAACGGCCAAGGTCCGGAGTGCACACTATTTGGGTCCAGGGAGGTGAGCACGTGACAGGGGCTCAGCACTCAGTGGTGGTGGCCTTGGCTCCTCTGGCTGGCTTTGAGCTAGTCTCTGAAGCCTCAAGATGTTAAGTTTTCCAATTTGTAGTGTCAGCTTCCTTTTACAATGCTTGAAGACCTACCGATAAAGAACAGAGAGAAAAAAAAATTAGGATTACAGTCCTCTTGCTGGTGTGCTGCTCACACTCAAGGAGATGTCTGGCTCCATGACACGCCAATCTTTCTCCTCTGCTCCAAAGCCACAGCTCTGCAAACGTGCTCCAGACCATCCCCACCAACTGTTGCTCTCCTGCTGTTTCTGCCCTCGCTGGAACAAACCAATTACCCATCATGGCACTCTCTGCACCCTCCACCTGCAAGGCTTTGCGGCTTTCATCCTCCTTTTTTGTCCCTAAAAACCCACCCGTGTTGTTGAGGACAGCCAAACAAAATATAATGCCTCCTGTTTGCTTTCTCTCCTCCCCCCCATCTTCTCCCAGTCCTGTCTGCCCTGGACATGGGGTGCTTACCATGGACCACACAAAATGCATCCTCCAACAGCTAAATCTGGAAGAGAAGAAGGAGAAATGAAGAAAACACACACGATGAAAAAGAAAACCCTTCCAATCACTGGCAATTAGCTCTACTTAATGCTTACTCACTGCGCACCACACCCCAGACACCAGCGCTCTGGTAGGTGAGCACACAGGGTGGCACACCACATACCTGCACGCGCAGCGCACAGGTGCTCATTGAAGGTATTTGAACCTATTTGGTTGCCTATTTGGGCACAAACAGCCATCACCCTTTTGGGGGCCTCCTGTAGCCCAGTCAAATCAGGGACAGTGTTTTCCTCTGCTCTCACGAGCTGTGGCCCAAGCCCTGGGGCAGAGGTGCTGGCTTGGAGATGAAGCCCAGCACGGGAAATCGCCTGAGGGATGTCCATCCTCATTGCCAGACCCACCTGCCCAGGTTATCTGACTGTTTTTAATTCCCAGGTGGGATGCCAGCCACTGACAGCACCACGGGCTGCCTGTTGACACAGTCACAGACAGCACAGCTCTTGCCTTCCCCTCCACGGGAGGACACGCTTTGCTCCCAGACAGGGGGAAGGCAGAGGCACCCAGCACGCTGCCGCAGAGGAGGAGGCACTCAGCCAGCCACTAATGCTTCCTCCTGTCTTGGAGCAAAGGGATGAATTAGCTTTTATTAGCTCTTACGAAGAGCACATCACTCCTGCCCTCTCCTCCTCGCACAAGGCTCATGCACGGACTCAGCTGTGCTGCAAGCGAAGCAGAACCAACTTCCCTCTGTGCCGGCGGCCCCAAACTCCCATTGAGTCTTGTATAAACCTTATAAATCTTAAATCTGGGAGTTAGGATAGAGCGATCCTCCTAAGGGTGCTGCAGGGCTCTTCCTGCCCAAAAGTACTTTAGAAAAGATGAATGCTTGGCTTTTACGTCCAGATCTCTGAGGTGGCACCCCACATGGCCCAAAGGAGGGCACATGCTCCACGCCAGCAAAGCCAGAGCCACTGCACAGTCCCTAGTGCTGACACCCAAACTCAGGGCCGTTATCTGGGGAGGCGGGGGGGGACACAATGACTTGGGGGTGGTCTGTGGTTTCCCCCCCCCACCCCGACCCGAGTACTTCTGCCACACGATGTGTCCCTGACCTCCAGCACCCGCCCATCAGCAGGGCTGAGGGATGGAGCTGCTCCGGAGAAGTGTCTCTGAAGTCGCTCTGGGGCTTGTTAGCGGGGTGATAAAGGGGATGAATGGCCTCAGAGAAATGCTCTGTATCCTGCTGTGGCATTCATTATCCTTCAGCTGGGCGATTCTTCACACCAGCCAGGAGCTCTGGGCTCGCTCGTTGATAGTCCTCAGGGGCCGTTTTCCACAAGAGGCCACACTCTGCGCTCCTGCTCGTCACCCCAGGCAGCTCGAACGTGCCTGCAGAGCCCGCAGCATGGCAGCCCGTGCAAGACGGCTGTGGGCAGAACAATTCTTCTCCTGGGTAGTCTCTGAGCTCATCGCCTTCCTCCCATACAACCAGCTTGCTTTCCCAAACTCGCAGTTTGGTGATCTGAGCCACCGCTGCCCCCCTACCCCGATGTGCAGGAAACAGAGCTGGGCACATTTTCAGCCTGATTTTCTAAGAAGTGCAAAGCATATGCAATCCTGCCACATCAGTCTGTCCTCTGCCCACTCCCCAGCAACTTCTGACACTGCAAACAGATTTCAACCTGATCTGACAGAGAGACAGAGGTCTCTGAGACAGTCAGAGTCTATAAATTTCATGGGAACAGACTGTCAAACAGAGGAGAGACATTATTAGCACCTTCTAAACTGTAGTGTATCATCCCTTATTATACATCAGACAATCTGCGTGGGAGTGAGAGATGCTATAAATATCCTTGTAAGGGGAGATGCTCCATTCAGCACGAGCAGCTTACTAGACACCAGATAACCCAAATTCACGCTATACATCCACGGGAGATGAGGCTTCATGGATCCCTCCGCACACAGTACTAAAAGGAGAAGGCTCTGAACATGTTTGGCTGATGGAAGAGCCAGACAGATAAAATGTCACTTCAGCCTTTGGAAAGCCTCTGGAAAGCCTCTGGAAACGGGCTGTGCGCTCTTCCCTTGCCGTTCTTCCAGTGACCAAGTCAAGGTCCCGCTGCAACTTCCAGCTTGAATTGCCATCCCAGACTTACTTACAGTTCAGATGCTCCCTAAAACGGAAGCTCCAAGGAGGAGAACCGATAGGCAGAGTGGCTCCCTCGCCCCCGCAACCCTCCTATCGCCTCTCCATCACACGGACAGAGATTTCCCCTTCCAGCGAGATATTTCATCCACGGGCTGCTACCAGCAAAAGCCAGAGGCAGCCCAGAGTCGGAGCAGCCACCCAGGGAGCTCACGGCAGTATCAATTACACATCAAGCTACCCATTAGCAGGTTGACTGATTAGCGGCACTTGGTACTGTCAGCGAGAGGGAGCCTGTCCCTCCACGCACAGGTCCTTGCTGCAGACCAGGCCCACTCACCAGCCGCAGTACAGATCTGCAAGCTGGTGCCAGCACAGAGCTGGCAGGCTGCAGCGTGGGCGCAAAGCTCAGCCTTCCTCCGGCAGGACAGAGGGAGCCCCAGTGACCCTTCCTCTTTTTCCTAAAGGGTCTGAAGGGGACGCAACGGCCTCTTTGTTCTCCTTTCAAGTCAACTAAACAGTTTGCACATCATGCGGTGTGATACGGCCTCCGGAGAGCAATTCCAAGGAGCCATTTACTAGACTGCTGGCTTGCTTTCCTTGCTCATCTCCTTTCAGTGACCCAATTAGGAGACCCTCATTACGCTGTTTCAGGACAGAATCTGGAATCACTCTTGTTGGGAACTCCCATCACTCACCACCACTCTCCGGTATGGGAACAATTGGTGGCAAGCATATGTTACATGGCAAAGCAGCAAAGGTGACCAGAGCTTGCCAAGGTTGAGCCCAGCATTTCAGTGGCACCTGACCCCTCTGCAAGAAAGCCAAACCCTATTTGCACTTTGGGAACAGAACAGGGTAATCCCTGTGCTCCTTCAGGATCTGCACTGGGCCAGTCATCATCTGTTCACAGGGTCATTTCCAAACTCAGGCATCCCTGGTAGTAATTGAGAAGTGGGAAATAGCCTTTCTCCCTCCAGCTCGTGTGTGACCATGGCCCAGCTGCTGAGACGCATTTCGAGACTTCTCTGATTCACCTCATAAAGGTCACGTCTCAGGAGGTGCCGTCAGTCCGGTGGATCACGTATCACATGTACCGGTGGGGCTTCAGCTCCACAAAAAGATAATTTAAACATGTGCTACAGCACATCCTTTATTCCAAAAAAGGATTTACACTTCAGGGATGCTTGACTCCCTGTTCTGCCCAACAAAAGGAGTGATGGGGATTGAATCCAGGCTTGCGTTCATTAAAAAAAAAAAATTAAAAAAATCCAGAAATCCAGTCACTCTATCCTAATTGTTCTGATCCAACCTTTCACAGCGTCGCATTGAGCTGAAGGGCCACACCTGAAAATATGCCAAGAGCGGCATGAAATGTTAATGTTGCAATTAAAACAATATGAATATTGCAGCACTGCTCTGCAGCTCCCCATCCACTGAACAATTCTCATTCAATGGAAGTCAAGTTACATATGAGGAAATAATGAAGTCTCCTAATTAAGTCTGGCCTAGGAAGACAGCAGTCTTACAAGGAAAAAAAAAATTCAGATCTCCCCAAAATGTATACATTTGCTGCTTATTACCTGCAAAGGGAAATCATTAATGGTGAGCAATGCCAGGATCACAGGTCAGTACCATTGTCTTATTGCACACATCTAGAGGAAATTATCTTTTTAATGACAAAACGCACAAGTCATGACCTGCTTTGTCCCTAGGAGCAGGAACTGCCAGGCTGACGCTTTCCATGCTCTGAATGCAGAAAGCAGGGACCTGACAGTGAACGCCAAATCCAGGCTGGGCTAGCGAGAGGCAGGCAGGGGCTCCGAGGGTCTGAAGGCAGCAGATTTCATCCAGCTGACACAAGACGGATCCCGGCCTGTACGCAGGGAAGGGGTTTTTCCTCCCCAGACACTGGCTTGAGGTGGTGGAAGCCACAGGGAAAGAGACCACCGGGTCAGTCCTGAGAGGACAAAGACGGGTCAGGATCGTCGCATGTTTTAACTCTAACAAGAGAAGCCCTTTCCTGCCCCTCACATCCACCAGTTGCTGTCCCAAGACACAAGAGTGTGTTGCAATAACATGAGGATACAGCAACAGCCTAGAAACCAGAAACATCAGGTCCAGGGGGCCCACAGGAAATCTGTATCAACACAGCGCACCCATAGCTTCCCCACAGTCTTGTCTTTCGTCATCTTCCCAAATTTCTTCATCTGTGACAGTGGCCGGGGCTGCCACCGTGTGTCCCACATTCTCCCCAGCACAGATAACTGCAGAGGGAGGTCGGGGCAGGGAGAGTCTGGCACCATGACTATTTCATGGGAAGAGGAGAAGGCCGAGAACAGGCCCACCATGTCTTCCTGCTGATTTGGCTGCCTTTTCTCTCTGTCAGTGTTTCAGGTGCATACAAGACCTACTCCTTCTCCACGCCCAAACTTTGCCATTAGACCCAATCCGACAGACCAGCATGGAGTTCTCTAGGGACCATAGAGCAGCTTGTTGCGTAAAGAGCAGTCTATGGCAGGCCAAACCTCTCCTGACACTGGAGCAACGCCCTTCCCTAACCTACTTCCCAATTCTCCAGAAGAAAATTCACCCAATGGAGTGGTGAGGGAGGGAACTCGAGTCCTGGTTCATTCCTTGGCCACTGCTGACACTCCGAACTTCAGCCTGTCTTTAATAGAATCATAGAATGGTTTGGGTTGGAAGGGACCTTAAAGATCATCCAGTTCCAACCCCCTGCCCTGGGCAGGGGCACCTCCCACCAGACCAGGCTGCTCAAAGCCCCATCCAGCCTGGCCTTGAACACCTCCAGGGATGGGGCAGCCACAACCTCCCTGGGCAACCTGTTCCAGTGCCTCACCACCCTCACAGGAAAGAATTTCTTCCTAATATCTTATCTAAATTTCCCCTCTTTCAGTTTGAAGCCGTTACCCTACGTCCTGTTGCTACACTCCCTGATGCAGAGTCCCTCCCCATCTCTCCTGTAGCCCCCTTCAGGTACTGGAAGGGGCTCTAAGGTCTCCCCGGAGCCTTCTCTTCTCCAGGCTGAACACCCCCAACTCTCTCACCCTGTCCTCACAGCAGAGGGGCTCCAGCCCTCTGATCATCTTTGTGGCCCTCCTCTGGACCCGCTCCAACAGGTCCATGTCCTCCTCATACTGAGGACTCCAGAGCTGGACACAGTACTCCAGGTGGGGTCTCACCAGAGCAGAGTAGAGGGGCAGAATCACCTCCCTCGACCTGCTGGTCACACTTCTTTGATGCAGCCCAGGATACAGTTGCCTTTCTGGGCTGTGAGCATACATTGCTGCCTTATGTTGAGCTTCTCATCCACCAACACTCCCAAGTCCTTCTCCTCAGGGTTGCTCTCAATCCATTCTCTGCCCAACAGGTATTTGTGCTTGGGAGTGCTGTGACCCAGTGTCCTGGTTCGTGCGGAGATAAGGTTAATTCTCTCCAGGCTCTGGCTGGGACACAGGTATTCCATCTCATGTGAGCCATGTGAAGTCTGAGCTGCCAGGGGAGGGGGGGCAGGGCACGGAGAGTGGTTCTTTGTTGCTGTCTGAGGCTAAACCACGACACCCAGGTGCATCCCAAGGTGCAGGACCTTGCACTTGGCCTGGCTGAACTTCATGAGGTTCACACGGGCCCACCTCTCAAGCCTGTCCAGGTCCCCGCGCCACACAGCTCAGTATCATCAGCAAACTTGCTGGGGGTGTACTCAATCCCACTGTCCATGTCACCGACAAAGATGTTAAACAGCACCGGTCCCAATACTGACCCCTGAGGAACAGCACTCATCGCTGGTTTCCACCTGGACAGTAAGCTGTTGACCGCAACCCTTTGAGTGCAGCCATCCAGACAGTTCGCTATCCATTGAGTAGTCCATCCATCAAATCCATGCCTTTCCAATTTAGAGACCAGGATGTCACGTGAGACAGCATCAATACAGACAACCTTCCTGGTAAGATCAAGACAGAGACGGAGCCACACTGACCAGATTTGGAAACACAAAGATCCAAATGAGGGGGAGCTAAAACCATCAGGAAGGAAACACTTCAATTGGAAGAAGAGAAAAATCCACATGAAAAGATCAGAAAGGACCTTCCAGGTCCTAGATTGTCCTAAGGGATTCACATAAAATTTCTATCCATCTGTGACCTCCTGGAGATGGAAGAGAAATAAACCTATTCAGTTATGAAGGTTTACCCAGGAGGATGTCCCCACCACCAGCAGCTCCCTGTTTTGTAAGAGAGTAGGTGGTCTCCTCCCTCCAGCCTGCTTGTTGCTGTATTTCCAGACGTACCAGCACTTGCTGCTACCAAGTGTCTGTTCTGCAATAAAGAGCAATAAACATGCCAGAGTAATTAATGTCTTAACAACTTATTACAATCCTCAGATAATTAATCACAAAAGCTAAACATGCTGTCTCACCCTCCTAATGTGTTAATGCTCTAATTATTATGCCTCAATTAAGGGGAAGTCAGCGCTCCTTGCTTAGAAGTGCATGTTTAATAAGGGTGCTTGAATGCAGGCAAGTTGAAGTGGGAAGGGAGGGGGTGACAGGGGTGAGGGAAGAGGACACCATTTTTAATGAGGTTTCACGGGTGGCTCGAGGTGAGGAATTGACAGCCCCTATCTGGGATCTCACACATGGCTGCATGTGGAACTGGGGGCCATTTGCGGTGGCTCTGTTTTCTGCTTCCCACTGGGCTATTTATAGGAGAAGGAGCCTGTGGGCCACAGAGAAGGCAAGGACTGGAGACGAGCATTTACGCTGTGGATCTGGCCAGCGCTAGACAGCGGAGCGGTCGGGGCAGCCAGCAACAGGAGTAGGTGGTCTCCTCTATCCAGCCCACTTCTTGCTGTATTTCCAGGCACACGGGCACATGCCACCACTCCTGTCCCAGGTGAAGCATCCCCGCTGCCCAAGCATTTCCAGCACAGTCCTGTTTCCATGATGCGCTTTGCCTCCAATCAAGCTAGCTCTGGGACACGCCACGGAGAGGATAAAAACAGAGCCCAAACCCCACGATTACTCTTGGGATGTGACAGAGCAGCTTATCTGATTTCAGCTGTTGCTTAGTGGCTTTCCACAACTCCTCATTGTACAAGGGAACAAAAAGCTGTATCTTGAAGAGCACGCTGTTAAAACAAGCATGTTTTATAGGTGGGGAAACTGAAGGCCAAAGAGAGATGTTCTGCAGGGGATTTTGCGGTGGCTAATGCCACTGAATCTGCCTTTCTGGTGCCTGGCTTTCAACCTTGATGGATGTTGGGAAACCTCAGAAAGAGGTTCTTGGTGGTAAGGAGCTTGAGTAGACGTATAACGATGGTGTAGGATCTAAACCCCTCACTGTGCAATAGCAGAAGGTCCCTGCTGCACTCAAGACATAGCTCTGCACCCATATGATCCTCGCTCTTGGGAAAGACTTTCCATACAAAGTACAGTCAAGGCAAAGATGGCATCACCTCCATCCCACTCTGCAGAAGTGGTGGCCCTACAGAGCAAAGGGCTCAACACATAGGACTCTAGAGAGGTGGCACAGCTCTGCAATGAAGCATGCATGGGAAGCTAGGACCAGGATGGCCAGGCTCCAGATCTTGGTACCAGACAACAAGGTGCGACAGAAGAATGGCCGGAGTCCAAGTATCCCAAACAACGCCTATAAATTTTTCTTTTTCCAGTAAAAAGCTTTTGAAACAACTCTGCCATTCAAGTGGGTCTTCAAACACAAGAAAGCTCTCCCCGGACCAGCCTGGTTTATGTTCCACACCAGCTTTTTTAAATTTCTCAGACAAATGAATCACCAGAAGCATTTCCAGCCTAGGTTTGACTGGAAAACGATTGCATTTCCTCAAGAAATAACACACTGTGTAGGCTCGGATGGTTCCCTCTGAGGAATAAGGGAGAGGGAATAAGGAACGAAACAAAACAAAGCAACTTGGAGGGGACATGAATTTTAAAACCCATGAACAGTTTTGGTTTTCAAATAACCAAAATGAAGAAATATTTCACACAGTCACTTCCACAAAAAATAATTCCGTCACTTCGATTCTTTGGCAATGTCTCATGTAAGACAAACTAAAGCTCTCCACCTCTACCCACCTCACCTGCAGCACCTCTGAGTCAGCAACCTGCTGGCAGTTTCACTGGAGAAAAGTTTGACCTACTCCAAAGCATCAAGTCAGTTGAGTATCTGGTGCCAGAAGTTTTGGAGAAGTTGACTGGCTTATGTTAGTACGCTGTGGGGCTGGAAAAAGACATTGACCCAGAAGAGCACAGTAACGCACAGCTCCTGCGCTACGGTGTTTTCCCTGGGATGCTCTGGTCCCTGTTTAGCCTGTACCAACCAGTAACCTGAGACAAGGTATCAAACCTGAGCCTTCCTCCCAGTACAGTTGGCCCACATCCCCAGTAACCCTCCCTCTGCCCAGCCTGAGCACACTCCCATTGGAGCGGACAAAACAGAGAAGGGAATCGCCATTCCCCTTTGCACCTTTTCCAGATGAACTCAGGATCAACTTCTTGGAGCAAGTCACTGTCCCAACAGCCCGAGGTCTACTCCAAAACACGCTCACATAAAACACCTGCAGCCAGCAACCACACGTGGGCACGTTCCCAGAGCCCTCGAGCAAGGCTTGAATGTTGAGGGCAGCCTCTGGAAGATGGCAGATAACCATTACGTGAAGAGATACAAGATGTAATGACCATCAGACGAAACAGCATCAATGCTTCCCAGAAAATGACAGGTGGATTAAAGTGCTGGAGCCCAGATGCCCCCAACCCCAAGCTCACAGCCCCCTCCAACAAGAGCTTTCTGAGCTCAGCTTACACCCTCCCTTTGCCTGCTGCCTTTAAGACAGCACGCAGCACAACAGCTGCAAAACCCAATCTGGTCCAAATTTTGTTACGGCCCTGCTGGTTTTTGTCCTTGTTTACCAGCATTAATTTTAATGGCTTTCCCTACATTAACTTTGTCCTGAACCGGTCGGAGGAAAATTCCTGCTCATTTGCCTTCTGGAAAACAGCCTGAGTAATTTTCCCTTGTCACATAATGGCTTGCCTGGGCTCCTTGGGAATGACAGCCACACTGCGTACTTTTTTGAGGGCAATAAAATTCCCAGGGCGGGGGGAGGAGGATTTACATATTCCCGAATACACTGTCTGTTCTTTGTTCAGTTTGGGTCTTGGCTTGTGCCGGTCCAGCAGGTGGAAATTTCTTCCTCCTGTTCAGCATGGGAGGGAACCACTGAACTCGCACTAAGGAAACATAATGCTTCCAGGCAAAGTGGCAACCTCCCCAAGCCTGGGCAGCTTTGGGCTTGGTTTGTCACTGGCCACCTGAGTCTCATTTTCCCCTGAAATCATTAAAAATGCCTACAAAATGAGGCCTGAAAGAGGTAATGGTTCTAGAACACGCATGGAGAATGTTTCAGAGAGGCGGGGAGCAGGAAGAGAGGACACTTTGTCCTCCGCACCGGCCCTCTGCTCTGCGATACCCAACTCGGCCCATGCTGGCAGAGTTGGGTATCGCCCAACAGGCAGTGCCCCTGTTGGTGCTGTCTCATGTGTCCCACACACCTTTACTCACAGCTGGGGACAGAGGTGAGGATGATGCAATGCCTGAGCCACTCTCTTCTCTCCTGTCCACTCTCCCTGTTCTCATCTCCAGCAATTTCCAGCCACCATCCTGGCTTGGCTCTGCAGGAGAGGAGGAGATCGTTCTTCCCTTTGCTCACCTGATGCTGTGAGCTGTGGTCCCTCTCCTTTCTCCAGCTCACAGAAAGGAGTGATTGCTCAGGCCATGGGAAGGAAGAGAAACACTCTTGAGAAGGAAGAGAAACTCAGGACTCTTTCAGCGCCTTTCTCTCCCCGTTAAAAAAAAATCAGGGCAACAGCTCTTTCCACCAAAGAAATGCAAGGGTTCAATTCACGCATGTTTCCAAAGTTTTCTGTCTCTGATAGCATAAAAAAGGAATATGGTTACACCAAGGGAAGTTATTTGATGTATCACATGACGTCCATACTTTAAAAGTACAGATGTTCCCTCCATGCTCCAAGGGGCAATTTGGAAGACAGAGGGCTCAAAAAATCCCTCTCTCTCCAACCACAAGCACCTGGGCTGCTGTAGAGAGAGTGTTGCCATGGGAAGATGAGGGAGGCAGCAGTTAGACGGTTGGAGTATTCCTACCAATTAACATGAAGAATTTTGACTGCTCTGCTGTGTTTTCTGCAAGAGCCTAGCAACCACCTCAAAAGTGTTATTCACACATCTCAGAAGGGTTTAGCAGGGTCACATGCCTAGAAAGATATGGAAGCAGGGAGAGACAGCTCTTCAGACAAGACCCCTTGAGCCTGGGCACACGGCATGTGTGTAGCTTGGACTCCTCAACTCCAGCTCCAGCAGGCTCACGTACTAGGTGCAAGCAGTCATTGGGTCACACAGGACCCCAGAGCCAGGGAGGAGATGACATGCTGGGGGTAAGACCACAGCCGCAGGGAGGAGAAGACCTGAAAAAGGAACTAGATATCCTGCCTTCATAGGGCAAAACAGGGCAGCTGGTCCTTGCTCAGTTCAGAGGTGCTGGATGGAGAATCCCCGTCATCATCAATCCCTTCTACAAGCAAACTTGTTAGCCTGCTGCATGGACTCGCTTCAGATGTACTGTTTCCACAAAGGCTCCTGCTACTCTGCCCTAATAAAAAAAAGAAGAAACAAGACCTCCAGGATACTTTGCAACATATCTCTACTAGCCACTACAGAGTGACCTGGAGTCAGAGGCCACAGCATCCTACCTTCTTCCACCCCCAAAGCAAAGAAAAGACAGTGCCAGTCTAGCCTCTTCCACAAAAGGGGCACTACAAACTGACAAAGAACAGCTTCTGCCCATTCATTAAGTTGCTGGCATTAATTGATTTCTCTCCAACCAAGCCATAAAACCGAAAGCTGCATGCAAGCAGCATCCTAAAATATCCTTGTAAATCTCAGCCACCACATTCATTAATTACAACCCAGTGATAGTTCAGGCCATTAGTTCTGGATGGTAACTTCATTTATTCCCACGTTAATGCTTGATGTCAGTGGTTATCTCATTACCACTCTATTACTTACCTACTTAATCCATCATTGCAACCCAGGCCAGAAGGGAGGAGCAGGGTTTGCCCTGCCTCTGTAGGAAGACAATGCATCAAGTGTGGAGCACCTAGGAATCACAAACAAAACACTTCTCTAATTTGCAGCTGAAGTTATACCTATTAAGAGGAGGAAACGACACAGATGAGTGTTGTTAGGAACAAAAACACCTTCCGACATTGAAAACTTGTGGATATTGCAGATTACGTTCCCTATTAAATCAGAACCAAAAGCTTTGGCAAGAAGGGAAACACATATTAGCAGTCACACACACAAAAAAATTACCTTAACTCTGCCCTCCTCCTCCTCCTTGGACTTTCCTTCCTCCAAACTCCGGGTTAGATTCAAACAGTTTCTGCCTTTTGCGTGCTAAATGCTTTGAAAACACAGGTCAACGCATGGGCACTGAGAGCCCCTACCTGCTGAATGCTCCAGGAAACATGCAGGCAGCGCTGCAGATACCACTAGCCCTGAGCGCTGATGAAAATAAACCTAAAGCCATGTAAAGACACAATAGTTACTGGCATTTCAATGTGTCCCCAGCTGGAGTTCCTCTGGTTTGGTGAGCGGGCACTTCCAAAAGTGTGCTTCATCGCGCCTGCTGCACTCCTGCTCATCTCAGGACTTACCCCACTTGCTGATCCACCCCCATGGGTTTGATCGGGGTGTTTCAGCACGGCGAGACCAGCAGCTTTCCACGTCTCATTTCCTCCTTCTTCCCCCTAATAGTTGTGCTGGAGACAGCATTTCCGTCTTCCCCTGCTTGACTGAGAAAAAGGGAAGCCCTTTTTACGTTGACGGGCTGTGAACCCAAGATGTGAGCTGGGGAAAGGGTTCAAAGGAACCTTTCCCTTGCATTAAGGCAGGTTCTCTTAAGAACAAGCAAAACACCTCTGCACTGCCCAGATACTATGCCCACACAAGACGGCAGGTGACTGTGTTTTTTACTGCTTCTAAGTGACGTTATATTGAAGGACTGAAATCCTCTAGTGTGGAAGAAGCCGATGCCACAAAAACAAGGTAGAGAAAGAAGACACAGCCCCAAGGTGATGTCAGGAGTGAAATATCAGTGTTTTCCTCTGTGATCAGTAAACCCCAGCCAGCATGCCTGTGCTGGAGAAAGTGGGCTCTAAATGGTGCTGTGACAGAACAACTGACAGGGCGAGCCTGCAAGATGCCACAATCAGCTGTAATTAAAATACCTTTGCAGCTCTGCTCTCCATCCCCTCAGTAATGAAATCCATTACAGGGTGTGGAAAGAAAATTGTTTAAAATGTCCCTGAAGCCGAGTTGTTGACACCAGCGTAGACAGATGGATTTTGATACACCCTTGATTAAACAGCTTCCTGCAGAAGGGAAAGAGGGCAGGAAAGGAGCCAGAGGACCATCCTAGAAAAAATGGCTATCACCCAGGGAAAGCGAGTGCTGCTGAAGGGAAAAGCTGCCCCGTCAACCATCCAGAGGCTAAAACAGCCTCATCCCCCTGGGAAGCAGGTTGCAACCCTCCGCTCCATTGCCAGGCTCCTGCCCCTGAGCTCTCTGCCCCGAGTCAGGCCAGCAACACCACACACGTCACTCTTTCCAGCCTCT
The DNA here is from genome assembly GCF_963924245.1 of Chroicocephalus ridibundus. Taxonomy (NCBI): domain Eukaryota; kingdom Metazoa; phylum Chordata; class Aves; order Charadriiformes; family Laridae; genus Chroicocephalus; species Chroicocephalus ridibundus. The sequence goes on along the minus strand of NC_086291.1, from coordinate 34,828,572 downwards.
CCTGAAAGGCTGCAGTGAAAGAAAGCCTCACCCAGTGCTCATCCAGTAGCAGAGCCTGCAATACTTCCATTTTCCATGGAGTTACACATCATGGGGGTATTCTCCAGGATGCAGTAGGCTATTGGCTTCAAGTGCAGTTTTCCCCATTCATAACGTCTCTCTCATCCTCAGTTCTCTCACACCCAGATGCTCTTGGACTGATAAGGATTGAACTCCCTTGGCATAGAGGGACAAAAATAAAGTCTTCTTGCTGGCCATCTATTTATATCAAGCTGATAGGAACTTGTTATCTTTAAGATCTCTGGCACGAACAGCTGCAACCAGACATCAGGCTAGAAAGTTATCAGGGGTGGGCAAAAGGAGCGATGAAAAAACACATTAACCCTATTTTCTCAGGAAAGAAAACGAAGGGCAAGAAGGAAGGGTGTTACAACTGGGTGTGGGCGGCTGACACATCCAACTCTTAGAGACCTCAGAGGAAGGGACCCCATGTAGGACAGAAGGTCAAACATAGCCCAGGAACTTGGAGCACAGCATGAAGCTACCCACTGTACCCAGAACTGAGGTTAAATACATCGAGCGAGTACACGAGCTCTGCAACCCAGGGTGCTGCAGGCATAGGGGTGGGTCATGGAGCTACGCAATCTAGTGACCACTGCTTACCAGTCCTGTGTCTGCGTAATCCTGGTCTACTCTGGTGGCCAAGAGCTCTGCAGTTGCCGTTACCTGATAGAGAGGGCTCGCAGGCACGTCCCACAAGAAAATGGGCTTTCCCATCAAATATTCCTCGGGCTTCGCATACAAAGATATTTGATAGAAGACTCCAGATCAGGAAGGAACTATAAATCAGAAAGTATAAGATACGCAGCATCACCAGCTCCCGCAGTTGTAAAGCCTCTGATTTTGCACAACATTCACCTCTCATTCCTGATCTACTGCAGATGGTTCAAACAAAGGCTTGAAATTTTTAATTCCCCCTGGACCCTCCCATGGCCTGAAAGAAACAGAGGCAAGCAGCAAGAATCCCATACCTAGCATCCACCTTATTATTTTCCTGTGACTTGCCTGCGAGCGCCCTGTGCAAACCTGGCACTTGGGAACCCTCGGCTGCTTGCTTTCATACACACTTCGAGACTTGAGCTTTTGGTCCCAGCTCTGCCCAATGCGATACTCAGAGTCCTGGCTCATAACCGCAGTAGCACTGATCTTTGGATCTGCAAATAGCTGAGGGGCAGCTGAGCTCCCTTCTGAGTCATCAGAAACGCAACCCCGTGCTAACAATTGCGCGGCCTGGCACCGCATCTTTACCTTCCCCGCAGCCATTTAGTCTGGGTAAGTATAATCACGTCTCCAACACAAAAGCAGGTGTTTTAAAAATGTGTCACCAATGCATTTCAATTAACAATGGTTTTAAACACCATTTCACACCCAACCCAAGTGAAAATGCAACTGCATATCAGACAGAAAGGAGCGCCCCTCCACAGGGTATCACAGCCACTTGTAGCCCCCATTTTTGCACCTGGGAAAGGACCGGCAGGGGGAAGAACCTTCCTGTTAAGGCTGCCTTAAGCAAAGTCTCACGTCTTTTAAAATAGGGCAAGCAGGTCACATTTACTGCTTAGCAATTCTCTCTCTCAAAAAGTCATCACCCCAAACTTACCACGGCTATGTGTACGTAGGCACCCAAGCACAGAGACAAAGAGGCAGCTGGTCCTTGCCTTGGGTCTCCGATAGTCTGTTCAGAAGCTGACATTTAAGCATTTTATTCCCCCTGTAAACAAAACATCACTTGAGCACTCCCAGAGAAGCAGTAGGACCAGAGCAAATTCCCAGAAAAAACCTTGGCAGCACTCCCCCCGCTCTGTGGCTCCGAGCAAGATGGACTAACAGAGCATGACACATGGAGCAACAGAAGCTGAACCACGCACGTGTTACTGCAAGGAAAATTAACAATATTGGGGGGGAGAGGGGGAAGAAAGCACTTGCTAACAAATACTTGTTAAAACACAATCTTATCCTCATCTGACCCTAATTCCCATTAAAGAAAACTAGACAGACTGGCATAGCTGCTGGGGCATTCAGGCGATATCGCTGACCATCCATGTATATGGATGGTCCAGGATGACCCACAATGGCCCCCTCGCCTTTCCTCGAACAACCTTAGATGCACCAGTTTAAGTCACCAGTATTTTTAAGGCCACTCAGCCCCACTCTCCAGGCTGCCAGAGTCCTCTGATGCAGTCAAAGCATCTTCTAGTCACCCCAGACAGACTCCTAAACAGCTAGCTCACTGTGCATCTTGTCCACTGTTGCCTGTCTTGGATACAAAAGGACACTCTAGTCACAAATCCTGCAAGATCTCCTTCTACGTATTTTTAACAAAGATCACCAAGGGATGCTCGTCTCATTGAAGCAAGCCACTGAGCAAGCTGGTATGCTCCGTTAAGAGGAGAGATAAATCTGCTGGCCCCAATAGGGTCTGGACACTTCAAAAGCCATCTAGCTTAGGACCCAAGCATGCCCACCCTACCGGTAGCTACACCACTACTTCACAAGAGCACAGGCAAGACCAGATTTTATTGTGCTTACGGACCATACGCCAAAGAAACCTTGGGAAAGCTAGACGTGCTCAGTGGTTTGACAGACCCGTGCTGACCACCCAGCAAGCAATGGCCTTGGTGCAGCATCCCTATCAGTCACTGTCCATCAAGCCTAATCACATGGCATAATAACATTCCCTAAATACATTTTACATTTAGAAAAGAATGAAAAAACAGGGGAAGAAAAAAATGCTGCAATGGAAGGGGAGTGGGGAAGTTCAACCATTGTAAGAAACCCTAAAGACAAATGCACGTTTCACATTTTGAAATCTGTAACAGCTGATTTTCTGTTCTTCAGCATCAATCACTTCTTTGCTAGTGACATTTGGCACCAACCCAGGTCTCCTGAGGAAGCAGAGGCAACGATTTTCCAAAGGATTTGTCACCCACGTCTCCTCCTGCCACACTCCCTTGGGGATTTTCTCATGAGCAAGGCTCTCCTTTGAAAAAAAATTTGCCTTTAAAAGACTAGGCCATGGCCACGAGAAACCCAAGAGCAACATTTCTGCTTCAGACCCAGCTCCAAGCACAGTGTCTGTCTACAAGCCCTGCTGCCCTCCACCTGTTTAAGGAGGATGTTTTCATTATTGTTCAATTTGCAATGAGTTTAGCTTCACGTCCTTCATTGGATTATTTTTGTATTTAATGTCCTCTCCTCTTCTACTCTTCTTTTTATAGACTGGTAATCCAAGTCCCTCGGTAAGGCTGAGTAATCTTGATCAGATTTTAATCAAAGTAAGCCAGATCCTCAGCTGCCAGTATTGATGCATCTGCCTTTAAATATTTGAACGATGCTGATTTACCCTGGCGAGGCTCTGGCCCCATCCTTTCAGAAAATTTAAATTCCTTCCTATGCATCAAGCTAAAACAACAAGACAGAACAAGCAACCTGCTGCGAAGGGGTTTTAGTTTATAAAACCAATACCCAGGATTTCAGAACTAAATGAAAATCTGAGATAATCCCTCCCCAAATCCAGCCTGGGAAAAGTAGTCTGGACAGATCAGTGTCAAGTAACTTCTTGAAACACACTTTTTCCTCTTGTGAAAGCTACTATCAAGTTGGAGTCAAAGGGAAATTACCCACAATGCTTCACTCCTTGACACAACACAAAGAATTCACGTTTTCCACCCGTATAGAAAAAAGCGTACTTTACACATGCAGGCTTCTTCAGGATGAACCTACTTCTGCTTTGTTCAGCATTGACCCTGTTATCACTGCCAAACCCCAGCATCCAAAATCAGCATATTCGTTGGAAAATAATGAGATTTCTGGAATACAAAATGTTGGCTCCATTTTCCTTACCTTTAAAGATGACATCTGCCGGCTTCCCTCACCAGATCAGAAAGATTAAAAAAAGCACTTAGATGAAAGAGAGTCTCATTCAATCGCCTGACTTCAGGAGACAAGTTTAAGGTGGAGATGGGGGCTGTCCCACAGAACTTGTCAGTATTCGGACTGCAAACAGCATCCAAGTGAAGCCAGAAATAGATGATTGCCTGCAAGACTCCGGTAAAGGCGAGACAAGCCAGTTGCACTGATTTACTTCCACATTTGGGGGTAAACTCCTGAGAAACACTGGGGATTTTGCAGGTTCTCTTTGGTCATTTCCACCAAGACAGAGGCTAAATCAAAGGCAGCGTGTCTTGTACTTACACAAGCGTAACCTGAGCAGTTACACCAGCGCATCACAGTACATCTGCATTTCCACTCTGACTGCTAGGAAGTCATAAGGTCCTCAGGGTTTGTCAGAACCACGCTCTAGTTTAGGGCTAGTCCTGAACAGGAGGAGGAGGAGAACAATTTGAGGACCTCAGTCACTCCCTCCCTCGGGAGGCTGAGGTTTTCTACTCACCCTTTCCAGCTGTTGGCTGGACCTGCCCTCCCTTCTACCTCCAGCTGGCTTAGCTAATGAGCCAACAAGCGGGCAGGCTGGGATCAAATCATAGAATCATAGGGTTGGAAGGGACCTCTGGAGATCATCTAGTCCAAGCCCCTCCCAGAGCAGGGTCACCCAGGGCAGGTGGCACAGGAACACGTCCAGGCGGGTTTGGAATGTCTCCAGAGACAGAGATTCCACCACCTCTCTGGGCAGCCTGTGCCAGGGCTCTGCCACCCTCAAAGGAAAAAAGTTCCTCCCCATGTTTAGGTGGAACTTCCTATGCTCAAGTTTGTGCCCATTACCTCTTGTCCTGTCACTGGGCACCACTGAAAAGAGCCTGGCCCCATCCTCCTGACACCCACCCTTTAAGTATTTATAAGTGTTGATAAGGTACCCCTCAGCCGTCTTTTTTCCAGACTGAAGAGACCCAAATCCCTCAGCCTTTCCTCATAAGAGAGATGTTCCAGTCCCCTCATCATCTTGGTAACTCTCTGCTGCACCCTCTCCAGCAGTTCCCTGTCCCTCTTGAACCGGGGAGCCCAGAACTGGACACAGTACTCCAGATGCAGCCTCACCAAGGCAGAGTAGAGGGGGAGGATGACCTCCCTCGACCTGCTGGCCACACTCCTCTTCATGCACCCCAGGATGCCATAAATCCTCTCCAGGATGCCAGGATGGCATCCCAGGATGCCAAATCCTCTCCTGCTAATGACTGTTATTGCCATCCTGCTCCACAACTAGATGTCTTGGTTTTGCTCTTCACACCCCAAAGTGAAGGTGTATCAAAGCTGGAAGAAATATAATCACCCCCTTGCAAGAGCCCAAGACATAGCCCATCCCCTGAACTCCACTTGGATCCGTACCAAGTCCTTCACACAAGTCCAGTAAAACCAGTGACCCGGTCAACCAAGCAAATACTACAGGATTAGATGCTGCCCTGCAGGGACAAAGCCATGGCACAGTGTCATTAAGATGTTATTACTCATTAAGGGGACCAAAGAGGAGTTGGGCATAAAAAACATGAGTCAGGTGATGGTTGTAAGGAGAAACTACAAAAAGGCAAAGAGCTAGGGATGAGGAAAGAGCGAGGAATTTGTTTCTTTCCCCATAGCTCCTTCACAGCTCTATGAACAGGAGACTGTTCCAGTGGACACAACCCCACCCATTTCTTCACATATGGAAGGAACACTAAACAGGCAGCAAAGCCCCAGTGCCATACCCAGGGACTGACCCCAAACCCTGCAGGGGGTTTACATTCAAGTCCCTAGTGGCTCCTCTGGTCTTTCGACTTGCCAGACAAGCAACCCACATGGCATCGATCCTGCTGCAAGAAGGCATTTGGTAAAGCTACGGCAAATAAGCTAAGGTGGGACTCAACACAGGTTGCATATTAATAGGCATCACATACATATCCACCTGTAAATAGTCTCATGAAGGAGCGCATACAGAGAGCATCTGCAGAGGGGTTAATGAGCTTCAGTTCCTGCAAGCAGACCGCATCTTTTGTCCTTTCATATTAGCTCACCCAAGCATCCCCGATTCAAGACACAGGTTCCTACAACAGATGGTCTTATTGGTGTCTGTGTATAGTGACAAGGAGACAACAACAGGTGGCCTAGACAGTAACTGAAGCTCTTCACCCCACTTGTCCCAAAACAGGTTGAAGATCATGCCAAGGGCAACCAGGATCAAAGCAGAAAAAGATGTCATGCGTAAGTGGTCCAAATTATCCTCACATGCCACTGTTAAGATATCAGCTGCAACACGTTGTCCAGTTTGGGATGCTCCAAGACAGTATGAACAATTGGAGACAGTCCAAAAGAGACAGACTACAGTGACTGGAAATCTATAGGAGATGGCTGGCAAGGAGAGATGGAAAGCATTTGTGATGCTCAGTCTAGAGAGGATGGAGACATGGTTACAGTCTTCAGACGAGCAAAAAGGAAATGGGCGGGGGGAGGAAACCCACCTTTCCCCACCTGTAGAAAGGACAAGAAACCCTACACTTAATTTTAAAAAAGGAACCTTTCAGTCAAACATTAAGAAAAACCTTTCCAAGTGTACGAACAGCAAAAGCACTAGACAGTTGTCAGATCTCCACTGCTTTCTTCAAAACATCCACAGTTAAATTAAACCCTTTGGGCTAAGCTACAGAAAACCCTATAACTCAGCCACGGGGCAGTCAAGAGAGTTACGAGCTCATTCTGCACTGTGACACGGGGAATGGATAGTCCAACACCTGTGAAAAAGAAATTAATTTCCAGCTCACCATAAAATACGCCAAAAAACCAAAAAGCCACCCAGCAGCTGCTGCTTAGAGGGACCTTTAAAAACCCATCCGGTGTGAAAAGGGTTTCCCTCCTAGCAGGGGAGGGAGCGGGTGTGTGCTTTGAGGACTGGCAGGAGCCGGGGGAATAGGGAGGAAAAAGCCACAGCAAAGCTGGGCCTGCTAGGGTTGTTGCAAACGGATCGAGGAGAGCAGAGCAACAACACCCACCTGCCAAAGCAAAGCCCTGATGAAGTCAAGAGGATGCTCCAAGAGCGTTCAACGCTGTACTCTGTTAAGTGACTCACTCACCACACGCTGCTCAGCTGTGCTATCGGCAAGAGGGGCCTCGTGTTGTCTCCTCCAGCACATGCACGCCATGCTTTTAGCGGGTGGCTCTATCATTCACCTGTGCTGAGACAGTCCTGCCTCCAGGTCAGGACATTTCCATGCCGTAACTCAGGACTGAGCCCCCAAGCTGACTGAAGCACTTTATGGGTGCCAACACAAGGCAGGACCATGCAGTTGGGTACTCTCAGCAGCCAAAGGAGAAAGAGTTTTGGGATGTCCATGTTTTTATCATAGAATCACAGAATGGTTTGGGTTGGAAGGGACCTTAAAGATCACCCAGTTCCAACACCCTGCCCTGGGCAGGGACACCTCCCACCAGACCAGGCTGCTCAAAGCCCCATCCAGCCTGGCCTTGAACACCTCCAGGGATGGGGCAGCCACAGCTTCTCGGGGCAACCTGTTCCAGTGCCTCATCACCCTCATAATGAAAAATTTCTTCCTGATATCTAATCTAAATCTACCTTCTTCCAGTTTGAAGCCATTGCCCCTCGTCCTATCAACATACTATCCTATTTTCGTTCATGTCCAACCAAATAAAACAATACATATATTTATACATATCCAATCAAATTAAATTGATATTTTTCTATATCCAACCAAATAAATCCCAAGTACAGAAATTCTTCAAGCCTGAGGCAAACCTGGGTGCCCCCAGACTCTCCTGAAATTTACTTTCCTTGGAACATTGGCAGGAGCCCAGGATTTGCACCATCCTCCTTGGATTTTTGTCCTGGCTGCCTGCTGACCTCTCGCGTGAGTAAAAAATAGAGCCATTTTATTCGCTTCCTCATCATGGGCCTGCCCTATCCCAGATACATTGGCTGGGGCTAATCCCCGCATCATATCTTCAAATTTGTCCAAGCCAAAACTTCTTGTACTCTGTGGCCCAAGCCTCCCTGGATTTGAGCCCTTCATAGTTTTTTTTGGCTGGATCTAGAGTTTAGGGAGCTGAGGGATGCTTGCAGGAACCAAACTCTGCCTATTTGCCTCGGTACTCATTGGAGAACGCAACTTGATACAGGCCCACGATAAAGCCTAACCGAGGGAGGGTCCCCTAGTGACGCAGACAAGGTTTGCAGCAGGTTTTGCTCCAGATCCAGCCGTTCGTGCATGCCAGGCCTAAATTTTAAGCCCAGAAATATTCCTCCTGAGTTTCTCCTCCCACATGGACCTGTGTTTGTGTGAGGCTTGGCTCAGACCCTCACACTCACTGCACTTGCAAGACTGAGTGCAGCCAAAGTCAGCTCACCTGAGAAGAAACTTATTGACGTCTTCCACCACTTCTTCCTCTGTTTGCATCACAGAGAGACTGCAAGACACGTCTGCAGTGAACTATTATCCTCTGCGCTCTTTCTCCCGCTTTGTTTAAAGAGAGTTTGAGGAGATTTGTGGGCCTGGTGATGAATTATAGGGAGGAAGACAAACATATTTTACTGTTCTGGGCAAGGAGTGCTGGAATCCCGCGGACATCTGGAGGAATTATTTGCAGAAAATTAACATTGTTTGTCATTTGCATGACGAACTTCTGGATCTCAAATGAATGATGGGAAGAAACCGGTGGGAGATGTTCATTATCCCTGATGGAGTGAAGCCCCTTGACATGATGCTAAGGTCGCCATGATCTATGGACCTGCTGATTGACAACTCCGAGTGCTCTGGAATTGAACAACAATATAACTGGGGGCGTACGCGATCTGCCACATTAAATGCCGAGGCGTTAATAATTGTTGCTTGCCTCTGATTGCCAGAGTTTCGGATGCACTTGTTCTGGCTGTTTCACAGGGCATGCATGTTAACTCCTTCGTGACTGATTTTAGAGGACATAGAATTCAGTCAGAGGCACCTGCAGCCAGGTATCCGGGCAGCCTCACGGATTAAGATTTCCAGGCTTTCTTGTTTATCTCTTCATGTGGCTTTCAGGAACGTGCTCTCAGCAGCTCCTTGACACAGATTCCCCACCTCTGCCTCTGTAGCAGTTACAAACCCCAGGCGGCAGCAGATGACGTGCCTTCAGCAGCCCTGCAAGGGAGACACTCGAATTCACAGCATGGCAGAGAAGCCCTCAAAGTTTTCCCAGTCCCACAGTGCAGCACACCTCGTTCCTCTGTACATTAATGTTTGCTGGTTGGGACTTAACTTCAGGTTTTTTCCTTGCGGCTCTAACATGCACCGATGCCAGGGAGCAGCTTTTCTCAAGAGCTGGGAGCACCGCTAGATGCAAGGCAGTGTGACGCACACCCAGAAGAATTGTGTCTGAGAAGCCTCGTCTCACTTAGGACGTGGTTCTTGGTCTCTCAGTATCTCGGTTTCTTCCTTTGAAAAGCCGAAATATGCTTTGATCTGCTTCTGAATTGTTGCTCCGAGGTCCCCTGACTCGGTACCCTCTGCTTCCCAAGGCAAGAGGCAGAGTTGGGGCACAGGAGGGACATGAGATCTCTCCAGAGAAGCCGTGTGGGTGCATCAGCCGTGGCAGCCTTATTAGAGAGGGAGGCAAGAAAAGCAGAGGGCACCTGGGCCCAGATCAAATTCACTCACAGAAGCTCTGCCTCAAGTGCTTTTGTAAACTCCTCTAAATTCATTTCCCAGTGCTTTCACCCCCCTACCTCTACGCAGAGAGAGCAGCGCTCCCCTTCCACGCAGGGCTGCTAGGAAGACAAATTCACAAACATTCCTTAGACAAGAAAGCAGGAGGGAAAGATGGTAATCAACACCCCAAATGTTGGCTCAGGACAGCACCAGGACCACCCCAGCGTCACCACACGACAAGGAAAGTAAGGGAAGTCCTCTGCTGTGGACTGCAGCCTCCCCAGGAGCGTGAGGGGGCGGGGATCCGAGGAGAGATAATTACACTGACAATATTCTCTGTGCAAAGGTACTGCAAAAAAATGCTGACACCTTTTCTTACATCAAACAAAGCGCTGCGCCGATTAACATGGGCAGAAAAATTCAGACCTTGCCTTTTCGAAACGTCTCCAGGCCATGACGTTATGAACAAGTGGATGGGGAGATGCAATTTAATTTCACATGGGAGACGGGGGACGAGAGCACCCTATAGATTTGGGGCAGGCGTGGCAGAGCCAGCATTGTACCCACCAGTGCTCTGTGAACGGCGGCCCGGGGGATGGCTCCGCTCCAAGCTCTGTCTCCCCTTCCTGGGACCAGAGCTGAGACAGGGAAGAAAAATGAGCATCTGGAAGTCCATATGAATAAGCTAATGCTGCAGGGCTGTCAGTCATGTGCTAATACCCTTAGCTAAAGAAACATATTGATCCTGATTGCCTGGAATTGCACTTGAAAAGGGCTGGGTGACATTTCCAAGGAGACACGAGCTACTTTCAAGTCAATTAGCGGTATCGGAGGATTCATGCCGAGGGGACACACTCACCTCCGAGGAATGCCAGGAGAGAATGAGAATTGAATTAAGCCTTTTCATACACCAAGAAACAAATCCTTTAATGGCCTGTAACAGCTGACAGGACACCCAGGGTTGCCAAACGCAAGCTGGCAGCAACTAGGTGAAAAAGTTTCCCCGTGATGAAGCCGGGGACTGCAGAGCAGCTGAATCCTTGCTAAGGGCCCAGGAGGGCATGCAGAGCTGCACGGGGTAATCCTCTGATAAGGGAGCAGAGGGAAGCAAAGTGGAAGTTCCAGGTCAACGACACGTGTAAAGCTCTTCACTCCTCTCTGGGTATCTGACCTCCCTTGGGGCTCAACAGGGACACCACCGCCAGCAGCATCTCATGTATGACTGAGCAGCACGCGACCCTTGCAGTACAGGCATTTAGATGAGGTCTTTTGCCTGCCGCCTTCCCCAGTAAAATCCCTTCCTCATGTAGATCCCAAAGACTCCTTCAGAGACAAGGATCCCAGGCAGGTTTGAAACCAGCAGAGAAATCCGAAGGCAGAGAAATTAGGGTAACTCCGCAATCCCTCCAGTTTTTCTTTTTGCAGGTGCTCTGACCCATATTTAGCTTCCATGGCTCCTTTTATGTTCCTATAAACCTGAGGCTTGTACCTGAATTCAAGGCTTTCTGGACAGCTTTACAGAGTCGATTTCCCGCTCTCTTGCAGCAACTGCGGTCATTCTGTCTCACAAGCCAAGGAGCACAGCCCTTCGATCCCTGTGCAGGAGGCCGAGGAGCTCCAATTAAAAGGCTTTCAATCCATTCTGCAAGGTGAAAGTGACCCCACCAGCTACCGAATGACCAAAAAGCCTCAGGCCTGTACAGGTCCCAGAAGTGTTTGAATCTTCGCGGGTATGGCATAGGAAAAAAAAAAAAAAAAAGAAGGAGAAGCCAGGCCGCCTGTTTTCTCCAATCTCGGTCCTGCAATGAGCTCTGCAAACTCTCAGGCACTGTGGGTTTCCGTGTGATAACATCTCTCAGTCATGAGCCCAAAGCTATCTTCAACATACTGGTGACATTCAGAGGCCTCAGAAATGCCAGCGTGTTGTTACGAGTGTTGCACCAGCCCAGGGAAAGCTGTCCGTTACCCCTACCTTCTAAAGTCATGCAGTTCAGCCTAAGCCTAAGAGCCAAATCATGTCCTCAGCCCCTTCCTCAAACACTCACCCACAGCAGGGATGCTGCAGCAAGAGATGGGGCTAATCCTTCTGGCAGGAAACCGCCACTGCAGTGGCGCAAGTTTTACTGGGCATGTAATCACAAGATTTGCTATCCATCCTTGCCACAATGCAGGTTTTCCTAGTTCGGCCCAAACCAAGACCCTGTAAGGGACGGAGTGTAAATTCCCTGCGGAGGGGCAGGAGGCCCTCCAAGCCTTCAGTGGAATGCCTCAAACACTTGCAAGGAAATAAATAATGCAGACCTGGCCTTCCAAGAACTGATAAGGCTCACACTTCTGGCACCTGAAAGTGTGGGAGACCTGTCTTGTGAAGACAGGATAGTTCTGCCACTTGTGTGGTGAGCTCGCTAGTTCTCAGCTCTCAAGGCCATTGTGTCCCACGAGTGACCTTTGCTTCATTATCTGTGAAACGCATGTGAAAGCGCACACCCCTGCATATGCTAATGAAGGTTATAGAGATCATGCTAAACATGTATGACCATGGCACTCGTCTCTCCACCCAAATCATACTACACATCACCTGGGAGAAGGGAGAAACCTGAGCCGAGGCTGTCCTCTGCAAGGGGGGTGGACCATGCTGATTCAGCAAACATAAAAGGGGAAAATAAGTGCCCCTAGGGGGGAACAAAGAAGAAACAATAAAAGAAGATAGTACCTGGGAAGATTCTTCCCAAGAAAGAAGACCATGCCTAGGAAGATTTTTCCAAAAAAGAAGATGATTATGCCTGGGAAGATTCCCTGACAAAGACGCTGGAACCAGGACCGGTGATCTCTTTATCTCTGTCTTTTTTGCCGTCTTTTCCTTCCTCTGTCCCTCAGTTTCTCTTTTCTCTTAGAATTGTTAAGTAACGGTTAGAGTTGTGAAGTAACGACCTTAAGTACCGCTTGCCATAAGTTGTCCTGTACCTGTTGTTCAGTAACACAACGCACACCTCACCACTTCCCATCATTTGTTATACACCTAACCAATTATCGTGGACTTGTTAAAACCTACACTAACTATTTTGGGAAGCTAATAAATGTTTCAATATAGGGACCTTGAGATTTATCTCACCTTAGTCCGCACCGTTGAGAATTTATGAATCTTAAGTCACATACCCCCCATCTTTCCTGGGAGTGGGACGTGACAGACCCTCTCGGTGCTCTCCTGGATTTCCCCACTCCCCTCTTCTCCCCGCTTCTGCAGTCCTGAACTGAGGAAGAGACAGCCAGCTCTGGTCCCACAGGAAATCAAATGGAAGTTGTTGCTTTCAACTCAAGCTGAAGAAAAGAGCCCCTGTTTATAAACCTGCAGGATTCGAGCAGAATAAATGAATCTTCTAACGGCCCCTGCAGACTGGAGCAGAGCTAGGAAATGGATTCTCCTGTATGTTCACCATGGAGCGTCCTCCGAGTTTTTAATCAAGCATTTTCTCATTGGAGATTATTGCATGGCCAGTGATTTTCCAGAGGGGAAAACGACACGCATCCAACAAGTCCTGCAGAGACAAAGCTCCCATTCTTCTGGTGACAGAGACTACACACACCTCGGACCACAAATGTCTACCCAAAGCACAGCCAAAAAGCTTAAGAAACACATTTTCACTAGAGCAACACCGTGCAGGCCGTCAGGCTCATTTTGCAAGGGCTGGTAGGAGCCTGGATCTCAATTAAAGCTAGCAGGGCTCAAAATAGCCTTTTGTGGTATTTCCAGCCTGTACCATAAAGCATGGGTCATATCACTGAAAGCACCTGAGAAACACAAACATCTGAGGCTCAGCTCCAAAGTGACCCTTGTTTCAACACCCGCATATTTTCCTCCGTGGATGGAATATGGTTAAAAGTGACACATGACTACCATTTAATACTAAAGTAGTCAACCAGACCACATTGATGCAGACAGAGGCTAAGCTTACAGGCAGAGAGCAGATGCACAGAAGTGACTTTTCCAAGGCTATACAGCAACTCCAAAGCACAACGGACCCCCCCAGATCTTCCAAACTCACCCTTTCCCAAACCGTTGCTCGTTTCTTTCTGCTTGCCATTAAAAGCCAACTGAAGGGATACTGCATGGACACGCTCAGCAACCAGTCCTCTAGCAAGAAGCACAACCCAGAGAGAGAATCCACTCCCTTTGTGAGATAGGAAGAAAGAGGAGGGGAACAGCAGGGCGCTCCTGACAAGATGGGAAGGAAAGCAAAAGGGGTTTTATTTTTTGCCTTTGCTGTGAAGAGATGTCTGCATTTCCCTTATTAACAGCAAGGCTCTGCCCTAGCTAGAGAACAGCAGGAGAGGCTAAAAAATGGTGTCTTTTCAAAGCTCCATTTCTCTATAAATATCAAGCAGGAGCTGTTGGCCCACGAGAGCAGCCCATTACATTGCTGGGGCTCTCTCACTTAGCCATGCAGGAAGCCAAACTGGTTGCCTTAATGACCATTTCTGGGTTTCAAACAAAAAAACATCATCCCCCTAACCACCAGCAGCCCAGAAAGACCCAGTAGGGTACTAAGCCAGCGTAAAACATGGGACAAAGTCAACTTTGATTGTCCCAGGGTCCGTGGGGGCAGAGGGAAGGGTTCAGCTCACTTCCAGGCCTGAGGGACCATCAAATAAACTGTATGGAAATGCCACTATGTGTGCTGGTGTATTTTACCTCTGGTTAATAAAAAGAGAAGTACTTTTCCCACTGCTACACGGCACCACGTGCAGGAGGGGCTGACCCAACTGCCCTTAGCTCCAGAAAGGAGTGTGCCACGATGCCTAGGGGGTCATGGATGCTCTAGGAAGGGTGTGGGGACAGACGGAGGCACCAGGGGTGGACAGGCTTAATTGGCCAGGTGATAAGCTGCTGAGCTAATGGTGGGGTCTCTGCTGGGTGGGCGGAAGGGAAGCAAGCAGGTGCCTGGGAAAGCTGGAAGGATGGGACAGGGGGAGGACGTGCATCGAGTTTTAAAGCTGTTTGCTCTGGCCCTGGTTGCCATTACGAATTTCTTCTATCCTTGGAAAGAAGATGCAAAAACTAACCTAGTACGAAGTTGGAGGAGGACTCGGGTCATTAACTTTTTTTCACAGCCAGCGTCAAATCTCTTCAAACCCCATTTCACCCCAGCAATCCCCACTGCAAGGGCCTCAGCGATTCTAACGATGCCAGGAGTCCACACCCCCACACCAGGAACGCGCTTAAATACACACACACCCCCGGGGGAAGATCTTCCCTCTGCCTTCTCACATCTCGACCTGAGGGCTCAGCTGTGTCTTCTTACATATATATTTTTATGGAGGCAGAGGAATTAAGTTTTATTAAAATAAGGGCCGTGATTGTCTCTGTCACATGCTCCCATGACACGGGAGTTCAACATGACATGTATCACCAGGAGGACGACCAGTAAAATTGCAAGAGCTGGCAACCGAAAGACCTAGGTTGAGGCCAGAGGCAAGGAAATGACACAACACGACAAGGGGCTGAACATCTCGTATTGCTCTCACGTGCGTCCTCAGGCCAGGTGCGGAGCAGAGACAGTGAGGCAAGGCAGCAATGAAACAACGCCGGTCATGTTTTCCTTGCCCTGCGCCATTCATACTCTAAGGCTGTTACAGCTGCAGCCACGTGCTCCCCACACAGCTACAGACAGAGAGCATTTTATTTTCTCTCTAAATCTAAATCTCTAATCCCAAAACCTATGCTTTTTATCAACAGGGTTTTTATTCATATATCCATAGAATATATGGACATATCCACAGGAAAGGAAACCACGTTCAGCCTTCCCCACCCAAGAACTGGCTGCACAACAGCCTGGGCGCCAATAGGACAGAGATAACGACACTGAAGTGGATAAAATCAATTGTTCTGTAAGAGCTTTCTGGGACCACTAGTTAATTCAGCTGCCAAGAGATAAAGGTCTGTATAAAGAGCTCTGATCACCTTCAGCACCCAAGATTGAAGAAGAGGAGCGGGTTTTGGTGCCCACCCCCTGCCTGCCTGCAAAATGCAAACCTATTCTTTCTCTGATTGCTCTCTACTTTCACAGAGCAGCAAGAGTTAAAAACAAATCCACACTCCTTCAGCAAAAGCAAAGACACTGCCAAGCACATGCACACCAGGGAGAAGGCAAGCACAAGCCGACGGCTTGCAAGCTGCCCAGCTTTATTATATCTTGAAACAAAGACATCACACAGTGCAAATACTTTTCAGGAGGTGCAAGGGATGCCGCACCTGTGATGCGCCCCTTCTGGATCCATCCTCCTCTTGGGAGCATCATTTGGGAGATCACAGAATCACAGAATGGTTCAGGTTGGAAGGGACCTTAAAGATCACCCAGTTCCACCCCCCTGCCCTGGGCAGGGACACCTCCCACCAGACCAGGCTGCTCAAAGCCCCATCCAGCCTGGCCTTGAACACCTCCAGGGATGGGGCAGCCACAGCTTCTCTGGGCAACCTGTTCTAGTGCCTCACCTAGTGAGGGTTCACAGGAAAGAATTTCTTCCTGATATCCAATCTAAATCTCCCCTCTTCCAGTTTGAAGCCATTATCCCTCTTCCTATCGCTACCTGCCCTTGTAAAAAGTCCCTCCCCAGCTTTCCTGTAGCCCCCTTCAAGTACTGGAAGGCCGCTATAAGATCTCCCCGGAGCCTTCTCTTCTCCAGGCTGAACACCAACTCTCTCAGCCTGTCCTCACAGCAGAGGGGCTCCAGCCCTCTGATCATCTTTGTGGCCCTCCTCTGGACCCGCTCCAACAGGTCCATGTCCTCCTCATACTGAGGACCCCAAAGCTGGACAAGCAACTTTTTGCTTTGCCCATCCTCAGCCCACCAGCAGCCACATCCATGCTTTCCCCATAGATGTTGAAGTGGCCTCATTCTTACCCAAAGAACAGTGGACCTATCCTGCCCGTGCTGCGCTCCGGTGGCCTCAGCAGAGTTAAACCCAGGCAGGGTCTTTCTAGAGAGCACTCCCCTCCACAAGGTGAAATGAAAAGGAAAAAGGGATTTGGAAGCCCAAGAACAGACGGAAGCAAAGAGGGACTGTTCTCTAAAGACCTTCAATAACAGGGCATTCTCATGAAAACCACAGAGCATCATGAGGTCCCAGCAAACAGGAAAGCCAAAGACTGCAATTACCTTTTTTAACACCCTTGGAGATGCCACAGGACTAAGCAGTGCTCTCCTCAAATCTTGCCCTTCCAAAAAGTGCTGGCTTCCCAGTGTACCTTTACCCTGCTGGTGACCCACAGAGTCCTTGTAACCGCATTCCCGTCCTTATGTTTAAATCTCACTCAAGAGCTGAAGCCAGAAGTTAAGTGGTTTACACACTTGTGCTGAGATGAGTAGCATCATTTTCTCCTGGCTCCCCACGTGAATTACAGCCCCCTCTGGGCAGTGCAGAATTGCTTTTGAAGAGCAGCTAGAAACACTTCAGCACTTTCTGAATAGATAAAAGGAGAGCTGTCAAATCCAGTACATTCTGGGGAAGAGAGAGATTTTCTTTCCCAACGGCTGTTTACAGCGCTAGCACAGCCCGGCTGGAACAGCATTAACCATCGTCGTGCTCCGGCAAAGTCACCATCACCACCCCACACTTGTATTTGCCATAGGAAAGAGCAGAGCATTACTCCAACAGCCTCTGGTTAACAGGTAAATCCCAGCAAACTCATACCCTCTCTGCTGCCATCCAGGTTTTCTGAGCCTCTGACCCCCAATGCACTCGGGTCAGAGCCAGCCCCTTTTTTACAGCCAGTTGGAGGGCAGAAGCTGTAAAGAGGAGCTCCAGGGGGAAGACACAGGCATGTCCCAGAACTTCTCTGAAACAGAGCAGTGGGATGGGCTCCTGGTATATTGCAACAGCATGGCACGGACCCATGGCAGTGCACCAGCGTCAGTGTGACCCCAACAGGGATAGCAGCACCCCAAAACCAGCAATGAAACCATGGGACTGAGCAGGAGCATTTTACCCCACCTCCCCCTGCCTCTTGCTTATCCCAATCGCACAAAGCCTTCCAGCAACACACAGCTCAGAAACACCTTTCATTACTTTGTTTAAACGCTTTCAAACCCATTCAATCTTTAGCATCCCCAGTATCCCGTAGCAATGAGTTCCACAGTTTGCCTACGCGCCACAGCAAGCAATTTCTCCTTTTGAAGCATCCACAAAGTCATTTCACTGCAGATGCAGAAGGAGATGAAAAAGCGGGAGGCAGTGTGGAGGAGAAGAAATAAAACCGTCACAGCTTTAGGAAGAAGAACTAGCAAGGAAAGGTTAAATGAACTAGGCTCATTCAGCCTGGGAAAAAAAAAAGAAAGGAGACTAAGGCACGGAGGCATAACAATCTTCCAGTAGCTAGCAGGTTATTAAGACAGCAGTCGGTTGTTCTCTGTGTTCAGAGTGGCAGAAGAAGAAGAAATAATTTAACTTGGAGCAAAGAAAGCTTAAGTTTAGACATTAAAAAAAGCTTCCTCACTAGAACAGATACCGGGGAAGTTGCAGGGTTTTTCACTGGAGACATGTACGGAAAGGTTAAACAAACACCTGTGCAGAGGGGAAAGGTGTAATTGATCTTGCCTCAATGCCAGCGTACAGAGCAGATCATCTGCAGAGGCTCGTTCCAGCCCTCTGCTCTGTGATACCAGCAACAAACTTTCAAAATGCTTTCTTCATGCATTTGTAATTGCATTTTAATTTTTTTTTCTTGTATAGCTTGAGACAAGTGTAAAAAAAAGAATCCGCGTCTAATAAATCAGAAATTACATGTTTTCCATTTCTCCAATGTAATAAAAAGATGTAAAAGTTCCAAATCAGAACAGATATATGTTAAGCTATACAGTCGCGTCAATAAATATGTATGGGTGTCGCATCCCCTTCTGCTTTGCCAAAAATAGTACCAAATTATGCCAACCAATGAGAAACTATGTTTCATTAGGAAATGAACTTTAAAATACAAGATTAAAACGTGGTTTTTAAATCAAGATTTCCTGCTTGTTCATTTAAATCATGATTAAAATGAGTGATTTAAATCAACCATCCTGAACAAAACATGCACCTTTCTCAAGTCTTCCGGGTGGAGAAGACAGTGGTACCCTGAAGATCAGTCAGGTAATTCTAGTTTCTACTGCTCTGCTTTTTCTCCAGCTAAGCCGTCCTACCGCGTTCATCTTCTCTGAAGAAAAAGCAGTTTCCATATCCGAGCCTGACACCTTCAGTCCCTTTCATTATCCTTCTCTGGACCTTGTTCCTGCACAGTTCTCCTGCCCAAGGAGCATCATCAAGAAATTTCAAGCTGACACAGAATCCGGTTCAAACAAACTTCCCGGTGACAATTATAATCAGATCCTCCCTGGATGCAAATAGTGTTTCTGAGCGTGGGCTCCAATCACGGCTCGTGAATAATTACGACAGGATTTCAAACGCCGACCTCAAGAACAAGTGGAACGTGGAATCAACATGCCTTCTCGTGAAGCTGGAAGTACGCAGACAAGACAGGAACTGTCTGCCAGCGAGACGTGGACCAAAGACCTCGTTACAAACGAATATTGGATATTTCACGCCAGGCATGCACTGCACCTTCACCAGACCCCAGCCACTTCCAGCGTGATCCTGAACATTTCAGCCAGGGGTAGCTGAGCATCTTGTCTAAGCCTTCTGTCTTCTTATTCTTCTCCCAGCAGGTATCTTTTTTGCTTCTCACCGGACAGGGCAGCCTGACACAGACTGGAGTTGGTCTAAGAGAACTTCAGCCTGTGTCTAAAGGAGCCATGAGGTTTATGGGCTGAAGTAGCTCTGGAAGCCCCACTGAGTGCGATAGCCTTACCTCACACTTTTGGGTGGCACACTGCCAAAGCCAGTCTCCAGCTTCAGGAACAGACACAACCAGGTACTTTCATCTGTAGGTCAGCCTCACCAAGCAAAAGGATGGTCACGGACAAACACAGCAAAAGAGCGCCACGAGGCATCACCTTCCTCAGCCGTGGTCTAGAGGTGGTGGCTCCACTCTTTTGCAGACAGCTCTGGTCCAGGGGAAGGCCACGTCTCCAAGGTCATGTCACAGTCTTCCTGTAGAAGAAGCTCCCCTAGTGTTCTGAGGAGAGCTCCAGACTCCAGAGACCATTTGATTTTCAGACTACTCCGCCAAGATCACCAATAGTGACAGAGGTGCAAAACACTGGTGTTTCAGCATGCCCTTGTCTATCAGAACCAGTTCATTTCCCTGGGGCCATGGACACAGAAGGGACTGAGGTAGAAAGCAAGGTCCCAGCTTTCTCTTTCCTCTCCTCCAAATCCAAGATCAGCCTGTGGTTCTGTAGATTCTCCAAAGGGCTTCCTACATTTTTATTTATTTACTTATTTATTTAACTGATCTGACCTACAGAGGAACAGAAAGATAGGAAGGAAGCTGAACTTCAGTTATTGCAAAGCCAGAATGACTCTCCAATCAATATAAGTAGAGATCCAGCCTACCTGACCGACCTCTATGGTCCACATGGAATACCCCAGTGCCAGAATCTGCCTTTCCATGTATAAGAAGGTGGAGGAAGGTACCCTGAGTTGAACAACGAAAATTTGCCAGTAGCAATGTATGAAATGAAGGCAACTTGGTCTGAGACAATAGATCTGGGAATCACAAAGATCCGAACCCCAATTAGTCCATCCAGGAAGGAAATAACTCATGGCCATTTTAACCATCTTGGTGGTGGAAATTTTAGTGGAACAGGAGTAGAAGAAGGTCATTAACGAGGATGGAGGTGGAAAGGAGAAAGAAAGACAAATCCAAGAAATAACCAGAGCTCTAAGAGGGAGTGGACAACCCAAAATTGACTTGAAATTTTCTCAGTGCATACTGAGATTTCATCAGAAACAAAGCAATTCCAAATGACATTTCAGCAGGAATCCATCAAAATTAAAATTTGGGATTTCACGACCACCAGCACAAATTTAATTTTCTCTGGTTTGCTTTTAAGAGTCAAAAGTCAAAGAATTGTCAAGATTTTAGATGCTTTTTTCTTCTTTATTTCTTTATTTCTTCTTAGCCCAAGCATTAAATGAAACAGAATTAATGACACCCAGGCGGGATTCACCTGCCTTTCTCTTCCCACCTATTCTAACTTGCCGAGACTTCCTTATTTTTTAAACAAAACATAAGGTGTTTGTGAAAGGAAAAGCTAGCTTACGTTAAAAATTGCATTTGCAAAAAGCCAAGGAATCTTTGAGTATGGGTAGAGAATAGAAAGGAAAGACAACAAAAACATTACTAAAAATAAGTTTTTGGCTTCCCATTAAGAGACGTCCCTCTCCTGTTTGGTACAATGGAACCCTTGGCATTTTTTTCTTTGAACCAATTGCTGTGTTGTTCCATTTGGGGTTGTTTACCAGTTTAATAATTTCCCTCTGCGTTAAGTTGGAGAGCACAACAGGGCACTGGGCAAATCAGGCTTGGGATTTCCAGTTTTGGCTCAAAAGCCAAAATCTGTTCTTGATCTCTTGGGGAGAAGAGCAGAGAGAGGCCAGAGTGAGCTTTAAAAACAAATCCAACACCTTCCACAGACTGAGCGGCATCTCTTTCTGTCTGTCATCCCGAGCAACTCTCCTTGCTGCGTGAGAAGCGGGCCAACACCTGAGCATATTTTTGCAGATCCTCCTGTGATTTTGCAAACTCACCCCCACGACACGAGAAAGCCGCACAGAGCTACGGTCTAGTCTGCCTTTCCTGCTCTCAGCAAGCAAACTGACTGCCTGGCCCCGGTTTCTGTCATTAGAGACAGGAGTCGTTAAGAATTCATGCCCACTGCCAACACTGCATTTTTTGGAGAGGTCCTGCACTCAGGCAGAACTAATGAGCAGGCAAAGCAAGAGAACGGCAGTTAAAGCAGAAAACACGCACACAAATATAGCCAAAATGAGAATGCAGACTTATCTGTAGGTCTTCTCCCCTCCGAGGTACTTCAGCAGCATCGCATAATGAAATGTTTACCCGGGGGAAAGAATGATTGTCATACCTGTTATACGGATGGGGAGGCTGAGGTAGGAAGGATCTAACTGTACCCAGACGTACTGGAGGGTCGTGTTCGAACTGGGGCTGGGTTTGAAAGGACTGATCCTGACATACTCATTCAGCTGAGGAGATCGCAAGGTGAAGACAGCGCCATTGCCTCGGTGGCTCTGAAGGCTGCAAATTCTCAGCTGTAAAAATAGGCCAGATAATACCTGTCTGAAGGGGATCTACCCTGCCGTGCTTGCAAAATACTTTGCAGTCATTGGACAAAGGATTTTATCAAAATACAGCCAGAGGCAGGACAAGATATTAACCTCCCTCTCTTCCAGCTACTGCAAAAAAAAAAAAAAAATCCTGCTGGTTTCTGGGAGCAGAAGGCAGCGCTTCTTCCTGTATTTCTGTGCGTAACAGCCATCCTGTGGAGCATGTGCTTACCGCTAATAAGAACCCTAACCGCAATGGAAGAGCAGAGAACTTAATCACATATAGGAATGGGACATGCAGAGACAGGATTCATGGAGGGACAAACCCTCTGCGCCCATAGAGCGATTTACATAACGAAGGATGCTCTTCAACGTATACATTTCCACGTACAGCTTCACTGAATCGTGGCTGCTGGAGAATCGGAACTAAAGCATTTCTCACTCCTATCTGTTTACGTTGTAAGCTGTAATGTTACTGCAGCATTTATTCCCTCTTCCCTTCCCTTTCTCTTCCCCTGCCTGCTTTTTCCCCAAGCATCCAATTTTTTAGGCCTAAAACCCTGAAAGTGATTAAAGTCTCCCATTGATTTCAATTGGCTTTTGTTTAAGGGCTTGATAGGAGAGAGAAAAATTGAATGATCACTCATGGAATGAGACAGATTTGGCCCAGTTCCCCAGCTGGTGCAAATCAGCAGGAGCCTATGGAACTCAGAGGCTCCCTGCCCTCTGCTGATGGCTTAGCCCGCTTTTGCGCACACAAGGAATTTTAATGATGCTGCCCCGCGCTGACAGCACACGGACTCAGTGTGCAGCTTTCAACGCTGCTCAACAGCTCCAACTCGGGGCTGCGCAGGCTCCCCCTCCTTCGCCGTCGGGACACCCCATGCCATGGGCTAGAAGACTGCATTGAAGCTGCCAGGAGTCCTTCCCTGAGGCACAAGCCTTTCCACTGCCGCGCAGGACCCCAGTCTACTGGATCTTCACTTCAAGCAAAAGGTAGAGCGCCCTGCTAATCCCAGTACTCAAACCTGGATGCTCTGGATATCTTACACCAATACTCTGCACTGCAGCACAGGAAAGGCGAGGAACAGGCACCTATTTATGTATTTATTTCGCCTCTCCTTACTCGCCAGAGGGGATTAGCCTACCTGGGATGAGAGGAGGCAGCCTGCACTGGCAGCAAGGTAAAAGGCACGGGGAGGCTTTGCAGCAGCACGTGCCTGAGGCAAGACAAGAGGCACACCAAGCACAACTCCTAAGCCATGCTGCTGCTGGAAATCCCCTGGAATTAGCTTCCCCTCGTGACGCAGGTATTCCTTCACCTTTAGTTCACCTTTAGGCCTGCCCAGCCCAAGCAGGGGGCTGCTGAGAGGGGTAGGAGGGGACCAGGAGAGGATATGGTACACTGCAGCACTGCCAGCTCAGGGCTAGCAGGAGATTTGGGGTCTGAATAGGAGCGAGGAGGTGGCAGCCAGGGCCAAACCTCTGACAAAATGTGTTTTTCCCTGAGTTCTCACTCACGTGATTAGATACATACTCCAAGAGCCAGTCTGGAGCAACAAGAGCCATTTGTCTACAGCCTCCAGCACTGATCAGCTGGATCCTTCTTCCCCCACAGAGGAGATGGCTATGGTAGTCCAGGAAAGGAAGGGAAAAGCCAAAGCAAAGAAACAATCAAGCTAACAAGAGGAAAATCTCTGCTGGCTGGCATGTCTCTTGCTCACCTTGATTAGTTGAGCAGGATATAGACATAAAATTACAATTGCTTCCCCGGTTCCCCCTTGCCCCTCCTTTGTGTGGGGAAGATGTTAAAAACGTCAGGCTTGATTTACCCTGACACTCCGACTGACTCACGACAGCTATAAATCCTCCCCACCAAACGCAATCTTCTCTACCTGCTGCATGGCTGTGGATGGCAGAGGGAGAGGAGGTGGGGAAATGCGGTCTCCTCCTCTCGCTGCGCACATCAAGCCCAGTAACTTCTTCTTTCACCCACCTCAAAAGAGGAGACAGGCAGCTTTTGTTCAGGTTGCTCACGCTTCTGCGCAAGTGTGTTTTAAACACGGCCATGCGATATCTCTTTCGCTTTGCAGCTGTCTGTGTTCATTTTTATTGATGCAAGAATCTGAGTATGTGCTGGAGCACACACGTTCAGCTCAATCTGACCACTGCCAACTGCAGTACAGCTCAATTTCACTAGGGTGATTAGCTCCAAAAGGAGAAAGGAGGAAAAAAGAAAAAAAAATAAACACCGACCTATCTTTGTGCAAACTTCCAGGCAAGAGAAGAACAGACGGCAATAGCTAAACTGTGTTTTGTATAGAATAGCAATAGAAAGCTCTATCCAGGAGGGAAAGAAAAGGGGTGGGTAAAAAGAGAGAGGGAAAGATCTAATAGGAGAAGCGGATCCGGTGCAGTCTGGGATACAGTTCTGGCATGTCTCCAGAGGTCAAAGCAGTTCCTACAGGATGGAGGTTTTCTTTTAAAAATACTAATGGGCTGATTTGCAGAGCTGCCTGGCTCCCAGGTCTCCCACAGAAACTACTCCTCAAACATCATTAACATGTGTGCACTGCTGAGAAAGCCTTCCAAATATGACCCCGCAGCCATGCTGCCTGACTGCGGCAGCCGACTCCAACAGTACCTAAATGAGAGATGAAAAGGATCTGTCTTCCCCTGCCGAGCCATCGCACGCCATCCTCACACGCCAGTGTTTGCCGCAGCACTATCACGTCTCATAGATGGGATGAGATTCACACGTTCAGCTCTTACCTCTTGAGCCTCAGCCTCACGGGCTTGTGGTTCTTCCACCTCTGCCCAGCTGTTTCTGGTCAGGACCACGATGTAGCCCAGCAGCATCATGGCCCTTATTTCATCACCTGCCCCGTGCTTCCTCATCCGGTATTCAAGGCCTCACATGGTGGGAGAGGACTCCAAGCTGGTGAGGGGTCTGGAGACCAAGTCATATGAGGAGAGGCTGAGGGAGCTGGGCACGTTTAGCTTGGAGAAGAGGAGGCTGAGGGGAGACCTCATTGCCATCTACAACTACCTGAAAGGAGGTTGGAGAGAGGTGGGTGTTGGCCTCTTCTCCCAGGTGAATAATGGCAGGACCAGAGGAAATGGTCTGAAGCTGTGGCAGGGGAGGTTTAGATTAGATATTAGGAAGAATTACTTTACTGAAAGAGTGGTCAGGCACTGGAACAGCCTGCCCAGGGAGGTGGTTGAGTCACCATCCCTAGAGGTGTTTAAGAAACGTCTAGATGTGGCACTTCAGGGCATGCTCTAGTGGCAGAGATTGTAGGTTGGTTGTTTGTGGTTGGGTTTTTTTTGTTGTGGTTTTTTTTTGGTGTGTGTATGGTTGGACTCGAGGATCTCAAAGGTCCTTTCCAACCATGAAGATTCTATGATTCTATGACTCTGAGGAGATCCATCCCTAAGGAGAGAAAGACTGCCCGTTGAACCACAGCAGCTACACCCTCTGGTGCTCAGCCCCTGTGCCCATTTCAAGACAAGAGGATGTAGCGGGCAGAACACAGCTACGGCCTTGCCAAGGGGAGGAGGGAGGAAGCAAACGAGTGACGGGATATCTGCGGCCCTCTCCTTGCTGCAAACCCCTCAGTTATATTCAGCATCCCCCTGGGATCTGCCTTCCGTGAGGATCTAGTACCACTTCACATCTATTTTCCTCTTTTGGACTCCAGTGCAGCACACAGTGATGAAACACGTATGTAACAATGCACTTCTGAAAAATGGACTTCCCTTCATTTGCTTCAAACTTTCTGCTTAATGAGTTCACCAGGTAACCCTCAGAACTTGAATCACAAGCCACTGCAAACAATCCTCTGTGCCACTTCTACTCCACTCTGGGCTGTACGTGGCTCTCAAATGCCTCTCTACTCAAGCAACACATCTCAATCTGCTTAATCTCTCCTTGCATAGAAGTTCCCCTCTACTTTTGATTAGGGCCTGTATCTTTTTGAGGTTTCCTATATCATTCCCAAAAGAAGGAGGTCACAACTCCAGTGGTGTCAATTAGAGAGAAAACATAACTCTCACTCTCCTGGTAACATGTCTGTTCCTCTTTCGACCACCATGAACATGGGTGAGACATCTAAATCCCATGCCAATGTTGGCAGGGAGCTAGCCACCATGCAGAGTTATTGACGGAGCTCAGCATCCCCTTGCCACGACTGTCCTGGTTTAAGGTAGAACAAAACCAATTTTCTTTTCAGGAATTTTTCTGTTCATTTAAGTTTCTTCTAACTGCCTGTACTCTCTGAAATTGACGGTATGTTTTTCAGACAGAGACTGCTTCTAGCAGTAATCTGATGTTGATAGTTAATACTATGGAATGGTCTGCCGACAGGCTCCTGCTTATGCTTATTCCTGCAACAACCAAGGTTAGCTTTCTTATTGACCAAGTTGGAGGGTCGGAAGCTGAAGAGTGTAGAGGGGTCGCACTCGCGGGGAGGAGCAGACAGGACAGGTGACACAAAACTGACCAACAGGGCATTCCAGCCCATCTGCATCACGCTCAGTATAAAGCTGAGAGATCAAGGGGGTCAGCTCTTCTTATTCAAAGGCCGTCGCCCGAGGAAGACTCTGTCCATTCTTCTGCCTTTTGATCCCGATCTGTGTGTTCCGCTATCCAATGCTTGAATTCAGTTCCCATCTGCCGCTCAGTCCAGTCCCAGTGCTGGCTGGTGACGTGATCATCATCGTGGGAGCTCGATATGGGGTTTGTATATATTTGTATATATTTCATTATTTTCTTATTAATATTGTTATCTTTTCTTTTTATTGTTAGTATTTCATTAAAGCTGTTTAGTGTTTTCTTCAAACCATAAGTCTCTTTTTCCCCTATTCTCTCTCTCTCTTCCTCTTATGGGAAGGGAGAAGGACACTCTGTCGTTTCTTCAGTGGCCGGCCCAGCCTAAACCTTGACAATGACTATTCCAGATACTGAAGGATCAACAAAATTGTTCATTTTGTACTTTCAGGATGCTGCTGGAAGGATACTTTGTCAAATTACTGGAGGGACCAGCAAGACCTATTCTGAAGCTTGGGGTTACTCCTATTTACTAGTAGAACCACTACTGAGTTTGTATCTTATCTACAGAAACAAACCCAGAAACCTCTCCATCCCAAGAGGGAGAAAACGCCATTTGTACAGTACAATACAACACAACAATTCTCAGTGACATTGGCACACTGAGCTCCCTTTTGCAATCTCCTGACTAAGAAAAGTTCCAAAAAAAAAATGTGTGTTGTGCGATAAACAAAAGCACCACTGCTGGAACTCCTGTGATATGGAAGCCCATTTCTCTGTAGTTATTTATAAATTCTTTCCAATAGTCGGTACCTTCATAAACTAGAGCAGATCAATGCACCTGAAAAGTTAGAGGCAGATCAGAGGGAATTAGATGACATGGGTGTATGCATCTTTAGAAATCAGAAGAGAAGAGCTGATCAAAATGTGTAGGTCAAAAAAGCCTTTTTTTTTTTTTTGCAATCAGGTATTTTCTTCATTTCTGAATAATTTTTTCTAGGTGTTTGACATGAAAAAAAAGCCTATTTTATATTTTATTCTCATCTCCAAACCCAAGTAATTTCTGATCTTTCACGTTGGAAAATGTCAGAAATCAAATTTATCATGGTTTTGGGAGGGCAGGAAAAAACTACTGACGTGGGTTATTGTATCTCAAGCATTATTTTTGTAATTTTTCACTCAACCCCAGTCACTGCCTGACTTCTAAGCTGTTCAGATAAAGAAAAGAAAAAGTTTGGTTTGTTTTTTTTTTTCCTCAGTGGAAGTACTGCAGCTTCTGGACAGATGCAGTTATTCTTTGTGTGCAAAAAAACTTACGGGGCTCCAGGCTGCTCAGACAGACCGGAGATCACCCCCAGCCATGAGAACGCAAACACAGCGTCAGGGTTTCTCTTCCGTGAGGCCAGACACCAATTCCAACTCTCCAAGTTGCCTCCGAGCCACTTCCCCAGGCTGTCTGCAGTCCAAATCAAATCTCATCTGACTTCAGGCCAAGCTCAGGAAACTTGATTATCTTTCTCCCCCTATCCGATGGGAGCTGGAAGGTTGAGGAGAAAGAGAAGGGAGGAGTGAAAAATTAACACAAGCACTTAAGATGTTATGAAACTGCAATATGCATCTCCAGCCTGCCCCCTGGCCCTCAAGCCCATACATTATTTAACAGAAAAGAAAGCATAAATGAGCCAGAACAATAGCTAGAGGGAGGGAGAGGAATATATATATATTTTTAATTCCTTAAACCATGCCCATTAGTTTTGTTTCTTATTTAGGATACTGCATTAATCATGCTAATATTTTACAGCCGGGCTGTACACTTTAGCCATTACTTTAATCAAACCCATCAGCGTACCCAAGAACACGCTACCAGGTGGGAATAGCTGCTACCGCTTGCTGTTAATTACTTTGCATTTTACAGCAATCAGCAGCAGGGGCTGAGATCATAATAAATTCATGACTTATGGGTCCATAAAATCATTACCGTAGGAAAATATGTTTTATCAGGCATTCGTCGGGCTGCTGCTCAGAGAGAGATTTCTTGAAGGAAATGACACCCATGAAATTAAACCAACCCTTGCAGTCAGCAGAAATGCTAATGTGGGCACAAACAGAGCTGAGGCTTGTGCGGAGCAGAGGGGTGGGGGGAGCAGAGGGAGGATTTCTCCAGCCTGGAAGGAGAGGGGGCACTGGGGGGAAGCCAGCACCCCCCGGGACAGGTGGGACGGAGGGAGGACAGAGCACCGGAGGGAAAGGAAAAAACCGAGAGCAGGACGCAGTGCTGCTGTGGGGTCCCAGCACCACCGCCGCAGCCTGAACAT
Source organism: Chroicocephalus ridibundus (assembly GCF_963924245.1). Taxonomy (NCBI): domain Eukaryota; kingdom Metazoa; phylum Chordata; class Aves; order Charadriiformes; family Laridae; genus Chroicocephalus; species Chroicocephalus ridibundus. The sequence goes on along the minus strand of NC_086291.1, from coordinate 34,799,865 downwards.
GCAGGAACATTGCTCCGTGGGACACCTAAGCACAGGGACAGAGGGAAAAGTTACACTCGCCCTTCTAACAGGAGGGATCCTTCCAGCTAAAGACATGCTGATGGGTTGACATGCAGCAGCTTCAAAAGCCCGGGCTATATTCCCTCTCTGATGGCAGTTTTCCAGAAGGGAATACAACACATTCATGACTAATCACGAAGCCTCTTCACTTACATGATACACCTGTGGTTTTGCACATAGGTAACATCAGCTGGGCCTGAACTTCCTGTCCCCAAATAGGGTCAGCCAAATCCGGATGCTTTAATTCAATCACCTAAAAGCCCACGCAGATTCCATGCGATGTTACAGATGCGATCAGTGCAGGACCCACTCCGCATCAAGCACAGCAATGCCATCACAGTAAAAATCAAGAGCGACAGTGAAATCAAGCAGTGTCAAATTGACATAAAGCAGCAATAAAGAAGCCTCAGGATTTCAGAAGCATGAAAGGAGCCTAAATGAACTTGCTGAATATTTTCTAAGTCTTTTCTGCACTCACAGAAAATCCCATGGCACTTCCAGAATCATTAGCCCTGCCATTTCCTAAAAAAAACCAAATAAGTTCACTTTTAAATTTTTTTCCTTTTTTATTTTTTATTTTTCTCAGTCTAAGACCAACTGAGTTTTCTTTGGCAAGAAGCCACTGGCTTTTTAAAGCTCTTGTGTTTCTTGGCCTGTGAAAATGACAAAGTGGAATGCCAACTAGAAAACACCCCCAAAGTGTTAAATTGTCCAAGCCCTCATATTTTACTGTTTGTTTCAGTTTGAAAATACTAAGGAAGCTCAGTCATAGCTGGTTTGTTTGGTTTATTCGCCTCTTCCAATTACACTGTGCAAACAGGGAACATTATTTAGTGTTATTTAAGCATGAAATTATAACAGATCATTTTAAATATCAAGGTCCTAAAAATAAATCTTTCTATCAAGGCACAGCAGGTCTAGATCTACCAGCTTGTTAACAGCCACCAAGGTGGGCAGATGGCAGGAAAACCATGGTGGAGGAGAGCTCACCACGTACAAGATTTGTTGCTTTCCTTTCCGGCGATCATGAAAACCTGGGCAGCTTGGCTCGAGGACCACACTTCTGGGGCTGGTATCAGAAGGGACAGGGGAGCAGAGCCAGCAGTGTGGCCAGAGCAAGCCTGATATCTCCCAGAACATCATCCTGCAAAGTGCCCTGGGCTCTTCCACTTCTATACAGACCAGAGGAGCAACATCAGCTGAGAGTCCTCCATGAGAGGTGGCCTGTAAGAGGGCTTTTGTTACTCCTTCACCCAGGCAGGTCTTCCTACGAGAAAAGTGTGCCGATAGCACCCTACACAGCTCTGTGTGGTACCTACACCCCCGTTCCACAGAGGATGGGTCCCCACACCCTTACGGTTCAACCAGAACTCTTGGACAGACCACATGTCGTGGTTTAGCCCCAGCTGGCAACAAAGAACCACGCGAGGAGAACTGGAAGGAAAAGACAAAACTCACTGGTTGGGATAAAGACAGTAGTAATACTGATAGAGGAATATACAAAAACGATTAATACACAATTTAACCCCTCGCTGACAGGAACCTGAAATGCCCAGCCCCCTCCCAAGCAGCGATTCCTGCCCCCCCGCCAGCTCCCCCAGCTCTATACTGGGCATGAAATCACATGGTATCAAATGCCACTTTGGCTAGTTTGGGTAAGCCTCCTGGCTGTGCCCCGTCCCAGCTTCTGGTGAAAATTAACGCTATCCCCACCAGAACCAGGAGATTATCCACCCCTTATTCTATACCGTCTATGTCATGCCTGGATCATACGCTTTCCAGTGAATGACCACCACTTTTCCCTGTTTTTGAAATATATATATATACACACACATACATGCACAGAGATCTCATTCCCTTAATCTATGGGCCATACCTCTAAAACGTCCATTGAGTTCATGGACTTATAGCTCCATCTGCCACAACAGTCTCTCAGGGCAGAAGAGACGGTGTGTGGTGCTGGACTGTTGCATGCTGTATCCAGAGCTCGCAGATGGTGTATCTGGTGTGACCCATGCCCACAGTCTGCAGGCTGAAGATGTTGATCTCAAGGGAGTTGCTGGGCGCCAGTTGCTGCAGCCAGTTCTGTTCCCATCACCGCTGCATTTTACTCAGTTGTCATCAAAGTTCATCCTTCATTAGTCTGGGTGAACCGTTCTGTACTACCATTGATATGGCACATGGCAATTGTAGTGGTGACGACACACAGTGGCAAGGTTATTTAGCAATTAACATCCTCGAATTTGATTCATTGGCTATTCTCACCCAAAATCAAATCCCCATCCCCATGAGGTACACATCAGATCTCCCCAACCTTCCGCATCACCCACCAAGTGCACCCATATGCACTATGGGGACTTCATCCCCTTCTACGGTACGTGGAAGTTTTGATTGGGCAGGGGCAGCTCTATTGGTAGATCCCCTGGTGTTAACTAACCAGGTAGCTTTTGCTAAATGTGTATCCCAGTGTTTTAAGGTCCCACCATCCATTGCTCTCAGTGTAGTTTTTAGCAGTCCATTGTATCGCTCTATGTCCCCAGAGCCTGGCGTGTGATAGAGAAGGTGGTATACCCACTCAATGCCACGCTCTTTGGCCCAAGTGTCTATGAGGTTGTTTCAGAAATGAGTCCCATTGCCTGACTCAGTTCTCTCAGGGGTGCCATGTCGCCACAGGACTTGCTTTTCAAGGCCCAGGATAGTGTTCCAGGTGGTTGCACAGGGCACAGGATATGTTTCCAGCCAGCCAATGGTTGCTTCCACCATTGTGAGCTTAAGGCACTTGCCTTGGTGGGTTTGTGGGAGTGTGATGTAACCAATCCGCCAGGCCTCCCCGTATTTATATTTCAACCTTCGTCCTCCATACCAGAGAGGCTTTAACCACTTGGCTTGCTTGATTGCAGCACGTTTCACATTCGTGGATAACCTGTGCAATAGTGTCCATGGTCAAGTCCACCCCTCAGTGACGAGCCCACCTATATGTTGCATCTCTTACTTGATGGCCTAGGTGTCATGGGCCCACCGAGCTATAAATAATTTACTCTTCTGTTGCCAGTCCAGATCCACCGGAGCCACTTCAGTCTTAGCAGCCTGATCCATTTGCTGGTTGTTTTGATATTCCTTAGTGGCCCAACTCGTAAATACATGGGTATCTATGTGATCTACTTTCACAACCAAATTCTCTAGCCGGGCAGCAATATCTTGCCACGATGGGGCAGCTCAGATGGGTTTGCCTCTGCACTGCCAGTTGCCCTGCTTCCACTGCTGTAACCACCCCCACCAAGCATTTGCCACCATTCACAAGTCAGTGTAGAGATAGAGCACTGGCCACTTTTCTTGATATGCAACATCTAAAGCCAGCTGGATAGCTTTCACTTCCACAAACTGAGTTTCTGTAACTCGTTGTGTAGGACTCCACCCAGCAGCCTTCCACCTTTGATGTTTTCCTACAGTACTACAGGACCCAACAGTGAACAGGGCATATTGCTTCTCATTTTCTGGTAGTTTATTGTACAGTGCAGCGTCTTCAGCACGTGTCACCTCTTCCTCTGGTAATATTCTGAAATCTTTGCCTTCTGGCCAGTCCATGATCGCTTCCAGAATTCCTGCGCAACTGGGGTTTCCCACTCAAGCCTGCTGTGTGATCAGCACAACCCACTTACTCCGCTCCCACATCAGTTGCATGATGTGTAGAGGGGACCCTCCCTTTGAACATCCAGCCCAGCAGCGACACTCAAGGTGCTAAGAGGAGCTGTGGTTCAGCACCAACCGCTTCTGAAGCAGCTCAAACCCCTTCGCATGGTGCCAATATCTCTTTTTCAGTTGGAGGACAGTGAAATCTATATCTGGGGATCTCTGTATCTCTGACTCCAAAGCCCTAGGGGTCAACCTCGAGGCCCCCCAGTGCTTTCTGCCAGAGGCTCCAAGTAGGGCCATTCTCCCCAGTTGCAGCATAGAGCACATTTTTAACATCTTGCCCTGCCTGGACTGGCCCCAGAACTACTGCATGAAGTATTTCCTGTTTGATTTGTTCAAAGGCTTGTAGTTGCTCAGGGCCCCATTTAAAATTGTTCTTCTTCCAGGTCACTTGATAGAGAGGACTATCACTAAGACTCTAATTGGGAATATGCATCCACCTAAGTTGTGTTTCCTTCTTGCTAGTCAGTGGAGACATAGCTTCTGTTTTGTTGATCAAATCTATTGGGATCTGATGGCATCCATCTTGCCATTTTATTCCTAAAAACTGGATTTCCTGTGCAGGTCCCTTGACCTTACTTCGTTTGATGGCAAAACTGTCTTTCAGAAGGATTTGAACTATTTTATTCCCTTTCTCCAAAACTTCTGCTGTGTTGCCCCATATGAAGATCATCAATGTACTGCAGATGTTCCCAAGCTTCACCCTGTTCCAGTGCCGTCTGGATCAGTCCATGGCAAAGGTATGGCTGTGTTTCCACCCCTGGGTCAGTTGATTCCAGGTGTGCTGGACACCTCTCCAAGTGAAAGCTGCCAAAGAAACTGAGAAAATACATCAGCACTATCAGTGCTGAAGGGATATTGCAGTAACTGAAGGGATACCTTTCCCTCATGCCTCCGGAGGCTGAGGGCTGGTGTCTTTTTCCCAATGGCCTTGTCAATGTCCCCTTTCCTAGACTGGGATCCCAGCTGCCTGGCTTCCCTACCCTCTAATTTCAAGCTACTGGCCCCGTTATCCCTGCATCGGAGTGGCCAGGTGACAATATGACCTCCCTGAAGACCTGAAATCTTTGTGCATAGCTTGCAGCTCACTCAGGGACAGGGATCGAGTGATTATCTCCGGTTCTGCCTCTTCCTCCTGTTCTCATGATGGCCCTGATCCGTACTCATCCCTTACTATGCAAACCGATTTCTTTGTGTATTTCCTCTTCTCTACAGGGGTGACTGATACCGGCACAGGTTGGTTTTCTGGTTCAGCTCCATCACCTGTCTCAGGGGTTGGAGCAGCCCCAGCGCCTGTCAGTCTGGTTTCCCTCTCTTTCCCCTGAGGGTGCTGCATAATATCGAGCAGCGTTTGGTAGGCGCTGGCCAGGGCCCAGCACAATGCAGTAAGTTATGCCTCTCTGGAATAGCCGCCACAGTGTTTTCCTTTCAAATATTCTATCACTCTATCAGGGTCCTGTAGTTGTTCAGGGGTGAAGTTCCAAACCATTGGAGGTGAAAAGTTCTCCAGATATCTGCTTGTATTCTCCCATGCGCCAGTGCCACCCATGACTATCCAGCCTGGGGGCAGATCTCTGGGTGGTAGTCTTAAATAGTTGTTTAACCGTAAACAAGACCTAAAACACATTCAGGAGACATAACAATAGGAACATGCCAGTTTGAACATCCCAAGGATATTCAAAACTCTCAAAAGCTGTTGGACCTGGCCCAAAGGAGAAAAGGGAGGTGAAGGAGCAGAGGAAAGTGTCTCCCCCTGTTTCCCCCTAGATTGGGTGCGATTATTAATAAATTCTGAGAGATGGTGCCCAAGGTACAGGCAAGACAGCAATGCTGCATAAACATAACAACTTATCCTCGTGAACACTGATGTTATCATATCATAAATCAATATTATAGAGGACAGCATAATGATAATCCTGATCCCCCTCCCAGAGGCGATAAACAGCACCACGGGGAGTACATAGTGCATCTAAGAATTTACATAACACAACCATGTGAACAAACAAAGTGCCATTGTGACTCATGACTATTTACCTAATATAATAAATGCACATAACAAACTTGTTTTAACCAGATCTGTCGTTATCTCAGCCCTTCGAGTCCCACGTTAGGTGCCAAAAAGGACTGTCGTGGTTTAGCCCCAGCCAGCAACAAAGATCACGTGGACGGTCTCTTACTCCTCCCCCCTGGCTGGGATGGGAGGAGAATCGGAAGAAAAAGGTGGAACAGCAAAGGACCAGCAAAACAACAACAATAATACTGATAGAGGAATATACAAAAACTATTAATACACAATTTAACCACTCACCAACTGGAACCCAAAATGCCCAGCCTGCTCCCAAGCGGCGATTCCTGCCCCCCCGGCCAGCTGCCCCACCTGTATACTAAGTATGACATCACATGGTATCAAATACCACTTTGGCTAGTTTGGGTCAGCCATCCTGGCTGTGTCGCACCCCAGCTTCTTGTGAAAATTAACCCTATCCCCACCAGAAGAAGGACACGTCACCATGGCTCCTTCTCCAGGTGTTGCACCTGGACTTTTTTCCTTTAAGGTCTAGGGAGACATGGGAAAATACAGAAAGAAATCGGACGATGATGGCCAAAAGGAGAAGGCATGGACCTACGCCACGGGAGATGCTCCCAGGTCTAGTTTAAGCTCACCAGAGATTTCCACACTATAGTCCAATAAGCCAACACCATGCAGAAATAACAGCCCCAGGACCACATTAGCCTGACGCCAACCTTCATCCAGCTTCCAGCTACCTTGTACTACATCAAGATGTCTTCAGTGCCATACCTGGGGCCTCAGTGCAAGCTCCAGGGCTCAGGTTCTAGAAACGCTTATGCTAAAACCTTCTGTGCGGCCCCATCAGCCGCACAAGACAACCACAACCCACCTCCCCAGCCCCACACAGTGAGCTCCCCAAAGGCTGCAGCAGAGCCGCCCACCCCCTTCTCCTCCTTCTGGACCAGTGGCGGATCAGAGGTGATGTTCAGACAAAAATTCTTACCCATGGCTTGTCTGACACAAAGAGCAGGTTGCGGCAGAGCGCTGCTGTCCCCAGACACACTGCTTTTTCTTTGCAAGCTGTCTTTACCTTAAAAAACCTCAATCACTCTAATCCCTGGGAGTAAATTGCTCCAACCACAGCCCAGACAGCTGCTCACTGCTCAGCGTCACTGGTCTGGCTTCAGTCCTGGCTGAGAGGGAGCAAGGAGGAACCAAGACCTGCAGCCAGATGCTCCATCAGCCCCTCCGGAACTCCTAACCACCCAGGGCAAGCAAGTCACAGCCTCTCTGTGTGATAAGCTGTTTTTCTTTGGGTTCAGCATCTCTAGTTAACCCCTTCCCTGCCTCCCCAAGGGACAGGAATGATCCAGACCACCCCTCAAGATCTCTCTGTGTCATTTCCCCCTGGCACGCCCCAAGTTTCAGAAGGACAACAAAGCATAGCAAGACATAGGTGAAACATTTGCCCAGAAAATGCCCCGCTCTGGCCAAGCCTACCTTAACCCTCCAGGAAATAGGCTGAATTACCTGGGTTAGACCCCTCTGTGTGTCCCAGGGCTGGACCCTCACCTTTTTACTTCCCTGTAGTGGATTCCAGGTTGGCTGTTACTATTGGGGCCATAAGTAACTGCATCTGACAGGTATTGCAGCCCAGAGATTTCCCTGTTATGGTCCTACCCAGCTATAAATATCCTTTTCTTCTTCAGGGAAAGAGCGTCTGACCCAAAGTGTATGAAGCTTCCTGACAGGCTGGGAAAAGAGAAGAGAAGAGGTTTAAATGTCAGCTAAAACAATCTTCATTTTCTTTTCTAAATTTGCAAAGCTCCCCGAGTCGCTGGAGTGAGGCATTTGCCTGTTTGAAGTTCAGGCTGAAAATCCTTTCGCAAAATATTTGCTGAAACACAATAATGTTGGAATTGGAGGGGATTAAAACAGCTCCTGTCCTTGCCCCATCCCCCCTGAAGCCCCTGTTTAAGAGGGTTTCTGTAGAGGCAGGGACTTAGGTCCCTATGTCTTGAAGGCACAATACAAAAGAGAGAGGGAAAGAAATAAAAACGTAAAGCTCCTAACATCACTATTATTGAAATGCCTCATTTGACATTTTGACTGTTTCAATTAGCTAACAAGGAACGCTCCACTTAATCCACCCTCAGATGCTGAAAGAAACTAAGTCTTTCCCTTCCCCCATCCCAGAACCCGCCTGGCAGCTACTTCCCAGCCTCCGGAGAAATCCCAGCCCCTGTGACGGCTCCTGCCCTGGGGGAGCCATCAAGCCAGAGCCTATCCAGCCCATTGCCAGCTGACATTAGGGAGCATCCTTCCCCCAAACCCTTTGAGCCTTCAGACACATCATTAGAAAGCCTGTGGAGGAAGCAAAAGGGGACTCCAAAAAAACCAGCCGGTGCCTGCCTCTTCTTACCATTTCAGGAAGCACAAGAGTAACATAGTACTGTTGGACCATCAAAGAGCTGGCCTCTCTCCCTCATTAGGATTAATCATCAAACCCTTGCTGGTTTGAACTGCAGCAAGCTGAAAAATTACCCGCAATGATTTGATACCTGCAAGAGAGGATGAAATGCTGCGAAAACATTCCCCACCTCCTCTGCATGGTCCTGGGCTAATTCGATTGGGTTCGTTTTATTTCTCCAGGATTGACCTGCCGCTGTGGTTTTATGCCAAGGAAGTTGAAGTGCTGGGAGCTCTCCTGTTGGCACACGTAATGGACAGAGCTTTCCTCCACAAAGCATTTTACCACCTTTAAAGACGCACACATACACTCTCCATCCCATGGGTGAGCTGCTGCATGCTGCTGGTTGGGAGGGGGGACTCATGGCCATTACAGGGAAGACACTACACACTCCATAAAGTCAGGGCAATTGCCTTCAGCTGGGGGAGCTCTCAGGGAGATTGATTACCCTACCGAGAGCACTTTGCTTGCCTTGGGCAGAAAAGCAATTCACCAGCTCTTCCATGGCCTGACTTTCACAGACGGCTCTTCAGGCACAATCAAGAGTATTTTCTCCCAAGTTTGGAAGCAGAGGAGGCTGCAAGGAAGGAATGACAAATGCAAAGCCACACAGAAGATGTTTGAGGTCCACAGGACAACAGTTCACCCCAAAAACTGGGGTCTTGGAGGCAGTAAGCTTTCACAGACCTCAATCAGGTGAATTGCACCTATTTGATGGGGTCGAGGGGCTGAGAACAAGTAGATTTAAGTGTGGAGAACTACCAGTGACTGTGCCTGCTCTAACTACAAGAACCTTCAGGTCCAAACTGGAAAGTCTGGCAGAGAGGAGCAGGAGGTGCCAATCAAGCCAAGCCTTGACAGACAGCAGAGTAAGGTAGAGACAGGGTGTCAAGAGTCAGAAAAAGCTGGGTTTTGGGGCTCTTCTCCCCTCCTGCCCATAAAGAATGCCTTGTGCACATGATGGAACAGATCCTGCCCATTTTACGCCAACCATGACCTCAACCTGTTTGTACTGTCCCAACCAAGGGCAATACTGTCCATGGGAGGAAGGCAAAATCATGCCCATTTGGAATAGCCTTTTCCATTGCTACTTAAGTAACTCCCATAACCCCTGCTTGCCATAACTATGTTAGCAAGAGATGTAATTTCCTCTATGCATGAGGAAAAATCAAAACAAATACAAGTGTTTCCAGGAACATCTTTCCCAGTACAACGTGCACTCCTTTCATGCAGAAACCAGACGCCTTCTTCAGAGCTGTGTCAGATGCCACCAGCTCCTAAATACAAAGTTAACTTCCATCACGTGGCTCTTCTTGGCAAAAGGCTTCTGCCACCGTTCAGGAAAACGTTCAGGCAGCACTTAACTGAGTGTGAGTCTCACGAGGCAGTGAGTCTCAAAAGGCACACGAGTGTGAGTCTCAAAAGGCACACGAACCATCATAAATAAGGCTAGCAAGAAACCCCACATCCCTGTATCCAGCCTCTGAGAGTGCTAGAGTCACATCAAGTAATTACTCCTGCCTAGCTTTGCTTTAAACAGTCCCAGTGCTTCCTACTCCACGACCACTGGAAGCGGGACCACCATGTAAAATGCAGGAGCCTTTTGCTTGTCACCAGCCTCCTGGATTCATGGCCAGTACGTAACTAGCTGTCCTTGTGCCAACATCTTCTTATTTTAAATAGTTCTTCTCCCTAACAACTATTTCTGACCCAATATACAGGCAGCACATCACCTCTCAGCCTTGTTTTTGTGAAGCCAAACTCTAAATACAATGGGATATTCGTGTCCCTGGATTTCTCTGTGGGCGTCTTCATATCTGCTACCATTTGACTTCACTGATGTTCAAAAAAGAGTGGCCAGAGCATCCCCACCATTCCTGATGGGGTCTCACCAAACGAGCCAACAGCAGTGCTGACGCTTTCCCCAGCCCATCAGGAACACCTCACTGGAGCTTCCTACAATCCCGATTACTCCAACCATTGCTGTATATCATTATGCTGGTGCCTCATACTCTTTAGGGAAAACTGACCAGAAAGTTAGGAATGTCCTGGGATGGGACCTCCTAGAAGGAAAATAAAAAAAAAAAAATTAAAAATTCTAGAGGCTGGGACTGGAGTTCCAGCCCATCACAGCTTTGAGACACAGGAGATTTACTGTGTCGTCCAGCTCCACTGGCCAGGCAAAGATAGGGAACACATGCCAGAGAGCTGTGCAGGATAACAAAACACTTCCCAGAGCAGAACCTTGGAGTGGCCCTGCAAAGAAAACAGACTAAAATTCTCATATCCACCTGAAACAGATTATTACTCCGGGACAGTTCTTCTTATTCCCTCAGCGTGGTGACACTCAGGCACTCGCACCTGCGTGCTGAGAAAGCCCCAGGCATCTGGGGCATGAATTTCCCTCAGCTCTTTCCCAGCATGGGCAATACCAAGTTTGTTTAGACAGGGTTGCCTCCTCCTAGCTTTCTTCCTTTGCGTTCCCACTGCAGAAAGGCAGAGTGGAGAGCTGGAAAGGTCCTTAATTCCCGGGAAGGGCAGCTGAAGTCCCCACCAGCTCAGCCCAGTGTCCGAGAGCTACCTTGCCCGTAAATAGAGCTGTCCCTTTGGAGAAAAAAAAGTACCGCTGTACCTGCAGAAGGGACCTGGCAACAACTTCTCCCTTCTAGGCAATTGCCCAGATGATCCACAGGCACAAAGTACCTGATGTATCCCAACCAGAGGCGCCTCTATTAATCACAGCCCTCCACAGTTAAAGTTATTTAATTCAGAGGTGAGAGAAGCTGCTCAGCTGTTTATGTCCAAGGGTTAAACTTGCCCCAGCCGCACACTAAACACATTTTTTACAATCTGGCAGTGATCCTTGCCTATTAAGCATCTCTGGCTTCAGAGAAGAGGTATTGATTTATTTCACTTTTATGGCTGGAGGTATTTATTCCTATTTGCTCTCTCGCTTCTTCACCCCAGCTGGGGTGGGGGGGATGAGCAGGAGAGAAAAAAATTACAAGGCTGGTGGAGCCAAGAGGTGATGACTCATGGTTTTCTGATGGAGGGCACAAAGGCTGGGACAAAGGAGGTGGGGACCAGCTCCTGGGCTATGCCAGTCCTGGACACAGCTTTTATTTTTGTGATTAAAAGAGGGAAATATGTGGCTGGAAGAAAAGGAAATCACATCAAACTTCAGAGGGAAGGCTCCTATCGAAGTTGCGTCCCCATAGGGTGCTTTGTGAGTTAGAGCTTGATTGATTTGTACCAGCTAAGGACCTCAGCAAATCGCTCCTGTGGGAAGAACGTCAATGCTTTCCCATATCTTAAAGCCAATCTGCAAAGGAAGATAAAACTGTACCGCCACAAAAGACAAGCATGGACTAACATCACTGATTTCAGCCCATTCCCCATACCACCGCAGGGACCCGTTCCCAGGCAAGACTCCTGCACGAGGCCCCCACTCCAGTTCCTAACACTGTATTTCAATCTCCTCCTGCTATAACTGATTTTGGAAAGCAGCTGGCTTTGTTCTGCAATGCCAGTACGAACGCAGACTTGCATTTGCACCCTTTACAGATGTTGTTTGCGCACAGGTGACGTGCCATGAGATGCCTGCGGATGTGACAAAAGCAGGAGGAGGACAACTCAGACCCCCCCAAGGCAGCAGATGCTCTGGCTCACTGCACAATCCCCATCTCATGTGTCCAGCCTGTTCTGCCTCCTAGTTGGGGGTTTGCTTCTCAGAAATGCCAAAAAGTCACTCACTATTAAAAAAAAAACAAACACGTTCATTTTCAGCAGCATCCAATGTCAACACATTGGCCTTAAGCTCTGCCACAGAAACTTCTCGCGACACAGGACCAGACATAAAGCATCCTGCTCTCCTGTGACTGCCTGGCCTATTTTGGTAGCAGGCGGGTTTGGGGAGAGGATGTCTTGCACTCCTGTATGCATGGAATGCAGACGCAACACAGAAGCCTGTGGTCTGTAGGTGCCATCTTAGGATTTCTGGAAACACAGTTTGTATCTTGGTTTCTGAAATCACTGACAGAAAGTGAGCAACAGCCTGGTTGAAGCATTGAAATGTTGGGAGAAGAAAGGGAGGTAAGTGCCAGGTGCTGTGGGGGAGAAGAGCCTGGGCACCTGGGCTAACAGAGAAGGAGGTCTCTGGGGTGAGAAGGGTCGGAGGTCAGGACAGTGTACACAGCAGCAGAAGCCCTGGAGCACCACAAGTCAGGGCCTATGATCAGGGACTGGAAAAAAAAAAATCAGTAAGTATTTCTGGGCAGAGTTAGGAGCTACTCAAAAAACCCTTCTTTGCACCCCACAACCTGCAAAACCCAGGGTCTCCTCCAATCAGCCCCAAGGTCCCAAAGACTGTAAATCCCCTCCAGATGCCTTGTACCTCCTCCAACACTTAGCCTACCCCAGGGAAAGGAGAATTTGAGCTCCCACTCTGTCTGCTTGTTTGCCGTCCCTCTCTCTTCAAAGAGAATCCCACATTTCTGATCGTCAAACACAACATGCAAATACAGAAAGAATGAAAGGAAGGAGTGGGCAGGCAGGCGGGCTGGTGGCAGATAGCACAGGAGCCGCCACTGAGCGCAGCCGGTTCACGCTTCATTAGCGTCCTCTCTCACCAAGCTGCGAGCACAGTCTTTCAGTCTGGCTACACACAGACAGAGAGGGAGGGAAGGATGCAAGGATGCACATTTTCCATGTGGAGCGCATCTCCCACCTTCCGAAACCTGGCTAACCCCCACTGAGGCTTCCATGGGCTCAAAGGTGCACACTTCTGCTCCAGCATCTCCTGTACTAGTTAAATATACCTTCAGGCAAACGTCAAGAGTGAGCCCAGTTTGAAACTTATTGTGTTGTCAAGATGACAAGTGCTCTGCCAGGCTGTTAGTCTCTGCTGCCCTTCCCGTGTCTGTTCCCCCTCCCTTTCTGCTCATTAGAAGCTCCCTTGATAAACCAAGGCTCCGTGTTGTTGGTTTGGTTTTTTTTTTTAATCATTTAAATGTTGTCTTAGCTTCAAAACATCAACAGCTGTGGGACAGAAACAAGAAGGATGCTTTCCCCTCTGATACAGACGGAGATTCAGGCCACTGCACTGCAGCGAGGTGGGCTGGTAGACAGGGCAGAGCCCCAGTGTGTTGTTGTCACAAGGCAGTAAGCAGGGGCCCAGCCTGTGGTATGGCTGCTGCCGGTTCATCCCAGCCTGGAGATCCTGCCGAGGGAGCAAGGGAGCCAGCCAGCACACCCTGCTGCAGCCTCACCTCCCCCAGCTCTCCCCATTCTCACCTCCAATATGATCTTCAAAGGGCCCCACTTCTGTCCTCCACGTGATGGCCTTCACAGGCAACCCAAACCCATGTTTACATGAAGCCAGAGCCACGGATGGATCCTGAGTCTGGATAACACTCCTCAGCATCAACAGCGCAAAGCAAAAAGTCCTGACAAAGGAGCCCAGGAGCCAAGCAGGAATCGTAGAATCATTTAGGTTGACTTTTAAGATCACCAAGTCCATCCATCTACCTAACACTGCCAAGTCCACCAGACTTACAGGGGCGCAGGCAGGGCCAGGCTGAACATCAGACATCTGGAAGTCCAAAACACAGGCTATGGGCAGAGCCCAGCAGCCAACCGCTCAGTCGTGGGTCTGCAGCGACCCACAGGACAATCTGTCTTGCTGTCATGAATGCTTCCCCCTACATCTACCTTCAGTAAAGTCTGCTTGCGGCACGTTCCTACCACGTGACCTTGCCAAACCTCAGGGCAAGGGGGAGCAGACCCTCACCCCTTCCTCCAGCGATGGCATGGGACCTCCCTCACAGGGAGAGGCACTGTGGGTTGACTCTGGACTTGGCTCTCTGCAGGACAGACAGAAGGGGAAGATCAATGATTTGGCACATGGCTTTCTCCTTCCTGGCCTGCTTCTCTAGTCCCGGTGCCTCCGTATCCTTGGATTTCTGCTCCCGGTTGCTGGATCCTTTAAGCATATCAGTTAAGGATGGAGTCAACCAGTTTTAAGAAGCACAAACCAAACTCCCCTTGAAAACAAGCTGGTGCACTGAACTTTCCTACAGGCCTTTACTATTGCATCCTCCTGCCCGAGTTCCTCCAGGCAATAAAATAATAACTCTCTTGCCCCTTTAGATGTGCTGAAAAGTATCTTGACTAGCAGCCCGAGCTCCTGGAAGAGCTTGCTTTAAGTCTTGTCCAAGCCACTGAATCAAAACAGTTTGAGAGGGGAGATGAATTAACCATTCTCCTCTGCCTGCAAACAAAGGCCTGGGGGTGAGGGATAGAGCCATCTGAAACAGAAGGAATCCACAAGACTGTCAGATGCTCTTCTTGCCATAATTTACCCTTCCCATCAAGCCATACTCCACAGTTAAAGCTTTCAGTTTTCACTTCTACCCTGGCCTCCTCAAGAAGAGAGGTTTATACAGCTGTGCAATGTGCCTCTCCACCTGCTTCCCCAACACATGCTCCCCATCAGTTCCGGGACCAGCTGGTGAAGGCAGAGGTATTGCAACAAGGACAACAAGTGGTCAGAGGAGAGATTCTGCCACTCAGAGTACTCTTTGCTGAGCAGTATGCTGGCTCCAATGGTCTCAAATGTCTCCAAGCAGCAGCAAGTCCTGCAGCTGGGGCAGAACAGCCATGGGAGTTTGCATGCCTCACCTGGGCTCTCCCCATGTGGTCAATCCATTCTCCGGGGCTGGCTCCCATTCCTTCTGAGGGCACACACAGCATCTGGCACAACAGGTCCCTAGCCTGAGCAGGGGCTTCTTAGTACCACTGACAAATAAATAACCGCTATTAGCTCCTCTAAGCGAGCATTCCCATCTTCTAATAAACATCGTAAAAAAGGAGAAATGAGACTTAATTCACTTTTATTGTCACAACTGACATGTTGCAAGATCTTAATTGGACTGAAAAGAGTTTCCAGTAAGGAGATGCTGCTTAACTTACTCATTAGCAGCAGTCTGACAGAGATGGATGCTCCAGTCGTAGAAGGAGGTGAAAAGGAACAACAGATCCCACCCTGCTCGTGCCCCCAGACACCGCACATCCCTCAGATAGTCTCAGGAAGGGACTCACTTTGAAGAATCTCCTCTTTAATGCAGACACACAGCAGCCAGTGTAGCACACACCCATTCAAACATCTGTCCTGTGTTCCCCTCCACCAATCTGCATCAGTCAATAACAATCCCAAAAAGGCAGCTGTGGGTAGCAAGGCTCAAATTGAAAATATTGAGCCCTTCGCAATTCCCATTCCTGTGCACTACTTACAGGATACTCAAAGGCCCCTGAGCAACATGGGCTCTTCGCAGGCTGTGCTTCAACCTCTTCTCCAGCACCATTTCCACTCTGGGGTCCTCTCAAGGTCTTAGGAAGGAAGACAAGGAGTGTAGCTCCTAACCTTTCTCCCAGAAAACAGGGACAGCTTTGCCTCACGTTTAAAAAAAATAAATCAAGCCATGGACCAAGTCAGATAAAACTTCATGCCCACAAGGCAAACTTTCCAGTAAATTCTGAAACACAGGGAGCTGGAATGGAAAACGTTGTGTAGTTGTCACTGTCACCCCAGCATCAGCAGCACCCAAGCACCTCAGACATGGACAGACAGACAGCTTTGTGCCAGCTGTTCAACACAGCAGGTCTGGAGCAGCTCCCGGCTGGTTTACTCCAGCTCTCTCTGTCCCAATGCAGACAAATTTAGTTTTCTGCGCCCGCTGCCGGGGGAAAAGTAGGGAGGGGGAGCTGACATCTTTCAAATGAGACCTTAAAAATAAGCTGTCTGCACGTCTGGACATTGAAGAATCCCAGGCAGAGCTCCGTCTGGGTAAGAGAGCTTGCTCCAGCACCCGAACCAGGTTGCACCCTAGCCAGGCTGCTACCCACACAGAAACAGCTGCACTTCAGTAGCATAACAATCCTTGATCATAGCGCAATTGTCATGACTAGCATTTCTTGCTGTGCCACAGATGCTCTGGGTGTGCCACCATGCTATGTGCTGCATACATGTGCAACGACAGTCCCTGCTCTTCATTTCTCAAGGTCTTCAGAGAGATCTGGAGTACAAGGGGCCAGAGCAGAGCCAGGAATAAAAGTCCAGATGGCCCATCTTCCATAGCTGTGACCCACTCCAGTCACTAGCCCGGCTTCCCTTCCAACAAGACGCTTGCTTTCCCTGGGGCTGAAAGCTGCTCTGTAAAGGCAAGGAAGCATTCGATAAAGAAAATAACAGGATGAATAAAACCATGTATTTGTACAAAAAAGCTTTTGCTCTGATCTTTAGTGCTGCAGTACGTTTTGACCTACTATTGCAAGACATAGCTACATCTTCCCTCTCTCCAAATGTGACAGAAGGCAAAAAGGAAGCCGCGGCTGATGCCGCAGAGCCCTGTGCTGGGATTCCAGCTGACAAACAGCATCAGCAGAGCTGCCCACGCACACACAGATTAAAACCCACACCCTCCACTCTCCTGTCACCTGCAGGAGGAAGTGCACACATACATACATACATATATACATACATATGGGTCTGATTCTCCACCCAGACACTTGGTGAAATACCAGCAGCCTCCAACAGGTTTGGGCACGAGCAGAAACACACCCACGATATATATTTCCTAATGAAGGCTGACATTTACCAGCTACCACAGATTCTGCATTACCAAGAATAAAACTTACAGGCAGAACCATCTCTGCTTGGACAGGATTGTTTTCTGGTAGCAAGCCGGCAGGGTGGAGGTGGGGGCAGGCTCCAAACAGTCCCAGTAGCGATGTCGTGCAGAAAACGCAGGGACCGCACAGCTGCCCAACACATATGAGGAGCTGAGGCTGATTTTGCAAGTGGCATCTGCTCTTGTGTGGCATCCAAGGGGAGGATCAATGACTCTAAGTGGCCTTCCTCATGCAGCCTCTCCAGGCTGTCTGGCTACCAGCAACCCTGTTGGCTTATCAGCTCTGTGTTGATACAGAGGGAAGAGGGCCACTTAGCACCACTATCAGAGGCTCACAGAGTGATTAAGACCCCAAAAAACACTAACAAACTGCTGGGATCTCACCCAGGACAGGATTTCAACTCAGAGGTTTGTTCCAGAGAGCTCCTCTTCAGCATGGGCAAGCCCTGAACCACACACAAACTAAGTGCATTTTGCAATGGACTCCACACTCTCGCTGGACATGCCTCATCTGATTTACTATCGCTGCCAAGGAAGATGGATGTACTTCCAAGTCATTGTGAGAGTGTTCACATGGGGTTTTGCCACAAGCTTTTGTTAAGCCAGGGCAGGACTTGCACACTGAAGAGCACTTCCCTCAAGAGGCATCAAGCCCACAGCGAGCAGTGGCCTTGCTCCATCACAGCGTGGGTTGCTCACAAGGTATCTCACTCCTGCCTAAATCTAGTGATGATCCTGCTTGGAGCTGGTCACCCACCTTTCACAGATGACACAGTGACAGAAGACAAGGAGATGACAAGTAAAAGAGGTCAGTGCTCCAAATTGTTCTTTTAAACTTCAAGCCTATCTTGGCATGCAGGGTGCGTGGCAGTGAGTTTATTTTTCAGCAAACGAGTTTCCATTCTTGCAATCAACTCAGAGGCAATAAGAGGTGTGTTTCAACATGGCATAAATCTGCCAGCAGCATATCGAGGCTTCGGAATAGCAAGGGCATAGACAATTGTCCGGTGGAAAAGAAAAAAGAGGTCAGAGCAGTAACTCTTGCAGTATTTGTTCCACAAACAGAGAAGGTTTACACAGCTTTTCTGGGCAATTATTGGGCAGGAAATAAATCTCAACAGAAACTCATCTTCTTCTCCCGCTTTGCAGCTGAATCTCTTTGCTTCACGCCCCTAGCAATGTCCCCAAAATGCTTTGCAACAAGATGTCAGTTACACAACCCAAGGCTGTGCCCCAAGAGCCAGTGGAGAACTGTATTAAATTTAATAGCATTGCTCCAGGTAATCTACGACCGCTTATAATCAATTGTCCATGCCCGCTGCAGCATGACTATAGCCGTCTTCCCAGGGCTGCAGGTGCAGGACTGGCAGAGAAAGTGCCTGCGTAGGCTGGAGACAAGAGTGAGCTCTTGCACGGCCTTGAGCACATGGAGAGGCTGGGAGGCAGCTCCCGTAAAGCTAGGGTTGAAGGTCTCTCGGTGGATCGGAGAACCCAGGCATGAGCACGCTGACTCCAAAGAGACTGTTATGCATGCCAGGGGGAAAAACAGGAAGGAGGAGCCACTCTCTCCCCTTTGGCATCAATTCAATGAGGCAAGAAAAGGATCACTGTCTCTGTTTCATGCAGCGGGAAGCAAAACACAGGGAGACAGGAAGAATTTCTCCTCTGCTGTGGCAGAGCTAGGAAATGATAAGCAACTCCTGCACCCCCTGACACCCCATACCCACTCCACGCGCTGTGGCACCAGCATTGTTCCACTGCTCAGGACTGGCTCCAGGGTCCTCCGCAGCACTGGTGAAGAGAAGCATGAGTGGCCCCGGGCGAGGAGCCCAGTCTGGGAGACTTAGGCCAGCCAGGCAGACGGGAGAGGGAAGGGATGGAGAGGAAGGGGAGAGCTTCAGGAGCAGGGCTGGCTACTCCCAGCCTTGCCACGTGGGTAGGACACGCTGTTGCACATATCTCAATGCTTCCCTCAGTGGAAGCGGCAGGAATTAGCTCAAACCACCACTAAAAGCCGAAGAAGAGGTGGCCCCAGATCCCAGGTCAGCTGTTATCACCACGCCAGCCAAGTTCAAGCAAGATCTGGGTCTAGCCTTTATTTCTGGTCCACAAAACAGACCTAGTCCTCCCAAGATGAGGGTATACTTGGATTCATAAAACTCTGAGGAGCCACAACATGTACAAAGGAGTCGCCTGATCTCTTGCTCAGACCTTTGCTGAATATGGTGCTTGGATGCCACCCTGCTCGGCTCTTCTGCAGACCTTGGCAAGGGGCTGTATTTTCTTGCCAGCTCCCAGGAGTTACAGGATGCCAGTGTACATGTGCTGCATTTCAGTGCCCAAAGGCAGGAAGACATTCCAGGCTCACCAAGTCTTCCTCTCCTTTTCTTGACCACAGGCGGGTTGAGCCTCTGATGGTTAGGAGAAGCCCAGTGAGCTCAGTCCCCTGGGAGCTGCACGGACTCCAGGGAAAGGCCAAAGGCACACAGCAGCTGGCTCCTCAGGCAACCCATCACCTGGACTGCTTTTGGAGGGCCCTGCAGTGCAAGCAAGAAACATTTTCCTTGAACCAAGGCTGTCCGTGCAGCCAGTGAGGGTCAGAAGCCTTCTGGTAGGCCTCCAAGCCTCTGTCCATCCTTTCTCCCTTTACACTAATGAACAAAGAAACTACCTGGCACACTGGCATGCAGCAGAGATGATAAACACGGGCACAGCCTCTGAGACGTAGTCTCCACCCAGCATCATAGCAGAAGACCTGGGAAAGGCAGAGGGTATTGAGCCCAGCATCCACATCACTCAGGCACTGAACAAAGATAGGTGCAGGGAGGAGGTAGGAAGTGACGGCTCTGCATGTGCAGGAGCAATTACAGTCCTCTCTCCAGCAACATTTTCCTTCCCTAACCTCCCAGCTCTTCTTCAGACCTATTTCCACACACGCGCCCTCCACACATGCACCCTCTGCACACACTGACTGCATCAGAGGGAGTCGACTCCTCCGCCTGCGTCCTCAAGCACATGTGGGAAACAAGCCAAGCATCAACAACACCAAGCCCTTTACCAGCAGCTCCCAGTCACAGTAAGGGACTCCCATCACGTCCAAAAATCTTGGTGCCCCCTCGGATCAAGGGACAGTTGTCTGAGCAATCAAGCCTGAGCCAATTTCTTCACACTGAGGGGAAGGACAGCCAGAAAACTGCTGTCCAGACTGCTAAAACCACTGGTCCCCTAAGGTCGCAGAGCCACTTTCACTGAGGAAGCGATAAGAGACAGCAGGGTACTAAGCTGTCCACTTCAGCCCAGCGTAAATCTCAGAGCTTCTCCAAAGCTCTGCACGAAAAGGAACATTACAGCTTGCCTGAAAAGCAGCTGCTGGTGTCCTGAACAGAAACATTGCCACCTAGAGGCCCCTTGCCTTGTTTGTGGAAAGGCTTAGGAAAACTTGGGAGGAATTTCCCCCTTCATCAGGCACCTGTGTGGAAGAGAGCTGTCAGCAGGGACAGGGAACCTGAGGTTTAGGAGTGCAGGATGGGCCAGACTTCAAGAGATTTCAATCGACGTTGGACAGAGAGCTTTAAGGGATGTTGCAACACTTGGGTCTGTCTTTTCTCCTTGGGAGAACTTGTCCAGAGCTTAGGCAACTGTTCCGCTGTTCCTCCTGCTTTGGTGTGTTTAAAGGCTTGCCTTGCCCTCAGCAACCCACTTGGAGACATGTGAGCTGGGGAATCTTCCCTACGCCCATGGGCAGACCATCCTAAGGTGACTGAGCTGTCCTTTGGGGAGACACCAGTGGACCCTAACTGGAGAGTCTGTGAAATGCAGACAGGTGTGAAAGTACCTGTTTCAGCTGTGGATCAAAAGCCCTCTCTGCACACAAAGAAGTGCCAACAACCCAGCAACAACCTCCGTAAATGTAGTCTCAGATCCCAGCAGTTCTCACTTTGGACCAGGCCCTGCTCCACAGCAGAGACATTCTCCAGAAGCTTTTTTGGCCCACACTCCTCTACAAGTTAACAGCCCCTCACACACTGCTCTGGCTCCATCACACGTGACCAGAGGCACGTCAGGCCACATAGTGCCATATCAACCAGCACCTCCTGGTCAGCAGAGAGGCAGGTCCATCACAGAGGAGCATGGTTCAGGCAGCAAACAAGTGTCCCCTGCAGGACTGCACATTGAGTGCTGCAGGGATCACACCTACACCAAAAGCCCTGGCAATCTGAGCCCCAGGAAACCTAAAGGACAGCACAGGAGACTGGAGGGGGCTGAGCAAGGTCTGCAGGTGGTCATGCAGGCTGTCAGGGCAAAGAGCATGTAAGAACAGAGAAGGTGCTCCCTCTCAAGCCCTGAAGGGTGCCAAAGCAAGCACTAGGAAGAGGGAGAGCATGGCAGCCTCTGTCCTTTCCAATGACACATTAGCCAGCAGGCAAGACCCAGCGTTGCTCCTGTGGCTGAGATGGTGGCCCTAACAGCAGGGGCAAGCTGGACATGAAGCTGAGGGTCAGCAAGGCAAGGAAAGCAGAGGCCTGAGTAGACCACAAGGGAGAAGATACACCAGGGAATTCAGATGAGGTCAAAGGTAACGTTCTTGTTTCAGATAAACTGAGGCTGGCCTGTTGAAATCAGCTGGCTTGCACCAGCAAAGAACAGGAGCTGGAGCACAGCCTCCAAGCTGAAGAAAACTCTCAGCCCTACAGAGCAGCCTGCATGCAAGATGCAGATTTCTGCAGGCTGGCACTATGGCTTCTGGTCTTACCCTCCAAAATCCCCAGCAACACCAAGGGCTGTGCCACTAGGCAGACGTTGTCATGCCCAGAAAGGTGGCCTAGACACCCTTAACTCTGCCCCACAGCAAGTACACACCCCGCTGCGAACGACCACCGTGTGTAGGATGTGTGTGGGACACATCCTGGTGTTATCTCCCTCTTTTCAAGCTCACCTGGGAGTGCCCTTCTCACACA
This sequence comes from Chroicocephalus ridibundus, assembly GCF_963924245.1. Taxonomy (NCBI): domain Eukaryota; kingdom Metazoa; phylum Chordata; class Aves; order Charadriiformes; family Laridae; genus Chroicocephalus; species Chroicocephalus ridibundus. The sequence goes on along the minus strand of NC_086291.1, from coordinate 34,777,986 downwards.
CCATCTGCAACTTCAAGCACGTCCTCAAATCCAGACCAGTGCTTAGTCAAGAAGCTTTTGTCAGCAAAGATTAATTTCTGCAGTTTGCAGCTTTCTACCTGAGCTACCTCGGAGCTTGAGCTGTCTGGGGAGGAAGAGAAAAGATAATAAAATCCCCTGAATGTGTTGATCAGAAAGAAAGTCTGGTCAGGTGTCCCGCGGTCTTCTCACATTTTTAAACTGGTGAATCACTGGAACTACTAAAGAAAAGAAAAAACCGCCCACCCCTGAGCCGAGGAAATCTCATCTGGGAAGGTGAGAGACTAGAAAAAACACATTTGAGCACAGGTTTTGAAAAGAAACCACTCTTCAGTCTTAATTAAGGCTGGTCCAGGCCAGGCAGCCATTAAGGTGCTTGTGCCGGGAGCCGCAGTTATTACCCACTAATGGATGAGTAAGAAGACACCCCAGGATTAAAGCTACCAGCGCCTCTGAGGACCGACAGCTGCTTCCTGGCAGCTTATTCTTCCTCTCCTCTGTGGTCAGCAGGTTGGTGATGGATGTCTGAGTCCCAACCCTCCTCTCCCACAGCACATCATTTGATTTGCCGCAGACCTGGGGCTAGAGGTCCCCGGCAGCGCTCTGCATGCCAGAAGAGGTCACCGTCTCTTTGAATAACATCCTCTTGGAGTGCCAAGAAGTGACATCAAGCTTTGCCCCTTGCCACCCCCTTGGCATCACAAGGACGCTAGTCAGAGTAGGGGTTAGAGGAGGCGTGTTCCCTGCCGTCTCTGGCTGCCCATGCATGATTTATACCTGCTGTGTCAGACAGACATTTACATACGTTGGCGTGATTGCACATGCTGCCTCTCAGCAGCGGTGGCACGGCTTACGGAGACAGCTGGTAAGACTAGTCTGCACCATGCCAACCCAAGACCTCCTCCATCCCAGTCTCCACAGAGGAGAGCTAATCCCCTGTACCCTGGCAGCGATGCTAGGCTTGCCTGGGGTAGATTACTGTTCACACGCAGGAGATGTTAGATGTTTGCAACACAAGATCATCTCCTGGGATGCTGCTCTGCAACGGACCATGTTGAACAACCCGAATTGCTCAAAAGATTTGATGCTGAGATCCTGAGACAACGTGAGAGCCAGCAACATGCCAGCACAAGGGACACAGCCAGGATGCAGATCTCACGGAAGGCATTCCCTCCCGGCACCCCTTTCTCAAACTTCACTCCCTGCCCCAGTACAGGCTTGCAAGTCTGCCTTCTGCTGCCTAACCCTGCTTTGACAGGAACAGCCGCTCCACAGATCAGCAGATCAGACAAACAAGCAAAGGCACGTGGCTCACAGAGCTGGGGAGGAACAGCCAAAACACATAAGAGACAGACCCAGCCACAGGGAGAGAGCAGAGGGAGTCAGCACGGTGAAACGGCATGGGTCCGCAGAGCAAGGACCCCTGGCCATCCCAGGATGTGGCTGGGAAGCTCTCCTTCTCCCAGCATTTCAAGTTACTAAGTGGTCTTACTTTAAAGCAACCCTGAACATCTCCTAGCAGGACAGGGTCTACGGCCATATTTTCTCCTTCCCACCCAAACCCCACCTTCGCCAGTGCTCACCAGCCCAGACACGAACACACGTGAACAGCCACCTACAAATATCACAGACTGCTCTGGAGTGAGTTAATATTTACGGTGGCATCTCTGCTGCCCTCTCTAGCTGGCAGGACTCAGGGGTGACAGGGGTGTTGAGGGCATCACTGCAAGTCACTCAACCTGAAATTGCAAATATTGTCCCACCACTGGGGTCACTCACCACAAGATCTTCCATCATCGTGGCCAGCTGGGACCATCAGTAATTTTTCAGCTGCAAAGTCAGCATTCAGACAGGGCTGGTGCTGCTCTCCCAGCCACAAACTGTGTATTTAAAAACCAAAGCACAGGTAGAGAAGCACCAGGGGGGTGGCAAGGAGGGAGATGTTCATTTGTCCTTGGCAGAACAGCATCGCGGCACCAGCAAACGCTTGGCTTTGAGGGCAGAGGAAAGCACTGGCAGCTACAAATTACTAATCAATGTCGGGTAACAACAACAGCAGCTAATAATGAAGGGCTGATCAGCTTACTACAGCAGTAATTATTCCTGACACCAGCCCTCAGAAGGAGCATCCAGGCTTAGCACGCTGTCTACCATGATGATAACCCAAGATAACTAGAGAAATTTTGTGCTGGAGAAAAGGGGGGGGAGGAAAAAACCCTCAGCAATTAGCAAGACTTGTGGTGCTAATTACACTGCGAGTGGTGTGCAGGCTTTTTCTGAGCTAACTTGAGCCTTCCCCACAACACCAAGGAGGGATGTGAAGTGCCAGCACACCTTTCACAAAGCAGCAGTGACAAACGGTTCTGGCAGCTGGTTATTTTTGAGAACAACACAACTCACTGCTGCTGACACTGAACCTGGCGCCAGATCTTTGCCATTGCAATTGCCTGGGGAAAAGCGCTCACCTCCATAGCACAGAAACGGCTTGGCTCTTTTCCAAATCACCAGGTGGTACTGAATCCACCTAATCTGGGTACAGGATCAATTCAGGCTGTGAGGCTTTTGGGACAAAACACAGCCAGTGTAAATTAGAAATCTTAATTTACTAATGTGCCCGAGGTGCGTACCACGCTGCCTTCACCCACGGCTACTCAGGACCCTGGGGCCACAACACTCTGGAGCGCTGCACAAAGCCCTGACACAAAGATCCCCATCCCTTCCAGCACAACTATTGGTCCTCCTGATGAAGAAAGTTGCCGTCAGTATCCGTTCACCAACAGAGGAAGAATTATTGCACCCGACAGGGGTAGCAGCATGAATGTGTGAACACATGCATGCTTCCCCCATGCACCTCTTACTGCTGGAATAGGTGAGAAAAAAATATAACAACCCCAAAGGCTTGCAATCGCACATGCCTCCTCACCCACTTCTCTCCCAAGCAGGCGTAATTAAGCACACCATTTTCTCGCACCCTTCATTCAGGAGGCTGCCAAATTGCTCTCTCAGCAACGGTATGTATTTTATAGACCTGAGCTTTGCAGGAAGGCAGCTGCTTCGGGGTGTGGGTCACTGCAGTAGCCAGCACACACAGACATAAGTTCTGCGAGTCCAGAGATGAATGAAGAGGTTTCAGCATTTCTCTGCACAGATCAATGCGGTTACAGCAGCAGCAAGAGGACTCTAGCCACTTCAGACCCCATCCTCCCAGGCTCTTCCCTCTGCTCCAAGGTTCGGAGGCTTTGGCACCTTACAGGGAATGGGGGCTTTACCTCGTCCACGGGGTCTTTGCAGAGCACCATGCAACCCACCAGGCACGTGAACCAGACATTTCACCAGCCTGGCAAGATCCAGCAATTCAAGAGACATCAGAGGTGCCCATCGGCTCTGTGTTCATGGCCTAAAAAACTTCCCAACACATCCCAAATGTGAGTTCTGCCACTCTCCCTCCCTGCAAGAGTGCCCCGTGCCAGCCTGCCTCCCCCCAGCCCGCTTGCAATGCAGTGATACAGCCCAATCCTATTACAGGGCAGCATCAGGGGGACACAGCAACCAGCCCTTGCGCAAACAAAATCCTATTACAATGGAGATCCTGATTCCAGCCTTTATTTACAGAAATTATTATTACAAGGGACCCTGAGGGAAATCACGGTTCTGGGCTTTATATACTGAATTCAGCATTGCTAGGGAAGAAGCCTTGTAACGCTTTGAGACACACTAAGATGCAACTACCTCCGAGTGGTATGTCATGGAGTGGGGAAGGAAAAGGAAAAAAAACTGACCATAGACTAAGCCATGACAGGAGAAGAGAAAGGGAATGGCATCCATATTTCTTGTCAGCCAGCCTAAGGTAATTTCCATCTGCAAGGTGCACTAAACCCTTTGTACCACTCAATTAAATTATGGCCGACGTAAGCACAGATGGTTGTTCTGCCAAAAAAGCAGTCCAGTCTCAGCATCCTCCACAGGGTGAACGACTGTGGCCCAGTAGGGGCACGTGGGCAGCCCAAGGAGGGCTAGGAAGATGCTGCAGGGCTGAAGCTGTTTGGAGCTGCCGCCACATGCGATATCGTAAGCAGTGCCGGCACTGACACCGAATGCTGGGCTGAAGCATCTGCTTTCAGCTGAGAGAATACAGATGAGGAAGTGGAGCAAAGTCCCGTTGCATCCTCCTGAGATGCCACGTTTGGATGTGCAGGGAAAAATCAAGGCATCAAGCACCGTGGGACATCTTCCTGCCTGCAACTCATGCATAGCCCAGCAACACCTGAGCTCCAACACAGTCCAGCGGTCAGAGCGTTCCCCTGTCGCATACCTTGACTGGTTGATACGAGCAAAGAGGGAAGGATTTTGATGTCTGATAAGGAACAGAAGAGAGGTCTTCTTGGAGCAGATCAGCCTGTCAGATGCACGATGTTCAGGCATACTGCAAGCGAGGAGGAGGAGGCAGCATCTGACCTTATGCAGATCTACAGGAATGGCTCTTAAAATTTGTCAGTGCGAAGCAAACAAGGCATCAGGGGAGAAGGGGAAGGGATCTGTACAGTGAGGTCCCACAACACTGCAGCATAGGTACCGTAGCACTGTCAGGGTTATAAATCAGAGAGCTGTCACCAGACTGATCGTATGGACCACACCAGGCACCAGCAGAGTGACATACACCCACTACAGAGAGACCTTCTCCAGCAGAAAGGTCTCCTTCACCCTGCAGGTGCTCGGAATAAACAACTTATCATCACTTTGCTGGTACAGAGACAGAAATTTTGACCTTAATGCCAGTTAAGCAGGCCAAGGATGCTCTGACAGTGCCCAACCTGTACACATTTTCAAAAGATGTTTCTTCTGTTGTTCCTATCGACCTGTACCTAGAAATTAGGCATTCCACTTGAAAATATCTCCCCAAGGTGAAGGGCCAAGGGAGGTGTACATCAGAGAAAGGCAAATCCTAGCAGATAACAGAAAAGTCCCACCAGCTGAGACCAACGGGTAACCATGGCAGCTCTGCAGGAGAGAATCAGGAGAAGTGGTGTTGCTCAGGGACAGCTCAGGTGTGACTGGTGTGTCACAGAGGGGACATCAGCATGGGGTGCCATCTCAAACATTGAGCCGGACTTACATAAATTGAGGCTGGAACCAAACTGTTCCTCCTTTGTGTCCTCAGTCAACTCTTATCTCCTGCTGCTGCCTCCACCAGGAAGGGAGGCCATGGTCTTCCTCACCTCTATGGACTGCAGCCAACGCAGCAGCCCTGACAATGCAGGGCAACAGAGGTGCTGGTCCCCGCAAAGCTGTTTGCCAGCATTTCAAGGTGAATCTGAGGACGCTGCTGCTTTCTTAAGTGTTAAGAACATGCTTCGCTCTGGCTTTTCATCTCAAGCAACACACAGCACGCCAAGGGCTGCTTGCCAAAAGCAAACATCACACGCAGGACGAAAAGCATCACCCCTGGGAAATCTGCATCCGAGGAAGGCTGGAAACCTCCTCCCCCCACGCAACTGACAGAAGAGCAAGGTTATTTGAATCCCTCCCCTACCAAGACAGTCTCTTTCAATTTGTTCAGTGGACAGATTTCACACCTCACCTGCAGAATGACTGTTTCCTGAAGGAGGAAGAACCATGGAAAAGTCTGAGCACAGTATAAAGCCAAACGTTGATCATGTCTCTTGGTTTTTACTGCTTCTGCCCCACTGAAGCAGGTTAGCAGCAATATTTCAAAGAAACCAACAATATTGGTAGTGTCTGAGCCACAAGCCAGGAACTGTAAACTGGAAGGAACAACATAGCTTTCTTCACGAACCAGTCTTGTTTCTTCTCTTTTCACAGCACAATTGGAGGCGAAACTCACACTCCAATACAGTGCTGGGGATGAGTCATCTTTGCTGCTGTCAGCTGGAACGATAAGGATGAAATTGCATCACTTATCAGTAATGAGCCAGCAGGGAGGTGGCTGCAGGACCCTCGAGATGGGCTGAGGTTTGCATTATGAAACTGAGCTCAAAACAGAGATGCTCTCAAAAGCCCGAATCTTTTGCCCAATTCCTATGCAAGCTCAGCATTTCTTCAAAGCCTAAAACCAAGTCAAACATCTGCTCGCAGAGACAGTAACTGCTTCTTGCACCTACCTACGGAACAGAAAAACTTTTGGGGGGCTCAATGACAATTTTATCACCAAACTGTGGCAAGTTCTTAATGTTTTCAAGTTGTGAGTCCTGCAGGGTCAATGTAGGTGGACTCACAGATGTCTCTGACTAATCACACCCAGCTCTTGGCTGTCTGCCTGGTTAAAGATCTGGATTACTTCAAGGGAAGCTGACCCTGATTTAAAGCCAAGCCTGCATTTTCCAGCTTCACATTGCAGCTGCTAGGCTCTACCTTACATACCTTCTTTTTGACATGGCTGTTTCCTCTCCCTCTTTTGGCCTGCCACCAAGAAGCAGGACCATTGGCAGGGTCTCATAATTGACAGCAAACCAGTCTGATACATTAAACAGCTGAGTAACTAAAACCACTGCTTAAAATTACTTGCAGCAGAACATCAGTCCTTTGGGGACCTCTCCCTAAGCCACCCACATTAGTATTTATTAATACTAATACCTAATAATACTAATATTAATACCTTTCCACTCACACACTTCGCACTCAGGATACAAGAACAGGCAGCCCATTGCAGAGAAAGAGCCACCCAACATACTGGAGAAGACGTTTGAAGAGCTCCTCCCCAGCTCCAAAAGCAGCCCCTGATGTAGCCCCCTTGGCCTGCAAGACAGATGCCCATGTTCCTATGGCATGTTTAACCCTGAAAAGTTATGGCTCACCAGCATTTTCCTCCTGTAATTTGAAACGTAACAAGCTGCGTAATGCCAGCCCAGGCTCAGTGATTCACAATAGAGTGGGCATGCGAGAGATCACCTCTTACCTAAATATATATAATTTTGGCTGACAGCTATAATGGACATCAGAGCCTTGCTCTCCATGGGAGATGCAGGCAGAGATCACCTCCACAGGATCAGCTATCTGACCAGAATATAAAGGCAGCCGTTGGCACTGAGACTGTTGCTTCAGGGACTGAGAGCTGAAAACGGCAGTTGCCTTCCCAAACAGCAAAGTAAAGCAGATAAAGGAGCTGTAGGTTTATTTGATGATTTAATCAATAAGATAATTATATTAATTCAATAGTTTGATACAAAGCCACTTCCTTTCTGTTTGATTTAACTGCATTTCAGAATTTTCATGGCTTAGTTGATCAAATACATAAAATAGCACATTTGTGATAATTAATTAATCAGATATATTTTCCTTAACTATGAATTGCATGAGATCCAGAGGCAGAAAGTGCAATCACCCAGTGACCACATAACGACAGCCCATAGATTTGCAACTACAGTCATCACGCAACCCACTAACAGTGCCAGAATTCATCTAAAAGGCAGGACAACCATACCACGAGGGGACCTGTCAGAGACCAGAGATGGTGGTGCATCCACATCCTTTAAGTGCGTGCACCTACGCTTAATACAGAGGGGTCCAACCTCTTTTAGTGACGGAGTAAAAAGGACTAGTATCAGGCATATAGTTATCTTCCATTTACAGGGAAAAGGAGTAAAGCATCTTCCTTCAGAAGGGTGGAAGAGTAGGAGTGCATTTTTTAGCCTTGTTCCCGAGGGAAACACCAGAGAGAGAAGCCAGTCAGCACCACCACCACTCCTGCCCAAAGGCACAGTTAACGTGGTGAGCTCAATCCTCAGTAGAAATGCCCCAGGCATAAGAGGCTGAAAAGGCACAGTAGGAATCTCTACCTAGTTAGACTGCAGGGAATCCCTCCACGAGGCAGGGAGCAGATATCAGTCGCTCTCGCAGAGGTACTTCTCATGTTGCTGGGCTCTCACATTTGAGAAAGCATCCTCCCGAGCTAGGGAGGTTGATGCTGTGTGCAATGATCCTTGAGCTTTTTGCCAAAAACCACACACACAACCCCCTCTGCCTGCAACTCTAGCCATACAGTAATTCCCAGTGTTGCCACAACCCGCTTTCAGGCTAATTCTCTTTTTTTCCTCCCCCTTTCTCCACTTGAAAGCTATCCAACCCCTGACACTGCCAGAAGAGATGCAGTAAAAGCAATCGCAGGTCAGCCTCCTTCAAACAATTCCAGGGTCTTCTTGCCAGGTTCCTCTCTGTGTAATACCATCCCTCCAGCAAGAAAGAAAAGCCTCTAAATTAAAAAGACCTGGACAGCAACCCACCAGCTCCCACTCCTGCCCTGATCAATGAAGCTTGCTAATTAAAAGCAGTTGACCTGAGCAATGAATGGCTTGGAGGAGATTAGCCTAAGGGAGAGAAGATTTAAGAATTAAATTACTTGACTGGTCTGTTTTATTTTACTTTACAACCCTAGTTTTTCCTCCTCCCACACGCAGGCAAATGGTGGTTTTGAGCACTCAGTCCCAATTTGTAAGTGCAAAGGAGCAGAGAACATGGTCCTCCTGTTTAATTCACTGTCAAACACCACCATCGCAGTACTTCGGGCTGTCAGAGCAGCTGCTCAGTCTAATCGCCAGGTGACAAGTGAAAAACAGCCGGGTGGCACCTAATTTCTCCATTTTGATTAACTAGTCCTCTGCACCCTGCCACATCAACAGGACTGTGAACAAACACACTTCAGACACTTGCTCTGACTCCACAGCCAGGGTCTCGCTGATGTATTTATCTCTGCCTGTAAACCCTGGGAGATTTATGCCCAGCAATCAAAAGGAGATGACCACCACCCAAAAGCAATAGTGCTTGGGTCAGGTCCCCATCATCTGGCCTGATCAGCAACTCACGGGTTTGAGTATCTCACTGCACAGGGCTGTAACGCAGATGGGAGGTCCTACGGCAAGCCGCCACATAGCAAACACGCCGCTTCTCACAGGATGCGCTGGAATAGCAAGGAAGCAAACAGGGGGCTGGGCTCTTTGGAAAGCTCTTCTATCTAATTTTCAGAGTTGCTTTGCCCTGCTCATGTCAGTATGAGCTGCAGGAGCTCAGTGCCTCTAGACACCCTGTTAACAGGAGGCAGAGGAGCAGAATGTAATACTTCCTGGCTTCAGGAGAATTGGCTAGAAATGTGGGGGGTTTTCCCCCCCAATATGAGCAGAAATTCCAGTGCAAACATGAAATATGTTCTCCTTCAAACACCAGTATTGGAGGGCCTTCACCACAAAATAACTTTAAGGGGATTTGCCCAGAGCATATGCATTTGCACAGACAGAACGCACATTCTTGGGAGAAAAGAGCAGCTTCCTAACAAAACACTTGGGATTTTTTTTTGTATGTTCCACATGCAATCTTGGCATTCATTTTCTTTTAAAAAACCACTGCCTCGGAGTTGAAGGGGATAAAACCAAGAACAGGAGTCACAGCAATCCGGTTTGTATAACTTATTAATCCGCTGCCCTTTTTCCTCCTGCATCCCATTTCTTTCCTCATTCAAGACCCTTCCTTGCTTGGATGCCGCGAGACGCAGCCTTGCTGGGTGAGGAGCTCTCACACACCCAGGCCATGTGCTGTCTGCCACTGCAATGGTATACGTACTGCATGTTGCTTTCACTGGGTGCTGCTCCCTCCTGTCCCAGGCAGCCAAAAGAGACAGCAGGCTGTGCAGGCAGCCCAGAGCGGGGAGCCCCAGGTGGCTCACACACCATATCTCCCAGACTAGCATCTTCAGAGCTCCCTTCTCTGGTCACCGTGCCTTGTTCTTGCTTGTGCAGAATGAGCCATGCATCTGTGAGAGGATCTTAGCTCACACACAAGGCAAGATCGTGGCCCTCTACAATCCCTGCCCCACACCTGGAAACGAGAGCAGGCCTAGCTATTCTTTGCACAATCCTCTCAGCCGGGTACCAGGTCTCTTCTGTGCCCACACTTCAGTGGCTGCTCCAGTGGTTTGGAGACCGGGCCCTCCACCGCGATCCAAAGGCTTTCTACGCCCAGCAAGACTTGCAGGGAGAATTAATGGGTGCAGCAGCACCACAGCACAGTCATCAGCCAGTGTGGGCAGCACAGCCAGCCACAAGTGCTTACCTCCAACTCCTTATTGTATTTGTGGCCATCACACACAGGCACTTACCGAGAGCTGACAAACAGGGCTGCACTGGTCCTCAGCCTGATGCTGCAGCAAACCTGATGCAGCTCCAGCTTCCACCTGCTTGAGGGACACCAGACAAGAGCCAGTGGAGTGACCAGCTTCCTTTTTTGCACGTGAAGAGATTGCTTCTGGATAAAGTGCTATGGAGGTCCCTGTTGAGAAAGCAAGTCGTGGTGATGCACCTGGTTCTGTTCTCTCCCATTTCAGCTCTGGCATAGCTGCAGGGCCCAAAGGGTAATCCCCACACCTGTTGATACCAGATCTTCAGAGTCAATTCTGTATTCAGTCCCCCATCGTTATGCTCTCTTTTCACCTTCATACAGCTTGCAGCAACTTGCTTACGATTTTCCAACCAGCATAGCTTGGACACACCTGATACTGGACTGACCCTCAGAGCAAGACAATTTCTATTTCAGCTGCAATTCACAAACTAAAACAATGCTCTGTTGCTTCCTGCAGTCCCCTTAAACAAACTGATTGCAAGGTGACAAAAAAGGTGACTAGCATAGCATAGCTCCTCTTAAGAGGAGCTGGTCATGAATTAGGACCCTAAGCCACTACCACCAGAAAAAAACAAACAATGCGTCCTTGCAAATGCCAGCCAAAGGAAAAATAATTCAGCACCAGAAATCTAAGCACAGCCAAGCTGTATCTCAGTGAGGCAGTAATTCTTATTCCTCTTCACCAAGGAAAGCAGCACATAAGTGCACAGCAATAGACATGGAGTCAAACACACCATGCTGCAAAACCAGAGATATGTCTCAGAAGTGCCCTAGAGATGGCCACACAGTTTGTAGGGATCATCAAACCTACAGGGACACCGTGGCTCATGCATTGTTTAAGCTGCATAAACAAAGATGTCTGAGATGTTATAATACACTGTTACTCAGCCCTAATTCCCCAGAGCCACTGTGCTGTCCCTGAAGTAACCCCATCATTTTTATTACCAGGAGGGAGCCAACTGCAAACCCAACCACATTTCCTTCTGAAGGGAAGAAATTTCATCAGAGATGCAGCAAAACATCCTCATCTGCCATGTGAAGCAAGAGATTTCTTTAAAGAAATCTCCTCTCTCCAGCAACACCTCCCTCCTGCCCAAAGGCGAGAGAGAAGCACAGGAAGGCGTGAAGAGAAGCAATGCTGGATAGTCCATCAGGAGAGGGTGCCGAGACACAGTCCCTTCCAGCTACCTGGCTGAAATTCAAATGCTGGATTAGTCTCTCTGGCACACTGTTAATAGGAGGCAAAGGAGAGAAATGTAATGCTTCCTTCCGGCCTTTCAGATCTACGAACGCCTCCCAGGTAGCAGACAGCCTGGTCCATCAAAGGGAGACAAGAATCAGAAATGAGACCCATTTGTCACATAAAATTTCCAGGTAGAGGAACCAAGCTGAATTTGTATCAGGCAGAGAAGCTGTAATAACGCAGTAGCAGCGGGAACTCCAGTCAGGTGAAGGTCAGGGCTGCTTGGCATCCGTTACAGTCGTGGGCCACTCAGAAAACCAAAGAAGAGCAGAGGACGAACACTTCCCCTTGGCAAGCTTGCTCTCATCCAGCTGGATATGATGGGCTTTGAAGGTTGGAAACTCAGCAGGGCTGGCTGAAGTGAAATACAGAGGAAAATGGAGATATGAAAGTAGAAAAAAAAAGTTAATCTTCAAAAACAGAAAGTATTTTTGTTTATTTTCCTTTTGGTCACCAAGGCAGCTCCAGCTGTGACTTGCATCCTGGGCCTGAAAGGAAAACGCTAGCTGGAGCTCTTGAGAATTGGAGTCACTTAACGCGTCATCTTTGTACTGAGTTACAGCTCACATAAATGTGAGGGTGGCAAACCCTGAAGGTCCCATTTAGCCACGTAAAGGGAAAAGTGCTGCAAAAGACAGACCTTGATAAAACATGATCCAAGTGGGGACACATTCAGCATCCCCTGGGCTACGTGACAACTGTCCCAACAGCTCCAGGCAGGGTTTGGCGTTGGCTTCTGGCCAGATCCATTCAGCAGGTAAGAATAAGAGGTAAGCAAAGAGACTGACATTACACTGAGATTTGCATATATCCTATTTATCCTATCAAATCTCTGCAAAAACAGCGGTTTTCCACCTCCCCTCTTGGACACCTACAAGGATCAGCAGCTGGAAGCCCCTTACCACTGCCAATCCCAGCACCCAAGGACCTGCCATCTGTCTTGCCGCCTGCCTTTTGTACTGATTTGTCAAGTTTTTGCCCTGATTGCATGCCTCGGGCAGGCGACAGTTGCTTTGTGCAGGACTTAGAGGAGGGAAGTTTTACAGCTTGGCTGCTGCCACCACACAGATGTTACAGGCTGGGTCACGGCAAGGTGCTAAAGGCCTTCAGAAATGTTGCAAAGCATTAATTATGTTCCCGCATCTGTTCTTTAACCCTCACACGCATCTTCTTTCTTCTAGGGGCTGCCAGAATGACAATTGTGAACGGGAAATCAAAGCAGGAGGCTTTGAAAGGAAGAAAATCAGAGACTTCAAAGGTTAAAAGAAACAGTGCTCTGCAAACACAGGGTTTTTTTTAAAGCTGCTTGTCCCTGCCATTTGCTTGAATGTCTCCTCTTCTCCCACTTGGTGCAGTGCTGAACTCCAACAGCACCCAAGGTGAGATGGAAGAGGTCACCCAAATCCTGCTGTATCACAGAGCACATCTCAGCTGGGAGGGTGACCCACGCTGTCATGGTTTTGGCCAAATTGGCCAATGGCCGGCAACAGATGCTCTCCCCCAGCCTCTCGCACATGCAGAGGAAGAGGAGAGATAAAGAGAGTTACAAGTTTAGAAGAAACTAAACTATTTTAAAGAAATATTAATAATAAAGTAAAAAAGAAATAATAAAATAGATACACTATATACAAAACCGCATTAAGCTCCCAGGATGTCGTCACCGGCAGGCAGTGGGGAAGTCCCAGACTGGATTCAGTGCCAGGTGGGAACTGGATTCCACAGATGGAGTCAGGAACCTGTGGATCGGGATCAAAGGCAGATGAACAGACAGGGTCCTCCTCAGATGTCGGCCATTGAAGGAAGAGAGTTGACCCTTTGACCCCTCAGCTTTTATACTGAGCATGGGGCAGATGGGATGGAATACCCCTGTTGGTCAGTTTTGAGTCACCTGTCCTGTCTGCTCCTCCCTGCAGGCGGGACTCCTCTATGCCCTCCCATCCCCGACCCTCCAACGGGGCAAATAACGGAATTAGCTGACCTTGGTTGTTATAGCAATAAGTATAAACAAGAGCCTCTCTGCATAATGTTCCTTGGCACTAATTGTAAACTCTGAGAACGGACCGTTTTCGGCACAACATGCTGTTAATTTCAGAGAGTTAGGAGAGGCCTAGCTAAGAAGTAAAATTACTGAACAGAAAGTTGGTTCTGTTCTACCTCAGACCGGGACATGCGCATTTGGAAATGCTTTGTCTTGCAAGACTGGAGGGAATGGTTTGCAGGCTGGGGTTAACCAACCCGCCTGTGCCGATCCAGAGATGAAAGTGAACTATAGCATCCTGAGAGGGGCAAAGGGTTTCCTCGCAAGTCTGAAACACCCCTTTATGCCCCAGTTGGACCAGAGCCGTACCGAGCTGGAGAGCAAAACTCATATGTACCAATAACCAAACTGCTCTGCTGAACCCAGGCTCAGAGCTTCTCCCGTCCCTGCTCTGGAGGCTGGGGAACACCAAACGTCAAGACAGCATTCAAGCACACTTACCTGTAACAGTGCTGGCAGACATAGGGACCTAAGAGTCTCCTAAACTTGCCTTGTCCTTCAGCCCCCTGACAGCCTGGGCTGTCAACAGAGGTATGTGCCTGGGCTGGCAACACACCTCCCAGGGTCCCTGCAGAGGCAATCTCAAGAGGACTTACACACACTTCTCTGGGCAATCGGAGTATTGGAAAATCTGTAGCTACCGCTGAGAAAGCAGGTCCATCCCTACGGCATGGTGCCATTCAGAGCTGCCACTGTGGGGGGCAGAACTGCTTCATTAAGGAGGTCTGCATCCAGATTCCTGAGCCCTGCTGAATATCATAACTAATGAGTGCCGACACAACGCCAGGGCAGCCCTTCCAGCGCTAAAGCTGCAGCCTGCCTGGGGAGGCATCTCAATGCCCTGCTAAGCAGGGCTTCTTGTGAGGAAAGTCTGCCCATCGCTAACGGGCAGCTGCAAATCGAAGCCCCAGCTTAAACACAGGCATCCACTAAACATATCTGTATGGGCTGGGCTGCAGCTGTGACACAGGACCATGAGTGGTCTAACAAAACCCACCAGGCTCATGAATGGCTTCTCCCTCCCCCATTCCCCGTGCTTTAAGCTGCAGTCAAAGAGCATAACTCCTTTTAAGACTTGCAGATGTTGTGTTTCTGAATCATCCGGCTGGGCGGCTCGCGCTAGCGAAAGGAAACAAGATTGTCTCCGGAATCCTTTGTGCTGCGGCTCTCCATGCACAATAAGCTCCTGCGCACTCGTGGGCTAAATAACTTTTTATGCTAGAAATGAAGTAGGGGGGGAGGAAAACAAAACAAAACCAGACTCAACAACAGCAAACAAACAAGCAGAGACTGAGGTGATGGAAAAGCAGGCAGAAAAAGCTACACTGTTGTGCCTGGACACATCATCCCACACAACAGCAGCTTCCAGCAGCTTCCACATTTAAAAAGGCAGAAAACAACAAAGACTTTAAGTTTTGCCTGACATCTCCTGGACATATCTTCAGCCAGGGTTCATTATGATGCAGCACGCTGGCCAGGACTTGAACTTCTACATAATGGCCCCAGACAGCTACCAATACCCTCAGCTGCTGCTGGCACAAACGTTAGCTCCATTGCAACCTTAGGAGCTATGATAACTAAAAAAAAGACCAATGGACGGACCTTGAAAGAGGATCCACAATAGCATGAAGCACTCTAAGCCGCGGGGCCACGTAACACCCTGACAGCGGGAGGTGAAGTAGTTTCCTCCAGGCAGCTTAGGACCCTCATCCCTGGTGCCCAAAAAGGATGCAAGTCCTCCCACACCAAAGCAGTGGGTGATAGCTTTCCTCCCCTACAGGGACACTCCACAGGGTGCCATGGGGAAGCCTGGCCCTAAGCGCACAGCCATTCCAAGCGGGAGTCGGGGATCAGCAGTGTCACCCAAACTCAAGCTCACAGTGCCCACTTAATCCTTATGCGCTGGGCTTGGGCTTGACTTCCTTGGGCAGCTGTCCTCGGGCAGCCAGGGGTGGGCTGACACCAGATTCCCACCAGGATAGACCACAGCCAAACAAAATCAGATTAAAGGCTTTGTGGGGAGCAGTGTTTGTGTTAGACATTTCTGGAAGCCCTCCATTTTGCTTAAATACGAAGCAAGGAGACGATGTTTTTATCTGCTTAATAGAGCTCTTCAAACCATACGCAACCACGTGGCCTAGGCTGGCTATTTTAAAACAACATTCAGCTGAGACTTTTGTTTCCAACAGAATAATTTAACACCCTGCTCTTGCAGAATACTTTCACCCCAGATATCAGAGTGGTTCAGAAAGTCTATGCTGATTTTACAAACCAGGGGGGGCGGGGGGGGAGAGGAATGCAGCAACATGATTCATATCACCTGCAATCCCAGGAGCAGAAGCTTGTACCTGCCCAAAAGAGGCCCCAGGGAGGGACAGGCAGAGGCAGCTTCTCCAGCAACCTCTCCCAAACAGCATCTTTCCTCCTTCTGCTTCTTTTTCCAGCATTTTTTTTTAATCCCCCCCGAACTCCAAGTTCAAGTTACTTAAATTTCACAGAGGGACTGATATCTTCTGATGAAGATGATCCCATCGGTGTTATTGTCTGGCTGCCAGCTCCCAGGAAACAGGCGAGGCATGAGGGCGGTTGCTGTTTTTAACCAGAGGCCGCATCTGACTCGAGCGTTAGGGGAGTTAATGAGTGCTGTGCAGTAGGAGGGAGGGCTGGGAGAAAGCAAACAGGGAAAGCTTTATTTTTATATTTCATTATTTTTATAAGAAAAATAAGCCAGGGACCTTAAGGGGGGCATAAAGGGGATTTTTTTTCTTTTTTTTTTTTAAGTATCAGAATTACAGGTTTGCAGCTGGAAGAGCCCGCTGAGAGGGACATCCTGTGCTCAGAGGTGAATAGAAGGGAGGTGCCTGGGTCTCCATGCAGGACATTACAGGTCAGCTTGCTCTTCTAGGTCTCGATAAAGTCTGGAAGGGAGACAACCCTCTTAGTATATTAGTAGATCCTGTTGGGGATGCAGCTGCAGCCGTGGTCAGACAGGGAAAGCTTTGACTGTATGCGGTAAGGCCCAGACGTGTTCTCCCCAGCTGCTTAAGGTCCACCTCACCTTCTAGAAATCAAGACCTGAACTAATTTGCACAGTATGAGGAACGGACCACCCCAGCCATTCCTGCCAAGGTGAACTCCAAGGTATTCGCATACACACACTACAGCCCTAGAGGAGAGTCCTCTGTAGCTCACCCCATCTACCCAGCCCCATCTCAGAGACAGGACGGGTCTGCATGATGGACCCTCTCTTGGGGGTAAGAGTCCTTAGGCTGCCCCAAGGAGTTCAGGCACCCTGGGAGCTCCCTCACCAGCTCTGAAGGGGGTTCAGGCCACTTGGTGGGTGCTCAGCACCAGGGAAGTTGAAGCCAAACCCAGTCATCTCTAGAAAAGACAGACAGGGTGAGCAAACCTGACACTATTCCCCTTAAAGCAGGAGGGAAAAGGTTAAAAGAGAAGATTTATGGGCATATATCTCTGCCAGAGCCACCAGGTGATCATGTGTACACATTTCTCTACTCTAAGACCTAATTTTACGCCATTTCCCTTGATTTGCTGTTCCTTTTCTCCCATTGCCTTGATTTAGGGCCCAATTATTTCTTGTCCTCTTGCCAATGAAACAAAATATTTCATAAGCACTCCTGCCGCCTCTCCCCACTCCCTCCCTCCTTTGGACGCTGGTTTCAATGCCTGACTCATACCTCATGTTCTGCAAAATTTAGGGTATTTTAGTGAACACCTAATGATGATTTTACCATTTTTCACAGTGATGCAAATGGGATTTGGCAGCAACGAGCTCGCTGTTGGAATTTAAGTGAGTCTGTGGTCCCCACAGCTTTGGCATGTCTTTGCAAAGCAGTCCCTGGGGATTGCCACCTGGGCAGGATTTCCTTCTGATGAGACTGTGTACTTCACTAGGAATGAGCCACATGCCTTGTGCTGGTGGATACACTCTGTACTAGGATAGGGAGAAGGGCAGACAAGTCAACTCAATAGCTCATCTAGTTCCCGACCATACATATGCAATACCCTGCAGGAGTTGTGGCAGCAAGAGCAGGACTGTACTACCACAAGGCAACTCCCTGGCTGGACCACATCACCCCTTCGACATAGCTGCATGCCCATGTCAGCCCCAGCCCTCCAGGGAAGAGTTGGGGACTGCCATCCATACACAAGTACATCTAGGGTCTGGTCCTTCTCCTTAATGATACAGACAACAAATTCTGCCCTCATTAAAAGGAAGTGCAAAGAGTAAGACAAAAAGGACAATGCCTGTCTCTGGTGGGTCCCCAGTCTAAACTTCCAAGCATAATCAAATGTTTAAAGTAGTTCATCACAAAAGGACACTTGGGATCCACCCCAAAACCACAGGAAAGGACAGACTGACTACTGTCATCACACCGAGCACAAACCCTTGGGAATAGTCCCCGGCAAACTCTCTCCTCTCCCTGTAGTTTTACAATAGCTTTCCATTCTTCCTCCCACTCCTGCCCAGGCTTGCGTGATCACAGCGTATAGCATTTCTATAGCATCCTCCTACTAGTTCCCATAATCATATCCAAACCTGTCACAATACAACATAACCATGAAAAAGACAGCTTAAAGTGCTATTTCAATATTGCCCACCTTTTTCAGGGAGATGGATCCATAAAGCGAGGTGAGGAAGGTGAGGGGACCAACAGCACAGATCAAACCAGGTGTTTCCTAGGCTGTGGGCAGGGAGAAAAAGCTAGTCAACAAAAGCTCTGAATCAAGGTGAGCAAAGACTCAAAATTGGGTCTCCTGTATTCTGAACTCATGTCTCGGACCCTGGTAACCTCTGACTTCTATGACCCTCAGCTGCTTGCCTCTACCTGCACAAAACAATTCCTTTAGCCTTTTTTTTTTTTTTCCCCCAAAAAAGAAAACAGTTCACTGGATATGAAGCCTTTCCATCCAAGTGTCATCTGAAAAATTTCAAACCCTTGAAAGTTGTAGCAAAATCGGACTGTGCTCACCAGCCAGCTCTAACTTGGGTTGCTCTTCAGAAGATAAGAATAGCTCCTGTATTGCCTGGCTTGTCCTAATGGCAGGCATGAAGTACCACCTCTCTGGTTTACATGGTGGCACTACATGGATGAGAAGTAAAAAACACTTCAGCCAGCTAGGACAGGTGAATTCCACAGCTTCTCCTAAAGCCAGTGAGGGGCATCTCCAGCGATTCTAGTCCTGCCAATGGTTTGCAGTAACCAGGAAGAAAGATCTTGAGCGTCTGGAGAAGAGGATAGGGAGAGGTACTCTCTTCTAGTTACTTCGAGCTATGCCTGTTCTCTTCACCCTAGCAGACGATTGCCACTGCACATGGAGAAGTGTCCAAACCTGGCTCCATGCTCAGCCACCATTGATGGGGTCAAGCAGGCAAGAGAGCTGGACACAGCTGGGAGATGCAGAGCCCTGTCAGAAACCAGGTGCCAAAGCAGCATGATGGGAAGCCCTAAGAGAGTTAAAGCAACATTCATGCACCCCAAAGCGGGCAGCGGGATCTGGCCTTCACACCCACCACCACAGTTGTTGGCAGTTCATCCACACATTTCACAGAGCCTGGACGACAAGATGAGTCATGCAATGGTGTTTAGCCACGCTAGACTTTTTGCTGCTCTGTTAATGGACTTCTCTCCGAAAAGATTTCCAAAATAATCGACTACCAAATGCCACAAGAGCAAGACCACTTTGGTCTTTGGTAATACAAGAAAGGACTGATGTTTGTTGGGGGGTCTCTTTATCCGAACCTAAGAAACAGAAAGCTAGTTCTACCTAGAAACAGCAAATAAGAATGGAAAAACAAATAAGTAGGAAACCTGAGAAAGGCTTTGCAGACTGCTTCATCCAAAGGCATCTCCTCTCCACTGCAAGGACTATGTAAGACAAGACATCTCTATTTCGAGCATGCCCTGGGAAAAGCTTCCGGGACACCCTGCCTACCACTCTCTGGGGCATCAACCCTGCTCTGGGCTCCCTCTGATTATCAGCCCAGATGAAATCCACCTGCAGCTTGGGAAGGTTTGGGGATTGGTAACTCACAGATCTGTAAGATCCAGAGTCCTTAGAGGATGCTAACCAGCCCAACTTCATTCCTCTTCATCACTTGGTACGATAAGGTCTGCTGTGTTGGCCTGGGGTTTCCTAGATGAATGTCACTTTGCATTTATCATGTGGCTGTGGCTGGCTGGAAGCATCGCCTCCAGGGGAAGCTGACTCACCGTAAGCACACTGTTTTGTATAGGGCCAGCTAAGTCCTGTCCAGTAGACCAGCCTCCCTTCAAGCTATCTGTCAACCTAGCACAGGCTGGACAGTCCCCTGAAGCTAACATACCACAGTTCATATTCCTGGCGAGTACTATCACAGGACTGAACTCCCCTGAAAAGTATTGGAAATAGTAAAAGCTGGCCATTAGGGCAGTTTTATATTGGACAGATATTCTACATTGTAAAGCATGTTTAGAAAGACCATTACACTCTCTCCCGTTTCCTTCCTCAGAGAAAAGATGATAAGTGTCTAGCCGGCTGTTCATAGCCCAGGGCAAGGGAAATACAACATCCTCCGTAACAGCTAGCAGAAGTACCAGAAAGCACAGACATGCAGGGACTCAGAGACAGCTCAGAGACAGAACGACACTTGCCCAGCGCTGCAGCAGTGCCAGTACACTATCAAACTCAAACCACCTCTGGCAAGCCCATTCCAGAGCCTTTGTACCACTCTCCTAGCAGCCGAGGTGCTGAGATGTTAGGGAAAGAGGTGCTTGTTAGAGAGTCTAGCCCTGACCCTGAACAAAACAGAAGTGCCTGGGACTGCTCTCCAGATAACAAGACTACAGCATGCAAGCAGCGCAGTGCCTCTGCGTGGTTACTCTGCTGCCAAAAGAAACCTTTCCCATTTGATTTGACCATTACACAAGCACAGGGAAGAAGTGTGTTTGGTCCCCAGAGAGCTCGCTAAGCCAGTATTTCTGTAGGAAACGGGTGCCTGTGCACCAGAATCTAAATATAGCTTTAAAAAATAAAATCAGCCTCTACTCCATCTGATCAAGAGAAAAGACTTTGGAGGGTAAACCAAGACAGCAGTGTTTGCTCAGATTTATAGAGATACTGAATAACAACTTGGAGAGGTCTCTACTGAATCCATCCCTTGAGCGGAAGTGTAACTACATAACCCTGAAGTCCAGCTATAGTCTTCTTTGCTGCCTGGCAAAATCCCCAAAGGCAGAGAGGAAGAAAGGGCCCTTAATGACCTTCATCAGTGACTTAAGAGGACAGGGCACAGCAGCACACTATCAGGAATTTTGCAGACAATATAAAACAGGAAGGAATGGGTGACAGACCAGATGGTTGCCATGAAGATGATTAAGGGCTTGGAGCACACAACATACAAGGAGAGGCTGAAAGAGCTGGAACTGTTTAGTCCAGAGAAGACAAGGCTCAGGGGGATCTTATCCATGGGCATTTAATTCCTCATAGGAGGCAGTAAAGACAACAGGTCCAGGCTCTTCTCAGTGGTAACAAGCATAAATTGAAATACATTAAATTACGTTTATACACAAGACCTTTTTTTTACTGTAGGGGCAATCTAACACCTTAACAGGTTGCCCAGAGAGGCATCCATCCTTGGAGGAATTCAAATGCTGACTGGATGTGGTCCTGGGCAGCCTGCTTCAGCAGACCCTGCTTTGAGCAGGCAGGTTGAACTAGACAATCTCCAGAGGTCCCTCCAACCTCAGCCATTCCGTGATTCTACTGGATGCAGGATTCGGGGTACCCTATTCTGATGCTGGGAACAGCAGGAATGTGGTTAGGGCCACAGCAGATCTTCTATCCCTTGTCCCACCTCATCTCATTTTTAACAAAGGTTTGGATTCAAAGAGCTCCAGCACTCTCTCCAAAAGGAGCTGCTAAGAAAAACATTTACATTGCTTCAGCCTTGGAAGAGCAGATGTCAGAGATCAGTTTTTCCGTTCATCCATGGGATGGATCAGATCAAAAAAGCAGGGGCAACAGAAATCCTAAAACATGTAGGTCCTCAAATGCTAGAACATTTCCCAGCCCTTTCTTTGACAGATTGGGGTAAAAAAAAAGACAGCACAGAAGAAAGACGAAACTTGGTTTACTGGACCCTCCTAATCGAGCTCTAGTGCCTAGCATCAAAAATTAGCTGATTAAAATCCAATTTCAAAGCTTATTAACTTTTGAATGAGAAATGCCGCCATAGTGAGCTTACTCCAGCACGCTATTTCTGGCTTGGCAGAAGTGGCTGGCAGGGAAAAGCAGCTCTTTGCTTATCAGCACCCAGCTAAGACCCAGATGAGGCAGGAGAATTTCACCTCCCCAGACCACTTTAAACAAAGACTAAATGAACAAAGGGACTTCCCTTAAGCCAGCTATTAAAAACGGCTGGGAATTTCCCCTTCATGCCACCACAGATCATTTGAAAGCCACAAAGAGCCCTTGTGTTGCATTTCTAAGCTACCCAACATTCACATCCTTGCAAGATATTATGGTCAGGCTGGCAACTGCCAGCTCTGTCATGAACTCTCTGGGTATTTTCAGCCCATGTCCTCCTTGCCCAAGCACAGCAAAGAATGGGGCTGACTCAGAAAAGCAGAGGCTTGTGTCCTTACAGCAGCTGTACCACCCCAAGTAGCTCTATCCCACTGGACAGTGGGATAAGTGGCCTTGCTGGCCAAGGGAGATGGCGAACAAAGCTGAGATCTATTTGCCACAGGGACATAAATCCCACTCCTAACCTGTGATCCCTCCAGACCCCTTTCAGTATGTTTTAAAGTATGCAAGATATAGGGTGGAGTTGCATCCTAGAGTTTCAGCGTTGAACACATTCCTTATCCTAAGGACAAGTGGAGGGTGAAGCACTGCCCCTTGGGGAGCCAGTTCACCCCATCCCCTTCTGTTTGAGGTATACCTCACCATACTGCTTGCGAAGAGTTTCCCAGCTTCTCCCCTCTTTCCCAGGCACAGCAACCGTAAAGATGAGAAATGCAACACACAATTCCATAGCAAACTTTTTCAGATGCTAAGGGTACATTTTTTCTCTCAGGTACACAGTTTTTCAGAACATCTCTCATCTGGGGAGACAGTATTTAAGGCCACCTGTGCCCAAACAAGGGGATTCACCTCTTCTGCTGAAGTACTGACTTTATCAGATGAATGCAGTAGTTGTCTACCTCAGCTATTGACAGGGACTCAAATGCATGTAGCAAGTGTGGCAACTGTGAAGCACAAAGGTCTGGGTCTGAGTCTAACTCTTGTCCCGCTCCCAGTGAAACACACGACATATTCTCAAAAAGCATCAGAACAAGGCAAGGTTAACACCAAAGCATAGGGGGGAAAGGCAATTCATGCTATTGTACATTAAAGAAAGAAGGCAGCAGGTGGTCTGGGTGACGACATTCGCTTTGAAGAATGGCTGGTGACAGCTACACGACAAACACCTTGTCTCTGGGAAGTGCGCCTTGGTATCTTCTTTCCTTTCTCCTGCTCTGCTTCAGTTATACAGATGGGCATGACGCAGGCAGAAGCCATTCTAACTTCTGGAGGATGAACAGTTGTGGGCTCTGCCACCAGTTAGTGATCTGGAATAACCTCCCTGCACATTTATGCAAGCCCTTCAGAAGACTCCTGCTCTAGCAGATCAGGCCCAGGCTTTCAGAAGAAGGAAATCAGTTATTTTCATGCATCCCTTCACAATGACCAACCAGGGACACAAGGGCACATTCCCACTATGCACAGTGCCTCTGGGGAAGGGAGCAGCCTGGACAGCACAAACCAAAGGCCTTCCCCATCAAAGCCAAACCGGACAGAGCATGCCATGATGGGGAGAGAAAATGGTTTAGCAGCTTACTTCACCTACACATGGGGCACCCAGCAGCACACAGCTGGGATCCAGTCTCTGAGACTGAGCTCATTGAAAAATATTGGTACAAAAAATGTAGTAGTATAATACCTCCCTGCTGGCAGGGAGGCAGCTATTGCATTGGGGAAAGAACACATTTCTCCTCTTAAGAGAGGCTGGGTAGGGGTTGGGACAGAAAGGAAGCTTTTTCTATAAACAACAGGTTTTCTCTTACACAAATTACCTCTACCAGCAGAGTCTAGCTCTCCTATTACACAGTCTATGCCATCACACTAGCCAAAAGGAGTAAGGGTCCCCACACAGCCTGAGATGGGGTCAGAAAGTCAGCACAGGTTCTGCAAGTGTCACTTTTGAGCTCCAACTGTACGCTCCCAAGAGCTGTAACCCTGCTCTCTCCCACAAGCTACACCGTGCTACATACTCCAGCAGCAAGCTACAACCAAGCTGTGAAACAACACTTGGAAGTGAAGACAACACCAGGTCACCCAGGCAAACGCTGAGGAGAGGTGACAGTAACAAGGAGAGTTATGTTTAGCCTCACATCTGTGCTGTTTGGAGGCTGTCTTCAGGGGAGGAGGAAAAACATCTTAAGAATAAGTCTTTTACTTGGAAAACACCCAACCTGGGAATAAACTAAAAAAAAAAAACAAAAAAAAAAAACAACAGTCTGAGAGAATAGGTAATTCAATGGAGAGAGATTGTTGAATAGAAGAGGTCAGGAGATGCAGGGAACACACATGCAGAACGACCAGCCCAGGGAATATTTGGGGAAAGCAGACATCTTTGGCGCGGACAGGCATGCTCCTGCTCCCCCTGCCTGGCTGTCTCACCAGCATCATCTTGCAGGGGAAGGAAGGAAGCCCTGTGCCACCTCCACTTCTCACAGACTCCCCTCCTATAGCAGGGGGAACTAGCTCCAGTATTCCCTGAGCTCTTCCATCCCAAAGCCTGTCAGAAAGCCAGATGCCAGGCAGGAACTGGTGAAGGTAGCCCAGTGTGGAGGACCTGCAAAATCACTGAATCTGGGCCTCAGGCTGGAACTAGCAGCCTAACATCAGAGCCCTCCTGCACCTCCTCCGAAAAGCACTGGTACTTCTTTCCTTAGCCTCATTCAGCCCCCACCACACCATCTCTCACCACACCATCTCTCACCACACCATCTCTCACCACACCATCTCTCACCACACCATCTCTCACCACACCATCTCTCACCACACCATCTCTCACCACACCTGGTCCTGGACCACATCCAGGTTGCAACAGCAAGCGCCCACAGAGGAGCAGAAAGGCACACACTGCTCAGGGACCAGCTCAAGCACACAATTGCAAGCACATTCCGACCTAGAAGGCTACAGAGGCTACAAAGTCCTAGAAGACTACAAAGATGTTGTAAGGCTATGTAGGGAGAAAATTAGAAAGGCTAAAGCCCAACTAGAACTTTGGATGTTAAGAACAATAAAAAGAGTTTCTATAAATATATTAGTAACAAAAGGAGGACTCAAGAGAATCTCCACCTTTTATCAGGTGAGGGCAGTTAGAGTGATAAAGGATGATGAGAAGGCTGAGGCACTTAGTGCCTTCTTTACCTCAGTCTTCAGTAGCAGAGTTGGTTGTTCTCTGAGTACCCAGACACCTAAGCTAATAGATAGGAGCAGGGAGCAGAATGAAGTCCCCGTAATCCAAAGGGAGATAGTGAGGGACCTGCCCCAACACCTGGACGTACACAAGTCTATGGGGCCAGATGGGATCCACCTGAGGGTACTGAGGGAGCTGGCAGGAGTGCTCACCGAGCCACTTTCTATCATTTACCAGTAGTCCTGGCAAATCGGGGAGGTCCCAGTTGACTAGCATCTAGCAAATGTGACGCCCATCTACAAAAAGGGCCAGAAGGATGATCCGGGGAACTACAGGCCGGTCAGCCTGACCTTGGTGCCTGGGAAGGTCAAGGAACAGGTCATCCTGAGTGCCATTACGTGGCACACGAAAGACAAACAGGTGATCAGGCCCAGTCAGCATGGGTTCATGAAAGGCAGGTCTGCTTGACAAACCTGATCTCCTTCTATGACAAAGCGACCCGCTTGGTGGATGAGGGAAGGGCTGTGGGTGGTGTTTACCTGGACTTCAGCATCTTCCTGGAGAAACTGACTGCCCATGGCTTGGACAGAAGTAGCCTTCACTGGGTTAAAAACTGGCTGGAGGGCCAGGCCCAGAGAGTGGTGGTGAATGGAGGTAAATCCAGTTGGCGGCTGGTCACGAGTGGTGTTCCCCAGGGCTCGGTACCAGGACCAGTTCTCTTTAATATTTTTATCAATGATCTGGATGAGGGGATTAAGTGCACCCTCAGTAAGTTTGCAGACAACACCAAGTTGGGTGGAAATGTTGACCTGCTTGAGGGTAGAAAGGCTTTGCAGAGGGATCTGGACAGTCTGGATGGATGGGCCAAGGCCAATGGTATGAGGTTCAACAAGGCCAAGTGCCGGGTCCTGCACTTTGGTCACAACAACTCCATGCAGCTCTACGGGATTGGGGCAGAGTGGCTCGAAAGCTGCCTGGCAGAAAAGGACCTGGGGGTGTTGGTCAACTGCCACCTGAATATGAGCCAGCAGTGTGGCCAAGAAGGCCAACAGCATCTTGGCCTGTATCAGGAGCACTGTGCTGAGTAAAACTAGGGACGTAACCGTCCCCCTGTATTTGGCACTGGTGAGGCCCCACCTTGAATATTGTGTTCAGTTTTGGGCCCCTAACCACAAAAAAAGACATTGAGGTGCTGGACCGTGTCCAGAGAAGGGCAACGAAGCTGGTGAGGAGTCTGGAGAACAAGCCTTATGAGGAGCAGCTGAGGGAGCTGGGGTTGTTTAGTCTGCAGAAAAGGAGGCTGAGGGGAGGACCTTATAGCTCTCTACAACTACCCGAAAGGAAGGTGTAGAGAGGTGGGGGTCAGTCTCTTCTCCCAGCTAACAAGCAATAGAACAAGAGGAAATGGCCTCAAGTTGCACCAGGGGAGGTTTAGATTGGATATTAGGAAAAATGTTTACACGGAAAGGGTTATCAAACATTGGAACAGGCTGCCCAGGGAAGTGGTGGCATCGCCATCCCTGGAGGTATTCAAAAGACAGGTAGACGTAGTGCTTAGCAACATGTTTTGGTGATGGTTTTTGGCAGAGTTAGGCTGATGGTTGGACTAGATGATCTGAAAGGTCCCTTCCAACCTAGACAATTCTATGATTCTATAATTCTAGTCTTCCAGTGTCCCAGCATCTGCCAGACCATGGTGGCAAGAGGTGCCCACTGCATGGTGGCAAGAGGTGCCCTCCCTGCCCACTGCACTTCAGTCCCAAGAATGCAGCACCGTGCTCTGTTTGACCAGTTATAACTTCACACAACCAACCACCTGAGCCAACAAATCTAGACAGACTCCCTAGGGTCATTTTCCCTGTCACTGTTTCAGCAGCAGGTGACAGATCTGAGCCACACTGCTTTACAGAAGGCTACAAATATGATTTCCTCCCCCCCAAAACTAGACCTGTTTCCATCTGTCTTGACCCCCCTGCACCCTGCCTAAGGATTGAGCGACTGGCAGTTCAGACCTCACTAAGCATTAATCCACAATTCAAATCAGAAACCCAAATCTCTAATTTGCTTCATCCTGAAGTCACTTAAATGTAAGCAAGACTCATGGTCCTACTTCTGTATTTATTTTTATGATTGCAGGTATTATCATTGTTGTACTAACAGTGCTTTAGTTGTGATTATAAATGTACAAACTCACATGCCTATATATGTGCAAGCATGCATCCGCACACACTCACTCTTCTACCTCTTGAGAAATGGGTCCGTTACGCTTTCTTCTGCTACTGATAAAATATTGATTAGGGAATTTGAAAATTTGAAATGATTTAGGAGTCCCTGGATGGGAAACGTAATGTACTGTGCCGGTCGCATTATGAGCCATCCATCACCTGTCAGCAAGCAGCAAGAAAGTGACAGAATCAATACAAACGTGTCTGAAGATGGGTTTAACTCATTTCCCTTCCCCCTCGGGCAATGGCTGGAGCGTCCCAGCTGGAGGAGAAGGGAGGCTTGGTAGCTAACACCAGGCCAACCTCAGTCCACCCCAAGTGCAAGGAGGTTAACTCCTTCCTCAGAAGTCCACCCACACCAGGGCCAAGAGCCAAGGTAAGTGACCTCAGACACACTACTGGGGAGCACAGCCAGGCCAGCCAGCCAGGAATTGCTAATTTGGACCCTGAGGGCTGCGTTCAGCTGACCCTGTGTCAGCACAGAGAGCTGTTGGAGGCGGTCCAGGGTACTCGAGACCTCCATGGGGATCACAGCACCTGCAGGGCTCTTACTGAGGCAGCTTCTACCAACTTGGGCAGGTTGTTATTTACCCCTAAAGTCTCCCACAGCTCGTAAACATTTTCAGCTCCTGCCTCTCCCAGCACACCTTAGCACATAGAACATTCCCAGAGAAACACATAACATCATTCTACTTTCAGAGGGACCAGGCTGAGCAGTGCCATGGTATACATTCCTGCCTTACTTCCCTAGCCATTGCTGCCTGGTTCCTCCCATGTACATATTCAGCACCAATTTCCTTTCTGCATTGCCAACCTTCAGTCAACAGGACCTGATCCAGCTCCTTGTTACACCACAGAGCATGTTCCTTAAGTACCTGTTTTTCTTACTAGGTCCAAGAGTCTTTTAAAATAGAAAAAGAAGTGGGAGGGCAGGGGGAATCCATCCATAGGGTGATATATCGTCCTCCCATACTTTGCAGATGGATTCAATTGGCCTGTGATCCTATTTTGCAGATTCCCTTAGAGCACTGTAATTCATCCTGCAAGGAATTTCAAATGAGACTGGACAGAGCAGCAGAGAAATGATAGGAGCTGAGCACCCTGACTCGCTCCTCAGGGCAGGATGGCCAGGCAGGCTATTGCTCATATGTTATTAGAGTTAATTATTCCAAGGGTACACCGCAGGAGCTGACAGCAGCACAAGGCCAGCTCAGACAAGGCCAACATAGTGTCCTTGGTCCAGAGAGGCTGTTCCCAAAAGTTGCTCCTCAACTCAGGCCAGCCCACCATAGGCCACATATGGCAGCAACATGAACACTGGCTGCAGAGCACGTGGCATGGCGCAGGGGGTGGAGCAGGGGAAAAGGGGATGTTCCACAGCACAAGACACCTTTTGACCTGCCAGCTGTGGGGTGGGAGGCCCAACAGCCTGCTGGGCGCAAGCAGTGAGGATCTCCAAGCTCGCCCCCTTGACTGACTCTTCTCTGTCATGACAGAAGCCTGACAGACACCTCCTCCTGATGCCTTTCAAGGCTCCAGGGAGGCAGCACTGGCCAATGGATATGAGAGCAAGCACTCCTCTTCTGGGCAGCTCTTTTCTCCTCTGTTCTTTCTGCAAGGGTGAAGCTTCAGCCTTCAGTCAGAGTCAAGTCACTGCCTTGGCTTTAGGAGGTTCAGCCCTTCTACAGGCAGCAGAAGCAGCCAGAAGGGTGCCACAGCCCAGCGCTGCCATGTTGGCGGATGATGTGACTGCAGGTAAAGCTCCTTGGCAAAAATTTCTCATTT
This sequence comes from Chroicocephalus ridibundus, assembly GCF_963924245.1. Taxonomy (NCBI): domain Eukaryota; kingdom Metazoa; phylum Chordata; class Aves; order Charadriiformes; family Laridae; genus Chroicocephalus; species Chroicocephalus ridibundus. Next base: position 34,749,082 of record NC_086291.1, on the reverse strand, counting down.
ATTTTGCTTTTAATTCCATTATTTAATAGACTGCAAAACCCTTAATGTGGGAGTCTCAACTACTGCCTCTGTGCAATTCACTCTGGATACGTCTCCTCTACCTTACCATTCCTAATAGACTCTATAAATGGTTTCCAAATCCAGCAGAAGTGGTCTATTTGCTGCCTAGTATACCATGTAATCTTTTGCAGAGGTGGTATTGATCTTATTAAACCTGCAGCCATTGAGTCCTCAGATGTGCCTCAGCATTTGCTTTCCTACAGCAAAGTATAGCACCTCTTCTAGCCCCACAGCAACACCAAGGTGACAGCACCAGCCTACACTGACCTGGAGACGAGACAATCACTGCATTTCTGAGAACGATTTAATAGTCAGTAGAGCCACAGCTGTAGGGTACTTAGTCAGAAGCAATACCCCGTCTCAAAAAGGAATGTCTGAGTCATTTTAACTGTAAGGGACAGAAATTAGGGACTAATTCAGCCCGTAACAGGCACTGAATGCTGAGCCCAGAAGCAGCTCTGCTCGTGGCTAATGGATTTTAAATAGTAAGACCAGCTCGGGGCTCTCAGCTCACCGCTCCAGGACACTCTCAAGACCCATTTGCAGCCACCTTGCCAAATTTTTCTCCCCCATCCACAAAAGGAAAAACTCATGCAATTATTTGCACAGCCCTCTCCAGACAACTAAGCCTTCCCACAGCACACAAGCTGGCTCCGGGTGAGAGAGGAGAGGCACACAGTCCTGAGGCTGCAGAAACCCAGGCAAGGGAAGAGGCATCAAGCCACAAAGCACAAAGTTGGAGCTCTCTAAAAAATATCTATATACACATCTATATGTGCAGGGACATGAGGCTAACCTTTCTGAAGGGAAGGCAGCACCATAATGTGCTGGGAAGGAAGAGGCATAGAGCACAGTCTAACCAGACGCTTATCTGACATAGCATCAGTGCAGGGTTATGTTCCCAGGCTGTCTTGGCAGCGGCATCCAAGGAGAGGACAGATGGCAGCTCCACAAAGCAGCGTTAGGACCACAACTAGTGTCTTTCTTCTAGACGAGGCTCTCATGCTGCCAGCTTACAGGAGTCACTGAAGAAGATGGTGATAAGTGGCCACCGTCTGGCCCAGAGGCACTGGGGTGCCAAGCAGAGGGGAGATAGAGACGCGGCTTCCACCCCTTTGATATTCGTGCTGACCTAGTTGTGTCAGCCCCGCTTGTCAGCCCATCTGTCATGGTGCTGGTTCCTGCCGGGGCCTCAGGACTTGCAAAGGTGGCTTCACATGTTGGACTATTCATCTTCTTGGGTTGCTGGGACAAGAGGTCTGACAGCCCTATTAGTTATCCCACAAAGCAGAGCCCAAACATATCCTCAGAGAGGGGGACAGGGAAAATCCCCAGGGAACACCAAAAGCTACATGGCTCCTGGTTTCCCAGGCCTCAGGAAAAAGGCAAAGCAGCAGCACAGCCTGAGCACTGAAATCCTTGCAAGAAGTACGTGGGGAAAAGCCCTGGAAGCTGAAGCTTTCACCCATCATCTGCCATCTTTCTTTAGCCAAGAGTAAGTTACCACTGTTAATGGGCAGGGATCATCCCCATTTTTGGGCTGACCTTTCAAGCACTGTCCTGGGATGTCCCCAGGCTGGAGGGTGGGACGTCAACATTTTAAACAAAGCTACACACTGCAGCTCCAGAGCTCTTCCAGGAAGAAGCACAGGCCCAACGCTCACTTGTGCTAGGACCAAGATAACATTGTGCCTTCGCTGGACTGGTATGGAGATCTAAACTATTCCTGCACCACCCCCAACTAATCAGAGTCTTCAAGGCAGCACATCAGTGCTCCAGGAGCTAGCCACCCACACACACGCTGCTGTCTATGAAGAGGAAGAAATATTGCTCCAACAGCCCAAAGAAAGAAATCATCCACACCTACGTGATGCCCACATGTTCTGGAAGCAGCAGTTCAGGACCTGCATCTCTCTACTCCAGAAAAGAACTAGAATGTATACAACAGCTCACCAAGGCACTGAAGGAACCAGGTACAGGTATTAGCAGTTGGGTGACTAAGAGAAACAGTGTCCTGCAAGTCCTCAGGACACATCAGTGGGAAGCATTGCTTCAGTAAGATAGCGAGAAGTGCCCTGCTCCCAAAGCTGCCAAACAAAGAGCTCCTCCAAACCGGTACAAGTGTTTCCAAGTGGCACACACAGCCCCAGGCTGTGCATCAAGGCAGCTCCTTCCTCCCCATCTGTGCTGGCTTTTGGGTAGGGATCTCCACATGAGTGATTATAAGCCAGCTACTCACCATCACCCAAGGCTGTCCACCTGCCCTGCCAACACCTCCAGCAGAGCAGGAACCCAGCCAGCACTAGGTCCAGAATCAGCCCCAGCAGCTCAGAACACAGCCAGGAGCCAGAGACAAAGCAAAGGCTTAGTAAAATGGAATGTGTCGTAGGTGGGGAGGAGGGGAGACAACTCTTTAAGCAAGTAATTTCAATTGCCTTGAGAAAACAGGTTGTTAAAATGATGGAAATAAATGGGTTGTTTGAGCAGCCTCAGAAATGCTTTCAGAGAAAGCTTCCAGGTAGGAACGTTGATTGCAAATACTTATTAACTGCTCCTTCATTATCAAAGAGATGTGATACATATGTTTACATATTTTGATAGGTTTTTATTAATCCTACTTACTGTTTAATTCCCTAAACCTGCCCAGAAGAACTGTCACTAAACGACTCCCTAAGCACAGCCTCAACTTCTGTACAGGCAGGCGTGGGCATTAGAGGAGTCACTCAAGCACCTGCCTTTACTGAGGAACACGCGTTGCCAGTGCTAGACCTGAAATGGCTCTTTTGATCACAGCCTCCCAGAAAGGAGAATCTTCCTTCAGATGGTGCATGGTAGGGTCACTTGCCTGCCTTTGTCCACTCATGACAGCCATCAGCCAAGAAAGCATAAGTCCCTCTAATTCAGCCTCCTGTCTCCAACAGCAACCGAGCTTGATGCTAATGGAAAGAGCTGAACAGAAGGTGGAACATGGAGGTGTTTTCCCAGGACATTTCTCCAGCTCCTAGCAGCCCAGCACTTAAAAAATTCCGAAGCTGTAAATTGCTCCAGGGCTGTGTTTGGGCCCATCATCAAGAGTTATCTGCCATGAAATTGCCAAATTTCTTTTTAAAGGTTCATGATAGTTTTGGCCTCCACAACATCCCAGAACAACAAGTTTCTGGGGTTGAATGACTTCCTCCCTACTCGTGGCTTGTAATACTGTTTGGTTTAAACATGCAGCCCGCTATTTTTGGTGGGAAGCCCCGTCTTCTTGCCCTGAAGGAAACAACAATTGACTCCTTATCACCTTCTTGGGTGATTTTATAGGTGTGTCTCAAGTTCTCCTCACTCACATCTTTTCCAAGCTCGTGAGTCCTGATCTAGGCTACCCTCAGGTGGAAGCTGCAACACCATCGAGTTACATAAAGCACAGCTCCCTGTTCCAGCCAACATCTTCTCCAGCAGCAACATCAGCGCGAGCGATGCACTGTGCTGGGACATGGGTTCTCCTGTGGGGCTCCTCACTGGAGTTGTTCTTCTGATGAAGAACCTGAAGGTCAGTTTATTTTAAGCAGGGCTTGAGAGATGCACAGGCAGAGGATGAGTGAGGAGGATCCTTGCCCCTACACGACTGCACAGCCTGCCACAGGCCACTGCTTCAACGAGAGATAAGATTTTTCCCTGAGGAGGCCTGTGCTGGAGAGATGCAGAGACTGTCACTTCCTGGCCACTTGGGCAGGGGTTTCTGTCCAAAGCAGAGGCATCATGCTGACGGCCAGATGCCTGCAGGCTTACACAGCCTCCATCACCCCACTGGGACCCCACCAGCCCTCCTTCTAGCAATCCTGCCTGGGGACTGCAATGTTCCAGCTAGAAACTGCCCTCTCAGTACACAAGAAGCACAATGATGTCGGTATGACCTGCAAAGTCCACCTACCACAGAGAGTCAGTCCACAAACACATTTCATTTTCAACAGGAGCAAAGTACTGCTGAAAACCCTGGTGTGCCGCCAAGTCATGGATTCTTCATCATTAGCACCTTGCCTTAAGACTGCACAGAGCATGGCTGGTGTTTGCAAGAGAAAATGGGAAATATCCTTTCTCCACATACAACCATTACAAAACTCTTCATCAGAAGGGTAAACCCATCAGGACCCAAAGCAGCCAGGCTCATAAGTACAAATTGGCAGGCACAACGTATCTGATGGCCTTCATTCCCTGGCAAATATCTCCTATCAGCTCAAGCACTGAAAAAAACCCCCAAAAAATAATAAAAAGCAGTTGCAGCTTTCTATATACAGCCAGAACATTGGCTCGGTGTTGCAATTTTCATGCCGTTAGAGCAAAGACACTGGGTCACAGCAACCAGATGTGTTTTGGCATCCAAATGTGAGATCCACAGAGCTCTAGGCCCTCAGCATCTCTGCAGAGTCCCAAAACGGAACCACACGTTTTGGCACAAAAGCCAGTCCCCAAGTCAACTGTGGGCAAAACCCAAATTCACCTCCCAGCCACACACACTCCATACACACCTCCACCAGATGGGCCAACACAGCAGTCCTAGAACTCCATACCCTGTTTAGTTCAACCCTATCCCAGTGCCTGCAAAGCCCACTAAGAAGCTTTCTTTTACTAGCATCCAAGTAGAGCCCACACGCCCAAAGCTTTGGGCCTGTCTGTATACCCCATATAGTATTTCCACCACAGAGAGAAAACAGCAGCAGGACTTCCCACGTGCACAAACCTTATCCCTCCCTCATTGCAACTGTGTGGTCCCGGAGGCCTTAATTAACTGGCATGCCTTCTCACAGGGAGCTGCTCTACGGGAACATTTACATGTTCAACTCCTTTGGACAAGTTCACAGACAGGCGGCTAATCCTCTCCCAGGTCTCAATGTCATATCAATTTCCTGTTCGAAGCTGAGCTCTCTCCATCAGGGTTTTTAGACTAATGAGATGTACCGAGGCCTTCAACTCTGGGAATATCAAATGCAGTGGGATTCAATTTCACTTGACTTTCATGTGGTTTTCCCTTTGCAATTAACACCACACAATATGCAACTTCTCCTCATCCTACCACCAGATACAATCTCCGCTCGAGACAAACATGTCAAGAAAGGTGACGCTTTCACTTTATACTACCAAAGGCTTCTAACAATTTTTTTCGCTTTTTTCCCCCTCCATGAATATAATCCACATCCTCAAGGTGATATTCAGAATGTCAAATCTCCAAGAGCAGTGGCATGGGTCCCTGAGGGCTTGCAGGTACAGCAGCCCTTCCTGCTTCTTACTCACATGGATTATACTCCAGAAACACTGGTGCGTGGGCATAGGCTCAGAGAGGATTTTGTAGGTCAGCCTTTCCTACCATCATTATAGGGCTAAGGATCTCCAGTGTGTCTGAGCAAAGATGGAGAGGCATGAAACCATCCCGCATCCTTCACAAAGGCAGCCTGTTAGTCTTCCTGACACAGCAAACGTCCCTTTCCTCTTATTTCTGCCACAATCCTCCAGGCCGTGCTAATCAGGTCACAGAACTGATTGCCAGCTCCCCGGGCACATAATGCTCCTGCACCAGCCAAGGTCTTCCACAAGTTTTTGGGGAGCTGAAGGGAAGGATGAGCCTTCTGATCTCTTCACACCTTGCTTACTGTAAAAGGAAGCCGGCTTGACTGGGGTTGCCGGACACCGTGAAAACAATTAATACAGCCAATCAGCTCCCACCTTCGAATTTCATCCCTGGGTGTTAAATGAAGGAGTTGAGCAAAGTTGGGCCCTGAAGGCTTTCTACGCTGCTAAGACATGACAGCGTGCAATAGCCATAGCTCAGAGACAACACAGACAACAGCCAACACTTTTTCTTTTAAACCTGCATGAGCTCAGCTGTACCATACCTGGCAGGAACTACAGGAAAGGTAATGCCTCTTTTGATCAGAAGAGTCTGGAACAGTCCCTCTGTGGAGCAAGGACAGGCTGCACAGCAATATAGCATGGTGCAAAAACCTGGTCAGCAAGGGGCAATTCTTGCAGGCACTGGTATATGAAGGTTTTGAGGGAGGATATGTGTATTTTAATGTCCATTACTACAACCAGACGCTGCCAAAATCCTACAGCCCCGATCCACCAGAAATCCCTGCAGGAGGGCTCCTGCAACCCCTGTGGCCAGGAAACACCTGTGGTGGGAGGGGAAGATCATGCCCTAAGCAAAAGCAGGGTGAGTCAAGTCTGCATCATTCCAGGAGCGAAGCAAATTCTTCTCCACAGATAAGAAAATAAGAGTCACCAACCATCTACCCCACACAGCTTGACCCTGGGCTCCCGTTTCAGAAGACACATAGGAGTTCAGAGCAAGATTTGGGGTTCTCTCTCCAAATTAATCTCTTGGGGAGCAATTTTGCTGCCATTCAAGCACAGATACTAAATATACCCTGTTTAAAGGCACCGTGCACTGTGCAATATATTCCAGATTAGTATGTAAAAAGCCTCATTTTTCCGAAGACAACTGTTTTATTTACAAGACCTCGGTTGCTACCCTGACTTTTCTGCACCGGAAGGGACTTGCCTGGATTAAACAGCAAAAACCCACTTCCCACAGATTCAAAATTATGCTCTTCCGTTGTACATATATAACTGCTGCCAGACCATTCTTTATGGTGATTCCCAGCTGGTACCAGCAGCCCAAAAAGGCCGCTTTAATAGATGTTGTTTTGCATCTGTCCTCGTCCTGATCCCACTCCAGAGCCTCAGAGAATGTTAGGTTCCATTAACCAGACTGTTTGCCACCTGAAGTTGCAACCAACAAACTCCCATACCTGCAGCACCCAAAATGTCCCCGTGAGTCCCTCCCCTGCTAATGCTCACACTGCTGTGCAAGAGCCTGCTTTAGAAAACACTGAGCCAGTCTCATAGTGCCATGCCAGAAGCCTGCAAGTTCAAAGCCCTGAGAAGCACCTCGGAGCAGAGTTCACAACCACTTTATTATCACTCCATCACAGAGTTCCCCGCACTGCCCGGCAGCTGCAAATGAGCCCTCCACAGCCGTGAAAGTCAGCACCACAGAACCACTGAGGTTTCATTAATATTTATGTCCCATTGATACTCAAGCAAGCAATGAAAGCTTGCTTTCTACAGCAGATCATTAAGCGAGGCGAAATGAGTGACCTCTTAAGACCAGCTGTATCACAGATGTCACCAGGAGCTGAAGGGACAGAGACAGGGTCATCACCCAGCACTTCTTTTAATAAATAACTGTTCTAAATGAGCATAGCCTTGCTGTACCCAGCGGGGCCCACATGAGACTGGAAGCACCTGGGAAGCCGATGCCTGAACTGAGAGCTGGGCAGGGCAGTGCCTCCTCTCAGCAAGCCTGCCCTGGAGATGCCGGGCAGCAGGATGCTGCTGTGTGGCAGGAAAGTGAGGAAGAAACATCTCACCAGCAGATCAGTTGTGTAATTCTGAAATAAATCAGTGTTTCAGGCACAGATAGCCCAGTTCAGTGGGAACACTCAGCCTGTGTAGCCCAGACACACTCACCTCCTTCTACAAGCCAATCACGTTTAAGAGCATCCCAATGCTTCCCCAAAGCATCCCAGCTCAGGGTATTTAGCAGAGAGCTTCCCAAGGCAGTAGTTACAGCCACATAGCAGAGACTTGATCTCAGATTACAGACCCTAATTGCTGCTATCAGTCAGAGTAACAATTAGCATCAGGGTAATGCGTTCCCAGCGCTCTCACGAGAGAGTGGGGAAAGAAAAGGGAGTTTTAGTCTCAGTTTACCTTGAGTTCACTGGGAGGCCACAAGAAAGCAACTCATGGGCAAACTTCCCAGGCACCCAGTTTCCCCAGGACATTCACCACCTCTGAAAGCAGCACATTAAAAATAAGCTCCTCCAGCCCTCCTAGTCCAAGCAGACAGCTGTCCTACCCTCTACATTTCCACAGAAAAAAGCTAATGGAAGGTCACATCTCACCCAAAAAGAGCCACCCTCCCTGCTTTGAGAAGCCACCAACATCACCCACAACCTCTCCCTTTTTTAGCTCCTTCATTAAAGCCTGACACCCAACTCACGGGCATCAGGTGTGCACCAGACAAGGCAGATTCAGCCTGTTAAGTCCTTCATGACTCCCATCTCCATACCCCCACGGTACTGCAACTATAAACAGTGCAACAGGCAACATGCAAGCAAGCAAACTCCTGTACCCTTCCACGCATGGCTCCGCACTGAGCTGCCTCTCCTTTGGGGCTTTGCAGCATGCTCTACTTCAGAAAAATTTTGCTACCTGACTCCTTACAACCTCAGGGGGATCAAGAGTAGTGTCAGGAACTAAAAGTCTGAAGAGTCATCCCAAAACCACAAGATGTATTTCTAGAAGTATTTGCTAGACCTGCAAGCTTATACAAGAAGTTACCTGTGTTTATCATTTTCCTCCAAAAAAGAGATTGCCCAAGGACCAGGACAGACCACATTCAATCTCAGAAAAGCAGGACGTTTAAGGGCCAAAGCGAGAGCTTGGCATACTGCTCAGCCCATTTAAACCAACTCAAAAGACTAGAGAAAGGCAAAAAGCCCTTACAAAGCCAGGGAAACAACATATTGACCCCTACAAAGGGTTGCCCCACAAGCACTGCTGCCCACAGCATCCTACAGCTAGAATGGAGGGACAGAAAGGTGTATGGGCACAGAGCTACTGCACGCAGCTGTGAGGAAACCCAGCAGGGCCACAGCCCCAGCGCGGCCTCCGAGTCCCTCTCCCCACACCCAGGGAGGGAGAAGCATTCCAGCACTAATAGGTTGTATCCCCAGGAAACCTGCTGGAATTGCGTGCTGCAATCAGCCAGACTCACCCCAGCGTGGCATTCCAGGCCTCGGCCAGTCGCTTCTGCCTGAGCAGCCCTGTGAGCTGAACACTCAGCCCTGGAAGGAGGGAGAGCCCAGTCAGCAGCACTCAGGGCACTTTCCTGCGGTGTCTGAGTTTGCATTGGCCCTGAGAATCGTTTTTTAAAAAGAAAACAGCCCCAGTGCTACAGAGGCTCATGGTTCTGGAGGCATTTCGAAGCAAGCTGCCCACGTGCTCACCCACTGCCCCCGGGCCTGCCAAAGGCAGCCTGGACCTGGCCCACAGCCTGCCACAAACACGCCTTGGCCTCCCAGCCTGTCACGACAGGGCACCAGCCCCACAGCCTGTCACAAGCGGGCCTTAACCACACAGCCTGTCACAATGGGACATCAGCTCCACAGCTCGTCACAACGGTTCCCGACCCCACAGCCTGTCACAGGTGGCAAGCAGCTCTTGGCCCCACCTGTGTCACAAGCAGGGGCCCCAGGCCCACAGCCTGTCCCAGGCAGGTCACGGCCTCACAGCCTGACCCGAGCGGGACCCAACGCCACAGCCCGTCACAGGCAGCTCTTGGCCTCACCTGTGTCACAAGCCGGGGCCCCAACCCCCACAGCCTGTCACGAGTGGGACAGAGCCCCGCTCACCCTCATCCCACTGGGTGCCGGGCGGGGAGCGGGCCCCCGCCGCCAGGCCGCGCTTTTACCTTTCACTCGGGGGGGGTGGAGCGGACACCTCCCCCCTCCAACGACAGATGAGGGGGCGGTCCTAAATTAGCATGCAACGCAGTGCCCGCTGGGTAGCGCCGGCGGTTCACCCTGACCTAGAAGTTGCCTGAAAAGCGAGTGTATATATAGGCACGAGGAAGGAGAATTTTACCATGTCCGGGGGAAGCTCACCGCCGAGGCCACGCACGGGGTGTGCGTCACCCACGCCCCGCCTCGGGGAAGGTCTGAGGGAAGGGCCGCCCGCGGCTCTAGCAGAGCCCCGCCCGCGAGGGGGGCGGGTGAGCCACCAGCAAGGGGGGGCGCCGCGATATCTCCTCGATGGGCCGGTCTCACGGGCAGGAGAAGCCGACGCAGGTTCCGTGGGGGGAACCCCGGCGGATGCTCGTGGCCCCGCGGTGCTTTGAGACAGACTCACGGCCGGCGCTTGAGTCCAATGGGTGAGGTGGGGCACCGCCCTACAACCCAATTCAGACTACTCTCCCCCGGACGCCCCTTTTTATGACCCGCCCAACACCCGCAAAGCCGGCTCCAGGGCCGTAGAGCCCAAGCTCTACCCACCCACCAGCCGGCAACCCCCCCTTCAAAATAATCACACCGTTTTGGTTAAAAACTTTCAAACTTTTCTGTTAATTTCTGCAGCCCCCCACCCCGTTTCTGCTCACAGGGCATTGGGGGGGTAGCGACGCTGGGAAAGCAGCCGGGGTTGGTTGGGTCGAGAAGCAGCAGCCAGCTGGGGAGAGAGAGAGATGGTGTAGAAGGGAGAGTTGTGCCCCAAAACGTGGGCCCCTTGTCCTGGGGACACATGCCCCACCATTTCCCCTCCTCCCCCACCCCCCCTGCCCTCCACCAATTTATTTTCTTATTAAACACCAAACTCTTATAACCCAGGGCTGGTAACCCCTGCCCATAGCAGATGGCAAGCACTCTGGTGTCACCCCAAAAGCCAGGAGCCAACCCCAGTCCCTCCAGCAACAGCCCAGGAGGATGCTCTCACCTGAGAGACCTGGGCAGGGTTGAAGAGCGGGACTGAACCCACCGGTGGGGGAGGTTTGTGGGAGCCAGTCTGGAAAGGGCGAAAGGAGAGAAACTTAGGAGCCACCCCCCACAATTTCAGATCCATCTGAAATTTCAGATCCGTCTCCAGAGAGGTGCCCTGGACCCCCATCACACACAAATGCATCTCCCTTCTCTCCTCACCTTCTCTCCTGCTGACTCCCCGCTTTCTGCATCCCATGAGCCTCTCACCTCAATGGACACCGGAGTAATAAGAAAGGTATTTTCACCTTGCATTCCTCCTGGGGCACACAACCGGAAAAAAAAAAAAAACCCAAACCCCAACAACTTAAAATTCAGAGGAGCAGCTTCGAAAAGGCTGTCAGGGAGAGGGGTGAGGGGATCCACGCAGTATTTACCGGGGTTTCTGGATGGAGACTGAGCCAAAGGGCTTGTCCCAGCCGCAAGAGGAGCATCAACTGGGGATGGTGACGTCCGGTCCTGAAACCACATCCACCCATTCAGAGCAGAAGCTCTTCGCATGGTGAGAAGACCTCCACACCAGATACTACACCATGCTTTCGGGGTTCCACTCTGCACCCATTGTTCTGGAGAGGTACCCCAAGAGCTACAGGCACCCACGCTAAGGGGGAGTACCGGGTCAGGGCAAGCAATGCCTGTGACAAAGCTAAACAACCCGGAAAGCTCAAAATTAGGCAGGAGGCTGGACACTAAGCCTATATACAGTGTGAGGGGCCACCAGGGTTCATTCATCCGCTTCTGTTCCTCATCTCCTGCTAGTTTTGGAAGAATATCCCAAAATCTTCTGCTTCACAACTGTAGGTCATTCTCAACCACGAGGAAACTTCTAGGGGAGGATGTTGCTCCAACATCTGCCTCCAAGCCCACCATCATTCTGTGGTTGGGGTTGTGACATCCTCTGAACTCAGCCAGGAGTGGGATAAGCACACATGGCTGCTTCACCCTCTCTGCTGCTTCCTCATCTCTGTTGCGCTGCCAATTAGAGGTTTTCCTTCCCTTCAACTCCTAAAACCTGCCCAAGCAGTTCTGCTCACAGCTGCTACTTTCTGCTCCGGCAGAGAGCAAGCGATCCCTGCAGAATTTCCCAAGTGCTTGGAGGGCCTCCCGGATCAAAGAGGCTTTATAAATTTACAATTATTATTAATCAATGATTCACTTCCAGGCTAAAAGGGCTCCCAGTCCCACTTTGTCCCCATACAGAGCAGCTACAGTCATGATGAGCTGTGCAATGGCACAGCCCAGCCGCCTGCATGAGGACAGAGGGAGAAATAGTAGGTGATGGGAGAAATGTGTCACCTGTCACCATGGCTGTAACCCTGGGTGTCACCCAGGGACAGGACAGCCCTTCATCCCCTACCTGCACTTCCGATGTGGGGGAGTTCAGGGCTGTCTCAGAGGTGGCTTTGGAAGGTGTTTCCTTGGTGGGCTTCGACCGAAACCAGCCAAACCACCTGAATCCAGAGCTCTGGGAAATGGAGGTTGTCACAGTCAACAGAAATGGGCGAGAAGGAGAGGATGCCACGGCCACCCAAATGCCTCCCATGCTGGATGGGGCGCACCATTTTGCCCAGTAGGCATCAGGGACAGGCAAACTTGGAGCACGAGGCTTCACAGCATCTCTGGCACACTCACCTTATCCTCATCTGGCTTCGCTGCCTCTGCTGGTGCCGGCTCTTCACTGGTGTCTTCGGCTGTACTCTCCGAGGAAGGCTGGCTGTCATCTCCCAAGGAGACAGTGGAGGTCTCTGAGATGGTCCGAGCCCTTGCCTTTAACTCCTCCTGGCATTGGAGATCAGAGCTGCCACTTGGTGTTCCCAGAGGAGCCACCCCAAGCATGATCAGAGCATCACTGGGACTCCTCCGTGCCAGGTGTAATGGATAGAATCCCCAGAGACCCCCACGTCCCTTACAAAGCAGATAGGGAGGGATAGCATCCACAGTGCGGTGCAGTGGTCCCAGAGGTAGGAGGCTGGAGAGGGCTACTTTAACCTGTCTGGTCCCCAAGGGGACAGCTGGCACCATGATGGGGGTTTCCTTGCGAGTTAAGCATGTGAAGGATGAGCCAGCGAGTCTCAAATTCCCCTGGGGCCCCCAATGGTACGGTCTCCCTGACCCCTCTGACTCACCTGCTCTGCTGGGAGGGATGGCTGCACCCCACTGGGGGACAGCGGGGCACCCCAGGACTCCCCAGCTTCTCCTGTGGAGCAGATGGAGGGACATAGTCAGGGGGGTTTGGCCCAAGGAGTTCCTGCCGTGTTGAGATATTTTCAGTACTTCTATCATCCCAACTCAGAGCAAGGCTGCATGGCCAAGATGTCCCCCCAAGAGATGCAAAAGACTGTTCTGGACCCTGTCCCTGCCCACGCCAGCACCAGGGAGTCAGCCACAAGGCTGCACTGGTGCATCTCGAAAAGCTGTCCAGTGCTGCTGGACGTGAAGCTGATTTTCCCATCTGGCAGGGAAGCGGCAGCAATCCCACCGACCCGTGGCTGGCCTCTATTGCTGCTTTGGGCAAGGCCTTACAAAAATGAAGACCCACCTGCCCAGGGCAGCCAGCATGGCTCTAGGGCAGGCATGGCTCCACATCTGGGCAAGGTTGGAGGGAAATAAGATGCTGTGTGAAGGCAGCGCTGGCAGGAAGCAGCGTCTGAAGTGGCACACATAGAATCATAGAACGATTTAGGTTGGAAGGGACCTTAATAATCATCTAGTTCCACTTCCCTGCCCTGGGCAGGGACACCTCCCACCAGACCAGGCTGCTCAAAGCCCCATCCAGCCTGGCCTTGAACACCTCCAGGGATGGGGCAGCCACAGCTTCTCTGGGCAACCTGTTCCAGTGCCTCGCCACCCTTATCATAAAAAATTTCTTCCTGATATCTAATCTAAATCTACCTTCTTCTATTTTGAAGCCATTACCCCTTGTCCTATTCACTACAGGCCCTTGGCAAAAAGTTCCTCTCCAGCTTTCTTGTAGGCCCTCCTAGGGATCGTGCTTCCCTTCAGGGACACCCCATTCCCACTGCTTATAACTGAGGATGGGCGTTTTTGCAGAGGAACAAGGCTGGAGCACCTACCTGCCGTTGGCACCACCTGTGGAGGGGGCTCAGCAAAACCCCCTCCTCCCAGAGGGGTGGCCATCCCTGGGCCCAGCGTGGGGGGCTGCAGCTCTTGCCGAACGCCAGGCAGTGGCGATGCTGTGACCTGAGCAGGTGCCTGGGGCTGGAGGGACACGTCCTCATGGGAGCTGGGTCCCTGGGGTGGCACGGGCTGGTACCACTGGTCATACTGGTAGCCTTCACTCTGTGGAATCTCACAGCCAGGCTCTCCATCTGAGAACACAAAAAAAAAAAATCAAAACCCACACCTCAGGAGTTTACTCCAGTGTTTGTAATTTCATTGCGCTGTTGCACAGAATTCTCCCCTTTTCCATTATACATCAGCAGAAGCCAGGGAGGTGAGGAGGGATCCTGGGGACCACGCGCAGGCGAGAAAGGAGGTAGGGCACGGCGGGGCAGCGGGCACCTTTCAGAGGCTTCAAAGAAGGTAGCCTGTGAAAGACAGGGGGGAAACCTCCCAGGAACATGCCTGAAGTTGCAAACGAACTCGGAAGGGGAATGCTATGGAAGCAAAGAGATCAAGCGCAAGCAGCAAGAGCCCAGCAGTTCAAAAGAGCCTGGGGCCTCCAGCCTTTTCTTCCACTCCTGCTGCACACCCCGAGCAGGAAAGAAGATTCACCAGAAAGCCTCAGCCTTCGTTCCTGCTCCACAGGAGCGCCTACAGTTGAGTGTCTTGCTTTAGGCAGATTTATTTGGGGTTGGATTTTTTTTTTTGTTTGAAAGGCAGGTTGAGCAAGTGGTGTTTGTTTTATTTAACACACAGAGACATCGCTCTGTCTGATGTTAGGCACAGCGCGGGCAGCACACTGCCATTGGTACTTAGGTGCATGTCCTGCTTTTTCCATCTCTGCAGCCTCTGGCCAGAAACATGCCGGGCAGTAAGAAATTTCCTTCCCATCGCCATGAGATGCAGCCAGGCGAGACCCAGACCCCATGGGTCTGAGACTGGGGACAGACTATGGCACCTCTTGGATGTGGTGCTACAAAACCCCTTTGCTTTGCCTGCCAGCATCTCTCCTCCAGCCTGCTCAGGGTTGGCTTTGCACCAGAAGCTGCTCCCGCATGGCCCAGAGATGCTTGAGATCCCCAGGGAGGAGGATGGATGCTCAACTCCATGCTGCCTGACAAGCACAGCTGGAAAAAGTCAGGGAGGACAGCCCAGGCTGTAAGGATGGAGAGGGAGATTGCTGTGACCACATGGATCCCCAGCTTGGCACCTTGATTCGGGCTTTTTCTTTCCAAGATGGATGAATTCAGCACCAAGCCAGCTTTCTCCACGTGCAGGTCCCTCAGATGGCGACTCTGGATGGCCTTCTCAACAAACAGAAGGGCCAAGCATCGGGAAAGCGAGCTGCGGAGACCACGTGGAGCAGACCTGACTGCTCAGAGAAGCCATCCCATCATACCTGCAACTTTTTTCCCCAAGGAAAGATGATCACAGCCTCAGCCCTGATAGCAGCAGAAGGCAATCAGGATTGATGATTCTTTTTACTGCCTGGGAGAGCTCTTTGAAGAGGAGTTTGGCAGCAGCAGGGAAAGCTGATAGGAGGAAACGGCTTGGAGGAATTTGTCATGTTTTATCCTGTCTGCACCAGCCTTTATTCTCCACCCGTCAGTGCCAGCATTCCCAGCAGAAAGTTAGATCTGAGCAGAAGTGAGGAGCAGCAGGATGTGCCAGGGTGTCCTGCTGATGGAGGTGGCTGTGAAGCAACGCCAATGGGTCACCTGCCCCTGACTTCTCCTGGATGGGACATCCCGGTGGACACACTGCCCAGCTAGGAAAGGAAAGGTCTCCAGCCCTTCCCTTGACAGCCACCTAGGGGAGGCTCATGTCCCTCATCTTGATGTCCCTTGACCCTCTGGGTGGACTGTCACTGGAGGGGACTCTTGGGGTCACCAAGAGGCAAAGCAAAGGGATGAAAGAGGCAGCAGGGAAGGGGAAATGCTGAGGCGTCACCAACAGGCCTGCTCCAGCCCGGCACGCAGAGGGACGAGCTCCTTCCCAAATCTTTCAGTGTGAAATCTCCTTAGTTCAGCTCCAATTTTCATCCTCGGAGGACTGCCCAGGAACGGGGCCATCTCCCCCGAGGCTCTTTCGGGAGGCACATGCTTTGTCCAGCCGCCTGCCCCCGGCTCCCCTTCTCCTCCCACAGCACCCACGGAGACTGCAGAAGCTGTGGTAATTAGGCCCAATTACTGAGACTTCCTACGGAGGGCAAGAGCATCAACCCCTCTGTTTGCAGCCCAGCCCCCAGCAGCCCCAGGCCAGAGGGATGCATCCAGGCAGGAGCCAAATTCTGAGCTCTGGGGGAATGTAAGGAGCAGCTGCCGGGAAATGCTCCGGGGAGCAGGGAGCTGCCTCCCAGCCCACGGCAGCACAACTCCACGCAGAGAGAAGCCTGCTGCGGTGATTGCAACCTGCTGCTTCGTTTCCTTTACCTGCCATGGATGCAGCAGCCCAGGAGAGTCCTGGCTGAGCAGGTGCCACCTCTGAAGGGACGTCGTCTTCCACCTGCAAGGAGTCAGAGGGAAAACACGATAAAACAGATGGGAAAAGGGACGACGCAGGGTAAAGACTAAGGAAGCCATGAAGCCAACGTAAAGGAAAGCATGGTGCTCATGGGTTCTGGGGCTCACAGCCCACCCCAGGCTGTGGGACCCCAGGTTACTGGTGAGCCCCCTACCAGCGTGGGTCACAGACCTTTTCCAGCAAGTGAAGGGGGCTGCAGCACCGCTGCCTGGCTGAGAGCAGGCAGGAGGAGAAACAGGAGACAGAAGAGGGCACAAAACCAAAAGCAGACATGAAACGTGAACAAAGAGCATTAATCAAAGGACCAGACCAGAGTTAAGGGATCCAAGAGCACATGTCTGCAAGGTGATGCCCTGCTTGCGTGCTCTGCAATATCCTCACCACAAGAAGAGACCATCAGACCCTGACTGCTCCAAGACAAAGAGCGTTTTGCCCTCTGGGAAGCTCTGCAGCCCTCACTGCTCAAACCTGCAGGTGCAACAGCAGGGACCACATCTCTGAGCTCCCAAGCCAAGGGGAAAGGTGCCTGGGTAAACAACGCCCTTTGAACCCCCATACCTGGGATGTCCCCTGGGATTCGGGGCAGAGGAGGAAGATGCTTCCGCAAACAGACTACAGTGCAGACTAGCTGCCCCCCCGCCATCCCCACTCCTCCTTACCTCCCACTCCCGGCAGCAGGCTCGGAGCTGTACCAGCCAGTCAGGCTCCAGCGTCTGGTCCTGTTCTGGCATCTCCAGGAGCAGCATGTCGGAGAGCTTCAGCCGCTCAGCTAGCTGCAGAGTCAGGAAGGCAATGGGGCTCGTCACAAATCTCAACCCCAAGGGGGAAGAGACCAACCCTCGCAGCAATTGCACATGGCTGGGCACACTGGCCCGGGGAAAAACAGCGCCAGAGCTGCACTTCCAACACCAGCCTCTTGTGCAAGATTTATTCCCTCTCCTGCATTGCTGCAGAGAGGTGCTGGCCCATCTCGTGCCCCGCGGAGAGCCTCCCAGCAGGGCTACCTCAGCCATCTCCGCAGAAACGTCAACATACCACTGTCAAAGACGCTCTTCGCATCAGAGAGACAGGTAACTATTACCATCCTTTCCTCTTTCAAGGTAAATGAGCACCTTTAATCCCACTTGACAGCTAGCCCAGGGCACTGGTGGGTTTGCAGGACAGCCAGCGGGAGCTCTGGGAAGAGCCCAGCCCCCAGGCCTGCCCACCAGCCCCATGCAGGGCTTGAGCTAAGGGCTCACCTGGCCGTTTCCTCACCCGGCTTTGCAACAAGCATTACCATCACTGATAACCACACAGAAAACAAATACAGGGCTGGGAGGGACCCTCTGATGTTCCCCGAAAACTCTGTGTGCCCACACCAGCCCGTGCAGCTTGTGTTTTTCCAATTTGCACTTAAGAATCTCCAAGGAGAAGATTTCACAGCCTCCCAGGCCTGTCCTGATGCTTAATGTCCTTAGAGCTAAAGAGGTTTTGGTTAATATCTAAGCAAAATCTTCCCTGCTGCAAATTAAGCCTCTCGGTTCCTGCTCCTGCGGAAGCTGTGGGGACAGACAGGCACCGTTCCCCGAAACGCAGACTCCTGTGCGCCGGAGGGCTGTTATCACATCCCTCATAGCCCTTCCTCCCCCAGCATATCTTGCCTGGAAAAAAATAACCCAGAGGCCCTCTTCAGAGGTCATTTTCCCCTCAGTCTCTTATCACCCCTGCTCTTACTCTTCTGCACTTGCTCCAATTTGGCCCTGTCGCTGAGGGCAGCATCCCCAACAAGGCACAGTGCCCCAGCCGAGACCCCTGAGACCTGAGCATGGGGGGATTATCACCTCCTTGTCTCACACATGCCGTTCTTGCTCTCACAGCCCAGAATAACATTGGATTTCTTTCTTTTTCTTTTTTTTTCTTTTTTTTTTTTTTTTTGGCAACAGCATCCTGTTATATTGCTGCTTGGTATTTTTTCCATGCTCCACTATCTCCCCCAGGTCCCTCTCTGCAGTATTGCTGCTGCGTGTTCAATCTCTCCTGCAAGAGAGGGGTCCGTGCCGTCCTGGCTGCAGCTGTCTCAATGTCGCAGGGTTCCAGCTGCTGTCAGCAGAGCAAGAGGCTCTTCTGGGGTGACTCAACACACCTGGGTGCAATGGAGGGCTCTCCACAGAGCTAAATCAGTCTGGACAAATTGCTTAGACAAGGGTCCAGTTTTAAGACAGCTGGATAAGGGAAGATGACATTCACGTAAAGCACCGCTCTTCATCCAGGCCTTTACTGAATTTTCTCTTACTGGTATTGACCCACTTCTTGCGACTTTATCAAGCTCCCTCCCAGCTCCTTCACACTCATTTGTCTTCCACACTTTGCTACTGGGCTGCCCCATCAAGGGCCACCAGAGCCATCCAGAGGTGACTTGGCAGCTCAGCCACCCTCTGCAGCCACACAGGTCTCGGCTATCCACCCCATCCAACCCCCCCACCCCCCATCAGCTGCTTCTTTCTATTCCCAAAATTGTTCAAAACGGCCTAGACTGACACAAAATACACTTCCCACCTCCAGGAGGCTACAGTGAGACACAACCCACGCAGCCAGGCCTGGCTCAGGACAGGGGCCAGCCACAACCACCAGCGTAACCCAGCCAGAAGCTTGCACTACAAGAACCCACCATCCCATCTCGTTGCAAACACACATGTTCATCCTAAATCAATTGCAGGAAAGAGGAAATTATAAGCATGATTACTCCTAAACGGGGGGAATGTTTAATCCAAAAGCTAATGTGCACTTTGATCCAATATTAATGAACCAGCACCTGGTTGTATATCGTCCCCAGCTTCAAAAGAGGGGAAGTCTTAATCAAACACTAATGTGTATCATAATTTGTAACACAGTCTAAAACATCAAAGACAAGAGTGTCTACGAATGCACTAGTTTTTCAGATGAAAGTGTTTTCTCCCAGGAGAAGCATTATCCCCAGCAGAACGGTAGATCTGAAAGGCTGTTAGCCAGTAAATAGGTTTCGACAATGGGGTGGGGGGGGACTGCACCCACCGAGTTTTGGGCAATTTCTACAGCACCTGCTTCAGACAGGCATCCATGCTGCCCCTCATCTTACAGCACCACCGCTTTTGCCCCCTCCCCGAGGGAGGAAGGGTTCAACCAGCCTCAGCAATTGCCCCAGTGACGCACACGGGATGGGCAGACTCGCTTTCCTGAGAGCCCAACCCGCTCAGAAGACCTGGGACGCTTTCCTTCTCCCCTCCCTGCCCCAGCATCCCACTCATGGAGTGGAAGAGCTGGGCTCAGGGCTACAAGCTGGGACACGCTCCTCTTCACCATCACCCCAAGGGAGCCCCCAGCAGGTAAATGCAACCACGGGATGGTGTGCTGGAGGGGAAATGTCAAACACTCACACTTCAAATTCTTAGGTCTGTTCTGTTTAAAAGTTCAAAAAGCCCCTGCAGAATAGAAAACATCCTTTGCTTCCAAATAACTCTGTTCCTACTTGGTAGTCAACACAATTCCTTTGTTTTCTACCCTAAATCCATGGGTATTAGAGACCTCACGGAGGTGTTGGCTTTGCCGTGCTTAGAACAGGCTGGGCAGCAAAACGCGGGGGTGGGGGGGGCTACTCAGAGCTGCCAAGCACCCCCGGCCATGAGGAAACCCCAAGGATGCTTCCCACCACACCGGGTCCTAAACGGACATCAACCTGCCAAGGATGAGGGGAGGTACAAGACTCACCTTCATCACTTGTTGGGCCAGGACAGGGTGGCTGGCCGGATCCTGGTCCAGAAGCGTGGTGGCAATCTGCTCGCAGTATTGCAGGGCCTGGGCTGGGAGTCCATAGTCGGCGAGGCGAGAGGCATAGAGGAGCTTGTACACCTCAGGAGAGGGAAGCAGAGCAGATGCAGGTGAGTGAGGAGGCACTCGTGCCCACAAGTGCCCTCTGCCTTGGTACTGGCACACCATCTCAGCGTGACTCAGAGCACCCTGGGTCATGGGTCTCATCAACCAGAGGTCACCTGCAACTTCATAGAATCATAGAATCTTCGTGGTTGGAAAGGACCTTTGAGATCATTGAGTCCAACCATAACTTGTCACCATAACTTGGTGACACCCCAGCCATCATCCCCATGGGGCAAGCCCAGCCACGCTCCCCAGACTGTGGTGCTGTCCTGAGGCCAGCCCTCCATCTTCATTTATCCATCCGATTTGTGCAGCGCCCATGGCGGCAGCAGCCGGGTGCTTATTTGCAATATGAAAAGCCTATCCATTACCCAAGGGAGCAGGAGGGGAGCCAGACCTGAGCAGGCACCAATCAAACCCCCATGCCCCAAAACCTGCCCAAAACCCTGCCCTAGAGGAGCCCCTTGGCTGGGGCAGCCTCCCCATCGCTCCCGAAGCCCGAAGAGGGGACAAGCCTCGGAGAACAGCCTGAATCCCTGGCGTCAGGGGGATGGACGCATGTTTTGGGGCAGGTCTGAGCTGCTGCAGCAGATGTGCTTGTGCATCTCCACTACCTGGAAGGGGAGTAGGAAGGATTTGGGCTGTCGTAGCTGCTGGCAGTACTCAAAGATTTCCATCCGCTGGATGACCTCCGTCCTGGCAAACTGGGCGAACGCCTGACTGCAGAGGAGAGGGGTAGGTTCAGCAAGCGGGAGCAGAGCTCTCTCCCCAGACAGCCCCACAAACAGATTCACAGCTCCATCACTGTGCCAGCCTGCAGCTGGAGAGGCCCAGAGCAAAGCTCACATTAAAAGCAGTAAAAACCAACAACCGGGATTTGCTTTTGCATAAAAGTGAGGTCCTGGGGATAGGGAGAAGGTAGGAAACGTCGCTCTGGCAAGAACACCTCCTCCTGGGCTCGCTCACCGGTGGCTGCTGCCCAGCAGAGCCATGCGGTCTGCCTTCACCCCGAAGTAACCGAAAGGAATATCTGCCATCAGGTAGCAGAAATGAGCTGCTTCGACTGCTCCCTTGCCAGCTGAATGGGAAGAAAAAAAAAAGGCAAACACTTAGTCCTAAGAGAGAGGTCACCACGTGGTCAGGGTCGCTTTGGAGGCCCCAAACTCCCATGAAAGCCCAAACCCAACCACCTCACTTTTCTTCCCTGCCCATGCAGACCCCTATCCCTCCCTTCTCCCTGTTTTTTTGCCTGTCTTACCCAATTGCTGCTTTCTATACCTAGAAGGGGGTTTTAGTTCAGTGGTAGGACCAGGGGAGCCTGAGCAGGGTTTAGCTCCAGCTTCAACTCCGTGAGGTACCATTGCTGGCATGAAATCCCCCAAAGTCCCTGTCACTAGGAGCAAGTCACAGTCCCTGCAGTTACATATGCCCTGCCTAGGTCCATCCACTACAGGTGTCTCCAAAATAGCAGCGAATGGATGTGCCTGAGCCTGACTCATCTGCCAGCACGAAGGGCAGCAGGATCCATCAAAATCTCATCCCTGCCACTGCACAGACACTGCAGCTCCGGGGGCACAGGCATGTACACCCACCCCATCTTGGCACCATCCATGCCAGCGTGGACATGCATGGTGACACTGCAGGTGTCTACTCGCTGTTACAAGACAGCAGGAACATAACTGCTCACAGTGGCCTCAGCTCACCCAAAGTGTCTCCCATGGTGACGATGGCTCGGTGGTTCAGCTCCATGTCTCCAACCTTGTTGGACAACATCACAGCCAGGTGGGGCCTCCAGTCTCCCCATGTGGCATCCCCGCAGCACTGGAGGGAGATAAGAGTAGAGCGAAGGTGAGCAGACACAGTCACCACAAAGTCGGTGTCACAGACAGGTGACAGCACAGGAGTACACGTGCCAGGGCCAGCCTCTTGCTCACGGACCAGCGCTGCCTGAGGGATCCTTCCCGACATGAGCTGGAAGAGGGTCTGCAGGGGGTCATTGGTGGCCAGCGTACTGGTGAACCTGTGAGGAAGCAGCAGAGATAAGGCCACTGTGCTGGGACGCCAAACCCTTGTTCATCTCCAAGAGCACATCCCAAATGCCCCAGGAAAACAGTGTCCTGAGGGACTTGCTGGAGAAAGCAGAAAGGCATCAGCCCACCAGGCTGATGATCCGCACTACCCTCCAGAGCAGGCAAGTCTCCAGAACAACGCTGGATAAAACCTCCTTAAAAGGATTCAGGTTGCACAAGACAGAAAATTTCTGCTTAGCTCTCCCTGAAGGGATCAACCCAATCCAGACTAAGTACATTAATTCCACTAGAAAACCTTCATACGGATGGGATGAACAGCTCAGACCAGGCTGGATCACGGTGAAGATGGTTCAGCTCCACCTACCCTGAGAGCTGCCTTTGCTAGCGCAGCAAGGGCAAAGCCAAGGACAGAATAAATCCACCCCACATCTGCAGGGCACGGCTCTCGTTCTGCTTTCCAGACCTAACTTGGTTTCTCCTGTCCATCAGGAACCCTGAAGGACTCTGACTCATCTGGATGGATGCCCCCTCTCCCCTTTGCCCCCTCTCAAAGGGTCCAGCTGAAATCAATGCTCTTGTTTCAGTGCACTGGGGCTGAGAGCACACAAAGGGATAACAGGCTTAGCAAAAACAGTCACAGGGCATCACACCTTGCTTTACCTTCTCCAACTTACCCAGTGAGCACCCAGCTGTAGGTCCGAGGGTCCATCTTGCTGGAGAGGAAGAGGGCATGACCCCACAGATGGTTTCTCATGGCCCAGACCAGAGCATCCTGCAGCCAAGGTGGAGGAGAAAAAGGGTTTCACTAACTCTGTTTTTCACTGCCCTCCTCCACTGCCAGGGAACCCTCTGCTCACCCAGCTCAGAGAAGAGACCCAATAACTGCTCTGGCTTTAACTAATACCCTCCCAAAAACTCTTCCACATTCGCAAAGGCCCCTTTATCTTTCTACTTTGCATAATGACAAGAACTGGGATCTTCATAGCAGTATTATATTTCCTGGATTTCCAGGTCTGTGCTGCCTGTTAACTCTCAATGCCACCGCTGTGGGATTCCAGCCTGGGCACCCAAGCTTCTCCGCATCCAACCCTCCTCTCTCCCTGTGCCTTTGGTATCCCTTAAGATCACATACCTGCAACTAAGCCTACCCCAGTGCTCGTAAAACCTCTGCATCTTGTCTTTGCTTGGGGCCCCATCCCAGTTCCCAGTGCTGGGAAATCACTGCCATAAGCCCTGTTGTAAAAACACAACTCGAAGGGTTGATCCCACAACCTCAAGGCACCTCTTGACCATTCTTCCCTTTCAAAACCTGCCTGAAGAGGCCAAAGGGGCCGAGAAAAAAAGTCAGCCCTGTCCTGGATCCCACTCATCACTTACTTTCTTCCTACCATAGTAGAGGAGCTTGGTGAACTTCTCCACTATCTGTGCCTGCGTCTCCACGACAGGAGGGACCTCCCCCGTGATGAGGTCCAGTGTCCCTGGCTGACGCGACATCCACTCATCATCCGTCAGGCCAATCAGGTTTGCTGCAGGGTTTTGCCTCTTGTACTTCTCTCGGCGCTGGCAGTCTTGCATCAGCAGCTCAGCTGTGTCTGAGCCCACCATGGACTGTGAAAGGGAAGGCGGGGAGCAAGGCCCTCAGAAGCTGCCCCATGAGCAAAGGCTGACAGCACTTATAGTCAGACACCCTTACACTTGTACCCTCATCCTAGCACATCTCCCCCACAACACCAGCCTTGGCCACCAGCACGCAGCTTAAGAGGGCAAAGAATTCAGCACAACTACCAAGTCCTTCACAGCACGCACTCTGAAGGTCTTATTTATCAGTTTGCAACAAGCAGCCACAGATTAGATTGGGTGGATTTCATTGGGTTAAGGGAATAATCCCCGTTCAAGCATAAGTGCTGGCTCCTCGATGAAGGTGGCACCAGTCCCTTTCACAGCTGCTATAGCATTGGCCTATTGATAGTTCACAAGGATGAAAAGCAATCATGGAGAAGGGTTTGCTCCAAATACCCAGGCGGTAGCAAGCTGATTGATAGTACTATGGGAATGGGATGCTTTTAAGGTACATAACCCCTGAAACTAGCAACTGGATCAAGAGACACCTAGGGGACATATAACTTGTCTCACTTCTAAGATCACAAGGGCCAGCACCTTCCATGAGACACCTTACCCCATTCTGCCGGCAGAGGAGGATCAGGAGTTTCCAGAGAAGAGATGAATCTCTGCCTCTCTGTGTTGAGAGATCACAGCTCGTGGCTATCTTCTGCTGGCAAAATGTCATCACATCCACCTTGTGCAGATCTTCCCTACAGCAGCAAAGAAAGGCATCAAAAGAAACCCAAGGCAAAGCAATTTCAGACATCATTCAGACTCCAAGCACTCCCATGTTCACTGATGGGGATGCCAAAGATTCAAAGGGAGAGATGGAGGAGAGAAGATCCCCAGTGCCAATGATCTCATACCACATTGGCCACACCAAGCTCAAAAATGCTTAAGTTTTATCATTATTATGACTTTTTGCAGATTTCTGTGTTTCAGGGATGCAGAGTACATTTCAAACCCTCTCTCTGCCCTTCTGATAATATTCTCATCCATCCATCTGCAAAGAACCTCACTTTTGCTTTGCTGTGCTCCTGTTACAGCCACGGATGTTTGAGGCTGCAGGAGCAGGCACGCATACAGGCAGTATCTTTTATTTAACTGGCGTAGTGCAGGGAGAAAGACACGCTTGTGACCACATAAACCCTTTGGGTCTGAAGCAAGCACAAGGAGAAAGCTCTAAGCTACTGCAAGCCAGGCAGAACTGCTGCCTTACAATAAAATAATCAGACATTTGGAAAGAAAGGGTGGCTGAGACACGAGATCAGCCAGGGGAGAAGGACTGGGGGTGGAGATGCCGATTCTGACTCAGTCACACCGACATATCATATGGAGATTCTCAACGTCCCCTCTGGCACAAGGAAGACCTTCTGGTCTTCCACCCAGCTTCTGGGCATACACAGCTCTTCTGCTCAGTAAATGGTTTTCCTCCTTCTACACACTCCTTTTCTCTCCCCGCTTTGGTTATAAGCGACCAGAAGACATGCTGGTGTAACCAATATGTTACAGAGACAACCTGATGCAATATGCCATGATTCTTCCCCAGGCTCACGCTGGATGAAAGCGCATACTGCGTCTGACCCTGCCGGGCTCAACAGTCTCAAGGGACAAAAACCTTAGGAAAAGCTAAACCGCCGGTTGATCCAGGGCTTTAGCCATCCAAAGACATCTTCCAAAAATTAGTTTTCTGCGATATGAGTACAAAAGAAGGTCAGACATACAAACCACACTAAACCCACACCCTACGAATATTCAAAGAAACCATCTGCCACAAACTCCATCCAAACCGACCTACACTGCGGCAAAGGGGCTGGGCTCCCAGTCTGAACCTAGACTTGGCCTTTGCAGATATCTCAAAACAATGGGGACCCTGAAGTCTGCCTTGAGTTCATGTCTCCTCCCAAAGGAGAGGTGGTCCCAGGCCAGCCATGCCAGCACAGCCAGGAGGATACGGGTCCTGGACTTGCCAGTGCGACATACCTGGCCAGGGGCCCCGGAAATGCCTGTAGCTCCTCCAGCTCTTTCGTGTCATGAAGGATTACCTAAAAAACAAGAGAAAATTCAGCAGCTGGACTCCAGCAATCAGGCCAGCCCCAGCTGGGCTAGCTGAAAGTCAGTGCCTTGGCAAGGGTTCAGCATTCCTGGTGAACACACTCTCTGTACTGTCTTAAGACAAACTCAAGAGCCTTGAGTTACCTTGAGACCCTAAACTATCTCATGGATCCCAATACTAAGGTTCAGGAAAGAAATGTCTGTTCAGATGGCATTTGCTGCCTCTGTGAGGCAAAACAGGAGACTGAAATGCTGTGGTAGACTCAGGGGATGTATACAGCCTCTATATTGGAGCACCTCAGAAAAGTGAGCAGATTTATCTTTTGGAGACGTATGGACCACATCTGTCCCTATTGGAAGGGATCACTGTGAACAGGTCACAGATGACAAGGGTTACAGAGCTGAAGGAGCGGGATGCAGGGCCTGAAGTCTGAAAGCGATGCCCAGGAACAGGCTTGGCATCATGCAGACTCTAGAGTCCATGCGGGATGGAGATAAGATGGCAGCAGGGGATGGGAAGGCCACTAAGGAGGCTGTTCGGGTGACAAAAGGCGTTTGCGTCCCTCAGGGCAAAAGGAACCCCCTCCAGCAAGGGGGCCGAGGGTGGTCTGGGATGCCAGGCGCATACCTCTAGGCTGTGTAGCTCAACGTGGGCTAGCTGTCCCTCGGCAGGGTGGTGGGGACACACCACCACCAGCTGGCCTCCGGCTCCAAAGCACACGGCCATGTGCGGCAGTGAGAACTTGAGGGGTACCACCGGGGCTGGGGTGGATACCGAGTGCCCCCCTACAACAACACACAGGCCATCGTGAGTCCCCTCACCCTGGCCCCACACCACCTCCGCTACGGAGGATGCAACCAGGTCCCAACCTGTCTCCTCAACTTAAGTAACCCTCCACTGACACCCACCTCCCGTGCAAGAACTGTCCCCTAAAGCAGAAGGCACGCACGGCAGCTCCTGCACCTGCCAGGGCAGAGCCCACGGACCACGCAATCACCCCGCAGCACCCTAAGTCATGCCTTGAGCCTGCACAACCTCCTCCAGGAAAGGACCAAGCTGTGAGACAGCAAATCTCCTAACGCCAGCCATTTATTTCCTTTCTTCCCACTTGTCAGAGGGAGCCAGGGCTCCGTCAGACCTCACCTGCTTGTGCCAGGCTCCAGGTCCCTGAAAGCATGGGGTCGTAGTGGTCGGCACCATCACGGATGTACTGGCTGAGCTCGTGGCTGCTGGAGCTGAGTCCTGACTCACGGTACTGCAGGAGCAGGCTGGGCTGGCCCGAGGGCTGCAAGGCAGGGAGAAAACGAAAATCTGGCTGAGAAACTAGGGACACCACTGCTTTTCTGCTCCCAGGGCAGTAGGACAGGCTCTGCTGCTCCATAGAAGTGCCCAGCAGGAACAGCACAGCTGATTCCCATCTGAGCAGCTCACTCTCTTCAGGATCTCAGGCTCATCATGGCACGTACCCTGGTCATACCCAAATAATTTACACCAGCCAACGGTCTAGCCCAACAGCTTTCCTAGCCGGAACACGAACTCCCCAACACAGTCACAGCGCTTGGGAATCCAAAAAAAAAAAAAAAGCTCTGCCCAGGAGCAAAACCACCAGAGCAGCTTTGATTTGATCTTTTAATTTGCTCTTTGGCAAAACACAGTGCTTGGGACATGAGTGTGGTGGAGCAAATCTTGGTGGACAGAGCTGAAAATGACACACAGCTTTCAGCTACCTAGGGAGGATGCAGGAGAGCATCCCACCAAACCTAGATTTCTGTCCTGTTCTTGGTCCCGTGTGGGAGCGATGTACAGCCCTACGCCTGGGGGAACAACAGCCCAGCAGAGAGTTCACAAATACCAATAACCCACTATAATAATCCCCAGAGGCTGTTAAGCACCGAGTAGAACGTAGCAAAGCAGCACTTTTCTCCTCAGCCTCCTTCCCAGCTGGAGGAGGGAGACATGGATTGCTCCTAAAATCTCTAGGAGATCCCCACGCCTTTTGTCCTCCCATCCCAGCCCATCTTGAGGTTACCTCTTGGGGCTGGCCACTGGCTTCCCCTGTATCACTGCCAAGGGTTTTTCCCCCGGTCCACTCAGGCCGGGCAGCCGAGATGTATCTCTCCTCAGAGGAGTCATAGGTCTGTGCCCTACAGAAGGGAGCAAAAGGAGATACCCTGAAGGTCAGAAATTTTTGGGACCAGCCACAAACCCACTAATTATGCTGTAGATGGTTTTACCAGGTGATGGCCAGACGCCCCCACTCTTACCTGTCCTGCCCCAGGGGGGTTGTGGCGAGGTCGGGGTGGTAACCCCTGTAGTAGTGCTGGTCCTGGTAATTGGTACTCTTTCTGTAAGGCTCACCCTGTCCCAGGCCTAGAGAGAGAATCAAGATTTAGTGTTGCCCCTCCACAGCAACAAGCCATAATGAAGTTGCGAAAGTAAAGCAATGAGTCAGACAATTTGCCATGCACACCCCATTTGCTTCCAAATTAACCCAGGAAGTTGGAAGTATAATAAAGCCCTGCACATGTTTGCCAACACAGCACTGATGTCCTTTCCTCTTTCCTCCCTCCCCTTTTCTTCAGCCCAGGAATTCCAGAAACAGCAAAAACAAGACCTCGACCACTCTGGTCGCACAGCGCCATCGGCATCATTGAGTTCAGTTTGGAACCAGGAATGACGCAGGTTTTTAGCCACACAGGTTGAGATTAAATGTTCCTTTGGGTGCACCTACTTCCTGCCCGTGTCTCCCAAATGCAAACTCAGGGCAGTGCTGCATGGGGACGACACCACCGATGGCCGAGGAGCGTGGGCAGGAGCAAGCCCTGGAGATGTGCAAGCCTTAGGAAAACTCGTGCTGGAGAAAGTATCACCTCTTCTGCAAGCAGCAAGTTGCCTCCCTCCGTGGACCCAAAGTTGAAGCCCATACCTCTGTCATCCTGCCAGGCCACCGGCTGCCACTGGTGGCTTTGGTAGGCATAGAAATCTCTGTAGCTGGCTGATGGATACTGACAGTGGGGGTCCTCATATCCTTGCCTGAAACACAACACAACATTCTTAATCTGAGAAAGAAAGGGCACCGCTGCAGGTTATGGACCACATCTAGGGTTAGACTCACACCTGGACAGGATCTTTGGAGGCAGAAAGGGTGATGGAAGCAAAGCCAGGTCCCCTGCCCAGGTGCCCTGCTCAGCAGCAGGGCCAGGAACTGGTCCAGCATCACAGCTGGAAGGAGCAGCAGGAGGTTTGGACCCTTTCCCATACCCATCTACAGGACAGCTGTGCTCTCCAGTTTCAAGAGATGCCCAATTTCAGCTCGATGGTGTGGACTTCTCACAGGGATCAACTTTCAGACACATCTTAGGAGAGGTCTCCCACAAAAGCAGCTTCTCCATCAAGTTCCGGAGCTGCCGTGTCCACCGCACAGCTCAGTGCAGGTCTCCCCTTGCCCCGGAGCCCAGCTCCAGCCTAAGCCACCTGCCCAGCACCCACACACCTTAACCCTTCACAATTTACCCAGTGATTTGGTCAGCCCCACGCAACACCACCTTTCCCAGTGTGGGTATCAAAGAACCTCAGCACAAAACCCTGTGTATCCACACTATAAATTGCCAAGGGCAAGAACTCAAGCAAATCAACCCAAATTTGCTGGAGCGCTTGAAGCTCGCTCAGCACTGAGAGCATCCTCGAACCCACATTTTATCCTTTCACCCCCCACTGTTTCAGCAGCTGAGCTTGCAAGCTCCCTTTTGCTCCTATATTACCGCCTATATTTTTATTGTTCACCTTGCACTTAGTAAAAAAGAACTGCATTTAATCAAACCTTCAAGAAAAACGCACCTCGGGACCGAGATGAAGCCTGTAAAATGGCAACTGCAGAAGCCACAGCTGTAGGAAGAAATTGGAGCTGCAACTGCAACTTAAATATAGAAGTTACCAGCTGCTTTAATAGCTGGGCATCGCCTAACCGTGCATTACCTCCTTGAGGCTGCTCGCTGCTTCCCCTGTGCAGTTACAAGGGCGGGACTCGTGTCACAAGCCCACAAGGGAAATGAAATGGTCAAATCTTATTTTAAGAAGGTTTACAAGGAGGGGGGCTCAGCATGAGCATCGCAAAGCTGGGCAGCTCTAACCTGGAGTGCAGCCTGTTGGGGTAGCTGCTGTCGTAGTACTCGGCCCGGGAAGCCGGTCTGTGGGCGTCCCTCCGGGGGTGGTGGCCTTCGTCCCAGGGGTGGCCGGGGAGGTGGCTCCCATCCCAGGAGCCGGGCCGAGGCGGGGGCCCCGTGCGGAGGAGCTGCCGCCGGGGCTGCGGTGGGGGACCACGGGGCGCCTCTCCCCGTGTCCCCCAGGCTGCCTGCCTCTCCTGGGGCTGGGGCGGCCAGGCAGGGGCCCAGGGCTCCATCACAAGTCCCAAATGACTTTAGTGGCCTGCAAGCAATGGGATAAGTCACAGTGCATTTAATCAGTGGCTTTTCACCCCCCCTTAAAGCCCCCCACATGAAGCCTGTTGCCACCTACTCTCCACTTTTGTGACCGTGCTGGAAACCCAGCGTGCTTTCCAAAATGCCCCAAGTCAAGGAAAAGCCATCTCCACATCTGCTTGAACTTGAAGCTCCCCTCAAAACACCAGGATGAAACGGTCCTTCTTTGAAAGCAACAGGCACGCAGCCCTTCCCAGAGCGAGAGGTAGCACCCCCATAGCCTTCTTCTGCACCCCCAGCCAGCCCTGCAAAGCACCACCACTCACAGCCTCCCTGGGCAGGTAAGAAATCAGCTTTACCTCTGTGACAAGTCAGGGAAAGCCCATTTTATACACAGTAGGGGAAGGGATATTGGCAAAGCTATAAGCAGGACCAGAAGAGTTATTCTCAAAGAAATGAGCAGGGACAGAGGCAGGGATAAATGGAGATTTGCTCATGTGAGCTATGAGATGGGGTGGAAACGGGGATTTCCTCCTGCCTTTCAACTCCAGCAAGAATATAGCAATTGAAGCAGACACCAGATTTAGTTATAACTGTCCCAATGCAGCAGAGGAAACCCTGAGTAGAGCCCAGGGCAACGCGTGGGTGAAGCCCCAGCTTCTGGGGGGAGGGATGCCACCCTCAAGCCCCCCATGTCTCCCTCTTGCGCACCAGTACCCAAAATACCCGCCACAAACCTCCCTGATGCGGGCAGATGCTGTCTGAACCACTTGTCACCCCTCTGACACTCAAAGTTTGAGGCGTTTGGGGGCCATTTCAGGGCTGGGGGTGGGGACACGCTTGGGGCTGAACAGAGGCAGCTCAGTTTGTGCCCCTGAAATCAGGGTTAAACCCTTGCCCCCAGGCACAAGCACCCAGACACCCATCATTTTGGACCCACCAATGCCCCCCCCCCCAAGTTTTGGGCCAGGGGTTCCCACCGCTGTTCGCCCCCCGCGGCGGTCGCACACACCTGCTCAGAGGCCACCGGGGCCCTTCTTCCGCTCCCCGGGCGCCGCTGCCAAAGTCCACTGCCACATGGGCCGCCGGCCGCCGCGGGGGGCAAAGGGCAGCTCCCGCTCCTCCGCCCCTCACTTGGCCCCTGGGGCGGCCGGCTTACGCTGCCGTTTGCGTCCCTGAGGGTCACCTTGCCCATCACTTGTGCCTCATCTCACCCAAGAGACGGAGCGTGCAGCCCTCCAAGCTCAAAAAAAAAAAAAAGCCAGATATTTCTCCTGTGGGTTTGTTTTCTTTTTAATGCCATGAGATAATTATCCTCCTTTATACACCCTCACACTTCCTAAAACAATAATAAATAAAACCTGCTGGCTGAGTTGTTGGGTTAATCCAGACCCAGGCGCAGCTTGAGCAAATAATATCCATCCCACCCAGCCACTGCCCGGGGCAAAATTTGGGCAGGATGGAGCCGAGGTCCATCCCAGCGTTGCCTCATCTAAGTCCTTACAGTGCAATAACAGCCTCACTTCACAAGTGACCGCGGATTCCTGCCTGGAGACCCTCTCCCAAACTCCCCCAGGCACCTTCAAAACTGAAAAAGGAGTAAATTAAGGCAAATGGTATCATAGAAAACGGCAGTAAAAGCTAGGTATAAGAGCCAGTGCCTTCCGCCCAGCAGCCTAGCGACATGCCATCTCCTCTCCCTTCGCCAGGGAAAGCACGCGCGGCTTCCTAACCCACCAAGCCTCCAGCTGCCGAATGGGAGCAGGCAGATTTCAGCCCCAGGGCAGCACAGGGGAACACAGGATGACTGGCAGAAAAACAGCCCTTTTTTTTTTTTTTTTCCCCTTCTTTTTTTCTTTTTTTTCTCCACACCCTTGTAGTCCCAGCTTTCCCTGAGAAATTTCCTCCAAATTACCTCTACTGTGATACCACGGCACCGATTGATTTGGAATTTGCAGGCAGGATCTTATTCATTGCATTGTGGTGGCACTGTCAGGCAAAACTCTGTTTTAATGATGTTGGAAGACTACATATATTATAGCTTCAGAGCTTGAAATTTCCACCCTACTGGGAGAATAAGAAATATTCCCCGGCGATCCTAAGAAATAAGAGCTCGGTCTCTGCAGAATTGAAGGCTTCAAATAAAAAAAAAAAAAAAAAAATATCCTTAGCACTCAGCCGTACCGAGAGCCGACTGGAAGAAATGCAAACCAGGGAAGCGCTGCCTTTGTGCTGCCAAGCTGCTTCGGCAGAACAAAATTAAGCGTCTCCTATCTGTTTCACAGCCGCCCTTCAAAACTTTGGGAGGCTTTGAACAAAGTAAAAGGTCTGGTCTCCTGGGAAAGCTAGGAAGGATCCCTACGTACCGTGGGGTTTTAATATAAAAATATATATATATGTATCATACTTCCACTTGGCTGCTGGCTAAGAATTTTTGGCTTCTAGCCAAGAGGTGACTGCTGGGTGTTTCCAACCTGTTTTCTAGCAACCGCACAAATTCATACTGGGACCTTGCACGGGTTCAACCGGCATTGCATGAAGAGGCTGAGAGCAGCTCCAGCTCCCCGGGCTGCTGTCGCCCGCCAAACTGGGAGGATCTGGGTTGTGAGGAAGACTTGGGAGCTTGACTTGCCTAAAAGCAGCCGCAATTCGTGGTGCTTGTGTTTGAGATGAAACTCTGCACCTGTCCACGCTAGGGAAGGAGATGCAAGAAATATGACCGGCAACATCAAGCTTCGAGCACAAGTGGTTTAAAATGGACAGCTGGGGAAACAATTTAAAGGAAAAAGCAGAAAAGTGCGTTGGAAGAGGCGAGATCCTGGGGAAGGAGCTGGAAAACGAAAAGCAAAGGAAGAAAAAACAGAGATAAAAGGACCAGACGGGCTAGAAAGAGGGAAAGAAAAGGGTAACCCTTTAACTACATCCCTTCTAGCCAAGAATTTTCTATTTTAAATGGATTCATAGCTTTCTTGGAAATACAAGCTTTGTGCCATAGGACCACCATCGAGCTTACATGGCTATTGCAAAGCAGACGCTACACGCCACAGACAGCATTTGTCAGACAGAGGTGAAGGGACAACAAAATCTCTTTAAAAAAATCCTAGTTTTCCTCTTTAAAAGGTTTCACCGCTGTTGTCACAGTAACAAGATTAGGTGGAAAACATTTTTCTTCATGCCCTCCAGGTGTTTGCACAGTGTGCTGGGGCTCTGCTCGCAGCCAGCCCCAGACACTGGGGCCAGTCCCCCCACCCCAAACCCAACGGGTGAAAATAATTAGCAAAGCCTCATCAGAAATCTTTGTAACCTAAGAGGAGAAATCCAGGTGGCTCCAGTACCTGAAGCTATTTTTAGGTGATTTATGTTGTTTCTAATTGGTTCTGAGATTAGATGATTTTTTTTTTTAAATGGCATCAATAGGAAGCTTTGTTCATCTCTGAGC
Source organism: Chroicocephalus ridibundus (assembly GCF_963924245.1). NCBI lineage: Eukaryota > Metazoa > Chordata > Aves > Charadriiformes > Laridae > Chroicocephalus > Chroicocephalus ridibundus. Next base: position 34,715,363 of record NC_086291.1, on the reverse strand, counting down.
TTTAGCCCCCTAGAAATGGGATAGATATATATACACACTGTTCTTGTGGAGATGTCCGAAGCATCATGTCACAGCACCAGGGAGTTTGAAAGGGCTGGCTACAGTCAAGAGGAAAAAATTGAAACTAGCTCATCTCTCATCACGTCTGCAGGGTGGAAATACAAGCAGTAAATGAGCTACATAAAACGTGAAAATTCATCTTAAATATTCTATACAGTGAAAACACCAGTCCTGAACACGCTGCCAGCATTCGAGACGTTTCACAGCACGTTACGCGTCACACACAGACCAAGAAAACTAAAGCCACGCAGGAGCTCAGGTCCCCAGGCAGGCTGAGCACCCGCACCGGCATGGGGAGAACCCCCATCCTCAGTCAGTCTCAATGCCAGCTAATTAACTAGTTAGCTTGATCGCTCTTCGCAGGCTTACACAGGAGGAGTGGGAAGAGCCCCTGCTCCAGCTGGGGGTGGCATCTGGGGCCTTCCTGGGCCAGGGACGCCCCAGTGGGAAGAAGGTGGTGGCTCCCGAGGCAGCTGAGATGGTGTTCCCTCCCCCCTGCAGCCGCTACGTTGGCACCATCATGTGGGTTTGATCAGGCCAGCGTGGCACCGCTTCACATTGTCCTGTAGCCAGTTTGTGTGCTTAAGTTTTCACCAACGGTTTTGCACCTTTCTTCCCCACGTTAGGTTGTTTCCAGCTCCAAGGGACTGAGCCATCCCTCCCACCAGCCCCCCGCGCACACACAGTCACGTTTAGCAACATCCAGACGCGCCTATTAATTTTTGGAGACTTAGGCAGGAGTATTAATTGCTTTCAAGAGGCATTCAGCACACAGAGAATTTAAAAAAAAAAGGCATTTTACACCCTGTATCATATCCTATGAAGAAACAGAGCTGCAAAAAGCTATTATTTGTGAAAATCAAAGCATGTCTGTATGGAGTGCTGTACGCATCCCCAGTCTGGCTGCAACCCCAAGGTAACTCCAGCCTTCAGCGTGAGCTCCTATTACAAAGAAAGTCCAAAAACACTTTGAAGCCGTCACCTTACTTCATTCCCACTTCAGCAAAGCCTCTTAACTCTTCGCTGTGAATACTCAAGTCCTTGCTTCTTGCATCCCCCACCCCTAAAGGAAAGGCTGTGCTGCTCCTGCATCCCATCACGGCAGGCTCTGCCACGGCATCTCACCTGGCTGGACCCACCATGGGAAGGGATTTGGATGCACGAGGGCCAACGGAGAGGCAAGAGCTAAACCCAACTGTGCTGAAGAGGTCAAAGAGCTTTCAGTATTCAGGTCCTCTCGTTTTTCTGTGCAACACCCCTTATGTTTTCCCAGCCATAAAATTGATGTTTATCTCGCTGCTAACTGCCTTACAGAGATCATTACACATTGCAAATTCAACCATTTGCAGATAAAACGAGCACGAGCAGCCTGGAAACTGTCACACCGCCCCTGTTGCCTTGCCACATTGCAATGCGTTACAACCTCTAAGCTGAAAATTAACATATAAAACCAAGAGGCCTGGAAATATTCGCCAGGCAAATGCTGAAAGCCAAGCAGAGGTAATTCCTCCACCCGCCCCACACACACCACCCTCTGCTCAACCAGGGAAAACTAATTTTTAAGTGAGTCAAGTTCTGAAGCTATTCTTGTGGCATTAACCAATAAATAAATAAATGAACAAGAGGAGGTTATTCTTCCTTGTATAAAATATCTTTGCTATATGAAATGTCCCTCTGGTTTGCGTCTGTTGGAAAATATGGAGGGGACAGAAGGCAAAGAGAGATGTCGTGGTTAAACCCCAGCCAGCAGCTAGAATAAAACAGCTGCTCGCTCAGTCCCCCTGGTTCGGATGGAGGAGAGAATCAGAAGAATAAAAGTGAGAAAAAACTTGTGGGTTGAGATAAAGACAGTTTAATAGGTAGAGTAAAAGCCACGCACACAAGCAAAGCAAAACAAGGAATTCATTCACTGCTTCCCCTCGGCAGGCAGGTGTTCAGCCATCTCCAGGAAAGCTGGGCTCCATCACGCGTAATGGTCACAAAACACCGTAACTCTAGAAGACCCTCTCTTCCTTCTTCTTCCCCAGCTTTACATACTGAGCATGATGTCACATGGCACAGAATAGCCCTTTGGTCCGTTGGGGTCAAGCTGTCCTGGCTGTGTCCCCTCCCAACTTCTTGTGCCCTCCCAGCCTGCTCAGCGGCAGGGTGGTGTGAGGAGCAGAAGAGGCCTTGACTGCCTAGCAACAACCAAAAACATTAGCATGCTATCAATCATCACTGTTTCTCATCCCAAATCCAAAACACAGCACCACACCACAGCTGCTAGCAAAAAAACTCCATCCCAGCTGAAACCGTGACATGGGGAGGCCGATGCCAAAACAAGCCCCAGAAGAAACATCACCAGCTACAACTGCTGCATCTCATGGCACAGGTGCCATGAACAAGCAGGGGAGGGATGCTGAGCTCGTGTCTGGATCAGACCGCACAGCCAAGGCTACCGGTCCTGCTTGTGCTGATGCCCTCAGAGATTTCCACCTCACCCTGCACACCTTCAGGCTCCTTTACTGGTGGCCACAGAGGAAGTGAGCTGGACACAGACCCTTTCCCAGGGTCTCCAGCAAGTGCCAGAGCAAGGAAAGCTGATAGCTTGGAAATCTTTAGCCACAACGTATTCCAGGGTGTCCTTTTGAAAAGATTGCCATCTTGTGTCTTTTCAGACACTTGAACATTGGTTGCCTTCATATTTGATACCATGGGTCTCATTCAGGAGCTTTATTACACACAATCAGGGCACAATAAAGACCCTTGACAGTTACAGATGGCTTCGCTGTATCCTGTTCTTAGTGCTACCTTGTAAAAGCTGGATAGTAATGTTTCCTTCATTTTTTTTCATCTCAATTTATGACTTCTCCACCATGAAAAGCCACTTATGCCCTCCACGGTTACATATACCATATCCTTCAAGGCCAGTAAATCACAGCCTCAAGTCATGTCAAATTTTGCAAAATAAAACTAAATTGCAGTTGGCCTCTAAGGCAAGAGGCTGCAAAATTGAGAGGGAACGATCTCTGTTTAAAGCCAGAAACCTGGCTGGCAGCCTCCCGTGGCGTGCAGGGGCAAGGATCACCAGAAACCTCTAAGTGAAAGAGAAAAGCTCGATACCGAGGAGCCCAGTGGACCCCCCATGCTACCCCAACAAGCTGCCTCCATAGGTCTTCCGTGGTCTAATGTCAAGAGTTAAAACAGTCCAAAGTCACAGGATTTCTCTATATAAGCTGAGCCTCCAATGCCCTGCAGCCGAGATGCAGAGAGCTGGGAGCAGGACAGAGCCAGACTCCAGCAGCATTTATCCATTCGGCCTCGGTTCCTGGACTGGATTTGTGCTTGGAAAGAAAACTGAGAAGCTGATAGGATAGCTTTTTGGTTTAAGGGGTTTTTGTGCAGACAAAAGTTAGAGAAGCACTAACACAGCAGGGTTTTCTCAGCTGAGCCCATCCGGGTTCAGTCCCAGTGCTGGGCACTGCACCAAGAACTGGGGAAACTGAGGACAAAGGCAGAGCGCAAAAAAAAATACATTGACCCCAAACCAACCCTTTACATTTTTCAGGGGTGCAGTGACTTGCCTTTTCCCTTCTGCAGCAGAGTTAAACTTTCATGACAGCTGAATTAACTTGGAGAAAAGCCAGCGCCAGGGACAGACAGCAGCGTGGCAGAAGAAAAGCCGGGAACACCCGCAGCGCTGCTGTGCTTGCTAATTCCCCTCCCTGTACCCCACACAGCTAATTTGCAGGGGGCTTAAATTGCTCCACGTGTTGCAGATTCACCATCATACCATGGTACAGCATCCAGCCTGGCACAGACACCGGGGCAACCCTTCCACGGTGTATGATCCCCTCTCAGGAAAACCCTTGCAAAAAGCACTCTATTTTGGAAAACTCTATTTAAAAGCTTGTTCCACAGTCTAAGCTCAGGAGGCTTCTTCGCTTCACAAGGTGATCTCACACCGCAGCATAAGGTGCAAGCTCTTCATGTGGAAGAACATCTCCCTAGAAGCAGGAAAGATCCAACCTACAGAAAAAGAGGAAAATAATGAGCAGCCATGACAGAGACAAGCAAAAATGCAAAATATCTCATGCCAGATCCTTAGCTGATAAAAAACCAACATGCATAACATACAGCTTCGGGCTGGGATACACTTACCCATCTCTGAATGTTTAATGGGACCATATACATCAGTTAATCAGTAGCACAAGACACAAAGCGTTTTGTACCTCCTCTCCACGTGTTGTGCAATTAAAAGGCTTCTCATTCAGGCACAGAGAGAAAAGTCAAGGGACTTCAGCTGTGAAACATCCATTATTCAAAAGTGTATCCATTATTCAAAGTTTTTCTTAAAATCCTATTGTCAGCTTGAAAGGAAAAAGAAAATGAGTTTTTGAAAGCTGTGCTCCGTTGATATTCCACTCCAATTTTTGCTGATTGTAAGTACTAAAATTCCAGACATTTTGAAGAGCTGAAGAAATCCTTCACGGTTCTCAAGAAAGGCAACGCCCTGGGGGTAGTCACAATATTTCCCCCCTCACTTAATTCTACCTAGCAGGGATGTGATACACCCTGGCCAATGGCGGGCTCCTTTCCCAAATTGCTCAGCTACCCCAGCATGATGCTGACGAGCACCTATTCAGGAGAAGGCAATAACAAAATACTCAGCAAGCAGTATCAGATACCCACCATCACACCTGACCAGCTTATTGACACCCATAAGCTCAGCTGAATAAAGACTAGGTAGGATACACAACCTTCTCACAACACCTGGGAGCTTCAGTACAGGGTGCTGGGACTAGGCTGTATAAGGTCACAAGGGAAACGAGTCCCAAGAGTGCTTCCATCCACCCAGATGAAGGTGCAGAGGCGCAACAGGCCCCACAGAGCCAAGGCAAGGGAAAGCTCAGCACTACCACAGCTCCCGCTGCAAAAGGAAGACGCTGGGACATCCAAACAGTGCGGCTCCAGGAACCACCTGGATGGAAGATCTTCAACAAGAACAATAAACGGTCAACTGCTAACATTAGGATATAAAAACAAGCAGTAAAGGAGGTTTTATCTCCTCTGGGAGATGGAGAACCTAGAGGGAAGAGCATTGAAAGCTCCCAGGTCCAGACATCAGGCACCTCTGCAGGTATGTGGGGGGTCTAAAGTCCAGCTGGCAAGTCAGCCCACATATCAGAATCAGGTATAGAAAAAGTACCTAGGTCAAACACCCATGGCTAGGTCCAGAAGCAGCAGGACCTAAGGCCAGTCTACATATACTGAGCTGGAAATTAGTGTTCTTAGCCTAGAAAAAAAAAAAGAAACCTCCAGGCTGAGCTTATATAGGAGTCCAGGCCCACGGGTGGGGATGCTCAGGTGAGGCCAGTCAGGGCCACTAAAGCTTATTAAGGCACTGAGAGGCCCAGCAGGGGCTTACAGGGGGCAGAGCAGGAAAGGGGGAGGGGGTGGTTCTGCTCTGGAGCTGGCTGGTAAAGAATGATAACGTAGAGTGGAATAGTTGTGGAAGCTGGGCATCAGGTTAAGAAGTAGAAGCTAAAGCCTGAAGTGTGTTCTACAGCTGTAAGACAGAATAGATACTTACTTTTTTGTCTAAAATAGCTATTTGATAGTGAAAAGTAAAAACCCTTTAAAGGGTTACTGTATCATTGAAGAGGTAAGGCTGTAGGGTGAGAGGGTCTGTGAAGGCCTGAATACTCTTTTACTTAGGAAAAGAAAGATCAAGAAGGGATGCGGCAGAGATAAGCAGCACTTAGTAGAGGGACCTATTTCTTCGGGGCTTATTGTAACAGCAATAATATAAAAAATACTGTCAGATAGACTTAAAATTGGTTTGTTTAGGTTTTCTGTATCAATAGTGTATAACTGAGTTGTGGAATCCTCCGTGGTGTGACCTGAAGACACTGAAGATACTATTTCAACCAAGTAAACTGACGGAAGGATGATGATTGAAGGGTAATAAGTGTGGTAACCTGGGCACAACGTGACTCGAAGCCCTTAAATGCTACTGGAAGCTCAGTGTGTGCAACAGGGTAAGGGTTCCGCTCTTCTACCACCACACTAACTACTTGACTGTTATCAGACTACTAACTTTAGGTGTTTTCAATAATTTAGGGGACAGCTTGAACTTTTAAAACGAAACCATTGTTCAGCAGTCTTTGCTGACCGCTATCTTTAAGCAGCACATTTACCTAAAGCACAATGATGCTCCAACAATGGATACTTTTAGAGTGCTTCCAGGGCACTAAAATGAGCTGGATGTTATCCACAGGATCGCTACAGCTCACAGCTTATTTGGATGAATTCTTTGCTGCAATAGACCATTTTCTGCTATTACCAGTGAAATAAGCTAAAAAAAAAACCCACTTCTTTACTTCTGCAATGAGAAGCTGTGCATAACATGATGAATTTGCAAAGCTTTTAAAGGATGGATGAGAGTTAAATAACTTCCTCCAGGGTCGAAGGCGCTGCACAGCCAGACTGGAGCTGCTGCTGTAATAAAGGCATACTAAGAAAGCTGGGAGGGTTATTGCAGCAGAGGAAGCACTTTGTGATCGGAGGCAATGCTGAAGCGGCTTGTGTAGGCAGAGTCTGTGCAATGCTGGAAGCTGGAACAGCAGGGCACAGCATGGACAAATTTAGATATTGTCAGATGAAATGGTTTCACTGTTGTGTCTCCACAGTCCATTGTAGTTCAAGTCTCCCACATTAAGCTTCAAAGAGTATAGCCAGCTTTTTACTGGAGTTTCAGGTTCTTTTTTTTTTCTTTTTGCAGTGATGTTTATGAAAGTAGCGGTATCTGTAATCGCCCCTCCTGGGACCAAGCTGGGCTGATGCAAGGTCAAGAGCACACTCCTCCTCTTGAGGTAGAAATGCCTGGGAATGTGGTGGGTGAGGTGGAGGGAAGGCAGGAGAGCAGTATCCCTTCCTTCCTGGTCACCGCTGGAGGCAGGATGGACCAGTGACTTCATTCCCTGTTCAAAGCATACATGCAAGTCATTATTCCTCCACCCATGTCCTTCTCATTTTGTTCCTCATTTCAGATGAGACCTTTCTGTGAAGCTGCTCACCGGATGCTCTGATGTCCTATGGCAGTGGCTACCAAGGGTGGATTTTTGGGACCCCGATTAGCCTCAGTTGCTCTTTATATGGCTCAAACTATGTAAAAAGAAGCTGGAGGTGGGCTACTTTCCTCTGCTCCCATAACCAATAACTACAGCCAATACAGGATATTAGGGCTGTTGTAAATGAGGGAAAAGTGGCCCGTAGCATACTGATGGGGTTGGACAAGCTGTATAAGAATCGGCTTACATATTGGATATATATGTGACCCTCTGCCTCCGAGAGATGTTGGGTCAGATTTTGAGTGCTATGTAAACTTATTCAAGGCTTTAGGAGGTCAGGCAGCCTGGTCAAAATTACTCTTCCTGCAGCTGTGGTGATACAGGACGTTCAAGGTAAGCTTGATGCTGAGGGATCCTCTGATCGACCATACAACGCACAAGTGCAGCCATGCAACAAATGCCTGACAGTACCGAAGGGTCCCCTGAGCTGTGTGAAGCCATGAAGCAAAGCATCAGCCATGCAACTGAGAAGCGGTGGCAGAGGTTCCCCCTCTCACGCGGGCTGCAGAGCTCTAAGCCTTGGCAAGAGCCTTTCCAGCTGGCGGTTAAGCCCAGAAACCAGACAGGCTAAAAGCACACCGCCACCAACAGCTACCCCTGTCCAGCTGACGTGCAGCGGCTTCTTAAGCCATCATAACAAAGTTGTGCTCCTGACTCATTTGGCTTGTCCACTGTAGGGGTGGGAGCTTGGAGAGTCTTCTCGTCTGGTGGAGTCCTGGGGAAACAGTGAATTTGCTTCATGGAGATGATGACCTTTCCTGGAACTTGTGCTGGAGCATGTGACTAAAGGCTTTGTTCACCTGCAAACACAAAGCCCCAGGTATCTACGGTGATGGCCATCAGGGCAGGGGTTTGCAAGCAAGGAAGGGACAGAAGAAGGATGCACAGGAGAAGTCTACATCTGAGTCTGGGCTTCCCATCCCTGGGATCCACTGCTGAGGTTGAAATAACTCAGGATCAGACCAGCTCCTGGGTATTTCTCTGCCTTGCATCCCTGAACGTGCTGGATGGTGGCTACATAAATATTTCTGGGGAGCTGAGCCATTATTTAGGGATTAAAAAACCATCAAATGAGTTGGGGGGGGGGAAGTGTTTTGAACACCTTCAGAGGTGCTCAGGGAGAAAATGCAAATGAAGGCACATCAGGATCTGCTAATCCACTGCTAAAATATTATCCCAGAACATTATTCTTTAAGGACACAAATTCTTTGGTATGGGAGTGAGTGGGTTTTATTATGGCTTTGCTATTGAGCACATCGCAGTTCTGGTCTTGCAGTACTGAACCAGGAGTCAAATGGCTCCCTGACTCAAAACCAGTGGAAGAGGATTAAAAAGAGTGAGGGGAAAATGGGATTTCTTGATTTAAAATTTTGGTTTCTTAGAGAAGCAGGACTCTGGCAGCTTCTGTGCCAGAGGCCTAATTGCACACAAAAACATATCTCTACCTACAAAAAAAAAGGAGCTTTGCTAAAATAATCCTGAGGAATCTGCTCCATGCTTACTTCTGCCAGTTTGAAGAGTGCTCCAACATGGAGACGGATATTTCCCTCCTGGCAATATGGTGGAATGGAGGAGATATAGAGGGAAAAACGGGGATATCATCTTCTGGGTATCAACTCAGTATGCTCCCAGGGCAGACACAGCTTGGTGGGAACTGAAGGGATTTTTCTTCTGGAATAATCTGTCCCCACAATCCTGCTCTCCCATGCCAACCTGGGAGGGAGGGAAGAAGACAGTGAATGTCTCGCATCTCATCCTGAGGCAGTACTTGCATGCTGAAGAGCTGCAGATGCTGAACATCCAGGTATGAAGCTCTGGTGTGGGCTGTTGTACTTTAGTGCCAGTTTTCAGAGAACATACTTAAAACCCTAAAAAAAAAAAAAGCATACAAAAAAAATGCAACAAGCCAAGGTCCTGTCCCACCCGCACTTCATCTGCACGCACAGGGGGCTTAAGTGCATTGCCCCTGGGAGATGGCTGGCTGCATCTGGACCCTAAAGTAGCCTCCCCTTGGCTGCATCTCTGCATGCAGAGACCAACAGGTTTGCTTAACCTTCCCCCAAAGGGCAGCAAAGCCTTCAAACAGGTCAACAGCATCACCTGGGCTTGTGTGGGTTTGTCATAAGGCAGAGCAAGGCAGGGCTTTTATTTCAGTCCACCTTTGCAGAGCTGCCTTGAGGGCGTCCCTGCTGACAGCCTTGTTGGCCACATTGACCCCTCTGCTGCTTGTGAGCTGCTTCACCTCCTCTCTGTCTGCTTGGGCTGCAGTTCATACTGTGGCTTGTGTGCTCTTCAGAGCCCGCTCGTATCTGGGGTCACTTCCAGCTGCCACCATCACCAGACACCAAAGGAAAACCCCCCACCCAGTGCAAAAGCTGCCCTGTTCGGAGAAGCACAGGCCATCTCAGGCTGGAGGTATGGGGTTTTTTATTTAATTTATAGCAAATGAGAAGTTGGAGTCAGTGACCCAACTCTTTCTCTGTAGATGTTTAAAATGTGTATATGTATGCAACACAGCAGAAAGACATGTCACTGGTTTCTGAAGGGGACAATACATTTCCAGGCTGCAAGAATCCCCCCTGCCATCAGGGATGTGCTGGTACCCCAGCCCTTTGAGGGGTACCTCTGGAAAGGAGGTCCTGTCCCCTTGCTGGGCTCAGCTGGCCCCAAGGTGCTGGCTCTGCCCCAGAGCAAAGCTTTGATGTTGTAAAGTGAAATGATCTGCTAAGCAAGGATCCGCGTTTGCCGGATGACTTTACAAGCAGAAGTACATTAACTACAAGCTATAGAGAAAATGTCACTGCTGTACCATTCAGACAGACGGTGTAATTGCCTCCGCTGTGGGGCAGGAGGAGGAGGATTGCACAAATCACGGTGTCGACGTGATTTCTGCAGGCTGTCCCCACCTCTGTTGTTGTCTCTCTGTATGAACATCAGGAAGTTGCTTAATCTCTATAGCTTTGTCTAGTGATGTTTCCATATTTCAGAGGAGCGGAGAACTTGGCATTCCAGCTGCTACTGAAAATCCAGTGAGTTACGGACATTCCCCCACTACGGGTCCTAGACAAGGCAGAGCCGGTATGGCCCTGTTCCCCCAAAACAGAGCTGCTGCCCTAGAGCCCCATCAGGAGAGATGCACGAGATGCCATGGGATCTGCATAGAAAGACCTGCAACAAAAGTAATCCCAAGGAGGGATTCAACTCTGCTGAACTGAACCCATTGTGACGCATGATGGGGTACCGGTATGTGAAAAGATTTGTTTTAACAGTTTTTACATCTTTTCCAAATAGCGAGCTGTTAAAAACTCCCCTGAGAATCCCACTCTACCAGTGGTGCTAAGGGAAGGGGGGGGAAAAGTAATGAGAGAGTTGTGAGACAGCAGCTCTAGCAGAAATAAAGCCCTGAGAAAAGAGGCTTTTGCCATTTTGGAAAATAAATGCTCTGTATCCTTACCTTCTGATCAACAACATAGTCCACTGCCATAGCTTTAGTGCCAGTCACACCAATTACTCTGCATCCTTGCCAAAAAAACCTTATTGCATGGGTGTCAGGTGAGAAATCGTGCAGTCCTGCTGTTCTCTCTGAATTAAACATTTGATTTTCCTGCATTTTCAGGAAGAACCACGAACAGCTCAAGCTGTGTCTAATAACAGTCCACTTAGCAAGTGCATGAACTGCATGTATTTACCCCCCTTCATTTTTTCGAATGTGATTCCTCACACGGAGCCTATGCCTTGTCCTTATTCCGGCAGAGCTCAGCACCTCTCACTTGCATCCACGACCAGGATGTTTTAAGAGGATGGCTTCCATGATGATACACATCTGGATCTCCACTCACTGTGACCTATGAGGGACCCTGAGGCCATTGTTAATTCTTACATTCCTACGTTTTTCTTCTCCCCTTTACCTTGCGCATGGGCAGGTCCCTGGGCCAAGGGCTGGGGAAGTTTTGGGCAGCAAAGCACCGGGTGGGCAGGAGATGGCAGCATCAGCCCAGCAGACACCAACTGCTTGCTGAACTAAGTGGGGATTTCTGTTCGTTGGGAATACCGGTGCGTTTTTGCCGAGGAAGGGAGGTATTTTCACACCTTTGGACTTCAGAATTGTAACCCAGGCGCAAGCCTCCTGAACACACACACTCCTGAACTGGAAACCCAAAGGAGATGGCTCAGCCTGAAGAGCTTAGTGTGAGGAAGACCACGTAAACATCACCCACGCTTTGAAAGACAGAGGGGCTTGAGGGCCAGAGGGTCTTTCTGCCAGGAGTGAGGATGTGCCTTCAGGTAGGGTACGGTCCCTGTGTCCATGCCGGGCTGAAGGGTGCCAGGGTGGCATGTCTGCCCAGCGACAGGCTGGCACCCCTGCCCATGATGCTAGGCCATCTCACGTGTTTATGTGAATTATTGCAGCACTGAGGAGCCCCAGGCTTAGGACAGAAGAATCCACCCCTGCCCAAAACCTCTCTATGCTTTGGTTTTCTGGCAAGCTTAATGTTTACTGTAGCTCTCCACAGACTAGCGTGAGTGCTCTTTGCAGGCTACCTTGAAAATGCAGGATACTTTATATTGAGTACTTTCAGAAAGGATGTTAAAAAGTGGTGATCTTGTTGGGTCTGAGAAGATGCCTTACATGAGCCTCTGTTTTACCTGCAGTGGCTTTCATTTCCCAGCTCTTAACCCAATGAGGATTTAATACTTTATCTCGGTTTAGTCACTTCACATTTTCTGCGCAAATCAGCCACCTTCCCACCAGGAGTGAAGGGAACAGCATGGTTTTCCTGATATAATCCCGGGCAGGCCAAGATACCAGCAAAATTTAACCTGCAGTAACAGACACCCACTGGGACCTGCAAGAGAGAAGGTGACAAACATTACCCCCCCTCCCCTCCCACAGCAGCAGAAGGGTTTTAGAGACACTATCCTGAGTACGCAGCAAAGTCTGAATAACCAAATCCTGATCTCTCCAGTTGCCACACTGACCACCCTGCTGCCCCACATCTCAAAAGACACTGCTGCTGCTCTCTAAGTCGTAGGGTCACAGTCTCAAGCTGATGAAACTGGGCAGAGTGACTAGTTTTGCTGTGGCTGTGTGGATTCTTCCCTGGGATTTTGTCCCATGGGACCTGGTGGAAAATGGACAGCATGTATTGATGAGCAACTATTGTGCTATGCTTCAGTTTCGGACGCTTATTCTTTCAGTCTGTTGGTCATCACAAGAGACTTCTGTGGTGCAGGTACGTGAGGCTCTGTGGATTTTAAGTTGTCATCCCCTTTCCCCAGTGCAAATAATTAGGAAAAAACCCCACACTTTTGCAGAGCTAGACTCTTTCAAGGACATGGCAAGTATGTACTGAACACTCCATCACCACGGTAGGGGCGTACACTGGGATGGCAGATATTGCAAGCGACACGTGAGAGGGGGGTGAGATCTGAACATCACGCTGCCTTGCATCTGGGATTTAACCTTCCTCTTTCCTTCTGTTTTCTATAAATTTTGCAACCTGCACGTAACCTTTTTCTGTCTGTATGTCCTGTTCTTAGCCAACTTCCCTAGGATGGGACTTAGGGGATCTTCCAGTTCTGCTGCTGCTTCTCTGCCTGGAGATCTTGGACAAGTCACTTGTGTAAGTTCCATGTCCACACTTGTAAAAGGGAGACAAAGACCCTCTTCTCCTCTGTAAAGAGCCTGGAGATATATCAGTGAGGAGAGGTGGCTCTGTTGTTCTTGCTAACGTAGCGTTTAAGGGGCTGATCTGGAAGGCTTAAGCTGTTGTAAGGTGTTGCCCAAACACTACAAAAAGAGACAGGCCTTGTGTTGTGGAGAGGTTCAGTGCAAATGGACAGGGCAGAACAAGTGGAGAGGGGGCTGGAGGTACTGTCAAATTTCCAGAGCAGGGCTTTCTCCAGTGCATGAAGCTGGTGGCCGCTGCACTGGCAGTAGTGTTTGCAGAGGGGACAAGGACAGCAGGAGAAAGAAGGTGCTGAAGCAGGAGATGATTGGAGCTGAAAGAGGGGAGCAGAGAAATAAAAGATCCTGGAGATGAGAGCAGACCCGGCAGGGCAGGTACAAGCTCCCCCGAGGAATGTGACTTGATTTACTTCCCCAGTATAAGGGTATTAGATTATTCTTGGGGATCTGTCAAATACCACATGCTTTTGCAGTGATCGCTGTACCGGCTGGGGCTGCAGAGGAGGGGACGGGACATCCAGCATGACCAGGGGCTTTGCCAGCTCAGTGCACAGTGTGACTTGATAGCCCTGAACGCCTCCTCTCCGGGAGGCGTGTCCCAGGATGCCCATCCTGAAACACAAAAGCCCACAGGAGGTAAGACTGTACTGTCCTCCCACCAGGGCAGTGTTTCATAAAGCCCTCCCAGCTAAAGCCAAGGAGGATCTCAGGGATGCTCCAGCAAGGCGGTGCGGGAACAAAGATCTTCAGTGTTGGGCTTGGTGGGAAGCAAAGGAAGCCTTGGCCTGGGCCTGAGCTGCAGGCAGGGAGAGAGTGGGTGCAGAAGCGGAGAGAGGAATGGATGGGGAAAAAGAAAGAGTGCCTCAGGGCCTCCCAGTCCACCCCGTGCCCCATCCCACCCCGAGAGAGCTGGGGAGGCAGCGGGGTTGCTGCAGCCCCTGGCAATCCAGGCCTGCAGCACAGCTCCCCGGTGCACGGCCACCCACGTGTCTGTGCATCCCCAGGGGACTGGGCACTGAGCACTGACTGATGCTTTTAATATTGGGTAAATATTTAAATGCTGGGTAAATATTTAAATATCGAAGTAGATCTTTACAGCTCCAGTGAACTGCTCCAGTGAACCACGCCAGTGGAAAACTTTGCAGAGGAGCATTTTGTGTCCTGAAGGTTCAATTTTTGCCATGAAAGAGCGTGCTTTCGCAGGAGCACATGGTGGTTCCCAGCAGCTATAAATGGCTGCGTGCTGCCATCGCAGTGTGTCATCGCATGGGTTTTCCAGATGGGGAAAACGAACATGCCTGAACCACGCAGGGGCCATGGGGTGAGTTCAAAGCTCACAGAGCCAGGGGATGAGAAAACTCAATCTGCTGACTCTCCATCCCATGGTTTAACCACAAGCTCATCCTTTCCCCTCGGGGGATCTCTTGCTGCAAAGTTGCGCTGCCATTTGCGCATGATTTTCAGAGAAAAGTATGTTCAGAGAAAATAATGCTGCTTGGTGTGAAATATCTTATAATAACTCTCTGTCTGGAAGGCGGATGGGAATGCATGTGGGGGAGGGTGTATGAGACAACAGATTTGGGTTTGGAGGAATCAATGTGGCTATTTGTTATGGTTGTGACCCTAAGAGGAAGACTACCGTACATCCAGCAGTTACTGGTCCACATAGCAGTTACCATGTGAAGGTACAGGGCTGTGCTGTGCCGCACACGCGCCGTGGCAGTCCAGCCCATGGGTAGCCCTTGGCATGGGGTAAACTTTGCTGGCTAGCTGTTTCAGAGGCAGCTCCCACTTGGCACTGGCAATCATGCCACCTGCGTGTCCTTGTTATCTTCAAGTGAAGCAGCACGTTTGCATGTGACTGCCCTTTTGTTTGGCACCTCGGATGAGGCACAAAGGTGGCTGCTTCTGATAAAATCCTGCGAGAGCTCTAAAGACCAAAGTGTCAACGATGGGCCTGGCGGATGGGATCTGTGCAGGGTGCTGTGCCCTGATTGGGAGTTCCAGCTGATGCTGCACAACATAGAGTGCCCCAACTTCGAACAGATGTGAGATTTTCTATGCTATCCCCTTTTTCCTTCTAGGATTACCTCAAATAAATGGTATTTTAATTGTTTAGGGAGAGAGTGCCTTTCTTCCTGGGGTCATGACCAGCAGCCCTGGTGCGTTATGGTGACATGAAGGAGAAGGGAGCAGGCTCAAGCTGAGCACTGGTACCATATTCAGATATGCCGGGGCGTGTTGTTACAACATCATAGAATCATAGAATTGCTGAGGTTGGAAGGGACATTTAAGATCATAGAGTCCAACCATTAACCTACCCTGACAAAAGCCACTTCTAAACCGTGTCCCTAAGTACCACATCTACCCTTTTTTTTAATACCTCCAGGGATGGTGAATCCACCACCTCCCTGGGCAGCCTATTCCAATGTTTAATAACCCTTTCAGTGAAGAAATGTTTCCTAATATCCAATCTAAACCTCCCCTGATGTAACTTGAACCCGTTTCCTCTCGTCCTATGACTTGTCACCAGGGAGAAGAGGTCAGCCCCCATCTCTCTACAGCCTCCTTTCAGGTAGTTGTAGAGTGTGATAAGGTCTCCCCTCAGCCTCCTCTTCTCCAGGCTAAACAAACCCAGCTCCCTCAGTTGTTCCTCGATGATGTCATGTACAACCTGGATTGGAGTCCTGCAAAAGGACCATGTTCTGGGGCAAGAGGATTTTAAAATATCAGCTGTGGTCATAGAAGATATGGTGCCGAGGCTACGCTCTTCCACGGAAAATACAAAGGAGGGAGGAAAAATACCCTATGTAGCTCCCAGATGCTCAGTATTTCTCAGGCAAAAATTTGTGTTTGTGCACAGGGAGCCCTAAACATTTTGGACTGTACCTGCAGAGATGACTGGGCATGGCACGTCTGGAGAGTGGAGGCTTGCAGGAATGTTAGCTGCGGTTTGGGAGTTCAGGCTCCTGAAATTAAAGCTGTATATCTGCAGGGCAGTCACGGCCTCTCCGTGCATGCTGTCCTTCGCATCTGCCCTTCTCAGGCATCAGCCCCTACCTGCGAGATGAAGTGGATGCCTTAAAAAAGCCTTTTGCTGCCATTTGCCAAGGGGAGTCTGTCAGCTAATTTCATCCATCAAATAAGCATACATCCAGTAGTAACTGCTTCTTGTCTCTGCTGTACGGGGCTGGTTAAAAAACAGGGGCACAGCCATGATGTGTTATTGGTGTAGTATTATCTGCCCAGAAAAACAATCGCTGCTTCCGAACAGCTTAAAGCTTCCCTCCCGTAAGCAATGGAAGATCTTGTATTAATGTACTTGCTGTAAAGGCAGATACAATCCACTGAAATGTATGTGAATGACTCTGCCTCTGCCCAGGATGACTATCTGGGGAACGGACCAATGTTTCTTGGCTAGCAGTGTAGGAAACAAGATGGTCAGTGCTGCATTTTCCTCCTTGAAGCAGTTCAGATGCAATTCAAATGAATCCCTCGTGGAACCCTCCTGGCTTCGGCTGAACTATGACACAGATGGGTCTGGCTCATTGCATGCAGCAAAAGCCTCTTAATTAGAGCAGCAGCTCAATTTATTTGTTTTGGATCATCTTTATTAGCCATCACTTAAGCTTGTAATTAAGAGCAGAATAGGGACTGTAAAAATGGTACCATCCCACACCGCTTGCCTTCTCCCTGTGCTGCAGCCACTGAGCGTTGCTCCTGTCTGCTCAACACCTTCAGGAGTCTCTCCCCCCGGTACGGGTGGCACTGTTGTCATCTGCGCTCCAAATGTATGCTTTATTCCTGGAAAAGCAGAAAGGAAATGGCAGTATTTTTCTCCTGGGACACTTTTAAATAACTGAGGTGGAACATCTAATGCCCCAAATGCCACACAAGAGCAGCAGGTATGACTCCAGGTATGACTCCTGGAGGGATATTGCTGCCCATCTCTTAAAATAAATACCCAAGTACTAACACTTAGTGGAAGAGAGGGCCAAAATCCTTGCAGAGACTCTGGCAGGCAAAACAAAGGCAGAGGGATTGAGACCTGAGGCTCATGTGGTAACCAAGGAAGCCTGGACCCTCTCCTCAGGAGAGAACACTGCTCAGAAAAGCCAAGCTCCCATCGTTGCTCTGGTTGTGGCTGTTGTTATTGTCATGTGGTTATAACCTTGTGTTCAGTGGAGGGATTTTTTGTTCAGGTGTTTCTTCTGAAGTGCCTGAGACATTTTTAGGCTTTTCAGTCTGTCTCTGGACCACTCCAGTGTCCCAAATCTCCTCCTTGCAAACCTAAACCCCGGTTGCACTCTTTGGGCTGAAGGGCTGCTGTGAGCAGCACCACACAGCTATTTTCCACCACAGGGCAATTCTTGCTCTGAGACTCAGTTTTGTTTGTACGAACCAACTCTGGGAATCCTACATTTTATTTTAAATGCAGCTTGAGCCAAGACAAGCATGGGCATGTAGTTTTAATGATCTCTGCATTTTTAACAGGGACTGAGTCTACAACAGCTACGTTGGTATCTTATTCGTGTTATCACGATGCCTAGTCCTGGACGAGGACCCACAATGGCCGTCAACCCTATGGGGCAGGCTCTGCTCCCAGGAAGTTCACAGGTAAAAGGCAGAGATGCTTCTCCATCCCAGCAGCTTTGCAGGTGCCCGCCCTGTGGGAGGTAGGGCTGGACTTGGCTTTCAGAGCTGGCAGCCACAGCCGCTGCTTCCATGTGGCCCACCAGGAAATTCCCCCAGCTGGCATCCAGCCCCTGTAAAACCACAAGCAGCTACTGTTTGTGGTGCAAGGCAACGTGTATCAACCCTCTGGGTCTGCTCACAGGACAGGGGAGAAAGCTGGACCTTGTATTTTCCTATACGTGAGCTGTTACGAAATGGCTGCCTTGTGCTCCGGAGCAGTGTTTTCACCTTTATTTATTCAGACATCTAAAGGAACAATAGGTTAGAGAACTGGGAGGGGAGAGGAAGAGAGCTTGTACATTTTGCTCCTCCTTTATTCTGAAATGTCAGCATCTTACAGTGCTCTTGATCAGTTCTGCTTTGGCGGATGCTGCCACCACCGCCACACTCGGCTCCAATGATAAACACTGAAGGGCAGCATGGGGGACCCCACAGCAGTATTTTTGATGAAGTGCATCTCCAGGCTACACCAAATGAGGTTATTTGTGTCCTGCTACAGCCTTTGTTTGCAAACAACAGCCTCTCTAGGTAACCACACAACAGAGCACAAGTGCCTATTTATTTGCATCTGTCTCCACTCACAATAGCAAAGGAAGGGAACCCATCTGTTTGGGCAACACAGAACAAAAATACAGGAGAGGGAAGCTGGATAAATTAATAATATAGGCAGCCCAGAGAAAGAAGTCTGTGTTCCTCGAGATGTAGATAAATCTAGTGATTATTCTTTTCCTCAAAGTTTAAGCCAAGTCATCTAACCTGGAGTCTAACACGAAAAACAGGGACAAAGAAATCATTCCTTCCTTGTCAGCCTCATTTCTTGCTCAAAGATAAAACCCAAACCATTTTGGCCGAGCACAGTCCAGTAAATGTACCCTTTCACTGACCCCATGTCCATCCCACAGCCTCCTCTGCACTGAGTCATCACAGCATCTGCTGTCGTCATCTCCCCAGTGTCCCAGGGACCAGCTTTATCACAAAAAAAAAAAAGGACCAGTTCAAAGGCTACATTTTTAGATGCCAGCCCTGCACTCCCTGAAGATGATCCAATCCACGAAGAGAAAGCTGGCAGGTCTGTCACAGTCTTGCCTTTGCTTGTTAGAGTCAGTTGAAGAGTTTTACAGATCTGTTCTGAAGGTTGCTGGAGGCTGGTTATTTTTTGTTTTAAAGTAAGGGCAGCAGCAGACAGGCAGCCAGTATTAAAAAGAGAAATTTAAAAAAAAAAAAAAAGTCACTTGGGCTTTAAAGCCAGATGACTGCTTTTGACAAGCTGAAGGATTTTTTGCGTCTGGATATTCCTGACCTGCAAGGCGAGGGGACGTGTTGGCAGAGCAGAGGATTTGAGCATCTCCAGCAGACAGAGAGGAACCTCCACCTTCTTTAACAAGGGCCCTGCACCAACTTGTAAGTGCCTTTGATCAGACTTCAGGTCTGGCCACGTCCAGCCGTTCCTCGAGCTTCATGTCCAATCCTCACACCCCAAGGCTCAAAGAAAAGCTATCCAAAATCAGAACTTGGTATTCCAGCACCAGACTTTCTTCACTCCCCTCCTCCCCAAATCCCACGTGAGGGGAAAAAAGATGTGCAGTGCTGTGCATGCCTTCACATTCGCTTTTCATAAAGGGGATGGGATGGGATGAAGACGGATTTCACTGTAAGAGCATCCTGTTGGCAGGATAAGGTGCTGTTATCTCAGACTGCTCCCTTAGTCTCCTTTGCGTAGTTTTGCTCAGGGTGAGAGAACATTTCTCAGCAATTGGACAGAAATTGGCCGGTTTGGTGCATTTCTTACACATTTTGCAAAGGTACTCAGCATGCTGCAAAGGGACATGAGAAACATCCTAAATGAGAAAAAATAAATAAATGTTTCCCAAACAGAAGAGTCATGGAAGTGAAGAGTGCACAAGGGCTCAAATGGTCACGTCTCCACCCCAAAGCGTCCACAGAATCACCAGGATTTATATTTGGACCATGTTCTCCCAAGACAAAGTCACATTTCCCTTCTCAAGAGTTGCTCCTAAAGGGTGATGTTTCAGGAAGGGTGCACGTTTCCGCCTGGTTCATGCAATAGGCAGGAGTGGCCCTTTCTGTTGCATTCAGGCGAACTTGGATTACCAAGCAGGCATGAAAATTAGACCTGAGCTGAGTAAACAAATATTGATCTACGCAACCTCAGGTCAATGCTGAGAATAGTGTTTTGAAGTAGTATATTGAAGGGGCAGGATCCCATCAGACGGTACAAATGCAGGGTGAAATTCAATCCTGCTCCAGGGAGTTTGCAACCTCAGCACAATCAATAGTAGCATCTGAAAACGCTGGTCTCATTTGGGTTACAAAAATCTGTGTCTCCGAGTGGCTCCTGCTTTCGTAGCTGTGTATCAGAAAATAATTAATAAACAGTCCAGATCTCCTGAAGTGGGGAGAGGAAGTGATGCTAAAATAGCCACGTTCCAGGGGCATGCAGGGCTAGAAGTGGATTGGGATGGGAGGAGAGGAACAGCCCATTTGAGGGAAAAGCAGGGCAGTGGGGTAGACTTTCTTGAGACGATTAATGCCGACCTACACACCATCATCATTCCGGAGATGAGTGTTCATTTTATACAGCGACTTGCGCTTCTGAACGTGTGGTCTGGTAATTTTCCAGGTACTCAGCTGTTTGACTTGAGGGGTTTTTAAACACGCCGAATGCGATGTGATGTCTTGTGAGCGCTGGAGTGGAGGCAGCAGAGCGGATTTTTCCCACCGCAGTGAATTAAGTAGGACATGCCACCTTCCCAAGCGGAGTCTCTGACCCTCCCATGTCTCTGCAGGGTCACAGCTTATTCGTTAACACCTTGTAGAGAAAAGCCAGGGCCAGCCGGTCTCTTCTCAATGGTTTGAATTTTCCTCTGAATTTCAAAGGAAAATTATGACTATCGAGGTTGGCTTATTCAGACCGATGAGACTGGCTCATTGCAGGCCTCATCCCTGACTAGCAAAATCTCTGGGATTACTGAGCAAATTGCTATTATTTTCCCAGTCGGACGGGTTTTCCCCATTTTCTCTCCACCAGGATGGAAGGACAGGAGCAACCCCGTCCATGGAGGCACATTGTCATGAGCCCGGCAGACAGCGAGCGCCAAGTGTTGAGAGGACAAGTTCTCACAAGTCCCCATTTTTAGGACCGGTTTCTGTTTCACGTTGCAGCAGGCTGGCCTTGACCCGTTGCCTGCCCCAACGGAGTGGGACACGGCAGCTTGAAAGGAGATGTCGAGCGAAGAACAGCTGAGAGCTACAACGATCCTGGCGTGTGTATAAATAGAGACAGAGCTGTTATCCTGATGAAACGAGACCAGATGTTTCTCTGAAATCCCTCTTCTCCACTAGTGAGAATTATAGTTTAGTTACAACAGGGGTAAGCAGGCAGCAAAACATTTTAGACTACTAATGTTGGGAAGTTAAAGGAAACACCAGAGGAGCAAAATGCCTTGCTGGGGCAGGGGGTGCTGGGGTAGCCTCCCCGTGGTGCTGCAGGGATGGATCGGGGATGACCGGAGTAGGTGCGAGCCAGAGGAGCCCCTCGCTGCCTTTGTTCTATTTTTCTGCTTCCTATCTTGGCATTAAGGGCCTGAGTTTAAAGCCCATGCT
Organism: Chroicocephalus ridibundus; assembly: GCF_963924245.1. Taxonomy (NCBI): domain Eukaryota; kingdom Metazoa; phylum Chordata; class Aves; order Charadriiformes; family Laridae; genus Chroicocephalus; species Chroicocephalus ridibundus. Next base: position 34,694,180 of record NC_086291.1, on the reverse strand, counting down.
GCAGCCGCTTTTTTGAGGTAGAAATTCAGTGTCAGCACATGTATCCTGGAGGCAGTTGGCATGAGATGAAGGAGGGACGGCAGCAGCAGTTAAAACTGGGCCTTGGCTCTTTAATATTTAACTTTCCCCAGCACTGGGGTTTTTTTAATCAGTTTGCGCATTATCTGCCATCCCCGTTCAAAGAGGGTTTTAGCACGGAGATTTCAGTGCTTAGTCCCAGGGGCAGGGAAAGCGGAAAAGTCTCTCTGAAGGTTTCAGGGCTCAATCTGGCTTCAATTACATCAGCCTAACTCAGCAAAGAGTGGCCACAATGGACTTTGCTGGGACCGTGTTGGGCTGGAGGTAACAAAATTAGGGGTGAGTCCCATATCTGGCCGGGAGACGCCTCTGGTCCCTAAGGCTCCATCCATAGGGAGTTACCAGGAGGATTTAAGCATTGCCAGGCTGGCTAAGAATAAACGTGCACTTTGGGCAATAACCAGCGCCTGGCCGTGGCCAGCTGCAGATGCTTAGGAAGGGATATCGGAAGAGGGAGAGTATAAAGTGATCCTTCCTCCGGCATACCCTCCCGGCTCTCGGTAATCAGCAGTTGAGAGACTTCCTGAGCCGGAGGTTGCATGAATTTGTCTAATCCTTTTTTTTGAATTCATTTATACTTTTGGCCTCCGTGACATCCTGTGGCAATAAGTTCCACAATGTAATTATGTGTTGTGTGAAAAAGTACTTCCTTTTGTCTGCTCTAGACCCGGCTTCTGAACATTTCTCTCCAAGCTCCTTCACTCTCGTGTTGCGAGAAACAGGGAAAAATAATTCCAGGTCCATACCAGACCTCTCTGACCTCTTCAGACTTCTCTGTCTTTGCTTGCTCCAAGGTTTTGTTCTTCCAAACTGGAGCCTCTTCATTTTTCTAGTCTTTCCTCCTCATATCGTATCTATCCCATCGCTTCCACTATCCTTACCACCCTCCTTCACATCTCTTCTCATTTTATTATCGCCTTTTTTTGAGATAAGATCACTGAAGTGAGACTTGCTCGCTCCTGAAGACGCAAGTTCATTCTCCTGGAAGAAGGTCAGCTTGTAAGATTTATTTTCTCAAGTCAGACTGATGTAGTTCAATTTCTTCTACAACACATACAGTCTTTGGCTTAATGGAAATACCTATGCAGCTCTCTCCAAACCCTTTGATTTAACCTATTCGGAGTAAACCTCCAGCCCTAATTTAACTAGAGCTTGTGGGTTAACGTGACAGTCACGAGTAGATCAACTAATGGGGCTGTTTTATACGAAGGGAATTTCATGCATGTGCTTATATTACTGCACATTTATGCCTGCACAAATCCCCTGTGCGTTACTGGCGGAGAAGACCCCCAGCCAGAACAGCTGAGCCGATGAGCATGATACTCGGGACTCTCTGATTTCCAGGACATCTTTATTTATAAAATACGTCTATTTTTGCTACTGTCACGCCTGCAAAACCAGCCTTCCTATTTCAGTCATCCCTGCTCTTTATCAAATGTTCACATTGCACCAAACCCCACAAATAAAGGCGGGAGGATGGATTTTGTTTTCTGCTACTGCGTGAATTTGAGAAACTTCACTATCCAGTCGTTCCAGACCTTGCTGTTAGGATGGCTTGATCATACTTGCAGATACAACCAGTCCTCACTTGACGGGAACCAGTTGCTGGTGTCTTGCGCTGCTCCTGCGTAATTGTCGTCCCAGGATTGTGTGGCAGCATTTTAAAACTCCACTATTCCCCTTTTGGCAGTAGCTCAGCAGCCACATCCTTCCCTCGCAACACGCCAGATCCTTTTCCCTTTTTTGTGCAAGCTCCCTGCAGCAGCAGCAGGTAAAGACCCCGTACTTGTGCGAGGGATGGAGAAGTCTCTGGGAGGCTGACGGCAAGAAGAGGGCTGCAGGGTGAGCAGGAGGGGAGAACCTCCAAGAATTTATTGGGTTGTGGCCACTAATTGATAAGCCTGGAGAATATGTATGTTGTTATCAGCAGCAGTGGGAATGCAGAGAGGTAGAGAGAACGTAGGAGGGAAAAATTGGTTTTCCTACTGTTTTATGGTATTATTATGGCAATTTATGCAGATGTCTGCTCTGGAAGGAGTAGCCCGCACACCCTCAGCTCCCAGTCCTTTGGAAACCATGACACAGAGCATGTTTTGGGGTGGGCAGGAGCCAGGAGAGGTTACTGGGTGTCCCGGCTGCACAGAACTGTGCAGAATCACCCCATGCCTGCCACACTGATGGAGGGATGAATCCTCACCAGATTTCAGCCTGGTTTAACTCGTCTTGGTTATAAAGGTAATTTTAAAATTTTTATTTCCCAGACAATTGAAGCTGACACCATCAAGCTCACACAATCTCTCTTTTCCCTGATCCTGTGTCTCATCTCCTACAACCTCAAGAAGTGTCGAACTCACTGGTCTGTTTCAAACAAAACAAACAGAAGGATAAAGGTCCAAGAGCTAATTAAATCCCTGCAGGAATAATGAAAATTGGCAGCAAGGTAAAAAAGGGCGATCCTACAAGCCTCTCCGCCGAGCGTGTCCACCCTCAGCTAGATACCAGGCGATCTACGCTGAGGCATGAACCTGTAGGAAACTGGGCTACACTGGTTCTGCCAATCACAAAACAACTGAACATTTTGAAGGAGGAGGTTTCTTTGCTTTCGAACTCAGCTTGGAAATCACAGCAGGGCACGTATTCCCACCACACAATGGAAAAACTGCAATGCGAACTCAACCCGTTTCAGAAAACAGGGTTCCCAACTGGGTAGAGAATGACCCAATTGTAGGGGAAGATTCAGGTCAAGCTCTCAGTCAAGCAGGAGATAGAAACCCACAGGAAACGAGGTTTCATCAATTAATCATAGGGCTGGCAGGACTTGTTTTTCTCCATTGAAATAGTTAATACATCTTCCATCACAGACGCAACTATACCATAGGGTATAAGGATACTCCAACCCAGTTGGTTCAGGAGGACATCATTCGCTGTCACTCTGCAAGTCCTCCATTCCCAAGAGAAACTTGTGGGAACTCCTAAGACAAACCTTTGGTTTCGGGCAGCTGATCGCAACCTGCAGAGCTTAGAGAGTTATGGCCCTTTCAGAGGGAAGTTATTGCTCTTCTCGCTGTGTGAACCCTCTTATTCTGTTGTAGTGCAAAATAAAACAAGTTGACATAGGAAGTGGGGGAGTTGTACCTAGTTTAAAGCAGCTTTGTGGCAGTATAACTGCTATAGGTCCACGCTAATTCAACAACTATTTCAATAAAGAAAAAAATGCTAGCCCCTTTGTACTAATGCAGAAGCTGTGTACAGAGATGGGCCCGTAGACAACAGCCCATGCTAAGCTTTTGATTTCAGTGAGAAATGTTGAGGAGATGGCCGATTCGCTAAATCCTCTATGCACCATGGAGATAATCGCTGAATCTACATGGTTGGATGAATCTACCCAGTTCTATTGATCATGGATAGGCACGGACTCAGACCAAGAGATTACAGGGAAGGAACACAAAGCAAGCTGAACCCCTTTGCCCATCCTCCCTGAAAACTGAAGATACAATACCGTGATTTAAAAGACACTGTGGGATGCATGCTATATTCAGATACTTTATTCTAGATTTTTAAGAACATGCACCTCAAGCGATGAGAACTTTGATGGAAAAATTAAAACTTTGTGTAATCATGGAGATCAGCAAATAGGCATCCAGGAAACAAACCCCCTAAAACTTAATCAAGCCAGTTGCCCTCCTTTCCAGCACGTCTCCTTTCCGTGTACCTGAAAGAGAGCGACAGTGTAATGCATAAAAGATTTAACAGTCTCAACTAGGCACGCTCCCAAGCACAACGTGAACACTGACAAAACCCAGGGAACCCCATCTTATACTGCTTTTTGAGTCTAAACCCATCATTTTCAGATTCCTGCGCTGTTACTAGCAGGTCAGAGAAAGGCACGCTGTGAGATGCATGTGCCATATACCCCCCGAGCAGGGATTATCCCCCGATTTTTACTTCTTGGGGATGCTTCTGTCAAGCCACAAACTCCGCTTCCCGCCGCCTTTCCCGCCTCCCCTGGCGGGCTGGCTCCTGCCGGGCAGCTGAAGCCGTGCGGCGGGGCCGGCCTGCCGGGCCTGAGAGGCAACCCCTCGGGGGCCATTTTGAAACCCCTCGGGGGCCACGGCGAGAAGCCCCGCGTGGGGAAGCGGTCCCGAGCGGGGGCGCCTGGGGAGAGCGCTGCCCGCGCCCCAGAGGGAACGAAGGGCCGGCAGCGCCGCCCGCCATCGCCCGCCTCTCCCTCAGGGCAGGGGCGGGGAGCGGGGGTCCCGGCTCGCCGCCTCGGCGGGCGATTACTCTGGCCTGGCCGAGCCCCGCCGTCCACCGCCTGCCCCGGACGCTCGGCCCGCCACTGCTCGCGCCTGTTGGCCGGGGATGCCGCCGGCGCTGAGGGCGCGGCGGGGCCGCCGCCGCCGCCGGGTGCTGGAGCGGGCGGGCAGCGGCCGCCGCCTCCTCCCGCGCTGACGCAGGGGGCGGGGAAGGGAGGGAGGGATGGAGCCGCGCCGCGGCGCGCACTGAGGCGAAGCGAAGCGAGGCGCGGCGCGGCCGGCGGCGCCTAGTCGTCCCCCCCGCCTCAGCATGGAGGCGCCCCCCGCGGCGGGCGAGCCGGCGGCCTGGGCGGCGGAGGCGTTGGCGGAACCGGAGCTGGGCTCGGAGGAGCTGGAGGCGGCGGCGGGCGGCGCGCTGGACCGCGTCCTGCTGGAGTCGGTCTGCCAGCAGCAGGGCTGGGTCCGCGTCTACGGTGAGGGGGCGCCGGGGGGGGGGCGGGACCGGGCCCCGCGCAGGGCCGGGCCGGGCCGGGCCCCGTTGCCGGCGTCAGGTTGGAAGCGGCGGAAAACTTCACGGCCCTAACTTTTTCCCTCCCCCTTTTTTTTCCTCCTGCTGCCGAAGCTCCCAATTCCCCGAGTCTCCTTAATCCCCCCGCCCCTTTGGAGCGCCGGGTTCAGCCGCACCCCGCGTCCTGGCAGCCCCGCCAGTACCCCCCAGCCGGGATGCTGAGATGCTGGAGCCGGCACCCGCGGCGTTATCAGGCCGGGGATCCCCGTCGAAACCTTTTGTGTCGCCGGGAGTCAAGTACAGGATGCGAGTGCGGGCAGGGCTGAGCTCCCGCCGCCTGCCAGCGCCGGCTCTGATTAGTATTAATGAGATACTGAAGGCCTGGGAGGTGCTGATATGGTGGGTCCCGTCTTACTGATGCGTGTTGGCACCTAAAATTGGCACCTTTCTTATTTATAAAAAGGATGTTAAAATCTGGGCCGCGTACAGGACCCGGTGTTGTTTCCCCTTCTTTCTCAAACTCTCCCTGGTATGTAACCTTTTAAAACTAGCTTGATTTATGTGACCGGGCTTTGGTTTGTTTAGGGTCCCAACTGAAAAGCAGTCAGGCTTAATCTCTCTATCGGCACCTAAATAGTGGAAATTCTGTTTTATCTTTTCCATGTCTTTTCCTCTTGTTTGTCTTGGTAATCTAACGATAATTACTCCCACGTTGCAGAGTGAAGATCACTGCAGACGGTATCTTGTTTTCCCTCCTGTAACAAATTTGTTGGTCCATCCTCGAAAAGGCAGCAGTTATGGTGTTTGCATGTGCAGTTACTATGTTACTGTTGCCTAATATTATGTAGAATCTGTAAAAACACTTTCTTTTATTGGTACTTTTTTACCTCAGGTCGTGTCAGGCTGCTGGCTGCCCCTGTCTTCTTCCACCCCTGTCCAGAATCCCAAAGAGATTCTCCAGGTTTTCCCTAGCCTGTAAAACTAGAAGCAAATGCTCTCTGTTACCCGTATCATTTAACTGTTACTGGCTGCATTATTCCTGAAAAACAAAGATGATATAAATAAGTTATCTCCAAGAACTCTACTGGTTTTCTTGGCTGATGGCAGTTAATTATTGTGAGTACCACCAGCAATAGCCTGTGCACTTATCAAATGAGGAAGATCAGGCTGCAGGTTTTCTGGAGAGCACAGTCTGTTCAAAGACCTTTGTGTTTATTTTGGAAGCTTGAAAAGCTGGTGCAGTGGGATGAGGTTGTCTGTCTGCTTTTTGTCTGGCGCATCAATGAGCGAAGTTATGCTTAGTGCAATTAATTGTAATAGAAGTTTGGGATTTTTAGTAGTTTCCACCGTGTCTAGCTTGCTGCTTCTTGTGTGGCTTTCTTTTGTTACTCTCAGTCTAATGCTGAGACTATAAAATGCAGCCTTCTAAAAAAATCTCCTTGCTGTTGTCAGGGGGAGCTCCCAATAAAGCAGATTGCCTTCAAATTGTTTGTTTGTTTAGAATACTTTCCAAAGGTAAAATGAGAATGTACTTAAGAAGAGGATGTCTGGCACCAGCCTATCTGATTGTTACCCAAGGTTATATCTTGTATGAGTGGAAGCAGGAATGTGGTTTCAAAATTAGCCACAGTGAAAAACATTGCTTGTTGATAAAGTCATGTCATATGTTGTGATGTGTTTGTAGCCTGACACTAAAATGTAGATAAATGTGAAAAAAATCCCTGTGACAGAGCAGCTAGCTCGCAGGCTATAAAAATCAGCATAGACTTCAAGCATGTAAAAATACATCTTGTAGCCCAAGGACAATAACTAATTATTCCTAGTCTGTGTTTAAAAACAACTCATTATCTCTCTCCCTCATAAAGAATATGATGTGGTAGTGTCTTTTCTCCTTCCCTACGAAATTGCAATCGGATTAGCTAGTATTTGTTTATTTCCTCCTGCTTATTAGCCTTTTTTTGCTTGCATGAGCACATCTGGAGAAGTTTGTGGACAATGAATCAAGCTGAAACTGTGCCATGTTTGTGCACAACTAAATATGGGTTACAAACCTATGAGTGACAAGTGTTATTTATAGGATTAAAAGTAAAGCCTTGCACAGTTGTTTGAGGAACCACAGCAGCACAGGGAAAGAAAACAGGAGCAGAAAGCTTAGCCTTATTGTCTGTATTGTCTGATAAACAATGAGAACACTAAGACTAATTATTTCGCCATGAATGGCTGGGGGAGGGAAGGAATATCTAGCATATGAAAAGCGGAGAAGCATTTTCTAGCGTGGCAAGAAATGCGGTTTTTGATGTTATAGAATTTCTTTTCCACCTGTTTTTATGAAGGTGTACCACTGTGTTGGGGACTTGTTCCAAATCACTCTCTGAAAAGTGTCTCAAGTAGTGGAAACACTTATTTTAAAGAAGAGGAGTTCGGCAGACACTTAAAGATAACTGTCTTATTTCTGTACCTCTCTGTTCTGCAGTGGTGTGCCATCCATTTCGTCTCTATCCAAGGAGGTAATTACTGGCATGAGGGGAGCTCGTCCAGTTGCAGGGCCTGTAAAACTTCATCTGTAAGCACAAGAGAAAAGAACAAAGTAGTGAAGTACCATCATTACTGGTCTCTGTGGCTTGCCAGCAGTATGACAGTGATGTGAATACAGTAGGACTTTACAATGTCAGGGATGTGATTTCAGTGTGACACTGAGGTCTTGTCTGACTTCACGATGAGATCTAAATTATAGTCTGGGTATTTTTGCATTTCCTGCGTTAGCTGCAGTAGTTAAAGTGTAGCTTTTTCATTCTGTGTTCTGGAGGTTTGTCAGCTTCCAGTTAAGTGAATTAGCAAGGACATTATCAAACCATGGAAATACAATTTCCTTACTGAAGGACAGTGTTTGTAATGTAAGCAGTTTCTTCTAATCTGATGTTTGAATAGTGAACAGGAACAGCAAATTTGCTTGTCGGAGTGATAGGTGTAATTGCTCGTGAAACACAAATCATGTGAATGTTGTTACATGATGTTTCCAAGAACTAGTTTTGACACACAACTATTGTTTCTGTAAAATATGTATCAACATGTGTTCTGGATGATGGCTTCCTTTCAGACTCACGGCATGTGTGTAATGGGTAAGAGGTAAGAGATTGTCTTGCCTGAATTAATGCTATGATATTTTTTTCCCCTCTGTAAAAGGGATAACTGACTTCTGAAAGCAGAGTTTCAAGATCTTTTTCTCTGCTCTTTGAAACAGATTTTGGGGGGAGGAGGCGGGGGAATAACTGCATTTACAGCATTCACAGTGCTAACTGTGAAAACAGAGCAATTGTATTGCCTGGTGTGACTGATTGAACATCCATGCATTTTGCAGCAAAGAATTATAAAGCTAGCATATCAGCATTGGTGTTAAATTTTGCATGTGATGGGGGCAGAATCGGATTTTGCCTGACTTACAGTCTGTATCTAAACACGTTTTACACTTCGGTAGCTGGTGGTTGTCAAATTAGTTTCTCGTGTACCTGCTTTAAGCTCACCGCAAATGCTCATGCGCTAAAATGATTAATTTCAAAATAGGAGTTGCTGAAATATGTAGAAAATAGCACAGGGAAGAAGCTGTTCTTTCTTGGATGTTCATCCTGCAAATGGACATTGCTGCTCTGGGGCCTTATCTGGACTAGGAAATGTCTTTCTCTTTTAGCCATGGTGCTAAAAGACGACAGTGGTTGTACAAGCTCTAGCGCAGATCAGCTGTGGACTTTTTCATCACCTTGTCCTGTAATCCTGCGAGAAGTCTGCCGGAATAAGCCCTCTCATCCCCCTTCTCCTGGCAGAAAGAGAAGGCTCTTCAAACACAAGCTTGAAGGGCTCCATCCTTTTTTATGGATACAGACAGATCTACAGACAGAGCTTTGCTGGCTCTGACTCCAGAAAAAGCCCTAGACCCCGTGCAACCAGACAGAAACGTCTCTTGGCTGCCTGAAACCTGAGTTCCAGGCTTTTAAGTATTGGGCCTCAGAAAATATTAGGCTCATGCTCAGGGCTGAAGCCACGGTAAGGCATGTACTGTCATGTGGAGATTAAAAAATAGCTGTAGCTTGAGCACTGAACAGAAGTGACTCCTAATCATGTGAAATCCAGTCCAAAAAGCCCAATTTCTGTGAGTTACCCATTCCAGCAATCCGTTTTCTACCTTGCTCAACTCTTATATCAGTGAGTCCAAATCTGTTCCCAGGGTTTTCTGGTTCTTTACAGTCTGCCTCACTACGGCTTTGTAGGTAGAGCCTGCCTTGCTATAGCTTTGTAGGTAGCTTGATACCTTTTTTCTTTTTTTTTTCTTTCTTTCCTTTTTTTCTTTTCTTCTCTTCTTCCTCTGCTTGCAGTTGTACCTAAAAATGCAAAGATTATCCATTTCCAAACTATTTCTTTTTGAACGAGCACCAACAGGCCATAATGTATGGCATCTTGTCAGCAAATCCTCTCCTTCCAGCCCTGCTCATGCTGCCGGCTAGCTTTTTCTGAGATGTCCATGCGAGGATGGTGAGTGTGACACACGAGCCTCCCCCAGAGTCGGTCTCGCCTCGCCGGGGTCCAGCCTGTCCCCCCCGACCTCCACCCAAGCCGGTGGAGATCCCACCAGGTGGCGGCATCTTCATTGCGGTGGTGCAGGAGTTGCTGAAGGACGCCTGAGGCTGCCTGAAACAGGCTGGGGGATAGCGTCCTCTCCACTTCTGAACCTTTATCGCTCATCTCCAGAAGCTCAATTAAAAAGTAATCTGGAGGCTGTATAACAAGGGATAGGTAGGAAGGGTGTATTTTAATACACAAACCAAAAAAACCCTCATAGCAAATGGAAGCAGCGAAGCGATCTGATAGTTGAGGGACGGCTGTTGCATCTGTAGAGGGTTTTCCTTGGCTTCTTGAGATGCATGCAGGTAGTATAGCTGGGCTAGATTTTGTATACTGCCGTATTTATGAGTGTGTACGGAGCTGCAATTTGTTGCAGGAGATCATTTGCTGTTATGAAGGACTTAACGTTAGATAAGCTGAAGGTGTGGATGAGACCCTTAGGAAGCTGGAAGGGAGCTGAAGAGCTGCATGGCATGCCTCCGTAGGCAGTCTCGTGTTGGCAAGTAGAGAAGGTTCGGGAGCATTCCTTTCCCTTCTGATCAATAGACTTATTTTTAACTCGCTTAGAAAGTTGGTGCAAAAGAAGATAAAGCTTGTTGGGCCGGGAAATGTCATTTCCTGTGTTTTTGGACAATGCCTACTATAGTGATATCTGACCTTATCGTGGCCTTCAGGTACTGCTGCAGCATATTAGTTACAAACATTAAATAATGAAGGCATAAAGCTTTCTTTTCATTTTGTTAAGATGAAAAATAACAATGATTTCTATTTGGTGCCCCATTATAAAAGACAGAGTTTAATCAAAACCAAGGTTTTAAGTGACGGCATTTGCTACAGATTAAAAATGGACAAGCGTGCTGTGGGCAGAGATAGCGCTTTCCCTTGCCAGCCAGCAGCGGGGAATAGATTTGACTAAAGTGCTTTTACAGGTGATCTGCTCATACCTGCTGTATGACAGCTTTTCTGATAGCTCTCTTTGACTGCAGGGAATTCATACAAGCATGTAGGGGGTGAATTATGGGTCCTCTGTGCTACCGCGGCTATTGAATCTCTGCTGGCTTTCTTGTGGTGATTTGGAGTGCAGCTGAGCGCTGGGTATAGCCTGTTTTCTTCTTGGTTGCTTTACTCACAAACTTTATTGCAGAATTAGCCCTTTGAGGTTAAAACTGTTTGCCCTTCCTCTTTTTAAGGAATGTTGATGTTAATTTATACATAAATGGATTATTTTTTTTAGGAGTTTTTAGCTGGGCTCTTTCAGCTGGCTGTGTTGTTGCAAATGTTGCCTAGGTTACTAATTTATTAAGTCACTTAAATATTTGGAGGCATCAACAATACTAGAGTGTGTTGGGGAAAATGAGGATGACATTATTTTAAAACATCGGTTTCCTGATTCCTGTGTTTCAGTCACAGGATTTATCTCTGGCCGAACATTTTCATGTGGTGCTGCTTCCTATTTTTAAACAATAGGAAAAAAAGGGAAGATAAGAGGAGCATAGCTGTGACCCATTGACTTACTATGAGATCATGGGTTCCTTTCAACTGATATTTATAGATTTTTATAAAAAATAGCTGAGATTTCAGCATTTTCTGGCATATACGCCTTCTTAGCCCCAAGGTCGCAGAGTTAAGTTCTCTTCTGAATTCTTTCAAAATCCTCTGTGAAGGCACATAGTAATCATGGAAATACAATTTGTATCTGCAAGGAAAGTAACCAAGTGAAAAGAAAAATTACTGCGTTTTGGTTTGTAAATGTCTCCCAAAGTCCTTTGTGTGTTTTGACACTCCCCTATCTCAGAAAGCCTTTATAAAAGTGATCAGGAGGGAATAACATTTGTTAATTCTCTTTAATGGAGTTTCAAAAGGTCACAAAACTGTAGAAAGGCTCTTTTCTAAGAATCAGGATTATTTTTAATTATAAAGCAAGTTGGAGTAGTGCAAGTAATGAGCTCTTGGAGGTGAAGGGGGTCTTTGCACTTAAGTAAATGTAAAACCAAGTCCTGGATTTAGATCCCTTATTATCTAAAGGGATTTTTTTTTTTTTTTTTTTTTACAGCTGGGAATACCCCATTAAAAATTAGCTCTTATACTGCAAGCACTGGCAGGCACTTAGTTAAACACATTAATTCTGCAAACTGTGGGAAAATGACACCCATTTCAGCAGATGTGCAATGTGTCTGGTGTAGATTTGCATAAGAATGCATATGCTTCTCTGTTAGTTTCTGGCTTGATTAAAACTTGCAGGCACCTTTTCCCTTCCTGCAGTGCTGTGTCTGCATTCTTGGACACTAGTGGTTTAATTGAAAATGCCCCGTTTTCCTCTGTGTTAAGAAAATTCATTTTATTTACAAGGTACTGTAGATGCTCTTGGTGTTTTACAGACAGAGTCTGCTTTGCTTGCCCTTTGGAATTTGTAGCCTGGACCGGAGAAGAAAGGAAACAGCAAAGATGGAAAAACAGCAAATGCGTTAGGAAGTGGATGAAGGATTACACGGTAGAGTATTATGAGATGGGAGGGGATTGTGTGTATTCAGTCCTTGCTTCCAAGGAGGTGTGGGAATGGAAATCAGTACTGTGATGAGAGGAAGAGAAATGTTTAGGAACCGGGACTAAAAACCCATCCTTTAGACTTAACCCCTCCCAACGTTAGGCTTTCATGTAATGGTCCAAAGGATTCACTCTGCACCTTGGCCCCATTCCCAATGTGGATGGCATGACAAAAGCATAGAAAATTATTTTCAGGTAGACTATAGATATTGGAGTATTAATTCTGAGAGACCTTTCCGTACTCTGGGTAGCAGGGATTTCAAGCAAGGTACTGGGAGGCAGAATATTGGAAAAGAGGATGAGAACTTGGATTTCAATGGGAAGTTTCTGACAAGGAGGGAGAAACTAATTAGGAAGTGACATTTTGCATAGGTTTTTATCCATGTGTGACAAATGTTGGATACCCAGTACCACAGTGCAGAGCTTCAGGAGAAGACATTTTGTGTCAGGACTGTTTTTAAAGTTTTTTTGGCACTGATTAACAAAAGACAATCTAGCAGTATTCTAGACAAAGCTTAATGCTTGAGGAATGCAGGAGCTGCACTGCCCCGTCTCCTGCTGGCGATGGTTTTGCATAGGCCTGGTAGCCAGCAGAGCACTGTTGGGTTGGCCAGGACTGGAGGGAGCATTATCTCACCAGATGAGAAGTGATTAGTGTTGCCTGCATGCAGCACCTCTAGCTTTCTCGTTTTATCAGTTGGAAGGTACTTAGTGGCGTGGAAGTGAGAAGGAAAGTAAGGAAATGCTCTTAGGCAGCAGGAGTCTGCAGGGCTGCGAGCTGTCATGGCATGGCAGAGGGCCAGCTTACACCCTTCAGAGCTTCAGGCTCTCTTGAGAGAGGCCTGATTTTCCCCAAGTCTAGAATAGCGGTGTTTGCGTTTAGGTTGAATAAGTTGGAAAGCCTAGAAACTTGTCATCCGTTTTTTGGGATCTTCTTCATAGAAGAACTTAAAGTGACTACATGGAATACAACAGTGTAACTGCATTTTTCCTTTTGGGAAACAAATCTCCTTTTGCCAGTGAGGATTTGTAGGAAATACGGATGGGACTGATACTTCTTTTCCATGGTTAGTACTTGTATGGCAGATAAAGTTAAAAACCTCTGCTTGCTTTCTTCAGTTTCTCATTACTTGAGTCAGTGGATTGGCTTGAGATAAGCGGAGGTAATTCACACCCTCGTTTAGCTGACTCTTTAGTGCACTGATACCCATCTCAACAAGATAGGGTACAGATGCTGCTCTAGTCAGCACAAGGTGTGGTACAAGGGATTTCAGATTTGAGGAAAAACGTGTGGAAAGTAGCAGTGCCTGAGAGGGCTGAATCCAGCCTTTGAATCTCTTTAAGGAATTAAATGATCACTTTGCATCAGTTTTTTTCTACCATTTTGTCATGGCAAATGGTGACTGCTTTAATAGGAGTTGCTACCCATTAGGGTAAAAGAAGGAGGGATCAGTTTCATTTACTTGGACCATTCATTGCCTTACTATGTGAGTGCATCCAAAGCATTAACATTTCATTTGAGAGTGCTGCTGTGAAATGGGAAGGTGAAGAAACGAGACTCAAGTAGGTCAGGTAACTTGCCCAAGGACATACAAGAAACTTGGCAATGGAAGTCAGATCTCCTGAGACCTCCACAGTGCTTTGCTTGCATGCTTTGAGTTGTACTGCTTTGTGTTTTGGATACCTTCAAGCCTGCTACTTTACTTGGATCCTCTTGTGGCTATTCATAATCCTCTTAATGCCCTATTAGCTGTCAGATCTGTAGGTCAGCGGGGCAAGATGCTCTCAAGAGGGGAAACTTTTATTGAGGTGGTTATGTCTGCTTGCTCCCTTTCTGCCTTCCCCCCAAAAAACCCCACCCAATGTAAAGTTTTTTTTGACCTTCAAAATGTAATAAATCTGTCTCATTACAGTGATAGCAGGCTGGACTGCTGGTATGAAGGAGTTTGGGTAGCTGGCACTGATTAACTTCTCTTAATTTGTGGACAGGGCCAGATGTTTGACTAAATCATTATTTCCAAGTAACTCACTCTTCATATATCGCAGATTGAGACTGGAAAACCATAGAGCAATGATTAAATCACCTGAAGCTCTACCATCCTTGCCATGGCTATTTGAGACCTTATGCCACTGGGTAATACTTTTATGTTTTGTTGGCTTTGCCAGGAGAGTTGACTGATCCATAGTAATTTTCCGTATTAGTTAGGTAATTTATCTTGACATGCAGGAGTGCAGTGCAGTACAGGCACTATGAAAGAAGAGAGAAAAAGCTTCTTGAAAATATGTTTGTTTATGTAATGAGGTTATACCTCAGGCTGTACAGCCAAGCTACTGTCTTTGCTGGGTTTCCCAGCTTGCTTGAGTGTACTGGAACACGTACATCACGCACCAAAAGCTCAATGTGCTCACACTTGCTAGGAAATCATTAGACTTTCTCATCAAATAATACTGAGTATTTGCTATTTTGAGGTACATTTTTGTAATTATTTTCCATCTTTTTGTTCAGGGTGGTAGGTAGTTGGTAGGTCTCTTGGAAAATAAGTAATCAGGAAAAATGGAGTGGTATCACCAAAATGGAAATAGAGACCTATAGCAAAAGGATATGGTGTTTTAGAAAACAATAATAATTAAAAAAATCAACATCCTTTTAAACCTGCTTTGAGAAGATTTATCTTCTAGATGGCTTAGGCTTATGGGGTCTCTTTCTCTCTTGCTCTCTGGCAGCAGTTGTGCAGGATGTCAGTGAGGTGTGGGGTGATTGATTACCCCATTGAATGGATTTCATGGGGTTCTTCCTTAACTCCTTCCATTAGCTAAGGCCTTGCGCACTGAAGTTTTCAAGCAGCCTAAACTCCTTGGAGGTAATGAGTTTTATATCCCATATAGTAGGGTGGCAAAAAGGTTTTATGGTCTTGCCATAAATATTTATGTCAGTTTTCTTTCACATGCCCTCAGCTGGTGACTCCTCTGCTTAAAGAAGCCCCTGTGGTTTTTCACCTCAAGATCTGTAAGTAGTGGCAGAACAGTGTGAACCAAGGCCATTTCAGACTTAGCTATCCTCATTTTGATTCCAGTGGTTGCTAATTTCTCAATTATAACCATTAAATCAAATTAAGGAAGAAAGCCTCTTTTTTTTTTTTTTTTTTTGTTAGCCTAGGCAAGCTTTATAGACTGAAGTTAAGCATTTTCTGCTCTATTTTTTTTTTTTTTTTGGACTTAAACAGCCTCTGTTCACCAAAATGATGAATATGTAGGAGAAAGGAAGGATGATGAGGAGGAAACAAATATTTTTGATTCCAGCCCAGTGCTGCAAAGGGGGAGTTTGCATGCTGTATAAAGGAAAATATGTCTGAAACTTTGGTGAAAAAAAAAATTAGAGAGGAATGGAGTAATAATAGTTAAACACCTAAGCGGTATGAAAAGGCATTAATCTTCCCTATACTGGCAAAACTTGCTTTGTGTTATTTCTTTGTCAGAACACATTGCTTTTTCTGTGTTAAAAAATAGAAAAGGGTAAAAATAGAAAACTATCTGAAAATGCAGTATGGCTATCAATGGTAAGCATATGTTTAGTGTAAGAGCAGCATTCCCCTGAAGCCTGGTGTCTCAAAGTTATCTGGATCCTGGCTTCGTTGATCTCAAGCTGTACGTTTTACGTAATTTGGGTTTAATAGCATGCTCAGCATCTTTAACCCAGTGCTCAGGAGGAGGCAGCCAGTCATATATACTATTTACATATATGAGCCACTAAGAATTGTGAATTATGCTTGAAAGACATATAGATGTAGTGCTGAGGGACATGGTTTAGTGGTAACTTGTCTCATGAGTGCTAGGTTAATGGTTGGACTTGATGAGCATAAAGGTCTCTTCCAAACAAAATGATTCTATAAGCAACTAGAAGGAGATTATCTCCTTAGTCCTCTATTCTGATTTAAACATTTTTAAAAAAATATAAGGCCTGTCTATACAGAGAATCTGAAGTGCAATAGCTGTTATTGTCAAGAGATAGTAACAGTTTTCCTTGCAATGGACTGACTCCCTTCTTAGAATGGGTTTGAAACCAGATCAGCCCTGGACACAGCAGGCGCTCTAATGAGAGCTGAGGTAGTTTCCCATGTGAGTAGGTAGGTGTTCCTATAAACAAGTGCCAAGAATTGAATTGACCTACTTCTTCCTTGCTGAGAAACTACTTGCTATGACTGCGGGTTACATTAGCTTTGATGTTGCACTAGCATTTTAGGAAAAAAGGTGAGAGTGGACTGATGGACCCTAGTTTTCCATGTGTTCAGTCTGGTGACCTTGGATAGCAGTCTCGCCGACTGTGCAGGATTAGCTTGAAGTTCCGCTAGGCTGCTGCCCAGGCCAAGACATCTCTTGGCTGACGTATCCATCCAGTTGTAGAACATAAGCACCACATCTGTTTACAGATCAATCTGTACTTAGATGGCTCTAAGATAACTTCGGGATGAATCTTAAATTAAAACTGTGGTGAGAGAGCGGCTGATATCCAATAGCATAAATCTCTTCTGCCAAGATTGCTGCTGGTGGTGGTGGAATTTAGAAGTGTTATCATGAGTTAGGTTTAAAAAGCATGAAATTATGCTTAAAAATATAGTACCTTTGCAGGACACTTACAAAGGAAAAGCTATAGTGTATCACTTACTGTGTACTTATATTTCATCCATGGAATGGCTTACCAGTCAAAATGTTTTAGCCGTACTTTTGATGTCCATTTATAATAACCACTTGATTCTATAGCTGACACAGTATCCCTCCCTGTTTTGTTTCCAGACTTCATTGATGTGGCTTCTTGGTGACCTACTTCATGCCACTTTAAGGTTGCTTTTTTTTTCATTCCCTTCCAAAAGGAAGTGCCTTCCATGAGAAATGTTGGAAGCTCACTAGCCAGTTTTTAATACTGATAGATGGAAGCTTGGACCTGGCTGATTGAGCAGCCTTCCACTTACACCCAGGATAGACAACGCGACTGACTCATAGGTACTTTTCTTACTAAGCTCTGTTCCTAATCATTTTGAGACCCTGGAGCTGGGTGTTTGCAGAATTAGGGAAGGAAATGCCTGTATTTCCTTGGAGCTCTCATTACTCATGACTGAATTGGTTAGCCCTGTGACTCTAAGGGCATTGCATTTGCCTCTTGCCCTTGCAAGGGGCCAGCAATGTGTCATGTGCTTATTACTTCAGCACTTACACAGCTGGAGGACGGAACATCCCAGTTCTTACTCCTTTTACTCATTCTAGGATATTCTTTCTTTGCATTGCTCCTTGTGGTTTTTTTCTGTAATTTCCACTAGTGGTGATTCAGTTTGAGGCTTAGCTGTATCTCTCTTCAATTAGTGGTGCTTTTGCTTTTTATCTGGGGCATGAGGTATGTGCTTACTTACTTGTGGAGACACTTCTAAAACCAGTTAATGTGATGCAGATGTGCAGCTTTCAGCAGATACATAGCATTTAGCTGAGTCTTATGGAGGGATTAATACCTTGAGGTATTACATATAATTGGAAAAGAATAATTCACTTCTGTAATTTCACAAAGTGGACATAGCTCAGCATTTGTAATCATCATCTCATAGGACTTGCTGCTTCCTTTTCCACCCCTATCCCCCCACCCCATTTCACTCGGGTGTTGTGTTGATATAAACACTGGTTACCCTAAAGAAAAAATCCACACCAGTCCTTTTCCCGGAACCCTGATGGCTTTTTGGTTTCCAGCAAAGAGCAGCCAGATCTTTTTGTGTGTGTGTTTCGGTTATGAAATGAGCATGCTATTAATTGTAACGGCGCAGTTTTTTCTTGGAACAGCAAAGAAAACCACGAGGGAAATAGTTTTTGTGTGTGGGTAAATGTCAAAGGGATTTCAACAAAGGTGACATCCAGCTCCCATCAGGATCTGGAGATGAACTTGTCTTCACTGGTGTTGGGTGTGCGGTGCCTCTAACCCTATTAGGAAAACATGTAGCAGAAGATGGATGAAGAACTTAAACTAGTATGAGATGTTCACTGGTGGTGCAGGTAGCAAGGCATTTGAGGAGAAAGTTCTTCTTGTAGCCCACTGTTATGAATAGTAATCCTCGCTCTCTTCCTTGTTGCCTTGTATCATGTTCAACTGGATTTGGGCATGTGTGCTGGTATAAACATGAGGTGGAGGTATGCTTGTAAAATGAGTGCTGGAAGAAAGAGTCTGAGTGGCTAAAAATGTAGCTAAAAATACCTGCATTTGAGTTGCTTGCCTCAGAAGGCGAGTCTAGGGCACTGGACTGAGCATTACCAGGACTCCGAGATTAAATGATCTGCATGTCATTGGTGAGAAAATGAAGAATTCGGCAAACGTTCTGAATGCCAGCTGCAGCTTGGTGGCAAGCTGTGTTACCCAGTAGATTGCTGGATAGACCAGCATTTCTTGCCAGCAGGGTAATGGGTGAAAGGGGGGTGGTGCTGTTTTTGTTGGAAGCGAGCTGCATACAGAGGCTGTGCTAGTCCAAAGGCATGGCGTGTGAAAGATTTTAGTGGTTTGCAGCTTTTTTTAAGATGTTCTTTTTCTCTGGTTGAAATATCCAGCAAGGCAAGTGAAACATTGGCACCTGTGGAGGGAAAGCTACTAAGTTGTATACTTTTTTTTTTTTTTTTAATCTTACTCTTTATCAGAGGACAGAAAACAACAAATGCAAATCTATTCCCCAACATGTGCAGATGCATTTTGTTGCTTGGAAGCTGAGCAGAAGCTCTGATGAATTATCAGCATCCGATTCCAGAGCTCTGACAATCTGCAGTCTCCTTAATATTCTGACAAGCCATCGTGGGTATTATTCCTCTGCATTTTTACCCTTTTGTATTCTTCAAACCCGTATTGCAGTCAGAATACTATTGGTTTGGGATTGAAAGAGATACTGGCTGGCTCGATGCTTTGCTCAATTTTCCTTTGACAACAGAGTGGAAGAGACCAGATAGTTTGATTCTTTTCCCCTGCCCCCGCTAGTATAAATGCAGACTGAATTAGAAGCAACTTTGGAAATTAAAGAGTTATCTCCTGTTTTGTTCATAATTGTGTTTCTCAACTATTAAGAGTATCACAGAAATTATTCATGCCAGGAAGAAATCCTCAATAAAGTTTTCTTAACAAATCACAGTACTTCCAAGGAAAAAAAACAAAACTCTTTGCCTGTAACGATTTAGAGCAACTCTGCTCTGGATTCTATGGCAAGAGTATTATTCCAGTGACAGCGTATCTTTGGAAATAACTGCAGATTAATTTACATGTGTCTGTTGAAATGTAGCTTGCTTACCCAAATGGCAATTAAATTCAAGTTAATGGTAATGTAAAACAGCAGGATCTATAGTAGCTCTCCAGCCTAAGGGCTGACCATTTTTACCATCCAGCTGTTTTCCAAATGATTTATTTCATTTTCCCACTTGGTTTCTTTGCCTCACCCCTCAGTTTCAGTCTTGCTGCTCGCAGTACAGTGTGGGTGGCAAGACAGGGGAAGAACAGCTGCACTTCACAGCTCCAATAAATGACTTTATTAGAATTAGAATTGTGTCTGCGTTACGCTAATACCAAATGTCTTAGTTCATCTTGTAGCCTCTGAAACAGATTGTCATCATTTCCACCCTGTCTGCTTACAGTGGGGAAAGACAGCTCTGACTCAGCCCCCTGGATAAACGGGGATACAGTGAATTGCATGCCTCTGCCGGGTGATTTGGTCAGGCTTTGTCAGCGGCCAGAAATGTCGTTTTCCCCGTTTCTTGTGTGTTGAGTGTAATATGCAGAAGGAAGAACGTGCTTTCAAAAAGCTCAGGAACAAGTACGAACTACCTCGCTGTCAAAATGATGTAAAAATGTCCTTCTGCTGTGTTTCTAGCTTGAAGACTTAATGTGGAAATTTAGAGGGATGGTACAAAAACACAATGCTAGTCCTTCATCTCAAACCTGCAAGGTCTTTGGCATTCCTTGCTGAGAGAGAGAAAATAAAATGCAAACCCTTATGCTTTTCAGGCTTTCCAATGAAGATCAGGTTCATGAATGGGGCGTTGCCTTTTATTTGTTGTGAAGTAGTTCATGTTCTGTATGGCAAGATGAAAAACAATTTGTTGCTGCTTCTCCTAATTCTTTGAGCTTTATAGAAATCGAGGTATCTGCCAGACCCAGGGAAGCCGTATCTGCAGTGTCCTGGAGGTGGAGAAGAGGAAGCCTTGGAGGCCAAAATCAACTACAGGATCCGCTTTGCTACTCCAGAGTCCATATGAAAGGTCTGGAGGAGAAGGTAGTCCTTAGTGGTGTCTGGAGAGTCCTTGCTTGCTCGGGAGGAGGATTCAATTTGAAACGCTGCCTCTGGGCTTCACTTTGAGGCTTCTCATCTTTTCATATCTGCTGGTTAAATGTGAGCTTCTGTTTGCCTTTCTCTGGTCTTTGGATCAAGAGCGTTGGAAGCTTGCTGCAGAGCACCAGGGGAATTGCTGCTGGAGAAGCACTGCGCCCAAGTGGTGTTACTTCTGAGGGTAGTAGGAAAAACCATTTCCTCTTCTGCATTTTCTAATTTCTTATTTATTTTATCTGTAGCTAGTTATTTTTCCAAATTAGTCTTTGAAGTACACCTGCAGGGACTCTTGAACAGAACTTCATCTGTTTTAGAAGTACAGGCCAAGCAGCATATTAATATCATTCTAATTTATTTTGTGAAGGAAGGGCTAAAAAGGGAGCAATTTGTGTTACGTGTCTTGTCAACCTTATTTAACATCAGTACTTAAAGTATTTCACTGGAACACTTCCACCTTTATTGTAAGTAAACGGCCATTTTTCTGGCTGGTAGGCATAAGGTATATGCTTCCGTTTGCCCATCTTTGCCATTGCTTTTTTCCCCTCACTTTAAATACCACTTTTGAGTAGCTTGTAGTGGCAAACGGGGTTTAATTTCATCTTTCCTAAGCTGTGCCCGTCTTGAAGAAAAGAGAAGTTGGTATTTATAAGCTAAATAATGTATTTTCAAATGCAGTGTGTGGTTTTGGTTTTTTCAACTGTTCTGCTTTTAACTGGAATTCTGTGGGTGAAGTGCTAGAATAAAACCCAGCAGCTGGATGCCGTACACCCACTTTAATGGTAAAGCAGAAAAAAAAATACCAAGAAAGCTGGGGAAATGGGCAGCAGCCCTAAAATTCCAGACTCCTCCTAATCCCTGCCTTATTCTCTTGTGTTACTCCACTCTCAGGAGTTCACAGGCAGCCTGAAAGCAGAGACCAAAGTACTTCAAGGGAGATTTGACAAATCCACCTGTCAGTGTCACCAGACAACTGATTTATCATCTTTGACAAGCAGAAAATTGCTTTGACTTGTCTGCAGGACAAGCAAAATTTAGTAATAGTGATGGGATATTTTAAAAATTGTCATGATCATGTAAATCCCGTTATCTCTGTAACCCAACACTAGCAAGTTCTGAATGGTAAAATGACATTAACTTTCTTGGAAAAAAAAAAAAAAAAAAAGAAAAAGTTTAGTATTAACAGATAACTAGACAGTTTTCCCCCTCAGTTCATTTTTAAATCCTTTTGCCTTTCAAAGGCTGACACTTCTGTCTCTTAAACCTATTTCCCTGGTAATAGAATATTGAAGGAGATGTCTTTTAAAGAAAAAAAAATTTGCATGTAGCTACATCACATCATAAAATAAAAAGGAAAGCATGCTTAATCTGACAAAGCATCAGTGTTTAGGTTATAAGCTCATTGTGAAGCTTGTGTAGTGGGAGCTGATTTTTTCAAATTAATTTCTATGAATTACCATAATAAATATTTTAATAATAGTCTCTTCTTCCCTCATATCCTCAGCAGCTGAATATTTCAGTAAGTTATCTGGTCTTTCATAGCAGCCTTTATCCCCATCATACATACATGATCTGTTTACAAGAATGCTTATAAGTATTTCCAGTTTAATTTAATGTTCCAGGTTATGCTGCTTCAGCAGTTTCTCTCGGTGCGTTTATGCTAGAATTTGGGATGTTTACAGGAAATGCTTGGGGAATATTGAGACTTCCTTTTTTTTTTCCTAGTTTTATTTGATAGTAAATGAAAAAAAAAATTACATCTCATTCTGCTTAAATCTTTCAAATGTCTGAAAATAACTTGCTGTAACTGGCATCCAACACCTTGAAAAACAAGGCTTGCACTGTGTAGGGTTTTGTTTGGTATGTTTGTTATTTGCCTACAGTAGTAAGTAAAGCCTGATGTTTTGCTGACTGCTGTAGCTGAAAGGTTAGGGGAATCTAGAAAGTAGGAATAGGGCACTGTTAAAGCACAGAAATTGGTAGGGATTAGGGATCTACTGAGAACCCAAAAGTATTTTCAGCTTCTTAGAAGCTGGGGAAGTTTCAGGTTGTCCACACCACTGACTTTTAGTCTTGCAGCTCAGTATTCTGCTGTTGCTTTTCTTCACTCACAGTTCATGAGCAACTCTCTAGAAATGTCCAAAAAATGTACTGATCTAGGCATGGTCAGAACATACATCCACTCTGTTCCTTCATTTGCATCCAAAACCTGTCTTCGTTACTGGCTCGGTTTTCCATAACAATCTCGTGTTCAGTGTGTTGTGCACGATTACGCCATCTCTTTCAACACTCCTGCTTCCTGAATTGCTTTCCCATCAGTAGCTTTGGATATTTGTCATCTTGCCTCAAGTGCCTTTTTTGTGTCTCACGCGCTATCAAGCTACTCATCAGCAAGTGGAAGAGATGCAGCACTCTGGTTAGAGATCTAGAAACCTGCGTATGGGAAGGCTAGATGAGCATTTGAAAGCAGATTAAAATCTCCTAGGAAAATACTGGCTTAATCATGAGTTCTAATGTGTAAACTGATTTTTCTAACTTGTCTCCTTTCCACCTTCAGTTTCTCCTTCCACCCCCCATCCTTCGTTTGGCCCTCCTGTTGCCTGCTATTTGGGCCTGGGTGTGTGTGTATGTGTGCGCACCTTTTTTAAAATAAGATGCATTAAGTGCAGTAGCTAAATTTACTGACCTAAGAAAACTGCAGAATAATAATTTAGTAATTGTCAAAATCTCCCATCAAAACCTCTGTAATAGAAATAAAGCATCGATAAAATGTATGTCACTTTTGCAGTGATTACATCCATAAACAGCAAAATCCAGATATGCTTTTTGTTTCATTTTTCTTTTTTCGTTTTTGAAGCTTCTGTTTGGCTGCTGGTGACAGTAATGCTGCTGTCTTCAGCCTTTTCAGTGTCAGCTTGTTAAGAAATTATGTATTCTCAGAACTGCACTATTTTAAAAAAGGGGGGGGTAGAGGATTGTGCGCAAATGAGGAAGTAAACAAATGGCTTTGGAATTCCAGTCTGATGCAAAGAGGAACAGGTTCATTGCTGCAGGAAGAAATTGTTTCTAAGAAACTTCTGAAAAATAGGAAGAAAAATAGCAAGCCTGTGACCTGGTGCACACTTTAAGTGTTTCAACATCAACATGGATACAAGCTGTAAAGATGGAAGATAGGTGCTAAAAGCACCTCTAATGAAAATACTGATAAGACTGGAAGAAACAGGTTTTGCTGTAGAGATGAAATGCTTCTTGCACTTGCATTTTAAGCAGTGTTATATTTGGTTAAAAGTGTTTATGAGGAAGACAAAGATAAAGCAGTGGGAGACACGATAATTACATGAAGAAGCTCCTTTACTTCTGGCATGTCACGCCAACCAGTAAGAGTCAGGAGATATGATGAAAGCAGGTTTAGAAGATTGTTTTGCTAAGCTTGAGCTGTCATTGGTTTTCCATTTTATTTTAGTTGTCATTTTGTCATATAAAATCAGTGAAGGCATAAATAGATTCAGATATTACAGCCTTTTAAACTTGCCCTGTTTGCTAACAGTTGGTGTAGGAAGCAGCCGCTGCCTGTTGACCCTGTTCCTCTGGATGGTGTTAACATGCCTTGGTGGCTGTTGTGTGTAGTTGAGAAATGTGCTTTAAAAAGTCACTTTTTGGAATAACAATAATAATATGAACTTGTTGATTTCGGTGTTTTTGACCCTAACTTCTTGTTGGAATGAGGTGTCCTTTTTTTGTCTCTCTTTTTTTTTTTTTTTTTTTTTTTTTTTTTTGTGGAGAAATACCAGTGGCCAATGAAGACAAAAGCTGCTTGGATTTGAAAACTGACCATCAGGAAGCAACATTTTTTGCTTATTTTAAGCTATGCAACACGTATTCATTCTATGCTTTTTCTGTCCTCAGTTTCCACTTGCAATTTCTCAGCTTTCTCCCCACTTACTCCAAGTACACCCACATACAAAAAAAAAACCCCAAAAGGTTGTCTTTGCTCTTGCAAACTATAAGCCTTTAGTAACACTGATGCTGCTATTATCACCAGGCTGAAGTTCACAGGGTGATGCTTAAGTGAGAAATAGCCAGAGTGTAAAGGAATTGCTTTGTTATTATCCTCAAGGCTTTTTCTCAAGTGGGAAGTTAGAAGTTCAGTAAGCATCCGATCTTCGATGCCTGTTTTTAAAGATACATAATTAGAGAGCAAACTGACAGTGTGATAGAAAGAAGATGCACAGCATCTGCTGCTATGCCTGGAATCGTACAGATTCTCTTCAGTAAACTTGGTTACTTGGGTTAAATTTTAGCATAGCATTACTTGTCCAGTTAAACATTTTAAGTAAGTTTTGGCAGCTGCCTTAGCTAATGTACATATGATTGGTTTCTTTATGTCTTTAGTTTTGCCCTGCAGCCTTGTTAATCTCATCCTTCTTTCAGATAGCATCATGAAAATACACAGTCTCATTAGAAAAATGCCAGTTTTATAACGTCGTCTTAATACAGCCTGTGTGCATCTACTCTCTGGAGTAGTAGTGTATGCAAGCTTGCCTTTTTTCTTTTCTTTTACTTTTTTTTCTTTTTTTTCTTTTTCCCCAGTATATTATCAGCTGTGGTAGATGAACTACAGGGGTAGGGAACCCTGCAGTTCACTGTTGGGGCTCAAGACTTTAGTTGTGACTTATCTGAAGCCTTGCCTGAGTAATGGCTCTGTCAACATTTACTGAAGTGGATAAATTTTGCTTCCTTGGTCACAGGGTACCAGGTCCAATTTTCTGTTAACACCTTTGACTCTTTCTTTGCTGGCTAAAAAAAATAATAATAAAGTCCATCTACAGTAACCTGTAGCCAAGTTAGAGACAGAGATACATGTTTTAATCCTGTCTTCATTTGAACACTATTTTGATTATATGAGATGGAAAAGTTTTAATTGCTCTGTGTCTGCTTGGTATAGGTGGGTCACAACCACTCTGTATAACTATCACTATGCAAAAGAACAATATTCTTCAAATTTTAACTTGGGATACTTTTTTCCTCTCTTTCTTGTGATCTGAGAGATTGGCGTATTTTCTCTCTCGCTTTCCTCCTTCTCCCCATACTCTCATTGTTTCTCGACACTGACAAATAAACAAGATGTGTCAAAAACTGATTTCAGGTTTGTGTGCAGTGACCTGCTGGACTCTGTGCATGGTGCTTTGTAGAACGATTACCTGGGAATCTGCGTGCCCTCTTTTAGGATTGACCCACTACCTCCAAACAGTTCTGCCTCACTGACTTTGAATAGTGGTTTTGTAGAGCATTTGCCTTCTTTATGAAGCAAATGCAAATCCACCAGACCCCACATTTCCCAACAAGAGGCTTTCTGTCACTCTAATTCCCTTATCATAAACATGGCAACTTCAGTTGTCCCCGAACCCTGGCCCATCTGTCTCGGATTTACTAGAATAGTATCATGGTTTAACTAATGTTCCCTCCATCTGTGGAAGCAAGCATTTATTGTTTTGTCTGCAGGAGGAATTGATGAATACTAGTATTTGCAAAGATAAATGGCATTTTATCATGGACCTGTACCAATACTCCACCTGGCTGCACCTGCTTGTTTGAGATAAAGTGCAGGGAACAAATGAGCAAGTTGGCTTACAGGCCCAGAGGAGACCCAGCACTGCCCTGTTTCTCAAAAGGGCATGTTTATAAACGATTTCTTTCTTAATTTGAGGTGTCTGTTTGAATTTTGAGTTTTATTTTAATTAAATGCTTATCCCAACTCTTTTTTCCCACTTTTCTCGACCGTTGTTCCTCCCCGCCCCGCCTTGGGGAACAAGGAATGGTAACGTGATTCAGCTTGAGGACATGCAGTTGTCTGAATGCTGTACCATTTGATTAGGTGTCCTCGATGAACCAAACCTGCTGCTTTCTTAACCTGGCTAGCATGGACCTGAGCTTCATTTCAGCTTGGGAAGGATTAAAAATGAATCCTTGATATTTGTGCTGATTTCACAGAGGGTGAAACTTTATTTTCCAATTTTACAAGCTGGTCTTACAAATACTAGGGGAAAAATCATCCTACGATGTAACAAGTATGAATAAGCATGAAACCTCTTCTGTAGCTTTCCAGTATATTTTCTGCTGACAGTTTTTCTTGTTACAGTGATTTTTTTTTTTTTTTTTTTGCAGTACTTTTATATCTATTGCTGACTTGTAGCAACTGTGAGGAAACTTTTAAATAGTGCAGGGGGGTGGATTGAGAAGTTATTAATGCACAGCCATTTGCATGCGCAGGAAAAATTAGCTTCCCCCTCTTCCAGTCATCAGTCATTTCCAGGGTCATTTTACACTGCTGGATTCCTCTGCATCTTCCAGGTATGGGCAAGTGCCATCATCCTGAACAGCAAAGCCTGCGTTGGGTCCTCTGGTCGGTTTGAGAAGATTGTAGGTCACTGTTGTAAGTTCGAGTTTATGCACATGCTCTGGTGCATTGGAAGGCTTAATTAATTAGAGGCATCGTATGTTTTTCTCTGGACAATGAGACAGAGCTGTACGTAGGCACACAGTACTGTGTCCAGTTTGGGGCCCCTCACTACAGGAAAGACCGTGCTGGACCGTGTCCAGAGAAGGGCAACGAAGCTGGTGAGGAGTCTGGAGAGCAAGTCTTATGAGGAGCAGCTGAGGGAGCTGGGGCTGTTTAGCCTGGAGAAAAGGAGGCTGAGGGGAGGACCTTATAGCTCTCTACAACTGCTTGAAAGGAGGGTGTAGAGAGGTGGGGGTCAGTCTCTTCTCCCAGGTAACAAGCGATAGGACAAGAGGAAATGGCCTCAAGTTGCCCAGGGGAGGTTTAGATTGGATATTAGGAAAAATGTTTACACTGAAAGGGTTATCAAACATTGGAACAGGCTGCCCCGGGAAGTGGTGGCATCGCCATCCCTGGAGGTATTTAAAAGACAGGTAGACGTAGTGCTTAGCAACATGTTTTGGTGATGGTTTTTGGCAGAGTTAGGCTGATGATTGGACTAGGTGATCTGAAAGGTTCCTTCCAACGTAGACAAGTCTATGTGCATGCTGTAGGCAGCTGCCGTGAACCTTTCTGAGTCAGGGACTGCTCTGTCATCTCTTCTGTCACTTGTCAATGCTGGAAGGAGGTGATTCCCCACAGGTAATGGCCCAAGGCACAGCCAGTCCAGGAGGAAAGGTACTAACCCTGCTTTAGTGCTAGGTAAAGGGTATTGTGAATTTTACTCCATTCGTCAATTTGCCATTCCCAAAGAAATGAGTAGTCTGCCTTTGTTGGATCACCTGTTTACTAGACAAAGTTTAGGAATGGAAGGAAAAAGTAGTATGTGTACCGTCAAAGTAGCAGCTAAACATTTGATTACAGGGTTAGGAAGAAAATCATAAGACAAGAAAATGCAAGTGCAGATTACACGTGAAAATGAGATTCTTCCTCGGCTGCTTTATACGCCAGTGACATCGGCAGCCTGGCAGCACGGTCTCCTGCTCCTCACGGGGCTTGCTGGCTTTGGGATTTCTTGACATTTATAATTTCCTTGCTCCTATTGCTCAAATCGAAGCTCAATAGACTGCTGAGGGCAGCCTTCTCCTGTAGCCTAAAATAAAATGGCTTAGTACCTGTCCTCTGACCAGATGGAGCTTTGGCAAGTCCGGTGCAAGTGTGGGAGCAGGGGAGTTCTCCCCTTGCACTCTCACTTGGGATAAAAAGCAGGCTAAGAAGCTTTCCTCATTTTTTCCCACTTAATTTGCATGTTACTCAGACTTCTGTTGGTTTCTTGCAAGTTTATGGGGCTTCAGTCTGTCTTAAACTATATGTCAGGGTTTGGGACTTTCGCTGTACGCGCTTCCTACCTTCTGTGTCCCCCCGAGCATTGCATGAAGGCCAAGTGTGACAGACACGTGACAGGTTTGCCATTCCCTGTTTTCTTTTTTTCCTCTGAGCTACCTTCCTTCCTTTCCCACCACCTCTCTTTAGCGTTTTTAGCCACTATAACGTATCTGCTATAATTAGCTCTGAGCATGACTGTTGTTATCTTTACGGCGTTTAATTTTTAAAAGACAGGCTGGAGGAAGTAGTGCTCATTTGGCTGAAATCCTTTTATTGTTCTAGCCCAGTGGCCAGTTTGGGGATCATAACACTCAACGGACTTTTTAAAAAGTATCTGCTTATCCTCTTCAGGTCCTCAGCCTAGGCAAAGGATCTGATGTACCTTGTGATGTATTAAAAGCTATATTACACACACACAGACCCCAGTGCATACACTGGTTTATTTTGATTTAGTCTGGATTTGCATCAGTATAATGTGTCTATCATATCTAGGTCATCAGTGAAAATAAGCTGAGAGTATTATAGCTAACAACCATCAGATCTACGTAAAGAAAACGTGATTTTTGACTTGGAACGCTTCTTCAGTAGGGAACACACCAGTTGTAGTTTTTTTGCAAAGGTTGGGATTGAATGTGTAGAGGCAAGACTTTTTCCGTGCTTTGAAGCGTGTGCCAATTAAGGCTGAGATGTAGCAATGAGGCGGCATGGTGAAAGCCCTGCTGCGGTGTTTCCCTGGGCTGCTGTAGCCTGTGCCCTGTTAACTCGGAGAGTACGCGGATCCCAGGGGACTCTGCTCCAGCTCTTTCGCCTGCAGCTGCTCATCGTTATTCATGAGCTCTGCCACACTCTTTTTCAGTGTTATTTTGGTTTTTAATCAGGGGCTAGTATAGCATAACTTTTTACCCCTTTACCCTTTTCCTTTTAGCACAATGAGTATGAGTGAATTTTGTCTCCGTGTGTACTAGTGTGAAATAAATAATAAAAAAAATTAATAAATTAAGCAGGATATGGTTTCATTAACTTTGACTTCACCTTGCACCATCTTGCAAACAAATCAGCGGCTATCGTAGTGCCCTTCCCAGAACTGGGTGTGGTGGTTGAAATAAAACATGTCAGGAGTTACAAAGAGAACAGAGTCCTATTGTTTTGTGGCAGGCTGAAGGATGACTTCTGAAGGCTGAAGTGTGGTGTTTTGTGTTGTTTGGTTTTTGTTGTTTGTTTGTTTGTTTTTTGAAATAGGATATTTGTGCTGCTCTTGTCACTTTTTCCTCCAGTCTTACTCTTTCGCTGATTATCTAAATAAAGTAATTCTACAAGGAGCCTTGAGGGCCAATTTCTGTAATTTGAGGCTGGTTTCGAAGTATCTGCTCCAATTTAATTGAAGAATTTCAGTGAGTGGTAGCTTAGCTTTGAAGTGTTCCTCTGCACCGAGGAGGGATTTCACCGAAGCAGAAACTCCCTGGACAGTTGCCTCGATATTTAGCCTCAGAGAAATGTTCATATCCCTTTCTCTTCCTCGTCCTCATTGTTTTACACTCATGCTTACACCCATCTTGAATTTGATTTTTTAGTTTTCAAGCCAGGATTTTCCTTACGTGCTTTATGAATGCAATGCGTGCAGGATTCAGTCTTGCACGTTAAACCCGGTCTAGGTTTAGTGCCTAAATACAAAACAAGACAAGAAAGCTTTCTGTATATCTGATTTAATTTTCCTTGCTGAATAAAGCTGTTCTTACTATCATTTTTTAAGTGGCAGCAGTCCTGAAAGGTTTGTAGACTAGATGCTCATGTGTGCCTATGTCCCACGTTGTGACTTTTACTCATGTACGGGGTATAAAGTGTATCTGGTGTAAGTGTATTACGTTAAGCTCATCTTGGAGAGATGCTGTGTACTGGACAAAATAGCTGGACTTGGCATAAGGATGAAGCTGAAAGCTTGAGGATTTGTGTTATGCAGGAAAAATGCCTTATGGACTGAAAGACAGTCCCTTGGATCTCAGAGTATGTCTCCCAAAGAACCCTGGATGGTGGTGGTACAGCGTAACTAAAGGTAAAAGGAAAATCATGTATCATAAAAGCATAATTTATGATTGTGGCTTCCTTGTGCCAAATAGCTACACATGGAGGTGGTCATCCTCAATAATGTAAGGAGTGGTCTTTGTGTTTATAACCTTATTTACCTAAAACCCTAGTTGAGAACGAGTGTGTTTGGAAGGAAGTGATTGTAGGGTGGTTCTTCCCCCTGAAAATACAGAGTGAGGCACTAGCTTTTTCCTTTGCAAGCACCTACTTCCATGGTGTGTTAGGGTATGTGAGCAGAGCCCCAGGTTTGGCTTTTCAGCAGCTTTCTTACTGGTGTCAGTTTGCACAAAGTAACGCTTGACAGCGTATAGCAACATTTTTATTTTTTTAAACTTTCGGTTTTATTTACAATCATCATTGCTCAGTGTGAGAAATAAAAAGGCTTCCCTGTTGTTACTCCTTTTGTATCTGATCTTTTAAATATGTCTTTGTGTGGGATCTGTCTTCACTGTGTTTTCTTTTGGAGCAAATCTGATAAAAATGGTTGATTGAAAAAAAAAAAAAACCAAACCCAAACAATTTATAATTCCAGTATCCTGCTTCGTTATGAACCTAATTATAAAAATTTTAGAGAGTTAACATCTTGTCAAAGCAATCATTTCAGATTGTTTACCACAGTGGACTAATGTTTGATCTTTCAATCTCCTTTGGAAATATAAAAATATGAATTTTGAAAGCTTCCTCTGTATTTCAGACTGAAAGCTTAGATTGCATAAAATATAAGTGCGCTACAGCGACATGTGCTAGTCAAATGAGATAAATATTTGATGTCCTTCAGCTCTGGTAACAAAAGGACCATAGTCTGTGGAATTCCTAATGCCAGCTGTGTTGAAAGTTGCTGACTGTTGGCCTGTGGCTGTTTGCTGCTCATACAGTATCACACTTCCATAGACACAGTCCAAGCTGTGCGCAGCTTTTTTTTTTTTAATAATGAAAAAACAAACATATGCACAAATATAAGCAGAGAGGTATGTGACATGCAAAATAAAAAGCAGGCAACAGCGCGTGTTTATTTATGAGAGTTTCTTTGTGAGTAATCTTGTTTTTGACTGTAGTTTGCCACACCTTCATTTCTTTATCCTTTTTTCCTTTTGTTCATCTTCACAAGTGCTGCAGCTTTGCCAAATTCCTTGAAGAGAGGGGTAATAAAGTGATAGTATTTCAAAGGAATGCAGTGTCACATCTCTGACTGTATAGCCTTCCTCATGTTTGCTCTTTGACTTGTTGGTCTCTGCTACATGCAAATAATCCTTCTGCTTCGGAAGGGGCTTTTCCTGTGTGTTGTGTTGCATGTATTATAGATACAGCAGCTCGTGGTAGGTGCTTTTTTCCTTTCCCCCTGTGGTAATGGGGAGAGGTGAGTAACGGAGAAACGTTTCCTTTTTTTCTGACCGCTGATAGAAAAACAGAGCAATCTGTAACATGTCCAGGGTGCAAGTAGGACTGCTATTTGTGGAAGATCAGTATGATCAGAGTGGTTAAACAGGGCTGATAGCCATGCACGGATTTGATGATATCTACGTACTGGCTACTCGTAAAAAGAAGAAATTGTGATATTCTTTAGAAAAATTAATATTTCCCCACATATTTTCTGTCTCCAGAATCATGATCTGTAAGCATAGGATCAATATAAAATTGAATTAATCTGAAGTTGTAGAAAACATGCAGATGTTTTATGTGACTAATTTCAGTAAGCTTGACCCGAGAAGGTAAATAACTGTTTTACAGTGTCATTTACACAAGAGAACAGTCAGGAACATGTGTTTCTTTGAAGGATGGCTCTTTAGGCTACAACAGAATTTTATTGGGGGGCTCTTGGGATTAGTTTGCTCTACAAAATGCATTGTGCTCCAGTAGTAATTCTCCCCATGAGGAGGAGGATTGGCTGGTAGGGTTAACTGTCGAAGGTCTTGAGTAATTCACGGACACATCTTCCTCACCAGGGGAAAAGCTGCCTTCTGAAATCAGAATCATTTTCACAACAACAAAACTCTTAAGAAGTGCAGCGCTGTGATTTTTACTTTGCTAATGCAGTTAGGAAACCCTTCCGTTTAGATGCAAGCTGAGAATTTCTGTCGCTAATCTGCTGTTCAAAGGCAAATTAGAGTTAACTGATGTACTTCTGAACATGACCTGTGTGAAATGAAGTTCTTTGTAGTCTAAATTATTTTTTTTTAAATAGCATGATTTATTATTCCATAAGTAGGTAATTTCTCATTGTTGATAACCACATGGCTACTCTTCCCTTGCAATAGCAACGTTTCCTTTCCAAATACCATTGATTGAGTTGTAGCCCCTTGGGGGGCTGTATTTAGACTCACTGTTAATAGATCAGTTCGCTCATGTAATTACCGAGCTCTGACAGAGTAGCTTCTGTAGCTCAGTGCACATTATCACTTTACATTTGCTCTCTGTGAATCGGAGGACAACCTTCATGCTTGGCGAAGAGTTTACAGCTCTAGAAAAAGAAGAAACCATTTTGTAGTTCCCAACAGACCTCTTAATAAATTTTAGCAAGTTCCATTTATCCGTGAGATAGTAGGAAGATCTTTTCATGTCTGATTTTGTGTCGTGACTTCCTGGGCTTGAAATTACATGTTTTGCTGTAAGCTGAAGTACCTCTTCTGCTGGGATGGCTGCCTTTGCTGTCTTTGGCACTTGGAGTAACAAGTTAACTCCCGCCTGCATTGGGACCGGGCTTCACTGAAAATCCTGGGTGAAGGATCATGTGTGAAGCTGTACCCGGCTTTGCAGCCGCTCCGTTCACTCAACTGCAGGGAATACTGAGGATGTTAAGGACAGGATTTTTTTCTGAGGCTTTTTCTATGATTTTAGTTCTGGTTCAGTATTACGGAGCAGTATGAATGAGGCGGTACAGAGCAGTGTGAATGAGGAGGTGTGGAGACCAAGAGAAAGGCTTTGTGGTTTTTATTAGCAGCAACTGTGCAAGCAAACTTAATTTGGCATTCTTAAGTCTGTTGGTGTTTTTCCAACTTTACCCCTCAGCTGTTGCTAACTGCATTGCAGAGGACTCTCTAATCTAGCAATTTCTCATTGTCTCCAGTCCCTGCCATTTATAAGTGGGGATTCAGATTGCATAGCAGGTTAAGTGAGCGTTCCCCTTTATTTTTAATTTCAATACAAGTTTTTCCTCAAGTCCTTGGAAAAATATACGTGGCATTTACTAGCCTGAGAATATGTGCTTATTAACTGACCTGAAAAATACCTGTATGATCTTGTCCCGTATGGTTTTATAGGAAAGAAACAGTTATATATCTTCATTTATTCCACTCCCTATATTTCATCTCTTCTCCCAACCCTCAAAACAACCAGTCTGGCTTTATTCTTTCTCCTCTCTCATTTCCTTCTTGTATAGTTCATGCTATATCTCATTCTGTCTTTTCTGTCTGAGTGCTTCCATTCCTTACCCCTGCCCCACGTGGAGCAGTGTGCCGTCTTGCTGATTTTTATATCAAAATTCAAATCCTTTTGATAGTGGTGTTCTTTAGAATGTCTTTTACCTGTGCTCTTTTTCAGTCCATGGGAGAATTAGAAAGGTTTTCAGCAGCTGCCACTAAGAGGCCAAGCCTTCTCCTCTCTCTGTGCCAAGGGGACAATCTCTACAGTCCCCTCACTCAACTTCCAAGTTTGTACTTCATTTGGGAGAATAAATGCATAAGAATATTTGTGGGTTTTGCTCACCCTAGCCCTGCTCCCTTAAAACAATAATTTTACAGAAAACCATTTTGCACAAATTATTCTAGCTGGTTTTTGACATGTCAGTGGTGAATTAACATTTGAAACGATGATTTGGTGGTCCAAAGTGCCTTTTGCCTTTCATGAAAATGGTATTCCAGAGCTGTTTTACACTTGTGGGGAAGGCTTCTCTCTCAGTAAGTAAATTTTTGGCTGCATATTGCTTCCACTGGTTGTGATCCAACAGCCTGTCAGATGTCTGACTTATTCCCTCTCAGAAAAACTTGGGCAACTTCAGCATAACACTCGGCTACACCCTGAAGTTTTTCAGCTGACTGACTCATTTACACTCAGAAGAAAGCAATGAGTGGTTGAGTCAGCTGTGCTTCGATAGAAAAGGTAACTGTTGCTCATAAAGATATTCCTAATTCCTTCAGTAAAATGAGCATCTTTTTCATAAATATTACCCCTGCTTCATGCTTTCATCCTCTCCAGACAAACTTTTGAAGAGGAGGAAAGAGAGGAAGTTTGGTGGGTTTTCTTCTTGCTAGATAGCCACTAATTGTAGTTCAAGCAAAGGCCCAGGACTACAAGCACATAGAAGGGGAAAACTCACTAATTTTCCTTTAGTAACACAGCTAGAATCTCGCGTGAAGATGTGATTTGCTTTTTTGGGCTACAGTATCTTGTAGCCTTTTTTTTCTCACCTAGTCTAAAATACAAGTGCCTGCCCTGTGGCAGACGTGTGCGTATGCTCATGTAAAGATCTCTTTGGGCAAGCCGATGAGGAAGAGTTGTGCAAAACAATTGAAAACAACTGCCTTTCCATTCCACTAATGGAAAAACAATTGCTTCATTAAACTACGCATTCGGACTTTTACACAGCCGATGTATAAATCCATGACTTTTCAAAAATGGCACTTTTGATTCCCATGATAACATGGGACTGAAATGCTTATTTGAGGTTTTGTGAGGGGAAAAATACATTCCTTTGCACGTGCCATGGGCTTTTAGTGTTATTTTGCAGAGCAAATTACAAGCTTCTCCTGTGGTTCTGAACTCTTCTGTTTTCCTTATAAATGTGCTCAAGTTTAGGGATTAAGAGCGGGTTTCTGGCAGCTGTCTGCCAACTGCAAAAGTATACGATCTCATATCTATTCGCAGCAATTTAAAAGTGTCTGGTCTGCGGTGGAGGAAGAGGGAGATCCCGGGAGGAGAAAGGCAGAGACCATCCAGTTTCTTCTGTTGTCCTGCAGGAGGACCCAAGTGACCCGGCCTCTCTTACGCTGATAAATTCCTGATGGGAGGATCACTGCAGGTGGAGCATGGCTCTACACCGTCCTCTCCTGCAAGTCCAGAGTCCCTTTTGTGGACCACATCCTGAGCACGGTTCTGGTTATTGAGTGCTGGTGCAGTTTCATAATACGCTTAAACCACTATCACAGCTTGCTGCCACTGGAATATTTTTTTCCCCTCTTATACTGGTTCTGGAGCTCACTAGTCCCTTTTATTGTAGGTTTGGGGAAGGAGGACAGAGGGATGTTCCAGTACCAAGGAGTAAGCATTGAGTCTGCATGGAGTGCAGGACTCTCCTTTTGGAGGAGGCAAGCTGTTCGGTGGCCACAAGCTGTCTCAAGGATGCAGTTGCCTGGAAAGGTGACAAGTGTGGGAGCTTGGGAGGCTTGTACCTCTTGCATTTTTAGAACTTAACCTTAAGACTTATGGGAGTATTTTAATACTTTAAGAGCCATGAGAATTATTTTAAACAGGTGAGAGGGAGACAAATTGTCATGTGTTGAGAAAGGTCTTTTAAAAATGGTTGGTTTGGTTGGCTGATCTTCTTGGTAAAGAAAACCTTTATGTTAAAAATGGGTATCTGCATCCTCCTCTTAAGATATTGACACCTGCAGTAAGCCTACTCCAGACTTCAGGAGCTATCAAGAAAGCTGCAGATGACTAAGTTTGATGTCTGGGAGGTGACTTGAGTATGAGGGAGCTGGAGACCTTTGAGTCCCTTGTACCTTGCAGAGTAGACAAAGCTCCAATTACTGTCAGCTCCTTTCAAAACTGCATGTTTTGTTATTTATAAAGATAAGGTAGTTTACTAATACAGCAATAGCATTATTTTGTTATTTTAACTTGCTAATATCTACAATAAAATAGGTAATTTGTTAGCATACTAGTGAGTCTTATACTCTTTATGTGGAGCACCAATAAGTAATGTATGTAAGGAGGCACTTGTTCTTTTGTCTTTTTAGCATCCTTAGGCAGGAGATCCTCCTCTGAAACAAGGGGCGCAGGGTGAGGCGAGGTCTGACATGTGTTCCTTTGCACTGGTGCTGACAGCAAAATCGTTAATCTCACTTCCCAGCAGAGCCAGTGGCAAGAACTGGGAACACTCCTGTGGTAACAGCAATCAGAAGTGTGACAGATGTTCTGCAGGTGCAGACAGTATTTCCTCCTGGTCGTGAACATAAGGTTATAGAAATATACTTCTGTCTCCTATATGCACCCCAAAATTGTTTTTCTAGAGAGATGCCATGTCCATTTCTTTCAGGAAGAAATTTTTCAATCTGAGGGTGGTGACACACTGACTCAGGTTGCCCTGAGAAGCTGTGGCTGCCCCATCCCTGGAGGTGTTCAAGGCCAGGCTGGATGGGGCTTGGAGCAGCCTGGTCTGGTGGGAGGTGTCCCTGCCCAGGGCAGGGGCTTGGAACTGGATGATCTTTAAGGTCCCTTCCAACCCAAACCATTCTGTGATTCTATGATTTCCAGCTTATGTACATTTGTTTTCACTGGGTTCAGAACTGTAAATACTGCATGAGGACGAGGAGAGTATGTAAAGACAATAATCAAAGTGCACGTTTATTCTGTTTTCCCCTTGTTTAATCTGTTGTAGATACCTGATATTTTTTTAGCTTCCCATACTCAGTCTCCCAGGTTTCCCCCTTCCCTACTTTCCTCCCTTGCTTCTTTTAAATAAGTGGTTTGATTAGGAAACTGCAATCTCTTCGTTGTTCATTTCACTTAAAAGCACTTCAACCTGCAGAAAGAACCGCTGGCAGTTTCTCGTTGAGTTTCCAACAAATTTCCTGTTTGTCTGGATTCTGGGTTATTCACTCAACAGTTAACGGAGGCAATTATGCCGCTGAAAGCTCCTTGCCGCTGAGATCTGCCAGGCTGGCACACACGGCTGTGTGTCAGCCACAAAGCCTTTCCCCCTTTACTGGCAATGGCATAATTTGTGCAGTTCTTTTTCATCTTTCGTTTCAGATTTCCTGTCTTCTGAATTTAACTTCTTGTCTTTTTTTTCTTTTCTTTTTTTTTTTATTTTTTGTCTGGCTCAAATTGCAGCTCAAAAGCAATCTTCAGCATGTCTTTCCTTGCACATTTATGCAGAAAATTATCTGTCTCTCAGGGGAGGGAGGGCAGTGGGAGAGTAGAGAACAATCTGCAGATTCTTCTTTATCAAAACCTTTTGTTGACAGAATTTGAAACCTCACTCTTCTTTATAGACTTTTCATTTAGTGCACCTTAAAATACTGGATAAACTCCGGTAAAGCTGTTTTGTTCATCAAGGATGTTGTGCTAGAGGTGAGAAACGCTTATCACAGTGAAGCTCATATTTTGGGTGGAATTTTTTGCCTTATGCTTGCAGGATTTGCTGTAGCCAGAACAGGCAATTGCATGCAGCAGTAGACTGACTTCTTTTGCACCCACCTGTAGCTGCTGAGATTGCCCTGCAGATCCCAACAACTGCTTCTCTGAGGGCAGACGTGAGATTCCCCTCTTCAGACCCCCACAGCCGTGGGGAACTTAATTATCGAGGGGAGGATGGACCCCAGCCCCACACTGAGAACTTGCCGAGCTGGTGGTGGGATGTTTGAGTTTGCAGACAGCAAAATGTAGATAAAATAAAGGGCTCTATTTTAGAGAATTCATGCTGCATGCTGAAAAGGGTGACTCCATGTTTGCAACTTATTAACAGTGGGGTTTTTTTGTCCAAACGAGTTATTAGAGAGATTTGTTTTTGACATCTTAGATTCAGGAAGACAATATGTCATTTTATCAGCCTGTTTCTGGAAGTGTATATGGTTCTCCCCCCACCCTCTTGCTAGGGATGTCTTGTAAAGCATTATTGTTGTCACTTAATAATGCCTGCAGTTACTGGTAATTTCCCGTGTTTCAAATTTTGCTGAAGCAAACCAGAGAAACAGAGCTGCTATTGGCATTTAGATGTAGAAAATAAATATACTTCTGCTCCCAAATAAGGACCATCTCTGTAGACAAATTTGTAGTGATCTCCCATGTAGTCTTAGTACTCTTTGGCTATCTTAATTCCTAGTTAATGTGCAGAGAGACACGGTACTGAAGAGGTTTAAAAAGTTGAATTTTTAGATTAGATTACTTTTTCCAGATTGGACACAATTTGCAGGGGTGATATTTTTTTTTAATAATCCAGCAGGTTTCTCATCTGTTTTTTCTTTTCTTTTGTTGTTTTTTTGTGTGGTTTTTTTTTTTTTTAAGAAAGTCTGTGAGTGCAAGACTGTGTAAATACTTTGAGAATGATCAAAACTATTAATGCATCATTGATTTCCTCCATTGACTTGACTGTTAGGTATTTAATCTCTTCTTTTTAAAAAGCGTGTATTTTTCTGTTTCAAAAGCAGCCTCCCACTGTCCTTTGCATAGCGGGAAGCATCTCCCACTGGCTTTCTGTCACTTTGCCAGCCTTGAGACTCTGCTTTCAAGGGCGGTTGAACGCTTTGGACTTTTCCTGTCCTTCTGCTGGAGTTCTCCTGGATACTCCCTGTCCTGCGTGCTTTTTTCTGTACCTCCTTTCTCTTTACTTATGCTAGTTGTAGTAGTGTTTTTTTAGCTGCTCACTGGTGATGAGGTTTTTTTCATAAAAACTGTTGTGAAGAATTGCCTTATCTGCATCTGTTTCACAGACTTCTGTAATAATTCTGATTTTAAGAGTACATTTCACTTTTAGAAAACATGTGAAAATGAGAAATGATCAGCTGTTCTAGGGTCAGCACAGGGACTGTGTTTTTGAACTTCTGAAACCACTTGTGAAGTTGAACGCCTGAGAAACAAAGTGATTTGACTCATTGCTTATATATAGTATCATTACCTACTACATTAGGTTCCGTTTTCTTCTGAGCATTAATGTTTTTGGTCAGGAAGGTTAACAGGGAAAACGCCCAGCAGAAGCCATTTGTGTGCTTATTGCAGGGCAAATGCATGGAAAACATCAGGTCACTGTGCTGGATGTCAACTTTTTTTCTTTTTTTCTTTTTTTTTTTTTTTTTTTAAGAGTCTGTGGAAGGAGGGGTATTCAAGGGTGGGGAGAGGATGTCCTTCCTCTTTGGTAAAGCTTGTAAAATTGGAGGTGCTAGTGGATCCTTAGTACAAATGTGACCTGAAATCACAACCGCTTTCTATGTCTTGATACAGAACTGTGTGTCATAAATGTATGAGATCCCAAATAGGATCTCAGCTACCCAAAGTTATAACTTTCCTGGTTTTGAGTATATTTGTAATTGAAGGGAAAAAAAAATATCTGTGTGCTGGTTTTAGATGTAATATTAAAAATATGATTGATCGTATATTTTTGCTAGGAACAAGCTTTCCGTAATCCACATGCAAACAAAGGGGGGATGCCCAGTTTTAAGGTGCTGCTTTTGAAGCTTTAGACTAAAGCATTAAACCTTTGAAGATTCGAAAGTCGTAGCTGCCAAGAGAGCCATAAACCCGGGCAGGCTCAGCTCGGGAAAATGCATGACTCCTTGCGTTTCTGGAAGCAGGTGAGGAGCTGTAATAGGCTTTTCACCACAGAAGTAAAAAACATACCATTAAGTTTAGTGCGTAACAGGTGAAAGCCCCTAATAACTGGAGAAGTGGGGCTGAAATGAAAGGGAGCAGAAGCGTTTGAGCACGGTTTTGCTGGTCTGAAACCTGCGTGCTGCTCTTTGTTCTCCTTGTTCCTGTCTCTGTATGTTACGGTGGTGTTTATCCCAGAAAACCTCTTCAGGGGGTGAACTGACCAGACCCCTCTTTTTTTATATGACCTTAAATAGATACGACATTCAAGACAATTTTTCTTCTCCTTACGGGATGTGAGAAGCAGGAGAGCTGCTATCGTGTTTGTGCCTTTCTGAAAACATGAAGGGCTGTGACTCCTCAGAGTGCAGTTGGTGGAAGCAGCAATGTTTTCTTTCCCTCTCTCCCGAGCAGTCTCATCCTGGGGCTTGTTATTTTTATTACGTGGAACCTCCTCCATAGCCAGGCTGAGGAGCCTCTGCTGCCTGAAGTAATCGCTCTTTAAACTAACACAAATTTGAGGCATCGTGCAGAATCTTGCCATGTCTCCTGAGATTCCCTGTGATAATCGCATCATCCTGCCGAGGAACCCCTGTTAATATTCATGCAGTAATTGTTTCAGTACTTGGCAGGGACGAGGGCGTTAATGTGAAGCCTTCTTCGGCTGAAGCGTATTAAAGAAATGATTTGTGTTTTGTACTGTAGCAGCGATTTCATTACACTTGAACAATGAAATTCTGGATGTCTTTTGGTAGATGTGCACATAAACACTTGTATTAAGGCAGTTAGCTGGCATATTGGACTATGTGAACCTCCCTTTATCTTGTGTAAAGATCAGTTTCCCAAAAGGGAATTGCATGGTTTTGGTGCTGGTCACAAGGTGAGCTTCCTGACCTCACAAGGGTTACCCAAGAAATTGGGGACGGTCCTGCACTGTCCCTGGATGTGCTCATGTATGTGGGCATATGTATCCAGGCACAGCCCTGTGACGTGGTATATGTCTGTGTGGCTGGGCATGCCTAAGTCGAATTGATGTGGGCTCATGTGTTATAGAATCATAGAATGGTTTGGGTTAGAAGGGACCTTAAAGATCACCCACTTCCAACCCCCTGCCCTGGGCAGGGACACCTCCCACTAGACCAGGCTGCTCAAAGCCCCGTCCGGCCTGAGCTTGAACGTTTCCGTGGAAGGGGCATCCACAGCTTCTCTGGGGAACCTGTGCCAGTGTCTCGTCTTCCTGATATCTAATCTAAATCTCCCCTCTTTCAGTTTAAAACTGTTACCCCTTGTCGTGTCGCTCCACTCCCTGATAAAGAGTCCCTCCCCATCTCTCCTGTAGGCCCCTTTCAGGTTTTTGGTTTTGGTTTTTTTTTTTTTAATCA
This sequence comes from Chroicocephalus ridibundus, assembly GCF_963924245.1. Lineage (NCBI taxonomy): Eukaryota > Metazoa > Chordata > Aves > Charadriiformes > Laridae > Chroicocephalus > Chroicocephalus ridibundus. The sequence continues at coordinate 34,653,039 of NC_086291.1, read as the reverse complement.
TCATGTTAGAGGTTGATCACGGGGCCAACTCCACAGATTAGTGGGGAAGAGTTTGGTCGAATAACAACTTGCCTGAGCAATTCCCTGTCTGGTCTCTCAGGAGCTGTCAGGAGAGAAGACTAAGAGGTGGGCCAACATCTGGATGAAGCCTTCTGGCAGGGCATGGGCTGGCTGCGGCACACGGGACGGCTGCTGCTGGTCAAGTGAAGGGGCACAAGCATGGAGAGTTGCTCTCTCAGTCAAACTCTTACGTGCTAGCATGTTGTTTCTGGTGAAACAGAAATGAAACTGTGTCCAGTTCTTCCATAATCAAGTGTCACTTTTTAAGCTTGGACAGTGGAACAAGAAGCAGCTGTCCTTTGGCAGAAGACTGATGGTTTTGCACACTGCTTGCCCTGTGCTGCCCGGCTTCTCTGTAATTGGACTTCTCTCTCTTATGTGGAGGGTTGTTGTGAAACTTGTCCCATGTACCCTGGGAAGATTCATGTGAAGTCTCTGATTTTAAGAGCAGCTCTATCTCTTTTTTGACTCCAACCCCTTCATCTCACACACCTTATGGAATAGCAGTGATTTTTTACTTTACTTTTATGAGAATTTGGTTTATCTTGAAAGACAGGGTGGAAAGAGGAGGGGAAGAGCTGAACTGTGGAATCTGCTGTTGCCGTATTAAGAGAGTAAGAAAAAATGGGGTATCTTTTAGTAGCCAATGTTGCAACGTGGTAATGAAAAGGACCTTTGAGTAGTAGCAGATCTTTCACTGTTTCAGCTTCCATGTAATAAAGCTCTTTTATGAGATAAGTGGTCTTTGATAGAAAGATAAATAACGCATCTGTCTGAAAAGGCATAAGATGGCAGCTTTTTCAGACAGGCACTTCTTATCATCTTGGGGATAAGTATTGCCAAGCTTCCAGCTTCTCTTCACTCAGCCTTTTGTGCTGGCTACTGTGCGACTTGGTTTGAGAAACCACACGGTGGTCAGGCACTATTTCATTAGCGGTATCAATAAAGATACTGGCTGCTGAAGATCCCAGACGAAGAACTACTATACCTTTGGTATACTTCCAGATACCAGGAAAAGTTTCTAGTCCTGGGAAGCCACAGGTGTCTCAGTCTTTCCTGACGTAGGCGGCTGGGGAGAAGTCCACCAGACTTGCAGTTTCCAGCAGCTGGGCTGCTGCCAGCAGAAGGGCTGCTATGGCTGTGTCCCGGACGAGGGTGAGGATGGTCATTATTTGGTTGATCCTTGGTAATGGACCGAAGCTGCCCTGTTCATCCTCCCTTTTCTCTTCTTCCAAGGATGCTTGGGTGCAGCAGGCCTCCCTGATGGGAGCAGGCTTGCAGCTTTGAAGGGCTGCTGCTGCAGCCTGTTGTAACAGGAGAGGATGGGCAGTGGTCTCTGTCTGGCTCGCTCCCTCCAGACCAGGTAGGATGCTCTCCAGAGCCACCTGTCTTGTCGCAGTCTGCAGCAGGTCATCTGTGAGGGCAGCAGTAGGCAGAAGCAGCTGCTGACGTCTCTCTCGTGGGCTTTGCTTGCCCTTGCTCATCCTGCCTGCCAAGCGCATGGGCCTGCTGGAGATCCAGTGGAATGGTCAAAGCCATCATCGTCCTCCTCTGGAGCATTTTGGGTCAGGAGAGCTTGACCTGCCTGCTCTCTTATCCATCAAGAGAGTGTTTGTTGCCAGCAGTGGGGCAAATGTTAGAGCCCTCTGGGTCTGTGCAAAAGGGTTTGGCGGCGTGTCTGATGCATGCTGGTGGTGTGTTACCCAGTTTCCTCAGAGGTGGAGCTGCTGTGAGTTAAATGCCTCAAGATGGTAGAGAAAACACGTTGAAAGACTAAAGGAGCCTGAAGCTGTGTGGGGTGAGGCAGAGATCTCTCAAAACACAAGCAGGCTGTTTATGAAACACTGTCAGAGAGGATGCAGTTGACTCCTGCCTCATCCCTGCACACACATGTGCTGCTGCCAAGCTGACCTTGTTCCTGAGAGCTGGTGGCTGGCTTGTGGGGCAGGGCTGGTAGCCCCAGCCACGTGGTCTGACCCAGACACAGCTAAGCATCCCCCTGCTTGTTCATGGCACCTACACTGCAAGATGCAGCAGTTGTATCTCATGGTGCCTCTTCTGGGGCTTGTTTCTGCGTCTGCCTCCCCCTTCTTTGCCTTCTGTCCCTGGAGCGACGTGAACACTTCTCGTCCAGGCACTTGGAAAGCTTGCAGGACGCTTCGTACTGGAAATCCAGGAGACCTCTCCAGAGGAGGAAGCAGCGTCTCCTGTTTGTCTTGAGTTATTCTGTCACAACAATGGCTTCAGAATTTGCCTAATTTAAAAGCTAGTTTTAATCTGATGGGAAGATGTTTGTGTATTTAAAATAGTTATTCCTTGCTGGAGCCACTCCCTTCTTTTGTCCTTCTCTGCTGGACTTTTCGGCTTCGCTTAGCTAATATGCAGCGCTTGTTTACAGCAGAGATACTGGAGCATGAAGAAGGAAGTCGGTACGTTTAATACTGATTTGGTTCCAAGCTTCCTGTGCGTGTGCGTGCACACACATATGTGTGTGTGTGTGTGTGTTTTCAGCCTTCTTCATCCAGACGCTGTGCAGCCTCAGTAGAAAAAGCCAAGGGGTCGGCAGAGACTCAGGGACTAGATGCAGGCGTTTGTTTTTTTTTTTTAACTCTTCCACCTGGTTTGGTCCTGAGCAGGTTTAGACAACACGGGTAAAAATTCCGGTATGGCAAGCCTGATGAGGAAGGTGCTAGTGCAGACAAAGACATTCAGCGGTGAGTATGAGAAACATCTTGCCTGATGGGAAAGATAAGTGATCAGAAAGTGTTGGTTTAGGCGCCTTGGAGGAGAAACACAGTAGCGGGCAGAGAGCTGTTGGGTATTGCTGTTATTTTCATCTTCCATTTCCAGGCTATGTGGAAATCCCAAAAACCTTTGTCCATGGAAAAGATGGTTATCCGGAGAAATGCGCTAGTTATGAGGGCATAGTCACTTTTAAAGTCTGTTCCTTAGCCTGCCCCTGGAATTTCTGCCTTAGCTTGGCTAAATAACAGCAGCAATCCGTAGAAGTAAGATGGCTTTTAATTTGGGAGGTTTTGGGGGGGAGCGGGGAGCTTGCAGGAGGCAGGCATTTCGGGAGCATATAAACTGTTGCGTCAGTTGTAACTACCAAAAGATGAATTGAGAAGAAAACAATGCTAATAAGCTGTAGGAGAAACAATTTTATTGCTTTACTCTTATTCTTTTGATTTGGTGGCGAGTACCTAACTGGATTTCAGTAAGGTGCGCTTGTGTCGCAGTGGTTACGGGAATCGTCATCAGCAGTGTTGTGGCGTATTTTGCATTTTAAAATACTCCAGTAGCAACACCAGCCTGTGCCTGGGGTTTTTCTTTTAAATTTATGGTGCTTATTCGGCTCTTAATTGTGCAAATTAGAATAATTATGGAGTGTGATTATATGCGCAACCAGTGAGTGTTTTTAAGAGGCAGGCTCAAATTTCAGGAATTTATTTTATTAGTCTTGGGTCTTTCTGGTTGCAAGCGTCCTTTCTTCGTGCTGCTGTTCTGCAAAGCAAACATCGTAAACTGCCACAGCAGGAAACAATCTTTGCAGCGGTGTATCTGAGCGAATCAATCTTTAATAGGGCAGAAGGCTCTTCAAGTAACATGGGCTAATTAGGACTGATTTGTTGAGGTATTGGAGACTGACACAACCCTCTCCAAGCAGAGCGGCTTCTCTCTGCTCCAGGGCTTGATAAGGACAGGAGGGCACAATTTGAGCTGGGTGTGGGAAGTTTTGTGCAAGTGCCAATTTTGTCAATATATAAACTTCAATGAAAGGTTGTTCTTGGAAAATAGGACTTTTGTGTGAGTTACTGGCTGCTGCTAATCTGTCCCAAGGCTGCAACTGAGCCTGTATTTGTGGAGGGGACAGTTCAGCCACAGATTAAGCAGCGTCTGTTGCGTAGAAGTTATGGTTTGGATGCACAAAGTATTGCTTTGGCCTTTGGTTGGAAAGAGATCTTGTTGGCAAATGCTGTTCCCTTTAAGCCCAAACTTACTAGTCTCTCTTGGCTCACTCAGGACTTCTCAGAAACCGTGAATTTCTGCCTCGAGGAAAAGCAGAGATACCACTTGAAACTGAGTAATCTCCTTGATTATGTTGTGACAGACCGGGCGTGACCAATACAGGAAACTGAGGAGGAGATCTCCCTGATCTCTCTGTAAATAATTTGGGACTTTAGGTAAATTAACTTTAAAAAAAAGTCCTTACAAAAAGAAAGTGAGTGAAAATAAACAAGTAAATAGCTTTCCTTGCTTCAGAGATAAGGAGATTGGAATCATTCTAGTTGAAACTTTGCTTGAACAAAAGACAGTCTGAGAATTAATGGAGGGGGTTTCTTTTGTAGAGAAGTCTAGGAGATATTAAATGACTACAGCAGAGATTTGCCTTGCATAGATTTCTTCAGAGTTGTTTTGGCCCATCAATATTTGAAAGCACAATTCTTTGATGAAGGAAACATAGAAAATATGGAAACATGGAATAAGCACTGGCTTGACAACATTCAGCATGATTTCAAAAATCTCTGAACAGGCTTTTTATAGACTTAAATCTCATTTACACTGTGGGGATGGGTGTTAAATGCACTTTTTTTTTCTTTAAATATCTGCAGGATGTTAGGAAGTTAAGGATGCTAGAAGAATGGTATGAAATGCAGCTGGTAGGAGGGTGACCCCAGAGGAGGCATACCCATAGAAAAAGTATTTGGTCAGAGGGGACGGGCACTCATTCTGCCTCACCAAAAGTGTGTGCTTGAAACCAGTTTGGCTTCTTCGTTTGGGGAGGTTGGGTGCTGAGACCTCAGTTCTGTAATCCCAGCCTACTGCCCAAATCTTCATACTAGTGCATGGATAAAAGGAACACTGCAATGAGTGGTTAGATGGTAAAAGAAATGGCACAGGAAGGAAACATTATAAGGAAGCATAAAGAACACTTACGGTACTTATTTTCCTGTGTTTAAAGTATGGGGAGCAGCAAGAATATAGATCTACACCTTATTCTGCGCTATCACATGTAATTTTGGCAGAAGAAAAGTCTGTAGCAAAATAGGCTGATGAGTGTTTTGGCTTTATTATGAGGGTCTGTGTCTGATTACCACTCTTCTTTATTTAACTCTTCTCATGCCATTCAAAAAAAATCTTGTCTTTCATTTTTAGCTCCTAGTGAGAGATTTACTTATAGGATATCTAAAAGTGATCTTGGGCTGGCATGTTCGAAATTTATGTATTCGCTTAGCTACCAACAACTGGAAGCAGCTTTTCGATATTTCAGGATTAATGAACTAAATGAAAAAACATCAGTCTTTCTAAGGGACTTCTCAGTGGTGACTTTTGTATAAAAATAGACGTGGGCAGAGGCTATTTCAGCAGCAGTTAGATTCCCCTTACTTTGAAACAGTTGGGGTTTTTAATGACCCCTCTGTATAAATATGTTTAAGGTTGATTATGGTAGAGAACTTGAGAACACTTCATGAGGTGGTGGTGAAACTGAACATCCTATGATTTCGATCTTTATTTAAAACAAAAAGGTTATAAAAAGTCAAGGTCGAAGTAGGCAAATGGCATTTTGCCAGCTTAACAAAGGCTATTGTATTTATCTCTCCTCTCCTGAGATCCCTGTTACTTTTAAAATGCTGTTTAATTTGCCTGTCTGGTGGTCCACAGCTGCAGGAGAAAATTCAAACCGCTTTTTGGATTTGAGATAAGCTGAAATTAGCTTAAGCCATGACCTAGCTGAAGAAGCACTTAAGGCGACTGAAATTGGCAGTTCTGTAACATTGTGTTGTAAAAATATAAAAAGACAAACTATGGAAAACTTAAAGAACAGCAAAGTAGCAAAAACTTGTAAGGAAGGACTTAGCTAAGTAATACCCTTTATTTTATAACAATATGTTGCCTTATCTTTTAGTTAGTGTTTGAAATGACACCCGTTATTTCAGCTGCATCACCACAAGCGATGCTGCTGTGTCATCTGGAGCTTGTGCAGGGTGATGTTGGATGCAAGAACCTGTTAAATGAAAGTTAAAGGTGTCACATCAAAGTTCTAGAATAGCAGAAAAGTAAGAGCCTTGAAGGTTGCATCATCTTAACGTTACTTTCTTTTGGCAGGTAAATAATGGTAGTCTAACAGGAATCTCCGGTACCTCAGAGGATGTTTTGGTTTGTGTTGTTTTTGTTTTTTTTTTTTTTTTTTTAGCATGAGGAATCTCTTATATCAGATCGATGAGGATGATACGCTGGGGACCTTTACAGTAAATGGCCACACATGAAACAGTGCAGATTTTAAAGGTAGTAGCCACTAGGCTGTCATATCAGAACACCGTGGCTAAGGGATCTTCACTATTAATTTAATCACCTGAGTGCAGTGACATTTATGCTGCCAGTTCAAGTGAGCGTGCTATAGAACATATTTACTAAGAAAGGCATCTCGCTTAATGAAAATCTTGCAGTACGGGTGTTGCAAATATTTTAAGTCTGGTTTGGATTTAGTAGTGCTGTATTCTTCTGTCATGGAACCATCGGAATCCTGTCTTCAGAAAGGCTTTTAATGTTCTTAAAGGAAAAAAAAAAAAGAAAGAAAGAAAAAGAAATCTGTTTAAAAATAATGTGGCATTACCTTGTATATTCATTGTTCTTCTAAACCTTCTTGCTAAGCAGAGAATGTTGTGTGTTATTTCCTCTGCAGACAGATAATTGTAGTAGGGATTGGAAACTGAGCAGCATAAAGTACGAAATCTTAAATAGTGCGTATAAGTTCCCGTTTCTGTTTACTGGGAACCTAATATATCTTGTTTTAATGTTTTGAAATAATGAAAACATTTTAACCTCTAAAAAGCAAAGTTCTCATTAGTAATAAATCACTTAATATTGCCTCTGAAGGTATCTTATACTAAAAGTAAACTTTTCCCTGTTCTTTATATATCGTATCTCCTCTTCACTACAAATAACCAAGGGACTGCAACAAGGCTACTTGTGTTGTTCCACATCACTTTTCTTTGTGAAAGTAAATTTGCAGTCCCTCTCTGACATGATAAAAGGTTTTCTAAATGTTTCGTTATCCGTGGTAACTTGTCTTAATGGCTGAACATAATCAGTTTTTTAAAAATCCCTGTACTTATGCACCTAAATTCGCAGAGGGTAGTTGTAGCATCAGCTGTGACACGGAGCTATTTTGCCTTCCACTAACCAGCTCTCCACTACTACCACTATGTAAATAAACACCAATTATTGCTGATGGTGTAAACACTTAAAGCATTCGTGCTCACCTGTCAGTATTTTCTGCTATTATCATGATTAAATTTGCAGTCCTGAGGGTTGTTAACAGATAACAGTAAGGGAGAGGATTAGTTTTGAAAATGAGATTTCCAGTCTTAGTAGGGCCTGAGAGGAGATAACAGATGATAGTTTAGGTAGAAGAACGAGTGAACTTAAACCTTGAGTTCAGTTAATACTGAAAGTTGCTTTGGGGCTGAAAGTTATAATTAGGCTAGTCAGAAAAAGTCCAAACATTAATTTCCTGCTTGTGTCTGGATTTTAAAGCTTTAAAAGTCCCTGTATGAATCTTTTGACATCACCAGTTACTTTCTGGGACAATCACAGGCAGCAGCTAGTCCTCCTCTGAGCTAAATTCAGCTTTTTCCTGAGTAAGTGCTCAAAAATAACTACCCTTGCTAAATTACAGCTTTCTAGCTGTCAGATTTCAAGAGCTCTGCATCAATTTTCAAATTTGTACGGCCAGGTAATGGCAGCATTAGACCTATCTGTGTCAGCAGAAGCTGCAGTGGAATTTCTTTGCTGCTTCTTTACTCCTTCTGGAATAGCTGAAGTTAAGATCTTGAGATGATAAATACATGTTTCTTCCTTCTCTTCCCTTCTTCTTCCTCCTATGTCATGTTTTCCCCTCCTACTCCTGGCTCTGAATTTCTGAGCTTTAAATATACATCTATTCCTCCTTTTTCTTTAGTGAGAAATTGTGTTGTGTGTCACTAATCTTTTTTGTATTGCTGCATTGTTTTTTTTCATTCTACTTAACTTTCCCAGTAGTGTAGTTTGTGGCAATTGGCTTCAGTTATTTTTCTAGGAATCCTTGCATTTAATTATATTGCATTTGCTAGTAGAAAAAGAATGTGAGAGCAGTGATTTCTTCCCCCCACCTCTGGCTTTAGTGGGATTACCCAGAAATTGCCACATTCTGGTTCATTCAGAAATTGCCTTAACTGTATAGTACAAAATTCAGAGATCTTAATGGTAACGAAGCTGAAGCTCTCATTTTAATATTCCTTTCATTGCCAACTTTAAAAAGTGTTTAAAAGAGATTTAAATTAGTGTTGGAATAGATATTTTGTGCATTGTTAAATTTATTGAACTGTAATTCATTTGATAGCCTGGAGTTACGATTATAAGAAGGACTTTCAAAAATGGACTGAAAGCAGAGGTGCAGGTGGGGTGCAAGTTACATCCTGTTAACTTCAGCGATATGCAATCTCTTAAAATCCCTATAGACTGGAATGGAATGGATACGGACCATTCAGCTGTGAAAAATACAGTGAATACAATAGGAAAGCTTGTGTGATTTAATCCATCTATTGGTTGTGCTTGATAGTTGTTACATGGGAAAAGCATTGGAAAAAGTAACTGAAAAAAGCCGGTAGGGTAGAAGAATGAAGGACAGGAATAAACCCAACTTTTTTTTCCAGTGAATGTGACAAAAAGATTCTGAATAAGGAATTGATGTGCAATTTTGTCTGTATGAATCTTGTGCTATTTCTGCAAAACTTCTTGTAGACTTGAAATTCCACTGTAGACTGATTTCAGTAACAAAGTCAGTTTAAGAGTTATTTGTCTGTGTCCTCCCATCTTTGCTACAGGTTTCCTCGGATGTGCTGCCTTAAAACTATAAACCCACAATCACCAAAGTGAAAAGTTTTAAGCAGCTCAGAACAACAAAATGCTACCACGAGGTCACCTCGTAAGCAAAGCCTCTGCAGGGTACAACAGCGGTCTAGTGTGAGCAATGTGTTTTGGATTTGTTGGGATTTGCTTGTACTTCTGTGCTTCAGGATACACAAGTAAATATCAAGTTGATTCTCTCTGGACTTGACAGTCTTAATCGTCCTCCTTCTGTCAAGCTGACCATTACAGCTTTGCAAACTCGGTCTCTGCGTACCTGAGTTTTCACTAAGTCATGCTGAATTGGGTGTACATTCTAGGATTTGAACGTGGCTTAGTGGTTTGGCAGGAAATGTGAATTTTTGTTCACTTGACAAAAAAACCCACTTAATTTAGGCACACTGAAAGTTTGCAAAATGGTTGGTATTTGGGGGGGAAGGACGGGAGATCTTATACCCTGTCTTGTGAGTAGACAGTGAATCATCTCTGCTCTGGGAACAGAGCATTCCACTTCTCAGCTGGCTGGGGAACATCTTTCTGTGTATGGAACAAAGCAAGTAAGAAAATACAGAAAAAAGAGCTCATGCCGTCTGTGCACAGGAAATAGAGCCTGTATCTAAACTTTGGTGACCCAGAAAGGAAAGACAAGGAAACTCAAAATAGAGCTTGGTAAAATAACCTTTTATATCTAAGGAGTGTATAAGGGTTATTTTAAATATCAACAATTAAACCTGTCTCCAGGATAAAAGCGATGGTGTATTTACTGTAGGACTGTAAATATCTTAGCATTATCAGCTCTTTTCAAGCACTTTGGTATCAAGAATTTCTTGTTGATCTGGGAGAACCAGAGTCAAAAAGTTGGATGGCAGGATACTCAGCTTCCTATGGTGGTGTCGCTGCGTCTGATAGATGAATATATCACCCTCTGGAATGATACAAGCTCAGACCTGAGACTTCTTGCTAGTTTAAGAATTAACTATTTCGACAAAGAGGTTTTGAATATTTATCTCGGCGGCCCTAGAAAGTAACCTGTCTTGCAGACTTTCTATTCTGGCTCCCATGTTCATCATTGTGAGAAGTTCAGAAGTAGCTTTGACAGGTCAGTTTAAAACACAGGTCAGTTTAAACATGCATAAAAAAAAATAAAATCCCCAAAACCAAACCACAACTTATTAAACTCTTAAGGTGATTTGTTAAGGATTATCTTGAGGATTGTCTTTTTATATTTAATTGCAGCAAATTATATTCCTTGAGGGGTTTATATTTTAAGAAGATAAGCTCTTATTTATCCCTGGGTTTTTTTTCCTCTGTTCCAGTTTATTCCTGAGTAATACTCAGTTTTCTTCTGTCAGTTTTTAGACAGTCAACAGGATAAAAGGACTTGATAGCTTGACAGCATTTCAGAGAGGAGAAATGTGGTTCTGTTTTGGTTTCAGTTGCCCTCATGTCCCTACATGTATATTTATACAGGGAGGTGATTTTTGGTCTCTGTTGCTGGAACTCATGCCAACTGTATGATGGCAAAACCACGCAACGTCTCCCCGAGTCTCAAAATTGCGTGTTAGTCCTGTGCCACCAGCACCTTTTAGTGTGAAGCTATTTGTGCCTCGCTCTGCCATTGGGATACAGGAGGGCAGGAGCTTTGCACAGCTGCTCCAAAGCAGGAGCCCAAGGTATGGCTTGGAAATGAGACTTTTTAGTGTGTTCTGTCACCTTTCCTACTTTTCCATGTCTGGTGTGAGCAGCAGCAGAGGTAGATGGGTCCTTGTCCCCCTGGACCCCCAGAAAAGGGGGTTGCAGGTGGGGAGAAAGTTGAGCTTTGGGTGGTTTGTTGTGTTTTTTTTTCCTTTCTTCCCTTTTAACCATCTCTACCCCCAAATTCTGCCAGCTGGTGATGGTAAGAGGAGAGCCTTGTTGGCTTTTCATAGAATCGCAGGATGGTTCAGGTTAGAAGGGACCTTAAAGATCATCCAGTTCCAACCCCCTGCCCTGGGCAGGGACACCTCCCACCAGACCAGGCTGCTCAAAGCCCCATCCAGCCTGGCCTTGAACACCTCCAGGGATGGGGCAGCCACAGCTTCTCTGGGCAACCTGTTCCAGTGCCTCACCACCCTCACAGGAGAGAATTTCTTCCTGATATCCAATCTAAGTCTCCCCTCTCTCAGTTTGAAACCATTGCCCCTTGTCCTGTTGTTCCGGTCCCTGATAAAGAGTCCCTCCCCATCTCTCCTGTAGGCTCCCTTTAGGTACTGGAAGGGGCTGAGCACGCCTTTTGCAGGAGGCCTGGCTGGTTAGTCTTTGGTTTAGAGATGAGACATGGAGGAAAAGCTTTACTGACTCTAAGATCTGGTCTGGGTTTTCGTAGTTAAAAAAATGGATGCGTTAGTACGGGATAAGAAGTTGTGTGTTACCCAAACAAACAGTATGACCCCAAGCTTGTGCAGAGTTGACCCATGGGGCTTTTTCTCTGTTTGTAGCGTCCCCGTGAGATCTGACGTCGGCTTTGTCCTGCTCTGTCCTCGCTTGCTGTGAAGTGAGGAGGGAACAGGAAGTGAAGACCTTGTATTCGCCTAATGTGGTGGTGTTGGGAATGCCGAATTGGGAGGATTTCCTGGCCTTTCTTGTTTTTTTGGAAAGAAGAAAACAAAACTTGAAGACAAAGAAAAATAATAAAAAAGTCCTTGTACTGTCTGTCTCTTCCCTTGCCACTCCCCATCACTTCTGCCTCGTGCATCGCCGGCCCGGCGTGGAATGTTTCCAGGCTCCTTTTTGAAGATATTTATAAATAAGTTGAGCTCCATATGTTTGGGGTTTTTTTTCCAAATGATTTCTTGACTGTAAGCCATTGTATTTCTGTGAAATTGATCTATGCGTGGCAACTTGCATCTAGAGAGGGAAGTAACAAATGGGTTTGGCCTCGCTGTGTAAGCATGGAGAAAGGAAATAAAAAATAGTTTGACAATAACCCTAGCAATGACAGCTGGGGAGAGAAACTTGTTAAAAAAATTCAAGTTAGTTTTAACTTGTTTTGAAACAATAAGAATAAATGCGCTACGTAACTGGTACGAACTGAAATAGAGTGGGGGATAGCAGGCATGGATTTCTCTCCTCTAGCCTCAGCCTGCCCAGCAAAATCGAGCTTTAGTTTTATAAGTATCAACAGATCAAGAAGGGCAAAGACGCTTTAAGTCGTATTTTTAGCAAGAAGGAAAAGCATTTCAGCGGTGTTCCTTCGCATATGTTATGGTTATAAATTCCATTACCTTAGTATGCTTCAAGACAAATCATGATTTCAGGTTCAGTGTCTGCGGGATGTAGATTTTGCTTCCCAACACAAAAGGGATGAATTCTACTTGTGCCTCCATGGTTTGGCGAAGGAGGGAATGTATAGTTGGATGTACGGCGTAGTCAGGAATATCTGTGGTGGAAAAACATCAGCCACAGCAGGGCCGGGGGGGGGAGGGGGGCAAATGCCCTGCCATGTCCCATGTAAGAAGATTAGGTTAATACTGTAGCATGGACTTAGCAAAAAGTAGAAAGGATAATGCTGCATTAATTCACACAGGTCTAGTTTCCGTAGCACGATGACAAAACAAAACTAGTAATAGTCTAAAAATATAACCCTGAATAAAAGAACTTTCTCCTCCTCCTTTTTAATCTGTTCCCCCTCCTCCCCTTATTTCCTTCTTCGGCACCCGAAGTTGGAAACCTAGAGTGGGTTTTGAATGGGATTTTTAATTCCTCCCCTGCATGCCTTTGTTTAAAAAATAAAAATAAAAATCCCTATTTCTGTGGCTGTGACTCAGTCCTGCGGTGCCTATCTGCCTTGTGTCAGGCCTGGGGCTGTCTGGGGGAAGCACAGTACGCACATACCCAAACTGTGAGGCAAGCTTTGAAATTGCACCAAGTGCTCTCGTAGCATCAAATGTGCCGGATCACGCTGCGTTTCCAGTAACAGCCAGAGCTCTCTTGGCTCCGAATGGGAAAGTGGTCATGCAGCCTGACAAGGGGAGAGAGGCCAAATTGCACATTCATTTGGATAATGAGGTAAACAGTAAATATGAAAAGTCTGTCTCCTACTCAAACTCCATTGTTTTTTCCTAAAAGTCTATATTTAGATTTGGCAGCCAGATTTGTCACAATAATTGGTGCATTGTTTAAACAAGGTCACTGATGTGTGTGCATGTTTATCTCCGCTTAACTGGATTGCTTATTTGAAGTAGAAATACCTCCAAAAATATTATGCAGACCTCTTAAAAACTTGTGTACTCGACTCCTGAGGCACATGGTCTTTATTAGAAAATAGATGCAATTGTTCACATTCAGTTTTGCAGCTTGAAGTCCTGAGAGATTTCCACATAAAACCGTGGAGATTTGATTACACCCTGATTTTACGTCTTGCTGGTATATGAGTGTTTCATACGTGTAAAAAAACCCCTTTTATAAGGCAGAGATTATAATAAGTTACTAAGTGAAGCCATACAAGTGCCATCCCATCTATTTGAATTGGAATACACATGTTCATTAATTTAGTCTAGCTTCGGTGGTTGTTTATGTATTTATAAAACCCAAGGTGGCTTTGTGTTTTATATTTAGAGCAAATACTTTGGGCTTGTTGGCAGGTTGGTTTGAAACTTCAAGATATAATTTCAAAGTCAGACTTCATTGTTCAGAGAGGTTCTGCACCACTCGGTGAGGATGGAGCTAGGGTGGTCAAGGTAAAAAATAGCAAATAACAGCTCATTTTCCCTTTTACAGCTGAATTGAGTAAACACGAATGCCTTGAGGAGGAATGTTTTAATCAAGTAACTTTTCCGACAATAGTTGCACATCGCGAGAGGGTGAGACAAAAGTATCTTTACTGAAACTGCTGCTTCCCGGTGACCTTGGTCGTAGCTGGATATTGGCATGTCATTTCACAGGGCTGGCAATAATTTGTGGACTATTCATGGCTTCTTTCTGAAAGCTAGTTTCTTTGTAGGTGTGAGGGCTGTGATAGTAGCACGCTAAAGAGGCTTGTACAAAGCTGTCTGAAGGTTTAAATAAAAAGCATTTAAGAAATGTCAACTGGAGAGGATTTTGCTCTAAGCAAGAGCGTGCGGTTTGGAGGTTTTTATTTTGGCTTTTTTTTCCTGGTCCTGTTAAATCTTTTGGTTAAAATTTCCATTTTTGCAATGGAAGTGCCGCTTGTGCAGATCTACAAATGGCACTTTGCATGCTCAACTTGGAAAAGACTGACCTCAGAAATAGGCAGTTCTGTCATCTGGTAAGGCAGTGTTCACACCTAATGAAACAAAAACAAAGTTATTTTGGAACTTGAAAGAGAAGTAGTCTCTGGTACAGGAATAACAAATAAAAAGACGCAAAAGAAATGAAGCGCTTGTGTTGTGGGCACGGCTCGCTGTGTGTTCAAGGCCTGGGCATCAGCCTCCCTGTCCAGCTGACACAGACAGCAGTGCTCGGAAGGACAGCTTTAATGGCTGGGGACTCTGCCTGGGATACAATGACTCAGGCTTTGTGCAAATCCTTTTTCACAATGTCTAGGTTTGGGTTTTTTTTTTTATCCTGTAGTGAGAAGGTGTGTGCACGTCACAGGTTTGTTCCCTAAATAGTCTCTGAAAGAGCCATTATCTTCCTTCCCTCTCTTCCTCCCTCCATCCTCTCTCTTCAAAGGTTGAAATTATTCTATATCTTTCTCTTCTTGGGAGAGCCTCTTTTGTATGTGTTACCATCAGACACGTTTTAATATTACTTTTTAAGGGGTTTCATTTAAATTCTCAGTTCAGGCTTGGTGTTAGGACATACAGGTTCATCTCTCAGAGATCACACGGCATTATCGCAAGCAGTGTCCTACACTGGACATCTTTAATCATTCTTTAAATTGCAAATCCAGAGATAGTCTCAGTCAAAGAAGGTGTGCTCCTTTCTTTCCCCCAGTCTTGTGCTGTTTTAGTGCCTGCAGGTCACCTTGCTTCATCTGTTGGCTCTACTCACTGTTGCCAGTTGTGAAATCTCCTCCAGCCCTGCTGACGGGCTCGCAGCTCTCTCAGGCTGGCAGACAATACGTTTTCATTTCAGCGCTTCATCACTGTCCCCCTCTTCTGGCTTTTGTACTGATTCAAGACTGTTCCCGACAGGCAACCTGTGGAGAAAGAACTCTTCTGGTTAGAAGGTCATTTAAATTTCATAACTTCTCCTTTTTTTCTCCCTCTCATCCCTTTTTCCTTCTCTTTTGGTTGTTTCTTGTATTACTTTCTCCATGTGGTTACAGTTACATAAAAATAAAGGCTGGAAAATTTGCATATAGGCACCTGGTACTTGGGTATAATTACCAAGACCATTTTTGAGACATTTATCTATTAACATGCCTACATACTATGGCTATTTTTCCTCTCTTGGTGGTGTTTAAGCTGATGTTGGTTTGATGCATGCAAGGATCACATCTAGCAATAAAACTGTGTTCTGCTGGTAAACCTTTAAGGTTGCAGGAATAATGCTTCCCCCCTCACGAACAAATAAAAAATTCAAAACACTTCAATTGGAAAACGAGCGGGGTGAGGGAAAGGTAATCTTGCCTGGTGAAAAACATCATTATTAAAAACCTAAATCAGTAGCTTGCGTATGGTATTTCAGATGGTACCAAGCCCAACCTGTAATCAGGAAGAAATGGATGTCAGAGTGCTGATGAGCACTTCTTTATTACTACAGTTGAAGGATGGTCCTGCAGAAGTTGCCAGTGAGGTACGTCAGCGCACTTGTCTTTCTGCAGGGGCTAAAGTTGGTGGTCTGCGGCTCCTCAGGGTTTCCTCTCAGCGTGAGCCCCCTGCGTGTGTCAGTGGCTTCACATCTTGGTGCGGTGGTGAGCCCACAGAGGAGCCAGACCTGCAGGAGCCGCAGTGTCTCAGGTCGGGGCTGAGGGCTTGCCTGCCTTACAGAAACCTGTAAATCTCTACAAGTTTCCGAGGGAAGTGCTGCCACTCACCACAAATGGGTCTTTTTACTATTATGACTTTCCATGCTACCAAGTGTTTACCTTCAGGTTATACATTTGTTTATTTGCACCAGTGCATATTGCTAGAATACTTGGCTAGCTTGGGCTGGTGTTGCTCGCAGCTGCGTGTGTGGGCTCACTAAGCCGCTGCGCGCGCTTGGCTAGCTTCTAATGTACGTTTTTAAGGCCCTTGAAACTTGGCATGAGCTGTGTTTTGTTGACAGCAACAACAACAAAAGATTGCTAGTGAAATTAAAATCTGGCATTGCTGTTCTACAGGTTTATTTGCGATGTATTGAAATGGGATTTTCTTGCTAACTTTTCCTGGCATCCATCCAAAACCCAGCATCTCATAAATTTCTATTATCTCTCTCTGCTCTGCTCAGTTGACAGCGCTGTAGCAGCTTCTCATGCAGATCACGGGAACAGCACGGAGAAATGTAGCCAGGAGACTTTCAGGTGGGGAGTTTGTATCAGCAGAGAAAGTGTAGAAGAATTCAAGGACATAAGACTTAAACAGTTGTTTGGTAACTGCCACCTGCCTTCAGGTATTAGGCCACTGCAAATGCAGACCTGAGTCAGTCTGCCTCACAGAATCACAGAATGGGTGGGGGTTGGAAGGGACCTCTGGAGCTCATCTCATCCAACCCCCTGCCAGAGCAGGGTCACAGGTGGCACAGGAACGCGTCCAGGTGGGTTTGGAATATCTCCAGAGACGGAGACTCCACCACCTCTCTGGGCAGCCTGTGCCAGGGCTCTGCCACCCTCAGAAGAAAGGACTGCCTATGTTCAAGTTTGTGCCTGTTACCTCTTGTCCTGTCACTGGGCATAACTGCAGCTTTGGCTATAGTGAAAGGTAAAGGGCTTGGAAATGCAGGGCAATGACTGTACAACGCAGCATGACTTGGCACAAAAACCTCAGAAAATGAGGTGCGCTCAGGTATTTAAATGTGTTGGTATGGCCATTTAGCTTGTTCATAGAGGCTTGTTCATTTTCATTCTCAGCATAGTGATAGTGAAAGCGGCACGCTTTGTTGATTTATCTGGGGCAGGTGAGCCTTCTGTGTGGTCAGTGATACGCGTTGCTAGCCCAAAACTTGTCAGATAAACAGGCGGCAGCTTTGCTCTCAGCACCTCTGTTCTGGGCTCGGTAAGTTATCTGTGTTCCAACCATGCCGATTCCAAACTCCAGCAAGCCTTGCTCTTCCAGTCACTCTAATCCCAAACACAACAATTTGTAAGGTGCTATTTCGTTTGTCCTCTGCACGCACTAAATATTAAGCGGTCAAGTAAGTCAGGTGCACTGGTCTGTGCTGAGCTGAGGAGAAGTGATACCCACCTGCAGGAAATGTTGCAGGGGGAAACAGATGCATCTTGGTGATAGGAGATGGGAAGGGGATGTTAGGTCATTAATTACTTAGCCTTGCATAAACAAAACTTAATATTTTGAAAAGCCTCTAATATAAAGGGAAGGAAAAATCTTTTCATCTTCTATGCTATTTAGCTACATGTCATGTTGGGTCAATTGGAAGATGTTTGTGATGGTTTCTGCTTTATATATTGGTTACTGATCAATGAACTGTTCCACCGCAGTGGGCGTTGGACTGGTTTTAAAGGGTAAAGGAGCAAAGGGGAGATAGCCTGCAAAATCGAGGATCCCTGCCTGACTGCATCCCTGCTGGTTTCTTTGGGGAGGATGCAGGGTGCAATTTGCTTTACTTTTCTATGTGTAAAGAACTCATTTGATGGCTGGTAGCTGGGGACTTAGTCTGGGATCTTCTCAGAAGCGGTGTTTTCTTAACCTTCTCTATGATTTAGAAGAGAGGACTTGGTTGAAAACCCAAAGTGTGGTGAATAAACGTTCAGGGTTTGTCATGGGTTTTGATAGTTGTGTGGGTTTTCAGTTTTGGGCTTTTTTAACTCTCTTCTCTTTCCTCCCTCCTCCTCCCATGTCTTGCCAAATGTTTTAAAAAATGAGAAGCTGGCAAGTTTGTGCTTGGTCCAAAACGAATTTAAAATGGAGTAGTTCAGTCATGGGAGGTTTCAATTCATCTTTTTCTCAATATAAGCTACGCTGAAGATGAACTAAAATTTTACACATTGTGCCTTTACTCAAGCACTAGACAGCTTTCAGAGACCGAGCAAGCATTAAATATTAATTTTTATCATCAGATCATCAGAGACAGGTTCTCCCTCCAGCTGCTTGGCAATGATGCATTTGGTTTTTTGTGGCGTTGCCTTTTTTTTTTTTTTTAATTTTAATTTGCCGGTAGTATTTATTAAATGACAGATACTCTGGGGAATTTCTGTAGCTTTGTGCATCAGAACTGGGTAGGTTTTTTTGGGAAGCCAAATGGTGGAGATTGGGCTGCCCACGCAGGAGTCCGTTGCCAAAGAATTATCTGCGTATGCTTGGTGAAAATGTAATGCTGCTTGTGTACGTTTTCTGTGAAATGTTGTTATAAAGTTAAGAAAGATTGTTTTCCCAATATAATCCTAAAGCTGAAATGCAGTTATATTCCAACATAGCAAATCTGCATTTTGTGCATAAATTACTTAAATATCTAGAGTGGTGAAATATATGCTGTTAAACATGTCAAATCAGATGATTAAATGACTGGATTGTTGGGAAGAAAATAGTAATTTTCTGAAAAAGCCAAATGAATGATTTGGCACAATGAACTGCAAACATTACTAAAAAAACCTACTTCTGAGGAAAATTTGCTAGCTGAGGATCACTTTTTTTTTTATGCAGTAGATATTAAAAACAGGAGGTATAAATGAAAACATTCCAGATTTTCTCAAGTTAATTGACAAGCTCTTTTCTTCCACTGAAATTATTTTACCTGCTGACAGCTGAGTGGGTGGCTCTGTATGGTTAGGGATCTCGCATAACCAGTACATTAGCAGTCACTGCTGTTGAGTTGATTTCTCTACAATAACGTAAACACTTCCCAAGATGAACGGGCGTTGAACTGCTCGTTCAGAACGAGCTCTGAAAGGACATGGGTTTTCACATGAGTAACTGGACTGCGGATGAAGGAGAAAGTTCTTCTACGTGAATTACTTTCTTGCATGTTATATATACACAAGAAATGCTGGAGCCAATGGAGACTGATTTTAACTCAATGGCACTGGATTAGTATAGATGAAGGCTTTCTTTGGGCATCATCCTTGCTGTTGATGATGTGTATAAGGAAGAGAGAGTCCAGTTTGACTCAAAGCCCAGGCTAAAATTTTTGAGCTAGCAATTTAAAAGAATCATCTTATTTGTAGACTAAGCAAACTTGTGTATCAGTGATTTTTATGTCAATAAACATGCATGCTTTGTATACCATTTTTAGAAGCGCTTTGAGAAAGATCTCTTTAGCCTCTGTAGAGTACACTGAAATCTCAACTAAGTGAAGGCAGATGGACAACTGTTTTCTTTGATCACCAAGTGCATTCGTCTGAGCAGTGGTAACGTGAAATCAAAAGTCAAAAGTAAAGACCCTTCTGAACATTATTCAAACTTAAACTACGCTGTGACTTTGATGTTCCTGGGCTTCATGTTGAGCGCTTATTGAAGCCTGACTTTTTCTGGGTTGTTAATTCTGTACAGAACTGTGGTCCAACCCCTGGCCACACCAATAAAAATGTTTTTAAGTAGAAGTTAACTCATAACTGGTTTTGCATGGTGCTTCGTGCTGTAACTTGATACGAGGTTAATCTTTCTCTGCGTTCCGGTGCTGAAATGGGTGGTCTGTGGAAGTTAGTGATTGATGTAACACAAGCTGTACTGGGAAGGAGATGAAATGATCTTTCCATACAGTCAGGTGTATATACAGGATAGTGGTGAAAAACAGAACTAGCATGAGAAGCAGTACTGATGATCATATCTGTCCTCATGCAAAGACCAGTGTCTTGCCTAAAGATTCATTCTGTCCAAAGTGCTGCTGTGCTAAATCCCTGCTTCAGAACAACGTTGATGCAGCTGGTGTCATATTATCTGAGTTGAGTCATTGCTGTTGGTCATATAGAGTCCTCTGATACAGCAGATAAGTACTTTCAAAATGCTGTTTCAAAACATGGTTTGTACAAGTGCTCAGCTTGGCTGTTATGTTTCAACAGAAGTTAGAAAGCGTGCTAGAAATCTACAGCAAGGGAATCCCAGGAGGATGTCAACTACTGCACTAGCTGTCTCCAGCTTCTGTCCTCTCCTGCCCTTCTGTGCTCCCAAACCAAAAGGAGATGTAGATGTGCTAGCGGAAACTTGTACAAGCAAGGCTTGCAGAGCTGACCAGAAACCTACCTCACCTTCTCAGTTTTCTCTGCTGATTATGGCTTGTGCCATTAGAGTGAACCACATCGTCGTCTGTCATATTTATTTATACTTATTTCTGAAGTTCCATAAAACCTACTTTACCAGACTGACTAATTGAAAGCATTTGCTCAAAGCACTACTGACACATTAATAGTAAAAGGCTCAAGAGGGAAAACAGTGGCCTGTTGCTGAAAGGGGTGGATATCTAGTAACAGCAGATCCAGTTAAAGCTGAGGTCCTCAATGCTGCGTTTGCCTCAGCCTTCAGAAACAAGGACTCTCAGGCCTCTGTGTTTGGTGCAAGGGATCAAGAAGGAAAAAAACTACCAGCAGTGGATGAAGGTCAAGTCAGGAATTACTCGAGAATTGCTTGAGAAGAATTCAACCCATGCAAGTCCATGGGACCAGATAGGCTGCTGCAAAGGGTGATCAGCAACCCATGCAGTCAAGAAACAGAAGACAAGAGCCAGCAAACTTCTTCCTGGTGAATTCTGTAATTTGCACACTAGGAGTACTTGCATCTCTACCAGCATTCACTGCTCCTCATGTCTTTTTGAGGAGATCATTGCTCTGCATGGAAGTTGTAGCAGAGTTCTTGTTTAGATGCATTTTGTCATTTTAGACTCGTGCTCTGAGCAGCATGACTTCCTACAAAGCACAAGAGTCAGCATCATTATTTTTGATGCAGAATTTGCATTGCAGTGTCTGAGCTGTTCTTGCGTCTGAGGTTATTTGTTGTAACTTCTTGAACGTGGCAACTTTGGATAGTCACTTCTGTTGCTTCTAATTGAAGAATGTAACTTGCTGTTGAATAAGGGAATTATTTCTCTGCATGATGTGGACCTTTGGGGAACTCCAGCCCTGTTCTAGGGAGCAGTGATACCCGTTTCCATATATATACATAAGTAAGGAAGTTTTTGCATCTGCAACTGCCAGGAATGTACTTTGGCTGACGAATACAGCCTAGCTTAAAGGCGAGATCCCGTAGTGGGTCAGTGAAGCTTTATTGGTCTGCCAGACCAGATTATCATTTTATTTAACCAGAGAAGTAGTTTTCATTGTCACTTGATTGCCAAGGGTCTGTCAGCATTTCCATTATAAACCCCCTATTTTCAGGGATTTGAGTAGACTTGAGATTTAAGTGTTCTCGTCTAAAACTTGGCAAGCATGATCTGAGTTCACCAGTGGATATTTTCTTTATGAGATTTTTAAAATAGTCAGCTGTTTCTTAAATTGTAGAGAAGGCGAGGGTTTTTTTTTTTCCTCTTGGTTAAACAGATAGGACTATTTTTTCCATCTCGCTTATTCCAACTAGATTTATAAAAATAAAAGCCTATTCTGTTGGGTTTTGGGGTTTTTTTGTTTTGTTTTGTTTTTTTTAAAAAGAAGGGGGGTGGGAGAGAAAAAGGAAAATCTGCATGCTGTCCTGTTCTGTTTGCCAGAGGATCATGCCTCAAAACCTTTCCTTTGCTTTGGTCTGTGTTTGGTGAAGTCCCACCCACCCTCTGTCCCTTTTCTCCTCCCCTTTACTTATTTCCCTTTGGTGTATTTACACTCTCACTTCATTATGTTGCGGTGTTTCTTCTCCGGACTCCATTCCTCCCCTTTGCCTTCCTCTCTGGGGCATCCAGCGCTCGATTCTGATGAATCTGCCTATTTTACCTCTCTCTAAAAGGCAACTCTGAGTTATTCCTAAGTGATACGACGTACCTCTGGTAAATATAAACTCTAGGAATCATCTTTGTTTTGTATATAACTTTATGCTTAACTTTATATATATATATAGTTATATACTTTACTACTTAACTGAAGAGCATAATGTGCATGACTCTAAGTTGAATATTGCAGCCTTTTAGCACTTTTCTGAGACTTTGCTGTGACTCTAGAGTGAAGTACTTTTGCATTCTATTTTTTTTTTAACCAAATCTTTAACGTAGACTGAAAAAAGTGAAGCGTGATTGGTGCAGAACACCACTGTGGGTTTTCATGGCTGGGCTCTTTTAGTCATTTCCTGAAAGCTTGGTGCAGAAATGTGACAGCGCAGGAAGCGGCCGCAAGCATAGCAAGGCTTCATGTGCCATGAGAAGTCATCTTGCTATACGTGAGGGCACATCCTTCTTGCTGAGATGTAGAAATACCTGGTTCTGGGATTGATGCTCAAGATCTTCATAAAGACCCTCTGCTGTCTTGCAGTTCACAGCAGTGAACAAAGTGACTGTGACTTTAAAATGGTGATTGAGGATCTACAGTTATATGACTGTTAGGCAACAAGAAGTGTAAGTTAAGAGCTGAAGTTCAAGGGGTGGAAAATGAGTGCTTTCAAAAAGCACTACAGTCTCGCTCCCAGGACCTTCAGAAGATCGCTGTCGGAACAAGATGCTGGCAGTGCTGCCTTGAAGGACTATCATTGGTATGACCAAATGAAGAGCAAGAAGATGAATAAACAAATGAGTTCTGACCCAGAGAAACCTGTCGGAGCGTACAGGTGGCAGACACATCCTCGCCTTCCCTGGAGGATAGGCAAAAGAGAGGGCTTGTGCAGCCTGAAAGGGGAATGCAGTGATCCAAGTCTTGCCAAAAGTTCTGCAAGCGTGGCTGCTACCAGCGCTGATGATCTCCATGAAGACCCAATGGAGACACTTTTCCAGGCAAGGACTAGACCGTTTCGGGTTCCTTTCAACCGATCTCTGTCTGAACCTGTGCCACACATTGGAAACAGGAATGCAAAGCCTTTTCTGCAAGCCGTGCATTCAGTAGACTCTGAACAGCAAGGCTATTTCATCCGTGGCATTTTCTCCTCTCTCTCAAGTGGTTTTTCAAAGATAATGAATCGGAAAGGAGAGCCTGGCAGTGAGTCAGTAAATGACGGGAAGACAGATGATAATCAAATTGATTCGAGTACAGGTAAAGAACTCACTTTTGTTTTGTTCTACTTCTGTTTGTGTAGCAGGTGAGTATAGTGAGACACTCTTTGCGACATAAAGTAGTTGTTTAAATTCTGTTTTACCTTAGTTTTATTAACCTGACGTTGGTGACTCTCTGATATTCTATCTTAATTTTAAAAAGGCAACTGAAAAAGGGCCTTTCCTGATAAGGAAGTGGCGTGAGATGTTTTGGCGTGTGCTTAATAACTTGGAGGTCCCTTTAAAAAAAGCATCATCTGGTGGAAGCAGTAGCACGCGTGTGGTGTGTGCAGTCCTGCAAGCACCGTAGCCTCTGCAGCATTTTAGTGCCCTGATTGAGATATCAAGCCTGCTACTGTAAATGAAGTACTAGGGAGAGAGAGAAATAAAGCTGTCTTTTAAACAGTGTTCAAGACAGTGGAACAGATCTAGTTCCTCATACCAGATTCACCGTTTTGTAATCAACAAGCTAAATGGATGTCTGCTCGCTTCTAGATGCCCAGGACAGCAGTGTTGCAAAGGTTTAGGCAGCCGGGATTGAGGTCAGCAAGATGACAGTCCAAGATGTTATTTAAATCTGCCCTGCTCATAACACTGCTCATAAAGCAGGGGAAAAAAAAAAAAAAGGCAATGGAAAGGGGAGAAATTTGCCTTCTGTTCTCACAGTCTGTCCTGTAACTTTCTAGTGGGCTACGCAGCCTCAACCAAGTAATTTACGAGGCTTTGAAAAAACCCCAAAGTTTAAATTCGTAATAAAAGCAAAAATAAACCTTCCTTCTCCATAAAACCTCGGCACCTTCCAGAGTCCTCCAGATTATCGTATTAAAAGCCTGATACCATCTGGATCCAGGTGAGACTGCTGGACAAGTCATCAGTATTCAAAAAAACTAAGTTTAATAGTAGCAGTGAAAGAAGAATATCTACAGGAGTATTCCATCTTTCAAGTCTCAATGCAATGTCCCTTATAGGCTTATGTTTGCTACAGGAAGCAGTCATATTGCTTTAAAAGAAAAACAAGTGGCCAAAATGAAGAAATAACTAAGAATGACTATATCTGTTCAAACCTAGAAACAGACATCACTGGTTTGTGTTTTTCCAAGACTTTTCTCGACTGGAATTTGGGTTGATGATGCTTGTTAAATTGCATGGAATACATGAAGAAAACCCAAGAATTAATAGAACTACTTTTTTTTCCCCCCTTTTTTTTTTCTTTTCCCCCACCGAAGGCTTCTCGTTAAGGGGTTGGTTGGTTGATTTGCTTGTTTCTCTCCTCTCTAGTCATTCATATTAGAAAACAAAGATTTCTACTGCAGGCTCCCACTGTTGTTGAGACCTCCTCTCCTGGGAGACTGAAATACTATTGCAGCTGCCTGGGACAGTTTTTTCTGTTTGGTCTCTTCTGCCCACCAATACGTGTCAGCAAGCTATATTGGGAGGGTATTCTATGTGATTAAGCATTTTGGATTGAAATCTTGCAGTATGTGAAGGGCACAGCGTGCTGTAGTTCCACTTTTTCTTCTGTTTGGGTTTACTTTGATACCAAATGGTTCTCTCACAATGCGTAAGGCAACTAGGTTATTGGGATGCTTTGCTTTTAGCAGCCTGAAAAGTAAACAGAGGAAAAGGATTATTTGTGACAAGACACCACTTGGTAAATACTTCATGTCAGTTATGGGAGAATGACAGAGCCTTTTGGCTCTTTGGCATCGGACAAACCTCTGTCTGAGCCTGCCAAAACTGGTTTTGTAAAGAGAGTCACAGTTCAGGAACTGAGAGAACAACAATGGGACTCGAGATTAAAAGTCAAACTCTCTCGAGGGAGGAAGTCGTAGCTGGGAAGGTGTTTGAGGAAACAAGGTTGATGCAGTCACCCACAAAATTGCCTGAAACAGCCAGGTCCTGCTCCTGCCTGGGCTGCTGTCACAGGACCACAGAGCTAGTGGTGGGGGGGTCACCTCTGTGGCGTTTCTTTTCAGCCTTCTCAAAGGTTCACTCTGTGATCTTCAGGTAGACAACAACTTAGGTTAAAGAGAACTAGTTCACCCTGTAAGACATGCTGCTATGTGGGATATACACCCATAGGACAACTCATTGCTTACTGCTGGTTTTATTTTACCTTAGAGAAGAGCTGCTTTTGCCAAAGTTAGCTGGAGCTGCTGGGTAGAGTCTCCTGCCCCACGCAGTACGGTGGGCTGAGACCTGATAAAACAGTGTCAAAACTTGTGAGCTCCTGGGGTTTAGGTCTCAGGTCTGAGGGAGGTAACTTGGAGACAAAAGGGGCGAGAGAAATAGATCTAGCCTGTCACGTTCAACTGCAGTCTAAATCTTGTTTTCTTTCCAAACATCACATGAGTTTATTTCATTGGCGGGGGGGAGGGTGGGGGGTGGGGAGTGGGTGTGTGTCACCGAATGGTCCACTGACAGTTTTGGTGCTTGGGCAGGCAGAAGGCATCTTCCTATGCCTACAGTCCAGTCCTGTCTAGTGTTCAAGGAAAAATCCAAGAGAATTAATTCTGTTTTCCTCTCCAAGCAAGGCAGAATTTCGGAATCCTCAGGCAACTGAAGTCTGTGGTAAAAGTGCTCAGGCACTTTACCAGCCAAGAAATGGTGTGAGACATAGGATTTCTCCAAAGTATGCAAAAAGTTTGACTTGGAAAAGCTTGATTAAAACTCTCCCAGGATACATCTGTTTGGACAGAAATTCTTGTCACTATGACAAGAAGGACCCAAGAGGACCTTTTCTGTGTCATTAAATACGCAGTGGGAGAGGTGTGCTTAGGAGTTCCACCAAGAGAACCTGGAGGCACGCTTTCTGTCTCCCTTCTGTCCAAGGAGCCAAGCCCTTCCACGAGCTCATTTCATTAAAAGTATTTCCACTTTCCTGTGAAATACTTGCAGATTATCAACTTTTTAAAAGATGATCTTCCTTCTGATGCTTGCCTGGCCTCCTGTGTTTTCCTTCATCTCTGCACCAGAACCGGAGAGGCTAGTTTGTCTGCATGGGTTTGTGTAGCCATTGGTGGAGTTTGCTACTGGTCTTTGTAAGCCTAGGGAAGAGCAGTTCCCTTCTTCAAGAAATGGTTACCTCCCAAAAGAGGATCAGTTGGTTTTTTGGCAGCTTGAAGAGGGAAGTGAGATTTAAAAAGAAAAGGAAAAAAAAATAAATCTGCATGAATATTTTCCAGTTGGTCTCACAGCCTAGGGAAGCATGTTCAGACACTGCTTCATCGGTTCTTGGCTGTCGAAATCCTGAACTGGATGGACTCACTCATCCTTTGCGGTGATGAAAGGATGCTGAACCTCGGGAGAGCTGCCTTCCTTGGCTCTGCCCAGTGCTTCGGGGAGACGCAGAGGCTCGCCGATGCGTGTGGCATGCCTTCAGCAACATTACAGCCCGGGTTTTAGGAGGAAGAGGACGGACAGAGTGGACGGTCAGTGGGAAGAGCAGAGCTCTTTCCCAGTGTGCTGCATGGGGCTTCACAGGAGAAGCCTGGGCTGAGTTTGGGTGTCAATGAAGTGCTTTTGGTGCAAATGTGTTGACTTCTAACCACTTCTAAAGCCAGGCGTTTTGAACCAGTGTTTACATTAGCCCACGCAAAGCCTGAAGGTAAAAGGATTTATACTTGCTCTTAAGTTATTATTTATAGCTTAAGAAATCTAAGAACATTTTAATTTCTAGTAAATATATCAGCTTGAGGAAGGAGAAATGTCATTCTGATAAACTTGGTGATTGCGAGCATACCATGATTTCAGTAGAAACAAGGAAGGAGCTGTGCAGATAAAGCCCTGGATTCAAGGGTTGTAGGTGAGCTGCTGCACCTCTCTTCTTATTTCTGAGTGTTACCAGTGACCCTTTAACACTGTTGAGAATGGGTTTGTGAGAGAGTTCTCAGATAACACTTATTTCGCCCTTCCTTCTTATCTGGATCCCAGGGCAGTGCAAGTTACATTGTAGATTGATGACAAAATAATTCTTCAGTTGAATCAATTACCTATATCTTCCCTGGGTATCTCTGTTTTGGTTTGGGGGAGGGAGAGGGTAAACGCTGATTTCTTTTATTCGGCGTGCATTTAACTTTCACAGTCGCTCTCTTGTTACAATTTTTATAAAGACGCTTCTTCAGAATTATTTTCTTCTCTTTCTGCACTGGGATAAAGATATGTTTCTTCAGTCTTTTAATTTTGATTTCATGCTTTAATTCATTTCATATTTTTTTTATGCCTAGAGTGAGGGAATATTTTAAATCCTTGCTTTTCTGGAATTGATTTTGGTTTTTATAATTCACTGAAGTTATTCAAACTCTGTGCTCTTTTAAATATCTTTACAGTCTAGATTCATTAAATTCTAATTCTTATAGAAATCTTTTCATATAAACTTACTTAGAGATTTGTATTTTCACATTTAAAACTCAAAAGCTGAGGCAGTTGCACATTCAGTTTCTTTCAGCGATTCCCAAAATGCAAAACTGTTTCTTCCTGTCGGAGAAGGGATTTAGTATTTATTACTCATTGGAGCAGCTTTTTTATTTTCATGTTTTCAAAACCAATTTCTCATCTTAGAAGTCCTTCTACTGACTCATGTTCCTCCACCCGCAAACCTCTTTTGCTCTTAAGTAGTTTATTTTTGGTGGGGTTTTTATTGGGGAACTTTAGCACAATTGAGCTTATTCTGTAATTCATGTGTTCATTTAAGTGCTGTGCACATATCAGTTTATATGCCTTCTACTGATATCTCCTATGTTTCATTGGAAACAGTAGTCTTGATGTTAAAACTCGTCCACCTTTAATTGTCACATTCAAGGTAGCTGCAAGGTAGCTGCTTATACCTAATTCCTGCTTTGCATTAAAATGACTGTAGTTTTTTGTAGAGTCATAACTATGAAAATAACACGTTGCAGTCCTGTATCAATCTCTCTCTTTAAACTGTAGTGTGACTTTGTGGTCATAAGTATTGTGTTACGTGGTATATTAAAAATTACAGGGGGATGGGGTTGCCCCGGGGAGTGTTTCTGGTATTTGGCAGCTTTGAGTATCGCTTGAACACCCTGCCACCACCGCCACCACCACCGCCACCGCACGTCCCAGAGTATTTCTGTTTGCTGGTGAGCCGTGCCTGGTTCATGCCAAGCATTGTAACATTTAGTGTGAGGAATAGGCTAACGCTATTCAGCTGAATATTTATGAACACAACACAAAATAATTAGCCATAATATCTGAAGCTAATAAAATTAACGCTTATCTGGTTTTAATTACACTTAACAAAGGGTGTCTCTAAGCAGGTAGTTGTTCTCATTTCAGCGCTGACTGTTTTTAATTTCTTTAATCCCCAGACCATTTTGTCTGAATCCAAAAATTATCATTTAGTGGGATGAATGAGGACATTTATATTTGTAAGATCTGTTTTCTGACTCATGAAATCACAGCAAGTCAATGGCAGAGTCTTGCATTCCAGGTTGCTTTTTCTTGTTTTTGTGGTCCGTATCCGTGGGACTGTTCGGATGTTGTGCTTTATGCTGCCTGTGCAGAGGAGGCTGACAGCTGGTGCATTCAAGAATGTTATCTGTGATTACCTTGATCATGAGAAATTATTGTGTGGGAATTAGCTGAGGAGAGGGTAATTATGTCCTAGAGATGTCTTGTCTCTGGTATTTTCTTTGCAGGGAGAGAGGGGCTTGAAGAGATGCAGCTCTTTTAGAGGCAGCCAAGAGTGAAAGCGTGGAGACTAGGAGAAAGGGCTCCCAGTGAAGTAAAGATTTGGGGGTTTGATGGGAGAAGCTTTTCCTTTGATAACAGGCCAGAGCAGGTTGAAAGGAAGTGGCTGAGAGAGGAAAAACAGTCTGTGCTTTCCAGAGGAGGAGCTATGTCTGGAGCAGCTGGATTTGGAGTCTTTGGCAGAGCTTCGTGTTTCAGCTTTTGAATCTCCGGAAAGTTCAGCTGTGAGACCCAACGGGGCAGGATCCTTGGGAGGGCAGCGGGAGATGTTCATGGTCTTGGTGTCTGTGGCACGTCGGCACCTACCCCACAGCCCAGGAGGGCCACTGGTCCTTGTCCCTTCCCTTGAGGGGCAAGCGAGCCCAGGCTTAGGAAATATGAAAGAAACTACGTTAGGCTTTTCTCGAAATTCTGTATTCTTCTTAAAGATAGGCTTTAAATGCAGCAGTCGCAGCATGCAGAAAGGGGAACTGTACCCAGTGGTTCAGCTGTCCTGGAAGACTCAGTCCCTGCTAAGCTTGTTCGACACTGGACGTGGGAATCTTAACTCTTGTAGATGTGTACATTTAGAGCCTGTAGCAAGAGGGTAAGTTCTGCCGTGGTAAAGTTTTCTTCAGGCAAAGCTCCCTGGTTTGCATTTCCACAAATGCTGCCTGTAATGGGACTTGGCGCGAGATGAAAATTGCCTGCATGCTTACACAACGAGTGCTTCCTGGGCACATTGACCGTTTTTTCCTTAAAATAACAAACCCAAAGGAAAGTATTTGGGTTTTAGGTCTTTGTTTTGTTTTGTTTTTTTTTTTTCCCCCCAAATAATGAATGGCATAGATTTGTAATGCTAACAGTATGTGATTTAGGACTCAAAGCAATGACATTTTAGAAGTAAACAAACATGTACAAGATTATCCCAGTGTCCTTATTTATACTGTTGCTCTACTGTAGAGTTACTCGATCGCTTCCCTTAACTAATTAATCGTATTATCGTTTAGCCTTATGCTTTCTGTGGTGATACTTTCTCTGTGGTAGTTACTCAAGAGACTCTTTAGACTCTTCTGAAAAAAATACTTCATAATCCTGTAAAACATCACTTGTTTAAAGGAAGCTGTTTATGTAAACAACAGACTAATGCATGAACCTCTTGACATGTTAGCATTGAAACCAACTGTCCCCTGCGTGGTTTTGTTCTTACTGTGAGGAAGCTGAAGCTAGACATCTGGTCTTCTGTGGGCGGGAGAGCTTTTTACAAGTTACGGGACCACTTGTTCAAGTCAAGTTAAAATAGATTTTGTACAGAGAAGGTGGAAAAAAAATTACTGAAATAGCTAGTTTCTCAAAGAAGCCTGTATTTTAGAGAGCGGGCAGTCTCTGTCTTTTTTCCTCATGGGGAATATGCTGGTCATTTTAATGTGCGCATTTGGTATAGGAGCATCCTTCTCAAAACCCACTTGTCTGAAAACCGATGCAGAGAGGAGCCAGATTATTGGGTGGCACGTGAAAACAGGTAGTGAACAACTACGCTTTTCCAGCTCAGGTGCGTGTATCTCTGTCAGCTATCACCATACGTCGCTATTGATGCTGTCTCTAGGTTTGACACCTAGGGGGTCAGAGTTATGCGTTGGTTTAATAGTTTCTTGTCTTTGTATGAGGTTTGAATTCTAGTTCTGGAGATTTGTTTATTCTGCAAAGCTCTGATTCTCCTTGTCCTCCGTCTCCCCTTGTCACAGACGAATTTGGCAAGCGGTTTTGATAAATTACTAAAGTCTGACAAACTTTAAATTCCTGTGGTGCGTCTCCATCTACCTTATAATTCTTATTAGCTCTGTCTGCACTTCTTCGTGAGAAGAGGCTTTGTCAGTGACACGTCTCCAGGTAGTGCCACTGAATGCGCTGCATGTGAGGGGGGAAAAAAGTAAATACGCAGATCTGAATGGCTCCAAGTTGCCTACAGTCATCTCCTCTTGAAGCAATGCTTTTTTTACATTACTGATCAAGTATATTGGCTGTGACCTGTATAAATAGCCTGTCTTAGTAACCCGTTCCTCTGTGCGCTTTATTAAGCAATGAAGACTTGCGTGCTTACTATACTAAGGTGCTACTGTTTTCCGGCTGGGGTTGCTGAGCGTGTGGTGCTTAGCAAGGACAGGCTTCTGGCTGCAGTGTCACTGGCGGTAGGTTTCCTGTCAGCCCTCCTGAAGCTTGATAAAATGAGGAGGGTTCAGGCCACTGATGTCTTGAAATGACAGTCTTTTCTTTTATTGAGGTAGTACTAAATGATACTGAGATTTATTCTTAAGGGAAAATGGGATGAAGTTTTGAAAAGGAATGAGAGAGGAAGGGATAATATTCAGAGTCTGCTGCGACAGAGCCAAGTCATGTGCCTTAAGGTTGGTTTTCACGATTTGTGACTGTGACTTCCACCCCGACTTGCGTGTGTCACTGTCACATGAAGATTTGACTCTTATTTACCGTGTCTCAATGTTACAGAAGAACTGTGTCAGTAAAAGCCTTTTAATCCAGAAGACTTCCAGAAAGCATGGGGTACCTAGGAAAGTGTTGAATACTCTAGTGGGGTGGGAGGTGAGGAGGCCCTTGTGACTTTGTGGGGTTGGGCTTTAGGAGATTTATATACGTTTTACTGTTAAAACATAATCTAATGGAAATTGCTGAGCTAGTTGCGGTGGTATTTCAGAAAAGTCAGTGGGAAAGCAGTGTACATAATTAATAATATGGAAAGAGCAAAGCAATGTATGTCAATAAAAGATGGTGCAAGATTGTCTTTATCTTGGTACTGCAGAGGCAAATTCTGTGCGTATCCAAAATCAGGCTGATGCCCTCCTACATGCTCGTGGGGTACCGGTGAGCACAAGTCAGGGTTGGGGAGCTGCGGGGGGAGCTGAGATGGGCAGCCCTGCACTGCTGACAAACAGGCATCTCCCTCGGGCACTGCCCCGCGCTGCTTCCAGGCTGGGCTAGCTCCTGGGTCTACCCGTATGCGATACAGCACCACTTATGACTTTGTTGTTTCCCTCCCAGTACAGACACCTGATGGCTGCAGCCACTATTTCAGCTGCGCTAACAAGGTAGTTTTTAGCTGGCTTATCCGCAGCAGCAGGCAGCTCAAGGCAGGTTGCCACAAAACCTGCCTGAGGAGCTCGTTATACTGACAGCTCGTTAGCTCCTGCTTAGATATACTCTAATAGGTGCAGAAGGGGAAAACTTCTTTACAGGAAATACATTTTTCCTTCTTCGTTGTGCAGTTTTTTTCTGAGCTTTCTGTGAACGGCCACATTTCTATGAGGAGAAGTGAAGGCCCGTGAATAGAATTTTAAGTTGCCATTGGGTTTGTCTGGGGGGAGTTATATGTGTAGAGCAGGAGTTTTGAGTTACTTTAACAACAGACATGAATGGCTAAAATGTACTAATTGAGAAATTTGTGTTTGCGCAGCAACTAAACCAATTTATTGCGTGCATATGTAACATCTTGAATTTGGTGGATGCTAGCTCTACAGCAGCCTAGCTGCGCTGTGTGGCATATGTGCCCAGACATCTGACATCTTCCTACTGTTACTGTGGGAACTATAATTTCTAACTCCAGACTTGTATGTCCCTGAAACGGGTCGTGTGTTTTTTTTTTTTTTTTTTTTTAATGCTGAGGCAAAAGAGGACAAAGTCTGCAGATGAGAAAGAAACACTCCTGTGCAGTAGGAACCCAGCTGGTGCACTGACTGTATTTGATTTACATGATTGTGCTTGATGGGGAATCACACGCTCAAATGGATGTAGATGCATTTATTTTAATGGTGAAACTCAAGGTAGGCACGCTAGATATAAACTTAGACATATGAACCTAATGGAGACCTATCCTGAGAAACTGAAGCTATAGAATACAAGGGAAAGAAAAACATCCTTACTGAGTCATATGTTTCTGAATCGTCAAGTATGTGGAGGGGAAGAAAGCCTCATCAGACTCCCTCCCTGCCCCCAACAGGCCCAGGCTGAATTGAAAACACATATAGCAATCTCCACTCTGAATAACTTCTGCATGGCTATATAATTTCAAAGAGAAATGCTTTCAGGGTGATGATAGGTTTTGTCTACATCTGTAATGTCTCATTTGTCTGTGGATACCCAACAGCCTTTGCTTTGTTTGTTCAGAGATGAGCAAACATGAAACTGAATGTATTTTTCAATGATCAATGTAAATCAGTGCGAAAAATGGAGATCATTATAAAATGTATACACACATATATATTTAGCAAGGTTTACTAGATTGATTGCTCCTAAACCTAGAGCTTGACTCCTCTTATGTGCAGGGAATTCACAAAAAGATAGTCATAGCCCAGGGCCAGTGAAGTGTGGTCACTGATGGATAAAATAAAATTCAAGCCTGTTTGCATTTTAATGGATTTTAGTCGCAGGAGAGTTTGGGAGAAAAAAAAAAAAAACAGATTTTTTTTTTCTTTTTTTTTTTTTTTTTCTTTTCATCATCATGTCTGATTGCTTCAGGGCTAGCAAAACTCGTCCCAGGCACCAAGATATCATTGTCAGTTCTCATCCTGTTGTTAAGAGTCTTGTACAAAGACAAGGGATGTGCAGGATCATCATTAGTCACTGAGAGCAAAAGAAATAGTACTGGTCTGTAGATATGGCGAGGAAAGCGGAGCCTAAAGTTTTTGGCAAACTAAGCAGTAAGGAGGAAATGAACAAGATGCCATGCATGGTTTTTATCGCCAGAGATTTACTAAAATAAGTTTGACATCCATCAGGGATTGGGGGGTAGGGTACCATCCTGCTCTAATGATGTGGAAGCGGCACCGTCTGTCTTTAAGAAACTAAAACTCTTGCAGAAAGGGAGTGGTCCCTTAATCTTTCACTCTTTGGTGCTGCCTCTCATCTGTTTGTCATTTCTGCTGCCTGTGACAAGATCTTCATATGTATTTTAAATGTTCTTGCTTTGTACTGCTGGCGTGGACTAGCTCTGCCTGATGCACCACTCCCTCCTGCTGTCTGTGCTGCTGCAGCCTCATTCATGCTATGTTGGCTGCTGCTTGTTTCATCTGAAACTCCATTCCCTCTGCGATAATATTGGGTGGAATTTATCCCTCAACCCCCAGAAATAATTTTTGTTCAAGAACTCCATTGCAGAAAGCTAAGCAGGGTATTTTGTGATGATACTGTCACTTAGAAAAAAGAAATGGGGGAGTGTGTGTGTGAAGCAGAGGATGCTTAAAATGCCAAGATATTTTATAATGGGCAGAAAATAGAGAACCTCAAGTTTTTTCTCCTGTATTTTCTTTTGTTATATCACTAAGTGGATGTTTGTGTCTGTTTATACTCTGGTTTCGTGTGTGTTTTGAAATCTCATTGTACTCAGTGTTGGAAAATTGGCTGCTTAAGTAAAGGCATGTTAAGGACAGCTATCTACAGTAGCTGGAAGGAAATGCTTCTCAAATGTATTGTCCAAGTTGGTTCTAGTTAATAGTCTCTTGGGTACGTGAACTTTCCTTGCCTTCTCCACCCATCTTCTGGCAGCAAACAGAATTCTTAACATTTCAATTTAAAAATAAATAAATAATTAAAAATCTGCCACCCCTGTGAATTGTTTCACAATAAGAGTGAAATGAATTTAAGTAATAACTCATAAAATCACTTGTGTGGGTTTATTATTCCTACTGGGGGAGACCCCCACAAAACAGTAACGCAAATCTCTTCAAACTGGATGAAAATTATTACATTTATGTAAAGATTCCCCACTCCCTTTCCTCCTGGTCTGGTTGGATTTACTGTTACAAAATGCAGTTGCCCAGCGGGACTGCTAATTAGATGTTATCGGGCCTGTTTCTGCAAGGTTGTGACCTATAAATTTCTGTTTAGCATTGCTGTAGGAAAGACATTTTCTCTCCACTGGTTATTTATCCATATTAGGTTCGTTTGTTCTCCTTCTAGGATTTTGGAGATGAGCACCTGTGGCTCTACCCTTCTGATAGACGGGGATTTGGAGGCTGCGGGGGCTTCATGATGTCAGTTTGCAAAACATACAGCAGGCAAAACATTTGGGAACAAGTGCATGTTTGCATGTAGGGGATTTGCGGCGTTACCACTAAGCATCAAAGAAATCACATTAAAAAAAAACAGCGTAGTGAATAGCGATAGGTTTTGACCTCACAAACTTCATATTTCGCAGGTTTGGGGAAATGTAGCAGGAGTAAGGAGGAAGAATTAAGCAGGTGTGGGCTCTTGGGTGGAGGGTGTTTGGGGTGAGGATGCGGGCTTGCCTTTATTCTTCATGGCCTCGCTTACTGGAGAGAGAGAAGGAAACGTATTAAGTAGAGGGAAAACCCAGTTGAAGAATACCTGAAATACTGCACCCTAGCTACAGATCCTTTTAATTAGCTAGCCCATCATCAAAGGATACATTAATCATGCTTGTTTAGGTTTGCCAAAAGCATATTAAACCTGCTCCACCTGTTTTGGCTGTATCTCGGGAGCCTTGATGTCAGCGTGGCTAAGGTGTCCACGCCAAGCTGGCCTACAAGAATGAATTTCCCCTGGCACAGTGTTAGCTCAGCACTTGCAGATTCTCTGCCCTGGCACTGTTATTTCTTCCCATGCTGCCGCTTTGTTTCACAGTTATTTTCCTTCAACATCATGTAGAGTAGGCAAGAAGAAAGAAAACACCTGCTTATATTCTGAAATTTCAGAACAAAATTGAGCATTGATTTGCAAATATTTAGATCGTGTGGCAATAAGGAGAGCAAAGCGCTCTGAGCCAGAAGGTTCCGGAGCCTTGATCTGAGCCAACAACTCAGTGTCCTGCCTTGATCAAATTGGTGACAACCTCCTTACGCTTAACCAAAGTGGATTCTTCTCCCCAAGCCAGCTTTCCCTCCCTAAAAACAAATGCACTATCTAGGTTAAATTACAAAGGGAAGCTAACCTCATATAACCTTTAACTAAAGGTTAAAGAGTAGAGCTGTTAAAAGAGGTATTACAGGTCGTTACCTTGTTGTACTGGATTAAATGTGGGATTCAGATTATTTGCAATAAAACATCTCTTTGCATAAATCTAAATATGGCTCAGAATCCCCATTGCATTTATGTAAGATCCAGTCTCCTTCCTCTAAAGTTTTGTGTCTGGACCATCTCTAAAGGATGGAAAAAAGTCCAGTCCTTTGTATATTAGCATTGCATTACTGCAATGCATGAAGACTTTTCAGATGTTAGGGAGAAAAATGGAATGAGGAGAGCATTCTGGTGCTTTTGTATGGGGCTTTGTTTTTAAGTAGGTCAAATCAACGAATCGGTGTGTAATAGCTGGTTCCAGGTTCTTCGGAAAACATTTTGAAGATGCCAGAAGGCAGAGAGTGGGTCTTTTTAAATAGCATGGGGAGTACTGGAGGGCTTCTTTTACATTATATTTGAATCCCTTGAGGTGGTCCCTTACTAAGTCATTTGTTTTAAGTGGTTAAAATAAGAAAGCTAAGTTTAGCCTGTATGCCTGAATGGCCTGGTTAATATGGAAAAAAAATTCATGTCGTTGTAGTAGATTTTAGTGTCCTGTGAACTCTTCCTTCGACAAGGGAAACAGGCTCATCTGTTTTGAGACATCGGCAGTGGTCCCAACTCCTATATTCTCTTTTCCCAAAAGTCTGTTGAGGCAAAAAAAAAAAAACCAAACTCCAAAAAAACACCTAATTGCTTGGGTGTATACTTGGGCTTCAATAAACGTTCAGGTTGAAAATAGCTAAAAGAGTACAGCAGCAACAGGCTGTGCAGTGACGACAGGGTGACCGAGCATTTAAAACTCCTAGGCGTGGGAGAGCATCGCATGAGAGCTTTGTGATTTATTTATCTATTTATTCATTTATTTTTCCTTTATTCTTCTCTCTCATCATGAACACCACCACACACAGGGAGGGTTGTTTCTGGAGAGCACGGAGGCTGTGTAGAAGTAGGGTTAAGGGAAGGGGAATTCAGCAATCCTGCCGTTGCTCTGAGACATGGAGTTTATGGGCTGAGGTTGTTCAGATCAGTGACGATGAATCTATCGGTTTTCTTGAAGGAAAGGCAAAGATGGAAAGCATCTAAAAGAAACAGCCTGCATGGTGTAATTCAAACTGCATGCGAAAGCCTGAAAGACGGTGTGTTTGCTTTTCAGTTGTTCATCTTGAGCTTGTTGTGGTCACTATCTCATCACCAGGTCTGTTCCTGTGGCTTGTTCTTGTCTCCACAGAAATCCTTCTCTACCTTTGCTCTTCCCATACCTCCCTCCTTGGCAGGAGGCGGCAAAAGGGCCTTTCTCTCTTGAAACCAGTCTGTGGTGGATTAATATCATCTGGTTGATGCTTCGTTGGCAAGGGTAGGGGATAAAGCTGTCTGTAGGGGCAGAACCTTTGGTAGTGGTTCTTTTGCCAAGATCTGTGCACTGCTTGTGGTACGCGTATGTTTAGCTTTGACCACAAGTACACCAGTACGTTTTTGTGCACCCAAAACATGTGCAGGAACTGAGCAGAGTTTGCTTTTAAACTGTTCGTTGTTTTGGTTGGTTTATTTACAGCTGCCTGGGCCAAGGTCCTCGTTAAGTTCAGGATGCTTTTCCTCTTGTCTTCTTCCTGCAGTGCTGCAAAGAATAAAGAATTAAGAGGGAAGAGCCCGGTCTG
Source organism: Chroicocephalus ridibundus (assembly GCF_963924245.1). NCBI lineage: Eukaryota > Metazoa > Chordata > Aves > Charadriiformes > Laridae > Chroicocephalus > Chroicocephalus ridibundus. The sequence continues at coordinate 34,615,522 of NC_086291.1, read as the reverse complement.
GATGCTCGGTGCTGAAGAGGCTGTAAGATGGAGAGTAGGGGTTGGTAAGAGTAAGCATTACAGAGAAAAGAAGAGGGCGTAGGGTATAGAGCTGGGTAAGAAAAGGTCTGTGCATGAATTAAGGGGAGAAACTGCAGATTTTTTTTTTTCTCCCACAAATAATTAAGTTCTCTGCTGTTCTTCATTTTCCTTTTCCTAAACCTCTCTTGAAAGCCTCTCCTTGCTTTGGGGAGAAGTGTCACTTGAGAATCTTCTCCAAACTTGGCAGCTATGTAATAGGGGCGTGTAATCTCTTATAATCCTCTCTCCAGGTTTGTAATAACCATTTCTGTTTTGAGATTTCAAAGCGTTTTGTAGGCCAAGTGGGAATTTAACTGTGAGAGAAAAATGTACTTAATGTTCAGGAGCAAAGATGAGTGGTCCTGGGCAGGGGACGAGACTTGAATAAGAAGGAAGGAAAACCTGCTGAGTATTGTAGGAAGGGTCACAGTTGATGGCTTTGAGCAACTGTGGGTTATTTGAAATCCCTAGGTATCCTGGGAACCAAATTGGTTTTTACACAGATAGCAGCTTCTGTTGCGGTGATGTCATGAGATTTACAAGGCTGCACAATGAGCTGCTTGTTTGCAGGCGCGCGCGGGAAGCGGGGCTGAGTGTGAAGCACACCTGCGTGTTTTGTAAGGTTCCCCACCTTGACTGGGTTGTGTTTTCTGGTTCCACTTGTCGAGCTACGAAGCGCGCGGATGATTGCGTGATTTGAGGTTGCTGGCACCGATCCATTCAAGGAGGTGCTGATGTCTCCCTGTAGACACATATTTTACGCTGTCTCCCGTGAACCTGGCTGGGTACAGACCATGAGAACAGGGATGGAGAGGGAGGCGCAGCCGAGGGAAGCGAGGATCAATTACCCTTTGTAAGTTTAGCAATCGACTATGCAGCACGTAAGAAGCTTAGAGGAGCTCAGCAGTGTTCAAGCTAATTGGCATCTTTAAACTGCTATTAAGAGCTCCCACACCTTTTGCTCAAAGAAGCTGCGGAGTGACAGCGAGCTGGTGCAACTTTCTGCTTTCTAATCAGAATTACCGTGCCAGGCCAATTTTAGCTTTATGCCTAATTTTTGCTTCTGCTGCTAGCTCCTTAGCTCTTGTTTTTTAGGACTTTGCAAGAAAGCGCGAGATTGTTGGCACACTCAGCATCTGCTCACTGAACTACTTGTAAGATTATAAGACTCGCGGTTTCTTTTTTGGAACAACTCCATGATTTTCCCTTTTGAAAAGAAAATCTCAGTGAAACTGCTCGGATGGTTGTGGCCTAACTGAATTGGTGCTCTCGAGCTTCCACAGAGCGCTTGGGTACTGGGAAACACTGAGCCCTTTTAGCAAATATTGGGGGCTGGGGGTGGTAAATGTGTTAGCACAGGTCTTGCAGAGGGTTTGGGTTTTGAATTGCGTGTGTTATGGGGAAATGAGAGGGGAAATCTTGGCTGATCTCTACCCAAGTCTCAGCCTTGGTGTGAAAGCTTTTGATAGGCAAAGTGGCGATGTTGCAAGTACAGGGCAGATGTACTGACTCGGGACCGAGTTAAATTGGCAGAGCTGGCTGGGAGCTCAGCTGGGGGAGTGAGCCTGCTGTGCCTTGCTCGCTGCCCGCCGTCTCCTGTACAAACAAGTCAGATCTCTCCTAGGGAAGGAATCTGGGAATGGGGAGGGGTGGGAATGATGTCAGCAACAGAGAGGAGAGGCAGCAAGAGCTCATCCTTCTGGGAGATGCCAGGTTTGTGGAACAGTAGCGTTCTGTATTTTGTCTCCAGCTGGTTGCAAAGGAGACAGCACTTGGCTGGCTATTAGGTGTTCACCCACCTGAAGGCTTAGCCCTTTCCACATAAAAATTGCTCCTTACATTTTATTTTTTTTTAATGCAGAAAATCTGTAGGAAATTTAAGAATCTGTCCGGTAGCTCTTGTAGTGGACAAAACGTTGATGCAACTTTAAAGGTTAGTCTTGTTTTCTCTGTGTTGAGGTGCGACTACTGCACGTGAGAAATTCACAGCAGAAAGGCAAGCCTTCTCCCACCCCACCACAGATCTCATCAAAGCTTTCTAGCAGCTGATGGGAAAAAAAGCTGCGCCCTTATCTCTTTGAAGAGATGCACAGCCCTCATTCAGAGAGGGGGGGAAAAACCCTCAAAGCACTGAGCGGCCACAATACCTTCAGACTTCTCTAAATTTTAAGAGATTCCTTCACCCATAGCTGACATACTGATGGTAGGGAAATGGAAGCACACCCAGTAAGTGTAAAAATTGCCACGGTCGTATTTCTGTGAAGGGTACAGGGCATGAAAACTGCACCTGACTGAACGGTTTCTATGTGAATATGTCTGTGGTTGATGAGGTTCTCCACTGGGATAGTGGGAAAACCAGTTTTTAGACTGCCTGATCACTGCCACTCAATAAAAGAGTAGTGGAAAATTAATAGGTTAAATTGGCAAGATTGGCCTATGCTAGAGAAATTAAAGATCTTGTGAAGAATTCATGTTACAGTGCCAAATGCATTGGAATCTGCAAAAGTTATGGCACTGGTCATGGCTTCTGCCAGCATCTAAAATACCATTTTCACCTACTTAAACCTTTTATGGCTTTATTCTATGTAGAATGGATTTTCCAGGTAGCGTTTTGGCTATAACCAGTCGGGGTGAGAGCTTTTGAGATCACTGAAATCTGATGGTTTGCCTAAGCTTTCTTTACCTCCTACCCGTGCTATTAGGTTTCCATACAAGAACTGGGTTATCATTGCACGCAGCTGCTGGTGGACAGCAACTGGATTCAGCTAAATTGAGGGCTAGTCGTTGCATGTGTGATGAAGTTTGTAGAGTGTGGCTATTAAATATAACAGAAATAATTCACACTAGATACCTCTGTAATAACATCCTACATAAATAGCGTGCCTCTCATCCCAAAGCATCTGCTCATGCTTTCTACACTTAAAATAACACCTGCTTCACCAGAGAGATCTGCTGCTGACCAAGAAAATGTAGGTAGCTCTTAACTGAAATGGAGCCATGCCACACAGTGATATAGAGAGGCAGGCGAGCAATGCCACATCTCGCAGTAGCTACAAGAAGCTTCCTAGAAAACCTATGGTCATTGCCCATGTCATGATCTGAAGTAAAATAGCAGGATTAATGGTTTTATTTCTATAATGTATACTGGTCATATCCCTAAGTGTGGTGTGATTCAGGGAAGAATTAATCAACCCTAAAAGTGTCATGTTTTCTCCGTAGCATGTGAGTCTCTGTGTTACTACACGCAGGATGTGCTGAATTTTCCTGATCGTATTACACAATTAGTCATGCGCACTGTATGTTCTGTGTTGGGACATTGTGGTGATTGTGCCCACAAACTTGGAGGGTGAGTGTCCCCTCCTTCTCCCAAGTGAATTTGTGCATCATGATAGGTTTTCTTTGAACACTTGTTTCTGATAGTGCCTGTCTGCAGTCCTGCCTGGAGCAGAACCCGTTGCGTGTGGCTGGGAGTTGGTTTGAGAAATAAGAAATGTAAACAAAAGCTATATATATCAGCATGAGAGAAAGTGGAAGTTGTCTTGATTGTGCTTTTCCTAGCAGACCCTCAGTAACTGACCTCTGCCGGCATCTGCTATGTGTAAACGTTGAGAGATTGTCCCTCTCTTAGCTGAGCCAGGGTTGCTCCGACGCCTGTACCAGCTCTCAGGGCAGCGGTGCTTGAATTCTCTGTTTTAAATGCAGACCCTGCAGATCTTCATCTGAATGTCACACAGCTCTCTGAAATAGTTGAAAGTATACACAGCTGTATGTCGCGTAACAGTGCTGTTGCTGTTTATTTTCACTCGCATTAGTGACTACTTTTGCAGAAATCCTGCCTTATTACAAGATGCAGGTTTAAGGGAACGAAACGTGTTGAGACGTGGTGTGTTTCCCTCTCTGCCATATCTTTCCCTTGAATCATGATCTTCATCGCCTTTCAGAGACAGTTTAAGTTTAGTGAAGGACTTTTAATTGCCATTTGTCTTTGAAGCTTCGTGTCGATAGTAAGGCTTGAAGTTTCAGCTTCTGTTCAATGGCTTGATAAAGATTCAAACCGATGGTTAATGTAACTGGGCTGCCTACTCACGCACAGCTGGGTAGCTTGGGGTAGTGACAAGCTCTGACAACCGCACTTACCTCTGAGTCCCGTCTCTATGGTAAGTACATAAAACACCATGGAAACATTGGGCAAGTAGACCTGTTGTCAAAAGGTGTTAGGGCTCCTACTAATCTCTCTTCGGGAGGGGGGAAAAAAAATCCTCCCTGCGTACGAACTTGGCCACTACATTAGTTACTCAGCTGCTTGGCAGCTCCTTGTTGGAAATACTAGGAACAGAATACGACCCTAATAAAGTTGATGAAAATTTGGCAAGTACTTCAGTAAGCCCTTGATTTCACCATAGGAAGAGTGTGGTTCAGAAAGGGAGCTTTGACACATGCCAGGAGTGCTCTTGTCATCACTGGGATGGAGGTTTATTTTTGTGTTTTTATTGATGGTAGGTAGAGAATGCTTTTTGGTGGAGACTGAAGGCATGAATTTACCTTTAATGTAGTTTTGTTGGCATCATTTCTGCTATTTCTTTCCTTTTCACTAGCTCTGAAGAGGAGAAAAGATGCCGCTCTTCTGGTTGTAGAAAAGTTGTTGTGGGACTAAATGACACTGTAACGCCAGTCGTCTCTTGGAAATAATTTTCTGATTCTGCCCATTGCTTGGTTTTTGGAAAGTACTCTCCACTTGCAAATGCATTTGGAATTTAAAAAAAAAAAAAAAATTGTGGCATACTTGCAATGGAAGATTCAGAAACGTTCCCATCTGATAGCACTAGCGCTACTCCCTAAATACTCTTAAACTGCCGTCAGTTTTCATAAAATGTCTTGCCCTTTCTGTGGGGATCGACTTGGCACTGGCTGCTTCTTTCCTTGTTCCCTCACCCTCCACCAGTCAACACTTGTTGTTATGTGGTTATGGCATAACTGTTCCTTCCCCTCCCCCCCCTCTTTTTTTTTTTTTAAATAAGCGCTGTAGTTAAAGAATAATAAGGTACAAGTTGTCATTTGGCTGAGAGAAAGGGAGCTTTGTGGATATTTATAACATGCCTAATGGCATTTCAGAGCCCCGAGGAAAAACAAGGCAGCTTCAAATCTTCAGCTATGTCGAATGTGGCAGGCGGGCAGCGATGCTCTTCTCAGTTCAGCAGGGGAGGATGTACTGAGAAGGGGATTTCTTCCAAGCTGTTACTTAACTGATATTAGCATTTGAAGGCACATAAGGCATGACCTTTAATCCTGTGTGTAGACTAACTGATCTCCTTGCTTGAATGCTTCATTGTAACGATGCAGAATGGAAAGGATTGCATCAGAGCAGAGAAAGAAATCCTCTGCCACCAGAACTCACATATTTAGGTGTGTGGCTGCACGAGCCCGTCCCACACGTAACATCTGCAAACTCAGAGGGTTCAGGTGCACCTCCCTGATCCTCTCCTCCAACTCCTGTCCAAAATGACATGCATTGATGAGTTACCCTCCAAAGCACAAGCCTTCCTTGTATGAGCTGATAGATAGTAGCCCCAAAGCAAGAAAGGGTAGCCCTGATTTTCAGTCCTTCCCAAAAGTGTAAATGGTCCTGGTTACCCTTGGACTTTCTGCCATTCACTTCCATAGCAATTCAAACAGTGGTGGTAAATTAGTTTTATAGGGCATTAGTGGAAGAGGTTGGTGGGTTTTATTACATTCACGTGCAAAGTTGGAACCAAGAATGTAAAATGAAAACTGAAGATGAAGAGTACCGGAAAGCCGAACAGGGTTTGTGAAGCGACCGTGTGTATATGTGATACTGTGTAAAGTCCCAAAGAGTCTTTAGTCTAAACTGGTAACATACTTCAGAATAAATTTTGAAGTTACAGCTGTCACAAGAGGCTCCGGAGAGGTCAACCACGCAGGAAGGCTAGCTGAGAAATAATTAAATAAGTGGTACAAATTCACCAAAGCTACACTGTGGTTTTTGTTGCAGCGAGTTTTCTTGCACCGTGTATTCAGCTTCCATCTGCTTCATGAGACGGGCTTGCAGCATCAGCCTCGGGGAGAGGACTGAAGTTATGGGATCTGATACATTGGAAAACCAGCTTGCAACTGTTCCTCTTTGTTGAAGAGAGCGCTTGGTCAGCCTGCCTGGGTGGTGGGGCTGTGTCCCGACGTGTTCAAAAGGATACCAACTCAAACATGACATATTAATGCCGTGATGTTCTCTAGTGGTGATTGACAGCTCCAGACAACGAGATGGCATGTTACTCTGCCAGCAGCCTGTGGAAAGCTGTTCTGACGTAGCCAACCCACTTGGCAGCAGAGTCGTGGCTGGCCCGCAGAGCCTGATGACTTAGTTAAATCCTGGAGTTGTTATTGCAGTGGAAGAAGTCATTCTGTTCTTTAATTCCTTTGTGCAGCCCATAGATCAGTTGGATGGTATCCTGCCGAGGCCTGTAGTTAGTAGAAATTATAATGCGAAAGTCTTTTGGGGCTGGGTGAGTCGTGACTATAGATTCTGCATTGGAGCTAATAGTCCAGAACAGTTTTCTTTTGCCATGAGAAAGTCTACTGGCACTTCAAAACAGAGTTTACCTGGTTATCACTCAGCGTAGCAGCTGGAGGCACTCTATTGCTGCTAGCCCACCCATGTGAGCAGGACAGGGCGCGTCTTCATCCTTTTTTCCCCTGAGTGATGTATCATGTGCTTTCATCACCCAAGAGAGGAGATTCCCAGAGCTCTGGTCTTCTTGTTCCTGTTGCATACACGTGCAAGGGGCCCGTGGCTTCATCTTCCTCGCCCGTCTTCCCACTGTCAGCCCGTTGCTCCTGCCTTTGTCTTGCCTAGGTGCGGGTAGGGTTCATGTGCTGCCGTTTGGGAAACCAAGGTCTAAGCAGGAGCAACGGTGGTTTAATTTGCATCCGGTTAGCATTTTGGTGGTACACCATGATAAATGTGAGTTGATGTTGTGCCAAAAATCTACATGGAGGGTTAATGTCTACAAGATGGACAAATACATAACTTGTTAGAGTCTGTTTTGCTCCAGGAATTTGCACAAATGCACTTTTACTTCACAGAGATTGTGGGGGTTTCCCTTAATTACGCGTATGCCTAAGTGGAGTTTTGGGCAATTTCGAGGTACACAGTTGCTTGTCACTATTGGAAACCAGGCTTTGTTAGGAGAGGTAAGAGTGTGGAGCCTGATTCTGATTCTTAGCTTCTTTCCTGAATTATCTCATCTGAAATTAAGAGAGCAAAGGTGCATTTCATTATTATTCAGAGCAGTAGGAGCCATGCAGTCCTCTTCTTTTTCAGTTTTTGTGTTTCAAGCGTTCTTCTAAATGATCACAAAAATCCTACTGCAATACGAGGTCGAACTAGGTACTGAAAGCTGGTTTCCCAGTTAATTCTCTGTCTTTAGAAGGTGACACGTTCCTTTCAATGCAGAGACAAAGTTGTTATGTGCAGGAAAAGAGCGTGAAGATGTTGCAGCTCTTTTAATAATTACGTGGGATTTGGCATACGCAGGGTCTGCCAGGAGGGAAGTCAGTTGGAAGGGTTCATTACTCCACTTCTAATGCTCGCGTTTGGACTCGCACTCTCCCTTGCAGCTCGGGAGGTGCTGGGTGCTTGAGGAGTCACTGGCCTCTAGTGGTGAAGCTGGGCAGTAGCTACAAGAAGCATCTGTATTTAGCTCTGTGCAGGCGCTGGGTGGGGGTATATGTACTAAAAGGAAGGTAACTTTACAAAACACTTTGGATTTGAACACTCGTTTTGCCTAATGGGCTCCTAAAATAGTTGAAGGAGATCCTGGACCGCTATGCAGGAAGCCCTTGCCAGTGTCGTGATTTTTGCAGTCTGTTTTAAACCACTTAGAGGTAGTTCAGGGGTTTCAGGAATCTAGAGGGTACACTTTGACTGATTTTTTTAGATCAGTGCAAGTAAAGTTGTATAAAATTAGAGCACAAGATAAACCCAAAACTTAATGTTACAAAGCAACCAGAACTTAATCTCAAAACTTTAGAAAGAGACAACTTGAAACTGTTTTCTGTGTTTGTGTAAATAGTGCTACCTGTGGCTCTGTTGCGTACATCCCTTCTGGGGATGCATATAGCATTTCTGTCTCCTGTAAAGATATTTTTTTAAGTTGGCTGCACAGTTGAATTCCTAGGGAGCCAAACAACGTAGATGTTTTGTTTTGGGATTTTTTTGTTGGTTTTTTTTTTTGCCTTTTTGTTTGAGTTTTTGTCACTACAGTGGCTGTGGCTCAGTGGAGATGCTCGGAGACTCCTATTTGTCACAATTTAATCAAATAGCTTCCCTACCAAAAGATGCTTAAAGTCCTTCTCAATTAAATGCCCATTCCTTTGAATTTTTCCCTCCCTTTTTCAAGCCTCCCTTTCTTGATCCCCCTTTTCATTCCTATGTCTCTCTATCCTTAGTCTCAAATAGTCCAGTTTATTAAGATTTAGGGTACAATCGGGGCCCTACCACTTTATTTAATCACATTATTGAGAAAGGAGTGGAGGGTAGATGAAGTTTGCGTGAGAGCTCTTGGTCTTTTCTTTCGATTATATTTTGGTCTTTGACAAAGAGATTTATATTCGTCTCAGTATTGTCATTTTTGTAAATCATGCTATAGATAAATAAGTATTCATGGTGTACCTTATGTAGCGTTCCACATGGGTGCTGCCCAGGATTAGCATTTTGTCTTTTAATATGCTGAAACAGGCACTGCTAAGTACAGATTGCAGTTTTGGTTTGCATCGAGCTGCAGAACTGCAAAAGCAAAGAAGGTGGTTAATGACACATGCTAACGATTCTGGCGTCGCTGTTTTCTGTTCGCAGATGTGAAAGGACCACCTACACACAGACTGTCCTGCGGCCAGTCCCCCTACACTGAAACGACAACATGGGAGAGGAAGTACTGCATCCTGACGGACAGTCAGCTGGTGCTGCTCAACAGAGAGAAAGAGGTGAGAGAAACTCACGTTGGCCACTCGGGATTTACCTTTTGGCCTTTAGTGCTAAAACGAGAAGGCGGCTTTTTTCATCTCCCCTTTTTTTGTCTACATGCTTAGTGAAAGGGGGGAAAAGAGGAGCTAACCTATGCTGCGTATGGATGGTGTGGCACGCACAGTTATAATCCAGCTGGGCCAGATGCCGGTTGCATGGAAGAGGTGACAGCAAACTGTGCGCATCCAAAACTCCCTCCTGGAGTTTTACAGCCTGCATTTAAGTCTGCCACTACATCTTCCTATGTTGTTGCTGCTTTTAATGTCAGTTAAAGCAACCACAGCTACGTAAACCTACCTCCTTGTGTCAGGGCAGACATAAAGGTAGGGAAAAAGGGGGTTGTTTGTGCTTGCATTGGAGTGCTGGGCAGAGAAGGTGTGTGCAACCTTCGCACTATACGGTCATCCTTGCTGTAGTCACCAGGTAAACTGATTGAGGCAAAGGCTTGCCCTCCCTTTTGCTAAATGCAGCAAGGAAGACTGGGCGCCCCATGGCATGGATACTCTAAACTATGGTAACCATCTTGGCTTTAATCATAAAAATTACTGTGTTTGCAGGGGCTGTGTGTGTATATAGCATGTAGTACTTGGCATTGTGCCTTGCCGTGAAGGTAGTGTCAATATGGCTAAAGAATAGGCGTGTTCTAGTATTAGTGGTATTTAGTATTTAGTGGTAATCGTGCACTTATGGGTTCTTAATTTCTCCTACCACATACAGTTAAAAGCATTTTGCTGGGAGTAAGATGAGTCTTTTGCTTAGATCCTGAGAAGTAAATATGAGAAGTCTTATGTATCACTGGTGTATTAAGTCATTATATGCTATGTTTAAATACATACTGAACAAAGAAATGCTGATAAGTCCCTTCTCCTAGACTACGCCATGATGTGTTTTTTCATGTGATATTCGATGTCTAGAGACTGCCATGAAGGCATGAGCTTTAGAAGCATTTGATAACGCTCCTGGGTTTGTTTGTTTAATTATTCTGCTGTAGATTTACCCTGTTTAAAAATAAATATTTCAGGAGGAGCTATAAAATAGGAATGTTTTCAGATTGCTGAAATAGATTTGATTACATATAAATGCCCATGAGTCTAATACCATAGTTTACTACGTTTAGAGATGACCTGAATTTTTGTTTCTTCTTTTGAAGCTTCTGTGTGGCTGTGTGCAGGCTGAGTATAAGACCTGTTTCTGATGTAGTGCTAAATATTATTCATCTTCAGCTATGATCAAGTTTATTTACAAGGGCTGAAATATTTCCTTGCATAGGGAGAGTAGGAGGAAATGGTTTAGAGAAGGACTTGAGTTATTAGAAGGGAACAAACATCAATGCTAATGCGTAGGAGAGGTGATCAAACGCAGGGAAAATGGAAGGCCCATATCATGATGTTTGTTTACTATGTAATTCTTTTTCTAGTCTGACAGGACTGTCGCCTAAGGAATTAAAGTATACACTGAAGAAACTTAAAGACGTGTGAGAATTATTCCTAAAACTGTACTGTACCAGCACAGTTGGGCTAAAAGTATGCATCTCATTAAAGAAATGTAATTGAAAACAACACCAGCTCATATCACAAATAATTATCTGAAGGTGGTAATCACGCACTTATGGGTTCTTAATTTCTCCTACCACATACAGTTAAAAGCATTTTGCTGGGAGTAAGATGAGTCTTTTGCTTAGATCCTGAGAAGTAAATACGAGCAGTCTTATGTATCACTGGTGTATTAAGTCATTATATGCTCTGTTTAAATACACTCTGGTTTTTGTCAGAAGCTGGAGAAAATTCAGTATCAGGCTATACAGAGCCTGGGTTTTAAGTATAGCAGTTACCCCAGAATATCGAGCAGTAGAGTTAATCTTTGCAGCCTGTTCTCAAAGGAGCCTGCCTGCACGATCACAATGAGAAATAGCTTGTTTGGGGAAATGCTGCATGCAGATGGTGCAGACATGCCTTTGGTGCAGGTGTGACTCCACATGCTGATAACGCGATTTGTTCCAGAAGCTAGTAGCTCGAGTCAGATTTGCCATTCTGATTTTAAAGTAATTTGGGGCTACTTTAAGTGAAAGGAAAAAGGGAACTCCTTGCGGAGTCATGAGCACACTGTAGGAAAATAAAAGGTTGTTTTAATCTAGCTTCTGAGTCATGTACACATGGCAGCGTACATACGAGCCCTTAGAGAAAGGCAAAACTGTAGTTAAGAGAGATCTGCTAGTTGAGAGAGAGACACAGAGCTGATACTCTGGATTTGCACCTTCTTCTAATTTTTCTGAAATAGAAGTATCCCTCGTAGCCTTCATGAGAAAGGGAAGGGGAGGCGACTCGGTTCTATTTTACTTGGCAAGTCATTCAGAGTTAAAAAAGGCTCTATGAAATGTGATCTGGAAGGAAAAGTGAACAAAGGCCTTAGGCAGCAGTGGGGAGAGATGCTTCGGAAGAGCTTAATGATTGAAAAGTATGTAGGAGGGGAATTGAAAAAAGCCCCTGGGTGGGATCACAGGTACCGGGGAGCATAAGCAAAAGACCAGGTGAATGAGGAAGAGGGAAGTTACTTAAAGAAGAAAATTGAATATTACGTTTAGAGTAAAAATATTGGAAAGGTGATGCTGGAGGGAGGTTTTTTAATAACCTGAAATGAGGTGAGATAGGCAACAGGAAACTGAAGATGGAGACGTTCCTGCTCTGAACATGGAAATCGCTGATAGAGCGGGTAGGTCGGAATTTCTTTGGACTGCTGCAGAGGATCTTAGAAACAATGTGAGGGACAGAATGATACCCATCAGTAAGGGGGTGGGTGTGAGGAAAGAAGGAAGAGATGTTAACAGCAGAGTGCCCTTGCAGCTGAAAGGGAGCACTTGCATCATCGCGAGGCTGGTGTAATTTGAAAACTGTAAGTCTGAAGCATCTCATTTTATTCTCTGTGCGTCTGCTTTGTTACTTCATGGAATAAAAATCCAAGAAGCTTATCCTGTGTGAAATTGCAAGGGAATGGAAATTTTTGACGTTTACAATACTTTGCAAAATGATTATGCAAGTATGTATGTCGAAGCCAAAAAGTAGGAAAACATACAAAATGCAAACAGGTAAATGAAAGATGTCTTAATTGTTTCAGGTATAATGCTAAGTTTGGTTTCTTTCAGTTAACGCTGTTAAAATACAGCATTATGAACTGCACGGATTTTTAGGACTGAGGGAACAGTACAGAAATAAACAGAACAGTAAGAAGACTCTTTTCTTATAACATCCCACCACGATGGATTTGTTGTCAACACAGTTTGGATAGAGTATGTGCAAGGGAGATTTTGCGCTGTGCAAGCACAAGAGTAGGTTGGGAATCAGAGAAATTTCGAGGTACAACTTGATCCAAAAATATCTGTAATTACTTAGACAAAAATAGTCTGACGGTATCACCTTGTGCAGTGTAGAAAAATATTAATTACTTGACACCTTGTCAACTTTATAAAATGAAAATAGGTGAGACTGAAGAATGAAGATTATTAATGAAGGGAAGAGATTGATGGCCAAAAAGTAAGTAGAAAGAAAATGAATCCCTGTAGGGACGCGAGAGACAACTTAGCAAATAAGCAGTCATGAGCGACAGGAGATACACAATTACTGCCACATATCATGGTGTGGTAATATCTAGCAGCATCTTTCAAGACTAGGGGAACAGGTCTAGATTGATTCACTTAGAAATCAGGTAGGTTTTTTTACAAGGAAGACAGTTTCCCACTGTCAGGAAGGTGGAGATATTTTCATCGTTTGTGAAACCTGTTCCATAGGGTAAGAGCTGTGAGGGCACAGTAAAAACGTGTGCGAAATCAGTGCCATTTAAACAGGGAAAGGGAATGAGTTAGTGTTTATGAAGAGCGGTTTCAGATAGATAATCCATTGCACAGCACTTTCATGAGGGAAGTGACAAATGGCTGCATCTGGTTTTGGACTGCTTTTTAGTTGGGCTTTGTCTGTAACTTGGCTGCTGTCCTGCAGAATCTTGTCATTTTGTGTTCAGTTGGAAATGAAGTTGAACAGTTTTCACTGCGTTAGACTCTTCCTTTTTCCTCCCTGCGCTCAAAACCTCGTCTTTCTTCTTGGATTTAGAGGTGTTTTTAATCAAGGGCAAAGGATAGTGAAGACCTACTACTTATTGGTGGCGGTGACAGAGGCCAGCAGCAGAACATCTCTGATGTACTTTCCTACTCTTGCATCTCCTGTGACTGATACCGGTAGTGGAGTGACAGCAGTGATCTCAAGAGAAAACAGCAGGAGCAGACTCCGATGCACAGGGCCCCAGGGGAGGTTCTTCAGAAATGCTTTCTGCCATTCTCAAAAGACTCATGATGTTGGCATCTTTACAGCAAATGTGTTTTACCTGTAAATAGGAGTTTCTCAAGCTGAACCCAGTCGTAAGAAAAGATTTGCTTCAATTCCCAAATGAATGTAATTATTTATTTTCCAAAAGCCCAAAGAAATGTTTGTTGTCGACGTTTTTAAAGTGGATTTTTATGTCAAAATTTTAGACAGCTTCTAACTTTCTCAAGAAAGGTAAAAATTAAATTAATTATTTAACTGTTTTGTTGACATGATTCCAAACTTTCTGACACTAAGTTCAGAAGAGGCTGCAAGTTTTCAAGTTTTTATCATGAATCAGCCTTTCTAGTCTCCAAAAATCTTTTCTGCAATGAAGAAACATTTTTTTCTTACTTCTTTTTTTTTTTTTTTTAAAGAGACTAGCTTTATTTTGCATTTGAGAGACATTAAATGTGTGTAATGCTCTTACTCCTACTTCTTGAATCTTTCCATCATCAAACTACTAGAAATCCCAAATATAGGATATATACATAATATAGGGTTAAGTGGCAGGTGATGCTGTTAAAGAGTTTAGAGTCCGAGCTCTGAACCTGGCCTTGTGAAATTTTGAAACGTGACAGTGAAATGTGGCCTGGCATCAAGCTTATCAAGACTGCCAAAACAGTCAGCATCTGGGGTGTCCCTGCCTACCTTCTCGTCCCAGAGTTACGCGGCTCAGAGTCCAGCCCTGAACCAGCAGCTGCAGCACGTCGGCTCAGGCTCAGACGACTCCCAGTTTGGCGAAGTCTCAGCAGGGCGAAGAGCAGAATAACAAAGCTGGATGGGGAAAAAAAAAAAGAGCTGAAAGCCTAAATTGCCACTTAGAGTCCTGACTCTGCAAGACTGTGTCATTCTCTTCGATCCTCTGCTGAACCGCTTGCTGGAATGGCAGGGGCCGGAGGAGCGTCAGGAAGATTGCGGATGCCTGACTTGGTGTTTACGTGGTATTTAGTTGTGCACTCGCTTGGGTTTCGGTGCCACTCGATCCGTGAATGCATTTGACCTACCACAGAGCGGTTCATATAGCCGTTTAAAAACAGGTAGCCCAGCCCAGAGAAACGCAGAGCTGCTGACCGAGATCTTGTCGCATATTCATGAAACTGTATTTTTAAGAGCAGGCTGATCTTATAAGCAATAAATACTGGTTCTGCAGTCTTAGAGTTAGTTCGGTTTTTGTCAATACAGACTGAGACTACAGTTTTGGAGGGGTGTTACTGAAAATAATACAGTACTTCTAAGACAGACTAAAGGGGGGATCTTTTCTAGCTACTTTGCTACTTAAGTCTTACCATGAAATTGCAGGATGTTTGTATGTTCTCTGGTGTAGATCAGGCTATGCAGCATTAAATGTTGTTCCTTTTGCGGTTTATAGAATTATTGAGTGAAATAAGCAGCACCAGTTTTTTCTCAAGCCGCGATAAATATGCTACCGCACCAGTCTCCAACAGTCTCTTGCTGGTGTGGAGTTGTACTGCAGTGGATGAACGTAGCTACACGGATGAACTTTTTTTTAGCGTGCAGCATAACCATGTTTCCCTAGTCTGGGCAAACGTGAAGTACAAAAGGCTAAGTGACCCAGAATTAGGACGTGAGCTCTCAGACAGTCTTCCTGTTAATGGCTCAGTTCCTCTTTGAAGATAAATCCTATCTCTGGTATGCAGCAGTAGATTTGTTTTTGACACCAACTCCGGTGTGCTGCAGCCTGTTTGCTTTTCCCAAGGACAAAAAGGACAGTGTGGCCTCAGTCGCTGTTCTCCTCCTTACCCTCGGCAGCAAGTCAGTGCGTCTGTAGCGTCCTCTTGGCTATCATCGCTGGGGTTTTTTTGTGTCAGTGGATTAAAAGAACGTTTCTGTCATCCCATGTCCACAAGCACACGCAGATATAGAAGAGGTCTACTTAAAAGAAAAGGCGATATTCATTTCACAGTTTAAAAAAAAAAAAAAAAAAAAGGCGGAGAAATCTATCCTCCGGGAGTTGTATTGGTATAGAGCTAGCAGTTAGGTGTAGGTGCAACAGGTTCCCTCAGAAAGGAGGGTCACAGGATGGTAGCCTGACGCTTTTAAGGTGTGCAGAAGCAGGAGGGTGGTGTGACTAGTAGTAGCTATTCTGGAGATGCGGCTCGCAGCGTCCCACCAAAAATGCTCTGAAGGAAATCGGGAGAGGCAGAAGAGGTGGTGGAGCAGAAGAGCGTTTAGAAAGGAATAAGACTACATGGAGCCTCCAGATAAAAACTGAAATTCTAATGTGGGATCTTGACTGAATGAACGTGGCATAAGCTTACAAAATTAGTCTCTGCTTACCTTCCTAATGCGCTCTCGGACGGAGATTGTTCGTCAAAGGAGCTGCTGTAAAAACCTACCAGCAAAGAAAGTAGCCTTAACAGAATAACCTCTAGGGATTTGGGAAACTTGTTTTGAAAAACAAGCACTGTTTGAAGGAGACAAATAGACTAGCGTAGTAATAAATAGCATTAAAAAAAATGACCTTAAGAGAATGCTAAGTGCTTAAAAGTCAGGAAATGCCAGAACTATTTTGTGAGAGCCATTGTAGTGCAGCTCGTTTCTAAAATAGTACAGTATCTTGTACATATTTTACAACCTTCAGTAGAAATGAATAATATCTTTTTGTTTGCTATTAATACTTGGTTTTCAGAGATGACTGAAGATATGAAAGGATAAGCAATACAGGAAATATGACAGGGGCTTCTGTTCCTTTAGCTTCAAGCTGTCTTTTACACAGCTGTATGAAAGTAAATTGCCGTGTCGCATGTATCGCAGTTGTACTGTTGAAGCCAAAGTGCGCTGAGATGTTTTGGGCACTGAGGGGTTGTACCTGCCTCCAGCCCCTGGATGCTGCATCACCCTCCTCCCTGGGATTTCTTCCAGCTGCGGAATAAAAGGGCTTAAGGTGGTCGCACCAAGTTCCAGATATAGTAACAGACTCTAGACCAACAGCTTTAGCAATAAACAATTTATCTTTAAATAAAGTTGCGGTAACAAATACAGATCAGGAGTAGGATTATCCAGGTTGTTACAAGAAGAAATGTAGTAACTCAGTAGCACAGTTATCCAGGTTGAAGCGACAGCAAATCCAGTAACTCACCGATACTGAGCATGCGTTAATATCTGAGCATGCAAAGACCTACAAAACTGCGGTCATAACCAGGACTATCAGGCAGGCCAGCAGGAGGCAGGGCACGGCTTCCTCGGATGAGCAACTCAGACCAGTCAGTGGGCTCTGCGAATTCCTAATTCCCCGACTGGCGTGTCCTGTTGTTGAGACAAGGAAGCAGTATCTGGACTTGTTAATCAACCATTACATCCCACCTCTGTCCCCTCTCTGTGCCAGCTCTTTGGGATGCATGGGGCCCAGAAATACTGTATAAGGCAGTACTGGCCCCGGGTGCCCACCCCTTGGTAGTGACTCAATCGAGGAAACAATAATTATTATGGGACAACAACCTGTTTAGCTCAGTACTGGAGATACGTGTTTCTCGTGCAGTCTTCATCTTTGGTGACCAGCCTTTCACCAGCTTGAAGGATCTTTGTTGTCTTTTGAACCTCTTCAGAACAATGTTTATGTTCTTCTGAAGGGCAGAGTGAGGCATGTCTTTCTGCTGATGGAAGCAATGTCTTCCTGTCCGAATTGCACCTGTGGCAAGCAGGTAGCTGTCTGAAGTTTTCATCTGTCTGATTTTCTGTATGCAAAGTAACTGATGCTTGAATTAACCTGTGCTGACCATGTAAACAAAATCAGAAAGCACACGGGTACATGTATAAATTCATAAAGTAGTTGGGTGCTCATCCTTATCCCTTTGTACGTGTTTTTCGGATTGGGAGTACTTCAGCCTTGTTTCCTTTTCCCAGACATAGGGACTGTTGGCTTTTTTAGAGCTCTTGGCTGTTGTCAAGACGCCCCACAACTGTAGTGGTAGGTAGCACAATTTATCACTTTTCCTCCAGCATAAGCACCTCTCTAGCAAAATGCAGTCGTCCAGGCAGGTGTTTAAAGGCAAGATTAGCAGAGGAGCAAACCCTGACGGGTCAAGTTCTGCCAAAATTTCAGAAGAGAAACAAGATCTTTATACATTCGGTACTTTTAAAGAGAATTAGCATGCAGAATTTTATTACTATGAAATAGTGAGGACCCCAAGCCTTTCTCAGAGCCTTCTGAGTTCCCACTTCTAGGATGAGTTTGACTTAATACTCCCTTTCTCCATATGCCCGATACAATCAGCAGAATGTCCATTTTTCTCTGATATGCTGTCACTCATCACTGAACATGCGCTGAGACTGCAAAAATGCTTTTGTGATCTTGAAGTTTCGCATGTAGCCTTCTGACCAGCAGCCTCTGCCCGACTTTCCCAGCGAGGAAGCAGGCAAGGCTAGGTAGCAATGAGTCCGGCATTGGAGAACCAGTTTTGAAGGGCAGGACTGCCTTGTTAGGTGGGTCATCTGTGTTGTGACTTGATAGCTCTGGAGTACAGGTTCCTGCACACCTGCGTGCAGCCCTCTCCAGGCTGCGCTCCCATCTGCACTCGCCAACTCTCCTTACCACTGCAGCGCTTTCCCAGTGAGCCTCGGGAATTCCGTGTTAAGGCTGGGCATGCCTAACTGCATCTGAAAGTTACTACCGGAGAAGCAGAAAATTAATTTCTTATTAAGATGGCATATTAACAGCACGGTCCAGTGGCAAATTAACAGCTGTTGGCATCCGTTTTATGCAGGTGCCCATCGATGGGGTCCAAGAGCCGCAGGCGGATGCTACCAAAGGGCGCTGCCTGCGCCGGACAGTGAGCGTCCCCTCCGAGGGCCAATTCCCCGAGTACCCGCCAGAGGGGGCCGCCAAACTAGGTAAGTGGAAACCTTTGGCTGCAACAAATTGATTTTAATTTATAGCTGCAAGCTGTATCAGAGGGCACTGCTTCCCAGGCAGCATCCTTGCAAAGGAGCCCGCGGAGGTGGGTAGTGCTGCAGCTAGGTGGTGTTGGAGTTCTTGCGACCGGGACGTTGTTTGTATATACCTCCAGCAAAATGACTTCCAAACACAAGGATTTATCCAAACATCAGTGAGGTTATTACAGGGTACCGGAGAAGCTGGGCTGTTGCTGCACACGGGAAGGTTTGTAGCTGTGTTTGTAAGATTGCTAGGCAGCCCTGGGATTTACAACCGAGACCTGCTGAACACAGGTCAATAGGAATGCAGCTTTTGCAGATATCTGTAAGTGGTTCACACTGGTTTTTAGAACTGTTAGGTGGTTACGTTTTACCTCACTTTGAGTCTTTCTGGAATTTCCTTTGCTTCATATTTTCCTAACAAGTACTGGATAACAGGTTTTTCTATAACTTACCTCATGCCTGTTCAGGGTGCAGTTCCTAAAAGAACCAACCAACTGCCTGCTGCTGTTGGCTATAATTACGCATGTTGCAATCTAGGGAGAGCAAAAGAAAGGGTAGGTATTAAAAATGACAGACAAAAGCTCTGTTGCGGTAGTTTCCCAAGTCCGGATTTGGCCCAGTTCCCCCTGTGGTTCCACCCCACCTGTGGTTGCATCATAAAGAGCATCATTCCAAGTCTTTCCAGAAGAAAGGAAGAGTGAAGAGAGGAGGCAACCGCACACAAGTGAACTCTTCTTTCTGTTCCCAACCTATGCAAGAATATTTCCTTGGCATAGGCTGATAGGATCTAAGAGCAATTCTTCCTTAGTTCAGCTGTAAAAAATATCAGTCCTGGGAGAGAGTGAACTACGAGGAAAAAAGTAACATGCATCTCTAAGCAGTAAAGCAGCCTTGATAACATTGTTATCAAAAGTGAAAAGCAGGTAAGGTATTTTTCATTTCACAGGCTCAGCTGTTTTCTATGCCAAGGCATTTTATTCTCTAAGTGTATCGCACACAAGTCATTAATATCACTCTTCTAGGTAGTTAATTAACACATTGCAACTGTAGTACTAATTTATTTGTATTTGCCAATACCACTTCTTTACTCTTTTGTGTTTGAGGAAGGCAAATAGGGTTCTTTTTTTGATTTTGTTTGACTCCTGGGTTACAAACCTGAAAAGAAGCAGGGCAGGTCAGGGGTTTAGGAGGGAAAACCGCAGAATACATGAGGCTGAGTGGCATAAACAGAACTCCTACCGGATTCATTTGTGGCATTTCAAACGCAGCTCTAAATGATCATCTTGTTTTGCCATATGAACAAATACTCGTTCTTGTTCGGGATTAAAACCAGTATTAAATACATTTACACAGTGTTATAGGCAAATTACTTACTCCAGGTGTGTGGCTAGTGAGATGAATGAAGAATCCTTTTGCAGCCAGTCTGCACTAGGCAATTAATATTCTTTGCAGCTTTGCAAGCTAGAAAGACCTTTAAAATCTAGGATTTAAATGCCTTCTCTTTCTATACCGTGTGCAAAAAGTGTGTAGAAGAATTTCTAGACTTCACTGAGCATCTGAATAGCTGGAAATCACAGTGTTATGTTTTTGAATGTAACATTATAACCTTCTTCATTTGTCTTGAACTGCCATACAGAATGGATGACTGTGCTATTGGGGTGTATGTCTAACTATGTATTTTGCTACAATTTTAGATGCATGTGGTATCTTGTAGTGTGCTGCTCGATGCATGCTTGTCAAGAATATATTAAAATTACAAGAGAAAGTCATACCCACATGGTCTTCTCCATACGAGAGCTGCAACTGTAGTGAATATGAATGTCACACTGTGTGTAGCTAAAGGAAGTGGGCATGCAGCGGCTGAGGAAGAAGAAAGGCATGAGCTGGTGAAAAATTAAGCAATGCCCATACTGTGAGGAAGGATGAGGGTAAGTGGGAGGGAAGGGTTATATATAATCTCTAATTGCAGCACCCTAGGTAGTTCCCTTGTTTTCACATCCTGGTTAGAAATATCTCTTATCACGATTACAGAAAAAAGTGGGTTGTTGGAGAGCAGTGGGAATAGCTTTGCATCAAGATGTTGTGCCAGAGGACAAACCAGTGAAGGAGCCTATTGAACATCTTTATAAAGAGAAAGAAACGGATGGTGGCAGCCAGAATGGATCACCAGCAGTACAGATAACAACTGGACTAAAACAGCTTTGGAATGGACACCAAAAGCTGAAAGGCGCAGCAGAGGCAGCTAAAATATCTAGTAGAGAAATTGCTCTGCTATGCAGAGATGATAAGAATATCTAGCTTGTCCTAGGCAATCATGTGCATAACATGGCAACAGCAGGCGCTGCATCTTATGATTATATCTGAAATTCTTGCAGATGAGCTTCTTAGGGCTGGCTCTAGCGCAGAAGTTAAGGCATAGCAATGGCATTTGCTTTTTTTCCCCTAAGTAAGGTTGCCATGCCTCTCTTGTGATTGATTGATTTTTTTAAAAAGGCCGGGGGGGATCAAGTGATGGAACTCTTTTTTTTTCCATCTGTAGCATTACAGTTACACCTTGTGTGAAACGTAAGGAGTATCATATGAGGTCAATCTTCTTGTTAATGGAGCAACTGGAACGGTGCGTGTTCTTCAGGGGCTCTGCATAATCAGCAATAATACCCATTCTGCGAATTTCTGTGGCATCCTTTATAGCATTGTGCGCATATCCTTGTAGCACCATTCCTAGGAAGCACGTGGGAGAGAAACTACCCATGTTACAGCTGAGAAGTTGAAGCAAGAGATGTGTAACTCATCAAAGGTCAACACTGAGTCAAGCGTGCTTTACCCAAGGGCTGTTGTAGTCATTCTTGCTGTCTCTCTCATTTTTACCCTTGCTGCAGGGTTGGCTCAGCTGTTCGCGAGGCAGCTGCTGAACCACCATGGTTTACAGTCCCGTGTACTAAGATAGACACCAATTTCCACATACTTCAGTACAGTAAGCTGTAATTTGTGATGGTTCAGCAGCTGCTAGAAGAGCAGCTGAGCCATCCCTTCTGTACAGACAGAAACCACTGTGGTCACCCTCGAATGAGAGCCGGAGGGGCGGACACAGAGATGAAACACAAGATACAAAGTGACTTGTTTAAACACTGAAAACTAATAAGATCATTTAAAAACTGTAGCTCCAGAGGACACTCACCATCTACTGTTAGCTCAGGAGCTTGCCCTCTGCTTCCAGAGAGTGGAGAGGATGTTCCTAATGTTGACGTTCTTAATTCCTATCTGGAAGGTACGCTGTACACAGAGTTGTGTCAGCAAGCCACCCGTTAAATATATGCCATGAAATTTCCTTGCTACATAGTCTGTATCATTGTAGTAATACCTCTCTGTGACTGAGTAGACACACTCTAAATATGCCATTTACTTGCTAGGATTTCATCTTGGCAGCACTTACTCAGAGGTGCTTCCATTCAGGGAAGCTAAAAATGTAGCTGTAATTTCTGCCTAACTCCAGCTTGACAGCCTCTTTCCTCCTTCTTTCAAGCGTTACTTTCAATGGGCTAATTCTGTTATGAAGCGTGATATAGGCCCTGGAGACTGGCACCTAAATGTTATAGGAAGAGGTAAGATGAAAAGTCAAGCTGGTCCATCTCTTGTACTTGCCTCCGTTTCTGCTTCAGATCCTGCTCTTTATCTAACAGGTGTATTTTTTCCTGCTGGGGAGATTACATCCCTTGTAATGGATCATTGTTTATAATAGCATATTGGAATTAACCATTCATACAGTAAAAGCATGATTCACATTTCCACCATTCATACTGTTTGACAGACTAGTAACAGTTATTGCTTCCTTTCCCAAAATAATCCTCTTCTCTTACTCTGCTTCCTTCTCACCACCTGCTCATACTAAATGAGAGTTGTAAGGGAGCATACGTAGCGAAAGTTTTGATTGTGGCATCTGGGTGCGTCTTTGTGGCATTAATAAGAGATTTTTTGCCTGCATATATGAAAATTTCAGGAGGGATTGAAAGTGGGGAAATTATTTGGGTTTGGGGTTTTGTGTTGTTGGTTGGGGTTTTTTTCTAATTTATTTTTAAATTATTAGGAAAGGGCATCATCAGGGAAAGAGTTTTTTGAGATCCTCTGATACTTAGAAAGGCTTGTGTCGATGCAAATGGATTTTTGTGTTATATTGGGAGATTAAGTCATCTGAGAAGAAAATGAAGACTCTTTCACTTGTTGAAACAAGTTAACCCTGTTTTTCCTCAGTCACATCTATGACTGCTGAGTACGAAGGCTCTTATGAAAAGATTGGTGAAAGCAGGTCAGAGGTGAAGATGCTCTTTGCAAAGCTTTGTTTTGTCCTCACCTTGAGTCACTAGCATTGAGTCATTAGCTTTTTCCTTCCCCCCCCCTTCTTTTTCCTTTCCCCCCCCTTTCTTTTTCCTTCCCCCCCCTTTCTTTTTCCTTTTCCCCCCCCTTTCTTTTTCCTTTTCCCCCCCCTTTCTTTTTCCTTTCCCCCCCCTTTCTTTTTCCTTTCCCCCCCCTTTCTTTTTCCTTTTCCCCCCCCTTTCTTTTTCCTTTCCCCCCCCTTTCTTTTTCCTTTCCCCCCCTTTCTTTTTCCTTTCCCCCCCCTTTCTTTTTCCTTTCCCCCCCCTTTCTTTTTCCTTCCCCCCCTTCTTTTTCCTTCCCCCCCTTTCTTTTTCCTTCCCCCCCTTTCTTTTTCCTTCCCCCCCTTTCTTTTTCCTTCCCCCCCTTTCTTTTTCCTTCCCCCCTTTCTTTTTCCTTCCCCCCTTTCTTTTTCCTTCCCCCCTTTCTTTTTCCTTCCCCCCTTTCTTTTTCCTTCCCCCCTTTCTTTTTCCTTTCCCCCCCCTTTCTTTTTCCTTTCCCCCCCCTTTCTTTTTCCTTTCCCCCCCCTTTCTTTTTCCTTCCCCCCCCTTTCTTTTTCCTTTCCCCCTTTCTTTTTCCTTTCCCCCTTTCTTTTTCCTTCCCCCCTTTCTTTTTCCTTTCCCCCCCTTCTTTTTCCTTCCCCCCCCTTTCTTTTTCCTTCCCCCCCCTTTCTTTTTCCTTCCCCCCCCTTTCTTTTTCCTTTCCCCCCCTTCTTTTTCCTTTCCCCCCCTTCTTTTTCCTTTCCCCCCCTTTCTTTTTCCTTTCCCCCCCATTTCTTTTTCCTTTCCCCCCCCTTTCTTTTTCCTTTCCCCCCCTTTCTTTTTCCTTTCCCCCCCTTTCTTTTTCCTTTCCCCCCCCTTTCTTTTTCCTTCCCCCCCCTTTCTTTTTCCTTTCCCCCCCCTTTCTTTTTCCTTTCCCCCCCCTTTCTTTTTCCTTTCCCCCCCCTTTCTTTTTCCTTCCCCCCCCTTTCTTTTTCCTTCCCCCCCCTTTCTTTTTCCTTTCCCCCCCTTTCTTTTTCCTTTCCCCCCCTTTCTTTTTCCTTTCCCCCCCTTTCTTTTTCCTTTCCCCCCCTTTCTTTTTCCTTCCCCCCCCTTTCTTTTTCCTTTCCCCCCCCTTTCTTTTTCCTTCCCCCCCTTTCTTTTTCCTTCCCCCCCCTTTCTTTTTCCTTCCCCCCCCTTTCTTTTTCCTTCCCCCCCCTTTCTTTTTCCTTTTCCCCCCCTTTCTTTTTCCTTTTCCCCCCTTCTTTTTCCTTTTCCCCCCCCCCTTCTTTTTCCTTCCCCCCCCTTTCTTTTTCCTTCCCCCCCCTTTCTTTTTCCTTTTCCCCCCTTTCTTTTTCCTTTTTCCCCTCCCTTTCTTTTTCCTTTTCCCCCCTTTCTTTTTCCTTTTTCCCCTCCCTTTCTTTTTCCTTTCCCCCCCCTTTCTTTTTCCTTTCCCCCCCCTTTCTTTTTCCTTTCCCCCCCCTTTCTTTTTCCTTTCCCCCCTTCTTTTTCCTTTTCCCCCCTTCTTTTTCCTTTTCCCCCCCCTTCTTTTTCCTTTTCCCCCTCTTCTTTTTCCTTTTTCCCTCCTCTTGTTTTTCCTTCCCCCCCCTTTCTTTTTCCTTCCCCCCCCTTTCTTTTTCCTTTCCCCCCCTTCTTTTTCCTTTTCCCCCCCCTTCTTTTTCCTTTTCCCCCCCCTTCTTTTTCCTTTTCCCCCCCTCTTCTTTTTCCTTTTTCCCCCCCTCTTGTTTTTCCTTCCCCCCCCTTTCTTTTTCCTTCCCCCCTCTTTCTTTTTCCTTCCCCCCCCTTTCTTTTTCCTTCCCCCCCCCTTTCTTTTTCCTTCCCCCCCCTTTCTTTTTCCTTCCCCCCCCCTTTCTTTTTCCTTTTCCCCCCCCTTTCTTTTTCCTTCCCCCCCCTTTCTTTTTCCTTCCCCCCCCCTTTCTTTTTCCTTCCCCCCCCCTTTCTTTTCCTTCCCCCCCCCTTTCTTTTTCTTTCCTCCCCCCCCCCTTTCTTTTTCCTTTCCTCCCCCCCCCCTTTCTTTTTCCTTTCCCCCCCCCCCCTTTCTTTTTCCTTTCCCCCCCCCCTTTCTTTTTCCTTTTTCCTCCCTTTCTAAACATATACTGCAGTTTTGTGGCTGGAGAGGGAATAGCCACCAAGACTGAGGACAATGTGGGTAAGCAAGCCTTACACCTTTTAGGAGCTTCTACATAGCAAGCTTTGTACATACAGTGTCTACTGCATGTCACTGTCTATTCATCCTTGCATAGCTCTAGCTCATCTTCCAAACTTTTATGCTGGGGACATCTTCACTTCATCAGAGAACCAGCTGGCCTTTAGTGCCTTAGCCCTCTCTGTAGAACATTGATAGCTGTTACTCAGCTGTTGACTCCCATCTCGGTTCTGCAGGTCTTCTCCCCGTCCTTTGGTACAGTTGCATCCACGCAACCTACTGTTACCATTTATTTTTCCTCTGTGGGAGGAATCTCCTGTGCTCTGATGAGTTGCAATTCTCTGAGTGTCTCTAAAGATTGCCTTTGCAACCACTGGCATGGCAATGCAAGAGCAGTCATGCTGATGCCCTGTACTCGGCGCTGCTGACATGCTGGGAATGCTGGGTCCAGTGTTGGGCCCACTACTTGGAGAAGGATGTTAAGAATCTGGAGACAGTCCAGCACAGATCTGCTAAGGGCATTTTGTTCAGGAGTATGCGACCCATGAAAAGAGGCTGAGAGAGCTGGGCTTGTTTAGCCTAGCAAAAGAAGAGGCTAAGGGGTTGATCAAGTAGCCCATGGCTACTTGAAAGAGTTAGCGGTAATGGAGCCAAGCCCTTCTCAATAGTGGTAGATGATAAAATACGGGGGAATGGCCATAAGTTGCACTTTAGGAGATTCAGATTGAGATATTAAGATAAAATTTGGCACCAGGAGGGTAGTGCAGCACTAAAACAGGTTGCCAAGCAAGGCTGTAGAAACTTCATCCTTCAAGGCTTTGTGTCTCAGCTGGGCAAAGCCGCAGCTGGCCTTATCGGGTGTTGGCAAGGCCCTGCTCTTGGTGAAAAATGGGACTAGGTAACCTCCAGGGGTTCCTTACAACCTGCGTTTCACTGTTCCTCTGTTTTACTTTCTATCTCTTTTTGACTTTTTCTTCCTAGCATGTATCTGCCTGTTGTCATAAAGCGACTGTAACTTGTCTCCTGCAGAGGCTTCTCTGATTGTTTTCAGCCTGTTTTTTGAATGAAGTAAAACTGATGCTGTATCTGTGTGTCCCCCTTTCTCCAATAATTTGTGCTTCCCGGCCAACAAACACTGAATTTGAGAGAGGGGTAATGGTGGCAGAGGTACTAAGTTCCTACAACCTTCATAAAAACATGTGGCCTGGTGATCACATGGGAAGGAGACTGGACAACTTCTGATGAAAACGGTATGGCAGTGTGTGCTCCGGTTAGGAGTTAGGCACTAAAAGGCAAATAGACAGGAAACTAGGCGCCCTTACTTTCCTGATCACACAACTGTTATATAGTGGGCACCTAAACTGGCATTCTAGCTCAGCGGTAGATCACCCAAGTTGCGTTTTTTCAAACCTGAGTCTCCTCGAGTTAAGTGAGAGGGCCGAGTTTCAAAGCAACTGCAGCTATTGTGACTTTTTACAGAAAGCCAGAGGCTGCTGAAATTGATTTTAGATCTCTAAACAACTTCAGGAGTCTACTTTAGAGCTAATAAATAAAATCTACCTTCTGTACTGTGGTGAGCTACATGTATAGGTTTGAAATGTGGCGAAGATGGAATTTTGAGTTTCAAACATTGCTTTTAACTTCCTGATCCTCTGGCTTAGTTGCGCAGTTGATAGATTTTTCATCTTCGTGATCAGCCCCTTTGTATTCCCTCGAGCTAATTTTTTCAGGAAAAATTCCACTGAATTCAGAAGGTTCTCTGATCACACAAACAAGGGAAGAAGTGATAAAAAAGAAGCACCCATCTGTTTTGGAGTACTGCAATGCTGTCAGATGACCAGTTAGCTGTGCAGAAATCCTGCCTCCGTACTGTATTAAGAGGTTATGTCCAGAGGCTTAGAAATGGACTGAGCAACAGAAGATTAGTTAAGTGACGTCTGGTTTTGTTGCTGCCTGGTATGTACCTCTGCCTTCCTGCAAGCGTCTGCTAAACCCTCCTACGTGGGGAAGATTGCTCCAAGAAAACACACAGCCCGTGTTCTTCCTTCAGGTAAAAGCTTGGCAGGAGAAAACAGGCATTAGCTGAAAGGATTTCTAGGGTTTTTTCAATAACTGCTGTTTCTAAGACAAGGTTGTTTGCAACTAAAACTGTCAAAGCTGAGCCTTGCTTTCTGTATATTCCAGTTGGAATTAGTACTTTTTGATGAAAGAATTAATAGATTGACTCTGCGCTCACCACATAATTACGATCGTTGTGCAGTAAGGTTTAAGATGAATACCTGAACGGGGTTATTGCTCGGGTGACAGGCAGGGGGGAGACAGTCTGTTTTGGAAGAAGAGAGATTGTTTGTGACCTGGTCAATGAAAGAATCTGCAATGCACCAATCTTTACGTACTCTGTAAAGATTTACTTAGGAAAGGTGCCGGAATTTGAAATAGTGGACTTCCTATAACTTCTAACAACACTGTGTGCTGAAAAGAGGGCTGTCCTTTCGCCTTCCACACTCAACTTTGCCTACGAAGAATATCTGTTGGAAAGTGAGGATGAAAAAAATGCAGTTGACAGCTCCCTGTGTCTCAGCTGTAGGGATTTGCGATGGGTCTTGAGGAAAGAATTTTCCCAATAGCACTGTCTGCCTTTTCACCGTGTTGCCATCTGTAAAATAGCCATCTCCTGTCAACTACTATGCATGGCAGGGATGCAAAACAGGGCTTTGGGTTTAGCCCTCAAATTGAGGGGTGTGTTGTACAGCAGTATCTCTGGCAGGAAGATGGATTCAGATGTGCTGACTTGGCGTGTTTGCAGCTCTTTGGGTTTGCCCGATTTGGGCTTGCACAAAGTGTGTTTGTATATACATGCACAAATATACATGTGAGAAATTCACATCCTCCTTTATGCAGACCTGGGGGTCTAAAGGATCAGATGCATTACTGTCCATTGCCTTTTTCGTTTAAATTAGCAACCCTCCATAAATGGCCTGGGAATTTTTTTATTTTTTTTTTTTTTTTTTCCGTCTTGACCTGTGAGTGCTTTGTACCAAAAATATAAACTGAAAGGTCCCCAGGAGCTGAAAGGTGATACCCCACTGAGATGAGTACAGAAAGCACCATTCTGCGCTTGTGTGGTTTGATGCCGCTCGGCGGTGGCTGAAGAAGTGGCGACGTTTCTGTACGCTGCAGGTGCACATCGAGCTGCACAGCTCTGTTCTTCACTGCACTTCAGCCTGGACCTGACAGTGTTGCCAAAAACCCGTGCAGGTGAGCCTTTTGTGATCTGAGATCCAAAGCCTTTGGTTCATGTTACAGCACAAACAAGGGTTTGCTAAAGACTTTACCCTTTGCCTTCTTCGCTGTCTGGTGCATTGGGTCCCGATCTAGTGCTGTGGCTGTTGGGTATGATTAGGAGGGATTGTAGCTATGCCAAGATCAATTGAAATTCTAAAACTTTAACTGTCTTTAGATGACATTGTTTACCCACCATGTTCTATCCCAAAATGCAAATATATGCAAAACTGTGAGTTGCATTTTTAAAAAATCTCCTGTGAAATACGGCTGCTTTTGGGCATGGATAAAGAGCCAACGGGCCACACAGGGAAACACCTACTGTGTGAAGTGTCCTGCTATCTTTTGCATCTGCAAAAGACATTAGGAAACTTTGGGAAAAGCCCTGAAGTGATCTGAAATTTGGACAGTGTACAGTGCAATTTGCCTGCCTTGGAAGGATGAAGAATTTAGGCAACTCTGCTTGAAATTAAAACTGACTCCAGGGAGGCTAGATGTAACAAACAGGACGCCTGGATCTCGGTGACATTCCCCCTGGGCAACTGGAGTTATTTGTCTACAGAAAACTGCCAAGCTGCTATCTTTTTCTTCTTCTGTAACGCAAGCGAAGCCAAAGGATTTTGTTTTGTTCTGAGTGCTGCGGGAACTTTATTCCCTTGGACACGGATCATCTGTGCTGAAAGCCAAGTTTTGTCACGAAGCAAATTTTATCTGTTTAGATCTTAAACCTTTTTAGAGCAGAGATTAACAGGGGTATGAACACATAATCTTAACTTTCCAATATGGACACATAATCTGGTAGGGTGGTTTTTTTCCCCTTTCAAATGTATTATTACATCCCTGCCTGCTACTTCCAGCACACACAAAAAAATCACTTTAGAGATTTTAAAATTCTGTGATGTGAGCAGAAAGAACACTTTATAATCTTTATAATAGAGCATGTTGTGCAAGGTAGTAATTGCTAAGAACTGGTAGCTCTTGGGCCATCTGGGGCAGATTTGTTGACTCTCTTCTAACCAAACCTCAGGGTTTTTTTATGAAGGAAGCTATCATTTTCCTTAGTTTCTCAACAACAAAAACTTACTTATTAAATTCTTTAGAGGAATCTACCTTAAATCATGCATGAACTTACTGTGGATTGTTAAATTTTGTAGGTTCTCTTTTATAGTTGTTTGATCTTGTGGCAAAAAGTAATTACATTTCACCCAACCATGTATACTTGCCTTTTTTCCTTCAGTAACGACCAGCTTTACACTTAATGGAAAATTAACCTTCCTTCCCACAGCTTGAATTTCCTTATCTTAAGTCTTGTCTAGAGTCAATTTGAACTGTTGAACTAAATTTAAAAATGTTGATGAAATTAAACGTGGTTCAGACTTCAGTATTGGTTACGGAATTAGTTGCTGATCAGTTTGTCGCTTTAGCATGAATTGATACTTGACAGTTCAAATACTTATGAAATTGGATTAAGTGCATCTAGTTGGAAGTCTGTATGAAATTTAAATAGACAAAGTTCTCTCCACTACGCAGGGGTGTGCACACTCTTGTCTCCCTGCCTCACCACCCTCTTCGCTGCCAGTTCTTTCACACTCTTGCCAGCTCAATCAATTCGACTTCATGCAGCAAAATCATTTTTCACATACATGTGTCGATGGGCTCGCGTTGAACCTGATCTGGTAGACGTTACAAATAACCCTGCAGCCATGTGGTGGCTCCAACACAACGGAGATGGCGAGACCGTGTTGCTTAAGGACAGTCAGAGAGCCAAACTGCTTCCCCTTCTGTGCTTACGCCGTGTAGCAGCCTGGATTGCAGTGGATGGGGTGTAATGTGAAGCTGCTCTCTGTGTTAGCTTTGATCTGGCCAGCGCACTTACCGTCACAGTGGAGCCAAGACAGCGGAGATTTGAACAAGGGCTGTGCAAGGTTTTCAGAAGAGCTTGTGTTAGTACCCATTTCTGCCCCCACTGAATGAACTCTGTAGTCTCGTATTCTTACAGCTACTGTTACTTGAACTGCTTCTGGTATGTCTTTGTGCGTTGCAGTTAGGGCTCATAGTTGCAGCATAGTCGTGCCTTGCATTTTTCTCTCTTAGGCACAGCCTTAAGTTCCTTATCTCATGCAAGCTACACATCCATTGTGTTACAAGTTCATCCACTTCTCTAGCAGTCGTGCATTTCTGTAATCTTTTTGTAGTCCAAACTTCAAAACGAGAAATATGCAGTATTTGATGGACAAGCTTGTACGAACAGTGAGAAAACCATGGAGTACTTTTGGAGGACCATTCAAGTCATGCTTCTAGGAAATATAAAGAAATAAAATCATAGAATACCAGGTTGGAAGGGACCCCGAGGATCATGTGGTCCAACCTTTAAATAGGTTTGTTTTAAATAAGTGTACTATGCTGAGTAGTAAACTATCCCATTCTTTTATTTTAATGAAGTTTGGGACTGTCACTTCTGTTTTGGTTTTTTTCCCCCCCCTCGGTCACGTGTTGTTTCTAGGTTTGAACCAGTCTGTTCTTCTCTCATACCTCCCCCTTTCCTCAGTGTATTTTCTTCATGTCATAGAATCATAGGGCTGGAAGGGACCTCTGGAGATCATCTCGTCCAACCCCCTGCCAGAGCAGGGTCACCCAGAGCAGGTGGCACAGGAACGCGTCCAGGCGGGTTTGGAATGTCTCCAGAGACGGAGACTCCACCACCTCCCTGGGCAGCCTGTGCCAGGGCTCTGCCACCCTCACGTCATTGGATGTTCTCATAACAAGCCAATATGGACAAGGAGTGTTGGCTGGGATTGTACTATAGTTATTTATGAGCTGCCCTGTATCTTATCCCTAGAGCGCTGAAAACCTGTGAATCCTTGTATTTTTATTTTGGCATTATGGATTGTTGTTGTGGCCTTTGGCAGGTTTCTATCTGTGCATCTGAGCTGCCCGTGCTGAAATGCCTCTGAAGGTATTCAGTGAAAGGCTTTCATGCATCTGCATTAAAAGTGCTGAAGAACTTTTTGTCCTTGCTGCCCTAGGATCCAAACTTTGGGGGGTTTTTCTTCATTATAATTAGTTCTGGTGGAGGATGGCAGAATCATGGAATCACGGAATTTTTCGGAGTTGGAAGGGACTCCAACTCCCCTGCACTTGCGAAGAAAGCTATAATGCAAACTTGCGAAGAAAGCTATAATGGGGCAAGAAATCCATTGTCAGTTATATATTGGGTTTTTCCACGCAAGACCTCAGGAGATTTGTTTTCCATCAGGCGGTAATATTCTTACATCTTCAAAATAGTCTATGAACATGAGCTAATTAATCTCCACAAGACCTCTGGGAAGTAGACAAGTAGAGTTTTTAAAAAAACAAATGAAATAAGTGGAGTTTTCGGTATTTCCTGTGCTATCTTGCGATATTTACACTTCAGTGGGGCAGTGACACGCCTCCTGTGGGCGAACTGCTTTTTATCGATGCGTAAATGAAAAGGTTCATAATATATGAGATGGCTTAGGTATTAAATTAGACTTATTCAAGCACATACTGGATGTTTTGCTAACCTCCTACCCCTTCTGTAAGTGATCACTCTGTCATAGCACAAGGGGAGGAAAGAATTATAGCCGTGATTTTTATCTGCAAAACAGACAAAAATGTTTCGGCAGCACAGCAAAGAGATAATTTACTTAAAAGAAAAATAATAAAGCCACAGAGGAAAAGTGGGCTATTGAACTCCGCTGGAGTTCATCAGAAACTGTTCTAACAGGCACCTCTGTGTCGCAAGCAAATCCCTGATTCCCAAAAGAAGCCTTGGAGATGGCAAGTACTATATATTCTACCAGTGATTAGTGTCCATTAAGATTCAACTTGATGTCCAGTAAAGTGCTTTTGGCTACAAGCTAATAATTCTTGATGCATATTTGAGACTGCTTTATCTTGTGCATTTCCCAGTGAAGAACTGAAAGGGTTTTCTGCTGCTTTTTTTTTTTTTTTTCATCTCGGATGGAACTGCAAATATTTCCTTGACTAGCAACCTTTTTTTTCAGTGAGTTTGATGTAGTTTAGGTGGGAATCTGACCACTGAAAAGTCCAGTAATCTCACTTGTTCCTCACGGATGGTCTTTTCCCACTGTTACATGGCATGTATGGGCTCAAATGGTAGCAGGGAAGTCTAGAGCAATGGTCACCAACATTGCTGACCCAAAGATACCTGTGTTCAAATAACAAGTGCTTTGCTTTTGCAGCCAGCCTCGTTACCCGTTGGCTGCAGGTGGTGTTGGGGATTGCTGGTCTAAAGGCTGGGAAACCCTAACGGAGCCTCCAGAGGCTGGTCGCTTTTCATCGTCCATAGATGAGTGCTCTGGTCTTTCTTTGACAGTGAGGGTAAGGTGTTAACCATTCCAGCCAGGAGCAAGCAGGAAGGATTTAAGGAATGTTTTTTGTTGTATTTCAGAGTTTGGAAGGGGTCTTTTATTCCTGCTCCTGGTAAAGCATGTGGTGGTGGGTTGACCTTGGCCAGCTGCTGGCTGCCCACCCAGCCGCTCTCACCCTCCTCCCCTACAGAACAGGGGGACAAAGATAAGACGAATAAGTTCGTGGGTTGAGAGAATGACAGAGAAACCCAATAACAGTCTACGGGCAAACCAGGCTTGACTTGGGGAAAATTAATTTAATTTATTGCCAATTCAAATAAGTTTGCAGAAGCAAAACTTAAAACACCACCTTCCCCCGCCCCTGTTTCCAACTTCACACCTTCATTTCTGACCCCTCGACCACCCTGCCGTCTGTTGGCACCTTCTCACAGGGAGTCTGCTGCTGCCAGCTCCTTGCCACCCCATCCCGCACAGGTACCTTGGAGCGGCCGGGGCTCAGTGTGGCGTTTCTGGATACGTGGGCGCGTAGGGAAAGCACCGCTTTCCTCTGTGCTGCCATCAGCCCAGGTATTTGTG
This sequence comes from Chroicocephalus ridibundus, assembly GCF_963924245.1. Taxonomy (NCBI): domain Eukaryota; kingdom Metazoa; phylum Chordata; class Aves; order Charadriiformes; family Laridae; genus Chroicocephalus; species Chroicocephalus ridibundus. The sequence continues at coordinate 34,582,451 of NC_086291.1, read as the reverse complement.
GGGAAATAGGGGATCCTCCCTGAAATACCGTCTTTGTGTCGTGTCGCTTCTGCCTCACGCTTTTGGTAGTAATGTGATCAATATAGGCGTGTGAGCTGGATTCAGTGCTTTTTCCTGAAAAACAAGTTATACTCAGCACATATTACAATAACATAAACTTATTCAGACTATCAGTGCTCTAAGATGTTGGAAAACCTAATGATGTTTCTTATTTTTTAAATTAATTTAGGAGTCCTTTGTATAAGACTAAGTAATGGAAACTTTGCTAAAAACAGGCAACAGATTTCTTAGATAAATGAATCTGGAATATCCTGGATATATGCAGAGAATGTTTATTAAAACGCTTTTCTAGTAGCTTCTCGCCTGTGTAATTTGGCATTTTAAAAATCTTCTGCGAGCTGAGCGTTCCCATATGTATTTCTAATTTTAAGTAGTTCAGATAGATCATAGGAAGATAGACCTTAAGTTGACATCTTGCCTTTAATTGTAAATGATTTATACTAAAAGAAATGGATTTACGTTTAAAATTTAGAATATTTTTTTTTCTTTTTATCTATTCTACTCTAGTACTTCTGCTCTGCTATTAGGTTTCTTCAGCAGCCGTCTCTGGAGACAGAAGCTGTAACCGTGCCTGGTTACCTGCGTTGCCTCCCAGCAAGGTCTGAACAGAGGCAGCGGAGCTGGTCGGGAACTGGTTAATTCATTGCACTGACATTTTTTCTTGAGATACTGGGAGACAACATCCTATTCTTCCAATTGAATAGGGCTTTTTTTTTTTTTTTTTTTTTTTTTTTTTTTTTTAATGAGAAGTAAAATCTTACGTTTGTCAGAAGATTGGTTAGTTGACCAAAAGTCATGTGGTGGCGCACAGGTAACGTTATCAGTGGTTTTCTGCAGTCTTCTGCAAACAAGTTTTACTCCTAGACTTTGCAAATTGCATTTCCAATTCCTGAAACTGGGTAGATTTCTAGAATACTTCAAAGTACTTGTATGGTTTGCCTTCCCCGTCCCCCGCCCCGATTTTTTCTTTTTAATATCTTCCTAATTCGCTGTCTCTTCCTAAGCCTTCAGCAGGGTATTTGCTTGAGTCTGACAGCTCCTGCGGCATTTCAGAAATCTTATTTTGAGGTTGGTACAGCAAGTTTTAGGGTTGACAAAAATAGATACCAGGACTGAACCTTCCCAAGTCACTAAAAATGTCTTCTTTGAAAGAAACAGGCAGATTATGGCCCTATTTCAGAGGTGGATCCAAAGTTTAACCCTTCTGTTTGAACCTGATTTAAAAACAGAGGATGTCTAAATGATGTGAAATGAAAAAGCAAAACATGGGAAGAAAAACCAGAAATGTAATCAGACAAACTTTAATAAAAAAAAAAAAAAAGAAAAAAAGCAAGCAAGAAGAAAAAGCCAGGATTTAGCCATAAAAGCATTAGAACCCTTTGAAGAGACATACAGGCTAACTTTAATGTACCAGTCCTTAATTTTTCCTTTTTTTCTATCACACCCTGTGGTATATGTGAATTGTCTGATGTTGCTCCACCCTCCAGAGAGATGCTTTTCTGTGGTGCTGTAAATGTAGTTGGTACAGTGCTCTGGAATGAAGTGTTCTATATAATTACCATAGTATTTGGTTATTTGTGGAGCAAGGATGGTGAGGGAGAGGAGATTACAGTCGCTTATAAACTGCTACTGCCTTTTTTGCAGAATCTGGCTCAACTGAGATCATGAGACTGTTTTGCCCTATGTTTTCCGGTAATTAGGCATTTCTAAGCAGCAGGTCAAACCAATTTGTCTTTTAGAGGGGCTGTTTATTTTTTGCGCTGCTGTTAGTGACAGTTTGGGGCGGGGGGGCATCTGTTTTTTGAGCTGCCGTTCTGTTCCCATGCTAATCTTGGTGTGAGATCCCCGGGTGTAGTTCAGTGATTGGTTTTAGAGGGAGAGGGAGCAATTATAATTTTCTATCATTTATATGGTAGTCAGTATTGTTTAAGCACGCGTTCGACAAGTTTCTTTCCCAAGGGCTGTGCTGTGCTTTTCACGCAGATTTCTCACGTGAACCTTGGCAGGGGGTAGGGTGACCGAAGGGACTGTTTCTTCCAGGAGAAACACCATGAGGGTGTGGGGAGGTTGTTGCTTAAGAGAACGTACAGAAATTCATTTTGAGTAATGCAGCAAGAAAAAAGGAGATGTGTAGGATTAGAGGAAAAAGGGACTGAATCAGAGGAGAATACGGTGATGCAAACAAGTGGCAAAATTAGAGTAAAATAGGTTATGTTCAACCCCCCCACACACACACTTTCTCAAGAAATGCAGAAGGTAGTAGAGAGCGTGCAGCCTCTTGGCTCTTCGTGAGCAATTTTAGCCTGTTTAGCAACAGGCTGAACAACTTTGCATTCCTCCTGTGTGTCTGCTTGTCTGCTCTGGTCCCCGACTGGCAGGTGGGATCTGCTGGGAATCAAACCGTGGACTTTTAAACTGATCCAAGTTGACAGCGGGGGCATTATAATGTATAAGGGACATTATGATGGCAGCAGTAGGCAGACTCTGTAGGTTTTTGCTTCTGTGCCTCAAAGAGTCGCTTTTGTCTTTTTATTTTAGAGGAATGCTATACCTGGAAGTTCAGCTCTCAGCACGTCTGAAATAAAAAAGAACAGAGCTCAGGAAAAGGCATTTGGTATCAGACTTACCATTTCACTTTCAAAGCCATGGTTCTTAGATTGAATTTAAGGGTGGGGGGAGGGGGCAGTGCAAGAAATAAAGCGGGAGGAAAAAGTTCATTGTATCAGTGACTGTCCAGGGCTTTTTTGGTACTGCGTGTTTCCTAAGCTACAGAAACATTTGAAGTGGGGTAACGTCTTCAATTAAAGTGCAGTTTTGTCAGGCAAATTCAGATGTATTTCCTTGGTCGGCTGACAAAACCACGTTTTCATCTTGACTGGCTTCTTGTCGTCGGGACAGTGGATACAGCGGTATCAGCCTCTTAAGTTTCTCTGTAGCTGATTTTAGACTTGGAGTCAGCTGCTTGAAATCCCAGAATTTTCTCAGCGTCGGACGCGTTTTCCCTGAACAGAAGTCTCCTCCTGCCCACACCCCCTTCCACCCCACCCCGAGTGCTTGCGCTGTCTCTCAGCTCCCCCACCCTCCCTTGGGACAGGAAAAATGAAGTGTCGACCCATCCCGGGTAGGTTATGTCGCTGTTTGCAGGGAGGACGGCGTGCATCCCGTACGCTGAGAGGAGAAGGCGAGCGACTGGAGGGCGGCTATTGTTCGACTTGAGCCAAGGAGCTGAATAGAGAGCATTGCGCCTGACGGGCTTCGGCGCTGGCTTTTCTGCATTCCAAACCGTCTGAGGCAGAGAAAAGAGAGTGCGGGAGAGAAGAGCGTGGAGGCTACGCTGGCTTTCTGGCTGGCATGGTGGCAGGACCATGGTAGAGGTATTAGGATTACCGCAGAATGCAGTTCACAGGTGAGATCCCTCCTGACACAGTCCATGCGAACAGGGGACTCTATTGCTGCAGTACTTCCAGTGAGGCGGCACTGGGGAGGAGGCACATAGGTATTTTGCTGGAAATTTAAAGTGACTAGACTTAGAGCAACTAGAAACTCTTAAGAGGTTTTTTTTCCCCCCATGTTGCATGTATATATCAACTCTTCTCTTCGTTATTTCAGTTTGATACACAGGTTTTTAAAGAGACATTTACCCAGATTTAATGTGATGAATAGAAAAGTGGATTATATGTACTTTTCTGCTCGCTAGTACAGAAATTACATGTTAGTATTCAAACATCACGTAGATGCGAAGATGAGAAACAAGTTTTTGTAACGGCTTTCAAAGTTAAAAGTCTCATTTATGGCTATTAAATCATTAGGTTTGCTTTTCTCCCTCTCCCTGAAAGCCTTTACTTGCCTAACATAAGTCAGTATGTTTTTATATGACATTGGATTTCTGGATAAGGCCAGACATCATTCTTCAAGGGCACGCTGTGGGAATATTATTCAGCATTTACTTGTGCCTGGCATTGCGTGATGTTTCCAGCATATGATATTGCCAACCTTGCTTCCTGTCCTCCAGCAAGTGATGGTAAATCAAAGCAGATCAGGGAATCCTACAGGTTGGTCATAAAAACAAGAGGATTTGTTTTCTTGTCAATAGAAAGGGCATTGCCTTAGTAATGCTGCTTGCTTTTTGACTGCTTTTTTCTTCAAATGTATTATTAAGTGATAGCAAGCTGGAAAGCATTTAAATTTCATGCCTTTTGATATAGTTAAACGTTTTTCCCTAGCTACAAAAGCACTAAGTGTTGTCTAAGGAAATCAGGAATGGAGTCTCCTGAGTTAAACTTTTTCTACCTTGGAAACAGCCTTTAATAGGTACTGATTATGAAGTCCTACTTAGTCATTTTCCTCCTCATCTGCAGACCAGGGAGAATACTAATTTGCTAACTTGGAGAGACTGTTTTTGTTAGCCTGAACCAATGAGGTTGTTCTGCAGCTGTTTTTGAATTACACGATCAGAAAATGAAAACCTTCTGCTTTAGCTTTTTTTTGGGACAAACATGTCTGTCTTTCAAAAACAAGCAAACTTTTGGCAAACTAATCAGAAAGGCTCAAGGCAACACAATTCTGTCCCTTCCAAGTTTCATTTAGGTGATTTTTGGGGTGGTTACCAGGAGGTACTCTTTAGAATTCCCTATTTCTTTTGGGGACTCTTTCATACGATTAACATGTTAATAGGGTAGTGAATTAAAAATACAATACTGGGCAGTTCTGGAAGGCAGACATGAGCAGCAACTTACATTCCTGCAGATTCTTCATGTTGTGCCTCGCTTTTTCTGATATTCTGTGGGTCCTCTCGCTCTTTCTAAAAAAAAAAAAAAATCTGTGGGGAGGGGAAAACAGCATAATTGTAATGAATACCTTGGGGTGACTTCTGTCAGAAAGATCTGTCATGGGTCTTTAAAGCTCATGGGAATAAATTGACATCATTTGTATATAAGCAGTGGAAGGGGCATTCTGGTATACCGAGGCTTGACTCCTTGCCACTTTCTGGTATCTGGGAGTAAGTTCTGCACCAGCTATGTAGTACTGGAAGTCAAAGAATTCCGTGGTGCAGCAAAATATACAGGGTATGGGAAGGCGTTTGTAAATGGCTCGTTGGCATCAAGAGACATTCATTTTCCAGCCTGTAGGGGTACGTACCTTTTCAAAGCTTTAATTCTCCACAAAGGGAATACTTCCTTTTATCTAGATTTCTTGGCTAATTGGCATCAGACAGCACAAATGTTTTTTAGGAGAGCTAGTAATGGTGGGAGTTGAAACCGGGCCAATGGCAGAAGGGAGACCTAATGATCCCCTTCCGTTTAATTTTCTGTATATATGGGCGATTGCTTCTAGTAAGGGAGAGGGAAATCTGCACAAGAAGTCAGCAGGCAAATGATGCAACTACAGTCAGTGCTTACAGTTTCAACAGTATCATTTCCACATGTTAAATAGTCAACAGACTTCGACTATATATATGTTACAGATTTAATGGGAAACGGTGCCGAAATTTTCATGGTAAACATAACCGCAAAAATTGGGTTGTGGAGTTGTGTAATAGCTGGCTATCGGAACAGATGTGACGGCGGGTACAAATATCTATGGTGAGTCTCTGTGGAGTTTTCCTCCATAGGTGAACAGTGCTGCTCCTTGGTCAGGCAGCGGACCTGCTGTTATGGCACGCAGCATTGCATTTTCCTTCTCTTGCACCTGCAGCATGCTCAGCAGGGACTTTAGGAGGGCGATGTTGTGAGGTGGACGCTTGCCAGAGGCATGAAACAGCTCCACTGACATATTTGCTTTAGAGCAGGCCTCTGGGCAACCTTCAAAAGTGGCGCCTACCACAGGCATTCAAAAATGCAACTCTGGCTTAGGAAAGAGAAGATGGGAAAGTTTGGGGTTTTGGTTTTGTTTTGGTTTGGGTTTTTTTGTTGTTGTTTTTTTTTTTAAATAATATTAATTTTCCTGCTTGTTTTGATCCTTTTTGGAGTAGGCTTCAGTCAGATTTTCAAGCTCAGTTGCACTCAAACTGTGAAGGCCAGGTCCTTTTTCTAGAATACAGGCTTTAATTGCCTCTACATTTCTAATATACAAATGGGTAGTGGCTACAGAAAAAATGCCAGATGTGCGAAATATAGTGTAATTCTAATGCAAGCTTTCACAGCATTCATGCTCTTAGAAGTCCTGTCCTGGTATGTCCTAAGGTCACTCTGAAATGTCGTCTGTATTCTCCAGGGGAACACTCGCCAGAGTGTCTAAGAAGAATCTTTAAGGTATTGTATCGGTCAGAAATTGAGTCCGTGTCCACAAGATGGAGGACTTGGCATGTCCTTGTGAAAATTCCCTAAACAATACAGTCAGTTACCTTCCTGTGTTTCCTTGCTTCACCACTAAATTTGGTCACTAATTTGGAATCAGATTAAAAAACCCCTCCATGTTCTGATCTCTTAGGGTTTGGAAAGGCCTTGGGCTTTGGTGCTTGCCTTATTTTGATGCTTACATAGAGATTAACACAGTATTCCTATAAACACAGGTGGAACTGAGTCGTAAGAGGCAGGGAGACCACATGATTCATAGGCAGGGGTAGGAAATCATATTGCTGGTCATAGCCACTCGTTCTGCAGAATGCTCCTGCTTTTCTGCTGCATACCTGGTAAGTGCAAGCTGCGTGCTTTCGGGCTACTAGACATTTCACAGTTTTTTATTTGTTTGTGGTTTTCTGTTTTATAATCTGGTGTTGGAGGTGCAGGCTATTGTGAATTAGACTTTTTCTCTCAAGGAGAGTTTAGCTCCCGCCTGGTGATGTCAGCAAAGCTGCGGTTTCTTGACATATAAAGGGAGCAAGCAGTGACCTCAGGGTGGAGTCAAGCTCCCTGTTGGCACAGCACCCTCAGCCCTGCTCTGCAAGAATCACTGGTATTTAGTTTGTGCTGAAAACAAGCAAGCTGAACTTGTTGTGGGAGTGCTACGTAAAGCTATTACCTTGTACTAAGCCTTGTCTAAAAAGGGTAAATAAGTTGATGGGATGGTGTTGCCTTTCCTACATTATGTGACCAGAAGCTTGAGAAGTCCTGTGGTCAGTAGAATATCATATATTGATCACGTTGAATCACTTCCCAAAACACTTTGAAGCCATCTGTGTGGGTCTTTTGAATTCTGATGGCACCAGAATGTTGCAGGCTGAATGATAAGACATTCAGTTCTCTCTCATCTGAAATTGTTTTTCTCAAAATTGTCATTCTCTATTATCTGTGTGATCACGTCTAGTCATAGAAGGCCAAAAAAAAAACCCCAAGCCAGCCACCACCCAAACCCCAACCCTCAGTAAGTTGTTCTTTCTTTTGTTTGCTTGTTGGAGATGTCATCCAAATAACTTAATCTAAATAAGAAAAACAATTCCTGGCTGTTTCCTTGCTCCACTTGAGAGTGTATACTGAAGGAAAAACAATAGGTCAAAAAGTATTAGGAGAGGCCGACGTGAATGATGGGAGTATTCCAACAAAACTGCCTTAATCAATTATTTTCACTTGCCTTCTTTTTTTTTTTTTTTTTTTTTTTGAGCAAAATTCAACACTTGTGAAGACATGAGTTGTGCAAACTGTGTGGCCTGCAGGGCAAGCAAGAAGATTTTTTTTTTCCTGTTCTAAGCAGCATTCGTGGGGAAGTGCTTGGCTGTCCCAGTGGTGACTTTGAGGACAGCTTACTGCAAGGTGTCCCCTTTCCCCATAAACCTGCCCGCTTGATTTCTCTCTGACAATTCCTAGCATGTCAGCATCTTGAAGTGCACAGGATTGAGCAGTTGAGTCCTCAAGGATATTACTAACCTGTCAGATTGTCCCTATCGGTTACATGACAAGCACTGGGAAGAATTATTTAAAAGATACTTTTTCCATGGTGTACCAATATAATTCCTGATAAACCTGTCATATGTTAAGAGCTTCTCCTTGTCTGTCTTTCTAACAAAGCTCCTTTATAATGATTTAGAACAGATAAAATCTGAAGGGCCTATAAGGTTGTCTGTAAAATAGCAGCGGTGCTGTATCTGAAGCACTTAAGCAAGACTTTGGGTGCCTTTAGAGACAGGGCAGAGAGGAGCGGGTACTTCAGCTTACTGCCTGCCTGCAGTGAGGTTTCTCATTAATTACTTTTTTTTTTCCATTTTCTTAATACCTGAGAGACTTGGGAGTACAGCCAGCGGAGCTGTAGCTGGGTCTTTCTTGCTTGGAAAGGCTGATTTTTCTTGGACTGTCTGAGTGACGTGAGTCGGGGATGGTGGATGGGAAGGAAGCTGTGCTCCTTTTTGGTTTTTTAATGTCAGCAAATATTTGCACTTGTTTTTTGCTTTCTCCAAAACACTATTTTCCTTCCAGTAGCCCTACAAAATATTGTTCATTCTTGTTTAACTTTCATCTTGGTCACGTTTAAGCTGTACTGATATTTGAAGTTTGCATTTCTTGGAAATTCTTGTTCAGAAAAACTGTGTGATGCTGATACTGCTTGAGACACTGACAATTTCAGTCCTCCTAGTATGAAAGGTCAAAAGTCACTCCCCATCTCTCTTTCATACTACTTCAAAAGATGGAAGAGCTCTTGGATTTCTGGGCCAGGTCTTCAGATGTGTGAAGCAGGTGGTATAACTGGGCTCCGTGGCAGGGGGTATCAGACCCTGAATGTGGAACTTTTTTATGCTCTTCATCCATTCTTGAAGGTTTGGCACCTCTCAGGGCTTCTTAATTTTTCTTTCAGTCTTAGCATTAGTAGATTTCTAATGCTAAATAACTTTAGAACTACCATAACGTTTCTAGCAGAGATGCTAGGTCAGGAATCCTTTTTTAAATGTAAGTGCTTGAGACTCAATTCATTTCAAGCTGTTGCTCTCGCAGTGTTACTGAGGAAGGGCTTCCGTATCTATCTTTGTGCCTGGTAAATCTGGGAAAGCGTGGGGTTTGTTTTGTTTTTACAGCTCCATGTTTTCAGGGCATTTCGAGTCTGCTCTTTGTTTGGAACGCCCAGTGTTTTTGGTTAGAGGGAAAGAATATAGAAGGTATTCTTCATGGACACATTCTTGGGAAAAAAGTCATTGCGTGAATACCAGCATCAGAAATTAAGTAGTCTTTACATACTGCTTGTTAAATCTATAGCTGAATGTATTCATACTTTAATACAAGATGTCTGTTTACATAAGGCATATGGCTCACAGTTTGGAAAGGCACTCCAGAGTGGATGACTCTGTAAATAATGTCTTGGCCCTAATTTGGAATTAAATTAGCTTAATGTTTTTAGAGTAGTCCTTAATAGATACTTGCAAACTACCGTACTGCTAGCAGCATAACTAAGCTGAATCCCTTGGCTATGCTGAGGATAACTGAAGTTGGATTGAGTACAAAAACGTAATTAAGTTGGTGTGGAAACGAGGAAAAAACACCATGGTTGCTTCATCAGTGAAGTTCTGAAATCCAGTAGTTCTCTCCAGCAGAAATATTTGTGTCAGAGCTCCTAGTGCCTCTCGTTGGGTAATTGTCTTGTAATGTTGACTAAGTGTTTTTCCATGGGAAAGCCGGACAATAATAACAGGACGGTTTCACCTATAGTAGTAACACTTCCCTATTGCTAGTTCTTCTGATTTTTGGAACTGGCTTACTTAGGGTTAACATGCTCAAGAACTGAAAATCACAGCAATTTGCATATTCTTGAAGTACATTGATTTATTTTTTTTTTAATGATCATTTAAGACTGCATCCATCTTTCTGTGTAAGAGCAGCATGATGGTTCCTTCTGTGCTTATACCTCCTCGGCCTCTTGATAGAGACAATTTTCTTTCCTTATACAATGCTGGAGGTTCTCTGTCATGCGGGTGCAGGTACGTGTCTCTCTCCCTGTGTTGACCTTCAGCTGATGGTTTGACTCCCAGTCTTCCTGCTCTTCTCAAGCATCTCTTTATTAATAAACCCTGGAGGAAAAAAGTATAGGGCTGTATAGTCTTAGACTCAGCAAGACTTAATTTTGTGGGCAGGTACAGTCACCAACACAAAGGATTCATCTCCAGCCCCTACAGCATTACTCTTTTGCATCGTTTTTGCCAGGAAAACATAATACGAGGATCTAAAGAGGGAACTGGAGCAGACACCCTTCTAAAAAAAGCCACCTTGTTTATGGCATGTTAGGATGGTCAGGAGGAAAATGTTATGGAAAAATTGAAGGTGTGTTTTAAAAGCCGTTTAAAATTCAGCTCCTTAGCAAGTAGCCTTATAGGCTTCTGTCAGCTTTTTTTTCTTTAACCTAAAAAGCATGTCTGTAATTCTAAGTTATTACATATAGTTCATACGCAGCAAGGAACACAATGTAGTGGGAGGTCTCTTAAGACATAGCTTGCTATTATGGAAAAGACTTTGAAGCATTGATTAGATTCATATAGGCAATTAGATGTATCTTTATATTGCAAGGGAAGTACAAGCCAACTTCTGTGCTGGTAAGTGTCATACTTTGTGTCCAAGTAAACTGACTTACGTGAGTTTTGTCCGAGGCCTGTGACTAGACTTAGTTTCCCTCAAGGTGAAGTATGAAGAGCCAGCCAAGAGGCCACATGATTTTTGCTAGGGAGGGGTGAAGCATGAATAGCCAGCCAAGAGGCCAAATGTTTTTTGCTAGGGAGGCTCAGTGGGCATGGAAGAGCTTTGTAAAGGCTAGCCCCGTTGGGTTTAGTTTAAATTTTCATTTTGGGTGCTGATCTGTTTTTTTCCAATGCCACGTCGAAACTAAGAGTGGAAATAGCTTCCTGACGTTGTTTAAAATGCCACTTGTACAAGGGAGCTCTTGCCTGTATTATCATATACTACAGAACTTCAAGCTTTGTTGTTTTTCTCACCTTCATTTTGAGCCTTTCTGTCCCTATTTATCTTTACAGGCTGTCAGCAGGTACAGCTTTCCACTACCCCTGGATTCCTCGCTGCTCCAGCAATTGTTATTTAGGAAATTCTTTGCTCTGCTTCCCTCCTGAGTAACCACTAGGTTAGTATCTCTGATTTCAGCTGGGTTTGGGAGGCTAGCAGCGTTCACCCTGGAAAGTAAGGGGAACTATTACCCTGGAAAAAGATAATACTGCATCAGTGCTGTGGCATGTAGAGGTTGTCATCTTCAGCTGGATAAGAGCTGTTGAGAGTGAGCGCTGAAGATCACTGACTGTGCTAAAATCACTTCATTAAGCAATCTGAAAGGATAAAATACTAGACGATAATGTGTATGTGTGGGCTGGTACTTCATCAGCATGGTTTCATTTTCCACAATGGAATGGACTGGCTTAAAGAGAGACATGAGCGTCCATCTCTTTTTTTTTTGTTTGTTTTTTGTCTGATAGAAAGGGCTTTCTGTGTACTTCACCATGCTCCCACAGGGCTATCCACATCTTCTCATATCTGACGTAAATCTGCTATTGATTTACATTGCTACAGAATGATTCCGTTCTGCTGCTTGTAGCTCGTTCGTAGGATTGTGTCATGGTATTGCACGCTGGTTTTGCTTATGTAGCCTAAGCCAAAATGTTATCCGTGTCACAAAATAATGGTGAATCCTTCCACCACCATTCCGTAATACACAATGGGTTACTCGGCCTTTTCCGTCTGGATGCTCTCAAACTCGATTACAGTGTGCTCAGAAGGCTGTTATATTGTAACACCACTTCTCAAAGCAAAATGACTTTCATTACAGATCGGCTTTTAAAATTATTTAATGCAGGAAATGGAGCCTTTTGCATATAGAATTGACATTTTTACATGTCTGGGTAACTTGTTTTCAAGGTAGCTTGCTTGTTCTCTGCTATGGCGTTGAATAAGATTGAAAGGTTATTACTGCCTTGCATTTTTCTGGGGCAACATGACTTGGATAACTTTTCATATTTCCTAATGGACAGGTATAGAGGTGAGTAGTTTTGTCTGGTACATATGACATTGATCCAGGAATTAGAGCAGCGGATGTTTTATTGTTTCTTGTGGATTAACTAGCGCTGCAGCCTCAGCAAGCTGTTTTGTGTCTCTGCCTGCCTGCTTTTGTGAAAAAATTTGCCCTTTCTCTACCCGCTGTGCCCTGGTCCTGAAGGGAGCATTTCATTTTTCAAGTGTGCAAATATCCTGTCTTTATTCACTCCTAAACGAGCTTTAATAAGAATGACTTGGGTGTACAATGTCTAATGTATATCGCTGTGAAGACATTATCTACTGACTATAGCAATATCCATCCATCAGTCCGTCAGTCTGTCCCTAGTGCAAGTAAGATCCATTTTTCCTCTTCTTCTAAGTGCCTCATGTAGGGAACATTAATATGTTATGATTTATAATACTCCCATAACTTTGTGCTTACAAAGCATCTGCATCAGAAGGCATCTGTGCTCTATTATTTGCATATATTATGAATTACCATTGACTAACATTCCTGTAGCAAAATCTGAGCACTTGTGCTTCCTTGTAGTTTCACTTATCAAGAATGCTAATTTTTAAATCCACAGGATGGCAAAGCTGCTTAGCTTCATAGGTTTCAAAATTGTAACTGTAGGAGGGTGACATTTCTGACAACCGCAGGAAGGAGCCGAAGCCCATTTGCTGGTGGTAATACAAGGAATTACCAGTTGGGGATCTATACGAGTTTTATATCAGAGGTTCCAAAACATAGGGTTTAATTATCAGCTTCATGGACTCATCTGCTTTTGGAACTGAGGGGTGAGGGATGCGAACCCAAACTCTTTGAAGGAGTTTTCTCATGTTTTCACCTGCTATTCTGTACAGCTACTGGTGCTAATTTTGGAAAACAGCAGTCTTTCAAGGCAGAGATTACCTACTTCTCACTCCTGGTTTTGGAGTTTTTTTTATTCCTGCTTTGCTGATCTCTCCCACCTTTCTGTATTTTCACATTTTGCATATTTCCACTATAGTTGACAGAGCAATTTGTATCTGTATTTGCATTGGTTCAACAAACTTTTTTCCAGTATAGGTAGATCTCACAGCAGGAAAATAAGTTAGTCATGTTTTGAATATTCCTCTCATGCGTATTTGAAGCTTATGGCAAAAACTGGCTGTCCTAGAAAATTTGGACAAGACTTTTTGAAAGGTTTTGGTAAGCTCTGGAGCACAAGACCCGCTTTAAGATGGAGACAAATTTAAGAAGCTGTTCACGGTGTTTCTTCTGCCCACGGCAAGCTTTAGTAGGAGACCAGTACTATATCCCTCCTGCAGTTGTGGGGTGACTTTAATCTTTGGTGTTCTTGCACAGCAAAAGGTTTAAAAATTAAAATCAATGCTGCAGAGGAGTTTCGAGATATTTTTGAAGCGATTGTTTGAAACTAGGTTTTCAAAGGATGTAAACAGGCAGGACGTTTCTGAGACCAGAATTTTGATAATGGGGAGTATCAAAGCTTACAAATGTCAGCCAGTGCCCCGTGTCTGGGAGATGAGGCTGGATAAATTCATTCTTGGAACTAAGGAGCAAATTGCTAAGCACGAGTGGAGTTAAGCATTGGAACAGCTTACCAAGGGAACAGAGTGGTTCTTTAAGTCTTTGCAGTCTCTGTTTACAATCGGATATTCTTTTTTTCTGGAAGATGGGTCGTTGTTCAACTAGAAATAATGCAATGAATGGATGAGAGTCACTGGGTGATGTTCTGAAGGTGTTTCAAGTCAGATGAGATGGCGGTAATCATTATTTCTACTTTTAAATGTGATGGATTTGGTGTTTCTAAATGTCAGTGGTTCTTCTGCATCTATCTATTGCTTTCAATTTCCTGGATTTCTAATAGGTGTGTGTTTGTGACTGACTGACTTACAAGGGCTTTTCAATTCATGCTTTTGTTCTCATGCATATCTCCAACTTCTGACAGTCCATTGCAGACAAGCTTCCTGCTTGTGTGATGTTGTGTCCTGTTAAACCACACAAAAAGGTGATAAATAGTAGGGAAGTATTTATACAGGTTTTTGTCCCCCCCTCTGTATGTTGCCCCAGGAATGTTAACGCCCAGGAGAGGTCTGCATATGAAAAACTCTACTGCCATTTCAGGTCCTAGTTACAGCTCCCTGACTGAAGTCTTCACCGCTTCTGCCTCCATTTTTTTTTTTACCAAGTTTTTAATGTCCCCATATTTTTAAAATACGCCAGTAAGCCAGTTTCTTGTTTGGTATTTAATATACTTCCTCTATTTTCACGAACATTATAATGCACTGAAAGGGATGAATAAAGCTAAATTATGATAGAAGACGAGGCAGCTAGGGAGGAAAACAGGATCTATACACGATCTGTACTCCTTGAAAGGATGCAAAATTGGTAAGCATTCATGGGAAATCGATACTCTTAACTTTGTTTTCTCTAGAACCTATTATTTATGGAGTTAATAGTTAATATTGCAAATTAAACCAGTTTTTAATGGAAGGATGGTCAGGTGGTTTTGGGCACCATCCTTGTTTCACAGAAAAGTAAAAGGCAAGAGATGACATTTTTGTTTCATATTGTCTAACCAGATAGAAGAAAATAGCTACATAATCCTTTCTCTAAAAGTTCTTTAATTCCATTCTTAGTGCGAGTAGATTTACGTCATCAGTTTGCACAGTCTTAGCACAAAGAAGATTCTACTTGTAGAAGTTGGACAAAATGTGATCCTCCCACCCACACAGTAAAATTTGTTGGAAAAGCTCATTTTGTCCAAAAAAAAAAAAATCAGCTATTTTTTTGTGTAGATGGGAAATGCATCTGATGCCTTTGTAGTGTTGGATTTTATATTACGTAGGAAATGTTTCTGGGGTTTTTTTAGCACTCTGTTCATATTGGGGGTGGAGGCATGAACTTTTTCAGTGTGAACAGGAGGACTGCTTGGCTAAGTCTTCCATGCTGCTCGGTATCTCACTCCTGTCCCGTCTTCCCTCATTAACTGTGAATTCTGTATAGCATCTGCCCTGCTTGGCAGGTGTTTTATGAAAATATCTGTCCTGCACAAGCAGTACTTGCTACAGTTTGTCGTAGTAATTGGAATTTTCTTCCCTGCTGGGACTTGATAGCTTTTTTTCCTTAGTTTGTTGGTCGGTATCTAATTCTTCGCTTTGCTGATCTAATGGCTTTTTGTTGTTGCTGTTTTGGCTTGGGTTTTAGTCAGTGGTCAGCAAGCGTCCTAGTTGGTAATAGGGATTGGCAACTGTATAAATTATTTAAAATAAGGACAGGTTCAGAAAATGGTGAACAAAAGGCGTCTGTCTCTTTAAAGAGTGCAGTTTGATCGGAGCATCAGCTCCATCCCCTGAGGACAAAGGCAATTTTGATTTGTGGGGCCCAGGAGTCCCTCACTTACCGGGATTCGTCTCTGCTCATGCATGTGTAAACCTGTAAAATGCTCTTTTGTGTAGAATAAATCATATGCTATAAATCCCGTACAATTAAATGTGACCCTTCATAAAGTCACAACGACAAGTCTTCCTTGCAAAGCTGTGCAGAGCAAGCTCGCTGTCTAGACAGAGCAGAATTATTTCCCATTTATCTTTTTTTTTTTTTTAAATAAATAACCGACCGTTAGCATTTGACTTGTTTGAACCCCCAAGAACGCTGCTCTCCCCTTACCTCTTTCTCACGTGCCCTGTTGCAGTGGAGGCTGAAGCCCAGCGGGGCTGCGAGTGCTGCTTCGCGCTGAGGAAGAGGAGCAGTTCCCCCCTCTCTGATGCTGCTGTTGGCAGTCAGAAGCAGATTCCATTATTGCCGATCAATGCCGCCGCCATGCAGGAGGAGGGGAGAGGGAGGGGTGGGAGCTTCCTATTCACAGATTGATCAACCTGCCATTGCATGAACAAATTCATTGTAAGGAAGGCTGGGATGCTGTTTTAATAGCTGGAGCAGGAAGGGGCTTGTAAAGAGGGGAATGCAGGCTCTTCAGTAATGGGGAGGGTATTTAAATTGCCTCTAAGCTTGCTGTTTTTTTCTTTTAGCATAAAGCATAATACCTGAGCCTACAAACAAAGACAACACTATAAGGAATGGTAGGGATATATTCCACTTAGCTGGTGAGCTATTGTGCTGACTTATTTGAGCTTCTTCAGCACTGAGACCTATTTCTCCTTTTTTACTTAAATTGATTCTATCCTAACTGCTGCCTCTTCTGGATTTTGAAACCTCGGTTTCCCCTGCACCCCTTTTTTGCTTTCTTTCTGTTCCTGCTTGGACTGAAACCTGGCACAAAGGGACAACAAGTACAGATCCCACTTACTGCTCCCACTCATGCCTGCTTTGTCAGTAGGGGCTGTCAGATGTAGGGCTGAGGGAACAGGGCAGGATCACGCTCTCGTGTTGTCCGTGTAGACAATAACTGGAGTACTGGAATCCCAAGACCATCAGCTCCTCCCCACCCTTCCTGCCCTGCTTCGTTCACTTACTGTTTTCTGTATGGAAAAGTTTTCTGGCTGGAGAATGAGTCTTCTTTCTCCTGGTGATGTGGCCGAATGGCTGGATAGCAGCACAGAAGATGAGAAAAGCCTTCTCTCGTTTCTTGGTACGGTAGGGTACTAACTGTATTCTTACTTTTTAACACTTTACTGAGAAGCCTTTTACTACTTTCACTGGCACTTAATTTCTTCAGCCCTTCAGTTAACTGACGTTTTTTCTTTGTAAAAGCTTTTAAGTGGTATGCAATTGTTAATTAAACTTGGTTACGATCTGTTTGAGATAGTTGCGAATGCATTGGGCAAAGGTCAAGTTATAAATGGGCATGTGCTACGCAGAAAATCGTTTCTGGACTGAACAGTGTTACTTACTGGTCTGTTCTCCTTCTCTCTACCATTTGACCCAGCTGATCACTGCGTTCAGTCTACTTCCCCTCGTTTCTGTCAGCTTGCCTACAACTTCTCAACTGTGTGATGGTAGTGAGAAAAATCAGAGGAGACTGCTGAAAGTTTTTCTTTTTAAGAGAAATGTTTGGATGCATTTAGAATGAAAATTTCAGCTGAGGGATCAGATACTTCTCTAGCCTAGAAATTAAGTCCAGGAGGCACAATCAAGCAATCCTGTGCTCTATTTCTGGGTACTTGCACATTAGTTTAACTGCACTCAGGTGGAAAATTGAAACTACTCTTTTACTTATAGTAAATACTAGTAAGAGGTTGAAAGTGTTTTAAACAGAATTCACACATAGCAGCTGATTATTGCTTCGTTTTTTCCTTAGAGCTGTTGCTGTGTCAAACTGTTGTTACTTGGTTTTGTTCTTTTAATCCCCTCTCCACAAATCATTCCATCTCTCTCCTTTATGGTTTCTGTTGTTCTCAGGATGCAGTCTGTTTTCTTTCTATGTTGATAATTTCCAGGTACTGAGTTGCTCACAGGGACTGCTTGGATATGTGTGCCCCTTTTCCTTTCCATGGACTATTATAATATCTGCTATAATACCTCTGTCCCCCCACCCCAAGTCAGAGTAGTCACCGTTAAGGATCTTTGTCTGTCACTCAAGTAGCTGACAGCCAATCCAGATGCTATTTTTTCCCCAGTTTTGTTGTCCTCCATCCAAACCGTAGGCAGGTACCTGGTGTGGCTGGGCTCTCTTCAGTAGAGTTTACTCTAGTCTCCCTGTGGTAAGCAGTTCTCTCAGTTGTCAGGTCCAGAACAGTACAGAATGTGGAAGGAAAATAAGGGACTCCCACAGAGTCTGTTTTGATTTGCTAACACTTCATTGCTGTGTGCTGTGCCCTTTTGTGGGAATATCACACCCGATGTGAACAGGGACAAGAGTACGCATGGGCTGGGCAGCGGTGCTGCTCTTCAAGAGACTGCCGTTCACATGTTCCAAACCAAGAGATCCTCAAGATGTCTCTTAAACCTCACCCCAGAAACATCAGGAAATATTTATTCAACGTGGAGTCTTGAGGGTGTTGCAAACCTGAGCTATTTAAGGTAGCGTTTTTTGCATCCGAGTACTTAAATTATCATTTTTCTTTTATCTTAAAGAGATACTGATTCCCAAGTGGTATCTTAACTCTGGGGCCATCCCTTGGATGTCTACAGCACGTTGGAATTTTTTCTTTTTGTGTGTCCATAACAATAATTCTTATTGCTTAGGGGCAAAATCCTGCCACAGTGAGCGAGAGGTGCTGAAGTTTAGAGCAGCCTTCTGGCCCCTTGAGAGGAACGACAAGAGCTGTTGAGCTGCGATATGTCTAAGAGCCAGTCACTTGTGAGAATATCCCAATAACCAGAGCAAAGGATTGCTTTTTTGAGAATGCCTCAATTTGCAGCTCTTTTGCAGAGAGTAAAAGGATTGGTTTTGAAAGCCGTGGCTCAAGGCTGTTGTTTAATAATGAGGATAATAAATATTGATATCGTACTAATGTGTTTCTAAGTCATAAGCCTCTAAACAAATTACATTGCGGGAACAAGTTACCATGCATCAGCTGATCTGCGTTAATTGTCTGTGTGCAATCTCTCTGCAGCAAACACAAGGTAATTTGAATTAGCAGGGGCAGTCCAAGATCATTAGGAGCTAACGAGGACATCAGCATCTCCAGGTCATGTGCAGTAGCTCCTTGTGTCTGCTTTGTCGAGGCAATTTGTATTGCTGTGCATGGAGTCAACCGTTAAAGGAGGTTTTAGAGGCCGATGCATGAGGAGGTTAAAAAGGGGCAGCTATTCCAAATTTTGTATGGCCACACACATCATGCAGAGGATATGTCGAACCGTTTAGGGACGTGCATCTGTTTCATTTGTGACTCACGTTTTCAGAGCTGGAGGATTCGTTCCTCTGCCTCAAAGCGAATGCATCAGTCTAATAACAGCTGATGTTGTGCTCACTAAATGCCACATACAGCTTCCTCGGAACATTCTGCAAAACGAAAATGTGAGAATCAGTACTTGAAAGCCAAAAATTATTATCTCCTTTGAAATTCTTGTCCATTCTTCCAGCCTCATCTGCGTATTCATCTGCTTTGCATGTTAGGTCTTGCCTTTCAGACTGCAAAGTCCTTTAGGAATCAATGACTTAAATGCCTTTTAAGTGATTTAAACTGTCATTTAGGTTGCCTGCTATGCACCTTCTGAACCGAGCACTAATTCAATTACAATTTTTTTTTACATGCCAGCACAATGCGAGTGTCTAACACCAACAGAATTACCTGTCTGTAAATTAAAAATCTTTGATATTTACCCGGATCATCTTGCAAGACTTGTCTGATCGTCTCAATCCCTAGTAAAGCACAGTATCTTCTTTTAAAATCCCTGCTAATGGACTGGGAGAGTTTTTGATCATAACTGGTATCTAGCGGTTGTTTGATGATGGAGTTCTATAGCCAGTGAGCTTTGCAGAGTTTCCTTTGTACTTCCCTTTCCAGGCTTGGGAGCTTTTGTACACTCTAGCATGCCGTGATTTGGTTGCATTCTCTCTGATGTACCATCTTGTGGTTTCTCTCCCCCTGTCTAGTTGTGTTGATAAATGTGGAAAAGCTATATCTGCAACCTTCAGTTAAGTTATACCTTATAGAATTTGCATAATGTATTTTAGTCAGAACATGAACTTGGACTTCAGGACTTAAAACAGATCAGGGTTTTGGAGTTTGCTTTTACCCTAAGCTTCTTAAATAGGCATTTAGTTAAATTTTCATGAGAGTCTGCGAATTGGGCCCAAGTCTGAATTCTCCCCAAGTGAGCAAAATGAGAGAGAATGCTTAATCCAAGATAAAACATTAACATTTTGATTTATTTTTATATGAGGCTTCCTATTTCATTAGATAGTACTCATCTGAAAAATGCTGTTCAGACATTTCTTCTTCTCCTTGTTCCTTCTTAGATATCTCCTACTGCTTTCTAACTTCCTTCTTTTTATTAATGTCTCTAACTTTGTCAGCTGGTATGTATTTTCACCAGGGTAGAAGAAACCCATAAGTAAATACTGACGGCACCCAACGACATCTCTTTCTCGTTAGTGCTGTCACGTGAGCATGCTGAAACAACCCTAAAGAGACAATGAGACAAAAATAGCCTCTACTGGGTTAACAGAGTTGTGAATGCCAATACTGTTACTGAATGTATATGCTCTACTGATATATCACAAACTACCTTGGAGCATGTTGAGTTTTTGTACTTGTTGAAATGCCTATTTATTTTTAAAAGGCTCTAAAAGTGAATTAGATACACCCTCTCAAATAGGCTCAACACAGTAGTTTGTTTGGAATCAAAGTACTTGAATTAGCAGCCAAGCTGAGTATTCCCACTCGATGGACGTTCATTCATGTATATAAAACATTTTTATTTTTTTAATTACATATATATGTATATTAGTTGCTTGGGTTTTTTTAATATATGCGTATAGGAGGAGACAAGACCATCAGGGTCAAACAAGCCACCTACATTATTTATACAGTGCGGTGGATGATCAGCAGCTCGCGATGAAAATAGTTCATAAAAATGTAGCAGAGTAGAAAGGCACTATGTCTGTTTTGGCTTGTTTTCCTGTCCTACAAGCTCAAAGTTTTAGTGTCCTGTCTTTGTAAAAGTAAGAAACAAGCTCTGTAGTTCCTGGTGTCCGTGAAACAGATATTGAGTCTCTGTTTGTTTGTCTCTCTAGTAAAGCACTCCACTGGTGGTTACATCTCTGAATAACATCTTCAAAAACTAGCTGCCAGCAGCAAACCCATGAGTGCTCCAACCCTTCCAAGCTTAGACTTGAGCCTATTATTTCTTTAAGTATGTTTGTAAAAGAAATACTAAGTCATAACGAGTCAAGTGCTGCAGGTTTTATTCTGTATTTCTTTTGTAGTTAATCTGTAAGACTAATTGGCCTTTTGACAGAGTAGAAAATAGTGCCGAAGGAGGCCTTGGAAGCCTTTATTCCTTTCTATTCCATTGCCGCATCCCCAGCAGGGCCTCGTCTGTCCTCTTGGAGAGAAACACTTGTCTCTCCCGTCTTCTTGTCTCTTACCAATCTTCAATAACTAAGACTTTTTTTTTTTTACCAAATCTTTCGTCAAGATACTGTTTTATGTTCACCCCCTAGGATTCGGTTATTTATCTCGGGGTAATTACTTTTGTATAAGTTTGTTTTAAAAATGAATAATTCCCCAGAGGCCCACAAAGGGAAGCTTACTTAATTCGCATGTCTTATTTTCTTCACGTCCTTCTCCCCTCCTGCCTCCCATGTAGGGTTTATCACGCTCTAACAGTGTTTCAGGTTAAGACTGCGGACTCCTTGGGGCAGGGATGGTGTCTGTTCAGTATTTAGTCTAACCATGCTGCATCTTGGTAAGAGGCCTCTAGGCATTGCCATCTTTGACATCTATAATAATCTGTCCGGGCAGATGAATTTCTAAAATGGCACAGGCATAAGGTAAATATTTAGATTGTTTGTCCACAGTGGTAACTGTTGCTGCCTGAAGGCTCCAACGTTTAAAACAATGACAAATTTTGCTTAAAAAAGGGGGTATAGTATGTGTAGCTTATTGATCCTTCCTTCAGACAGGAGGCTAATTGCAGGACTGTTTGATTGTTCAGGCAATGCTCTGACCAGCAGCAATTAGCATTTTCTCCCAGGGAGTGCCAAGGTAGCTGTATAAACGGGGGGAAAATATTTGGGTGGGGTTTGGTTTTGTTTCAGCTGGGGAAGTTTTTAATACAAGCACACCTGAGAGGCAGTCTTTGGGAACACTTAGTCCCGGGTAGGTATTTGGTCTTATTGAACTGGTTTTGTATTTTTCAAATGCCTGTAATTAAGCTAGGCTTGAGAGGCAGAATGAACCGATTCTTTTTATGAATCATTCTCTATCCCCTCTAGTCACAGATCAGGCACCATCATATCGCGGTGTGTGCAGACAAAACAAAACGAAGTCCCAATCCCTGAAATCTTATTATATCTTTCTTTTATTTTCGTAACCGGTAGATAACGTGTATCAGCACTCTGCCGTCTTCCTAGTAAAGACAGCACAAAGGATATTTGGAGAATGAATTTGAGGATGGATGTTATTATTATTTATTTTATTTTGCTCAACAGATTCTATGATTTGGGAAAGAAATATTAATTTTTTGTCAGTAGTACGATTATTTTTTTTTTCAGTGGATGGAAAATGTAGTCTTCCACAAATCCCAGTCTTTCTTGCACATCAGAGCGAAGGATGCTGTAGCAGATAATTAGCCAGTGCTAAGCCATGTGTTGTTATGAACTGCTAAAAGTCACAACTGATTAAATTGTGGCTTTGATTATTGATTATAACTTTTGATTGATTATTATGACCTGCTAAAAGTCACAACTTGATGAAAGGCTGGTGTGTAGAAAGTGACCAGGCTGAGAACTTTATTATAGAAATGTAGGACCTGCCAGCCTGGAGGAGATGGTCTGATCCGTTGTTCACTGTGACAGAGCCTGGTACCAGCCCCTTACGAATAATGACAGACGAGCTGTGCTTGCCAGCCTGCTTACCCCTTTTTTGCATCTCCAGGTAGGTCTTTGGGGCTGCTTTAGAGTCACCTCCTGGACTTCATAAGCAGGAGCTCAGATCTGGAGATGTCCATGCCCGTCCTGGGAGAACACAGGCCCTGTCTGGCAGGTGCCACAGCCTTGATGAAAGTTCCAATGAGACCCTGCAGTAGTTTCATTGCATTGCCCTTTGCAAAAGCACAGACACCCCTCTAATCTTTGTTTCTGTGACCTTATTTGCGAGTTCAGTAACTTAATTCTTTTCACTCTACCCCCTGAGGATGTTTCTTTGTTCCTGATTGTTTTGCCTGCCCTTCTCCAATCCATTTCTAATTCAGAAAAATGGAGATAGAGTAGCGAGCGCTCTCCTGCAAAGCTGGGGAGTTTGTTTCATCTCTGCTTCTCCCACCCTGAGAAAAAGCGCTTCACAGTAGAATACCAATTCCCACAACAGCAAGGTTTCAGATTTCAAGTGGCCAGAGCACCCAGCAAGAGGAAATTCAGATCGCGTTCGAGAGCCACATCCTGATGGGAGGTCACTGAGGCTACGCCGCTGTGGCCAAGACAGTTGGTTGCCTTCAGAGGAGGTCAATCATCACCACTTCTTGTTGTAGTAAGTGGCACCTGTTTTACACAAACCTGCCTTCTGGTCAATAGAAGATTTCATGTTGCAGAGGGTAGAGTGGCGCAATATGAAGATGTGAAGAGAGACCTACCTTCATTATATCCTTGGGCAGTTCCCTCTTCGGAGGCCTCTGCCATTGCTGAGTAATTGGCTTAGCTAATTTGTAACTGACTATGTATATGTAGCGTGAAAATATTTATTTGCATAAATATTTATTAACGTAAATATTACTACATATCACCAATGTATGAGGGGATAAATTAAAAGTGTCCCACAGGGATGTTTACAACTCATTTGTTTCATGGAGTATTTTTTTTTTAAGGTTGAAAAAGGGAAGATCTATCTACCTATATTTTTTTTTTTCCCCTTCCCAGAAATTGGGAGTGGGTGAAAAGGATTTCAGCTTGTTTACCCGTAGAAACAACGTGATTTATCTGTAGTCTTGGTCCCCGAGAGTGAGCAATGCAGAAAGCAGTTGTAATTTAATACAAAGCCAATGAGAGGTACATAGATTTTTACAGCAGGTGAGGATTATGCAAGAGTAGTCTCCAGCATTGCTTGTAGAGCAGGGAAGGGAACTGTCTAATTTTTTGCCTAGTGGTGACACTATGGATTTTTTTTTTTACACGACTCAGCAAAAATGCTGTTCTACGGGCATCATAGCAGGCTGCTTTAGCTTTTGATTTCCTGTTAACGTATCTCGACAATTTTGCTGTATCTAGGTCTTCTTTTTCCTGGAGACTGATCACATTGTTTATTTGCTCTTCTTTTTGGAAGGAGAAGAAAGGGAAAGGTAGTTTTATTTTTAGTTCAACGCGGGCATCTTGTGAATATTTAGTTTTCCCTTCCCCATTTGGTACACTTCTATGATGGTCTGAGAACGAAAGAAACTCATTTTACTGACGGAATCTCAGCGGGTTATTTGCAGAGAACTTGAATTGCTGCTGGGTGGGTGTTGGGGGAAGAGGGAAGGCAAGGAGAGCCAGGCGTGTTCTTTGTTGTAGCTTTTCAACTCCGGTTGGTTTAAACTTAAACTTTTCCCTAAACTGCCCCTCCTGCAGAACCTATTATTGAAAATAGTGGGGAATTCGGGCTCCTGTTTTCTTTTATGACTCAGCAAAGTTACCAGACTGTGTTAAATTACTGAAGCAGCTTTGATGTGATTTCCTGTGTGTGAGAAGTGGAGAAAGCCAAAACTATTACCTTACGCATTACTATTCGATGTAAAATAAAAGGTGCTTGCTTTAGTCCCCCGTTACAAGTGAATATATCACTCCCATTTGCTTTCATTACCTTTACAGTGAGAACAGCAGAAGCAACCGTTTAAATCCTATGAAACACAGCTCTCTTTGGGAGAGCAATACTTACAGGTGCTACAGAAAATAAGTTTTCCTTCATAGAGGCGGGGGGAGGAGGAGGCTGGCAGTATAAAAAAGCGCATCTTCAGATAAAATTAGCAGCCTCTGCAAAGGCTCCTGAGACGGTGCCGCTGCCCGTTACTCAGAAACCTTGGTCTAGCGCTGGCCCTGCTCCAAGCACTTTGTTCTCTAAAGGTGCCCTGAGAGGGACTCCCCCCGCCGCCCAGGAACAGGCGACGGCTCCGTAGCTGTAGAAGACAGTGCCCCAATGCTGCTCATCAGCCGAAGGAGGAATCTCCCCGATTTAGAGCAATAACTTGCTCTGTCACGGTTATTGCGAGCTTTGACAGACCGTGATTTGCTCAGTTGGTGTGAGTAGGGCTTGTGCATCATCCTCATGGTCGGCAGCAAGCGGCTGTGCCCTGCCTGTTTTCCAGTGGTACCTACATTGTGCGTTAGACTTCGCCCAGTTCAGGAGGCTGTTCTGCCTCTTAGCAGTTCTTTCCCCATCGAGGGTTACGCGCAGATTGAGAGACTGAACGTTAGCGGTCTGGTTTTTTAAAAGATAGATATCTACAGTGTGAAACACTAATGCTGCAGGGTCCAGATTTCTTGCCTCTCCTTCAGTATGCTCCATTTTGTCGTTCTTCAAGCATCCATGGGAGATGCATATTATAACTCTGGTGAAATCAAAATCCGGCGTGCAAAGACATCACAAGTAATGTTATCCCCGAAGAAGACTTTTCTCATTTTTTTTCCTTTGGTTATATTGAGGAAAACACTGCTCTCGTGGCACCAGCTGGCTGTCTATCTCGGTAAACCTTTTTTTTTTGCTGCCGTGAATCAGGATATACAGTGAAATTTTCTGTAGCGGAGGGAAGCCGGCAGTTGGGCGTCTGTTAATAGCCTGAAAGTAACTAATGAGGATGTGCAGTCGGAGCGATTGATTGAATAGCTGCAGTCCTGTGTGCTTCTTTTTCACTTGCTCGCTGGCTCGCTCGCTCTCTGCAAGCCGTGGGAAGGGAGGGGGGACGGAGAGACCCAGCTTTCCCTGAAGTGGAAGTAGCACGGGTCCCCGGGGCCAGGCGGCCAGAAAGGGAAGTTTAAGCTGCATCTGTCTCTTGAAAGGAAAACGGCAGGAGTCAAAATGTCACTGTCTGGAGTCACGGCTTACTCCTTCTCTTTAAGATTCAGAAGATAACAATGGACTTTCTGCTAGGAAGTGATTTTTTATTTTTTTTCCTTCCCCATGTTGGGGGATGTTTTGTGAAGCTGGATTCCTCTAAGTCTGGCAATTGAGCTGGAGATGGGCAGCAGTTGTGACAAAGGTATCTATATGTATATGTATCTAGCTCTATATTAAAAATGCATATATGTACAGTATATGTGTGTTCATGTAGAGATTTTTAATAGTGTGTATACTTCATTATGCTATTATTCTAGTATTTATACTAGAAAAAGATAGGAGTGCATCTTTTATGAATATTTGTGCTCATCGGATCTGTCTGCATGGATTTAAGATGCCAAAGTCGTATCTTAGTAAGGTCATATTGGCAGAACGAAGAGAAGTTGACCTATTTTTTTTTATCTGCAGAGATATATATGCCATATTACCCAGGCAGTTATGAGTCTTCTGCTGGTTGCATGGTTTGAGCAAGTAATATAAGACTGAACTTTGACCTTTGTCAAATTGTGTTCAGCTGTGACTAAAATGGAGCTTCCCTATGTCTTGATTTTATTTATGTTAATTACTGCATCGCTTCTGGGGGAAAAAAAAAATATTAAAGTTCTCTGAATACTATCTCACAAACAGTAATAGAATACTAAATATGTTTGGGTATTGATCTTTACCAGCATTTTTAATTTTAATTGCCTATTGCCTACAGTCAAGTCAGATTCGCAACCCTGAATCTGTCAGTGGCAATCGCATTGTAATTTAGGAAGTAAATAAGATATAGAAAAATAGGTGAGTGTAATTTAGCAGTTTAGTAATGCACTTGAAACTTTGCTGAGGCGTCTGTCCTATAGAGCATAAAACCTGACTATTCCCCACCCCCCGGCACCCATTCATCTTCTCTTTCTTCTCTCCCTTAGAGGTCCCAGCAGAGAGATCTCCTCGCAGGCGGAGCATCTCCGGGACCAGCACCTCTGAGAAAACCAACTCCATGGATGCTTCGAATACCTCTCCTTTCAAAGTGCCAGTAAGTGTGCTTTTCCTGTAAAGGAGGAATTTTTCTCATTGAATAGGAGGAGGAGATTAAAATATCACAGTGTAAAACCAAGCTCTGAATGAAAAAAACCCACTAGTATTCATTTAATATTTCCAGTTGACCAGGAGGTATTGCTATCAACTGTCATGTATTATCAAGGAGATTTCTGGTAGATCTGTATCTTGCTTATTTTCATTGCCTTGATCTAAACTTGCAAATAGTGAAACATCAGTGTTAATGTGGGCAGCGACCTATATAAATACTTTTGAAGTCGCCGCCAGGGATTGCGTTACATATTCAATTTTGACTAGGAAAAAAAAGCTCCTTTTGGTTGGTGTTTGCATATTATTTTTCTCTCGTGCCGGTGAAGTACATGGAAAATTGAAATGACTTTATAGTTTATTCGGAAGCTGATTAAATTTCTGCAGGTGTGTCGATTCTCTTTAGCTCTTCTTCAGTTTTTGTTGTGAGTTTGGTTGGCTGTGAGTCTGCATGAGACTTTTTCAACTACAGTTGGGATTTTCTTGCTTGTGTTGGTCTTTGGTCAGTGTATCCAAGAGCATAAAGGCCTTTCTATTATTAGGCTGAGGGTAAAAGCTTCAAGTTAAAATGAGGTGCTCAGTAATTTTTTTAACAATGTTTGTTCATGTTTTAAAATATCTAGCTTGAATATTGCAAATATTTTCATCCCCCTCTATATTTCTGGCAAGTAATCTGCCTATTTTAAAACCTGAGGACAAGCAGAAGAAGAATTATCTAGTGAACATTGGGGGTTTTTTTATATTCTCTATGGATACGAGTACCATTTCTGTTCCTTGGTGTATGTGTTCTTGCTTTGCTTTAGATAGCACTCATCCCTTTTAAGCACGCTTCCTAGCTCGCTTTAGATCCAAACGTGTGTGAAACTTGGGTTTTGGTTAAATCCTACATTGTACCATTTAAAAAATAAAATTAAAAAACAGCCAAGGATTTAATGAGAGCTATTTAAATTATAAAAGGATTGAGGTTGGTCAGAGTGTACCGAATATGTACTGTTAAAAGCAACCTGTAAACTCATGATTTATTGGAATTGAAAAAGGGACCAAGGAAGCAGTGAATATACTGGGAATCCATACTTTATTCCTTTTCACAGTCAGAGAATAATATAGATTGGAAGGGACCTCCGGAAGTCTCTGATCTATCCCCCTCTTCAAAGCTGGACCAATTTACATCAGGTTGCTCAGGGTGTTCTCCGGTCAGGTGTTGAAAACCTCCAAGGATGCAGATTGCACAGCCTTGATGGACAACTTGGTCTGTTGGTTGACTATCCTCATTGTGAAAAATACTTCTTCTGTAAAGGCTTTCTTGTCAGAACAAAACCTGAACTTCTAATGTCTATTGGAAGACCATGAATCACATTTTCCTCTAGTTCAAAAAATATCTGAAGTAGCAGTTAATGCAGAATATATTGCTTAGCCTTGAATAGAGAAAGCTCAGGGGGAAATCGTAGCAATGCGTATAAATACCTGATGGAAGGGAATAAAGGCGACGGAGCCAGGCTCTTTGGATAAAAGGCAGTGAGCACAAACTGAAATATAAGAAATTCCATTTAAACATAAGAAAAACCTTTTTTCATTGTAAGGTTGACTGACAAACACTGGAACAGGTTACCTGGAGAGGCTGTGGAGTCTCCATGCTTGGACGTATGGTCAAAAGCAGACCAGACACATGGTCCTGAGGATCTTGCTTTAGTTTACCCTGCTTTGAACAGGGCGGTTGGACTAAACAATCTCCAGAGCAGCCTTCCCACCTCAGCTATTCTGTGATTCTATGAACTATCTCCATCACTTCTGTTTTCTGGGTGGTACTTGGGGGGGAAAAAAGGGTCTTGGTCTAGTTGCATGTGAAGTTATCACAAGAATGTTCTGTTATGTCAGGTTCTGAAATTTTTATGCTGGGCTCTATGGTCCACACAGTTCCAGGAGGATTTCTGAACTTTGAGAGCCTTCAAAAGTCCTAGCTGTTCTCGTCTTCATCTATAAGAAATTCTCTGTCTTCTCTCTTCATCTAAAAGTAATTGCCCTAGCCTTTAGTTGTGCACATACATGGTCCTAGTCTTTGTCTAACAACTGTAAGCTACGTATCAGAAGTGTTTGATTACTATCTCTATTATTTATTTTATATGCTGCTTTTTTCGTTCTTCCTCATGTTTTTACATTTCTTTTAATGCTGATCCTATCTTTTAAGTAACGTTCTAATGTTTCTCTATTTCTTCTCTAATAGTTCTCTAATACTTCTTAGCTCCTTCTCCCTTTCAAAACAAGAACTTTGCAGAATGTTTCTTGTTTTCCCTGGCAGTGCATTGGGCTTTTAGGATTCCACCAAATCAGCTCAGGAAGTAGTACACGGCTGCCTTTCTTGGGCATAAACCAGGAGAAATCTAGAAGCTATTTGTGCCACGTGTAGCTGGTATTATGCTTCTTTGTCTGCCTGGCCACCTGTATACCCAGGAGCATAATGCATCCTCCTGTTTTTCTCATAGGGACAAGGCTTCTGGCTTTGTCGGTTTTGCTCCGAATAACCCATTTATATGCTGTTACTCCTTCAGCAGGTTACGGTGCAGGTGGGGGCTGAGATCACCCTGTTTTAAAACATGCCAACTTTTGATCTGTTTAAAAAGAGCAAGCTGCAATTAGACGTCAGATTGCTTAAGAATATAGATGAGCTCAAGCCAAAACTACTGAAATAAAATACCCTGTTAACTTTGGGGATTGGCACACATCTAATAGGAGAATGATAAGACAGGGAGGAATCATATTTCTTCCTTTGATTTATATTAAGAATTTCCCAGCTCTCAGAAGTAGGTGAGATGACTTGGGTGCCTTGTGGAAGTCTCAGATCAGTGGTCTGAGAAGAGCTTTGAGTGCAGGATGTAAGGGGCGCCTACAATGGCTTTAAATTTGTGTGTGTGAAGTCGCCTTTATTTGACAGGGATTTATTGCATATATAAAGGAAATTAATAATAAGAGAACTTGCGTTTTTGTTTTTCCGAACATTGACACCGACAGGATAGGTTGGAGGGCCATAGGCTGCTGCAGTGTAGCGCTGCCTCAGTTATTCTTTCTGTGGACCTGACTCTGTGCCATACCTCTTCTGCTCGCTACTTGGATTCCTAACAGAAAGCAGCTTAAGGCAGGGGACAGCTTAACCTTCTTCCATACTGATGGAAAATTATGCTGAGACTCTCATAATAAGTTGCTTTTACAGCTTTTTAAGTTTGCCTCTCAGAAAAGCTATTTAAAAGCTGTCTTCTCAATAGGACAGTGGCTTCCAGCATGTTCTGTGCGGGTTTTTTTCCTTTCAAACACCAGGCAGTGGTACTCACTCAGAACAAGGCATCTGTTTTTTTAATACTGCTAATTGGCATTTGTTTAGCATCTGGAATTTTGATTCATAACAGCATAATGGCCTTTAAGCGAACATTTCCTTGACGAGACATTTTTTAAGTAGTCTCTTCAGTGGCAGTGGTCAATGAAGGATTTATTTTAAGGGGCTGACGTGTAAAGTTCAGGAAATTTGCCTTCCTACCTTCCACACTGCCTGTGCACTGGAGGAAAAGACATACATTTGAATTCACTATTGTGTGAAAAGTAGAATTTCAGTAGTTATACTTTTTCTCGGGACTAACCTCTACGTGGACCAGCATGTGCAATGTGTTTGTTCTGGCTATCTCCCCCCAAGGGGAATAATTCTGCTGATGCACGGCACAAAGCATACCTACACAGATAAGAGCTCTTGGTGCTTGTCCTTTCTTCTTCTTCCCCATTTCCCCAAATATTCTTGTCTGCAGTTAAAACATTAGTCTCTGTTTAGGTTCAGTGGTGTTAATTGCCATTTGACAATTTCTGGGAGGAATACTGAGAGAGAGCGGAAGGGCACGAAAGGTAGGAAAATGGACATGAGAAAGTGTGTGTGTGTCCTCTCTCATATGGGCAGATGTGTGCCGTTTATAGATACGCATATATAGGAAAAGTCATATTTTTAATAATGAATATTATTTGACTGAACAAATAGGAAAGCAGACGGAACTGGCTAGGAGTAGGCATCGTGACGCATAGGTGGGCGAGAAACCAGCTTTTCCCTTCCCACACACACTATGTCCTGGCAGAGCGTCTCAGTCTCAGCGCATCCCGTTCCCTACTGTTGCACTGTTGAGCCCCGGTAGCGCTGCGGCACCCGAGCGTGTTCTCATTGCTCTGCCACTGGCCTTGAGGGACCAGGGTAAATACGAGATACTCAAAGTCTCCAGTCCTCCTGCAGCAGAGAGGAGTTGCTAAACCACTCTTCAGACTCGCGTAGCGCTCTCCAATTTTTGCTTCTTTGGGGTAGGGTTTTAGTGAGTTGTTATTACAAATAATATATGATTCATCCAT
The DNA here is from genome assembly GCF_963924245.1 of Chroicocephalus ridibundus. Classification (NCBI taxonomy): domain Eukaryota; kingdom Metazoa; phylum Chordata; class Aves; order Charadriiformes; family Laridae; genus Chroicocephalus; species Chroicocephalus ridibundus. Next base: position 34,551,408 of record NC_086291.1, on the reverse strand, counting down.
GTCTGCTGGCTATTAGAAAAAAAAATTATGAGAATGAGGCAAAGAAACAAGTGCAAATGAGGTAGGAAAGCCAGAACACAATCTTCGAAGTAAATAAAATTATTTTTATAGGAACCCTGTGTGAATATGATGGGAAGACTGATACTTACAGATTGCCTTCCTTGGTTTGTTTCTAGTCAAGAGCATAATTGGATCTATAGAAATACTGTCTGCCTCTTTGCTCTTTAAGAGTACTGCTAAATGGAACAGAAGACAGTGCAGCCAACCTAAGTGAAGGTCAAAGCTTGATGAGATCTCGCGGCTGCCCAGCCTCATCTTTTATGCAGTCAGCAAGATTGTTGCTTTTCCAGAGCACTGCTCCGCTACCTTCGTGCTGCCAGGTTAGGACAAGTCTGATCTTCTCTGGCCGCGTGACCTGACGGCATACAAGTACATATTTTTAATTCTGCATCAGCGCCAGCTCAGAGATGGAATTGTTGATTTACATTAATGCGAGGCATCGTGGCACTCCTTCCTGAAAAACGGGCTGTGCTCAAATCTGTCCTCCCTATTGTTAAGATTAGCATTTTTCCTTCCGCTCTTCTTAGCATAACACATTTGTTTGAATCTGCTTTTATTTTGTGTCATTTGCCTGTGATGTGATGGCTTAGGTAAGCCGGCTATTATTCCGCAGATATTTTGTGTCACAAGGCATAAACGGGTGATCGGCTGTGTCCAGGATGCTCCCCAAGTTCTCATCTGTATTTTTATTCTGGGGTAATACTGTTCATAGGCTCTATAACCTTCACAATATCTTTCTGCTAAAGCACATTTGTTCATTACATCAAACTTTAGAGTTGAGTCAGATGATGGGTATATCCAGTCTGTGGCACCGTCTGGTGGACCTCAACAGCAGGAACATTTTTCTCATGTTTGTTGTAAATTTGACTTTATCTGATTCCCCTGCAATTAATGTAGGGGAGCTATTTAGCTTTAAACACTGGTCATATTCTAGTCGTCCTCAGTTTAATAGTATTTAAATATGTACCGACTCATTCTATTCTTCACCTCCAAATCATGGCTTAGTCAAGTTGTGCAGAGTTTAATTAATGCATCCTCTACAAATCAGCCCTTCTGGCCCTTTTATCACTTTTCTTGCTCTTCTGTTTTTAGTTCCCTTTAATTGATTCTCCAAGTTCTGGTATACTAAAGTTCACAGGAGTGAACTTTATGTTCGCTCCTCATAACGCACAGGAGTGTTATGAGTTTCTAATTGCTCACAACCCTTTGTGTTATTTCTCTGTCCTCCCTGGCCCTTGCTTCACCTCCTAATTTAATATAGCTCAGTGTAATTAGTGTGCTGTTTAACTTTTCTTCCAGGTCACTAACAAAGATGTTAAACAGAAACAGCCATACCACTATCCCCACCACATCCCATTGGACCCTTTCTTCTGCCTTGATACCTTATCGCTTGTCATAGTTACTCTTTTTAGGTATCCTGCAGCCAGTTCTCAGGTTTGCGTTACTAGCTTTGACAAAGCTCATTTCCATTAATTTTTCTAATTAGTACGTATGCTGTATTATCAAAAGGTATTCTGAAGCGTTGGGCTGCTTGCTGGCTGTGCGCCTTGAGGCCTCACCTCGAGTGCTGTGTTCAGTTCTGGGCCCCTCTGTACAAGAGGGACATAGAAGTGCTGGAGTGTGTCCAGAGGAGAGCTACCAGGCTGGTGAGGGGTCTGGAGACCAAGTCATATGAGGAGAGGCTGAGGGAGCTGGGCATGGTTAGCTTGGAGAAGAGGAGACTGAGGGGAGACCTCATTGTCCTCTACAACTACCTGAAAGGAGACTGGAGAGAGGTGGGTGTTGGCCTCTTCTCCCAGGTGAATAATGGCAGGACCAGAGGAAATGGTCTGAAGCTGTGGCCGGGGAGGTTTAGATTAGATATTAGGAAGAATTACTTTACTGAAAGAGTGGTCAGGCACTGGAACAGCCTGCCCAGGGAGGTGGTTGAGTCACCATCCCTAGAGGTGTTTAAGAAACGTCTAGATGTGGCACTTCAGGGCATGCTCTAGTGGCAGAGATTGTAGGTTGTTTGGTTGGACTCGATGATCTCAAAGGTCCCTTCCAACCATGAAGATTCTATGATTCTATGATAAAGAGCCGGGGACATGAAAATTATTGCCTCCTCCCTGACATGAGGGAAAGACAAAGATGCAGCCACTCGAATCAGGGTGAGGTGGGCTGGAGGCCATCACTTCTCCACCTACTCCACCAGCTGCAGCCAATAACTTCTGTTTGATTAAACACTCTGACTTCACAACCTGTTTCTTGTAACATTTGTTGTTTATCACCATTGTTTTGTTGTTCTCTGGACAGACTTCTGACCTTTATTCCTTAACTCCTGGATACGGGCTTTTAAGGATGCTCTTTTCTTACGCCAGTGCCCGATGTGGAGAGCTCCCATGGAGGCAGCCAGGCTTGGCAGCCAGGCTCTGCTCCCACTCGTGTCCATGCTAAACACCTTGCTGAACTGGGGTCTGAAAAGCTGATGTAGTTCTCCCCAGCTATTGGGTAGCTCTTGTTTCTTCATGAATTTTTTAGTATGATTCCCAGTGACTTGGAAATTTGATTCCTTTAGTACTTTTGACTTGCGTATCATGCAGAGTACGTGCAATCTTATGATACATCTTATTAATAGATGTATTATCAGTGTGTTCGTGTTGCAGAATCCTCTCCATTTCCTTGGTTTTCTTATTACTGGTCTTAAACTTGTTCATCCTATTCTGCATCCCTCCTGTGGCAGCTGACAGTTTTTCATTGGAAAGTTGAAACTGTTATCTGGCCAAATCTGCAGTGCTGTCCCATCAGGGGAAAAATATCTTCCTGATCCTTGCTGTTGATCAGCTTGTGTCCTGAAGCACGATAATTGCTCACTCTTGTTATTTTTAAACCTGACTAATGCAGCTACATATGTTATTCTTCCTTATATAAACACATAATCCTTTTTTAATCTTGCTGAAAAAAATTGTCTGTATGATATCTTGTGGTAGAGCATTCTACGGGCTGATTTATAGATAGCATTAGAAAAGGTCTCCTGACAATCAGTTAAATGTGCTGCCTCTCATGTTAAATCGCGCCCCCGTTTTCTTATGTAACAGGGCGCATGAAGAGCTTAGTTAATTTCCATTCTATTTGTTTTATACATCTGTAATCCCTTCTTGCTTTTGTTTCCAAAATAAATAGTTGGTCTTTAAAACCTATCAGTTGTAAATCCCCCTCTTGTCTGCCTTTAATCAGTTTATACTTTTGGAGTTTCATTTCGTTCTAGTTTTCTTGCTGAGATGAGAAGATCAGAAGAGAGCGGTGCATTAGTGTGAAAGCTACGGCCGATTTACATAATACCACTTTGCTTTTATTGTGCTTTATCTTTTGTTTTATACATTCTAATATGTTTTTTGTTGTTGTCTGCCTGCGCACAAACCACCTCTTCAGTGACATTAGTGCTAGGCTTTTTCGATGAGTTGATGGTGGAATTTGACTGTTGTAAGTCACTGTCTTGTTCTTTGTGTTACCACCAAGGTGTACATGTAGTTGTTTGCATCTGCTTTTCTGCCTCATGAGTGGCTGAGAGCCTTTTCAAAGGCAGTCACTGCTAATATTTTAATAATGAGTGTTCCTTGGATCATAAGGAAAGTTCCCCTCCTTGCCAGTTATGTTGGGGTTTTGTTGTTCTACAGGGGATAGTAAGCTCCTCCGTGTTTGCTCCTCATCCTTGGAATATCCCGCCAGTTGTGTCTTTCCATTTTATGACCTGGCTATCTTCCCCTGCTTCTTTGCTTCCCACAGCTTTACAACGTTACTGGCATAGGAGAGCATTTTCACTTGGCTACTTTTTTTTTTTTTTTTTTCTTGATGGCTGCTTGTGAGCAACTTAAGAAATAAAATGCTCCATGTACTAACACCGCACAGTAGCTGGGAATCGGTTCTGCTGTCACCCATAGTCACTCAAGTGTTATCTCTGTACCCATCCAATCCTACCCCTCAGAGAGAACAAGTCTCATCGCTCTGTAAATGAAGTTTCCCACCTGCTGTTATTAATAATGCATTAGCACTCCTCCTTGAGAATTATAAATGTTCAAGATGCGTTGCAAGCCTCCAAAAGGCAACGTGTTTGTCCCCAGAAATACCTAACGTAGGTAACAGTTCTGCAAACCACAGTATATAAGATGAACCTTTATTGTTGCCCGTTTTACCCTGGGCTTTATGCTTTGAAGCTTCCACTAGCACCATTGCATTTGATCAATGGATAATTTGTGTTATATATAGTTTTATTAGTTCATGGCTGAACTAACCTTTCACTTTCAAAACAACAAAGACAATTGTTATTTATTATGCATGGGCTCATCTCTCCAAAATGAAGAACTGGGGCGTCTGTAGGGAGCAATAGTCAGAGCTGAGTAGTTCATACTTGGGCTGTCTTCGAATTTGTTGGGCAGTTCATGTGCTGCTCTACTGAGATTACAGACAGACAGTTGTCATCTTTGGTACGGAGAAAGCACTTCCTAAAGCCAAAGCTGCCCGGAACAACAACCATCCCTGAGTTTAAAATACTTGGGGGTCAGAGTTTCTTTACCTCTTCCCTCTTCAACTATGGAAGAGAGTTACAGAAACCTGTTGAATTTATCACTTCTCCTGTGGCAATTTCTTCTTGGCAGAATGAGAAAGATGAGTTGCTTAACTTCCAAACGAGACGAATAGAATTCTCAGTGGGATTGAATTATTTTTAGATGTTGTGTCGTTGGGATTTCTTACCCAGGCGTTTCATGCTTTCGGCTAAGATGATGATCCTGCTCTGAACCTATTCCACATGCCTGATTGAGTGCATGCTTGTGTGCTGTCGCTCTGTTTCTCCCCGTCTCTCCTTTCCATCCCCGTTCCCCTAAACCTGTGCTTCTGAGCTTTGTCTCATTAGGTGCGGACCATCAAATCTGTCTCTTGAAGGGTTAAGGCACAATTCTTCTACAGTTATTCTGTCACTGGACTCCTCTTAAAATACTGCATTTACATGGTACTGATCTTTTCAAATTGCATCCTAGCTAATTTATACTACCAAATATTTTGTACTTTTTTTATTGAGACCATAGTCTCATAATTTCTGTCAGTTTGGGTAATAAGCTTACATCTTTTTGTCTGAGGGTGTTTGTTTAAGCAGTAAAGTTCCCACTGTTTTTCAAAATGTTCAGTGACGATTCTCAAAGCTCAGACGCATCGTTAGATTTAGGTATAACAACCAAACAGTGGTGTATTTTGTGTTGAAATAAGTATTTACGAGAAACACCTAGACAATAAGAAAAGAAGGGTGGTTTTGTCTTTTTAGTGGTACAAGCAACAGTTACGAGCACTGGCAGGGATCTCTTCTCTATAGAAGGAAAAGGAAATAAAACTCTCAGTTAGATGGTAGTGTTGCAGATAGAAGTTTATTTTTCATCGCTACATCTTTTCTATATCTGTATTCACTATTTAAAAGCATTTCCTTTGGCAAATGGAAGTCAAAAAGCTCTGCTCAGTTCTGGCACGTGTGAGTTTTCATGCTGCTCCCAGGTTGTCCATCTGTAAGCATTGGCCCCGCATGAACTGCCAACAAGGTGCGGAGAGTAAATATTGCAAATGTTTTCAAGTCTTTTGACGATGACTAATAGGTATGCTCTTCGTTTGAATAATTTTTATCCTTGAGTATGTTCTTACCCTTTATTTCTGTATGGTCAACTCTGGATAGCCTTATTTAAGACCAGATAGCATATTTATATCATTAGGGAATAGATGATGGTCAATTAAACCAAGAACATGTTTCACTAATGTTAAAGTAATGCCAATTTAAAATTGTGCACGCACACAAAAGTGAATATTCACGGTCCCTCTCTAAGTGGGATTTGGAATGGTTCAATATAAATACTTTTGGTCCCCTGCTGAATCGGGTCAGCTTTGTCTTATTTGCCCTTAAGGGGAGAAAAACATGTTAGCTGGTGTTTGCAATTTGAGTAGCCTGAGAGGTACTGGAACGAAGCCAGGGTCCACCAGATCTGAATCCCTGTAGTTGGGTTTGTTACCTTTTATGCTGAGAGGTCAGAATATACGAAGGTGCCTTTGAAAGTGCTATACATCCTCTACTTGAATTCCAGCAACAGCCCCAAGAGAACCCCAAGAGCATCTACTGATTACAGGGGTTTCTTTCAAAGGCACTTTTTCAATACCAGGACCAAGAAAAGTGCAGGAACACAGATAGGGTTTGAGTTCCTCCCTTTTGACAGTATTGTTTCCCCCAGCACGCTGTGTAGATTTGTGGGAGGTTTTTTCTGGCAGTATCTTGATATAACGCCTTTTCTTTTCCACTTTATTTCTTATTTCAGGAGAATATAGCAGCTTTTACCCCTGAGGAGCTTGCTGGCTGGCAAGCCTCAGAAACTGAAGGGCAGCCTTAAATGCAGCACTACCTTCAGGTGCAGAAAACAGATTCCCTCTTCCATTGTCCCCTGCAGCACCATCCCCCAGGGCATCCCAGTTTCTCTGTGCTGTCCACGGGCAGGCATGTGTCAGGCTCTCGTGCGTGTGAGCAGGTTGTTTCCTACACAAATATTTGGGAGAGGATGGGCTTTTAGTAATCTGTCACCATCCAAATCTCAATGGAAGAGAGGAGACAGGCCGCCTTGCTGTATTTGATGAAGATGCCATGGGTGTGGGCCTGAGAAACTGTGGATTTGATGGGATTTTTTTTATACTTGACAACTGAGCAGGATTCACTTGGCCATTCATCGAATTAAGCAGAGTGAGAATGAGTGTGAGGAGAGAGAGAATCCACCTACCCAGGGGAACTGTGTGGTTTCAAGGGGGAGTGAATTGTGTGAAAGAAGAGGGAAAAACTGAATGTAAAGGGACCAAGAATAAGCGAATGAGGAAAGGCAGAGAGAGGTTGAAGGGTGTGCTTGTTCAAAGGGACGAGGATACATTTTATTTCAAAAGGAGCGCTGAAAGTGTGGGAAGATAAAGGCAATTACGAGACTGGAACATTGGTTTAGAGATGCTTACGGTGTATGTCTTGAGCCTGACCAAATGCGGGTTTTGCTGTCTTTTCCAACAGTTAATCTGGCATCCGCTATGAGAAGAGAGTGATAGCCCTTTCCTCTGAATACTGTAGAATATGGAGTAGCCCAAGTTGGAAGGGACCTCAAAAGTTCACCTGGTCCAACCTTTTGTGGGAAAGGGAGCCTACATGAAATTATGTAGCGCCCGATCGTAGATAAACCTTATTTTTTTTCCTGAAGAGGTGAAAGAGATGTGGGATTTTTCAGACTAAAAGATTACAGATAAAGTCATCTTTTGTTGTGATGGCCTAATTCTTATGAGTCTGAGAGATGAACAAGTCGCATACTTCAGCCTGGCTGAGTCACCTGGAGGCACTAAAACACTTGCTTTGTTGTTGTTCTGCATAGGAAAGTACAGGAGACCTTGTTTGTCTACAATTTGCTGATTTCTGTATTACAGGAGGCAGCTGTGGGCAACATCTGCCACCTGTCCCAAATGCAGCTCGTGGAGGCTTGCCTTGCAAATGTGTTCAAAATTAGCTATACTCAACTTTTATCCCAGCAAAACGTGGATGATGGGAGAGAGGGCTGCTCCCAGCTGGCTGTCACGGTCACTAGACCTTTGCTAAAGTAAGGCTGTAGATCTGCTGGTTCAATCCACACCAAAATTCTACCAACTTATGACCAGTCTATAATATTCTTAACAAATGTGGTTCTGCTTGCTTGTGTTTGGTTAAATTTCCCGACGGCAGCGCACAGGGTGCGGTGGCTCTGTGCAGCTCTTCTGGGAAGGAGCAGAACAGATTCGGCCAGTAAAATGTTGCTTAATCCTGTTGGTTTAAGAACCTCTGTATTTGCTTTGATCATGCCAAAGAATGTATGTGTACGTATGTCTGCAAGCCCTGGAAGTATTTTGACACAGTATGGTTTATTTAAAATGCTTATTATTAAGCTCAAAGTAATTTAAAGGGCTATGGGAGAATATCAAACGTGCAGGCGTTGAAATATTTCTGTGATTTCCCCACGTGTACAGATGCACACACCCCTTTGTATATCAGTGGTCAGATTTGGAGGTCAGTGACGAGTGGTGTTCCCCAGGGGTCAGTACTGGGTCCAGTCCTCTTCAATATATTCATCAATGACCTGGATGAGGGGATAGAGTGCACCCTCAGCAAGTTTACCGATGACACAAAGCTGTGGGGTGTGGCTGACACACTGGAAGACTGTGCCACCATACAGAGAGACCTGGACAGGCTGGAGAGCTGGGCAGAGAGGAACCTTATGAAATTCAACAAGGGCAAGGGTAGGGTGCTGCACCTGGGGAGGAATAACCCCCTGCACCAGGACAAGTTGGGGGCTGACCTGCTGGAGAGCAGCTCTGTGGAAAGAGACCTGGGAGACAACAGGGTGACCATGAGCCAGCAATGTGCCCTTGTGGCCAAGAAGGCCAAGGGCATCCTGGGGTGCATCAAGAAGAGTGTGGCCAGCAGGTGGAGGGAGGTCATCCTCCCCCTCTATTCTGCTCTGCCCTGGTGAGGCCGCACCTGGAGTACTGTGTCCAGTTCTGGGCTCCCTGGTTCAAGAGGGACAGGGAACTGCTGGAGAGGGGACAGCAAAGGGCTACCAAGATGCTGAGGGGACTGGAACACCTCTCTTATGAAGAAAGGCTGAGGGATTTGGGTCTCTTCAGTCTGGAAAAAAGACGGCTGAGGGGAGGGCCTTATCAATGCTTATAAATCCTGAAAGGGTGGGTGTCAGGAGGATGGGGCCAGGCTCTTCTCAGTGGTGCCTGGGGACAGGACAAGAGGTAATGAGCACAAACTTGAGCATGGGAAGTTCCATCTCAACATGAGGAGGAACTTCTTTCCTTTGAGGGTGGCAGAGCCCTGGCACAGGCTGCCCAGAGAGGTGGTGGAGTCTCCGTCTCTGGAGACATTCCAAACCCGCCTGGACGTGTTCCTGTGCCACCTGCTCTGGGTGACCCTGCTCTGGCAGGGGGCTTGGACTGGGTGATCTCCAGAGGTCACTTCCAACCCCGTGGTTCTATGATTCTGTGTACTGGTGTTACACTACTGGTAATACAGCAGTAGTATCTGCAAGGAGAAAACCATGAGGAGAGGCTGAGGGCTTGTTTATCTGGGAAAGAAAAGGCTAAGGGGTGCTACAAGGCAGCCTGCTGCAATGGAGAGGGGAATTGCAAAGATGATGGAACCAAACTTTTCCCCATAGTGGCAGATGCTATAATGAGGCGGCAGCTGCAGGTTGCTGCTTGGGAGGTTTTTGTTGAACACAAGGAAGGTTTGTCTCACCGGAAGGGTAATGCAGCACTGGGCTGAGCTGCCCAGAGAGGTGGTGAAATCTCCATCAGCAGAGGTTTTCAAGACTTAGCTAGACAAAGTGAGAGTTAGGCTGTCCTAGTGTTGGCGGTACACCCACATGGAGCAGGAGGCAGGCTAGATGTTCCCCGCAGGCTCCCTCCAGCCCACATGTCTTTGGCCTGCGATTGTTTGGTGAACAGTTGTTGTTCAGAAGACACATTACTTGAAGATTTAATATTTTTAGATCACAGGTTTTTGAGTTGAGTTTTGCTTCAACGCAATACCAGGACTGGTATCTGAAGTCACTAGTATGTGCAATCTTTCAAAAGTTTCAATTCTGGCTAGTGAGACTATTGAAATCAGAAATTATTGTAAGGCTTATCTGCTGTATCTAAATTAATGAGGATGACCTGGGTGCAACTGTGAGTGCGATAGAAACTCATAATAAAAAACAGCTTGTACCCTTAATCTGACCAAGAATTAAAAACATGTTGTGTAAAGGGGAGGTAGGAACGACTACTGATATCTAAGACTACTCCTTATTAAATGGTAATTGTAGGGTTTTGGGTCTCTTGTATAATAGTTGGAATTCATTGAAGTGCACCTGTAATGTGTGTTGCGCTAATTACTGCAATTTGAAGCTATCGCATACTGGAACTGTCATTGACAATCTCGCCCTGCCTTTCTTCCTGCTCAGAGGAGTCCCAATACAGCACGTTCTGCAATCATTGTCAGCGGGAATCACTGCTGAGTTTGGACTCGGTGACAGTGCATTGATTGATTTATTACTGGCACCAGTTTCCCTGTTTCACTTCTGCAACTTCTTCTTTTAGGGCTTCTTCAGTAAACGTCTGAAAGGGTCCATCAAGAGGACAAAAAGTCAGTCAAAGCTGGACAGGAACACGAGTTTCCGACTCCCATCTCTCCGCAATGCTGATGACAGGTAAGGTTCAATGTATCTCCCAAAACAATCTTGCCTTATCCAGCGGCACTTCGCAAAATCTACATGCAGGATGCATATGCACTCACAGAATGAGAGCAAGGAGGGGAATTTATTGTTCAGGTTAAGCGTATGGACTCAAATACTTCTTCCTGCATCTGTTTCAAATAAGATGCAGACTTTAAATTTCATGATACAAAACCATGGGCTTGTTCAGCTTTAGAGAAACTTGCCTTGATGCAGTACTTATCCACAGATCAGTGCAGGAGCCAATATGAGGGATTATGCTGGTGCAAGCAGATCAGTTCAGCCTAGTGCTGGCAAAGCACGGAGACATACAATGCAGTTCAGGCACATTAAGAATCCTTGCTCATGGCAGTTGATTGTATAGTTACTGCAGTGTTACTACAATGAACAGACGGTCTGTTTTTCAGAAAACTGGAAAACTCAGTCACTTCTGACCATCTTAGTGCTCCATTTGGCATATTCTTGCTTGTTTAGTTTCTGGCTGGCAATTCAAGCTGGGGATGGGTTGCATATGAGGCAAGCAAAAGCTCATATCCACAGTTTTTCCTAACTATTTGTGTAGTCTCTTGATTGCTTTCATTAAACGTTACTGTGTGTTACATTCCACAGTAGCCCAGCAGGAGAACCAGATTGAGTGAAAAATAGGTTGCCCTGTACTTAAGGCCACGGCAGGCTTCTGTGATTTTTACGTTGCTTAGTGCATTTTCCCTTCTCCTTTAGCTGAGTTGAATTCATTAGTTGTATCTGTCACGCTGTGCTGCTTCAATCAATGGTGCTATCTTCTCCATCTGAAAAGCAGCATCATAAAATCATGGAGATAGCAAGGCTTCAGATGATAGAAGTCTTGTTAACTTCAGGAGTTACAGAAAAAGCTGCCCCTTGCCAAACATGACTAAAAATGTGGATGATGTTGCTCCTATAGTCATAGCAATGTCCACCCTGTCTGTTTTGAGTCAACTTTTGTTATAAATCCCTATTTTCAGGGAGTTGCAACGTGTCTATAACAAGCGACTCCACAAACATAAGCATGTTAAATAATGCCACCATGTGATAAAGTACCTGTTAATTTTACCATTGTTTGTAACCAGCCTTGCTTGAAGTTTGGTAATGCAAAAAATCTCTTTGCCTTAAGTAATGTATTTGTCTTTCCTTAACGTAGTGCTCATGGTGAATGTGGACTGATATTTCCTTTTGCAGTGTAAGAGAAATGCTAACCTTCTGGGAAAGCCAATAAATTTAGCTTTGGTTTAAGACAGGATATTATACCCAACAAAGCCACCTTCCCTTTAAAACCGGATCCCCCTCTACTCCCAGCCAGTGTGGGCTTGAATAGTCAACTAGACCTGAATGAAAAGTGGATTTTCCCTGATTGCTTGCAAAGCATAAAATCCAGTGCATGTGGCGATGGCGTTAAGCATAGCTGGTCTGTTCTGTCAGTCCTCTCAAGTCTCCTTGGCATGGATTTAAAAAGGAGGATCCAGGAGCAAAGGAACTGAGAAGTTCCAGTGGCAGAGTCCCCATAGAGGTTTGGGGGACAGAGCCCCGGGAAGCCAACGGTGTGCAGGATGTTGGGACAGGGACAAGCCGGTGCTTGCTCTTTACTTGCGATCTGGTCACCCTCCTCCTTTGGCCTGCTCCATTAGCCATATAGCAGTGCATCTTGCGTCTGTAGGGCAGGAGAGGGGACAGTGTTTTGGGGGTCTTGTGACTCGATACGGTCACTTGCTGCTGATGGAACAAAGCGTTTTTGATAACCAGTCCATGTGATCTTCCTCCTTTCAGAGGTGTGTGTGCTGAAGCGAACAAAGGTGTTTGGAGGCAAGGGAGATCATTTGAGAGTAGCCAAGCTGTGTGGAGAGCAAGCTGAGCTGGAGTTTATTTGGAGATAAATCTTTGCACAAATGAATATTGCCGTTCAAAAGCATGAGCCTCACCTCAAGCTGGCTGAAGCCTCATGCTGCAGGTGAGGGTCAAAAAACTGATGATAGGCTGTCCTTCCAAGAAGGACTTGACATCTCTAGTCAACCTTGTTGTTACCTTTTGTTGGAAAGATTGAAGGTTTAATGGAGTTCTCTGCATTTGTGGTCTAATCAGACAGTGTGCCAATTGAATATACCAACTTTAAAAGTTTATGGTTAGGGATGCTACTTCTCTGATGGTATTTTATCAATCAAACCATAAAGGAAATTCAGTTCCACTGTAAAGTGAAACTTGCCAATGATTTCTCCCTTCCCTCCCATATGTTTCACTCTGTATCTAAGGGTGCCTGAAAAATGCAATTGGTGGGTAGAATAGCAGGAAAAACAACTTGGAAACCATGTGGGAATGAAGCACTGAAGATGAGGAACAGATTAGTATGCTGGAAGGAAGTGGGCTGGAGGAAAAAGGACGCTACAAAGACTGATTTGTGTTTGGAATTATGCGGTTGTTTGGGATTTTTCTAATGGGACAAGTCAGGGACAACTGTTTCTGTGTGAAAGAAGATAACACGTAGCAGCTGACTCTTAATTCATGAGAGGGAGTTGCCATTCTCTCACCTTCTCCTCTCCCTGCTGTCTGTATGAGGCTCGATCTGTTGCCGTAAAAACTTTCCCGGTGAGTCAGGCCTTTCCCATTTTAAACAGGTGATGCTGGGTGATGTCATGGTGTTATACAGGCTTTCAGGGCCAGGCTGACTGATAGCATCTACCTTTTCTTGCTCTGACAGATACTCTGCCCTGCCTTCAAAAAAACATAGAATCACAGAATGGTTTGGGTTGGAAGGGACCTTAAAGGTCATCTAGTTCCAACCCCCTGCCATGGGCAGGGACACATCATACGCCTTTATAAATTAAAACCCTGCAACGATTAGAAGGAAATAGAGGCTGCTGTCATGTTGCTTTTCTCATGCTTTTGAGGTGTTTGCATCCTGTTAAGAAACAGGAGCTGTTTATAGATAAATACCTATAAAATTAAAACTAAAGATTAGTTATCTTGGTGCACATCAAGACTTGGGATACTGTAACACTACATGCCGTTCCAGATGGTGACAGAGGATTGGGATGGCGTAACATTGCATGCCATTCCCGATGGTGACAGAGGATGGATGCTGTCTGTTCAGAGTTGATTTAAAATAGAAAGGACGTGGGAGTACTGTAGGACGGAGATAAGCAATGGGCCAAGCCGGTGTGACTGGGTTAGCGGATGGGGAGAGGAGAGCCCTGCAGTGCACCTCCAGAAACGAGCCCACTGTGGGTCAGCATCCAGGTGTCCTGTGTGAGTCCACAGCCTCTCAGCCCGCATCACTTCTATTGCTGCAGGTTCAGGTTGTTTGCTGGGCGGTCTGTTTTGCTTGAAAACTCATGCTTTGTCTTCCCAAGGCGCTAACGTGAGAATGCTTAGACCCTGCTCGGTTGCGACGCGTGGCAGATGTGAACAAAGCTTGTCAGAGGTGTGGCCAGTACAGCATCTCACCAGGTGATCAACAGGTCTCGCCATGAGGCTCTCTGGTACCATGTTACCATATCATCTTTCACAGCTTTTCTAGCCTGTTTCCCACTGCATTCTTTGAGCTCTTCAAGCCACACATTTGTCTCTAAACATTTTCTCAGTGTCAGTAATATATAAAACATGTAAAAAACCATGAGAAAAGACTTAAGGAAAATTATGTTTGGAAGGAGAGACCAAATATTTTCGGTTTGCGGCCAGGAATTTGAGAGTGTTTCCAAGTGGACCGACAGTTCTCTCCTCAGTTTTGTTTATGGTGAGAGAGGGAAGATGGTTGAGACTGGCTGCATATGGTCTCGGCGACTGCAATAAAGCTCTGAGGACAGCTGGGAGGGTTTTGCCCTGTTGGGATTTACTGCCACGTGGGAATCCTCCTGCTTTACTAAAAGTCATTTTATGGCATTATCAGATAGTCGTAGACGAGCGCAGGATCGGTTGTATGCTTGCTCAGAATGGGCTCCGGCAGGTTGCAGGGAAGCGGGTAGCCATGGCTCTGGGGTTCATGGTGAAACGGTATCGCTGCTCAAATGACAGCTTTTTCTACTTTCGGTAAGTTCTTGCTCCTCCCTCCCAGTTCCTTTACAGTATGAAAATAGCACAGATCATATAAATAACAGAAGCAAATCTTGCCGTATTTTTCATATTCATTCATTCTGATTTAGTGGTGGTTTTCAAAAAAAAAAAAAAAAAGGTGGGTGATTTTTATCCTGATTTAGACATAAGGATAAAAATCCGTGTTACACAATGTGTTATTAAGGCTTGACTCACTCGGGGCTTGTATTCATTCAGCATATCTGTTTCTATCTGCATACTGGAGTATGGGGAAAGGGGAGGAGTGGTTTGCTTCCAGAGAGGCGTCTCACTCCTCTTTTGGTGAACGTATTTCTTTCAGCCAGTTTTTTCAGTCCTCATGCAGTTGTTTGTCTTTCAGTGAGAACCGAACGAGACCTCCGTGTTAAGCCTATTGTCGCAAACCTTCCCCTCGGTGCTAGGCTGCTCTGTCACACCTGCAAGCTCCCTTGACCCCTTTATGAAAACACACTTCTTAATGGCCAGTGCTTTCCTGCAAACCCCCCGGGTCTTCCACGTAGCATTCACCTATAAATCGCTTAGCAGTGAAATGAAACTGAATAGGTTAAGCATTTCTGGTCCAGCAAAACAAAAGAATTTGAAACGTTAACGGCAGAGACTATGGTTACAGTAGAGTGAGGAGGATGCTACCACTGTGAAATTCAGCAGCCTCTTTGGCTGCACCGTATGAGGTGTCTGTTAGACAAGCTGGGATCTGTAGGGAGCGCAGGCAGGCAGGGAAGGGCGTTGCAAATCTGGGATTCAGACAATGAGGCTTTGGGTAGGGCCTTGCAAGGAAAGACCAGAATCTCAATGAAAGGCTAAAGCAATAGGCTCAGAAAAAGCCAGCGTTTAATTGCAGCTGAGTAGAACTTGCGCCTAAATAAGTTGCCTTAAGTTTCTGTTCAAAAAAAAAAAAAAAAAAAAATTAATAATGAAACTGGTTAGACTTGTAGAATTGTTGACCAAGTAATAGGATGTTCTGCTAATTGGCAGTTGGAAAACAGAGCGGGGTGTGGTGCCAACAAAATGAACGCTTGCACAGGGAAACCCGATGCTGCAGCACGGGTAGAGCACACCTGGACTGCAGAGGATGCTGCCGGCGTTGGGGTCCAGTTCAGCAGGGCTGGGATTTCAAATAGCAGCGCTGGGCAGAAAGTTCACTGCGTTACGGGCCAAGCTCTCTCCTGTGACTTTGCGAGTGGCTAAGTATTGAATTCAACTTTCTGACCTCGGGGAGTATCTCTGAACGCGCGGGCATGGTGCTGGAATTATTTGAAGCATGCAGACATACAGCTTCACGTAAGACCAGCAGAGACATGGCTTTAGCCGGGTGCTCGGGCTGAACAACAGACTCTTTTCAGAATTCTTTGCCTTCACGCCTCATTGGTAAAGGAAACAGATTATGTGATTCTGTTCCTTGGGAGTTCATTTCTATACGTTTATTTTTTTATCTTTTGGCTTATTGATGTCCACAGGCTTGTTTTCCAAGCAATATAGTGCTCTCCCTGGTAAGCTGAGTAATTTGAAGTCTGTTGTGCTTTGTAGGTTGGCTTTTAAATAGGTCAAAATCAGCAGGAGAGCTTCATAACCAGAGCAATTAAGATTTTAACCCTTTATCCTATGTGCCTTATAGACAGTAGCTTATAATAGAAGTTGACTAGTAGGCTGCTGCGTGCCATAAGCAGGCACTGAAAGCCAGAGGTTTCTAGTTCCCGGCTTACAACTGAGATCTCCCTGTAGTGGAAAATTACTGAATTATGGTGTGCAAGGAGACGGGGTCAGCTTGGGGTTGGGCCAGAAAGATGGTTTTGTTGAAGAGATCTTTTTCAGTAGGAGTTGCATGCTGCTGCCAGGTCAATGGTTTGGGGCATTGGCTGGGAAATTATGCAGCTCTGAAGACCAGCGCTCCAAAGCGAGTGAAAAGAGGCGAGAGGTTTGAAATGTTCCCTGACTTGCTCCTCCTCCACCTGCTTTTCCTATTGGAAAGAAATTATGGCGAATACCTGTGTAAGAATTGTTTGGTGCTGTTGGTAACTATTTGCTCTGAACTCGTGTGTCGTTCTTTTGCAATCTGTGTGTGTGCAGTAGTAGATAGAAAAAGCAACAGGAAAAAAGTTGATCGTCGGAGGTTAATTATAATTTAAAACAGGATTTGTGTTGTTAATGGAGCTGTTTAACAGAAACAGATTTGTACAAACAACCCTTCCCCCACCTTTTGCATGTGCAATCTTCCTGTTTACAGTAATCTGCTTCTCTGGGATTACCTCTCTCTTCACAGAGACTCTGAGCAATATTCGTTTTACTAGTAGCTTCCTACCTAATACAGGAAAGACTCCGTTAATCCAGCCCCTTTGCTGGGCGTTGGGAAGTAAGTTAGTGGCATCGGTTTATTAACTGTGCCTCTGTGCTAAAGGGAAGCCAGCGAGCAATCTTCCTTCATCGTTACTTACAGCTTCAGAATGTTAGATGAGGCTTTAAAGCAGCAGAGAACTATTATTTCTGTATAATTATTGCCTACATTGATTGGGATGCTGCTGATTTAGGCACAAGTCAATTATTTGCTTTGCAGATCTATCAATAGATGAAATATATACCATGGTGCTTACAGATGCATGTGCTTGTGTTTGTAAATGCATGTGGTTGCATCTAACCGACAACTTTATGACATTGCTGTGGTGTTTGTGGAACATAAAGTGACAATTCTAAGCCACTTAATCAGTTTATTGAGACGTTTTAAATACGGTAACTGCAAGGGATTGCTCGAAGAGATAGACGTTCCTCTGCCCCAGGACCCTGAGTCAACAAAACTAGCCGTGCTCCAGCTGATCTGCAACAAAACAAACCGTTCAAAGCTAACTAGTTAGAAGAGCAATGAAGCAGAATTGATGCTGCTAAAAGATGTAACTTGCAAGGTGCGATGTGGAGGCAAGAGTACGATTGCTGTGTGTGCCTGCCGTTGCCCTCGCCCTGTCCCCAAAGGCCGTTGGGAGGCACTCTTGGAAGATGCCTCCCTCTCTCCCGCTGTCTTTAACTGTCCGGGTCTTGTTAAACTCGTTGTAGGAAAGGAAGAGGAGGGAATTCTTTCTTTCTGGAAAGGTCACCTTTGCCACGTCTGCCGAGCAGCCTCTGCCGCCCCCCCTAATCTCCTTACAGGAGGCCGCACCATGGCAACAGGCACCCGGCAACCTCTTCGTGTCACCCGCGGGGCCGGTGGGACCGCAGCTGACAAGGAGAGAGATTTCTTCACCACTGCGGGTCTGGCTTTTCCTCTTGCCCCGGCTTATCTGCCTGGCACGATGCTCGTCTGAAATTTGTAACCTTAAGGCTTGAGGAAGAACTCCTCCTGGATTTTTTGTGCCTTTCTTCCTCTCCCGGCAGGATTTATTGTCTGAGATGTAGCCCAGAGAACGAAGTTTGAAAGGAAGGGCTGTGACACGTGGCACCGCTATGATTTGGGGATGCACTGCCAAGTGGCTGTACAATTGTTTCATGTAGGTGTGCTTGATTTGTCTTACTCCAAGCGCCCCCTCTGCTTAACTGGGATTTGTAAAATCTCTTTTTCTTTCTCCTTTAGTTGGGAATTATTCTTCTTTCCTTTCTCTTTGCCCTCTTTGTGACCACTCCATGTTTTCTTTCTCCAACATGGAGCTAAGGCTGGGGTTGGCTCCAGGCTCTCAGCCAGCTCCCCTGCATCACGCACTGAAGTACTTTGTTAGAACTGGAATTGCTGAGAGTTTGGGATAGGGACGGGAGCCAAGTGACCTCAGCAGTGCTTTCTTGAGAGGAGAAATTAGAGAGGATTTTGCAGAGATGATATTGAAGTGGTGTATTGTGGTGTGTTTATTTTAGACTTGCCCTACCTTAACTGCGGCAAGTGTTCAATTATACATGGCTGAGGTTTTAGGTTTGTGTCGGTACAGCTGCTGCTGTAACCTGTTATAACAAAGCACACGCAGGGCAGCCAACGCATTTGTACCAGGGCTGCTGTTTTGCATTTGAAATCAGTGTCTTTGTAACATCCCTCTGATGAAAGGTTTTTGCTGCCTGCACCTAGGTCATTCTATTTATTAAATGGGAACAAAGTTCTCCCTTACTGTTTAATAAATCTTATCCAACGTGAATCTACTAAAATACCTTCAGCATTTCATTTTGGACAAAAGAGCAGTCAGGTGAACTCTGCTTGTTGCTTTACATGTATCCTTTGTGATACCCAAGTTTTTGTTAAGAACCCTTTAGGAGTACCGAAGTCAGCCTTAGAAGTACTGAAGACGCCTTTTCCAAATGTGGTTTGGGTTTTTTTCCTTTCTGTTTCCCCATAGGATTGCTCAGGGGTAGGAGGAATTTCATTTTGCTAAGGTTACAAAATATGTGGATTTTTTTGTATGAGAGATGTGAGGGAAGTATATAAAAACTACTTATTTTTCAAAATTAAGGAAGCTGTTAGAAGTAGCTGTGCTTTTCACACCTCCATAAATACTGTCTTTAAACATTTTTCATTTGATACTGAGCCTTGATACTGGGAATTGAATAGAAGAGGAAATACTGTGAGGACAAATAGGTGAGAAAGCATTGTTTCAGAGCATCGCCTTTCTCTGTGTAACATATAGGCAGCGGATGCCTTTCTACTTTCCCATCTGTTGTTTGTGCTCAGTCACACTTGCTGGCCGTGCCGCCGTGTTTATGGGCACCGTTTCAGGGATCACTGGAGAGGCATAGGGACCAGCATGAGTTTCGATAGCTTAACAAAATCTGGAGCTGCCAGGTAAAGAGCTCCTTTTCCGCTAAGCTGGGACTGCGTGCTCTTCCTCCTTGTTGGTCATCAGTGAAGGCTTTGACTGAGTTCCAGCTAGAGGGAAAATAAGATGTGTGCGCACATTGTGTTTGTCTTTTGAAGTAGAAATGCTAGTTGTGCTTAAAGTATCGTATGACTTTATTGCAGGAGCTTATAGGCCAGGTGTCTGCTCGGAGTTGGAAGGAGCACTGGTTAAAGCCACTGTCACCTATAAACTGAGCACATTTTACAGTGCTATTTGACAGCAGGACTCCCTATTTGTGCACAAATACTGCATTAAATCAAATCAGGAGAATAAAGAAAGTGTTAGGATGCATTTTACAATGTTGCTGTTGGCTGCAAAAAACTACGGCGCAGTGAAGGGAGGGATGCGTCTTTGAGCGGTATTCAAGAATTGGCGGGGACAAAGAGAAGCCTGCCTTGATAAAAATGCACTGTGAATTTAGGAGATGCCAGCTCTGGTAGTGCTCGGGCATTTACAGGAGAGTCAACTGAAAAAGAGAAGCAGTATGCATTAGTGAGAGGAGGTAAAAAAGAACGGAGGGTATTAAAAAAAAAAAAAAAAAAAAAAAAAAGGAAACTGTTGAAACTGGAAGAAGCAGCTGAAAAAGAAAATGCAAAATTTAAATGTAGATAAGCGACTTGAGTTTTGCGAAGTGGGAAATAAGGTATCTATTTGACTGTAGAGGCTTTGCATGTTAAGAAGAATCAAGTGTTTTGCGGGGAGATCGACTGCTACAATGAGAGTAGCTACCGTTCTGCCTTGGTTTTGAGATTTAGAGATTGGTGTGCTTTTTGGCGTTAACACATAACATTTATCTAGTAATCTAATCGTAGTAAATATTTTCAGTAATATATCCAAACTGATCTGTGAGGTTTCTTTAAATTTCAGCAGGTAAGTTCTGAACTTCTTGTTTTGCCAGTCTTTCACTGATGGATCAGCACCTACAATTTCTAGGTCAGTGGGAATGGACTTCCTGGGCTTGTGTAGGTGGATTTTTTCCTTAGGAGTCTGGGATTACTGGCCTCATGTTATTTTCATACGGTTTACAGACTAATTGTAGAAATTGTTCTGAACAAACACCGAGTTGCAGCTTTCTCTGGGGTCTCGCCAACTGTTTTGGTAACTGCAAGAAAAATAATGTTTCCTTTCCCCCTTGTTCTCTTACAGGTCCCGCGGATTGCCAAAGCTGAAAGAGTCTCGTTCCCATGAGTCTTTACTGAGCCCAGGCAGCGCCGTGGAGGCCCTGGATCTTGGGTCAGAAGAAAAAGTCTTTGTCAAACCACTACACAGCAGTATCCTCGGGCAAGACTTCTGCTTTGAGGTAATGAACCCTCTCCAAACACGCAGCCGATTATACGCTGCCCATCAGTCTGAACCCTTGCAGGACACTGTTCTGTGACTTTGTCATTGGAGAACAGATGGGCAGCCGCTGCCATCCTGAGGTTTGGGTGGGGGCTGTCTAACCAGCATGCGATTTTGAAGTCCTTGAGGCTAATGGCACCCATCACTCAATGGAGAGAAATCTTTTTCAATTACTGTGTCTTCCAATTGCAAAATCTCTTTAATTTGATAAATATCTAAGCATTTGT
Source organism: Chroicocephalus ridibundus (assembly GCF_963924245.1). NCBI lineage: Eukaryota > Metazoa > Chordata > Aves > Charadriiformes > Laridae > Chroicocephalus > Chroicocephalus ridibundus. The sequence goes on along the minus strand of NC_086291.1, from coordinate 34,530,621 downwards.
AGTTTGCATGCAAATGTATGGCTCAAACATACTATTGTTAATAAGCTGTGTATTCATCCTCTCCAAATTCACTTAAAATTAAATTTAGAAAATATACCATAGCTGAGAAATGCGATTTCCAGTCAGAGCACCCTTCCATTAGCTCAGCCTGTTTGCCAACTGCTGAAGGAGAAGCTTCAGTAGCTGCAGAGGTATCCATTGCGCTACAGAACAGGATGCAAAGATCCTCTTGCTGTTTCAGCGCAGGCTGCAGCGCGGCACCACACGGCTCTCAGCTTTGCTTCAGAAACTGTGAGCACAGTCCTTCCCTTGAAGGACCAACAGCGTATCCGTGTGAGCTATTTGGACGAGTCTGAGGCTGTGGTAATCTGGCGTGCAGGGGCGGGCAGCAGTCTGGCTTCAGCAGGATTAGTCAGATGTGTCTAAACTGCTGGAATAAAGATCTGTTTACAACCTGGAAAACTGCTCTGGCAGAAAACCAGCAGATCAGGCCCTTCTCCCTCAGGACGTATCCAGGAACTGTTCCTGTTCGCTTCAATCTCTTTCTTCTGGTTGGAAGCGCTTTCCGGCTTGCTTAGGTTTAGGGAGTTGAGTGAAAAAAAACTGGCAACACCTTAGCTCTGAGGTTGCTGCCTCAAAGTGCTTTTTAATTGTGCGCACAAATGAATGGAAGCAGTAAATGAAGCGTGTCGGACCACGTAAACATGAAAGAAGCCAAGGTGGTTCCCTCCCGCATGAACACAGAGCTGTGTATGGCATCTAGTGTCAGGGCCGGGTCGCAGCACAACTCCTTCAGTTTGTTTTAGACTGTTGCTGTATGTACAAACCCTTGGAAACATTTTGCATTTCCCGAAGATGCCATTTCCGATGTGTTTTGCCTTATATTAATACATTGTTAGTTCTGTCTGTTTTTACAATGTTAGTAACCAACTCATCTGCCTCTGGGACTTAACGGGGAAAACAGTAAGCATTTAATAGCTGTGGATCGATTAACAAGTGTTTTTAAAAAAATAAATTAACTGGTTGATTAAAGACTTGTTTAAAAGTCTTTAAGAGGAGCCTCTGGTGTTCCTCATATGTTTCTTCAGTTTTATATTAATTTGAACTGACTTTTTTTTTTTTCCTCTCTACATTTTGTGGGCCTTTTAACCTCTCTGCCTCCTAGGGTCCCATATTGTTTTCCTGCTTTTTTTCATATTTACTTTGTTGCTCAGGCAGTGCTTATCTTCTTCCTTACTTTTTGGCAGCCTCTTTACATGTCTCCTAGGCTTGCCTGAACTCAGCCTGTCGTTTATATGTTCCAGGTGACCTATTCCAGTGGCAGTAAATGCTTCAGTTGCTCCTCTGCAGCAGAGAGGGACAAGTGGATGGAAAACCTACGCAGAACAGTGCAACCGAATAAGGTAATAGAAACTGTGGAAATAAGATTACCCCAGGGAATGGAGGTGGTATGATTGGATTTTCGTCCGTTGTACCAGGGCTTCCCACAGATGTGTCCTCAATTAATTTAGTCTGGGGAGAAGTCCGCTCATCGGTGTATCAAAAGCTGCTGTGTACTATTCTAGTAAGTGCAGTAGGTCAAACCTTTAATGAATAAATACACGTTGGCCTGCTTCCTAATCTCTGCCCCACTGCCTGCTTATGATGTTTCAGACCAGATGTCTGATACCGTGCACCTCAGAAGGATGGTACATGGCTTCATAGGTTTCATGTTTTACTGTGGGGGCATGGTTTGGAGGAAAAAAAAAAAAAAAAAAACAAAACCCAAACAAAAGGAATTTGAGCCAGAGTGAGAAGGGAAGGGGAGTCACATTATTGATCAGCTGGAAATATGATAAGTCACCTCCATAGTTGGCATACCACCTTCAAGGGACAGGCTAACGGTGCTCTCAGGGTTATTCACAAGAGGAAACAATGCAGTGTGCCATGCCAGTCTGGTGGCTTTGGAGTGGCTCCTGTGCAAAGTGTTTGCTTTCTAAACCTCTTCAAATACAGCTTTTTGAGGGAAAAAAAAATGTTTTAGTCCCCACCTTTGACATACAAAAGACAGCCCTTTGCCTCTACTTTAGAAAATATCTAGAGATTCTGATTCTGAAGATTAGAGAAGCTGATTCTGGATTCTGATTCTGACCCTGCCTCGGACACCAAAGGCAGCCCTTTGCTGCTGCTTCAGCAACACAAAATGTTCAATTTCTAGGGATTATGAATCAAAGCTGAGCTCTTTCTTCTGCACAGGACAACTGCCGTCGAGCTGAAAATGTGCTCCGTCTCTGGATCATTGAGGCAAAGGACCTGGCCCCCAAGAAGAAATACTTCTGTGAGCTGTGCCTTGATGACACTCTCTTTGCCCGCACCACCAGCAAAACAAAAGCAGATAACATTTTCTGGGGAGAGCACTTTGAGTTCTACGGTCTCCCACCTCTTCACAGCATCACAGTTCACATCTACAAGGATGTGGAGAAGAAGAAGAAGAAGGACAAGAACAATTATGTTGGCCTGGTCAACATTCCCATGGCCAGTGTAACCGGTCGCCAGTTTGTGGAAAAATGGTACCCAGTCAGCACGCCTACGCCCAACAAAGGGAAATCGGGGGGACCTTCCATCCGGATAAAGTCCCGTTATCAGACCATCACCATCTTGCCCATGGAGCAATACAAAGAATTTGCAGAGTTTGTTACCAGCAACTACACTATGCTTTGCTCTGTGCTGGAGCCTGTGATCAGCGTAAGGAATAAGGAAGAGATGGCTTGTGCTTTGGTGCACATTCTTCAGAGCACTGGGAGAGCTAAGGTAAGAGCGGGCGGCTCCTGTCAAAACGACTCCCTCTCACTGCTGATAGGTGATATCTTTTCAGTTAGAAACTAGAAAGCCTATAACCGCAAGCAACAGCGGAAGATGCATAATGGGGTAAGGCTGCAAAAAGGGTCTCAAAAGTATTTGAAAAGACTTGAGCAATTGCATCTGCCGGGAAGGCACGTAGATAGGCACAGTGCTAACAACGATTAAGAGTTGATACAAGGATCAAAGATACTGTGTACAAAGTATTAAGTGGGAGGACTATATAACTTCATGTTATTCTGCAAAGTGAGGACCTGCGTTTGGGTGTTCAGGAACCTTTTCTGCATTTCTAAAATCATGATACAGGATAACTAAGGAAGAGATTAGTATCCTGGAAAATTACTTCTATAAATAAGTTCTCTGCTGAGCAGCAGGGTGCCATTGTTGATTCAGCGCTAAGTCAGCCAATCAATGCTAACATTGATTTGGTCAGCGTTTGAACAGCCATTTGGAGAATCTATACTCGGTTAATGGTGATCCCACCTGCCCCAAGGATGTTATTAGGACTTCTGGGTGCACGCTGATGGCTGGTCCTCTGTGAGGCAGCAATTGGAGTGAGCATCAGTTTCTCCGAATAGATTGTGGGAGAATATTCTGTGGGTCTTGGGAAATTCTGAGAAGCATTAGCCAGCATTGATTTATCTGGAAGTTGCCTGTCAAGTGGATGTGTGAGTAGTACCAAGCTGTAGTCAGCTTCTTCCAGTAATGTCAGCTAGAGCAAGTTAAGCATGACCAAACACAAGTTAGAGGGTTAGAGACATGGAAGGATGGCCGTAAGCAACACCCAAGGGACAGCCTCATTTAGCTGTTCCAAAAAGGTCCTTTTATGTTTGCGTAATCCTATGCCACTCTGTTCTGCCGTTGACATACGTCTTGGAAAGACTGGTGCTCTGTGACAGCATGTGATAGGAACTCCTTCCTTACCAAGTTGTTTGTCGATCCAGAGAAGCCAGTAGCTGGGATAGCTCCCATAGGGTTGTGTTGAAATCCTGCTGGAAAACAGCCTCTGGATTCCTGCAGTGCTAGCTGCTATCTAGGTAGATAGCGTTACAACTTTGCCTTTCTAGTGCCTAAACGTTTGAACCTCGATTTACTAAAAGCATTGAGCAGCTTGGGCTGCCATAACCTACAGCCGCAAAGAAGGTACGTTTCCAGTTCACACTATGTTGGTGGTGATGCAGCTGGATGTTCCCAGTTTGCGCCCGGTGAAAATCTCTCAGATTTTGCTGAAAAGAAACAGCAATAATGGATTGAAAACCAAGAGCACTAAATGTATTTTTGATCCATATTTATCATAAATAATTTGTTCCACGTATTTTACGCTCCCGTGCTAGCAACGTGTTATGGCTTCTGTAGTTAATGGGGTTATGAAACCTTACTAACGCACTCTTTGAACTGTTTGGAGGATGTTGCTGTTTGCGGCAGAACCAGCAAGTCAGTTATCAGTCAGCCCTAATTCAGGGTGGTGGTTTGTTTTGGGGGCTCTTTTTTTTGGAGCAGTTGAAGGAAGGGAAGAAAAAAAAAAAAAAAAGGGAGAAATAAGCTTCCTCTCCTGGAGAACTTTATTGTGGCTGAAATTGGATCTTGCAGAATACCAAGCATTTCTTGTGGAATGCTGAGTGTCCTTGACTCACATAAAGTTATCACTTCAGGAAACAAGTATTACCGTAGAATTAGAGCTTCTATCAAGAGGTTATTCACTGTATAAAGACTTGCTGATTGTTCCTGCCTGGGTATTTGAATACAGTTCAAGTTAAGCCGTATAGATCCACAGCAAGTATGTTAACTTTTTTCCCAAATCCTGAACCACTTTTCGTTTGTGAATTTAGTTGATGTAAGCCATTCTTCTTATTTAAATTCCACCAAGCTATAGAAGTTGTGCCTAACTTCCATCTTGGATTTTTAAATCCAAGTTTGTATATAACATTTGGTATTAAAGGATAAGTATATCACAGTTTCTTTCAGCAGACAAAGGCACTGATAGATCAGCTGGTGAGGGTTTCTGTTCAGGACCTAAACTGAAACACAAACTTGGCTGTAAAGGGTTTTTTTTAGACACTTTTGCTTCTCGCTTTATAATTCGTGATCATTTTATAAGTATAATAAACCCAAGAGGAGCCCTGCCTAGCTATTTCCTTGGCACATACTGCGTGTAGCACCTGCACCCTGTGTCCGAAGCTGGGCAATTATTCCAGTAATCCTCTGGCTCCTCTGTTTATCCTTCCTTCTTGGCTTCTGCAGTTAGCCTGACATGACTGAGTCTGATTAAAATAACCGCTTGCCGTTTGACCTTTTTCTTCAGGACTTCTTGACGGATTTGGTGATGTCTGAGGTAGATCGTTGTGGGGAGCATGATGTCTTGATCTTCAGGGAGAACACGCTTGCTACCAAAGCTATTGAGGAATACCTAAAGTTGGTAGGGCAGAAGTATCTTCACGATGCACTAGGTAAGAAAGTGCCCGTTTGCATTGCAAGGGTTAACCCTGCACTGTCTGCAACGTGACTGAAGCCTCATGCCTCTAGGAATGTGGGATGGGAAGGAACTGCCTCAGAACTGAGCCCAGGTGTCTCGCATCCAGATAGCAAAATAGGTGCTGTCTTACTCTTGATGCTCTTTGGTGCCTGCAGGAGTAGCATCCAAGGCAAGGCAAACTTGATTTGATATAGCTGAGTCCCTCTTAAAGTTCGTATCACTACAGTATGTTTTTCTGGGTAACCTTTTGAGTCTCTAGTTGTGATGAAGAGGTATAATAATGTAATGACTTGTGGGCAATGGTGTTTGTTCCATCTGATATATGAACAGGCTTAAAAAAGGGATTTTGATACATCACTTAACAGCGGAAATTGAGACCGATACCTTGTGTTATGGTATCAGGAGTGAATCTGGTATCATGTGCAATCCAATTAGGTGGAGATTTCAGAAAGGGTTAATGAATGAGAAGCATACATTTCACTAATCTCCTTTTATGATGAAGAAGCTCCTGCACTCACTTTAGGCTGAAGTGCCGCCACCTGGGGTGTTAGATATGCTCAGGGGTGTCTGGTTGACAACCAAAGTTCTCGTCCACAAGTGCATATTGCTGGGGCGCCTCCAGTCCATCTCTTTCATGTGCCGTTGTAGTTAACAGCGAATGTCAGCTATGGCATTAACAAGCGTTAAGCATGAGATGCCCGCCCTAGTGCTTGGGTTGGATGCACGTAGTAAAAGAAAATTAATTTGAAATGCGTCAGCTGCAACTGCTGGTAATGCTGGCATGTTCCAGAGTGAACCTTGGACTTGCTCAGCCCTTACCTTTGCCACACATCAATTAGTTCATAAACATTTGCGTTAATCTTTTAAACTGGTACCTTGCCCCATCAAAAATCCTTGGGCAAACATGGCCAGAGGGAGTGAGGCTGCAGGGCTACTGAGGAGCAGTACAGGGCAGGAGATCAACGTGCAGACTGTCTAGGGAGCCTCCCGCTGCCTTTATCCAATGTGCTTTTTACTCACCGCCTCATTAAAACTGCCTGGGCAACCTGTGGTGTCCTACTCCATTCCACCCGTGGGGTCTTGGTGTCCGTGGTTGGACATGCCAGAGTGGCTTCTAGTAATTGTATTATTGTCCCCTCTCCACCAAAAGGTTCTGCTCTAGTCATAAACCACTGCCTTGGGAATTACTGTCCACGCAACTAATACTGCAATAAAGAGGACCAAAAAATATGCATGCCCTCTTCCAAAGAAACTCACAGCCTCACTACAGCTAGCTTGTACCTACTCCACGCAGTCTTGGTTATCCGCAATTGCATAAGGAGCCGCCCATCCCCCTGTTACTTTTTGGATGAAGAAGGCTTTAGAAATTGATACAAGAGAAACATGATCAGGCCAAAGCCCAGTCCCACACCACATCCTTTCACACACAAAAAAAACCCACCCCAGTCTCGCTTGTCCTCAGCAATCCCAGATGCTGGCAAGTCATCAAGGAGGTAGTTGGCTAAATTAGTGTTCCAACGGTCAGTAGAGTCTGGTCTGTGATTATACGCGTTTTGGCCATTTCTTAAGTGCAATGAGCCCGTTCTGGTAGTCTTATTCTCATGGGTGGAACCGCTGCGTACAAGCCACAGTGCTGGCCTCTTGCTTGGTATGCAGAAACGAGCAACGTAATACTTTGTACGATGCTTTTCAGCAGCCTGAACGATAAGCTGTGGGACCAGTATATTGCATTTGTCTGCAAGCCCCTTAATGTGCAGTAATTACATAAAAATATTTTAAAATTAATGACTTCTAATATATCATTTAGAGCATTGGTGCTGAGTGATAAGATTGTAAATCAGAGACATGAGAGATGGAAAATCCCCCTAAGGTCATCCAGCTCGTCTGTAGCTCAGGGCAAGATTGTTCATGACAATACAGCCATCTAATTCTTTGTCGAGTTTTAAGTGTCGTTTTGCTCAGATGCCATGTTCTTTGAAAGGATTAACAACGTCACGCTCGGTGTTAGCTATTTAGTACATATGTAAGAGCATCTTAATATATGATTAAGGCAGGGTCTTGCGGACCACAAAGAATAAGCTTCAAATGCGTTTAAAGAAAAAAAAAATAATAATCCAGTAAGCAACAGTTAAAGCAGAATTGGCTCAATAGAAGCGATGCCCAGAGTTTTGCGAGTAAGTGATCTAGATGCCCTCAGCAGAAATTTTTTGGACCCCCAAAAAACCCAAAAGCTTATAGAAAATGTGCTGCCTGCTTTGCTTGCAAGAACACTGCTGACTTAAGGTTTGAGGAGAGGGCGTGGGAGGTGTTTAGGGGTTTTGGTGAAAACAAAGACAAAAAAACAAAACCCTTTTGCACAAACCAGCCTTGTGGTGTTAGCTTGGAGCCCAGAACATCATCTGAGGAGAGATGAAATTAAAAGACATTGAATCATTAAATGAACGAGTAAAGAGTTTTTCCTAGCGAACAACAAAAGTTTTAAAATCGCTTGGTGTGCTGGCGTATATAGGAGGAAAACTAGTAAGTAGTTCGTTCCAGTATGTCAAACAAAGGAAACTTCGTCTGGTTATGTAAGTGTCCGGTTTCTCTTGTGATGCCGTAAGAGAAGGACGATGGAAATGCAAAGGATTTTGAAAGATGCAGGCTACAAGGTGTTGAAAAAAGGGTTTGAGAAAATTAGCGGTATGTAGCTAGCACTCAGGTATTACTCTTACTCAAGAGCAAGGTGACACTTTTTAAAATTTTTTTTAAAATGGTAAATTTGGAAGTAATAAAAACAAATAGTGTTGTCAAGTGCATGAAATTATGAAGACAAATAGCACAGCTTCGTTTCTAAGACTGTGGATAATTTTGTAGTCGAGAATACAATTTGAATACAAAGTCAAATCCTATTCTTTAGGCGATAAGCGAAGTGTCTGCAGGGTTTATGAGCAAAGCCGTCCTGTTGCTGCACCTACATTTGCGGGCAGCGAGGGCACGGGAGGCTGAAGCATCAGAGCACCGGCCGTCTGATCTGTCACAGCAAGTGCTCTGTTCTGAAGGAGCTGGGAGGAGTCATGTCCCCAACATCTGGTGTCTGGAGGCTGTATTGCAGACACAGGGAGCAGAAGAGGCAGTTGCCAAGGAAAGACATAAGCAGGATTTAAAGGTGTGTCAAGGAGGCTTTTCATGTAACTACCCTGGTTTGTCGTGCTCTTCCCTTTGTCCAGGGGAGTTTATCAAGGCTTTGTATGAGTCAGATGAAAACTGTGAAGTGGATCCCAGCAAATGTTCATCCAGTGAATTAACAGATCATCAGAGCAACCTGAAAATGTGTTGTGAGCTGGCCTTCTGCAAGATTATCAATTCTTACTGGTGAGGCATCTCCCCTCCCCTTCTCCCACATTAGGTCATTTGCTTAGAGGGCGCCCATTCCTCCTCTGAAGATAAGAAAACAGCAGATGTGCAGGGAAATAGCATAAACCCGTCTGTCTTCTGACGCTGCCTTCGTTTCCTTTCCTCACTACCTTCCTACGTGTGACACCATATTGCAGGTGGAACTCGTGCCCAAATTGAGGGGTTCCAACCCTACAGACTGTACCTGACAGGAACTTCTGCTGAAATACTTTGCCAAGGGAACACGTACTGAGCTGTAGCTGAATAAAGTAAGAAGATAACAGCTTAGCTTGAACTTGGAATAAAAACCTGACACTTTTGATGTCTGCAGAAAACTTTCAGACCCTTTAGATCTGTAGAACTGAACAGGAAATCACAGGGAGGAAACACTGGCAGAGAGACTTCCGTTAATCTGTGTTTCTGAGTAGCAGTGAAAGAACATGGGCCTTTCTGCTTCCAGATGAAGTACAGGGAAAATACTGAGAGAGTTAACAAGCGAAATAAGAATTTGAGTTATGGAGATGAGTTCAGTTTGGTTTAGTTTGTTTTTAGTATTCTAATGCCCTGTTTGCACCAGGGTAGCGACGGATAAGTAGTTCTTAGCTCGCAAATCGGTGTGTCTGAAAATGGCTTCACTTAACATATATGAACAAGGGATGCTTTGAAGACTACTTAAGTATTACCAGATTAAATGGGGATCTAAGAATAGATGCCTAATGGCATTTCCTAGCCTAGAGAGCGAAAAGAGGGGAAAAAAAACCAAGAGACAATTATGTTTTCTCACAGATAATTATTTCAGATGATTGGTCACCAGTTCAACTTGTTGTATCTCGTTGCTCATGCGATTTTATTTCCTGGCTTATTGTTTTTCAGCGTATTCCCTCGTGAGCTGAAGGAGGTATTTGCATCTTGGAAGCAGCAGTGCCTGAGCAGGGGCAAGCAGGACATCAGTGAACGCCTGATCAGTGCCTCCCTCTTCCTCCGCTTCCTCTGCCCCGCTATCATGTCCCCCAGCCTCTTTAGCCTCATGCAGGAGTATCCTGACGACCGAACATCTCGCACGCTCACACTTATTGCTAAAGTCATTCAGAATCTCGCCAATTTTGCTAAGTAGGTGGTGGCAATAAAAGTGAAATCTGTGCCTCCAGGGGCGCGAGTCACTGGAGGTTACTGTGGAGCAAGGAGAGCCCTGCTTGGTAGTCACGTTTGCAGGCAGCTGATTCTCTGGCAAACTGAAGTCAGCTTTAGAAAAGGAGGAAACTTCTCACTTATATGTGAATGCTGTTCCCTTTGAGACACCTCAGTGCTGAGCTAGATAAAGTCTCCTTTTCACATGCAGATCTGAGCTGTGTTGAATTCAGTAGAGGGGACACAGTATAAAACCAAGAGAAGCCATGCATTAGCATGTCAGTGCGTATGCCAGTTTAAAAGGAAAAAAAGCCTGTTCCCACCAAGGATCATGATTGTCCTTTCTTCCTCCAGAATTCCCAGCTGAATGATGCAAAGGGCATGGCATGTCGCTTACAGGGGAGGAGATGCAGAGAAGGGGAGGAGAGAAAGGGTGTCTGTTGAAGGGAGGGGGGAGAGATGTGTTGAGTCCTTGATTGTAATATGAACAGTGAATTATTAGTATTTAAATAAGTTCAAGGAAGTGGTGAATCTCTTAAATTGTCCTTTTCTTCCTCCCAGACTAAACCTTCAGAAAGGCAGGTCTAAAGTTAGGCGTTTACGTAATTGTCTATAAGCACTTCTGCTCTGTATTTTGTGTGGAAATTATTGACTGGGTTTCCCCCCGCCTCCCCTTTCTCGCAGGTTTGGTAACAAGGAAGAATACATGGCCTTCATGAATGACTTTTTGGAACATGAGTGGGGAGGAATGAAGCGTTTTCTCCTGGAGATCTCTAATCCAGATACCATCTCAAACATGCCTGGATTTGAGGGCTACATCGACCTGGGCAGAGAGCTCTCAGTTTTGCATTCCCTCTTATGGGAGGTTGTGTCCCAACTTGATAAGGTAAAGCAGGCTGGAGGCCCGGGAGGGTGAATCCGGCGATTGTATCATAGCAACAGTAAACACTAGCAAACATCAAGGGAGCAGCTGAATCCTGCTTTAGGGAGAACTTATTCAACAGCTTTTGAGAGGAATGTTTGATAGTGGTATTTCACAACTGTTCTTAGCGTGATTTCAGATCAAGGCCCGAAGCAGGGCATGTGAAGTGGTTGGGCTTCAGCAGCAGCGCAAACACTTTGTAGAGCCTTAAGTAAGGCTGAGTGTTCAGCGGTGGAGAGGGCAGCACTTAAAAGTAGGCCTGGAATTCCCTGAGCAGCCGGTCCTTTCTCATAAGTGAGCTGGAAAAAAGGGAGGGTGTTTGGACAGAAAATTAAAATTTTTTTTCGTTTGCCCTTTTTGATACTAATGGAGGTACTTTGCTACACACAAGGCTCTGGTGGAATAATGTGTTGGCCGGGCAAAACTGTTCTCACTAAAGACGTGATCCAAAGCCTGCTGGGATGTTCTCAGTTCTGCAGTCTTTGGATTAGTTTTTAGTATAGAAGCGGATGCCATGTAAAAACCTGATTGCACTCACAGTTTTATCCTGTAAAAAGCAAGATGCTTTTTGCTGTGGATTGTGCTGGGGTCATATGTGTTGTCCAGATTCTGTTCTGCTGATTGCAATAGATATCGCCAACAATAAGCATTGCTTCCATTTAGCTGTAGAAGGAGAAAAGGCAGTAGTTTGCTCTTCCTTACCTATGTGGCTTTGCAGGATCCAAAATCGTTAAAACCTTGATAGCAGGATCCAAAATCATTAAAACCTTGATAGCAAAGGTAGTTGAGAAGACCCAGAAAAGCTGAGCTGTGAGTCTTTTTTTTTTTTTTTTTTTTTTTTTTTGCAAGTGCTTGGAACTGTTCCATATTTCAACTTTTAGACGTGTGTTGTTTTGTCCATATTCCATTTATATTATTCTTTCTTTTGAAGCTGGAGAGGTGAGATGAATTGCAATGCACTCTTAATGTTTTTATTGCTTTAAGGTTTGCCAAAATAGTTATTTGTTGGGTATCTGTTTTCTTGCAGTACATTATTTAAAACAGAAAACAAAAAAAAAAACCCTGAGTTTGTTGCATCAGAGTAAATTGAAATGTCCTTGACTCAAAAAGGTGATATATATTAATCTTAGTTAATCTTAGTTTGATAGCAATATATGAGCTTGTTTTTCCGTTTCCCTCATACATGCACACCATTGTATATTCAAAATGTCACAGGCAGGCAAGTCAGCTATAAAGACAATTCAGCAGCCTCAGGAAAACAGGCAAAGGGAGACTCAGAAGACCGGATCCTCCGTTTCTTCAAATGGGGGTACACCCACCAGTGCAGGGAACGCTGCCGTCTCCCTCTGAGCTGGTCGGACGTTAGGTCAAGAGAAACCCAGCTCCAGTCTTTAGAACTGCAAATGGATCTTCGGATGTGGTGTTAGTTACTGTGAGCTCCTCTCTGAATGCAGCGGGCATAAACGTCTTGGGCAGCGAGGAAAGGGAGGAGCCCGACCTGGATAAACCGTCACAGCAGATCTGCTTTGCCCTTTCTGTAGGTTAGGGGCATGGTTCTGTCCTAACAGGGCCTCGGGAGCTGGTACAGTGCTTTGCTAAAAAGAGAATTAAGGCGTAAGGTTACATTGCAATACTGCTTTACTGTAGGTGATGACTGGGAAATGATGAGAGAAGTCACCTCAGAGGTTTTAATAGACACAGAAGTGCTGTATGAAAGCGCCTGTAAAGAGATCTTTCTCTGGAGCCAAACTGACTGAACACCTGCTTACAGGAAAAATAAGGAAATCTTTGTAAAAAGCATTGTCTTCCTAGTGGAGTTTTACTTTCTTATAAACCTTCAGCACTTTCAACTTCTTCCTGCAGTCCTGAGAGCCTGAAGGTGCCCTGTAGATGATAGAACCAGCAGTGACCCAAAGCGGAGAGAAAGATAAAGAGCCTGAATGAGCAGCCTTCCTTGCTGGAAGGTCAGCTGCTCTTATCCTAGGCAACACTGAGCTAACATGTAATTGAACAAGAAGCGACACATTTAATCCTAGGTCGATGTGATTATGTTGGGCCAAGGATCATTGATGTTTTCATGCAGTTATTTTTCACTTTTAGGTAGGGAAGAATGCCTTAGTTGTTGATAACAGGGTGCTGCAGAAGATGGCATCAGCGTAGGATGCTAAAAGCAAAAGGCTTATGAAATGAAAACCTTCCCTCTCCCCATCTCCCTCAACCCTTGCGATTCTCTCATGATCCCCTGAATGCCGCATCCCCTTGTCTGTTGGCATGCATTTCCTTTACCACATGACACCCTTTGCCTGGAAAGTTCCCCCACTAGCTGAATCTGTAGTCTTGGAATGCCCTTTAATGATTAGATACCATAGTTTTCACTTTGACCTCACCCACCCTGGACTCAGTTCGCTTTGCATGATAGTTTTGCATTGGAATGGCAATAGTTTTGTTTTATTGAGCATGATTTTTATTTTTGTGGGTCAATCCTAATTTCTTTTCTATTTCCTTTTCTTTCCTCAATGTCTGCTGCACCCTGTTTCGTCTCCTCCATCCATCTCGTCGCCGTGGTTACGCTGCTCCGTAACACTGCATTACGGTCCTGGCACACCCGCACACAACCACCCACCCTCCTTCCTTCCACCTCCACCCCTCCGCCTCTGTGCATCGTTATCAAAAAAACTGGCGGATGTCGCGGTGCTTGTTGTCCAATTAGGGTGAAAATTCCTTCCTACAGGCGACCGTGGCAAAACTGGGACCTCTTCCTCGTATTCTTGCCGATATCACCAAATCAATGACCAACCCTACGCCAATACAGCAGCAGCTGAGGCGTTTCACTGAGCACAGCTCTAGTCCAAACGTCAGTGGCAGTCTCTCCTCAGGGCTTCAGAAGATATTTGAGGACCCCACTGATGGGTATGTAACAGCCAGAGCTCAAGGGAAGATGTGGGCTAAGGGGGTTGGTCGTCCTGTTGGAGTTGAGCGCACCGTCATCGGAGCTGTCTGCCCAGGCCAGCTGTAGGAGTGGGGAGCTTGGTCCTCTGTCACGGGCAATACACAGTCCCAGTAAGAGGTGCGCAAGGTGGCACTGGAGACCTGAAGCTTTTGACTTACCCAGGTCTGAAACGTGTCTCTAGGAGTCAATGACTTCAGCCGCTAAAAACTGGTTTTGCAATTTACTGCCGGTCCGAGTGTTCGTATGCGTAGTCAGCCATAACATTTCCTTTTGGCTATCAGGCCACTTATTTACTACTAATGAAAAAACTAGGCTGTAGGTGGAACGTGTTACCAGTGGGACAGCAAAAATAGTTCCTCCTCTGTTTAGTGCAGCGTTTCTCACCCTGTAAAAGCTGTTAAGCAAAAAGCTGTGACAGAAGTGCCAAAGAGCTTGGATGGTCTCAGAGTAGTTCCTGCGCTGTCAGGTACAAAGGCCAGTTTTGTCATGTGGAAACATCTGCGCTCTGAGCTTACATATAGATCTACAGGAGCCTTCATGCAACTCCTGCAGCATCTTCAGACCCCTGAAATACATAACGCTGGCGAAGGGTTAAATGGGATCTGAACTGCTCCAAAGTCTCGCTGGAGACAGAAGTGTCTGAGGGGGAAGGGTTTGGTGGGAATGGTTTACATTTCACCTGTGAAAAAAAATAAAGATGAAGCACTTCTTGAATCAAACGTAATTCTCAAAGATAAGTGGTAATTAAGGAAGAGTGTGTTCTGACTTGAACACAAAAAGCTCATAAAAGGAAATCTGGTTCCTTGAAGCTTTCAGTTGGGGGGGAGGTTAAATGAGGTAGAAAGACTTCTCTGGGACAGATCTCTCAGCATCTTGGTTGCTTAAAAATTAACCAAATTCCTTTCCACTCCACAGTGACTTGCATAAGCTGAAGTCTCCAACCCAGGAAAATGTAGATGGATATTTTAGGGGCAAGACCTTACTGTTGGTTCAGCAGGCATCCACCCAGAGCATGACTTACTCAGATAAGGATGAAAGGGACAGCATCTTGCCCAATGGACGTAGCATCTCTCTCATGGACCTCCAGGATCCTCACACGGCTCACAGTGACCATGCTTCTATCATGCACGATGTGCCTTTGCGCTTGGCCGGCAGCCAGCTCTCCATCACCCAGGTGGCGAACATCAAACAGCTGTGGGAAACTCAGAGCACACCCCAGAGCGCTCCCCAGGTGAGGAGGCCTCTGCACCCGGCTTTAAACCAACAGGGCAGCCTCCAGCCTCTGTCGTTCCAGAACCCGGTTTACCATCTCAACAACCCAACCCCGCCGATGCCGAAGGCCTCTGTGGACTCCAGCCTGGAGAACCTGAGCACTGCCAGCTCCCGGAGCCGAAGCAACAGCGAAGACTTCAAACTCAGCGGACCCAGCAACAGCAGCATGGAGGACTTCACCAAGCGCAGCACGCAGAGTGAGGACTTCTCCCGGCGCCACGCAGTCCCAGACAAGCACGTCCCCATTGCGCTGCCCCGCCAGAACAGCAGCAGCCAAGCACAGATCCGCAAAATGGACCAAGCCGGGCTGGGCGCCAGGGCCAAAGCCCCACAGTCCTTGCCACACAGTGCTTCCCTGCGGAGCACGGGCAGCGTGTCGGGAGTGTCGGGGGCCATGGTGGCTGAACCCCTTCAGAATGGGAGCCGGTCCCGGCAGCAGTCCTCGTCCTCTAGAGAGAGCCCTGTCCCAAAGGTGAGGGCAATTCAGAGGCAACAAACGCAGCAGGTAAGGAAAGCCTTTTTCCAGGCGCTTTCTGCTTTGATGTTTAGCTGATTGCTGCCGACCTTCAAAGCTTTTTGACCATTGAGTTGAATCAAGAGTACTGGCACTGAAGCGAATGGCCGGTAGCAAGTGTAAGGAGTAGTCATGCTTGTTACCCTTACAGGCTTGGCAAGCCTAGCTTACCTATTATTTTGCGATGATTTTGCACTAAATTTGGGGGGGGGGGGGGGGGGGGAAGTTTCCCATTTACTAAGGTAGCAGCAAGCCTGCTGAAAGAAACAAAACTTGAAAATTTCTCTGAATAAAAAACACAACCAAGAACAACAGAAGCAGCTTTGTTCCAAATCGTAGCTAAGATCACCACGTGAGACTGCATTTGCCCTGTGGTGCTAATTTAAAAGCACGGCTACCTAAAAACAGAGACATAAACAAAGATAAAATACCATAGAAAAACTGCTGCCAAAATAATAAATAAGTGCCGTTGTCTTAAGTGTGGAGAAATCTATATCTCACCATGATGCAACAATCTATTGCTGGTCCCCAAATAAATACTGCTTTTTCATTAATCATCCCAAACTATGAATAATGCAAACACTTTCTGGAAAGGAGAGCTTATATATACCAACACCTAATGCGCTTTATCAGTTGTTCATAGGCGACTGTAAATCAAGATTTTCCTGTCAAAAAGCCAGCATTCCTTTACCTTAAGGAAAAAAAAAATCCTGTTGTGATTTGCTGTGTATGAAAATATTTTCCTGCATTAGTTTAATCTTAAAGAGAAAATAAGTATTTAAATGCTTGGCACTACAGTGAAGGTAGAAAATGTCTTGATCTGCAGGTCAGAGAAGGTGGTTGTTTGTAAGAATGTCACATTCACGCATACAGATCAGCTGGGCAGGGTGAGGCTCTCAAAGGCAACACCTGCACTATTCTTTGGTGTTAAGTGGTTTCGTCTGTGGTCACTGTGAGGGTAAACATGGTCATGTTTGATTTACCTTACCTAGGATAGAAGGCTTTTTTTTTTAGCTCCTGCTTTCCACAAGACCTTCTGAGAAGGATGCTTCTCTGCACACAGCCATGAGCGAGGACTTAGCTCCAGAAAGTTGCAGCCTCTGAGACTGCACCGTGCTGCTGGTGAAGTTACATCCACCAGGACCAGGAGGTTATGATCCTCCTTGCTGACGTTGCCCTGTTGGCAAAAGCACTGGTGAAATATGGTTATGCAGGGAGAAGGTTTTTGGCTCGTAAGGTAAAGCTGGCAGAAGAACTTAGTTGCCGGCGTGAGCTCCCACTCTGCCGAAGGTTTTACTGGTATCTCTGTTGCTGTAGCTTTCTTGGCAAACTCCTGAATGTTACAGTCGAAAGGAGGAAAACCTGGATGACGCCTGGGAACCCAGGACCAATCAGGGCTTCAAAACTACTTTGATACCTCAATTTCATTAAAGTACAAGGAGATCAGAAACACTGAATCACAAAGCAAAGCTTAATATGCCAAGTTAGTAATACCAAAAAAAATAATTGTGTATTATTTGAAGTGTATATGTTTGTGTCCTCCTTTGGAGCCTGTGTTTTATATTTGGGCATAGATGCGTTGATTGGTAAAGTATGTTGAATACAACTAAGCCTAGTGCGGAGGTGGTACAAAATGTTTAGGCCAGTAATAAGGATAAATTTGAAGGATAAACTCCCTTTGCAGTTTTCAGGCGTCCAGTGTGAACCTCTGTTGTATGATCTGCTGAGTTTTATTGTACGGTTCTGTGTAGTGTCCTGGCCAAAATCCACGGGGAGCTGGTGCCTTTCCTCAGGGCTTGTTCTGGGAAGCGCCTACACAAATACACAAAGAAGGCTTTACTTTGAAGGTGTTAGAGTAAGGAGGAGAAAGTACAGGTGGTGTGTCTCCAGTCTTTGTGCGTACACCTTACACGGGTGGCTTCTGTCCTGTGCGTATTTATGAGAAATGTTCAGTTAGCTGTTTGCAAAGCCCTGGCTCTTCTCATCTTAAATTGCTGGTTACCCAGCTGCCCCCAAGGAAATGCATTACCTTTGCTTGTTTAGCATCAAAGTGGCTGTCTCAGACTTGCCTCTTCTCCGGTGACTTTTTACGTTCAGCTTCATAGGCGCCTGCGACTACGACTGGCTTCAGGGCAGTCTCCTTCCCCTCTCTTGTAGGCGATGTGCGTCTACTTATTTTTCCACTCTACTTTCCATACTAATTGTTTCCCCTGGATTCGTTAGAGCACTTGCTTCTACTTTATTCAGAGAAATCAATTTGTTCTTTCCTTCCCCGCACTCTTGAGAAATGTCTTGAAGTGTGCCAAATCGAGTGGCCGTAATTTTTTTGAGGCAAATTCCATTGCATCCTTTTAATTGCAAATTGTGTTGTGGAATTCTGCTCTTATTTAAAAAAGAAAAAGAGAAAAGAGAAGTTGGGCATGTTCTTTCTGGGCTTGTTCTTTCTAGGCATGCTTTGTGGGCGTTATAATTATTAGACTCTGTTCTCTACAAGTCCCATTTGTTTCTGAATATAGAGCTAGGCCCTTTGTTTGCTGGGAGAGGTCACTTTTTGCCTTCCATTTCCATTTAGTAGGTAGGTGGGAACAGAAATGTCAGTGTGTTCCTCTGGAAGAGAAGCAAAGAGGGGAATTAATACACGTTCCTAGCAGGCTTTTTCTTTCCCCCCCCCTTTATTGGAGTATAACTCATAACCTATTACCATGTGAAGCGCTTGCCATCCACTTGGTCTTTGTAGGCTTTCTGAGTTTGGCTGCTGAAAATATTCTGTCCTGCAGCTTGTGAGGTTGTTTGGCAAGGTTTGCTGCCGAGCGGCACTCGGTTACAAGGCTGGTGATGTAGTTTATAGTCACCCTTCTGCTGCTTAGTCATCCATAACTCCAATGAACCGTGACGCTGTTCATCCGTAGCTGTTCCTAATTCCTCCAGCAATTCCTGGAGCCAGTGTATTTACCTCCGAGAAGAGTCTGTTGGTGGCAGAGCCACACACAGTTCATAGTCGCCCTCTCCATGGCTGCCTCACAGCAAATGTCATCAAAAAAAAAAAATCTAAGGAGCTTTGCTAAGCTGTCACACTGCACTTGAAGGGGGCTGTTAGCCTTTCTGCTGTGAAGGCTTCCTTCTAGAAAAAAGGCCTCTGCCTAAATCCAGGGGTTTTTGCCTAATTCCTACTCCTTTCTTTTGCCTTTATACCCTTCGCTGAGCCTTCTTCCAGTGCCGGAGTCTTCATCGCTGCTCGGGACAGCCGAGCCCGTTGCAGGCAGATCCTCTGGCCAGAGCTGGATGCGTGCAGCGCGCACCAGCCCTGTTCTCCTGAGCAAGGGAAACAGGAATGGAGGTTGACATTACCTCTCACCTGACTCATGTCAAAGAAGCTGTTGCTCCCCCGTGAAGAGCTCCTCGCTGGATCTGAGACTTTGGTGTCCCCCTGCCATGGAGCACATTTCGCTTTGGTGCCATAGTGGAACGAGGCAGTGAGCTGAAGAGCTGCTTGAGCACAAAAAGAAGCTAAAGTTGGGGTGGGGAGGGGGGAAGTCGATATTTCGCATTTCTCAAAAAGTTAAGACAGTGTTGCTCTTTCAGGGGTAATTATGCTAATTCCTGTGCTTATAAACTTGTCTTTGTCCATGAAAATTGCTTGGAATTTGTAGCAAGCTGTTATTTTCCCCAGCCAGCAGAGAGTTTCTTGTTTCTTTTCTTGGCTTCCTTTTCGGATTCCCTTAAAGAGGATAGCCTCCGATGATATTTTACAGTTCTCCTAGGAAGCACTGCTGGCTATGATTCCTTTCACAGCCTTGTCTGAGCATATATGCTACCATAGACCATCTAGATCTGATAGGCACTATGGTGATAACGTTACACCTTTTTGCCGCTGTTAAGTGCTGCTGTGCTGTCTCGTATCCAAGCCGTGCAGCCCCGTGCTCCATTGCAAAGTCTGTCTGCAGCCTGGCTGAGAAACCCGTGCCCAAGTTAAGCTCTTCAATACTCAAAAAAAAAAAACCCCAATCTGTCTTACCTGGACAGGGTGCAAACGAAACTTTGTCGCTCTGTTTTCTTTGTGAGAGAAATCACAGGTCGAGAAAGCCTTACTGACAATCTGGCAAAGGGGAAATGTGGATGTGAGCAGGATTTGGAAACAAGAGCTTTCCCAGAGAGAAGCTCACTTAGAGAGGAAGAAAAATGTCTCAAGTGCATTGGTTTTAGAGAGACTCGAGTGCTGTGGGTCCAAGTCAAGGGAGGATGAAGTAGCTCTGCAAGAGAGGTTTTGGGGATCCTTTGAGACCGACAGATTCATGGTTGTTTTCCTCATCCAAATAAACTGGATTTTAGAGCTGATTTGTATGTAGTTTCTGTGAAAAATGCTTACAGGCATCTCTGCTCCAGGTTCAGTCGCCCGTGGACTCAGCCACAATGTCACCAGTGGAAAGGACAGCTGCGTGGGTTCTCAATAACGGACAGTATGAAGAAGTGGAGGAGGACACAGAGCAGAATCCAGACGAAGTCAAGCATGCTGAGAAGGTAGATTTTATTCTGTATGCAGCGGACTTGAGGGCACTCAGTGAGTCCTGTCCGCTCCACTGCCGAATCCAGAACAGAGCAGCTTTCGGGTGCTGCTTTGACAAGAGTCGTGCTTCCAAACACAGGTTGTATCGGCATAAGTTGCCGCTCTACATACTGTCACACAGATGTGTAGTACAGTACCTCATACTGTAGATTAACGCACGTACAGGCTGTAGCATGTCAAATGGGTGCAGATTGACATAGCTGAGAATTTGTACATTTACAGGCTGGTATTCGGCACTGATGTGCGTCATGAGTCACACTGCCTAAGTGTACTAGATCCTGCTCAAGTCATTATTTTTTACGACAACACTATAGCTACAGCATACTGCCATTTTTCTATGCATGCAAAACTTTTCGGTGATCATTAAACACCATTTTAAAAAAATTGCAATTGTTAACCTGACTAAGTGTAGCTTAAGATATGCTAACTGATCGTACAAGGCCCCGTAAATGCAACTCAGTAGTTGCATTCAAATTTTGTCTTGGACTTCACCTGGGGCAAATGCCTGTCATTTAGGTAGTACAGTGTTTCTGGGCTACACAGACGTCCATGTCTGTTTTGTTAAAGCATATTTATTTTCAGGAGTAGATACCAGTTTTCCAAATTCAGTTACGTCTATATGCCGCTATGGTGATGAAATTTAGTAAGAGGTTTGGTATTTTGAGAAGGCAGGGAACGAGGAGGAGAACATTTGGTGGACAAGAAGCAGGATCATAGGATTATTAGGAAAGGTGAATGAAGCCCAAACTAAGTGGGATGTGTTGAGATTCCTTGCACTATTGCAGAAGTGATTGTCCACAGAGATGGTAAGTAGAAGAACAAGACCTCAGCCAAGTAAAATTCAGGCTCTATATTGTAGTGAATGATTTGCTCTGTCTTCACGCGTGGTTTCATGCCTCGATTAGGTCTTGAAGAATAAACTATTTGGGTCCCATACTGGTCCCCTGGGTCCCCAGGACACTTCTACAGTTGAGCACTATTAGCAGCTTCTGTCTGGGAACTGCTTGAGTCTGGAGTAACTGGGGATGTTACCGGTGAGGGCTGAGGAGCCATGTCAGAGCCCTCTGCTTAAATTGTGCTGCAGAATGACATCCTGCAGTGGGGGAATAGCTTCATTCTCACTGGGACCCTACGTGCTCCTTGTCTGTGCTTGCCCACAGTTGTTTGCTTGTCATTTCCTTCACATCTATTAATTTATTTCTCATGAAAAAGACAATGCCCTTCTCTGAACAGCAGCAGAAAATTACAATGATCTGATCTCTTCCTTCTCCCTTTGCATCTGATTCTTTCCTTCCACCTGCAGTATGAACAAGAAATAGCGAAGCTGAAGGAGCGCCTGAAGGTGTCAAGTCGCCGGTTGGAGGAGTATGAGCGGCGGCTCCTGGTGCAAGAGCAGCAAATGCAGAAGCTGCTGATGGAGTACAAGTCTAGGCTGGAAGACAGTGAGGAGAGACTGCGCAGGCAACAGGAGGAGAAGGACAGCCAGATGAAAAGTATCATCAGCAGGTGAGGCTTTAGGAAGTTTGGGACTGTGTAGGTCCAGAAGCTCCCCTGGGTCACACGTTCTCTTTGACACTAGAGAAGGTAGTTGCTCCTTGATATCTCTGGACTGATACTATCCTGCCTTAGAGATGAAGAAACTTGAGATGCCGGTGTAGAAACTTGCCTCGGATTTCCAGGAGGGTGAAGGAAAAGATGCAGGAATTTTTAACCCTGGTTTCTGTTGTACTTATAACAGGTCTTTTTGCTTTGTTTGGAATCTGTACTCAAGGCAGCAGCTTTTCAGGCAGTTGCATTTTTGGCAATGTCCATTTTGAGAATAACAAGGTTAGGCAATCGGGAGTGTTAGATGGATAGATAAGCTTTTCCGAGCGCAGCGGAATTCTTCTCTTGCCAGGACAATCAGAGAAGTTAAATGAACAGGCCAGAGTACCTGAAACACTCTGGAACAGTTTAATGTCCTGATTTGTACCTCTTTTTGCTCATCAGACTCATGGCAGTTGAAGAGGAGCTGAAGAAGGATCATGCAGAGATGCAAGCTGTCATCGATGCAAAGCAGAAAATTATTGATGCGCAGGTAAGGAGCTCAGGATCTCCAAACCCCAAGTGTTCTGTGTGTAGAACCCATTATTTTCCCTTATCCTCCTGCCCCGACATTGTTCTCTAGCACCCAAGCCAGCATTGGCCCATGGTGTTGTACGTGTGACTTACTGCCTTCTAGGAGAGAATTGGGTTTTTTAACGGTAAAGACTGTACTGTCAGACACTGGGCTTTGAGGAAGCCTGACAATAAATCACAGGACTGACTGCTTCTCCAAAACATTTTCTTCTCCGTGAGATCCCAAGGCGGTAAAGGAATAGTGGTGTATTGTACAGACATTGTTCTGAGTGGGAAGTCTGGAAAAGCTGTGCTTCATACCAGCATAGTTTAACGGCCATGTGCATGCATCTCAGCTATGCAAGCTAAAAGCACGGCTTTGAACGTTTGAGTCAAGAAAAGAGAATGCTTGCAATGGAGCGTTGCCCTGTATAATGTCCTGTGTGGCATTTCACCCCATCTGACTGTCCACGTCGGTCCTGGAGAAATGCCCGTTTTGCCACAAACCTGCGGTGCTTGCCTCAGTCAACACATTAGCGGTGGAAAGCGGGACCCAGTGGGCAATGCATGCAGGGGTGTTGTGTGGGATCGTTTCAGCTGTTCTTCTGTGTCTGTGCTGATCGCTGATCCCAGAGAGCAAAGCTTGTACCACAGAACCTGAGACTGGTTTGATATCTGCCTGCCGTGTTATGTTTGTGATACTTGCATTTGGAGGGCATCCTTCCTGCTTCTGGGCTTTTTGGTAGTCCCAACTGTAAACTTTCCTTAATAGATAATCTCAAGATGACCTGTTTGAGGAATGACCCAAGCTATTTCAGAAAGTTGTTTCCCTTCATAAAGAGCTGGGTGGGGGGGAGCCTCAGTTGAACCTTGTTAAAGACGGTACTGGTGTATTAGGACACAGGCAGAAGTGAGCACAAACGGTCACACCCTGGCCATTTTTTTTCCTGTTGAATGGCCAGCGATGATAGAAATGTTTCAGCTCACATGGAACTGTAGGGGAAATACAAAGTAGAAAAAAAAAAAAAGTGGTTTTAAAAGCCTGGTAACATTAGGAGCATATTTCTGGCAGATTTCTTTCTGATAACTTGAAAAGTTCTGGTTTTCCTGCTGCCTCTGCCCATTTTCCCACAGTTCTTCAGAAAGACTGTTCGTGGAAGTTGGGTTTTTGGATCTGCGCCATCTAATCTGAATAAATCACTTGTGTACAATAATATGGCACTTCCGTTACCTAGCCTTGCAGAACAAAAAGAAACCCCTGCTGGAATTACAGCATATATAGTTCCTAGCTATTGTGCAAGATGCTCTACAAGGAGACACCAGTGTAGTCGCCTTTTCTAGATGCAGCTTAAGATTAAGTCCTTTCTGTGACGACTTGCACTCAAAATGCAAAGTGGGAGAGTGCAGTGCTAGAGAATGGACTGGCATGTAGTCAGTCACCGTATTTTTTTTTTTTTTTTATTTTCTTGGTGCTGGGGGAACAGTACGGCAGCCTCTGGTCTGATCAAGGAGTATGGCAAGTGGCAGCTGGAGTAGAAGTTGAACGTGCTGGGCCATTTTTCATTGATGGGCACAGTCAGGGCATCTTGCTGTTCTGTTACACACTGATGGAATGACAGCTCATCCAAAGAGCAGCCTGGTTTTTGAAGGAGATGCTGCCTTTTTCATCTGCCTCGAGAAGGTGAAAGGGGCACTGAGAACCCTCATAAAAAGTGATTTGGGGAGGCAAGGATTTGAGAGATTGTGACTTGAATAAGAAATTTGCCCTTCCCTTTGTTACCTGTCCATGCCAGTAGGCTCTCAGGCTCGCTGTGAGGTTATGGACCAGCAAGGCGGAGGGTGGACCAGTCTCATCCCTCAGGGTGGCAGAGGGGAACTGCTGCTCACTTGTGAAAGCTTCAAACCCTCAGGGCTGGAAAGGGGTGGTCCTTGATTACACTTGGTCGAACGATGCATTGTTTATCACCTGCAACAGAAATTGTTGAAAAAAACAGCAGCAAAACAGTGGCATTGGTGATTCTTTTTTGAATTGGACACCTTTTTCTTTTCAAGTGCTGTTAGCTGCTTGGGCAAGCAAGGTCATCAGCGAACCTTAACTGCTTCAGTGTCATCCAGTTCACGGAGGGAGCTTAGTTGTCACTGCCCTTTCATGGGTGCCTGAGCAGCAGAGGAAACCAATGAAAGATTCAGAACAGACACACCAGAGGAGGCCAAATGTTCGCTGGGTTCTGTAGCAATCCCTTTAAGTTGCACTTGGAAGATTTTTCTTAGTCTGTGATTCATTTGGCAAAGGGCTATAGCAGTGGCTAGAAAAGAAAAGGTCTTTTTTTATGTGAGAGGGATGGAGTGGAGTTGGGACCTTGTTTATCACACCTGTTTGAAGGGTTTAAACGGCTGCTAGGGAGCAGCAGTAACTGGGCTTCATGTGCTTAGTTACGTCACCACCAGACGCTTTTCAGGATTTGCTCTTTTGCCCTGTGGTGAGGTGCAGCACCCAGTACCGCACCAACCCACCAGGACAGCCGCCTTCTCGGGGCACGTGTGCCCTGTGGTTCCAGAGACCGCCTCTGGATCCCCGCCGGAGCAGGGGCTAGGTCTGGCTAAACTCTCTCCTTGGAGCAGCGGAGCTGCAAAGAGTACTGGCCCAGTTGCTATTGCAAGTGACATCTCCGCTGTGTTAAATTACAGGTCATAAATGGGGATGAGATAATTCAAACAGGCAAGTAAACCCAATCAGTTCTCTAGCTGAGCAGTACCCGGTCCTGGCCCAGCGCGCTGCCCTCCTACCCATTCCAGCTCCTCCCACTCCCTGCGCCCAATTCCTGCGTGTTAGAGACACCTTTGCTAGACTGTATTTTCCTCTGAGTGAGACGATGCCTCCACTCACCAAGTGCATGCTGTTAAGATTGATTTTCCCAGCGTAGATTTCCAGCTGTTTTGCAAACTGGCGTAGTGAGCGCTCGTCAGTGCCAGGGAATAACCAGCCTTTACATTTTTAACTCTTTGGAAAGCCATCTTCTTTGGAAAGAAATTTTAATTTTAAATTATATATTCCGGGTGAAATTTAGTTGGAGGAGGAGGAGCTTTAACTTGCCGAAGAACCCATTTCTGCTGAGGCAGCGGTGTTTTGCAGGAGTTATTTCAACATGGGAGGAAAGGCTAAGCCTGTAACTCCTCCGTTGTCCCTTCTCCTTACTTGCGTTGACTGGATCGGGGCAAGTGCTAGAGCAGGCTACAGCCTGCCTCGCTGTTTGTTGATTTCTGATGCCTCCTCCTCCTCCCTCTGCTCTGCTGTGCAGAGCTCGGTCTCTTTGGGGGCTGTCATACAAGCACTGCTTCAGTTCTGCTTTGTTTTTGCACCCTAACACTGACCCCTGGGGGGAAACCCCCGGAGAAAAGCAAACGTTACTGGATTACCGATGTACCACGCAGCTGATGTGCTGGGATCAAAATCTCAAGGGGCTGTTGTAGCACGTAGGTCTCCTGAGCAGTGTGTCTCAACTATCCCTTCATGTTTGTGCCTCCTGTGCATCATTTTTCCTTCCATTTTGTTTCCAGTGGGCTGGACCGGGAAGAGTTCCTGCATGCACCTTTTTTCATTCAAGTTGAAATAGACATTTTTCCTTCTCAAAGAAAAAAAGCCAATCAGCTGCTAGCACGGAGAACATATTTACCTTTTGCCGTCTCTGTTGCTGCTTTCTGTGGCTGCCTTTTTTTTTTTTTTTTTTTGAGGGAAGATGAAAATTGTCATTTCTAATTGTGCCACCAACTTTTTGGCTTGACCCTCCAGTGCTTTCTCCCACTGCAGATATTCTAGCTGTTAGTAGGCTGGGTTTTGTTGAGGGTTTTTTTTTTTTTTAGTTTGTTTTTTTTTTTTCATAAATTTGAGTGCACATCCTTTAGCTTTCTGCTAAAAAGTGGAGGCTAGCACTTTCTGTGCCACAAGAATCAAAACAGGGATGTGGGGACCCCTGGACTCGACGGAGCCCGGGAGCCCCTCTGAGCTGGAATGGGTCTAGGAGCAGCGTGTTCAGTGTTTGTTCTTTGTGTTCTGTCGATGGCATCTCCCCCTCCACCCACACTGCCCTCTCCCCCTTCACCTCAAATAACCCCTTAGTTGTAGCTTTTGGCTGCTTCTTCTCTATGTTGCTGTTGCACCCTCACTCCTGCTGGTGACTGCAGGCTGCCATTATCTGCTTTTTATTTATTTATTTATTTATTTCAAGCATACCATGAATTTATTCTGAGCACACTCCATCCACAATACAGAGACAATGGCCGTTAGATACCACTTGCGCATTTCTCTGCCAGATGAAACCTCCACCACTTTTATTTTCTGCTGCCTGTTTCTGTTTTTCTAACATATTTTAAAAAAAAAAAAAATTAAATTGGCTATTGTTGTTATTAACACCAACATCCCTCACCCCCCCTCCCCCTCACCCCCCATGGCAAAATACTGCATTTCCATCTGCCTCAGCTGGAGGCTGTCTGGATAAAGCCACTGTGACCGGCTCAATTCACCAGTGGAATTTTGACTCACTGTCACCTTCCATCACGCAAAAAGCCCAGGAGGGCCAGACCGGCCCGCGAAAAGACCTTGGCACGCAGGGGCCGCGTTACCCCAAGAAAACAGAAAGAGGCAGACATCCCATCTTCCCAGAGAATGTTAGCCAAGCTGCCTCTGCCTAGAAATCATCCGAAGACACTGTCACGGCCCCGGGTCCTGGAAGTTCCCCATAAAGCAGGCTTGCGGGGCAAAGGCATTTCATTTGTGAAGGAGCTCTGACTTTGCGGGGTGTCTGTTGCAGGAGAAGCGGATCGTGTCCCTGGACTCTGCCAACACGCGGCTGATGAGTGCCCTGACGCAGGTGAAGGAGCGCTACAGCATGCAAGTCCGCAATGGCATCTCCCCAACCAATCCCACCAAGCTTTCCATCACGGAGAATGGTGAATTCAAAAACAGCAGCTGCTAACTGGGCAGATGCTGCCGGCCGTCTCCCCAGGAGAAGGGCAAGAGGGAGCAGACTCGAGAAACCTTCAAAATAGCACCCCCTTCCCCTTACAGGTTTACATAATGCTGCTAATAAAACGGAAAAAAGAGAAAGAAGAACTCTGAAAGGTGGGCTGTAATTCCCCGCTCAAGGCCAGGAGAACCGGGCTCCCGAGAACAAGTCCTTCCATATCACTGTGTAAATAGAGGGAGCTCTTGGGTCATGTACAGAAAATGCCGATGTAATATACCAAAAGGAAGTGAATACTGTAGATTTTTTTAATTATTGATATTTTTATTATTTTTTTTTTCTCTTGTTGAAAGCACTGCAGTCCTTGGAGGAGGAAGAGGGGAGTGTGAGTGCATGTGTGTTGTGGGTGAGAGAGAGAGATGAGCAGTGGGTTACGTTAGACAGCAGCTGGGTCTATCGGGCTGGCTGACACAAGTACACGAGTGGAGTGAAATAGTAGTGAAGTGAATTCTATAAGAAAATTCATCTGCTGGTTTTATTCCCCTCTTCTCTAGCTCTTCTTAAGCCGAATGCAAACTTGATAGCAAACATTTTAGCAAGAAAATTGGCTCTTGCTGGATCCTGTACCTACTTTCAGTAGGACTCCGGCAAAGAATTGTCAGTCTTTTTGAACAAGATGAAAACTTGGAGCAGCAAGCTTCTTTCCTTGCATTTGCACACAGTCAGGATTCCCATCAAACAGGCAGAGGGAATCTGCAGTTTTTCAAGGTAGGATTCTTTCTTTTTTTTACCCCAGTTCTAATGCAGTTTTATATTTTCTGTTTTGAAAATTTACAGACCTGTAAATACTTTTTTTAAAAAAAATTTCTATCCGATCCCCACTTTATGGACCACGGAGTGGCACCCTGAATTCGTTCTCTGCGCTCCATCAGGAACAGTCAGGTTAACGCTCTGAGGAAAGGGCTAACCCAAGGGTGCCCGTGCCCAGCAAAGGAGACTTCCGTATGCAAAATTTCCTTTTTTTTCCTAGAGGATTTCTGTAGTTTAACTCTTGTTCAGTTTCACTGTTTCAGCCGTTAGCTTAGCCAGTCTAGTTCCAGTGAAAGATGCTTCTGCACGTTTGTGTTAAAAGCTCTTCCATTTTCCCTGAAATTCGCCTTTCTCTGGATACTTCAGAGGGGTTTTTTTGAAGTTCTGTACACACCAGTTTTTCCTCAAGGAGTTTTGACTAAGCTTTCATCTCCAATTACTTTCAGTTGCATTTCATAGAAGCATACTTACAGGCTGTATGTGAGTGCGTATATCATTACAAGGTGACCTTCTCATGGTAGATAACAACATTCACAAACTGTAAAAGATTAACAATAAATGACACAGTATTGTCAATTCTCATGATTTCATCAAATGCCACGATATTTAGTCTGGGGTGGGTTTTTTTGGTTTTTTTAGTTTTTTTTAATCCCCAAATTCTACACTCAAGTAATAATGTGTGAATCTTCACTTTCACTTTTTGGTATATGTTTCTAGCCCCCAAATCCTCAAAGTAAATAAAGTTATTGCAACAGGAATTTAAATTTCGAATTCCAGATGTAGACTAATAACAGCGAGCGTGATTAACCGTTCAGACTAGTTATGGAAATTAGAAATTGGAAAAGTTGACTTCAAAACAAGACAAAACCTGGCGAGGGTGCCTCGGTGTGGGGTGCGTTTAGCAAACAGTTCAGGCTGCAGCTAGGAACGAGTTAATGGGGTGGCTGTGGGGGTACCTGCCTGGAATCGTACGGCCTGTGATACGGAGGAGGTCAGAGATGATGATGCCATCGCCCTCTCTGGCCTTCGTTTCTGAAGCTCTAAAATCCTACTGCGTTAAAAATGTAGGATTTTCTAAGCCAATTTCTTGACCTCCTGAAAGTGACCCATGTTGCCTTCAAGGTGAAGGACTGGCAATACTGAGAACCCAAGTTCAGTGTTCGTTGTCCAGTTTGTTTGCTCTTTGGAAATGAACCAACCTCACCTCTGTGGGCAACCGCAGCTTGTGACAGAGCGCAGTATGTTGACAGTTCCACCTGACTACTGTGTTACAGCACTGCTGCGCAAAGTCACCACACAAGCGTGTTACATTCCCAGCTGTGCATAAATGCGGAGGCCGCATCTCCTGCTCTGTAGGGCGCATAAGAAAAACGTGTACGAATCTCTCTTAGCAAGGCCTTGGCTGTTAACGTACTACATCTAGAGGAGAGCTGTCTGCAGCGAGATGAGTTTTATATTTAATGCTTAATCCTTTCAGATCAAAGCTTCTCTGGCTGCTCGACTGTGGCTTGGTACTACAGGCCAAGGAGCATCCCTGTCTTGTTCTTGGTGATCCGCAGCCAAGTCAGCGCGCTCTGACGCACCTGGGGTTGTGCTCTGCGTGTGCTCACTAGTGGTTTCTCTTCTGTACTTTCCAAACCGTCTTCCAGCTCTGGGACATTGCTGACCTCTGATATTTTCTTCCTCAAACTGTGCCTTTAAGTTCCTTCCTCTTTCCTTCTTCCTTCATGCACCGCGGCCGTAGACAGCCTATCGAGTTTGTATTAATCCCTCTTGTGAGCAGCTCTCTTTTACAAGAAACCTTGAAAAAAAAAAAAAAAAAAAACCCAAAAAAACTTAGGATCCCCTTTTTGTTGAGTGTTTTTGTGCGATCTGCATCTCCCCTCTGCTGTGTACTGTAATTACACAGCTCCATCGTGGGGAATTCGCTCCCAAAAAGTAGCCTTTTCAGATGGGCACGTGCATTGCTCACTTAATAAGCAATGCAAGACGCGAGAGCGAGCGGTCGTAGGAATACACTGACTAGAACAAGGCAGGAGCAGGTAGGTCATTCTGCTAGCGTTAGTCTAGCATTAATTTGGGAAACACATTCCACCAGAGCTCCCCAAGCTTTCTGGTAACCCATCAGAGACCTCCGGCTGAGCTGGAGCTGGAGGTTCGACACTGAAAGACTCCGAGGCGCCCGCTTTGGTTTCTGCAGGGAAATGCAATAGGGGCAACATTTCAGCCCTGATTTTTAGAGGGGAAATAACACCTGCCCCCACGTGGATACATTTTGGTGAGGGCTGCCGTGATGTATCGTTCTAATAACGCACCTTCCCCTATGTGTTTCTTAAGCTTTGTAGATTAGCTCGCTCTTCTGCAAGAGTCTGACCCATCCGTGCTGTCCTCGCAGCTTGTTGCTAGGCCGGTGGTTTCTCTTCTATTTCAGTTTCTACCCTAAAGTGCAAAGTGTGCTCCTCTGACTCCCGCTAGAGAGGGGAAGCTGCCTCTTGACCCAAAAAGGGGTGAAGGTTGCAGACTCGCAATGCTGCAAGACTAAAATCGATCAGTTGCACAACGAAAACATTACGTTCCTGAGTTCTGCAGGCAGCTGTCTCTCCTAGTTTATTACCAGGCAGCTTTCTAGAGAAATTTTAAGCTGCTTCAAGCCGACAATGTGTGAAAATGCCAGCTTCTATTTTGTCCTGTCTGATAAAATTCAAGTGGCACCAAACCACGTGGCAGCCAAAAGGTCTGTCTATTTTGGAGCAAGAGCCCTAACTGGGCCTGATCGCATTTGGTGTAAGACTAGTAGCCAGCAGCAATGAGAGGAGCAACAAACAATGCAAAGTCTGATGATGAGCGTTACAGACGTGAGGTTTTGGTTCATACTTTCAGCAAACGCATCAGGCTGTGTCTGACGCTGTTGCGAGCAACCGCTGCTCTCATTTGGAAACAGCTGAAGTAGCGCAGGAAAAATTTAATAGCCTGTAGGAGTAATACTCGCGTGCTCCTAAAACTGAAACAGAAAAGTTGCCCCATCCTGACATCTCGATCCTCGCTGGCCGCGTTCCTCGATACTGTTCTAGGATGATTCTTCCCAAACCACAAAGCCACCCGGGCTTCCAGGTTCTCCGTAAAACCTCCTGGCCGGTGTGGCGGGGCAGGGAAACGGAGCAGCGTTTTGTAGCGCTGTGTCCCTTTGCCCTGCCACGCGTGTGGTGTCCGCGGAGCCTGTGAGGGAGGAGGGGACCAGGCTGACGAGGGCAGGCACTGGTGGAGAAGAGAGGGAGCACGGCCTGGGAGTGGCGTCCTGTAACTGCTCGCTCTTTGCAATTCTAGGAATTCAGACCTTTTTTTTCAAGGGAAATAAACAGATGTCACCTCCAGGAATTACCAACTGTTATTTCCCTGGTGTATTAGAAATGGGCAGCTCTGCATAAAAGCACAGATTCATACAGCGACACATTTTGCAATATTCCTCTCCAGTGGAGTAACTCTAAGCAGGGGATCCAGAGGAGCGTGGAAAGGGATGTGTATATTTTCTAGTTAGAGAATATGAGGTGTATCCAGTAATAAATTCTGTATCCATCTAATCAGTCATCCAAGAAATGGGGTTTATTTTATGTCCTTGCAATTGCTTTGGGTTGGCTTAGGCTTTTTTTTTTTTTTTTTACATGATATATAGTTATTTCGTGTTTTAATGCTGGCTTAAACCCACCGGCTTTTAACTTCATCTGAAAACTCAATGATTGAAGTCCGTCGATTTTTACAGCAGTGCCCACGGCACGTGTCAGCAATACTTACCTGCTGAGGTCACCGCGTATGTATGAATTCTGTTTGTGCTCTGCAACAATTCTGTGTCATTCCTGGAGAACGATCCCTGTCCGAGGTGAACCGTTACATGTATTTACAGCAGCGCTTACCACGGTCAGCCACAGGTATCCAGCCAAGTGTGACAGAGCAATAAGGGTTAAATTTAGGCTGATGCTCTTAGGTATTTCCTTCTCCCCAGTAAGTTAACTCCCATGAGGGTGAGCGTGTCATTACAGATCATGCCTGCCAGGAATCCTACCTGTAAAAATAGATTTTTCTGTCTCAAGGGCCTTAATAAGAGTGTTACTACACAGAACTGTTTTACAATGATAGCTCTAAATAATTTATTTTTTATTTCAACAAAGTACACCTTAAAAAGTAATAAACTTGTTTTTCAAGCCGTATTTTTATGCTAGTAGCACTGGACTGTTTGGTCTCTGAGATTCATTTCTGCATTTCATTGCCTGGGTTTGTTCTAAAGAAGATTTATTTTTGTTCTGTGAATAATTTTTGAAGGTTCTTGTAATATGTACAGATATAGATACATTTGAGGTCTTTTATTGATATTCCTACAAAGAATACAAATAAACTTTAACTTTAAACAGTCTGGACTCAGTAAACTGATGCTGATTTAAAATTCTGCTCTTTCTGCGCTCAGGTGGTACTTGTGTTTTGAGGAACTTCAGAGCGGGGAGGGAAACGCGGGCCGTGTGACTTGTGTTTGGGACCGAGGAGCTCCCATTTGACACCTGGAGCTGCCTGGCTTAACCAAGGGGATCACGGCGGAGCAGAACAGCAGAATTCATTCCTTTCCCTTGTTTCTGTGCCTGGGGAATTTGCTGGAGCGTCTGGCACAGGTCCCAGGGCTGCGTCCCGGAGCTCGGCCACCCCTTGTCGGTGACCTCTGGCGCTTGCTGGGAAACATCTGGCCGTGCGGAGGGAGAGAGCGACGAGCTGTGGAGACACGGAGAATTGCTCCGCTGCTTCTTTTAGGCATGGGATTTTTTGGGTAACAGCAACATCTTTAGTGGGAAAAAGAGAGTTACCTCGTATTAATTAATGTGTTTATTCCTCTCTTGCCGGACCAGCGAATGTGATCAGGCCAGTTTTCTTGTTCGGTCAATTCCTGGTTTACAGATTCTCCTGCGCCAGCCCAAAGCTGCAGCATTTGAGGCACAGACGTGCAGAGGAATATTTATTTCCAGGTTCACATAAAATGCTGGATTCTAAGTGATTAATGTTTATTTTTCATATGTGTGTGAAATCCTGTATATCATAAGTGGGAAAACCTTTCATATTGAACTTACTGAATGTAAAATCTATACTCAAGGGGATGTTTTGCTAAAAGTCTTTTTATTTTCATTTCACACGATTATTTTTTTCCCATAGCTTTGAAGCCTGCAAAATACACCCAGCAAACTTTTAGTTGCTGCCGTGAGCCTCCACCCTGGCCCTACGCTTTGTTCTGTTCCAGTCCCCTGCGTGTTCTGCCTTGTTCTTGCTTAGGCTGCGAGTTTTCCGTGCCAAGAGTTGTCTCCCTGCGTGTTTGTACAGAACCCAAAACAGCGGGTGCCTGGTGCTTCTGGGCACAAGGGCAGCACAAACCGTGGGTCTGTAAATTCCCACACCCGTGTCCCATCTGCGCTCAGTGCTCGCCCAGCAGAGTCACCCGCTCCTCTGTGGCCACTGCCATGGGGAGGGGGCAGGCCCAGCCTCCCAGATGTGAACAGGCAGAGGCAGGTGAGAAGAGCAACTGATACTCAAGCGTTCTATCCTGCTGAGGATGTTAAATCCTGCTTTACCTTGGACGTGGCCCTTACTTCCGCTGTGTAAAACCCCTGGATGTGAATGTGCAAATTCTCCTATTTGTAGCCATTCTGGACAAAACGCACCGGGCTCTGGAGCCTGTCCTCATCGTTCTTGCAGTTCACCCGCTCCAGCTGTGAAATTCCTTTGGAGAACCTCCCCTTCGAGAGTCCTCCTGCCCAAAGGATGCAAGTGTAAAAACTTCAACGATTTCCTATCTGCAGGAATGTGTGCTGCTGCTGTAAGCAGCTGCTGCTTAAATCCATTAGCAGGTGGAATACCAGTTTGCTTATGCTGACATATGAGTCTCATGAGAAGAGAGTCCTTGCTTTTACACTAGAACCCATCTCACATTGCTGTCCTTCACCTTTCTCCTGGTCCCACAGGTTAAATATCCTCATGTCTCCAGAAGATGTATTAAATTCCTGCATTTTGCTGTGAGAGGTGGATCAAATATCTTCGTTGTAGGCATGAAACCTGGCCACCCGTCGGTACTTGCTGCATGGAGTATGAATACCTTGTCCTTACTCAGCTCTATGGGAACATGTAAT
The DNA here is from genome assembly GCF_963924245.1 of Chroicocephalus ridibundus. Taxonomy (NCBI): domain Eukaryota; kingdom Metazoa; phylum Chordata; class Aves; order Charadriiformes; family Laridae; genus Chroicocephalus; species Chroicocephalus ridibundus. The sequence goes on along the minus strand of NC_086291.1, from coordinate 34,496,562 downwards.
CCTGCTGATGTGACTGGAAACGTGAGTTCTGTGGACCTGAACCTACTTTTCCGTAGAGCTGCATGGCCCAGCTCAGCAGCTGAGCAGCCTTGGCTGAAATAGAAGTTATTATCAATGTTGCAGACTTCGTGGTAGCTGCCAGGATCAGGGCACTTGGGATAGATGTTCCCCGCACCCTCCAGGTTCTTCCAGCTTTCATGCTATAATACGACCCTAAGGACAGTCACGCTACCAATGGGGAGAGGGGGATCACGAGGAACAGATACGTACTGTCAACACCAGGAGTGAAAGATGATAGACTGGTGATAGAAACTAATGCAGAATGAAATGTGATCTGCACAGATACGAATGACACTTCTCACTCCCTTTTCTCTGCTGTCCAGGCTTCCGCCTGCAGCAGGATGCAGATGTTGAGAGCAGTTCCTGTTTTGCTGGGCAAGGAGGAAGTCCTGCATGCAGTGAGGGAGGAAGGGCTACAGTTAAGTTGCAGGCTGCGTCTACTCACCCCTACCCTTTGTTCCTTCACTCCCTTCACTTAGCTCACGTAAGCCAGACAACGTGCGGGTGCCATGCTGGACCCTGCCTGAAACTATCAATTTATGAATTATTGCTGTAAGAGCGGCTGTTCTATTGATGGGAGCTACTTCTTGTACTCGATAATCTGAAACGTCCCTTCCAACCTAGACAATTCTATGATTCAGTTCTATGATCTTGCCTCCCAAAGTTAACTACTGCTTTATATTCTCCTGGTCTTCAGAGTCACATTAGATAAAACCTATTTTTAGAATTACGGGCCCAGTGTATTTACAAGCAAATGATGCTAATGAACATAATCAAACAAATGCGGCATGTGCTATCTTGCAGGGACAGTCCTCCTGGGAGCACGTGCAATGCCAGTCACTAGAAGGCTCACAGAGGTGGCCGTCTGTGCAAAAATGTTGGTTTTGCATTTGTCGGAGCAAACTAAACTTGTCGGGGGAGGAAGCTGAACCCAGTAAAGCTGTGGTAGATACCTGTCTGGGAGATGGTTGCCTTGAAACAGCCTACCACCCCTGCAAACTCCTGGCTGGAGGCTCAGCATCAGTGCTGCTTCTGATGTTATACTCCTTCTTTCTGTTGGCTGAGGTAGAAGGAAAATTTTCTCTTCTAGAGATGTAGAAGAGAGGAGAGCACATACAATGTGGGTAATGGGAGGGCAAGAGCTCATTAAAGGTTAAAACGCTTCCATGAGCCCCGGGTAAGATGGAGGAGAACAACTGACTATTCCGCACCCAGAAGCAGCGGCACCAGAAGCGGTTTCCATCCGGAGAAGCTGGTTTTGTTTCCGTGAGGAGGTCTGTGTAGAGGTAGCGTGGCTGGGCGTTGGGACCAGCCTCTCCTGGTCTGGGACCTGGCATTTGGGAAGGAGGGAAGATAAATTCACTGGCCGCTGTTTTCCCCTTTCTTCCTTAGAGGGCAAGCCTTCCCCGGCGGAGCCGCCGGCGCTGCCGCCCTGGCCTGGCAGGTGGCCCGAGGGTGACACCCTGTGCGCGCTCAGCAGCTGACTTCTGTGCAGAAAACCGTTTTGCAGAGCCAGCGTTGTCTCTGTAAGGAGGAGTTGTCCTTACCGGGGACACTAACTAGGAATGTCCAGTAAAAACTTACTTTATAAAGGCCTTGAAAAAGTGCTGGGTGGATTTTGGTTCTCCTCACAGTCAGAGAATTTACTTTGGCCTCCAAATCAGCTGAAATGCATGGGAGCGGACATCGCCTTTGGACACAGGGCTTAAGCTCGTACCGAGAATGTGTGTCCCTTTTCCCCTTTACCCCAGGTGTGGTTACATGGTCTGGGTTTCACTGTTCAAAGCTTTGCTCTCCAGTAATATCTCCGTGTGCACTAGTTCCTTCAGCACTTTCAAAGGACTCTTTTCAGGACTCGGGACTTCCCTGGTGGGAAGGCGATGAAAGAGGAGGACTGACTGCCCTTTCCCTGTTAAATACCAGAAGCCACTGCAAAATTTTATTTTATATTGTTGGATGTACTGTTGGAATCACTGAAGAACTTTGTCCTGATCAAGACTCTCATAACCGGGATTAAGTGGAGCGCCGCCTGTCAAGATTTTTCTCCATCATTGGGAAACTGTGAATGGTAGTTCCCTGCTATGCTATGTGCCTTACTGGGGTGCATTCAGAAAGTCATTGCTACAGCAACCAAGAAGGCTAAAAAAAGCTGATGAAATACACAGCATCTTCTCTGGGGTTGACTGAAGGGCAGAGAGGTTGCTGCTCCCTCGGTAATGTTTTTTTTGTCGGGTTCCCCCCCCTCCCCCCCCCATGAAAGAAATACATTCCCTGCAGGCAGATTCCAGATTGTGGCCTTGGCCAAATAGGGAGCTTAAAAACAGCAAGTCCATCTGCCCCGACTGCTGACTTGACAACTGTGATGCTGGAATAAGCTGTGTGCCTGAAAGGCAAAGATGGAAAGGCCAAGGAGGCAGGATGCTCCGTCCCTCTCACAGTTCACTACTGCGTGCACAGTAACGCTCTGTTCAGTCACGGCTGACGTGGTTTTATGAGACTTCTGCCAATGCGTTGGTGGTCTAACAGCTGCTGGGAAATTTTCCTGAAGGGCTAGACGGGGTTTTTTGCTGTGCTGACTGTCCTCTCGGGAGTCAGCATAGCATCACGGGCGTTAATGCTCCCACCTGTATGCAAAGCATTTCCTCTTCTGGTTAGGGACAGAAGCTGAGTGTTAGCTGGAACGCCTGTGTTAGCCGCTGAAATGTATCAGCACCAGAGGAGACTATGGAGAGCAAGCACCAGTTATCTCAGAGATCAGAAATCCTGGGTAAAAAGAGCCATTCTAAAATTATCTAATCAGCTAAAATTATCTGACCAGCCACTAACTGCTGGGACCCTGAATGCAGATTACAGCCACTCCTAAAAGAAGCTGGGCGGCAGTCCCAGACCTGTCTCGCACTGATGTTTGTGCCATGTCACCCCACTTCAGTGGCTAGCACAGCCGCTGGTCGCTGCCCGCTCAGCCCAGGAGCGGCTGCGATGCTGTGGGTCAGGAAGGAGGTGCACGGGCAGAGCTGGGTGGAAGTCAGGTGCCTCCCTCCCAGACGCCGTGCTCTTCGGCTGCTTACCTCTGCAGGGAGAAGCTGCAGTCAGTCGCAGAGATGCTGAGAGGAGGAGCAAAGGAGCCGGGTGAAGAAGGAAGAGCAGTTTGCGGCTGCCCAGAACAGAAATGAGCCGACAGGAACACCTACCCCCCATCACCTGGGGACCCTCACCCTGCCTCCACCAGCAGCTGTGGGTAGGACCCTGGCGCCGAGGGTGTCTGTCCGCCTCAGGCAGCAGCTCCTGCGTTCGGAGACAAAAGATCAGAAATGAGACTGTGCCCATAGGGCCACAGAGGTTCGTCTCCATGGTAAGGAGCTTGGCTAGTCCTCGGTTCGACAATACGCAGGCATCTGATTTCAGATGGATTCAGGTATCTTTAGGATCTGAGTATTTGGCTGGTTTCAGTCTCGCTGTTCTGGAGACTAAGACTCGGGCGTTTCCTTGGTGATTTTGCTCTGTGCAGCTTTCCTGTATTCACACCTTTCTCTGCAGTTCACCCAGATGCAGGACTCTGCTGATACAGATTTATTGTCTCTAACTGGGACAGGCCTGTGGTAGATATGTCATGCTCATGCTCTCCAACAATGCACGCCCTTCCAGGTTGGGAAAATAAATGCTACCCCCGCCTCCTCCTGATCCTAAACAATAAAAGCAGCTTTTGCTCCAGATAAGTTGGCTACACTATTTGGCGTAAGGTAAAAGGGCTTTTATTGTGCCGCAGTCTTCGGGGCATCAGCAAATCAGTCCTTTGGGTGCTGACTCCACAAACACAAATTGCAGGATGCAATTAAATAGTTTGAATATTTATATCGACAATGAAGTTTTTATACCTTCCAGTGTGACATATGCAGTTGACTTTGGTCAAAGATGGGATGCACCTCATCATAAAGAGCGCATTCTGGTGGACTTGTCAGAATGGCAGCCTAGAGGTCTCTCATCAGCTGATAACGAGGAGTCCAGTGACGTGGACTCTGCTTAACTTGGAACTGGCCCCAGCCCAGTTTGTGGCTAACTGGCTGCCTTCCCCATGCGAAAGGTCACCCCAGCAGTTGGAGGGAGTAAATTTGGTGAGTCAGGCGTCTCGGAGTTTATTTCAACCTAACTGTAGTTCCTCCATGTGAGGATTGCCATTTTCATTGTCAAGACTCCTCATGGAACCTGTAAGGTTTTAATTTCATTTTAGTCTCTTTAATACATGTGTAAGTGGCCGTCTGAGAACATACCACACTGGTACCAGGCTGTATGGCCATTCTTTACTCATTTCTGCAGGTTCCCACTGCATTTTTTGGCTTACAAGGGCCACAGCTATCAGATGGGTCCCTACTAGAGTGAGCCTGGAATGAATTTGATAAATGAATTCTGCGCATGCATGACACCAACACACTCATTGCTACAAGTGTTTCTTTAACCACTGCTCTCTTATCAGCATGAAAAACAAGTATGTTGAGTATCTTGGGCAAATACACTTGTGCAGATGCTAGGAGAGCTACGAGCATTATCAGCAAACTGGTTCAGGAATAACATTTGCAATTCAATACCCTTTGAATTGCTGTCAGTAAAATGCTCATCTTTCCTGAAAGCCTTAGGCCATCCCTGCTAACTCACTGACTCTCCTCTCTGAGACCACATCAAGATCTGTCACTGTGACAAAGTCCACATAGACTTCCCACACACACCTTGCCCTCTAATTTATGTCCTACTGAAGTACTAGGAACATAAGAAGAGGACAAAGCAAATGCTGACGGGCTAAATAACAAAATCTGCCCTTCCCATCCCCAGACTGGTCTGAAATATTTCTCACAGAAGTGACATTTATTAGGAAATAAATAAATGATTAATAGCTGTGCAATTATGTACTGATGTCGTAAATAAATAGCTTAAAATGAGGAGCGCACGTACAGCAATAATAATTGGCTTTCCTCATATCAGCATGGGTGAGTGGGACAAACCATGCTGAGAATTAAAGGGCGTTTCAGTCCTTGCTGTTACAGAGAGCAAAACGGCCCATAGCAGCAGCAGGCCTTTGTGAAGGGGAAGTCCATCTAGCAGGAACTGTGGTGAAGGATTGCTCTTGAGCTGTCAGACGACAACCGTATAACGCTGTGGTTTCCAGTCACTCTGACCTTGGGCTGCTTACAAGTCAATAGATATCTGATATCCAAGTTGACCTCCCTTTTCCCATGCCTTTCCTGCCACTTGACTTCTACTCCTCAGCTCTCTGGTGGTGTTTGAGGAGATATCCTAGAAATAAGGACAAACGGAAAACTGTGAATAGGACCTGTATGAAACCGTTAGGGGAAAAGATCCAAAGAAGCAGAGCTTCCCAGTGGTGCCTCTGCACTAGAAACAAACTTGTTACCAGATCTCCTAGATAAACTGTGCAGAGAGTGGGTACATTAGAACAAAAGATTTTTCTTGCTGTTGGAAGAGGAGGGACAGTGATGCTAACAGGTGATTTTCCCAATCCCAAAGTCCAGAATCCAAGTGCAATAAAACACAGTACCACTGCAAGGAAGGCGGCAGCTGTCTTTAATCTCTGCTTCGTATCACTGGGGAGGAATTTTGAGTGGGCTTGAAAATTTCTGTTTAGATTGTCTCTGGGGTGATCCAGTGACTCCCAGGCATGCTTGCTGGGCTGGAGAGCTGACCCCCCGGTGTAACAGAATTTGTCCCAGGGACAGAGCACATTTACCCGGGCTGCTTTGTATACCCCTTTCTTGTGTGGGCTGCAGAAGCTGCACTGTGCTGCCGAGGTGTATGCCGAGATCCCACCGCAATCTTGCGTGGCTGCTGCTGCCTTGCACACAGAAGAACGTTGCAGTGTCCACTTTACCCCTCCCACCCTCACACAGCTGTAATAAAAAACATTAGGGTTTGCTGTTCAGCACACAAAAATAGCATTGCATTTTTATAATGCCTTGTAAATACTGGGCAATACACTTCCTTCTTACTTTCTTTTTTTTTTTTAAATTAACTCTTGGCCTACACTGACTTCCCTTGCTTTGACTGACTCTAGCCCAAGACTGCAGATCTGAGCAACTGAGATAATAATGTGAAGGATACACATTAATAGTGATAAATGTAAATTCCTCTTTTGCTTTGAGAAAGTCTGCCTCGTCTACTGGGCCCTTAGGGCCATCACTCTGTAACTCCGGAAAAAAATGCCAAGAATTGAGAGGTAGAAAAGGGGATAATATTTGTGTCTGTAGTCTCCACACACCATATCTCTGAAGGTTTTTCATCGTGTAACCTACTTTTCCTATGACTAAGTTTCGACCCAACAAACAAGTTGTGATCAAACACTGAGACTATGACTAAAGAACCGTGTGCTTCTGTGAGCAAGGGGCGATAATGTCCCTTGTTAGGAAGTTGGGGGCTTTCTGCATAAGGGATATGCAGTAGGTCTACCTACCTGAGCTTTGGACAGAGACTGGATAATACATGGAAAGCCGTTGCTTAAAATGGAGATCGGAAGATTACTACCAGACTGGAAGGTGAGTAAGAATCTGTCTGAAAAGGAAGGTAGCAAATTGTACTGAAACATGAACTGCAGTTCCGAGATCTCGTTTAGCATTTATTTTGATCTCAGGATGAACAGTGCAAGTGTGCTAAGAAGACTGCTTAGGACGCAAATTTGGGAGCCATCTTCAAACACGGAGGGACCAGAATATCTTACAAAATTAATTAAATGACCTTAGAGGCTGGGATAAAAACAGGCGTTTGGGTGGGGGAAAAGGAAGGAAACTATTGAAAGTAGATATAGTAAGACAACTGTGATGTTATGGTTTGGAGGTTATAATTAATAATTCACGGTGTAGAAATGCACGATGGAATCCCACCTGGCCTATCAGCCAGCCAAACAGTGGGCACAGCAGGGCTGTTCTGCATGCAACTATGCAAACCATACTGGAGCCACGGGAACACTATGCAATTTGCATCCCCTTTGCAGGGACGGGAAGAATTTGTTACCCGTATCAGGTATTTTAATTTCTCTAATGTGCTCCAGATCAACAGAAACCCTGAGGAAAATGAACTGCGCAGTTACATGGGCTGGATTATTTGCTTACTGGGAACAGGGCTGAAAAGAGACTTTTGTGGTTTTTGTGTCACCTCAGGCAATATTTTGGAGGGTGCTAATTGCCCTGGGAACATCATCTGCACATTTCAGCATGTTATTCAGAGGGCAGCATCCTGTGACGACTGGCATTTGCAGCTCAGTCCATAATGTGTGCTAGGCAAGCAGGACAAATCCAATCCTGAATGAAAGGAAGTTTATCTGCATCTGAGGATTTTAGTAGTATGTTCCCAGCAGAGCTTGTGTGGGGCTTGCCTTTACTTTATGCTAAACTACAACGCAATGCATCCACTTGGGAGTTTGGTATATTCACTCCCTCCCGAGGCACCCGGTTTGCCAGGAACAGAAAATCAAGACAGAAACAAAACTTTTGTTCATGAATGTATGCTGCAAATTGTGGAGGTGAGAAATTAGGTAAGACGTGCATTAGGTAAGACTGAGTCACAGTCCTTCCTGCTGGTTCCTCTCTTGTCAAGCACAGATCTCTGGAGACAGAAGAGTCCCCTGCAGAGCTGAAGGCAGACAAGAATAGTGCTGTAGAGCCCTGCACTGCCTGCAGCTTTAGTGGGTTTAGAGCACAAATTTATCGTAGTCATCGGAGCACGCAGATTTCTGAGATGACGTGGGCAAATCCGAAGTGATGCTACACTGTCCTTGCAGCCTTGAACACACAGCTTTGGCTGTCGTGAGCAGAAATCCTTTATATTTAGTTCAACAGAGTATTGGAGAAAGTTGTTTTTGTAATATTATCTCTAAAACACAAAAACCAGCTCTGTGTGCCGTTTCCAGAGCAATGTCTTCACCAGGTAATCTGGGAAGCAGCTTTAGCAAGCCACATTGCTTCTGTTTTACAGTGGGAGAAACCAAGTCAAGGAAGGAAGGAGACCTGCTCAAGACTGCAGAGCAAGTCAGTATTTCCCGACACTTTTGTTTGTGGAGTGCTGCATCTATGTCCTCGGACATCTCAGCTACAAACTAAGGTCCCTCTCAGACCCTGTGGCCTGGCCCGAGGCTTATCTTCAGAGGTGGTGCTCTTGTGTTTCCCAGCTCTCCTTGCTCTATATGAAGTGTAGTGATTTTATGGCCTGGCCCTCCAGGCGTGTTTCCACTTTGAGGCGATAAAGACTCTGTAGAGAGCAGCAAATTCCAAATGGGATAGTGGGATTGCTGCCAGTTGGGAGGGTAGGCTTGGCCCACGCCACATCTTTCCTCATAGCAGATTAGAAATATCAGCACTGGTTAAATTACTGCTTCTTCCCTTCCTGGATTTAAAAACTGATTCAAACAGTAGGAGAAGCTGGGGAAGAGATGATGCACCATAACTTGTGATTTTATTTTTTGCTAAGAAGATTTAGGAACTCAATTTTCAAATAGATTGTGCTCTTAAGTAGCATGGGCCAGGGACCTTAATCCATGACACACACACCAAAATTTATCCCAGGTAGAGAAAGGTTGGAAGGCCAAGAAGAGCTCTGGTGGAAATTGCTGCAGTTCAGAACTTGTTCTCCTGTGCCTGCCAACACTGGGATCTTCCAGATCAGTTGCTTCTGCAAATCACACCCCAAACAGACCTGGCCCCCTTCCACCTCTCTTGTATTTCCATTCCCTGAAATGTGAGCTTTAACAATTCCATCTTTTACATTTGCATACACCTTCTGGACACTTTTGAGCCGACAGGGTAATTTTAAAGGTCAGGCTGAGTAGTAAAATGCAGGGAATTTAAAAAGACCTCTCTACCCTGGACACCTGAAGAAGGAGAAATCACTTTGGGCTAGATAGCGACCCGATACACAGAAAAGTATACCATAATAATGCCGTGGTCCAGAAATCAGAGCCACCCAAAGCAAATTTTCAGCTTCCATTGTCCTGTCTTCTCCCCATGTCATATTTCCAGAAGAAACAGCACACAGTCTCATTCACAGTACTTTAAAGATACCAGAAAATACAGGCAGGAGACAGCCTGTAGTCACACAAGATTCAGGATGCCTATCTCTTGTCTCTTTCTTAAATCATGGATCCGCAAAACAGGGCTGGAAATCTTGCGAAGACTGAGACATCTGCTCCTTTTATCTGAGATCCCAGGGTAGAATGCAGATGTTTACCTGTTCAGAGTACATCTAGCTTGATTACATTTTTTCAGATATTAAAATGGTTTCAACCACTTAAATTTTAGTGGGGACAGCACTGGTTTCATGCTCCCCCATGCAGCTTATTATGTTTCAGTAGCATCTCCTTTCAAAACTTACTGTTCATGCAATGTCAAACAAGTCACCATCACCTTTGCTGGTATGTGGAAAGTGGCAAAAAACCTCCTGTCAGTAACAGCACTTCCATCCCCTAAAGCTACGCTTTTTATGTGCTGACCTGTATCCCATTATCTCTGCACAGATATTACTTTTGTTTACCCACCACGTCCATGCCCTGAAGGCCAGTTTTACAGCAATTCTCCCCAACAGTGCAGCATTCAGGTGCAATCTCAGTGTCTGTAGTAATTATGTTTGAAGGTTAATGTTTCATGAAAATATCAAAGTATTTCTGCCCCTCAGCTTTACTGACGACTTTGGTAAAAGCCTAGGTGGTTTCTTTTTCTTGTTTGTTTGTTGTGGTCTAATAGTAATGTGTTTGGCTGCCTGATGCTTGTTTCTACCCAGGGTTTAATCTACCTGATAGAACTTAAGTGAAATATGAACTGTGGTTTTTGGTCATCTTTGGAAGGTCAGAGGCTATGAATGTCTTTTTCTCCCTGAAAATTCCCCTGAGTGTTAAAGGAATATTTGGGGTTGTGTTATCAGGCTGTTAAGTTAGTTAAAAATTTAACCAAAGGCCAGAAACAGGGCCTGTGCTTGTGATGGAAGGGCAAACCCCCAAAATATTTATCTTCTGGCTTTGCTATATGACATAAAAAAGGGAAAACTGAAATAATAACTGTTCTGGCTGTAAAGAGAATCCTTTTTCTTAGAAATTTGCCTGCCATACCTCTTACAGGTTTTGTTTTCCCTACACAATGTGGGGAAAAAAAAAACCTTACATAAAAATAAAATTCCTGCATTATAAAAATTGACAAGAATCTCCTAAACCACCAATAGCACTACTCAAAAGGTAGGGAGATGCACACGGATTGAGGAAGAATGGGGTTACGTTTCATCAAAGGTGCTGCTGCCTTTGCTCACGGTACACTCAAGGGGTCCGATCAGCATGCAGAAAGTGATCTGTTTTTCTTTATCTCCAATTGATGGGCAACTGAAAGGTTAGGGTTAGGGATGCTGCCGCTCTAAATTATGCAGAAGAAGAGAGAGATCAGTGAGAAGGAACACATTCGATTCCCCGAAGCACTACTCTAGCAGCCACTTGCCCAGTTACCCAGTTTGGTTGGGTGTTGGGAGTCACAGCCCAGCAGCTGGTTATTGGATTCAGCAGGGGCAGAGGCTCAAAAGAAGACAAACCAAACTGACCAGGAAAGGTACACCTCAGCTAACTCTTTTGGCTTTATTGCATGTTAGAAATGAAAGAAGTTTGTCTAGCAACGTGTCCTCTCCATGCAAGGGTGGAAGGCACCACTGACAGCGTGGTGTCACATCGCAGGGCCTCAGAGCGCAAGGGTAAGAGCTGAAGAAGTCAGGCTGCTTGGGCAAAGAACATATATTTGACAACTGAGTGTTATTTCAAAGTGCAGGGTTCCCAAACTCCCTTGGCACTACAGATTTGTGCTAGCAAGGGGTCAAATTTTGAGGGTTCATTAAGGATAAAATGCCTGATGAATTCAATCAGTTCTGCCTCTTCCGGGTGGTGTTCCTGGCAGCAGAAGCAAGGTGGGGATGGGGGGGAATGGCTGCAGCCAGAGCACAACCTTTGCTTTCAGGTTCCCTCAGGAAGCCTCCTTTCGCCTGTCCTGCACAACCCACCTTTTCTCCACCTTCCTGCCACTTCAGACTGACATCCATACATGTCTTCGAGCCTGCCTGAACTGGCTACTTCTCCTTCTCCTGTAAGTAAAACCATCATAGTGCTTTACTTGATGCATTGTACGAATTGTTACCGCATATAAAACTAGCTTTATCTGGTTTTGTCCCTGTTGAGCTGAAAAATTAAATAGCTGCTATAAAATGTTGTGAAATACTGGTTTTACAAGTTAGATTTTACGTGGGAGATGAAAGGCTGTCTGAATTTTTTTCATGTTGTTTGTGTATCATTTTCAAAACTTAATTGACGAATGTGATGTAGTTTGATAGCTAAAAATATCATACCAGTTTTGTGGTTGAAAACGTTATTAAAATGAAAATAAATATGGGCCTCTGTACGTAGGTGAGAGAGAAAGTGCACAAGGGAATGCTTGAAGTGAATAGGTTTGGAAGCTTTTCAGACAGGAAAAAAAAAACACAACAGTTTTTCTTACATGTAGCACACATTGGTTTAAAATCTATTTCAGACTTTGCATATGTTTTAGCTGAAAATTAGGCACTGTGTCTAATTATGATCCTAAAACCCATGGACAAATGCTACAGGCTTAATACTTTAAACTGTAAATATAACCACAAGAATGATACTCACATGGGGGTAATAAAGAGGTAAAAATGAGCCACACCTTCCAGAAAGTTAAGAGCGAGCACCTGGGGCAGGTAGGAAGGGCAGGAACAGTGATGAGAAACAGAATAAAAATTCCTAACATTTCGCAGTTACACACAGGACTTTGGTCCATCTAATCCAGAACCTGCTCCCCAGAGAGTCATAAATTGGTGTTTCGGTGCTCCCCAAAAAGGGTAATGCATCTAGCTGATGGTGACACTGAGGGTTTTTTGGGGTGAGTGAGGTGGTGGTATCTGCCTGACCCTTCACTTGTCACAATTTTATGCCTTGGAGTCTGAGAGCTGCTGATGGCTATTTGAGCATTAATTAGGTCAGATGTGAACTATTTAATTTTTGGCCAACTAACAGAGCTGGAGCTGGCTTTAAGTTTCTCAAGGTCCCTGTCGTTCAAACTGTAAAGTTCGTTTAGAGAGCTGTTCTGTTCTTGAAAACTTGGACAAGAAAAACTTTCCTTAAAAGCATCCCCAATTCTGAAAGGAGCTTCAAGAGTTACGTCAGAAAGTGGTGCCTCACGAGACAAATAAAAAAAAATAATTAAAAGGCAGGCATAGAAGATAGAAAAGAGAAGTTTTACCCCTTAATTGCTCACCAAATCACTGCAGAGAGAGAAAAGGCAATGGTGCTATGCCTAGCCAACTGTTTATTTGGAAGATGGTTAGTGAAGAGAAACGTTCAAAATTTGCAAATACCAAGGAGGACGGTGATGACTAATGTATATAACCTCAGAATAACGATTAGTCCACAGCTTTTGAAGGAAACATCAATGTTCAGACCTGTAACAGCTGTTACAGAGCGGTGTCCAAGGAGGTCTCTAGTGCTTCAGCTTAAAAACAAATCGTGTTGTATACCTGCGGGGTAGCAGGTACCCAGATCACGGCCAGAGGAAGGTCTGGAAATCTTCTTGTTACCACTGGGTGGAGCTGAAGCCCTTTTTGTTCAAAACTGCTCCTTTCGTAACTTCTCTTTCGTAGAGAAAAATTGTGAATCAGGCTGTTTACAGATCGATTTGGAGAGTTCGTTATGCTGATGACCTCATTCTTCTGCAAGGGGAGGTCAGTGAATGTATTTCATGGGGTGTGAGGGTTCTCCAACAGTATGCAGTTGTTTGGACCTAAATGTCAGGCACAGCCAGGACTTATGATGAATTTGTAACGCAGTCAAACAGTCATATAAAATCACTATTGTCTTTAAATGCCTGTAATAAACCAGCTAGAGACTGTGACCTGAATAAGTGAAGGGAAAATACAGCTGAAAGAAACTTACCAGGGTGAAGAATGTGTGTGTTAATAAGTTGTCTTTGTTTCTCAATTTGGCTTTTCTGCTCTTAACAATTTTGAGTGACAGCACTGGATCCATAAAGGACAAAACAGGAGCTTGGATCAGGATAGACGTAAGGAAAATAGGACATGCTTTGAAAGCAAATTCCAAGCAGATGGGCAGGGCAGCAGGGGGGTGAAAGCAGTTGTCCAGATCACTTGGTGCTCATTACTTGTTCTTTGTCCCGTCCTGCTTAGTTGGGCTGCAGCTCCCTGTTTTCCACCTGCAACCAGACTCCCCTTATCTCATTCTGATTTCTCTTCTTAGTGTTTTGCTAACTGCCCTGTTTTCCCACAGCTGCCTCAGACCAGAGCCCAGTCTCTTGAAGTCTGGCCATTTGTGCGATGGCAATTTAAGAGCTTTCTGCCCCCACCTGTCCTTAGAGCTTTCTGCCCCCACCTGTCCTCATTGCCCCTCTCCTGGAGGCTGGCTGATGCCCAGCAAAGGCAGCACAGTGGGCTGTATCTGTTCTGTGCATGCCACGGATCACCATCTAGACAAGCAGCTTATAATGCTAGCGAGCTGAGCTTCCTGCAATGTGAACCCTGGTGGTCAGGAGCTCCATTTAATGATCCCTGTTGGATTTAGCTATGGTGGCTGAATGTCTCCATGCCTCACTGCTCTGAGAGCAGAAATGTCTTCAGAATCCAGCAGGACCGTGGCTTCAAGCTCTAGCACTACAAAGGTCTGCTGACACAGCTGTGCCAAAAAAGGTTGTAGGTGTAGATGTACTACTGTAGACCAGCACATGCTTTTGTTGCCTTGATTTATGTTGTTCAGGCCACGAAGAGACATTCACGTTACAAACAACTGCGTCCATGGAAGACCTTATTCTCCTTTTTTGGCTTGTTCCTGCTGTTCTGGAGGCTGCAGCCTCCTTTATGCATGGGCAGAAGAGATTGTGCCCTAGCCCACTTCAGGCAAGGTCCATGGAGTGAGTTAAAAGTGCTGATGAAAGTGGTTAGTGTTAACTCATCCAGCTTTGTCCAGAGCATGAGACAATGCTCACAGGATTTATTCTGTGGGCCCAGCTGTGGGGTGGTAACTCCCAGCTGGCAGATGCTGATGAACAATTGTGAAGCAGAACATCTTCAGTCAGCTCAGCCAGAAGGATGTCTGTCATTGGCCTGGGGAGATGGGACAGCTAATTTAGCAGAAAAGCTCTTCCTGTTGGCTGCGTTGCTAATAGAAAGCCTTGCTGACAGAGCTGTGCTGGTACAGGTACAGCTGTGAAGATACTGTGGTGTGGAAATATCCCTTGTTTCACTTTTGAAAAAATTCTGAACATTTTCAAGATTTTCCCTGACACACCCCATCACCAGTCTCACCTCTTCTCCGCTCGTTTCTGCTCTTCTGTGTAAACCCATGTCAGAACCAGCACACACGGTGCACCCCAACCACCGAAGGCTTCTGGCTCCACCTGGTACCACTCTTGAATACACTAAAGAAGTCAGACATCTCCTATTTTGGTCCATATTTCCCCTGTACTTTCTCTGCTTTACCTTGGGTCTCTGCTGATATAATTAGAGTAGACCAGCATAGTATATCATTAGACTGTGACATAAAATGCATGTTGTAATACAGCTTATTGATTGAAACTGGTAGAGGTATTGTCTGAGATCATAAACATGCTCAGATATGAGGATTGTGATGTGACTGTAATCTTTGCACCTATCCCCTGCCCCATGTGATGATGAAAAGGGATAATTATTACACTTGTTAATAATTTAGGAAGCTAAGCAACAGCACCTGGAAATTAGGTGTCAATTTTGCAAGATTTCCACAGAATGAATAAGGACGAAAAATAGGTCAGGCAAAGTTACACTTTTGTCACTTTAGAGAGAGGAAGGGATTATTTTTAGCAAGAAGAAAATGCTTTCTCTGCCTAGCTATGCAACACAAGTAGGTAGCCATAACAGATGAGCTTTATTACACATGATTGCTCTAGGCCTGCCAGATCACTGATGCTTTCCACAAACACTCTGCAGAAGTGTCGATTGGTTGGTGAGTACCTGTGCTGGCAGTCTGTCTGTGGTGATTTGAAGGGTCATCTTTATTTTCTCCTCTTGGATGGGAGGTATTGTAAATTCATGGGGCTGCTGCATTCTGGCATAGATTTGCTTAGTTTCTGATAGTATTTTTCCAGAGCAAACTTCCTAAACCGATGTTTTTCAAAATTTATTTTTCTGTGCTTTCAGTACTAAAGAAAAAGAAAATATGTGAGACGTATACTCACATACTCATACTCTGTGAGACAACAGGGGCATGTTAGCACTACAGAAAGTTTGTGCTGATACACAATTGAATAGGTTGTGACAGACATAGCTCTAAAAAGAGCTGGAGTGCTGCGCTCTGTGCTGTCTATTCTGCTGTAGCTTTTATTACTGGAATATTTCTCTCTCAGTTTTTAATTCCCTGTCCCCATTTAGGCTGACAATGTGGATCATGGGTGTCTAAAATGGCTTTCAACAGAGGATTATTATTGTTTATATTTAAGAATACTATTTAAAATTTGAAGCCAAATTGAAGAGTTGCGACATAGGGTGTGTATGTGTGGTATCTCTCAACGGTAAGAACGTTAAAAGCAAAACTTCTATTTGTAAAAATATGTCATTACAATTCTAGCCAAGGAAAGACTGCTTTTAAAATTAAAGACCTGTGTTCTTGAATCAAACTGCTCAATTACCTTTCAGTATACAGCAGCCAATTAATTGCTCTGCCTTATGTAATTTTTTTTTTTTCCTGGATAGCTTGAGGACCTCTGCAACTGTTCCTTTCGAGCTTTGTGGCAAGCGGGGCTGTTGTGGTCTGAAAAATAAGCCGTCAAACCACATGTTACCAAACCACTTATTACCAAAATAGAAACCACATGCCTTCCTCACCCTGCATTCCTCTCTGCAACAAGAGCAGCATCTCTCTCTGGACAAGGAGTTGGGACGACCTTACAGGACATAGTAGATTCATCTCTGATCAGCTGCATTAGTTTTTATGGATGTCAGGGGTTGATGAGTCAAAGCATCCCAGCAATGTGAAGTTTGTATGTATTTAAGTTCATGCAGGATGAATATTTAGTCAAACAAAGGCTGGTGTTGGGAGTGGTACCAGCGTAGTAAGTTTTTATTCTTTAAATAGAGGATGGCACAATGACTGTAACTAGAGATCTCAAATGCAAATGGAGTGTGGAGACAGACCGCGTTAAGAAGGTAGGCCAACTCCTATCATCTTACCCTTGTAGGGGAGGGGACAGTTTTCCTGGGGTAAAAAAGTGAATCATTGAGAGTTTTCCCTCTACCCCATCACCTAAAAGAGTGCATTCTGTAACTGCATCAGGAGTCATTTTCCCAGGCTCTGATAAGCTTGAGTAATTTTATATTTCATATTTGAGTTTGTCATATCACTTTATGTTCCTGAAAGAGATAATAGTATTGAGTCATATTTCTAAAAAACATCTTTTCCTGTAGCTTTTAGATTTTACTGTAGGAAACTATAAGGCATTAGAAGCGCCTGCATTTCACAGCTGATAGGTGTTTTCACAGCCTCAGTTCTGAACAGTGGGAAGCCTTCTACGTTATAGAAACCTCAGTTTTACATAGATGCTGGTGGGCAGGAATCCTGCTGGATGGTTCTCAACGTATGTGTGTTTACACTGATAGAGATCTTAGGGGGTGGTTTTGGTTTTTAAACCATACCTTTATTTCAGCAGTATTGTGTGCAATTTATGATTCTGAGATGCCTTTTTTAAGTTTCTAGAAAGGGGGTTGTGAGTGCAACTTTTATAGCGTCTCTGTCAAGAAGGATGTACCAGAATGACTCTTTATCTAGAAATATCAGTATTTTCAATTGGCCCCATGAAGGAGCGCACTCAGTACTGGCTGCTTTTATTGTAGTGCAACTACAAACACTTTTTATACATTTTAGTACAGGAACCAGTCAGTCAGTTCATCCACTCAATATCAATATTGTCTCAATAAAGTCTCATCTTAGCGTTTGGTCAGCCTCAGCCCTTAGGTTAACTTTCTGTGCCAACAGGTTTACATAATACATAAATACACTGGTACCTGTAATAATGTAGTGTATTACTTCCTGAATGCATTATAGGCTCTTAAGCACTTAATCAAATTCCTTAGGATTATTTTCTGCATCCTCTTCTGTGGGCAGGTTTCTATACCAGTTTGATCATTTTCATCTGCAGACTGCTTTTTAACTTGAGTACATATGGAACTTTTTGTTCTGCTGTTGCAAATCCTGTGGAGGTACATCTGCTCTTAGGAGCAGCTTGCCACATGCCACATTTGACACTGTTAGGGCTTCTTTTGGTTTAAAGTAATCCCTCCAGTAATATTTTTATACCCTTGATATAATTACTCTGCATACCATTACAGTAGCTGTATTTCAGTTCATTCCTGTTCATTTATTTACATGGTTATAAAGCTTTTTTTTTGAAACTCTTCTACTTTGTAAACATTTTAGGATACCCAAGAAAAAAAAAAAAGAAAAAAATGCTATCTACCATAAACAGAGCATTTTCTGGCTGTATGTATGTTCATGCATTTGTTTTGGTTTTAAATTCCTTTTCCAATTTGTAGTGAGTGCAATGCATTACTGCAAATTGCTTGCCTTTGGCAGGCGTGACACTGAACCCTTGTACTGATCCTTTTCCATGTGTTACGATTTTTTTTTTTTTACTTCCATTGCAAGTAAAACTCTTTCACTCTGTTTACCTACCCTAACATTCTGCCTTCAAATCTGGTACGTGTTTTTAATCTGAAACGCCGTAGTTCTGTTAGTTCTCGTTAAATACTTCTGTATGAAATTGCTGCAGCCACCAAATGTGCTCTGTTTTTAGCCGTGTCCAGCTTGCAGTCGCAGTAACAGTCTGTCCTTATGTCTGTACGTGGCAGGATCTGAGTCAACAGGAAATGTGGCATTGTACGTGGTACTTTAAACATCCCTGGGAATTTCAACCCTCTTTATTAAGAAAGGTGGAAAAGTGAGTAGTTGTAAGAGACGTATGAATAAGGAACATCAATGAATGCTTTTAAAATTGCACAATAACTTGCATAAACGAGAAAATTGTACTGAGGTATTATCCATCTTAAAGTCTCATTACTTCTAGGTAACCCATGCTATCAAATTCCTCTTTCGTCTCTCCTGTGATATTTTTCTGGTGTCAGACTTCTTTCTGTCACATAAAGGGCAAGCAGCCAGCAGTTTCGACCTCTTACATTGAGGAGGTGACTGCTGGCATTATCTCAGGTTGGACAAGCATGCTCTGTTCGCGTGTTTTAAAATGTAAAAAATTCAGCAAATAATTAATGACAAATTGTTAATTTCACTTCACATTAGTGAACTGAGAATTCCTCTATACAAACACAGCCTTTTTTGGGGTTATGCAACTTTTATCTGAAATTATTTTTATCTCCTGTAAGCAAGGGGACCAGATTAGAGCATGGCAAATACAGAACTAACCGAACAAATATCCTTTTTTGTGGATCAAAAATGCAGTTTGTTCCTTAAGCATGAGCACATCTTCTAAGGCTATTTGTAATTGCAATTGCACAGCAGAGTTAAAAAGGGGCTAATACGATACAGCTGGGTTAAAGCCCTTGTATTACTATATAGCTTTAAGATATCTGAAGGCCTAATCTTCCTGTATTATGATTCTGTATTTCCTTCTTCATTGCTTTGTTTCATCTAACTTTTGTTTAAACATCTATAGTTTATTTTTCAAAAAAGACTTATGCAATTAAGAAATCCTCGTGCTTCTAAGAGTTAGAGATTATCCACTGTCAGAAGCCACTAGATCCACCACCTGTCATCATTTTGAACCAAGCAGTCATGAACAAAACTCCGGGGAAGACCACTTCTGGATCAGGTTTAGAGATGCTTTGTCATTTTTCTGATTTTTATAGATTCCAGCTATTTGAAGCTGAACTTTGTAAAGCTTTTGTTTCGTTTTAAAAATACAGGGGAAATTAGATAAAGGTACTTCTTGCTACTGTTATTCATGATTGCACTTACTTTTCTCTATAACAAGCAAGCAGTCATTGAAATCTGGGTTAATCCAAACTGGAAAGCTCACGGAAGTGACCCACATAGTATAAAATCCACTCTGTACCCTTCCCTCTAAGTTATACATGGTGTAGTCCCAGTTGTGTGGATTCTTCAAGAACTGAATGGATCCTGGGAAATCTTTAAGACTCAATTATCTCTGAAACCTGGGCTAGATGAAGCATAGTAACCTATATGAGGATTCAGACTTTGGAAGGTAAAACCAGTAGTAAATTCCTTCCAAATTTGAACTGTTAGCTGTGTTAGTAAAAGGAGTTGGCAAAGGCACTAGACTTCAAATGTGAGCTTACTTGGTAAAACCGCAAGGAATATGGGTCCTTACTGTTGTATGACTTAAGAATATACATATTCCTCTTTCCTGATACTATTTTTCAGAAATCTTGGAAAATTTTATAGCTTCACAAAACAAAAGCTGCAAAAGTCATCAAAGACATGTACTGCCTTTTTCTTTTTGGTAACACTAAAATAAGAAGGCTGCCAGGTATTTTTACAGGGGTTCTTTTGTAGTCTTAATGGCTGCATCCTGACCCTGCTGAAGTCACGTAGCTGAGTTTACACTTTGCCAAGCACAGGTCTGGGCTTGCATTTAAGCCCAGACTTGCCTCCAAAGCTTGGTGTTTACACATTAGCTTGTGCTCAGGAATAAAGCTTTGTCTGATCTCTTACACACTAGCACAGCATTTTAGCGCAAGCCTGGGCTGTCATTCCTGTGCCAGTCATAAGTAGAGTCACATTGCTGTCCAGAGCACAGCAGATAGCCCAGCCTTGATTCTTTGTCAGCAATGTGTAAATGTTTTCCATTTCCACTTCAGACAGGCTAGTGGCTAGCCACGTGCAAAGACAAGATGCGGGAAGTAGAGGTCAGCAGGGGTAATCCTGTGCTGAGACCCTCTAGTATCACAGGACAAAGCCAAGCAGTTCTAAAGCTGTTTGGCTGTAGAAGGATTTCCCAGGTGTCAGGAGAGCCCTGGAAAGGGTACAGCTGTGTAGACAGCTGGAAATTACCCTAATTTCTCCTCCAACATAGGAAAGGGCAGGCAGTGAAAAGGGCATGGCTGGAGCACTGCTGCATTCTGCATATCCCCCAGGACCACTGCAGCTAAAAAGACTTCAATTTACTCTTTGGGTCCCATCTGCTGTTCTGCTGTCTGGAACAGAGGAAATCAAGTAATCACTGGGAGGCCTATCTGCCCGCCGTGGGGACAGACTGGGCAGCATGGCAGGGTCTGGGTGATGAGCCTGCGGTGTCTAAACAAGCACGATGAGGTTCCACTGGACTTTGCTGTGCTCTGATTCCGCTTAGCAGCCAGGCACTGCGATGCCAAGGGGTTCTGAGGCGGAAAATTCTTACTCGGTGCCCAGCCCGCTCCTCTGAGCAGAGGGGAGAGGGAGACTGAAGAGACAGCATGATGGGCTGCCCGCTGAAATGCAGTCGCTGGGTCAGATTTGAGATGTACCAACTCTGATGGCCCCTTTAACTAACAAGCTCCAAAACTATGAACTTCTGTGGAATTGGAAAATTAATTGGGTCAGCACAGTGACGAATGATCTGTGAGACAGTTTTGTTGTTTGGAGTCCAAGTACCGTCTGCATTTGTTTTCTGGCAAATGATTATACATTTTCGTGGATAATTCTTCAGCTTTTATTTGAGTGTTTCAAGTATGTCTGCCTCACTTATTTGTACCATTGAATCCCTAGCTGAAAATAAAGCTGATTTAAAAAAAAAAAAAACAAACAAAAAAAAACCAAACAAAACATGTTGGTGATGGCTTACAGAGTGAACTGCAAGTGGTGATGTGTATGTCCACGTGTGTTCCAGAAGTGCCACAATACATACCATACAACTGCCATTTATATGAATGTACCGATAACGTATTGAGAGAAAGATGCAATGACTAACATTAGTTTCCATCTAGAACTAGAAGTATAGCAATAAAAAACCAGGTAACTGAAGTATTAAATGCAGCACACTCCAAAGACTAAAAAACATGCACTACTACATTTAGTATGTGGTTAAGCGTAAGAATCGCACTTATTGTAATAATTTGCTGCATCCCTTCAAATGCAGCAAATAATCTGTGATAAGTAGGCTTCAGGAAAGTGATGCAGAAGTTAGTTTACAGAGGTGCTAATGTGCCTAGTACACCAAATACTGTAAGGTATGCTTTGGTGACAGTGTTTTGAAACCTTTCTGAGGCAAATGATGGGTCATGCTGATAAAAATGGCTTCATAGTAAATTTCTTCTTTGTTTAAAAATTAAAATTATTATTTTATCTAGCTTTATATTCTGATCAGAAGGTATTGATGTACATTTTCTAATAGAATTAGGGTATTGATTACTGTTACCGTAGCCTCATCTGAGACATGATAAATAGCCAAGTGCATGCACTTGCCTTGTTACAAACTTAAATGAAATGGATTAGATGAAACCATCTTCAGTGACTAACTTGTTTTACTGTACTGATTAATACAAAAGTTGTAATTATCAATAACATAATTTTCCCATCGAAAATCTATTTGTGCACATGGCATTCATTAGAACAATTGTATTAACGACAGCATATTGAGAAAATAAATAAGAATTTATGCACGTATTTAGGTAATTACAAAAGAATTAATGGAGAGGAAGATTCCTTCTAATTGAGATTCTTTACATTTTGGCTTCCTAAAAATTTATCTAGCTTTTCATGTCCCATTGCAGTATACACTATGTCAGCTACAATGGAGGAACATATTTCAGTCTTCTGTTCTGATGCACAAGTTTTGTCTCTTAGTCAGAGATACTTTATGTCCTGATCACTACTCATACTGTTCCCAGTGCACAAACTAGCAGAAAATTCACTGAGAATGATTTCATGTGTTTTTTGGGAGGAATTTTAATTTTGTATTGATGAAAAGTCACATCTGAGGGTCCTGTATAGAACTCTGTGGGCATTAACTAAATCACTTTGCCTCTTTATTCAATTGTCTAGTATGTATGTGGAGCCAGTTGTGCTGTAACAGCAAAACCAATGTGTTTGCGACTGAGGTGGACAGCAGAGAGGTTTCAGGGATTGCTAGGTTCTTCTGCTCTGAACAGACTCACCTCCTGCCTGTCAGGACTACTCTACCTCTATAATACTTTATCATTTTTTAACTCTCTGTGATGCTTTTTTTCCATTAGACTCATTTAACCGGAGATTTTGTTTTCCATTTTTTGGTATGCTGTACCACCCATAGGTATTCTGTCTGCATTAAGACTTGCATTTTTGAAAGGTTCTGTATTTTTATCTGTTTCCCACTGCAGTTGTATAGAAGAGACAATTCCAAGTTGTATGCACACATAAAATCACAAGCTTTAAATATATTTCTCGATTTTCATGTTTAGTGAAACAGGCAATTGAGAGAAGACCTCTATTTCACTTAGTACACTTTTTACTAAAGTCGTCTCTTCAGTCTTATATTAAAGCCTGTGGTTCAAAACTCTTGACCTAAGTTAAAAAGCATTAGCTGTTTGTCACAGTTATAAATCTCACTGAGAATAAAAGGCCTTAACACAGCTGTGTTGAAAACAGCACAGGGGGTTTTTCAAAGACCTTCACCTGCAAAATTGGCATTCTTGTGACCTCTGAGATCTGGCTGTTATTTACTGAGTTCAAATCAAAGCTTTCTTATGTGTTCTTCAAGGTTTTTTAGTAATATGGGATTCTGAGCCTGTTTTGTTCCTCCTATTCCACCATATTACAACAGAAGTTCTGGAGAACTGAATGCCCTGGGAGGGGGAAGCCGTGACCTGCAAGATGACAATCAATAGTATGTGACAGTCATTTGAGGCCCCAAAATCCCCTGTGTGACTTGCTGTCACTGATGAGACTGACACCTCACATTTCCTACCCAGGAGCTCTTGAGTCTAAACATTACTACCTCATTTAATCACCAAATCACACTACCAAGCTGCTGCTGTCTGGTTTTTATTTATATGCATGGGTTTTTTTCCTAGCTTGCTTTCACAGAGGATCACTGCATTGAGAAATAAGTTTTAAAAAGCCTGCTGATTTTTCAAGGAGCCTGATGTTCATACTACACCAATGCGGAATTTCTACTTAACATAAAATCTTATGTAAATACATTGTGACTTCTGTAGTTCAGTAAATCTGCTATCTAGATAAACCATTCTGTTGCTTCTCCTATTGGTGTCATTAGGTGAGCTCACTGGGCCAGATGACACAGAAGGGCAGCTCAGTATTTCCCAAGTGAGGAACCTGATGTAACATGCTGTTAGCAAGTGAGGCGGCATCAAGGCAAGTATTAGGCAATGAGACGCGACAGTGTCTGTAACGCCAGGATATCCCTACACAGTGTGAGCGAGTTGCTAGGCAGTGAGCTGACAGCCCACTATCGCAAGCACTTGACAAATGGTATGGTTCTTGACGTGCTTTCTTAGGATGCAAAAAAAAAAAAAAAAAAGCCTTAGTGTAAATAGACAGGGGCAGAGCTTTTTCAGAAAGTTAGTTTCCCAAATCTGATCCAATTTCAATGATTTTTTTTTTCCTAACTTCCCAGTTTCCCAAATCTGATTCAATCTCAATGATTATTTTTTTTCCTAACTTCCCTCGCTCTTTAGTAAATTCCATTCTTTTCATCAAACAGACTAGACAAGGGAGCAAAAATAATTAAAAATCCTGTGGAAAATACCTTGAAATTTTAAGTGGAAAGGTGATTGCAAGCTGTCTCCCAATTCTAAGACTCCCCCCAAAAAAATCTTTCTTTGCAAATTCAGGATACTTGGGAGCTCTGAAGATGTTGCAAGGAATGGGGAGGAAAGCACTAATGCTGGTCACCATGATTCTTTTGCACCTTTTAATTGCCAGACATAATCTGCATAGCAGACACTGCTACTCAGTGAAGCATTCCTTCCACATCTATAGTTTCTCCCCTCTTTGGATGAATGCGTGTGGGAGGGGGGATTAGTGCATAGCCATATGCGAGGGAGCTAACAGAAGAACAGTTTCTTAGTGAGCTGTGCTGCGGGAGTGGTAAAGAGACCGCAAAGGGAGAAGGAAATGATGGAGGAGGGGAGAGGACTCCAATGACACTTAATGGAAGTGATGCAAAATTCCCTCGAGGACACCAAGGCTATGACCCTTTTGCATGCCTTGCAGACCCCAACTGGAGAGGCACTTTAAGTAATTTATCAATTCAAACTCCAGAATGTTTTTTTTTCCTACTTCATGGGATTTTCCACTGGACAAGAAGGAGAAGGATGTGCATTACTTAATGGGAAACTGAAATGAAGGTTGTTTGCTTGATATTTCTTCTGTAAATCAGCAGGCTGGATCATAGCTTTACATTCATAATATATTAAAGCGGGGGATCAGCTACTTTTAAAGACATCGTTCCTCCTCTCTGGGTACCAAAAGCCTGGAAACTCCTGAAATGAAAGGTAGGGGAGGGGTAAGTGGTAAGGGAGGGAGTGGGTTGTGTGGGAGCAAGCCAGGATGTTAATACTGTTTCCTTTTTCCAAGATCAAATCCTCTTCTACAATATTTCCAAAGCAGCTGCAGTCTTAATGACCTAGCACTGAATTAGTGACCCATCAGTACTTCTCAGTTTAAGAAAGCTGTCATTACATCAGCATTCGTATCTCTGCCCAGAACTTCCACGGTATGAGAAAATCCTGACACCCAAATCAGCCCCTGCTTTTCATCTATAGAAGGAAATCGCAGCAACAGAATTCTTCAGATTGTCTCAGATCAACAAGAAAGAGATGTCCCACTGAAATCCGGCATATCCTCTGGGATCTGTGGGAGTCAAGGACAGCTTTCCCCAGGCAGGCAGCTTTTCCAGCCAGCTGCCTAGCTGCATGGTCTTTCTCTGCGACACTACATGGGAACTATGCAGAAGAGATAATACGTTCCTCTGCCGATTAATTTTTCCTGGCGTATTTCCATGGGCCTAAAGAGCATAAAACATGTGAAGATGTAGGAGGCAAGATCTGGCCCTGTGTATTTTCCTGAAAATCTAGCTCTGTTCTGCACAACTTCTGGTGGTTCTCTCCCTTTATTTTTTCCTGATAAAAACAGAAGTATAAAATTGTTTTTGTTTTTTTTTGTTTTGTTTTTTGTTTGTTTTTTTTTTTCCCCTAAGGATGTTTTTTGC
The DNA here is from genome assembly GCF_963924245.1 of Chroicocephalus ridibundus. Taxonomy (NCBI): domain Eukaryota; kingdom Metazoa; phylum Chordata; class Aves; order Charadriiformes; family Laridae; genus Chroicocephalus; species Chroicocephalus ridibundus. The sequence continues at coordinate 34,471,270 of NC_086291.1, read as the reverse complement.
GCTATTATACATATTCTGTTATTGTTTTGGAAGTGTTGCCTGCTTTATCACACACTGGCATTTTTATTCCCTTTATTCTTACGGGTCAGTAGACCAGCTAGTAAGTCTAATTACCCTCATTCTGTTCTGCTGCTTTCGACAGATAGGAGCTGTAAACTGGGTAATACCTTGTCAGTATACTTCAAACCTCCTGCCTTACAAGCATCCATCCAACCTGCTGCCTTTTCTCATGGATCACTGTGCAGCAATTGGTTCAAATACCTGTCTCCAGTTACTTAACAGAAAGAAATCAACAGAAGAAATTGATTAAATTGAAATGGAAAAGTCTTGAAAGACGCTTCCTACATGTGTGAATCCAAACTATAAACACTTAACTCAAAGGGGATTAGAAGATAAAGGGAGAAACAGAAGACCTTTTTAAGATCCTTTTTTAATGTTATTTTTCCAAATACACATCGACATAAATTTCACATATGCACCTGCTTGTTCCCTCTGCCTCAAAACAAAACTGGTACAGTCTGACTTTTTAATAATATAGTATAAATAACTGGTAGTAAAAAACCCAAAGAACAGAACCAAGGACTGTTAGCCTTGAGGATTTTCTCTGTCTCCAAAAGGAGCCTACATTAAATGCTACAACAGAATGCATAATGTACCTGAACTTTTTGCAAAATATATAAAGGAGAGAAATGTCTCTAGTCAGTGATCAGTTTATGCTGTGAAGCAGCACCAACACTACTGCTTGCAGTTCTCCCTGTCAGCATGTTCTTATTACACATGTACATGTCTAATCCTTAAAAAAAATATTCTAAGCTTTTTGTTTCATTTGCTGAACTATTTGTTCTCTAGCACAGAGTGACAGAGCCAAAGTAGTACACTGCGTTAATATGCATCCAGAGAGAGTTAATGCAAACTTCTATTGTCTCTTTATTTGACAAGGTGTTTTCTCTTTCTCATAGTATGTGACAGGGTGTCACTCCGCCTGCGACACACAGAGGTTCTCAAATTCAGTTTGCTTGGATAGTATGTATAAGTCGTGACTATTTTGGTAGGAGCAACTGTACTAGTTTCCATGCAGGTGAAGGCATCTTCAATTCCTCCATCTTCATTCCCCTATCGTTATACAAGCACACTCATCAAAGTAATATCCCTGTCTTGGTTTTTGCACGGTTCTCTGGTACCTCTCTTTGTCCTCAACATCATGCCTTGACCTGCATGGACAGTCCCAGAATTCATCCCTTTATCCAGCTATTTCTAGTCCCACTGGCTAACTGGTATCCAAATGCTATGCAGGGTTCACAAATTATCGTGTGTGTATAACTATCTGGAAATCCCAAGTAAAACATGCATTCAGTACTGGCAGCCTTCTTCCTGAAAGGGAATTTTGAACCTTATCCTGTAAATGATCAGGCTGAGAGAATGGGAGCTGTTACTTACGACAAGCAATATTGTAATGAATAGTGGCTCTTAAATGCCAACTATTTTAAAACAAGATATGACATGGGCAATGTAAGCAATGACGAGCACATCAAACTTTCTCTGCATTGCCTTTCTGCAGAATATTACGTCATGTTCAAAGTGTTAATCCTTAGCTGAGGTTGCTCAGTGATCTAAGCTCAGTATTTCTATATGAGAACCTCAGTCCTGGAGGCAAAATTTACCACACTCATCAGACACAAAGGAGCCTTCTGCTTTATAGGTACATTTCATCTATGAGGCAGCCAGGGTGAATTCCTGTAAGAATTAAAGACCATTGGGAAATTCTCTAATTTCTGACTCAAGTTCAATACGTACCTCTTCAGTTTTATCTTCTCTACATACTAAAAGTATCTGTAGATATATATAAAACACAAAGTGTAGCAAACCAATGTGGCTTATTTACACTTCTCCAGGGAGAGAACAAGACAGTAAATCTGTCCAATTTTAGTTGCTGTTCGTCCTATGCTGAGAAGCGTTCAGACCATGTTGGCAAAAGTGATATCTTAATCTGTAGTATACAATAAAATACTCCAATTCTACATTATGTTAGAATAATTAGTGGCAAAGTACTTATGCAATTCTCAAAAGATAATTTAGAATGGATATGTCATTTTTCAAGGTGTAATACTCCTCTGAATCTCAGGTATGTGTTTTTACTGATATTATGTGGCATACAGCAGTAGCTTGAGAGGACACTGTAAGGCGACAAACTTAGATTTTAGCAGTGTTGTGTGTTTACTTCCAATGTTTTTATCTTTTTAGAATTCACCACTACATCTTTATAGAGGGTATTAACCGCAAACTTCATCCTAACAGTCAGAAGCTCTCTTTATAGAATAGTATAGCGGATTGGGTTCCTTGTCCTCGTGATATATGGCTCCTCTTTTGAAAAATAAAAGAAAACTCTGGAAACATATTTCATCTTCTCACATATTTAGACTCAGATTTCAGTCTGAGTCATATTTCAGACTCTTTAAATGACAACTTCCCAAGCATATCAGTAGGAAAGGATGATATGCAAATGAAAATTAGCATATAGATGTCAGTTTTGGCCACAGAATCGATCAGACTGCAGTAAAAGTCCATGGGTCCTGATGGGATGCACCCGAGAGTGCTGAGGGAGCTGGTGGAAGTCATTGCTGGGCTACCCTCCATCATCTTTGAGAGGACCTGGGGAACAGGCGAGGTACCTGAGAACTGGAGGAAAGCCAATGTCACTCCAGTCTTCAAAAAAGGCAAGAAGGAAGAGCCAGGGAACTACAGGCCGGTCAGCCTCACCTCCATCCCTGGAAAGATGATGGAATAGCTTGTTCTGGACGTCATCTGAAGGCATGTGGAGGAAAAGAAAGCTATCAGAAGTACTCAACATGGATTCATCAAGGGGAAATCATGTCTGACTAATCTGATAGCCTTCTATGATGGCATGACTGGATGGATAGATGAGGGGAGGGCGGTAGATGTGGTCTACCTTGATTTAAGCAAGGCGTTCGACACGGTCTCCCACAGCATCCTCATAGGGAAGCTTAGGAAGAGTGGGCTAGATGAATGGACAGTAAGGTGGATAGATAACTGGTTGAAAGACAGAGCTCAGAGGGTCGTGATTAGGGGCACAGAGTCTAGTTGGAGATCAGTGACAAGTGGTGTTCCCCAGGGGTCAGTACTGGGCCCAGTCCTCTTCAATATATTCATCAATGACCTGGATAGAGTGCACCCTCAGCAAGTTTGCCGATGACACAAAGCTGTGGGGTGTGGCTGACACACCGGAAGGCTGTGCCGCCATACAGAGAGACCTGGACAGGCTGGAGAGCTGTGCAGAGGAACCTTACGAAATTCAACAAGGACAAGGGTAGGGTGCTGCACCTGGGGAGGAAAAACCCCCTGCACCAGGACAGGTTGGGGGCTGACCTGCTGGAGAGCAGCTCTGTGGAAAGAGACCTGGGAGTCCTGGGGGACAACAGGGTGACCATGAGCCAGCAATGTGCCCTTGTGGCCAAGAAGGCCAAGGGCATCCTGGGGTGCGTCAAGAGGAGTGTGGCCAGCAGGTGGAGGGAGGTCATCCTCCCCCTCTACTCTGCTCTGCCCTGGTGAGGCCGCACCTGGAGTACTGTGTCCAGTTCTGGGCTCCCCAGTTCAAGAGGGACAGGGAACTGCTGGAGAGGGGACAGCAAAGGGCTACCAAGATGATGAGGGGACTGGAACATCTCTCTCATGAAGAAAGGCTGAGGGATTTGGGTCTCTTCAGTCTGGAAAACAGACGGCTGAGGGGGGACCTTGTCAACACTTATAAATACTGAAAGGGTAGATGTCAGGAGGATGGGGCCAGGCTCTTTTCAGTGGTGCCTGGGGACAGGACAAGAGGTAATGGGCACAAACTTGACCACAGGAGGTTCCACCTAAACATGAGGAGGAACTTCTTTACCCTGAGGGTGGCAGAGCCCTGGCACAGGCTGCCCAGAGAGGTGGTGGAGTCTCCATCTCTGGAGACATTCCAAACCCACCTGGACGTGTTCCTGTGTAACCTGCTCTAGGTGACCCTGCTCTGGCAGGGAGGTTGGACTAGAGGATCTCCAGAGATCCCTTCCAACCCTATGGTTCTATGATTCTATGAAAAGTATAGGTGAACACTGGCTAAAGCACACCCAATCTTTTTGGAATTGCTTGCTGAGTGTACTTTGAAGCCTTTCCAGAGTATACAGGAAAAATCTCTTCAAAATTTCAGAAGTACAGCAGCCGTCTCCAGCTGAGACACATTTATAAACAGTAGACCTTCTAGGCCAAGTGCTCCATGTCTGATGATTTTTCTTAAGAAACAGGCCTTGCCTCTTATTTACTTTAAAAATATATTTATTGGGGTTTTTTTAATCTTTTCATTTAACAGAAGCTATTCTGATGGAAGCTAAAGTGATTTTTTAGCATGGATATTCTAAGGCTGTGAAAATGTCATGATTATCTTTTCTGTTTAAAACGAAATTTTGAAAAGTCTCTACGTTGCCCATAGTATTTATATTGGTATGAAAATTGTTTCACAGCTTAAGAGAGAATTTGGATCTAGAAACCTGGATGATTTCACACATGGGTTTTTCAGTTCTAGTAGAGAATATTGAAAACTTATGTGGATGTTTTTCTAAATGTTGTTTTGTCTTTTTCTTTTAATGTCAATGATCTTTAATAGTGTTTGCTAAGTCCTAACATTCAGCATTTTCTAGATGTCCTGTCTCTTTTAACTGAACTCGATCATCCTGATAATGCTTGATACATGCGGGAAAAATGCAGTACCTGGAAAACATGGAGTACCCGAGACATTATCTCTACCTTTTTTGTTCACTTGAAAATGAGTAACTAAAACTATATTATAACTTGGCTTCCTAATTTTCATTTAAGCAGGTATGGAGCATAGCATTGGAGTACTTATTCCATCTAACTCCAGCTCCGACAAGCCACTTTACATGCAGTAGCATGATACCAAAGAGATTGCCAGCAGATAAGACTTACAGAGCAAGACATATAGACTACAACAGATGCTTTCTGCACTGCTTATCCCAAAAGTATTCCTAGTACATTTATATAAATGATTATGAAAATATTGGCTATAAAACAATGTGTTTTATCTATTTTAGTAATTTAAGCAATGGTATTTATTAAATCCAAAGCTGAACAGACTGACTATACACATTGTTCATAGCAAAGCTCTTCAGTAATGGATGGCAAGGCCTTCAATGCAGCTGCACCCATTTAGATTAGTAAACATTATATTCTTAGATTTTCAGACAAGGATTATTAGCTGTGGATAAAAAAGACATTGTAGATTGCTTTGCTCTGCATTACTTCTGAAAATACCTCACAGTCTTTTACAAACAGTGCAAAAAATTCTGTTTTCCCATCTTTGCAAGCAGTAGCAATTATAATTGCAGGAGATAGCTGAAGCATAGTAAACCAGCCAAAACAGCAAAGACTAAAAGGCATAGGTACTGAGTCCAGTTACTTCCTACGAAGCTCAGGGGAATGATAAGGTGAAATCCATAATTTCTTCCATATAGGAGGAAAAAACAGCCTTTTAAAAAAAAAAAAAAAGACAAACTCCTAGAGAAGGGATGAGATAATTTCTTAGTATGTTTATGACAGTATTATCATTGCATTGCACCTATACCGTAACAAGTAACAAGATGCTCAGTACACGTCTAATACCTTTCAAGGACTTCAAGGCTCCCACTAAGCACTAAGAGATGGATTGTGACTGACCATTCTGTGACTACAGTGGATGATGGATGTATACTGCTTCCCTAATTAATGTGACCCACATGAGGACCAGGTAGGCTGTAGTCTTACCCAGAAGGCAGGAGCACAGGATCTGCAAAATCGCTCTTCTTTGGTTCTCCTCATACAGAAAAGAGAGCGAGCTATGTTTCTGTCCTTACCCCTCCTCCATGTCTGGACATGGAGAGGTAAATACACACCACATCTCAAAGGATTATAACTGGCCAGGCTTCCCACGGCGCAACTGAAGAATTCTAGGAAGTTTCCTTCTTTTTAAAGCAGACTGTTTCCTGATTTGCCCATATAACATTACCTCTTAATGATAATTTAACTGACTAACTGAACGGTATTAACTTAATCTGCTCCAAATTTATTACACTCCATAATGAAACTGCATTGAATCTGTGGGTGCAGTGTTTCCTGTTGGATGGTCAAATGTAAAGATTCCTGGAAACTTAGGTTGAGGATCTCACTAATAACATTTCATATCACAAAAACAATGGAGAGTCAAGGGAGGAGGGGGTGTGGTGGTTTGGTGGTTTTGGTTTTTTAACTTTTTTCCAGTTGTTAAACATTTTGCTCAAAAATTGAAAGAGACTTTTTTTTTCTTCTCCAAATAGCTGTTTAATCACTGTTTGAGGTTGAAAAAAGTGTGTTGGAGCAGATGGCAAGAACATAGGATTTAAGCAGGGGACAGATGTAACCATATTAGGGAGCCTGGAAGATAAATCTCTTGAAGTCTTGTGGCAGACGTGATCATTACTTTGTTTACATAGATGAAATATTACTAGTTTCAATTAACAGTTGCTGTTGTCCATATTTGGGATCTTTCCCCTTCAGATCGTCATTAAAACCTGTTGTAAATCATCATGTTTGTGCTTCTTCCATACTGTGCATAAATCATGTAGGCATCCCAGCATCTCCATTCTTTATGGAAAATGTGTAGATAGATATTTCTGCAACATAAAAAATGGTGTTTGCTTTCAATTCAGCAGTTTACAAGTACTGTATCTAATGATGTACTGTCTCCTGTGATGTACAGGGGTACTAGGAAAGCACAAAACGGAGGACATTGGTATTCAGCCTCTGTGCTGACAATCGTTCTTTGCCTCTAGCTCCCTCCCCGGTACTATCGGCATCGTCCTGTTGCAAACGGCTCCTCTTAGGGCTCTAACATAAAGCATGTTTCTGACTTTAGTACATCTGCAGCATAGGAAGGCAAAAAGTAAAGAACAGAATTCTCTTCCTGTGGAAAAATTCGTAGGTTGCGTGAGAGACAGTGAGGAAATAACGCGTTATCTGTGTCCAGCTTCCTCACTGCTTAGACTTGTGGAAGAACCTTTGTTGACCTTGGGAAAACAATGCTTTGCAGATGTAAAGAGGAAGTCCTCTTAAAGTGTGTGTGTGTGTGTGTATATACACACATGTTATTTTTATATATGTATATTTACGTGCATGTTTGGGTGAGTTCAGAAGCTGCTGCTTGGATACACTCTTTAAAAAGCTGTGATGTTAAAATATTAAGAAAAACCCAGAAACAGTTTGGCTGCTATTATGTTATAATTGCAACTCATCCCTTCATTGTTGCTGGAACTGAGAAACAAGTAGACGCGTATACCTAAGGAGGTGTTCTAGCATTAATCACAATACCTTTAGGTATTTAGGAGCAAATATTAGCAAATCAGTTGAACATACTGAATTAGAGCAGCTGTGAGGCATACATCCACTCTTCAGCACAGTTCTTGGTAACTTTTTCTTTCTCCAACTGTAAAATCTAAATACATAGGGTCTCTAGTGACTATTTGAACCAGATTTCTCTGGTCCGGATATTTTTATTCATTTGAATATTTTTTTGTGCTTACTTTCAAGTTTAACTGCGCCAACCGAAAATTCCATTTTGTTATGATTGAGGCAGGAAGCTCATCCTCCTTATTAAAGGGCAGAAGATATTATGTGTGTATTATGTAGTACGCATAAACATCCTCCTAAAAGACAGAGGAAGATGGTGATAGTTACAGCAATGGTATATTTATCTGGTTCTGACTCCTATTTTAGGTATAACAAAGCCAAGGATACCACAGAGAATCACAGATCAAAAAAGCAGGAATATGTAGGTGTAAATGTCACAGACTACTTACCTTACTAGAACCCAGATATTAATTGCACAATGTAAAGCACTGCATTTATAAAGTCAGACCTGTATAGATAAGCACTCCAAAACCAGGAAATAACAAAATTAAGGTGGCAGGTACCACAACTGTGCTTCAGCACTGTGACGCAGTCTTGAGATATGATTACACAGTTTCAACAAAAAATTATACAATTTTATTCTCATAAATTGACAAGTAAATTTAGCAATATTTTACATTTCTTTAGTGTCTCTCACCTTGATGTGCGGTATGAATTAAGTGCAGCTAGACTCATGGAATAACTTAGTCAAAGAGTAAGAATAGAAAATAGTACTTACACATTACATAAATAAAGTATTTTCTACTATATTCTCATTCCTTAGGGAACTACGTGCTTTAGCAGTTATCAGGTTGGGACATCTCCTATCAAACTGATTTTAACTAATGACTTTTTATGATAATAACTGATTCTAGATTCAGGCAATGTTAGAAGAACTTTACTTAGTGCCAAGTAATTAGTAATTAATGAAGTGCAAACTAGGTGCCAAAATGTAAGCTATACCCTTTCAAATCATTAGTTTCCAAAACAAGATTAAGAAGTATCTTTTCTGCAATACACGGGAAACTTAGTTGAAAGGCAAAAAAATTAATTTGATTTTATATTAATGTATAGTTTTAATCCCAGAGCTTTGAATGCAGCATGATATGTTCAGTCATAATCAAATACAATTTCTCTTTTTTCCTTAAAAATTTTAGAATAATTTGTATTGTAATCTACACAAGAAAAGCTGATTAAAGTAACTTACATTATACATTTTTTAATCTAAAATGATTATGTGATCTTCTGGTAATGCAAGTATAATAAACAGTGACTGTACTCTGCTGGCATTTTATAGACTTAGATTTTACAATACCAAGTGCTTCAAATTTCAGTCTCAACATTTCATTGTAGCTGCTCCTGCAAACATACTGCAGTTTGTGTATGGAAGCACACACATTTTATGTTGCTGAATGCAAAAATGTTTTTGATCTGTGAAATTAGAGATATACCAATAAATTTCCATCCTGTCAGCTGGTAAATAATGTTGAAGATGCAAGCTGTTGCTTTCAAAAGGAAATGTTATATATGCTATATAGTTTGAGGTTTTCTATGTACGGTGAAGCTATTCTTTCAGAGAAGCGTAGCTTCTTTGTTGGGTAGTGAATTATATAAATAATCATTGCTAATAAAATTTGGGATAAGTATGTCTGAAAAATAACTTTTGAGATCCATAGTACATAATTATTCATCAGAATACTTATCTGCAGGATGAACAGACAAATACCATTTCTAGATTTGTTCTCTCAGGTGAAAGTGGTGATGGCAAGTGTGATGTCCTGTGGGCTGTAAGATTTTCAGCAACGTTCATTTGGAATGATTCATGTAACTGTTCAGGTTTGGCCCTCTGCACCCATTCCCTCGCAGTCTGCCAGTCACAAGTGACAAGCAGTTTCCTGTCACTTTTGACAGCAGCTTTCTTCATTATAACCAACTATTTTGCTACATATTTTCATCTAGTAATTTCCTCTCTTTTTGATGCTTCCTGTGACTTGAATATTTAACAGCACAGCTGCAATAGTCAATTAATAATGAATTTTAAATGGAATATTCAGTATAATGTGGAAAATCTGAACCTATAAAATAATAAGGAACATCAGCTATGTGTATAGAGTGGGCAACTGAATATTGGAAGGTGGTATCTTGGAAAAGGTTTCAGAATCATAGGGGAAAAGCAACTAAACATGGGGCTCTAGTGTAAAATTGTGGCATTTCAGCACTTAAGTGGATTTGGGCTTTTCATTTTCACAGTGTAATGTACATTCTCCTTCCCACTTACTCTTTAAAACTCTTTTTGATATGAAATGACGGCATAGCATCCAACATTTTCTGGTTTTCTCCGTTTTGTGTCTTGACACATTGAGTGCATAACTTGGTTCATATTCAGAGGAGAGATTTCTACTATTACCTAGGATGCTGGTGTATTTCTTAAACCTTTGGTTTAGACCTGTCTACGATGTATAACCATGTTTCCTCCTGTATGTACTGTGTTGATTGATGACTATTTATCTATATTAAATTTGTCACTATATTGTCTTTCTACACAGTTGGGTCACTCCGAGTATCTTCACAATCTGACCCACAATTGTGAATCACTTTCTGTCCTCTACAAATGTTGTCTTCTTCTGTACAGCCCTTTTTCTAGATTATTTTTAAGGGTATTTACCACACAAGTCGTATCACAAAATCTTAAAAACACCTGACTCTTTTGGCTTTTCACCATGATTATGAATGACTGTGCATTCTCCTGTTTCATTTATTTGTTTGGTCCATGACATTGCTTCTTCCTCACAACCCAATATGTAGTTTTTCTGGAAGCATTTAATGAGTGAACTGCAAAATGTCTTTCAAAATTTATATCACTGAGCCCCTCTATCCACCACTTAACTAATGTGGAGAAGCTTGTTTTGTGAGACAAAGTATTTTGTCTCCTGCTTTGGTCGAGAAGAATACCTCACAAAAAATTACCTTTGCTTCCCCTTTCTGAGGTGTCCTTACTTCCTTTTTTTAAAATTTTCTTTTCTTACTATAATCTTTTCTTATTTCTGTGTTAAAAGTTGTTGTGGTCCCAAAACTGGTGAAACATTTTTTCCATTCACTGACGTACCTGCTAAATACTTTGCAGGGTGGCATTTCATTTTCCTTTCATTTATCCTGGTTCAGAATGAGTTTCAAACTATGCCAGATCACTGTGGTAAAAAAAAAACAACCAAAACCAAAAAAAAACCAAGAGGAAAGAATGTTCTCTTTCTAGGCACAAAACTTTATTAAAATTGGGAAAATGGCTCTGTACCTAAATGTAATGCCTTTCTGCTTTACTGTTGAACTTGTGCCTAGTTTCTCAAATCCTTCCTCCTTTATTTTCCTGTCACGGTTTTAAAAGCTGGTACCATCTTTCCAGGCTGCTCTACTCATTTAATCTGGGCCTCTCAAGTATGCTTTGGATCCCAGTATCTATATTCTCACCAGACTGCAACTCATATTAAAAATCAGGCAGTATGCATAGCAGGTGGCTATACATTGCATTAAAAATGCATAGCAGGTGGCTATATATTGGATGGTAGCAATGGGTTATTCAGTATACAATTACCAGCTCCATCTCCCAAGGATGTGAAGGAAGCAGTAACTATCGTAATTCCATGACAAAATGAAAACAAGTAAATTCACAGGTTAATGAGATTAGCTATTGTTTGCAAAGCATTCTGAATATGTATAAATGCTATTAATTATTATAATAACTCACTCGGGCTGGAGCCTCCCTGGTGAGGGGGGTGTAAATGGAAAAGTGGGTGATGCCAAGTCCTGTCTCCATGACAGCTGCATTGCCAACTCTTGTGACTTTGGGGCAATTCTTGCAAAATGTGTCCATTTTCTGAGAGCTTTCACTCCTGCAACGATGCAAACACCTTGAAGGCCTTGCTTTCCTCTTGGAAGCTAACTTCCCAACGACTGTGGGAGAAAAATCTAGAAAGTCTTTGCTGCACTGCGTTCCTTCCTAACATGCAAATTTCTTAGCTAATGAATGCTTTTCTTCCTTTTAATAAGCAGGGGCAGCGGTGCCCCACGGGGAGATCTCGGTTTTTCCGAACCCACCCCCCGCTCCTCGTTTCAAGCGGCGGGAACGACGAGGCCCCGTCACAGGGACAGAACGCAGAGCGGCCGCCCGCGGAGGAGGCCGCGCGGGGGGCGGAACACACAACTGCCGTCAGACGCTCCTCACCGCGAGGCCGCCCCGCGCGCCGCCGCGTCGCTAACGGCAACCCGCGCGGGCGTGGGGCACGCGCGCCTCCCCCCCCGCCCCCAGCAGCGCGCGCGCCCGCCCGTTGAACCACTTGGGCGCCGGGGTGAGGAAACGGGTGAGGGGGTGTGTGTGTGAGGCGCGCGCCGGGCCGTTGAGGCGGCGCTTGCGCGGTCCGCACTCGGCGCTGGCGCGGCGCCACCACGGGAGAGGAGGCGGGGCCGACGGGGCTCGACGCGCATGCGTAGCTGGCGGAGGGCGCCCCCCCCCCCCCCCCCTTCCCCCCCCTCCCCTCCCGCGCGTGTATGTGTGTGTGTGAGGGAGTGTGTGTGAGCGTGTGGCACTGCCGCCGGCGGCTCCCCCGCAGGAGCGCAGCCCGGAGGCGGCGAGCGGCGCCGAGCCACCGCGGGCGGAAGGGAGCCCGGCAGCCGGAGCGGCTTCCCCGTCCTCACCCGCCCCCTCGCTCATCCATCCATCCCTCCTTCCCTCCCTCTCGCAGGTGAGCCGAGCTGTCGCGGGGAGGAGGGGGAGAGGGAGGGAGGGAGGGAATCGGGTGGCCCGCGCCCGCCTCCGCGGGGGAGCCGCGGCGGAGCTTATTGTCCGGCGCCTCGGGGAGGAGGAGAAAAAGGAGGCTTAACCCCGGCTCCCACGCCGGGCCCTGAAGGGCTGCCGGCCGGGGATTGGAGGCGCGCCGTCCCCTCCCAGATCCGGGGAGGGTCCCGGCTCCCAGCCGTCACCCCGCCGCCGGCCGGCGCTTCACGGAGCCGCGCGCTCAGCCGCCCACCTGTCGCCCGCCTCCTCACACGGCCGCCGCGGGGGGCGGCGGCGGGCAACGGGGTGCTGTTCCCCCGCGGACCGGGCCGGCGGCTCGGCAGCGCCCTCTCCCCCGGCAGTGTGCGCGGGGTGCGTGTGCGTGTGGGGTGTGTGTGTAGGGTGACGGCGCTGCCTGGGCTGCACCCCCCCGCACTCCCTCCTCCCCTGGCCTTGCTGCAAGATGGAGGGATGCGTGGCTGTGGAGCGAGGCCTTCAGTCATTTAAAACTTCCCCCTCCGCTACCTGCGTGAGGTACTGGAGAGCAGGTTGCGGCCTGGATGGTGGAGGGAGGTGGGGTAGCTGCCGCCCTCCGCTGTCTAGAGAGGGTCCGGGGGAGCAGCCGCAGCCAGGGCGAGGGGGTCGTTTGCGTGTGTGGGGACGGGCAGAGCCGTGTTGCCGCGTGGGTCAGCGGGCTCCGCGCCGCGGAGGGGGGGTGGCGCGGTGGCTGTCGCCGTGAGATACGGCTATCCGGTCAGCCCTTCCCCGGGGGGGGCTGGGGCACCTTCACGTCGAATGGGGCCAAGTTACCGTGACAGGAGGGGTAGGGCGGCACGACCCCGGGCGGCGGTGGGAGGGGTATTCAAGGTATCAACACGACATAGCGTTTCTTTTCTGTAAAGCGGCGTAAGTTCAGAGCACCAAGAGCGTGTTGCCTTGCGGTGGACAGGGATCTGCTTTAGAGGGTGGACAAATAGATGCTGTTTATTTGACATGAGGAGTGTTTGGCACGTTTCTTTCTTGGCAGCAGGCACTGGAAAAGCAATTATATAGATATATTTTAAACTGAGATGAGTGGTGATGATAGGTTAATAGTTTGAAGTAACTTGTCCCTGTGTGTTTAATAGTAGTTACTGGCCTGGTGAAATTGTGTGGATATGTTTATCTGTTTGAGAGATCCCTATGCTGACAAAAGGTGCCTTTGCACAGATTTTACCCCCCCCCCATCCCTATGCGGAGTTAAGGGGCTTTGCTATCCCAGATAGCTAGAAGAAACATGCTATTTTTTTTCAAATGGGCTAGGTGGATAAGCAGGCGATAAAATGCTTTCTAGGCGTATGGTTTTTGAGTTTCTCTCAAGACTGGAAAATGTCATAGGATGCACAATGATTATTTTCTTTTTTTTTTCTTGTCACTGCCTGCCTCTGAAGCTGACTTGATTTTAGTCATATTGTCGTGTTTTGTTTCTAAGCAAAATGGGCTTAACTTTCTATTCACATCAAAGAGTGGTTTTCAGCCTTTTTTGATAGATTGTGGTTTTTAGTGGTTGTGCACATTTTTAATGAACTTTGACTTGCCAGTTGTTTCTTTAATCTTTATTAGGTCTCAGTAGACTATTAGAAATCATACATGGACCAAAGGTTGAAAACTGCTGATACTGCGATGATACTTTTGTATTATCTTCATGCAAATGGTTTAATTCTTGTCCCTCTTAAAACAACATCAAATACAGAACAGTGAGGAGCAGAAAAATATGTTGTTTCCCAGAGCTTTCTGTTGACAACATAGATGCATTTTTTTCATGTATTATTGTAAGGTTTATTATCTATGATAATATAGCCAGAGGACTTCCATTGGCACCTCTACATGAGCTGTACTGACTTGGGCCCTGCTTCTGTAAATTGATATGATCCACACGGGTGGTAAAACTGCTTGAGCGAATTGGTACCATCAAGTACCACAGTATAACATAGTGTAGTAGTTGGTAATTACTTGTCATCTTTACTAGCAGTGCCTCTGGTTAGTCTGAAAAATATTTCATATTTCTGGGATAAATAATTAAGTATCATTTATGTTTTGTGGTTTTGTTATTTGTGTTTGTTTTTTTTTAATGGGAAATCTCTTGCAGAAGCACAACTATTACTGCTTTGTACAGCTTCTGCGCATCCCTGTGTGGGGGTTGTCTGCAGTCTTGCTCAGAAGTTCGCTAAAGCTAGGTCACTTGAATTGAAAGAGTGCCCTCTGGTGACATCTGTGTTTAGGTTTGAACTGTATGTAAAGAAGCACTCTTGCTAGTCTGAAATTAAATTGTCCTCCCAACTAGGCTGGAGATGTATTCTGTGCTGAAATGCTATTGTGGCATGGCTGACATGGGGGACAAGCAGTCACTTGCAAATACATGTGGAAGATGTACAGCAGTCACTTGGAGTCTGTTATCCCCCTTGTGAAATAGTCTACCTCATAATTTATTTTGCTGGATTTTGATAAGCAATGTTTGATTCCTCAGTCTAATGGAGAAAAAAACCCAAACCCTCTTCATGAGGTTATCCTGTTTACTGTCAGGTGTGTTGTTTTTTGTTTCCTTTCTCTGAAACCTGCATTTATACAGGAGAGATCTTTTCCCTTCCACCCTTGTATCTTGCAGGTGATTGCGTAGATTGAAAATCCCAATATTTAGATATTTTATTGATCTTGATACTGCTCAGCACCAGTGAACAAGTATGAAGTTACAGAGCTAACTCTTTAACTTCATTTACTTGTGTAAACTTTGATTTTAAAATTGGCTATATTTGTAATAAATGTGTTTAAGACTTCAGAAAGTTATCAAAGTCTTGGTGTGCTAATGTTCTGCTTGACATGTCTTTGAATATTAAAAGATTTGAGTTGATAAGGACACACCTCCATTTTAAGCGGTTTCTTCTCCGATTTTTTTTTTTTTCATTGAGATTAGGGATTAATCTTTTCCTTTATATTTGCTTGGAGCTGAGTCATTTGGGCTCCTCCTTTCATTCAAATAAAGCTGAGTTGAAAACTTCCTCTAAGGGTGGGGAGTGTAATTGGTTGCATTTTGTCAAAGCATAAGACATCAAAGGCATGGTGTATTTCTGATCTGAGTGTTGTTTTACAGCCTTTGTTAGAAAAGATACTTAAAAATGCATTTTCAAAATAATGAGAAAACATTTATGTTAATAACCTTTACATTTAGATACCTGGAACTGCTGCGTTAGAAATCATCTTTTAATATTTGTTTGTGTGTAATATTGCATGAACAGAAGCTTTGTGTGCTTCATGTTTTGTCTATTTATGAACTAATCACCTTAAAAGACTGCTAAAGCAAGAGAGTCTTAGTGTTACAGTTGGTTGTTTTAAGTAGATGCTCTGTATGCTTACTCCCCTACAACATGTGAATGTGTGACTGCAACTCTTCTTCCTTTACAAAGATCCTTAAAGGCCTGCTATGACTCCACGGAAAATGGAATCCTTGTGGGCAAGCTGGTACCACCCAGTATTCTGCTGGGTGAGCAGAAAGGGGGCATCTAAAATTGGATATTGTGTAGTGTCAGAGGGCTTGCAACTCTTGCTGCTGCAGTGTCAGTCCAGTCACTGAGCTAAGCTGGTGACAGCAGCTTTATGCACTCAGGAGGAGCTGTGTAAAGCGGAGAAGGTGGGGGGCACGAAAAAGGAGAGGGTGTCCCAAAGTCACAGAAGGGGAGGATGTGTTCAGCAGCATGGTACCTTCTGAACATCTGAGCGTCTTGCTGTGACTTTCAAAAGTTAGCATGGTTGTAAGTGATCATTGAACCTGCTTGCTGGCTGAGGAAGAGGGAGACTATTTCCTGTCAGTTTATTAGGAGAGTTTGCCTAGGAAAACTGACCCATTCACTGAATCTTACAGTATAGCAAAATAAAATACTGGGAAATCTAGTGGGCCAGTACTAAGTATTTTAAAATACAATGTTCCTGACATGCATAAAAGGTTAGTCTTTACTCTCTTGGGCTCACTGTTCTGAGGTGTGCTACTCTGGAGTACGCTCACAGCTGGTCTTTTCAAAACTTCCTACAGGCTTCCAGATTGGTTGTAGACTGTCAAATGGTGCAAATGGTGTCTTCCTTGAACCCAAGGAGATGCCTCTCAGATTGCTTGCTATCCTGGCTTTATTGTCAGTGTAACTTTTTCCATGTCTGTAACATCAGTTCAGATAAGTGACAGCCTCCATGTCTATTGCGTGTCTTTCCCTAAGTAAGGATAGGATTCCCTTTTCCTTGTGCTGCCTGTGTTGTCTTACAGTCCCAACTACAAGACTGACAGTATAGGTAGAGCTGTAGGGAAATAATGCTGGGGAAAAAAGAAGCCGTGTACCTTGCAGGTCCCAGAAGCCCTGCCCTTGTTTTTGTAGCGCTGCACCAGTCAGGCTGTGTTTTGGCTTTGTGTCTGTATCGGGTGCATCAACAAGTCAGGGTTTTCTGCCCCAGAAAATCTCTAGGTGTACTGCATCACACCTTTCTGCCTGACACCAAAAGGCTCAAGAACTGCTTGGTCAGAATATCAAGAAACACTCATCAGCTCCTCAAATGCATCGTATTTGTGGTTTAAAAACTTGCTTATTTCACAGTGATAAAGAGCAGCCTCCTTTGTTAAAGATGCATGTAAGCATGTAATACGGCAGTTGATTTGATGCCAAATTTGAGAGCACAAAGCATCTGTTGCTGCTTGATGGTTAAATGGAAGCCCCGCCCTTTTTTTCTCTTGGAGGCAGATATTGCTTGCAGTCCCCTATGGAAGGATTCATCTTGGTGCAAACTCTTAATAGTTATTTATTCTGTTTCTTTGATGTGTTGGACTTGCAACCTGTTCTCCCTGCCTGTTTCAGAATTTCGTTTATATGTATACATACAAATACATTTTGTAAGCAGTGTAAGCTTTCGATTGGAAGTGAACTGAGAGAGGCATGTGCCTGTTTTCTCTGGTCTGTCTGGGGAGACTCTAAGTCTCCCCCATAGTTTGCAAGTGTGACCACAACAGTTAATGTAGCTCACTGCCTCATCAGCATGTAGTTGAGATTTGAACATGGATTAGAACAAGCTGGCTGAAGTTCAATCCAGATAAAATATACATGGTGATGTGGATGTAATTATCAGCCTTCCTAATTGAAGGAGTGCATTTGCCATTAGGTAGAAGTGTTAGTGCCCTCTGGTGACTCAAGTTTATTAGTTGTTAGCAATCATATTGAAGCAGTAAATTTTTTTTTTTTTTTAAATCTTTGACTAGAAGATTGAGACCTCCTAACCTGATTAGAGCTGAGTAGAATTTGGGTGGAAGTCCTCTCTGCCCCTCCTCCCATTGGTTTTAGGTAGTTGTAGCAGTTCCTAGTGGAATTAACGAAATATAAGTTGGGGAGAGCCTGGGTCAGTTAAGGAAGAAAGAAGAGCATGCCCGGGGATAAGCAGAAATGCCAGAGAGGGAGACTGATTATTAAGCTTGCTATGGGGTCCTGTGCTGAAAAGTGGCCGACCCAGCTTAGTAATTCCTTGGCGCTCACAAATCTCTTCACTTACACTGCTCCTACAATATGTCTGTAGTGTGTCTGAGGGCTGGAGCGCTCAGAGGACAGAGAAGAAATACATAACGGGGGTTGCAGAGAAGTTTGAGATGTGCTGGCTTTCATGCTGTAGCTCCATTTTAAAGCAATTTGGAGGCAAAATGTAGTACAGAAGGTTTTGCTGCCTTTGGAGATGTTTCAGTAGGAGTCAGTGGCACTGATGCTTTGGGATGTATGTGTTACCTCTTTTTCTCTTTAATGGAGCTGTGGCATTGGCAGCAATCAATTAAGTCTGAAGTGACCTAGGACTGGCTATCAACTCTCTGACCATTGTTGTAGTAGTGTGGCATTAAAAGCTGTTTGATTTGTGACTCCCTCATTATTCATTAAGGGACAGCTTTGTGACTATGGAATTTGCTCTCCTCATTGAGACGGGCTCAGATTGATCATGCTGGGGAAGAGGAATATTGATCTTTTTTAAAAGCTGAAGGTGTATTTTTTAGATAATGGTAGCTAGATAAAACTGGCAGAGATCCTGAAAAAGTGATCTTAATGCAGTTTGTAAATTGGATTGCACGTTATTTAGGTGCCATGGGTTTGGGATAATTGTCTAAACTATAGTATTATATTTTCATTTAGAATAAATGGTGTAATGTCACAGAATGTCTGGAGTTGGACCAATAAGTTAATAAACAGGACTAGTACAAAGCACGTTTTTTGCTGTGATACAATCTTTTCAGATTAATGTATAGGCAGGCAGAACCCTCCAAAGAAAAGCTGAAAGTCTCAATTTATGAAGTTTTTCTTTGAATGCTTCATGTGTGATTTGTATTTGAAGAGGTATGTAAGCACACATGGATTTGCAACATGTTAGTTCCATGTAAAACTCAAATTTGTAAACTCTTTAAAAGGTTGTGTTTCTAGTCCACTTGGTTTATTGCCAAGTTGTTAGTTTAGTCTTGTAATTTCTTTTAGGTTCTGTTACTTGTTTGATAATGTGGGGGTTCTCCACAGTTGTAACTAATTTAAGTTGGTTTGTAACTGAATTAGGTTTTGACCCCACATGCAGTGGGTCAGCTTCTTTATTGATTGCTCACTTCTCTAAGTGTTTTGGCAGAAATACTAGTAGAATGAACTGCATCAGGGAACTTACCCAGCTAAGAAATTAAGCTGCCCTTTTTTTTTTTTTGTCCTTGCCTTGTTTTTCAGTTTGATAGTTCCCCCAAACTGTTTATTCTTCAACCATATAAAATCTTGCGCTGATGTCATGGCAGAGAAAGGAATGAAAAAAAGCAATTAGTGGTGGTGATGACTGGCAAGTACAAAATCAGAGTTCCCATAAACCAGCTGAAATCAATTAAGTGGATCACTTGTCCCTTTGGTTATAGCTGAGCTTGTGGAGTGCTGATTTCTGATCTTAGAGCACAAGCTCAACTCTATCTTGAATCCCTAACTTGGTTTGCAAGTCTGGGAACTTGGGGAAAAACGTTTCAGATTTTGTGCAGAAATATTTGAGGCATTATGGGATCCTTATAACGTTTCTGATAATTCCTTTTGCATAGAGCTAAACTTAACAGTCATTGCATCTTTTGGAGTAGGCTGGTAGGTAAGTTGGGAATGATGATGGTGTTACTGGAAATTTGGTAATACAGCCATTGGTCTGATCAAGCAAAAACTAATCCAGAAGCCTGTAAAGTATTTTGTGGATTCCAAAAGCATCTGTGATCACCTTACTTGTGTGAAGTGTTAGAATGCTGGTAGCACTGCTTAGTTTCTTAAGTGTACGTTTTGGATCTCAAAATGCACGTAAACTGTTTGAAGTGCTAAATCAATGGAATAAAAAAAATGGCCCAAAGATTTGGGCTATGCTCTCTCCCGTTAATGCATCACTGTTTTGTGCTGTCATTAGTTAGTAACTCTAATATCATGAGGTGTATTGATAAAGCATATGGTTAAGTGGATGACACATCTTATTTCCTCTCCTACTCCATCACACACATAATTAACTTTCTCTGTGTGGTTAAAGGGCATCTGAACTGTGCTGCTGTTGCTAGCAAGCCCAGACCACTCTGCCAACAGCCTTGTCTTTAATTACCGGACAGTTTTCACATGTGCTTTATTGGTAAGTGTACCTGAGTAGTGTCAGCTATGTCATTTATTTCTAGAATAATAGTCATGTACTTTTAGACTGACCGGTTTGTTTTGGGTGTTAGTTGTCAGGCTTGCCTGCTAAGTACCTTTAAATAATTCTGATATTCTTATTGATCAAACTTTTATGGAAATATACCAACAGGCATTTTGGAAAGGAGTAATGTATAAGAAGAGTAGAATCCATTGAATTCAGTCCTTCCATCCAGTTGAGGTAATCTTCAAGTATCTTCTAGAGCTCAGAGTGCAAAATTACTGAAGGCTTAGCAAGATTTCTTCTTAGCTGCACACTAGCCCTGTGCCTCTGAGAACCGTGAACGTGGTGGACAGCGAGCAGCCTGAAACTTGAGATGTTTATTAGGGCGGATAAAACCTGGGCCTTGCAGGTCTGCCTTTAATATAGGATGAGGATAAACCTTACCTAGGTATAAGGCTTTATTATTATTACTTTTTAATATGCCATGCATGAATGATGTCAGGTGTGCATTTTCTAAGGAAACTTTTTGATTTTATTTATATATAATAGCAAATGTCCCTCTGTTGTAGAAATGTTTTTGCTGCTCCCTGTTTGAAAAGTGCTTGGCTAGCCACCCAGCCGTATTGATGATACATAATTTCTTCTAATCCACTCGTTTGTGGGTTTGTTTTTTTTTTTTTTTTCCCCAATCTGGGTCTATTTTAGTTTTATTTTGAACAGATTTTGCCAGATAACTCTTTCATAATAGATTCTGGTATTCTTAGTGATATGCCTTACTAAAAGTGCTTTTCTCATTACTAATGGACAATAACTTTCCTTCTGATCCAGTCTAGTGTATGGCACTTCCAGTCATGGTAATAGATAATTTTTAATGCTACTTTAAACAAGTACGTATTGTATTATGCTGGACAAGATCTTCATTACAAATGTACCAAAGGTGGTAGTAGTACCAAATCTAATCACAGTATGAAACTGTGATTCTTTGGTTATTTTTTTTATACCCTTGTGTAGATCTAGCTATGCTGGCAGAAAGTTATTTTATTTGTGGAAGTTGTTCAGCTCTACTGACAATATGTATTAAAATGTTCAAAGTGTCCACCCAGAATACTTCTAAAGGAATTTGGAGAGAAAAATGGTGTTAATCAAATTGTAGTCAGGAGATCAAACAAAAAGGCAAGCTTGATACTGTTCTCGCTTGAGGTGAGTGCCAGCCATACAGTGTTTTATAAAGTTGAAGGCATATTAAAGTGATACTAAAGAAGTGGGAAAACTGCTTTTGAGATACAGTATTTCTTTACCTTTGAAGAAACGGCAGCTATTCATAAGCAGATAGTGTGCTTTAGGACCTGCTTGCAGGTAGGGCTTCCTCAGTGTCTGCATGTAATGGCTTGCCCTTGTACTTAATTAGCTTGCTGACTCTTTTTTCTTTTTCTTTTTTTTTTAATGTGGATACGGTCTGTGTGATGACAGAACTCAAACTGTATTTCATGCTGTGACTTGTGTTTAATACTTCTGAAAACTCAATCTTGTCTCTTTTCTGAAGCTGTCTTAGTGGTAGAAAGGCTTCTTACTTAGGTCCTAGTTCGTGTTTCAGATAAGGTAATTTAACTTCTCTTAAAAGAAGTATTCATGAAAATCTGTGTATAAGCTAGCATTCAGGGACTTCAGTTTGTTAAAGAGATATGTCTAAAAATTGTTAGAGACCAGTAATCAGAATTACTTTAGTTTCTTCTCTTTTTAGTTATGGATGTTGTATGACTAGGAGAGGGAAAAGAATTATCTGTGTATTTGTTGTTACATGATGCCAGATTTTTTTTTGTGTGTACGATGGAAAGTTTTAAAGCATTTAAGGTGATATTATGCCAGGGCATCTAGAGAAACTTAGCAAAAATCTTTTTTTTTTTTTTTTTTTTTCCTGTGAAATTGTGTGCCTTCCCTAATCAGTTTGATTAGCTTATGGGAGAAAACTGGAATGCCCATGGGTCTGGAAGCAGAGTAGTACGGTTTGTTATAAGTCCGAAGTGAATATATGCAAAACGGGTATGAATTTTTAAACTAATTTAGACTTAGCGTAACAAAGGTGTATACGCTAATGATTTAAGGCGGCAAAGTTTAGTTGAGGAATAATTCTTGATCTGAATTTTATAGCTTAATTAGAAGACAATAAAGACATTAATTGAAAGGGTATTCCTGAGGCCAAAAAGCCTTTTGTAAAGGATAGCTTAGGAAAATGTAAAATCTGTTGTGCAGACCTATATAGTAATATAAATCCAAATGTACGCCGTATACATGTTAGGCTAAGTTAGATAGTCATAGAAATCTAGTTATCCTATGTTAAGTCATACTGCTAAAAATGGACAATTTTTTCATAAATAACGCAAGTAGCTAACATGAAAGATGTCTTCATTTGTAAATAAAGGTATATTGTAGGAAAGTTGAGAGCTTTAAGTAATTACTTCAGCTCTACATATTTTTTTTTTTAAAGCTAGCTCTTATTTTTGTGACTCTAGAAAAAATCCATGGTTTTACATACTTTTTCTTCTCCTCTGTCTATGAAGTGATAGTCTTAAGTGGAAAACAGAACCAGGCACCAGTGGAGTTAAAAGACATGGACAGAAGTGGGATGTTTCCAGGGAACAGGAAAAAAGACAGATTTCCCTTCCTGTCTAGGGATGTGCTGGACTTTCTGTGTTGCTTTTAGGTGTCAGATTTCTGTGTGGATTGGTACCGAATGTCATGGATATCTTCTTGATTTTACTTGTCGGAGTGAGGGGTGGAAGATGAGGAGAAGTGATGGGCTTCAGCAACTGAAGTTTTTGTTACTGGTCTCTTTCTCTGGTGTCATCTTTCCTGTTACATTCTGGGTCATTAATGGAATTGGATATCTTTTTTCCCCTATGGCAATAGGGCATGTTTCTATGATCTTATAATTAGAGTAGCTGATTGGTACTTCGTTGTGGCTTCTTCTGTATTTATGATTCTCCTAACGTTGGTAGAAGTGCTTTGCTTACAGGAAGAAAATTGCAGTCTTTTGGAATTCATCATTGGCATCTTCCCTAATGCAGAGGAAGCTGACTTTTTTTTTTTAATGTAACAATCCTCAAAATCAGAAAACACATATTGGAAGATAAAAAGAGGTCTTGCCTCGGCTAGAGATGCCATTTGCAAGTTGTGTTTTTTGGCGTGTGGTGCTGGGCTGAGCATGCAGTTGTGTCCCAGAGTGGGTTAATGTTGAGTTTGCATCATTCCTCAGTGAGGAAGCTGGTTTATGCGCCAGTCTCTGTGATAGAGCAGCCCCACAGCCTGGTATTTGATAGCTTTATCAGATTTACGGTGTTTATTAGCCACACGCAACTCAGCTGGAAAACCCTGCTCTGTTTGTGAAAAAAACTAGATTCTTAGATCAGAAAGATCCTATAAATCACTATATGAATATTGCATTTAAATTGGTAGCTGCACTTGCTGTTTTTGATGAGGTTGGTTTTCTCTGTTGTCTTGGAGGTAGTGGAAGATAGTTCATTAAAATATCTTAGCTTTTAAGTGATAAAGCTGTTTCAAAAGTATACCACCTACCAAAACCACATTAACCATGTAGTGGATAGTGACTTCAGTGGTGTTTCAACAGTAAGGTACCAATACTGTAGTTATGATGTGGCTGGCTCTTATGTTCAAATAACATTCAGGACAAGAATGAACCTCCCCAACTTGGCAAGCTGAACATGAAACTAACTAAAAAATTAAAGTATTCTCAAAGTGCAGCCAAGGTGTTGGCTTTTTTGGCCATTCTTTTAGCAGGTAAGAGGCAGCTCACTTCCTGGTAGTATAGAATGGGGAGCAAATTACTAATTTGTGTGTGGTGGTTTTGTTTTTTTTTTTAAAAAAAAAAAAAACCAAAACAAAAGCAAAATTACTCACAAATGTGGATGATCTTGGCTTTGAGACCACACTGAAAGATCTGAGTTTATTTAGTTAATATATATGTATATTTAACTGTAGAAAAAATTATCCATGTATTAATTTCTTTCACCAAATTATTCATAGTTCAGATTTTCAAAATACTGATGGGCAGTATCAGTTGAATCTCTCATGGTTGTGACACCAGGAAGTGTTGCAGTATGACCAAGTATCAAAACACAATGAAACCTTTTTTAAAGGGCTAGGAGAAATGGGTGTCTCTCTTTGGTCCTGCCCCTCCGTTATACCCAGCTGATTTGCTGTTAGTTGCTTGTTGGACTCTATTTCACAACATGAGAGGTTGCAGCTTTTCTTTCCTGTTCCTGGATTATGGTCTTCCATGGCCAGTACACTGCATTTCTCATTCTGGGGTCCATGGGCTTTCCACCTCTGAATCTGTATATGCATGTTTGGCAGTCTTGCTTTCCTCTGTTTTTTCAGGAAGGACGAAATGGGCTGTTATTTACCTCTGGTGCCAGTTAATGTTGGAGGGGAGAGGCCACATGAATAACACCTTTGTCTGGGCAATGCTGCTTTTCCTAGCTAGGAGAACATACCTGTGCTGCAAGTTGATTGCTTGAAGTGATGCATTTAAAAATAGCTTTCTGTGACTATTCTGCAGGATCTTCTTTGTATTTATTATGAAGCAGAACACTTTTGCTGGACGCTTGAAGCCAAATTTTGCCAAATCTTCCTAGAAGAAAATAAGGGGAGATTGAAACAGATCTCAAGCTTTTTAAATAATGCTTATCCACTCTTTTGGAATCTAAAAAATATATGTAAAATTCATATCATCAAGAGACCAAGAAATAAAGGAGATTGTGTGGTTTCATTCTGCTTGATCAGTATATTTGGATATACTTCTTTCTCTTTGAACCTACACGCTATTTTAATTAAATCATTAATGCCTTTTGTGTTTTCTTTAAACTAGAGAATCAGAATACTTTAGGGTGGGACGCTTGCAAGGGTCACCTAGTCAACACTGTTGCTCGGGGCATGGCAAAACAGGTTATTGGTAGAACCGTTTGAAAATACTGCAATGTAAAGTATTTTAATATATCTTGTATGTCATCAAAGAATACCTTCTGGAATTGCAAATTTACACCACCTCTGAACCGGGAATCAAATTCTTTCCTTGCTGCAATACTGCAGTGATAAGGTAACTTGTCTTAAACTCAAAATAATCGGGCATTAAAAACGCTTAAAAGGTGCAAAATTTAAAAGCACGTGATTCTGCACAACAGGGTTCTCCAACTGGCAGCCCAGTGGCCTGCCTCTGCAGGGCAACAAAATATCCTGTCCTGCTGGCAACTGGGTTGCCCGTCTGGCTCTCCCAGCTCAGTTTGTTTCCCAGCACAGCTTTCTCTTCACTGGGGCTTTTTTGATGCTTCAAGCAAGGCTACTCACTGTTTGGTGTGCACTGTCCACTTAAATTTCTTATGTTGACAGATTTCCTTGTAGCTCCAGGACAAGGACAGTTTAATGTCAGTAATGATGAAGCGGTATCAAACCTTTGTCAAAATTGTAACAGCCTACTGGTTCCAAATACTTTAAAACTGTTTCTCAAACCCTTTCAGTACTTTGTATTAGTCATGGCATTTTTTTTTTCATGTTTTTCCTTCTATTCAAGGTGAATCTTGTGTGACAGCAAAAATGCTTGTCTTGGCCAGACTGTGTATTTAAAAGGGTGGCTGAAATATTAATATTTTTTTTAACTAAAACTCTTTAAGGCAGCAATACAGGGCATGATAGGGTCTCAAAGAAGTGTTGTATTTTCATTTAGATGAGGTGAAGAATTTAGCTTTCATTGTTTTGTTTAGAATGGCTAATCTGTTGCTTAAGGGAAAGCCAGTGGTATTGATTAGTCTGGTCCAGAAGATCCCTCTCTGTAGAAGAGGGAAGAAAAAGACTTTTATGCAAAATTTAGGACAGAACTCCTGTGAGGTTTCCTGCTAGAAGCTGCCAGAGAACAGAACAGCTTACCTGGTAGGTGTTCTAGGATCTGAGGATCTAGGATCTGAGGCTTTTGTCCTAATTGTGATTTCCCCAAGATTTGCACTATTCCTTTGTTTTAGCACTGTGATGGTTTTAGTGATCCTAGAAAGGAAAGCAATGCATTTTCTAATCAGTGTGCTAAGATTAGAGATTTCACGTGTTAGTACTAACTGAAGTAGCAGTTTATAGTGGATTTTTTTTTTTTTGGAAAGTGCCTGTCTGTAACCTTTTTAAAGGTGCAGTTAATGCCACTGAATGGTCACGTAATAATGGTTTTTGGATTCCTAATTGTGATACCCTGCCATCTCATGGTGTGGGCTTTCTTGCATTATAGCATTCTAGATTTATTTTTTATCAGTTAAAAGATTAACACAAAGATGAATCTAATTTTCTTTTTATTTAAATGAACTGTTAAACAGCATTATTTCCTCAAGAAAGTGTTACCTGCTCTAAACCAGTAGATTTACATTCAAAACACCATTCTCCTCCAAATCTTTATCGCAACTATATTGTGTACAGTCTTTTTCTCTCATGGCTTTTGGACCCAAGTTTTCAGCTTGCATGTTGCTGCAATTAAATAAATTTTTAATGCATGCATCCATTGATTTGGCAGAAATGGACACAGCTGCATTTCATAAGCTGAAGGATATGTCTGAGTAATAATTATCCAATCATCCACTGAATATCTCAAATATCCAAGTAGAATTTGGATAGTTGGATAGGATATCACTTGTGAACTTACTGTGCTGAGCTCATAGTTCTGGAATAATTTTAAAAAATCCTGCTTGACAGACTGTATCGAAGGCATACTGGAATCTTTGTGGGGGGGGGAAATGAGCTGGACTTTAGACCTAAATACTGAAAAGACCAGCAAATGCTGTTATTCTGTCAGCAGTTGCCATGCCCTTAGAGGCATATAAAAATGTCAGGATTCCCTGTGCTTTCCATGAGATCTGGAAGAAAATGCTTGTCCCTGCTTTGAACATGTGTAGCTGTTCTCACTTGTCTTAAGTGTCTACAGCCTTTCTGTGCCTGTCAAACCATGCAGGCCAGTCAGCATTGTGTGTTCGTGAGTATCTTGTTTCTTTGCTTCTTTAATGACAGTAAATGGTGTCCAGGTTTGTGTTCTGCCTTCGTGGCATGTTGATTGTATGTCACTAAATCCAGAGAAGCGCAAAAGGATGTATGTACCTTTAGCAGTTGAAGATTTTTGCATTCCTCATTTGACGCATGCCTCACAAACAGAAGAGCATGCCTCTACCTCCTTAGGAAGTAATTTGAGAATTTATTTTATTTCCTTGGTCCCATGTTAGTTGAAGGCCATCACGTGTGCTGTAAAGAACTTCACAATTTATCTTTCCTCTGCAGTTTCTTTTTCTACCAGTTTTGTAACAAGAATTTGAGCTTGCCTTTACTACCATTAGAGGTCTACAAATGGTTTTGCATAGTTGGTTCTTGTGCTTTGCCAGCTGTGCTCATCAAATTAATGCTTGTGTTACATTTCAGCGTCTCTCTGTCTTCTGGAAAACATTGTATTCTACATGAATTATACAAGTTCTACAAACTCCGTAGATATTTATTATGTCATTCCTTCTTTAGAATGATGGCGTAGAACTATCTCTAGCAAGACTCACTTATACTGTCCATTTATCTGAAATCACATTTAGTTTTTTCTGGTGATTCAACTGTTGTTGTTTGTGCACAAGAAATAAGGTGAGTATACCAGAATTTCAGGCTTTCAAATAAATTCCTGTCTGACTCGAGTACCTAAAGAGACAAGATTCCCCCGCAATCTATTGCAAGTTTCTGGTTTAATAACAAGAAAAAAAGTCTGATAACATCTTAAAAATATACCATCCTCCTTCATGAAAATGTTCACTTTAAGTTGTTTCACTTGAAGTGAACGTACGCATGGTCTCCATTTTCAGGAGCTTCGACTAGATCATTGACATCTGGCTGGGCCAGCTGACAAATCCTCAGTGGATTTATCTGATGGTTCCCAAACTTTTAAAACAAGGTTACACCATCCACTTGGTTTGTTGTAATCCTCAATTTGTGTGAGTTAACATGGATTTGCTCAGTTTCTGTATGCTGTTTTCTTAGGCAGATGCTTTGGTGGTCAGCAGTTACTGACTGATTGTGGGTGAAGAAAAGTATTTAATATTAAACTGTTGATGTTTCAGTCTTTACCAGCTGTTTCATCAGTTGCCTGATTTACTGAGGTTCTTCCAAAGGGAGTTAGAAATGTGGCAAAGATGCGGATGCTTGAATGGATAAATAACTGGTTTGTGTGTTGTTTGCTTGTAAAAGTTGGATCCACTGAGCTTGACACGCTTTCATAAATGAATGCAGGGGATAGTGACACAGGCAGAAGATCCAGCTCTCTTCCCCAAATGTCTGTTTTATTTCCACATAACGTTCATCATACTAAATATGGGCAATTCCTATGCTGTTAGAGTTTTTCCTGTTAGCACCATTTCTATAGCAACGGTGCAAACTTCCATATAGATGTGTGATGTTAAAAAAAAAAAGAATAATTATAGAGAACATTGTTGAAATATCATCACAGGTGCTATCGATAAAGGCTGTACTCACTCTCTGACAGCTGAATTTTAAAACAGACTAAGATGTTGTGTGTCTTGTTCAAGAAAGATCTTTATTGTCTATTAATGGCTTTACAAAAAAATACAGTAAAATATTCTCTTAACAGTATTTTTTTCTTCGTGAATGAGAAGGTCAGGCATTCAATGTGGGAGGAAATTTGCTTTCTTTTCCCTAAATGTAAATCTTTTTTGTCTTACTGTACAAAGAAAGTGTGCAGTTGAATGAAGCAGGTGTGTGTACCCAGTCTTTAATTCTGTGGATTTGGAGGCTGTTACTCAGCAACAGTTGGTACTTTGTCATCTCTTGCTTGTTAAAAATCTATCCCTTTGATCATCTTGGTTTTGATTCACAGTATTGACTCTAGCACTTAATGCCTACAGATTATTCGATGAGTTGCATGGATATTTGAGTTTTCTTTACGTCCATGTATGATGTGTAGTTTTACAGAGAGTATTCAGTCTAGATCCTCTGTCTCAGTTTTCATCACTGGTTTTTCTTCTATGTGCTTTTGCCACGTGAGTTGTAGTGATTGTTGGTGACAGAGTGCCTGTAGCCTTTTGATGGTAACAAAGCTTATGCTGTCAGTTGTCATGTCTGTTTCGGAACTTGGGAGTGTGCAATTGCACATAGAAATTTTATATAAATATTTTTCCCAAATCCTTTTCCAATGAAGTACTTTTCTATTCTGAGAGAAGGTATGTCACCCACTTGGGTCCGTTCATAGATTCTTATAATGATTTTCTTCAAGTTTGTCTTCTGCTGTAATTTTTAGTGTTGCCTTATTTAAATAAAGTTTAAAAAAATGTAAACTAAGAATATAAAAAAGCAGCTTCTAGAGACTTTTCACAGTGAACGTGTTGTGGTACTTTTGCTGATGCGCAGTCTATAATAATTCTTCCTTAGTCGTGCGTTTTTTGCGTTATCCAGAAACAAAGCAAAACGGTGGATCTGAGTACCTCTGCAAATAGTGTTTGGATCTTGAAGTTCTTGCCAGCAGCATTCAATGCTCCGCTTTTGTATGCCTTTAAGTATGACTCCTGTATTCAGAATGTTGTCCGCGGGTGTATTCTTCCTTTTGTTAGTTCCACTGATACCGGGCCTGCACTTCTAACCCATACCAAAAATATTTTGCAAATATTAGCATCAGTTAATCAAGATGGCATTAATCATTTACTACTCCTGTTGTTTGCAAACAAAACTGATAGCTGCATGGCTGTGCAGTGGGGGTCTTGGAAAAGCTAGTTGTGGAAAGGTTTTCATCTTATACATGATAATTAATTAAATGAATTAAAAGGATTTGCTTCTAGTTTAAATACTTTCTATTTATTTTCTTTGCCCTCTTTTTACTACTTATTCATGGAAATGAATATCAGTACTTCCTATCTTTCAAAAACATCTCTAGGTTATGATTTCTCCTGTTTTGTGTGTTAGGGGTGAGGAGGGATCCTCCTTTGGTTCCTGATTGAACAAGCCTTGATTTTTTTTTTTTTTTTTTTTTCTTCAGATACTTGAAGAAATGTTGCTCAAACAGGCTGAACTATCAGTAGGCTTGAATTCTGGAGAGGGAGATGGAGGAGGGCAGAACCTTATCATACTCAATGTACTTTCTGTGCTGAAATAATTTGGTTCCCTAGTGCTTACCCTTTTGGTGTATGGCAGGAAAAACAAACCATACATCATAACTTCAAATGTTCAGTTTGTTCTGACAGCAATTGTGAAATAATAGCCAGATCCAAAGGAATAAAATGTTCTTCTGTGCAATGTCCTTTCTAAAGAACTACAAAATGGAACAGAGACTTGTAGGTGATCTCTGAAGAAAGAAGCTCTGGGAACCTCGTAGTCTGTAAGCCGTTTGCAAGCAGAAACTTCTTCAGTTCTTGTGCAGTTGTTTACTTAGTGAACCTACATTTTGTCTTTTAATGCTCGAACTCTGCTGGAGAGACCTTTTGTTAGAATAAAGCAAATCTTTTACAACCCCAGGCTAAACTTAAATAGCACGTACACATGTTCAGATTTCTGGCTTACTCCATTTGTTTCCTGCAGTGATTGTTTCCTTGTGCTTGATTCATGACTGCATTGTGTGAGGGCCAGGAGCTGCTTGCAGCTGTGTACCAATGCTACTGCTAAAGTTTGTTGCATTGTGCTACAGTTATCTACCAGTTAACTCTTGGCTATAAGGCGGTCCACTGAGTATAGCTGGCTTTGGAACTGTGGAAGTCATAAGAGTAGGCATCTCCTTACTATTTGTGTGTAATTCACTTTAAAAACCTTCAATTTTGAGCTGAACTTCTTTGTTATTGTTGCAAGTTGATTACAGACTGAGCTAATAGTTTGATTATTTATTTTTTTGTAATAGGATTTGGTAAACAAGTAGCTTGTGCCCTGGAGAAGGATATTCTCATGGATTTGTGTGGTTTTGTTTTTTTCTTTAACTCATGTGAGGAAATAAAAGGTACAAGTTTTACCAGTTCTGGAGAGCCCTGGGTACTGGAGCACCATGAAGAAGGTATCTTGATAGCTGGAAACTGTGTAAGATATGATTGAGACAGAGCCTTGCTATGTTACCTCCCTCTTTTCTCTGCACCACCCCCCCACCCCCCCCCCCGCCTTTAGAGAATGGGGTGCATAAAAACAGCAATAGGATGATTTTGTTGTCCAAATGTGAGCATACTTGTGATAATCGAAGTGCTCTGTGAGTGGTGTCTGCTTAAAAAGAGTAATAATTTCACTTAGTTGTTTGTCTAGGTAAAGCCTTTTCTAGGGTGAGAGAAGAGAATCTAAATTAAGGAACATATTTAAATGCTTTTTTGTGTGTTTAAAACTTCATCGTCAAACCTAATAAAATGATCTTTTGTTCTGTTTGGTATTTTGTGGATTCTAATTTCATCTGTCTTTGAGCTTAAACAGCTGATACTACTGTGGCTGTTGCACAACAGATGCTTAGGGAAAGAGTGAATGTGTGACATAACTGAGTGGTTGAGTTGTATGAGAAGGAGTATAGAAGTGCTTTGAGTTTGCAGCAGGACTAATCAAAGCAATGAAAAAAGGAGTCTGTGTTACTGGGTTAGCTATACTGCTGATGCAGGCGCCATATGACATGATTTCTTTCAGGAAGGAGTCTAGTATCAACTTAAGCAGCTATGTTTTTTTTTCTTTTAGTACTGTTTTCTGGAAACTGTTCAAGAACCTGATTGTTGTATTCTGATTTTGAGCATACATTTACATTTTATTCATACTTCTGGTTTGTCTTCCTGATATTTTAGCATGGCAAGTGTATCCTTGTGCAGATTTGAGTTTGTTAGCATAAGCTGAGGTCTCCTGGTTTCCCTTTCTGCAATGGGATCTCCAGAGAACCTGGAAGCCCTTCTCTGCATATATTTTGTTCAAAAATCTTTTGGAGGCCGGGTTCCCAAAACTGCATAGAGTACAGCATCAATGTCTGCTGTGAAATGTGTTGGACATAGTATTTGTCCATAACTAATGCAGACATCTTGATCTCATGTGGCTACTTCATGATTACAGCATTGGTGGCAGTCATTTCCAACTGATATGTTGAAATTCATAGCAGAAATTTTACAGGGGTCAACCCCAAAGATCCTTTAGTAATTTACTTTAATTTTTCATTCTTCTGTCCATCAGATAGTTTTATTTGTCCTTTATTATGTTGCTTTCCTGTATTGCCAAATCTTTTATAATTTTAATATTTGCACTGGTGTTGCATATTTAATAACTGTTATTAATCTCTTCCTATGCTAATATTATGCTCCTCTATCTCTCTTTTTGTCATGTCTTTACCCGGTACCTGTCTTCTACTAGTGTCTCTTATCTCACTCTTCACTAGTGGCAGCTTCTCAAATGCTTTGTCAAGATTCATGCATCTGACTGGGCATTTTATAGTATATGTGACGTTTTAGGTCTGGGGTTTGATTGTGTCCAATGATAAATTTCCTGTAGGAGGATGGGGTTATATTAAGTTGCTTCAGCTTTTATATCATCTCTGTTGTGGAAGCTTCTATCTTTATCAGTTTTGCTATCTTATATTACCTGTTAATATTATCATGCTTACTGAAAATTGAATTAAAACAAGTGTTTAGATGGCTTACATTTTTCCTTTTTAATGCCGTGTACATACTTTCTTTATTCTTACTGTGTAGTAACCTAGTTGGGTTTTTTGTTTTGATGGGTTGAGTGTAAAACTGAAGAATATACTTTGGAAGGTGCCATTTGGTTGGACTGGACAAAATCTTCTTTCATAGTTGGACAAACATTCTTTGTCCTGTTACCTATTCCTTGCTGACTGTCTGCTTAATTGTGGGGCATTTGTTGGTGTTGCTGTGGGGGGTGTGTTGCATTTATTTAATATGTTTTGTTTCATCAGGTTTTTTGTTTTTGTTTGTGGTTTTTTTGGTTTTTTGTTTTTTTCCTGGGGCAAGAGAAGGCGGCCATGCATTTCTCTTTAAGTTAGGAGGATTAAAAGCCTGGTAGTCCACTCAAACACCTTAGATTCTTTTTTTTCCCCACTGCAGTACCTGTAATGACTCTTGTTGGGGAAGCAGCACAAGGCTGCACTGCGATAATCTTTGCTGTTGCAGGACAGACAGCATACAGGCTGGCAAACAAATGATTTTTCTTTATTATGTGCCTTTGCTAACACAAGCGCCTTGAACCACTTCCAAACAGTTACCTTGGGTGTGTGGCAGCTCGGATGCAGGTAGGGTCATCCAGCACTGCTGTACAGCAGAATGTCCACCTGCCAGCTTGATACAGACCAGTGAGAGTTTTGCTTGGTATATGAGCCACAACATCTATATAGTGATCTTATGGGAAATATAATCCATATTCTATTAATCTAAAAAAAAACAAACAAAAAAAAAAAAAAAACAAAACAGAAAAACCCCAAGAATCAGTCTAAAAAGTATTTCATAACTGCACATGTTATAAAGATCAAGGAAAAAGTACCTGGAGAATGCATTAAATTGACCGCATCTTAACATTGCCATGTTTTTAGTATTGTTAGATTTATTTTGGCCATATTGTTTTGAATTTTTAGCAGAGAGATTTTACCTGAAACCACCGGGGTGGGGAGCGCACAGGAACCTGAGACAAGCATTTCTGGGTGTTCTTCATGTAAGGCAGGATTTACAGCATGCAAAATGGGTAATAGAGGCTCTTTCTTGTAGCCCTGTATGGTAAGGGACTATATATTAATTGGCCCATTTAATTGCCCCAGTGAATTTCTGTTTCACTGAACCTTCTATGTTAGAAGTGGTTAGAAACAATGTTAATTTTGAAAGTGCCAAACAGTGGAGAAAAACATACTTTTAACTAAGAATCAAAGGGGTCAGATCCGGAATTAAATTCAGTCAGTAGCTCTAAGATTTCACTGAAGCATCTTGAGGTCTTGTGTGGAATAGTCGAACATAGCTAGGCTGTACTATGCATGGGGGTGTGAAGGTTCAGTGAAGCCCGCTACACCTCTGTTCCTTGTTTAGAAAAATGCATCTTTTTCTGTACTGTTCGTCAAAATACCAGTGAGAGTTTGTGCAAGATCAAGAGCTCAGGTTGACCGAGTCTGGAACTGGTCTTTTGGTTCTTACAGTGCCGTGGTTCCCAGACTCTTTGATAGTGGCTTTGCATTCATAGTTGATATTTAATGCATGCAAGGCACTTCTGTTTTCTTCGTGGGGATCTGTGATAAAACAAATGACGTTTTGTACTGACATTATGAATACGAACAAAGAGGATCTTGGTCATCATGACTCTCAAGCCATTCATAAAATTGTACTGTGGCTATGTTTCCTCAAAGCTTTTCTGCTGTTCTGGACAGGAAGTTTTGAATGTAATTTTAGGGTTGTCTTTTAAAATGCTGTTTGTACAGTATATTTTTGGGATAGTGTTTGACCCAAGCTGACACAAGAATATCCCTGTATTTTTGTGTGGAAGGGATTCAGGCTTAGGTGAGTCAAATACTCTCTGACCAGTATTCTTTTAGATAGTCCACATATGGAGGGTGTAATGTTTAATATTAAATTTACATACCTGAAGATAGCTTCTGATTTAGCTGAGTGACACAAAATATACTGAAATAACAATACAAATGCAAGTTACACTTGCAAGTTACACAATATAGCAGTTGCAATACAAAGTTCAAACACAATACCAACGTGATCCCTTTTATGGGTCTCTAGAATATGCTCATCATCACGATGTTAGGCGTCCCCACTCAGAATGTGTGGGTTGAAGCCAGCTCAAGCCTGTTGCTCTCTTTGAAATTCTTTTGTTAGTTGTTTAGTTTTTGTACTCTCTGTTGTGCTGAGACACATACTCAGCCTCAGCTATGCTGGTCTAGCTAACTCAGGGAGACGTTTACTTTTTTTTAATGAACTCAGGGAGAAACATTTACACCACTAGTTGATTCACTCAACTGTAATGTAGTCAGATGATCTGTTCAACTGACATAGCTGTTTATCTAAAACAAAGGCCACCCTCTGGTCCTCTTTGTGTTGAGATAAAGTCAGCTTCTTTGCAACAGCTGTGGTCAGTCACACCCTGCATTATTCTGAGCTTCATGGGCATGTTTCCCTTGCTCATCTTCTCACAGCTGCATTCCGTTTTGGGGGTTTATAGGTTGGTCACTGTAACGGAATGATCATCAAATACAGCCTTGGATGAATTTGCAGAAAAACTCAGACCCGTTGAAGACAGCAGACCCTGCTTAGTCTAGACACTTTCATTCTTTGGGTATGATGAATCTTTTTTTTATCAGTATTTTTAGTTTGCTTTTTACTGTATAGTATGTGTGGCATAGTGTGTCCAGGCTTCAGGTTGGCATAAATGCGTGCTTAAGTATTTTATGCGTCATATAAACCACTTTGAATTCCACATTTAATGCATTTCTAAGCACAAAGGCATTTATTAAATTGAAAAGGATAAACAGACTGGAAGCTCAAATTTCTCAATGTAATTAATTTTTTGTAATTGGATATACAGGGTATGGAGTGAAAACTAATGTTTGCCTCACTAGTCCAATGTGGTGACAAGTCATTTCGCATATCCAGTTATGCTGCTCTGAACAGCTCTGCTGTTGATCACTTTCTGATATTGCTGTTTTACCACTTATTTTGGTGTTGAGCAGAAGGGTAGTATAGCAAGCAAATTATTTAATTATCCCAGTGTTAGGATTTTTTCAGTATTTGTCTTATATGATACACTGGCCAAAATGGTTGCTGTGACTTTTCATTGTTACGGGGGTGGTGATGTTCTCATGTCTAATACAGCTTTCAGACGTACATTTTTAAAGTTCCAGAATTTGCAACATTTAAGTAGATAAATGCTAGTTTATAGCACTTCAGTACTAATTCTGACCCTTACTGTATCTTCACAAAGTGGGAAAAAGTATAAATGTATTCCAACACAATACTGTAATGCAGCAGTAAGTACAAAATTAACATCATATGGACAACTTTGTTATCGTACAGCCTGACTGGCAGATGTTATATTTTGTAACCTTGGTTTCGTTTGCATGCAGGGCTTTTCTAAGTGCTTTTCTACTTATTTAAAAAACAAAACAAAACACCTTTTATGTGCCTCATAGGAGTTTCTTCTCAGCATGGTTGCTGATTTCGCCCATAATTGACTAAGGGACAGAGTTCTTGCAATTCTCATTATAGTCATTAACTGGGTAGAAGAGGAAAACCCAGGACAGCGTGCACCCCCGCTGTACCCTCCAGCTACAGTCCTCTGAGCTGGAAAGTCACAGTTGCCAGGCTCACCCATCCCATTTAGCCTGCTGTTAGGTGAATGAGCATGTGCTGTGTTCAGACAGCACAGGAGTAAGTGTCTGTCTGCCTGTCACTCAGAATAGGTGAGTAGTTGCAAACAAAACTCCTAATAGCTTAGGAAACGGGTATAAACTGGAGCTGTTGTGTTACGGGACCAAGGGTAAAGCTTGGGATAGTGCGTTATGAAATGAGCAGGGAGGGAGTTGCTGGGACCTGTCCGGGTGCCTATGGGTTATGTGAAACTAATCATGGGGAAACTGATTATTGGGAATTAGTTTGTTCTTCTATGATATGCATAATTTCTCTTAAATAGCACCATCCAAATCCTTCCACAAAAAAAACGCACCTAAACTTCAGTTTTCACTTGTCCTTGGTCAGAAATGCTTCTGCAATTCTCCCCCATCGCCCCCCATTATTATGGGGAAGGGGAACAACTGAAACACATGTGAGACAAGGGTCAAATATATAACCTTTAGTTTAAGATTGGCTTCGTATGATACAATTATGGGCCGTAGGGTGTGATGAAATTGTGCAAAATGTCAGTTTTCCTTATAATTACAGTGCTTTAAAAAAAAATACAAATTTTTAAAGGGTAGTTTTTTCCGCAGATAAGATGATTAAATTGGGACAAGCGTACCATTTTGAACACGTGGAGAATTTGAAACTGTTTTTGGAGATGTGATACCTCTGTCCTGTATTGTCACTATGTAAATGAAAATTACGACACATTAGTTAGAGTTTTATTTCCTTGCTTTTCAGTTCAGTAAATTAAAAGGCTATAGGAAGGAGGCACTGGGGAGCTGAGCACTTGAAAATATTCCATGTCAGACAATCTGAAGGGTAATTGAGATAGGAAAGGACAGGACAGCAGTGACACTCACAAGCCAAAGATGAGGTGTTTTTTTTCCCTTCGTATGGTCTGTTAGTATAATACCAGCTAAAATCGAAGTGCAGTTAAGTGTATTTTTAGTGGAGGAAATGCAATCTTAATTATAGAGTATGTGCTGGGAGTATAATGTTAAAATGAAATGTAGTGTCTTGTGACCTGTGAATGCGACAGTCCCATCAGTTTTTTAAAAAACAAAACAAGAAAGGGTAGAATGTGGATGACTGTTCTGAACTGCAGCAGTGCAGCTCAACATATTTCAGATGGGGACTATTAATACCCAAAAATACCTAGAAGCTATAGTGTTTGAAATTTGCAATGTGGCGCTCTTTCAGTTGCCCTCATTTCTATATTGCATTCCTACAATGACATTTTAAAGTTACTGCTTTTTTTAAGGGTATTTTATTATTTAAATATTGCAGTTTTTTGCCTTCCAGGCTTGTTTATCTGACATACCTGGTTTAGGTCACTTGGAGATAGAGCTTTTTGGATTACTTTATTTTGTTTATTTCATTACATAGAGGTCTTAAGTATGAGATGCTGTAATACTATTTTGTCATATGATATTACTCAGTTACCTATCACTTACTTTCTCCATTTATTTGCAGACTGTGTAATAGTTCTGAGTTAAACAACAAACCTAAAGTGGATTTCATAAATAATAGTGACTTCAGAAATAGTCACACTTGTTATAAACATAGACCTATGAAAACTGATTTATAATCGTTTTCACACTAGAGGGCACTAACATCTCATGAAACTTAAGCCCAAACCAATTTTTTACTCTCTCTGTAACACTTAAGTATTGGGTAGTCTTACTGTTTTTCTAGTGGATGCTAAAGGTTTCAGTTTCTTTGCAGCCTTTTCTCTGTAGAAATGAAAAGTAATAGTATTCTTGCAAGGATGCATTAAAAGTTATTGTGTGGAGTTTTCCTATGTGTTTTTTTTGTTTTCTTTTCTTTTCTTTTTACCAAACAATAATTCAGGTAATTTGTGGAGGAAAGTGTAAATTCCACTTGTACTCTTAAATTGCTTTTTAATGTGGTAATTTTCACTTAAAGCTGGTGAGTAGACATAGAAGATAAGAAATTTTTGGACAACCTCTTATAAAAGTATATTCCAGATGTTAAATCTAGTAGATAACTTTTAAAAGTTGGAAATCAAAGGGGAAAAAAATCATATGTGAACTGATGTTGCAGGCCTAAGTTAGGGTTAATGCTTACATTTACGTGTTGATACCCAGTGTATAGAAAATAGTATGGAAAAGAATATGAAAGTCTATACTGCCAGTAAGTAGTGGGTCACAATGGAGCCTTCAGTTGTTTATGTTAATTTTAAGTAGGTAGTTTTAGAGTATGTGTTTGAATTGAAAGTTTGGACCTCAAACTGGTATAGCCATTTTGAAGTGCTTTATTTTTGTTATGGATTTTAGATACTGAATCTTAGTTAAAACATGTGAATAAAATGGTTCCTGATTACTTTTTGCAGGAATGGTTATTCAGTTGCCTTGGAGATGATCCTACTGCTGTAAATGTAGGGCTGAAGATTAATGGTGTGGGCAGTATGGACCTAACGAACGGACAGTCAAGCAGTGTTAATATTGCGGCTACCGCTTCAGAGGTAAGGATTACAAAAATGAATTATTGGACACTTAAGACCATAAGTACTCAATTTTTTAAAAATGCAGTAAAATAAGTTTTTCTTTTAACAGCTTTGGTGCAGCAGATTCTTGTTTTGTGTGTTGGTTTCATAGGCCTCAGTTTGGATGTGAATAACTTGCAAGTTCTGACCTTTGTGTACCAAAATAAAGCATGAGCTAGCAGTTACAGCCTTGCCATAGCCAAAGCTGCTTTTTTTGATGTTCTCTTCCATCACATCTAGACAAGAAGCTTTTCAAGTTTTAAAAATAATAGGTGCTCTTAGTGCAATAAGGTGGGCTGGCAAGGCCTGTGGGAAATATTCCCTTCTTTGACAGGTACTTGTATGTGTGTGTTGAAGGGCAGTCTGACACAGTAGCACTGGAATCAGGTTGTTCTCTTTGTCTCTTGAACTATATTCAGGAATTGGTATGAGTCTGCTCCTGCCTGCCAAAGTTTCTGCCCTCTAGAAGTGAACAGCTCCTGAGTTAAGAGCGTGTGTATCAGCTGAGCAGTGGAGATTGGCCTCCTATCCTCATGCCTCTTATTTTGAAGTAGTTTTCCGTTTGTCATCTACTTTTTAAGGAAAAGAAGGGATGGGGGTGAAGTTAGTACCAGAACTTCTTGAGTTCCTTTTAGGTAGGATCGTGTGAGGAGCTGTTGAGAGTTGTGACTGATTCCTAAATTCTTAACAGTATTGGAGGGTTTGCAAGACCTGGTTGGTTCTAATTGACTGCTTGTTTTTTTTCCAAAACTCTTGCAAATCACTCCCTCTTCAAGTTTTTGTTGGTTTTTTTTTTTGTTAATGCCTTGCAGTACTGTGATGAAGGGAACTGAGAATCTGCCTTCTGGAGTACTGTGTCCAGTTCTGGGCTCCCCAGTTCAAGAGGGACAGGGAACTGCTGGAGAGGGGACAGCAAAGGGCTACCAAGATGCTGAGGGGACTGGAACACCTCTCTTATGAAGAAAGGCTGAGGGATTTGGGTCTCTTCAGTCTGGAAAAAAGACGGCTGAGGGAGGGCCTTATCCATGCTTATAAATACTGAAAGGGTGGGTGTCAGGAGG
The DNA here is from genome assembly GCF_963924245.1 of Chroicocephalus ridibundus. Lineage (NCBI taxonomy): Eukaryota > Metazoa > Chordata > Aves > Charadriiformes > Laridae > Chroicocephalus > Chroicocephalus ridibundus. Next base: position 34,431,454 of record NC_086291.1, on the reverse strand, counting down.
ATGGGGCCAGGCTCTTCTCAGTGGTGCCCAGGGACGGGACAAGAGGTAATGGGCACAAACTGGAGCATGGGAAGTTCCACCTAAACATGGGGAGGAACTTCTTTCCTTTGAGGGTGGCAGAGCCCTGGCACAGGCTGCCCAGAGAGGTGGTGGAGTCTCCATCTCTGGAGACATTCCAAACCCGCCTGGGTGTGTTCCTGTGCCACCTGCTCTGGGTGTCAGGCAGGGGGCTGGACTAGATGATCTCCAGAGGTCCCTTCCAGCCCCTACCATTCTGTGATGTTTCCAGATGCATTGTTTGCCTTTCTTCGTTAGGGTGACTGAATATATGCTTTTGCTTGTACAGATGTACAATACTAACCTAAGCTTTCTGCTCAGGGGAGACAGTTACTTTATTGCTGATGCATATTATTTTTATTGCTTTTGTCAAAGTGTGAAACTTGTTTTTGCCGTAGTGGATTTCAGTTTGTCTCTTTTCTTTCTTTCATTCTGCTTTTGTTTAAAAGACAAGGTGTCTTTTAAAGTCAGTAGTGATGAGAGCAACAAACTCCTGAAAAATGTTGCTTCCGTGAATGAATCTTTGGGCCTTACCAAAGGTGTTTTATTTATATGTTTATACATGTGTTTTGATAGCAGAACTACGTGTGTGCTGTTTGCTTCTGTGTGCATATGGAAATGGAAAGTGCCACAAACAAGGTGAAGGGAAAATTGTAGTGTTGCTTTATCAAAAGGAAGCAAATAATCTCCAGCACAATTTCACAAGTATTGTCAAAACTTAAAGACAAAAGCTGGCATCAATCTCCAAGACCGTTGTTTGTTTTTGTACAGATTCTTGTACTTCCTTTATCATTGTGTTATGAATCACTGATTGACCACTTGTTGGCGTGCAGCTGAAAAATTTTCTTGGAGGAAAGATCTCTTTTACTGAAGAACATAATCTTCAATGTTTACATCATGTCTGATAAGATTGCATAAAATATAATAAAATATATAAAATATATTGTGTGTTTTGCCACAGCTGAGGTGGAGCTCCCAGCAATACTAGTTTTCTTTCTCTTGAATCTCTCCAAAGAATGTATTAGCAAAAACGTTGTGGGAGCTCTGTTACATCAAGGCTATGCTGTTGTTGAAGCATGCAGGTACCATACTGTACTTCAGGCAAGCGCGCTGTTTGCCCAAGAAGAGGAGTTAAACCCGATATAGTTACTGTAGTAACTTTGTTCTTCATGATGGTTTTCATGTCTCATCTTATTTCTTCCTTTTTGGTTGAGAGTTTGCTTTATGCCAGGTTTCTGAAAGAGAAAACAAACGAAGAAGCAAGAAGCATTCCAGGGCTTCAGAGGAGAGAGTGTGTGGGGCAGAAAAATGATTGCATGCAGACTTTTGAAATAAGTATGCCTGGGGTTCATATATGAAACATACATCTGGATGTGACATTCAGTCTCCATGCGAAAAAACCCTTCTTTCTTGCAATGACTGAACAGAATCTAGGTTTGCATCTGTGTTGTAAAGGAAGTAGTAATAACATAGATGTATTGTTTTCACATGAAACATATCAAAACAATATATGAAACACGAAGTGTTAATTTCATACAAAGTGTTAATTTTTTGAACTGTGTTTGTATTTTGCAGGGAAGCTAAATATGTTGTAGGCAGGTTCATAGAAGAATAATCTATCACATTTTTTGCAAATGTGAATTACTAGCATTTAAAAAGTCCTTTAAACAACTTGATTATACTAAGTGTCTTCAACAGAAACACATACCTAACTCATGGTGTAATTCTTGTAAGTTTTAATGCTTCTAAGAGAAACAGGAAGAGATTGATACTGTTCTTTGATGTTAACTATTCCTTTGGAGCAGACCTTGTCTTTTTTTCTCACCATAGTGGTTTTTTTTCTGTTCGAAATTCAGTGTGACTGTATTGTTGTTCTTATTTTTGGTATTAACTTTCCTGTCAACAAAATTGGAATTTAATTATGCCTTGAAATGTAACTATTGCGTTTTGAGGAACACCTTTGAAATCCATTGAAATCGGTTTGAGAGTTTAGAAGTGTCTGTCAGGAGAAAGTGTGTCCTGTGACTGACTTTTAATTGATAATTTACCCAGTAGAAAAATTCTGTGAACAGTGGTGTTTGAACAGTAATTTTACTTTTGGGAGGGTAAAAAACAAAAAAGAGGAGAGAACCAAAATATCATCAGCGTTTTTGGTTTTTTTTCTGCAGAAGAGTAGCAGCTCTGAATCCTTGAGTGACAAAGGCTCGGCTGAACTGAAGAAGAGCTTTGATGCAGTGGTATTTGATGTTCTAAAGGTTACACCAGAAGAATATGCGGTAAGCAATTCAAGTGATTTTTGTTACTTCGTGTGTGAATCTTCTTGGTAACTTTGCCTCTGTGTCTCCATTTCTGTATGGTTTTTGCCTAACATCCGTTGTCCATGGGTTTCAAAAATGGATCCTGCACTATAGTTATTAATTGTCTATATTCTGTTTAATTTTAAGTGATCTTTCTGGGCTATGCTGTCCAGGCATTTTTCACACTCTTAAATCTAACATCGACCAAAGATTCTTAAGTCTTTATTATGCAGCTTAATTCTGACATGAATATTTTTGTTGCAAGAATACACTTGATCTGTAGTTGTTTTTTCTGGAGGTGTTTAAATTTTTAACTTAATTCTTACATCTAGAAAGCGTTTGCTTCTTTTGGGTGCAATGGTACAGAATAATGAGTTGGATATTCTTCTGCACAATGAAGAACAAATGAGTGAAAATATTTAAGCAAAACATTGGGTGATTTTTTTTTTTTTTTACCTACTTGTAGAGGTTAAGATGACAGATGGTCCCTCTAAGTGATTCAAGTATGTTACTAGAAAGACTGCTGACAAGCTATTGCTCTTACTGCCTTTATAATTCCAGTGATGAGATTCATGATGAGTTGTCCTGGGGAGATTATTGAAATGTGGTAGTATGTATCACAGAATATTCCCATTAAGTTTTTTCTATTATTTAATAGTTAATAACTATTTATTTATTAATAGCTAAATTGATTTTAATGAGTAGACTGAAAATTTAAAGCATCTGGATTATGAAGTGGTACTTACACCTTAAATTCTTCTTGGGTAGTTAATGGGATTTATTCCTGACTGATGTTGAAGTCATGTAGTTTGGGTCTCTTGCTCCATCATCAGCAACAGCTGGGCAATGAATCACCTGCTTTTCATGGGAAGATGTTTTTGGGGCTGGCTGTTCTTTCACTTTTATCTTACGATCTCTCTACATAAAGGACATCCAAGTACTTAGGGATTTTGGGGCTAGTGGTGTGAATTCAACTGGAATTAGCATTCAGGCCAGAATAGCTACAGGTTCCTTTGAATGGCTCAGCTATTTAGCCAGTGGTGGATGCTGTTGTGCAGCAGAATAGTCTTGGTGTAGTTGCTGTCACTCACTTGGACAGTAAAACATACAAAAGTGCTTTGTCTTTTATCGCATTTCATGATCCTTTTGCCCTACTAAATCATCTCTCCTGTGCAGAAACCTTTTATGTTCATGGGTGTTCTAAATGTTACCTACTTAGCAAATCTTGGTCAAATAGAAATCTTTATTAAAATCCAGTGTTTTTACTGTTCTCATATTATGCCTCAAACTGTGTAGAGTTCCACTCATAAACAAGAATCTTTTCGTTAAGCATTTCACATTGCAATTTTGAACCTGTGGTTATATCTTTGGTTTATGCTAACTGGTATAATTTTGCTGTTTTCTCAGTTCCCCAAAAGAAAACACCTTTAGTCTTAGCCTTCTACCTTTTAGAGTATCTAGTTCTTCATATGAGGTTTCATTTACTGTAAATGGATCTGAAATGTCCTATAGATAGAGTTCTGAACAATCAAGCAAGATTGCCAGTAGTCAGTGTTCAGCCCTTTGGCAAAGTTATAATTCATTTCATTTCTTTTTCAATTATTCTGTACACAGCTGTGTACAGAACTACAAACATTAACTTCTTTGTTAACGTTTGTTTCCTCAGGCAAGTTTATCTGCTTTTCCAGTAGGGCTTGCTTGCTTTGAATGCTGTCTTTTTCTGATCATCCTTGCTGAAGGTAGTAGAAATAAGTAAATTTGCCCAAAACTTAGGTTCCTTGGAGGAAAAGTACCTTTGATCCGTATGCTTGTTTTTATTTTATTGGCCGTTTCATTATTCTTCCTGCTTTTAGTCCTACCATATAGAGTCTTCATCTGGGTTTCAGTGTTAATGTGAAGGCTGGCAGAGCGATGCAGTATGCCCAAGCTCTTGAGGATACCAGCACTGATGAGAATGCAAAACTATGTTAGTAAGGTTTTCACTTAATAGTGGGTATGTACCTCTCAGATTGGACATGGATATGCTGCCAATTGCTTTTTCAAAGGATGAGAAAACTTATGGTTTAGTGATGGCTCTTATAAAATGGATGTAATACAGACTACTGACATCTGTCACTTAGCGAAGGCTGAATCCTATTACCAACTGCAGAATGAATACTGTTTTCAAAAAAATTTTTTTTAAAGTGGTGAACTGAGGAAATAATGTGTGGGCTAAGTACCCACACTTTGCATTTTCATCAAAACATGTCACTGTGTACGGATGGAACAATTAGAGTTAAGCTGGAGAAAGAGGAGGAAAAATCTGAAAGATAATGAAGTTTGAGAGATACTGGAAATAAGATTCATGCTAGTGGTTTCAGTATCAATATGAGACACACAGATGTCTTTTCAGTTCCCACTGCATTAGAGACATCACTGTTATTTCAACACTTGATCTGTTTAGTCGGTTATTGGGTAAGAGACAAGTTGGACTAAAACTATTGCTTGTAATCCTGTATTTTCAAGAACCTGCTTACCAAGCCAAAGAGAAGCCCAAGTGTAAATATTTTTGGTGATTTTATTTCCATATTCTTCCCTTTGGCAGTCACCTAATACTGTCCTGAATGCACAGTTGGTGTGCCGTTTCATGTAATGGTCCTTTGTTAAGTCTTGTACTAACTTTCGAGCAGAAATAAGCCAGCCCTTCAAGGGGTCCAGTTTGAACAATAATGGAAATTATTATTGTAATACATGCGTAATAGTCCAGTTAAACTGTTGTTACCAACCAGGTGTTTTGTAAAGTTGAAGGCCACTTTAGAAAGGGACAAGTTACAGCCGAAGCAGGTGAGATCTTCAGGCATAGCTGCTGCTGTTGCAAATTTACAGTTTGCTTTATCACCTTACAAAGTTTCCAGGGGATGTGTTGAATATGTGCGTCTTTCACAAAATTTTTTTTTTGGGGAAAAAAAAAATCCCATTCAATGAGTGTGAAAGTAGCACATGTTTGTTTTCTGCTAAGGATTCTACAGACAGCTTTCTAGCTGTAACTAATAAGGAGACTGTCTGTTTTGAATACCTGCTTTTTAGGCTGATCACTGCTCACTTCTTTATTAAACAGCTAAAAGCCACAAAACAAGTTGGTGCCAGGATTACCCACTGGTGTCTGGCCCTGCTGATGGAGCTGTTGTGTGTGCACAGCGTAGAGACAGTTGCAGTGAATGCTGGCCATTTTTGTTGAAGGGAGAAGTGTGGTTTCGAGTGTACAGGGCACAATTTGTGGGGGAGGGATATGTTAATGGTGCAGTGGCAGTAGAAAGGGGGGGTTGGTGAGACTGAAAGAAAAAAGGAAAATGCTTTGGGGATGTGAGCTCCAAATTAAGATGCTGGCGAACCTCAAGTTGAAGAAATATTTATTTTTTGCTTTACAGTAAATTCTTATTCCTTAGACTGCTACTGTTTAATTATTTGACTGTTTATTACTTTTTGACTCACTTTACCATTTTATACTTAGCCACGGTGGTGTAAATATTTGAGGTGGAATTAAGGGAAGCACAGCTGTATAAATGTGTTGCTTTTTTTCCCACCTAGTTATCTAAGAAGGATTCTTTATTCTTTTGCCTAGTCTCTGAAAGTGCTGTGAAGTAAGTTTGCATTGAGACGTATGTGCATTTCTTTTCTTTTTAATTCCAGTTAGGCTTTGTCAACTGGATGTTGGAAAAAAGAATATTGCTTAATTTGGAAAACGGTATAAATATAAAGTTTATTTTAACATGTTTAGGTGAAACAAGGAATTTTTCTTAGAGGCATTCTTATGGCAGTTAAATATCAAGTTATCTGTATCTGAAAAAAGAGCGTGAGTGTGTGTTTTGTAAAGGAAGCAGGTCTTGAGAGTTCTGGAACTGCATCACTTGCTTAATAAAAGTGCATAAATATGTCTTGATCCGTGTGGGGTTCAATAAACACGCTTTTTGCAACTTTGAACAGAACAAAAATAACTTAAACTGGTCTGAGGTTCCCCCCAGGAGAACTTTCTGTCTTGTGCGGGACTCTGGCAGATTCGCAGCCTCCTCAGCAAGTTCCTGCACAGCTACTGGTGTGAGTTGTGCAACACAGTTCCTGGCAGTACTGTTGGTTTTGGCCTCTCCTGAGGCTGGTTGTTGGGGGATTAGGGAGTTTGAGGCAAGTCTGTCATCTGCATCTGAGAGCAGTTTGAATAAAGTTAAGTACAGGGCCCTAGGAGCTTTTGACGAAAAAGGACTTCTGCTAGTATGTGATCCTATTAGCTTTATTTTAGAGGAGTATGCTCCCAATGAGAGCAAGAAGAAGCAACTTTATTATAGTGTGAAGGAACTATTAATGATAAAAGTTCTGGAGCAGACTTTGTGAGAAAACAAGTAGAGTTTCATCACAGGAACTTTAATCCCCCCCAGCGTTCATTTTGGACTGCAGAATTATTCTCCTACTGATGCAGTGCTTAACAGAGGCTTAGCTATTTTTTTTCGGCAAGGAAAAATATTCTGGCAGTCTGGAGAGACAGTGCTAAGCCAAGTTGGAAGGCTTAAATATAATTCCTTCTAAAAATTCAGATTAAGGAACAATTTATGAAGTGCTGCTTGAACCAACATGGCTTCAAGGAAAATCAGATTATGGCAATATTCTTCAATAATCAAAATGTAGGCATTTCATATTTTTTTTTAATCTCAGACAGAAATGTAGTTTTTCTTTTCACAGTGAGAGTCTCTGTCTGGGAGCTCCATGGGAAATGCACTGTCCTCATCGTAGGTACCTGGCAGGAAAACATGTAGTACTGCGAATAGCCTGAGAGGAGGAGTTCGTGCTTGAGAAAGTCTAGGGACTCGAAAGGTGGGGTTATAGTCCAGATCAAATGGGAACTTTCATATAGGGGCATGGAGAGGAGCTCAATGCAGGGGTGGTAATTGCAACTAGAAGTTCTTAAGTTACAGGGTTTTATGGAAGGAGGGTAGTCCATGTGTTCACGGAGAAGAGAGAAGGAATTGGGGAGTGTTTTAAAATTTCGCTTTGAGTTTCTCCATATTCCTCAAAGAAGCACAATGAGATGTGGTTCTTAATCACCTGGTTGTAAAATTTCTAGCCTGACAACCTTGGCCAAGAGAGAGGTGAATCTCTTTATCTGTATATGAAGCTGTGTGCTAGTAAGTTTAGTATTTTGAAGTACTTGTTAACAAGTCCAACATCTCAACATACAGGAAGCCTAAAATATTGTGGTGGGGGACTTGTCGCCAGGCAAGGTCTTTGAATTACATGCAAAAGTGCCCATGGCTGTGCAGGGGGGTAAAAATTTATCTTCCAGTGTCTTAATTGCAAGATGTTCATTCACTGTTTTTAAAAGATGGTTTTCTCTTGTAGGGCTCTTCAAGTGATTGAGGACTGGGAAATACATTAGTTGTACCTTAGATGTAAAAACATACTTCTTCTAATTGCATTGAGGAATTGTTACCTAGGATAAACAGAAACACAAAACTTTCATTCAGCTTTTTCATTGCTTGAGCGATGAAGTTCTTTAATATATGTAAATGAACTCCAATAGGCTTCTTGAAAGGTTGAAAATATCGATTCCCTATCTTTGTGTAATTTAAATGATGAGTAAGAAGTTATTCAAGGTTTTGTATTGCACATGTGATTTTATTATTTTTTTAAATATATGCAGCTGACAACTAAAAAAAAAACCAGAGGTTATGGTTGGCTTGCTTCATGTAACAAATTGATGTGAATGTTTACAATTTTTGGTTTGAATATTAAAACATTAAACCACATTTAGGAGAAGGAACTATCCATGAATTTGTATTGGCTGGATTGAGGAGCTGGAATGAGAAAAGTTGGTGCATTGTATCTCCTCCCTGAAGAAACCAAAGTAGTGGCTTGTTTATTTGGGGTTTAAATTGCCCACAATTTGGTCATGGTAGAAGTTACTTTTTTGTAAGAGTTGAGCAATGGCATCTAACATAAATATCATAAATATAGTTTTGTCATTTCAAGTGCTATTAATTAGAATGCCAGACTTACAGTTTGCTTTAATTTTTACTTAGTAGTGAGCAAGCACCCTTAAAATGGTAAAAATTCAGTTAAGTGTTAGACTTACAAATATGAATAAGTTAATGTTTAAAAAAGTTTTGTCAAAGGTATATTTAAACTCTTATGTGAGGTGCATTGTCATATCTACAAACGCAAATGGTTTCTTGTCTATCAGCTTAGGTATTCAGCTATCAGTCACTTGACTCTTTGGAACTGGGAACAATTTTTTTAAGTGCTCTTAATGGCAATTGCAAGCTCTCTAAGAAAGGAACCTCAATAAGAAGGGATGTTTTTTGAACAAGTGATACAGTGTTACTGTGTTACTTGATACAAGATATTACTTGAATAAGTGATACAGTGTTACTGAAGATAGATATTACTTTTAGTGAAAGCAGCAAGATGTGGAAATCAAACAAGCAAAAAAACCCAACCCAGCCTAATATCAATGTGATATTGGACATCTAGATACTAGAAGATGTTTCTCTTTTAAAACTTACTGTGGTGGGTTTTTTTTGTTTGTTTGTTTTTTAGTTCTTCGAGTTGCTTTTTTAAAAAATGTTCTTAATAGCAATTTAAAATCTCTTTAGTAATGAACATTAATCTTGAGCTTTGGCATGAGTGGGTTGCTTTTTTTTTCCCTCCAGTGTTAATATACCATTCCCCATTCAAAATGTATGCATATGTTTTGATATGTGAGTTCTGTTGCAAAGTTATAATAACTGCCTTTGTTTCATAAATAGTGAGTATTGATCTATCTCAAAGTAATAATTAGTTTAGGAGTTGCTACTGAAGCAAGTTACATTATAATTTATCTAAGGCAGTTCAGGTTGATTAAGATGACAAATTCTGGAGGGCTGGGAAGACAGACATTTATTTTTAAGCATTCTCTCTTCTGTGTGAACGAGTCAGTTTCCTGGCTCACTTTTATTATTGTTGTATTGTTGTTTGAATCTTTTTTTGGGTGAGGAGGGTTTGCAGTGAAGTGTTAATAACTATTGAAATGCCCGGGTCTCTAGTAAGGATGTTTTTTAATATACTTTATATTCAAATTTTATTGAAGTGCCCATTCATTTGGTTTCACATTCCCCATCTCACCCAATTTTTGAATTAGTTTCTCTTATTGGGAAGCGTAGCAATATGTTCATTCAGCCACATATTTACCTAAAATAATAAATTTCTGAGAAAGTTTGGTATACTTTAGTAGACAAGTGGGAGACTAGAGATTGAGTTCTTTGGCTGGTGTTTCAGGACTGGGTTCTTCACCTTGGAAATCAAAAGGAAGCGTTAACTCTTGCTGTAATGTCTGGCTGCTCTATGGTCAGGATTGGATCAGGTGAGAGAAATCAATCCACACTTTTCCTTCTGTCCCTGTGTCTCTTGAGTGTTCTCTGCAGGTAAGTGTTATTCTTTGGTGCTTGTGCCTGCACAGCCATGGATATGTGATTAGATGATTTACAAAACTGGGATAGATTTGCTGCGTCCTACTGAGTGAGAAGTTAAAAATAACACATGCCCCCAAATATCAGGTGGATTTGTCCTATGCAGTGGTACAGGCTTTCTGTATTTAGATAAGTGCTGTCCTAATAGGGAAGCCCCTCGCTTAGGCATTCTCAATTTATCATCTTAAACTTTTTAGTAAGATCTAGAAATAAGCTTGTGCCTCAGCTCCTTTTAGGATAAGTGTTCTCTGAAAACATCTTGATTATCAGCTTCAAGTGCATTTTAACTCTAGAAATTAGTTAGCCAGGTTTTCCCTGTCCCCTTCTTAAATACCATGCTTTTGGAGAAAAATCTTATTCCCCCTACTTGTGGGGTGTTTTTCCCTGCCCCAGTAAAGATGTGTCTTGCCTAGTTGTTTCCTCAAAAGAGCCTTATACGTAGGTACCCCAAACAAGAGGGCATAGTATTAAACTGTCAAGATGAAACTGCATTTGCTTACTTGTGTTCGGCGTAACATAACCCAGAATGACATCTGTGACGTATGTTTAGAAGTTTCTAATGCTCTTCTGTGTGCAGTGTAAAGATCCAGCTGTACCCTTCACCTATAGCGGAGCATTGTCATCGTGTTGTGGCTTTTGGCAAGGAAGTACTCCTGTCACTGTCCAAGGGTCCTTATTCTTTATCAGATAACCTGCTCAGGTTAGGAAAAGGTGGGGAAATAGCATGAAAAATTACCAGCATTGTCTGTGCATGCATTCAAAATCCTTCCAAAGTAAAGCTTTATTAATTGCTGTTGGAATAGTTTGTGTTGCCGGGGTGCACTTTCACAAATTTGTCCACTTCCTTTGCCAGGAATGACTTGTTGCTGTCAGCACTTCTCGTGGCGAGATAAAATACCTCTCTCAAAAAAAGGCTTTGTGTGAAGATTTCTGACCTTGATGATCTTAAAAAAAAAAAAAAAAAAAAAAAAAAAAAATGCTGAAAGAGTCTTTAATTTTAGGAAAAGAAACCATTTTGATTCCCTCAAGAATAAGTCATTTTTTCACAGGCCTCATAATAAAAGAATAGAATGGTTTCAGTTAGCTAGGTTGCTTTCAGTTTGAAAGGCGTCCTTTGTTTTTGGCAGAAGTTTATTATATGTATTTTACTGTAGCTGGTATGGGTGCAAGGGAACAGAGAAGTTATGTTGAAGGCAGAGAGTATTTTGTCATACTCTATTCCTGATTTTCTGTTATTACAAATAGCTGCTGCTAAAAAAACTTTGGGGGTGGGGGGAGCAGTATGTCTGTCTGATGTCCTAGACTTCATTTAAAATTTTAAGGTACAGTATAATTTGTGCTGTCGAAGGATGCTGCAGCTGATCAGTTGATTGTTAAATCACATTTAAAAACGGTAGTTTGGAGATTAATTTTTGAGTTGGCATTTAAATATCTTATGGATACGAATGAGTGGCAGGTACTCGCATGTGGTATGAAGCATATGATTTGTGTTATTTATGTTACAGGACAAAGAATGTAAGAATGTCTTGTTTATGTAAAAGGTTGTATGGGATTTACTGTTACAGAGGTCTTCAGACATGTACCCTTCTTGAGTGTATATTGCCTTATTTATAGTAGGGTATGTGGATTCATAAAATTGGTCTGATTTAATCTCACTTTAGCCCAAGACTAGAAAATTCTAATATAGCTTTAAAACACCATGGTTTAGGAGAAGAAGGAGCAGCCAACTAAACCAGAGCCCAGGCAAGAAAGTTTGTAAAATGGAAACTCCTAAAGGGCTTGTTACTTTTACGATGATGTACTGCAAAGTACCAGATGATTGTGTCCACTGTATCGGTTACAGAAACTGGGACTGATTTATGTAACTTTTCATGGTCATGTTTGATTGCTAGAATTCATAACTAAAAATAGATTTAGAGGTCAAAGAGATCTGCTACAAAATGTGTATTTGGTTGTCTTTGGCAAAACGCATCGTTTCTTGTCTTGTTAGAGCAAGGGCATCTCTTTGCATCTGCTTGCTTTCAACTAGAGCATCCCAGTTAAAGTTTTTATGCGAGGTTGACTTTATCTGAGAAGCTATTCTGCTATCCAACAGTGGCATTCAACGGAAATTGTGATTTGTGAGAGTGTACCACAGAGTGTATAAATGGGGGAACCGCTATTTTCAAGGAAATGGGAATAAAGTTATGCAGCTCACATCTGAGGAAATGGAACAAGGCCTCTGAATTCACTGTTAGAAGGGTATTTGTGGTATGTAACTCAGATGGCGCTGATATTTCTGGGCTACCTCCATACTCTTTGAAAGAGATGGTGTCTTTCTTTTGGATACATAGGCAGAAAGCAATCTTAAGTTGTATGCTTAAAATAGGGCTCTGTGGATATGTTTCAAAATGCAAAACCTGGTCTTTGACTCCGAGTTCCCTTTTACCCCTTTCAAAGCTAAAGAGGCATCCCAGATTATTGGTTCTGATTTGCTGGAAATGAGATGGCTGTATTTAATTTTAGCTGTTGCTGTGCAACTGAACAATTACTTAGCTTAATTATTTAAATATGGTCCAGGTATTGATTGAAGAATTTCAGGGATTTTTCAATAGAATTGGGTAACATCTAGACTAAGATTCAGAGTTTGAAGAAAAACTGCCCTTGAGCAACTAAATTTAGTTTGTTGTATTCTTGGGTAGCTTCTTATATCATGTTTCTGAGTTCAAGATTTGACTTGCATATGTAACTGCAGGATTGTTCTCTGGAGAATAATTTCTTATACATTGTTTATTTTATTAAATGTAAAGTTTGGAGTACTTTATTCTCTGGTTTTGCAGGACGGCGCTGTGGTAGGAGCCGAAACCTCTGAAATTAGCTACAAAACGAAAGTCAAATAATAAAAGGAAACAGAATAAGTACCATTCTCATGTAGCACAGCAACTTAATGTAATGCAAGGTTAATATTGAGCTGAACTTATGATTTTTTTAACTTTTTTTTATTTCAGGGTCAGATAACGCTAATGGATGTCCCTGTATTTAAAGCAATTCAGCCAGAAGTAAGTAGTTCAAGTTCACTGCTTTTTGTTTCAAATTTAAATGAAAAAAAAAAAAAAAGGTTTGCCAATGTATAAATTCTAGAATTGCAAAGTGTAAGTATGTCAATAAATCTTCATTTTTGTCCCGGTTCATATAGGTCTGAAGCAGATGGCTTTGTAACACAAAAATATGTGTAACTAATAGTTTGTTTGGGGAATGAAGTATTGGTATTTAGATAAGTTCAGCTAGTGTCTATATTTCAGTGTTTCCGAATGACAGGCATCTTGATTTGACTATTCTGATCATGATGTTTAAGGTTTCAGCTCCTGAGGTATTATGTGGTATGTCAACCTGTGTTTCCGTAACTGGTTCGTATCTTTTTTTGGAAAAAGAAAAGTGGCTGTAAAGGCATCTTGTATTCAGGATGGGTGTGATCGGTGGATATGTTGGTGATTTGTGTTCTCTGTTTTGTTTCTATATGATGCCATATTCTGTTCTGATTGCAGCCTGGCATGAACTGATGTTTTCAGAATCTTCACAGTGATTATAATAAATGATGAATTTGTTTATCATTTTTTCTGTACAGTTAGCATTTCCCTATGGGCGTTGTTTTGCACTTTTGAAGGCTTATTTTTCAGTTTATTGTCCACCTTATCAGTACGGTGGAAGTCTTTTTCAGCTCATCAGTCACCTTTAGGCTATTGTAAAATATTTTATTGGTAGCGTGCTTTTCTCATGTAACTCCTGTGGTGTGCTGAAGAGTATTTTGCTTCAAGTGGAAAAACCTGCTGAATCTCTTGGTTGTGACTATTGATTTCATTATTTCTGTATCCACAAATATTTTGAAGGCTTTCTTTTGATCTGTACTTGAAAACGTTGTAATGATTTAACTTTAATGATTTCAGCAAGCTATTTCCCAACCGATGTGGTTTTGAGTGGGATTTTTTTGTTGTTTTTTTTGGGGTTGTTTTTGTATTTTTTTTTTAAATCCTTCAAAGACCCTCCCATTTGATCTCTCTGGGGTGTTGTGTTTTTTTTTTCTGGGCACCCTTAGAGTCTTTTTGATTGGCAGAATATGTTTATTCTAATCTTCTAATAGGATATATCCTTTTTATTTTTTTTTCTTTAAGCTCTTTCCCAAAACTTTAAAGCATTTTACCCTTTTATCTAATTCTTTTAAATAGTTTCCTCGTGTGTGTTTGTATACTTCTTTTTCTAATGTTAAGCATTACTGCTGTGTAGGGTTCGAGTTGAAGTTGAATAAGCTCTGGGTGCTTTTACACAGTGCCTCATCTCTAGTTACACTGAGCTTCAAAGGACTGGATATCAGAAAAATCAAAACACCAGTTAACTAGTGAGGACTTTTCCTAATGATCTGCTGATAAAGAAATTTAACTGCTTGACGTTGATGCTGGTTTATTCTTTGCAGTCTGCTTCCAGCACTGCACAGGATGAGCAATCAGTTGTGTAACAACCATAAGGAAGCCAGCAAGTTATATCTAGTGTCCGTGATCCAATACTCCATACCTCCTAATTTGTTGCTCCTTTAATTGCTGCCTCCTGTATCTCAGATTATGTTGTGTGAGCAGACCTACAGAAAGTCTCTGGGAGTTGAGAAGAAATGTCAAGAAAGCACATTTAACTTTGCTGGTTGTTCTCACTCATTATCGTAAACCATAAAAGGTAAAAGCAGAATAAAATAATTGAACTTATCTAAAAAAAAAAATAACTGTGGGAGAGTGGGTGAATATATCTAAAAGTAATTCCTTTAAATCTGTATGTAGAGCATAAGGAAAAAATCACATGCCTTCACTGGAAAATATCCATGTGAGGAAGTGTCGCTGTTTTGACGCTTCTCAAGTGTTTGCACAAAAGCAGTTGACGGCACTGCCAGTGTGCAAATATTATTTGTTCATCAGTGCTCCTTCACAGGTAGGGAGAGGTCTGTATCTGATGTGCCTCTAAATTGTGTTCATCCCCTACGGAAAAGGGGCATGCAGATTAACTCTCAGGTCAGAAGCAGCTAGACACAATTAAGATGCTTTCCTCCTGTATAGCCAAAAAGGAGAACAAACATGGAATGCTTACATTGCCTAAAGGTGTATTGACAGCAGGTTAATGAAGTGTTGTAGGTTTCTGAGTTTCTGTGAAGTATCTACCAGACTCTGTGCTATATCCGTATCTTGATTCAAGTTGTGAATCTTTACATATACCTTGACGTGTGCACTCAAATATTGTTGAATTTGAAATTAGAAAACAAAACAATGTTGAGTTGATTTCACCCGCGTGAAAGGGCTTCTATACTGAGGCTTTAATGAGTTTATAGAATAAAAGGTGTTTATAGAATCTGGGGGGTTTTTTAATACCAGTGCCATAGATAATCTATTTAGAATCAAATTTCACAGCTCTCATCTGTGTGCATTGTGGGAGATAACGAACAAAATCTTTCCCAGTGTGCCAAGACTTAAAAAGTGGTTGTTTATTATAGATTGTTGTAATTTACCAAGAAATCTTTCTTATACAGGCTGTGAATCTTAGTCTACTTCCCAAACTCTGTAGAACAAAATATGAACAAGTATTTTTAGCATTTCATGCATTTTCATTTGTTTTTGTGAATAGGGGTTCTGAGAGATGCTTCTTTAATTTTTAAAAGAAATGGAGATTAATTTTCACCATCTTTAGGAAGTGTGAGCAGTATTCTTTAAGTATCATAGTTTTTCTTGACTATCTAAAGTGCTGTGTTGCATCATCTTCATGTTTTAAAAACTTTTCTTAAAGTATTGTAGTTTTTTTTAAAAGCAATATCAGAATTTCGTCTTGTTTATCTTAAGAAAAGCCAGACCTGAATAACACTTTTTACAGCAATATATAGTAAATTTTCCTTTAACATCAAAATCAATGAACATACTTATAGCACACATTTGTATACTTTTACAGCCTTCTGCCTCTATCTGTAGCAAATAAATATAATTCTGTCTGCCTATATTCAAATTTACTACAGTTATCCTGTGTGCTAGAGTTCCTACACATCACCCACTACAACTTCCTGTTTCATGCTCGGGAAAAATCAGGCAGGGAGCTTTAGTGTAGCCCACACAACTCGGGATTAAGGTACAGTGGATCACTTCACATTTACGGTGAGCCAGAAGCATGGACTTGAACAGTTACCGTGGCTTAGACCGTTTGTAGTGACATGATCCTCTGCCTGAGCTTTAAGCAGACTGTATCACTCCAAGTCATACTGGAAACCACCTTTCTTCATCATTAAAAATGCCTGCAAATTAATTCTGAGAAAAAAAAAAAGTAGAAGGATTTACTGTTTCTTTGTTAATTAAGAACTGGGGGGTACGGTATAAGAAATTAAGATGATAAAGAACACATTCTGCTACATAAACTTCTGTCTGTATGAAAGCAGTCAATGTGCGTTTTCATTTCTGGGAAACAAAAAAAGATGGACTTCCTCAAGTCAATCGTATGTTTTACATCTGTTGCCCATGAATGACAAGTGGTGTGTTGCTTTTTTGTTTTCTTTTTACTGTAGTAGTTGTGGCTTTCTAGAGAGCAGTAACTATAGAGCAAAAAGGTAGTCATAGACTCGCTCATTTGGGCTGCTGGTAGCTATGTTAACATTAACTAACTGCCAGATGTCCCCTTGCAGAACGCATTAGCTTGCTTTTATTGGAAAATCTGCATACTTATTTTACATATTTTAATACATTCTCTAGAATTATTTACCCATATGTACTCATGTTGAAAATCTTTACTTGGTTATTGCCTTTAACTTCATCTCCTCTGCTTCACTAGGCTAGGCAGTGGAAAAAAAAAATTGCCTATTGAATGTTCATTTCTACTTGTTCTGAAGTTGTGTAATGGTTCCACTATTAATCCTTACCTTTTCTCTCCTCCTATTTTTGAAACTTTTGCTTTGACCTGTATTTAAAGATTTTAATGAGCACAGTCTCTCCTTCTTCCATGTAGTGCAGGTTGTAATTTAAGTGTCTTGCTAGTATTTTGTTAAGTAAAACTCTGTAGGTTTGAAAAGGAATGAAAACCAAAATGAATTATGAATAAAGTTTAGCTTTTGTGTTATTGACTGTAAATCTTTGTCTTGCACCTCATTTTAAATAAATTACACAAAATAAGAAATTGGTAGTTGTAGTAATGTAGCTCCTGTACTTCAGTTGGCTGGCAGACTAAGGAAATAATCCTCGTGAATACTTCAGGGTCAAAACTCGTGGCAGAAAAAGTGCAGTTTTAGAGGAAGATCAAAGAAACATACCTCAATTAGGGTAACAGTATAGGAGGCGTGGTCTCTTTAATTAGCAAAGAAGTGAGTATTTTTATAGAAGTATAAGAACGGTTTCTGAATGCCAGTTCAGCAAACTAGTGTGCTTTATTGCAGTAGTGTGTGCAGAGTCAGGGCCATGCTCATTAGGGCTGTATCATACTTCGCCGAAACCAAATGCCGTGAAGGCAAAAACCTTGGTGGATTCTCTTCTGTTGGTAGCATCTTAGGGTGATGGGGTGAGCCCCAGGGGTAATGATTTTAGGCATGCAGGTTCTAGTGAGGGGGAAGAGGATTGTGAACAACAGAGTTTCCCCTGAAGCAGACTGGGCAGGTAATAATGCCAAGAAACTGTGGACAGTCAGCAGAGAGAAACTACTCTTATTTCTAGTCAAGAGAAAAGCAAACTGGCTCTACAGGGGAGAGGGGTCTTGCAAGTGAGATGGAGAAGCAGTGTGCAGGAGGTGGACAAAAAGGTTCAAGTTAAAGTAACAAATACACATATGCATTTGCTATGTGCACCCTGTTTATATTTCTTACGCTAACTAAAGGGAGGGGAAAAGGAGGCTTTGTGAACTCTGAAAAGTCTGTGCCTCTCCTGTGTCTGTCCCTAAACAGTGGTGTAGATGTTGGATTAAGCTGTTGAAGAACCTGAACTGATAGCCCAGGTCCTGAGGACCTGCGTGACTGTGCCTTGGCACCTCTGTTAAAAGATTTTGATGTGTACTTTTCCAGTCAGGAGCAGGATCTTTTGCTTTGCAGTATCCAGTGCTACATACCTTCACTTGAGAACATGGATAGCGCTAGAAGATTCTCAAATCTGTTGCCACTAGCAGTTATCAGGACTGCTTTGTCTGTTACTTTGCTTCTGTGCTGAGTTTCAAGCATGCATGGGAGAGGATGTGCCTTTGCACCTGATGTTTTAGTTGGGACCCCATACAGTCTGGAACCATCTCGGTCCCATACCTGCCTTCTCTTTACTTCTTTACTGCACCCATGTTTTTTCAAGTTATCTTAACCCTACATCTGTGATGATGTAATTTTTCTACTCTGTCTCCAGTTGACAACAACTTTCGACTCCTACCTCCTGTAGTCTGAGTTCATTATCTTTCCCCCGCTCTCTTTCCCTGTAGTGCAGCACAAAGGAATTCCAGCCACTCCAGCCAGTAAGTCAGCTTTGTGGGAGGGCCCAACTTATATGCCACTATGCATGGGGAATGAACAAGAACAACTAGAGACATGTGCATGCCTGCAGGGCTATGGTCTTATTGGCATCACAGAAACGTGGTGGGGTGGCTCTTATAACTGGAGTGTTGGAATGGAAGGATACAGGCTCTTTAGGAAGGACAGGCAAGGGAAACAAGGAGGGGGTGTCGTCCTCTATGTCGGTGACCAGCTGGAGTGCATAGAACTCTGCCTGGGGATGGATGAGGAGCTGACAGAGAGATTATAGGTCAGGATTAAAGGGAGGGCAGGGACAGGTGACATTGCAGTGTACAGTGACATTACACTACAGGCCACCTGACCAGGAAGACCGAGCAGATGAGGCCCTCAATAGATAGGAGCAGCCTCACATTCACAAGCCCTGGTCCTCACGGGGGACTTCAACCACCCTGATACCTGTTGGAGGGACATCACAGCAGGGCATAAGCAATCCACAAGGTTTTTGGAATGTGTTGGTCATAGCCTCCTTCTCCAAATGACAGAGGAGCCAATGAAGAGAGGTGCTATGCTGGACCTTGTTCTCACCAATGAGGAGGGGCTGGTGGGGAATGTGAAGCTCAAGGGCAGCCTTTGCTGCAGTGACCATGAAGTGGTGGAGTTCAAGATCCTTAGGGTGGTGAGGAGGGTGCACAGTAAGCTCACTACCTTGGACTTCAGGAGAGGAGACTTTGACCTCTTCAGGGACCTGCTTGGGTAGAGTACCATGGGATAAAGCCCTGGAAGGAAGAGGGGCCCAGAAAAGCTGGTTAATATTCAAGGATAACCTCCTCCAAGCTCAGGAGCAACGCATCCCAACAAAGAGGAAGTCAGGCAAAAATGCTAGGAGGCCTGCATGAATGAACAAGGAGCTCCTGGACATGCTCAAAACCAGGTGGGTCAGGGCAATCCCAAGCACAAATAAAGCCTGAGCAGAGAAAGAATTGAGAGCAGCCCTGAGGAGAAGGACTTTGGGGGGTTGGTTGGATGAGAAGCTCAACATGAGCTGGCAATGTGTGCTCGCAGCCCAGAAGGCCAACCATGTCCTGAGCTGCATCAGTGTGTGACCAGGAGATCGAGGGAGATGATTCTGCCCCTCTACTCTGCTCTTGTGAAATCCCACCTGGAGTACTGCGTCCAGCTCTGGGGCCCCCAGCATAAGAAGGACGTGGACCTGTTGGAGCGAGTCCAGAGGAGGACCATGAAGATGATCAGAGGGCTGGAGCACCTCTCCTGTGAGGACAGGCTGGGAGAGCTGAGGTTGCTCAGTCTGAAGAAGAGGAGGCTTCAAGGAGACCTTATAGCAGCCTTCCAGTACCTGAAGGGGGCCTACAGGAAAGCTGGGGAGGGGCTCTTTATCAGGGAGTGTAGTGATAGGATAAGGGGTAACAGTTTTAAACTGAAAGAGGGTAAATCTTAATTAGATACTAGAAGAAATTATTTCCTGTGAGGGTGGTGAAACAGTGGAAGAGGCTGTGCAGGGAAGTTGCGGATGACCCATACCTGGAGATGTTCAAGGCCGGGTTGGATTGGGCTTTGAGTAACTTAGTGTCCCTGCCCATGGCAGGGGGGCTGGAACTAGATGATCTTTAAGGTCCCTTTCAACCCAAACCATTCTATGATTGTATGAAATCTAGGTGGCCAAATCTGCCCATAACTCTCCCATCTCATTGTATGCCTCAACCCTGTGTCTCTGTGTCCTTTTGTACACTCCACAAATGATTATTTCAGCTTGTGATCTTATTACAGAGTTCAAAGGTTTTGGGGGAGGAAGAGAAAAGATTTAGTAGAAGAGTGGCTGAAGCAAGCGTTCCATGCAGGTGAAGCTGGGAGCTGCTGTGCCTTTGAAGGGCTCATGTAGGCCAGTAGCATATGTAACATAGTTGAGGAATCACTGGGTTGAAGCAAAATGTGGTGACCTTGTAATTTCAGTCAGCCCTGTTGGGTTAGTCTGTATTCTTGACTGAACTAGAATTTGAGAGTTTTAAACAGTATTTGATATGGTCAGTAATGTACAATGAAATCTTTCCTTTTTGTGAGACTGCATGAAACCCCATTTCATTCCAAGGTAAGGACCATAAAGTGCAACCTTAGAGCAAGCCTCCGGCCTCAGGAATACTGATAAGATCTTAGTCAGGAATGTGTTCTAGGAATTACTTCTGCTGCCTCATTGTTTAGATTGCCATCTCATTTACCAAAACATTTATTCTCTGACAGTCATTGCTTTCTCTTTCCGTTCGGATAGAGAAAATCTCAACAAGGTTTTTTTGGAGCAGAGGCTTGTCTAAGTCTTCTGTCGAAACAGGGAGACCTCTTCTTTCAAATAATAATAATATAAAAATATGTATGTATGTATGGTTCACAGTCTGAGAGTCAGATCTTGCATCTGTGCCCAACTGATATTAGACCTCTAATTTTGAGTGTATAAATATAAATTTGACCATAACATTAATCCTGTTACTTATGTACTACCTATGGACTCTTGGTAATGTTTTGTACTTAAAAATTAGCCTTTCTGTTGCTAATCATATCAGTGCCACAAACCTCAGTGCCAGCTAAGCTGGGTCTGCTTCTGATGTCTGCATTATTTAAGCCATTAGATGTAAAGTGCCAGGGCAATGGGTAACTTCTGCCCGGAATCATCATTGGTTTTTCACTCACTGGTGAGAATTGAAATAGTACAAGGACATGCCCTGAATTATTAAGAAATTACGATGCTTTCTCTAAACCTGAGATGGTAACTGATTTTTATTATTTTTTTTCTTTCTTGCTCTTAAGGAAGTGTAATTATCAGATGCCAGTAAGGATGAATCACCTTGTATTCTCCCAAGTACAGAGCTGTGATTGTTATTCCAGTGGAAAGTGCAGCACTAGGAGATGCTAAGGGATGGAGAATGTAAACAAGAGTCTCTTGGATGGCTTACTTCTCCAATGGCCTACTCTCCTTTGCAATAGGAGCTTTGTGGTTGTCTTGTGCATAGTCATTGAAGTGCAGATATAAGGAGAAGGGCAGGTGCATTCCTGTGGTGAACATGCTGCCACTCGCCAGGATGGGTTTTGGTGGCAGAACTTCCTAGTGAAATTTGAAGGAACGGCCCTAAACAGAATAAGGGATGCTAGAAGAATAGGGTGGCACAAAAAATGCTAGAGACTGCATCCTTCCCAGTGCCTGTGGACAAGGAGCATCTCAGAGTCTTCTCTAACAATACCATCACACCACAAACTTCAAGTGGAAGAATTCGAGGTCTCTCTTGACTGGCATGGGACCTTTTAGTAGTTTTGGGACATTGGTTGAAAAGACCAAGAAGTTCCAAAACATCAAGAAAGTCTTGATTTTTTTAAAAGAAAAAAACAAAAACACCCCACAAACCAAAACCCCCTAAAACAAAACACAACTTTAGAGCTTAGAATATCCAGATACCAAATTCTTTTAAACTATGACCGTCTTAAATGGCACAATTATTGGTTACATGTTGAATCATCTTACCTATGTTATATGGTAGCTGGATGAATAATGTGATACTGCTTTCAGGAAGTAGTTTTCAAGGTGGTGATAGAACTGAGAGCACTTTGGAGTGGAAAATGTGGGAAGAAAGCATGAATAAATAAAAATGAAAGACTGTACTTTGCTCTTATGCCACTTCAATAATTAAGCTGTCTCTGTATTGATTATTAGTAGAACTGTGGAATAGGTTGTGTGCTATATATATATTTGCATCTATTCTGTCTGCTGTTGTATACAAATAGAAGAGCTCATTGGTACACTTAGTTTTTTATGATTTTAATCAAAACTGCTTTGTTGAAATTAAATGTTAGCAAATACCAAGGAAGACCATGTAGTTGCCTGACAGCTGACTAAGTTTTACAGACAAGTAAGAGGCGTTGCAAGTTTGTAGTTATAAAGTAATGCTTTTTCAGGCTTTACAAGTAATTTTTTAGATTGTTGAGGCCTATGGTTTTTAGGGGGACTTAAGTACAGGAACTACTCCACAAAACTATTTGCTTAAGCATTGAGTGTTGTTCAACTTAAAATTGTTTCCTTTGGAAAGGAAAACTGGAAATAGTGTTTCTTTTATTGTTGCTGCAAAAGATGACAATTTTGGTACTTATTTAATGCAACATGTCAAGCTAAAATAATGAGACGTGTCTAGATTGAGTTAAAGTAGACTTTAAATATCTTCAGAAAGCAATTAAAAGCAAAAGAATATGCTGCCATCAATGCTATCTCACATTCACATTTAAAGCAGGATTTTCTATGGTAACAATATGGATCTTGAGTTATTTCATTGGTTTCTCGTGAGAGCTGAATTTAAAAAAGAAAAGTCCTCAAATCAACAAAGGATTAATTGTAAATAATAATAATTAAAAAAAAAGAAATAACACTTGTGGAATCTCAGTTTACACAAGAAATCAGAAAAAGTATAACCATGTCCTTATTACTTCAATGTATTGCAATGTTAAGTTATTTTGAGACTTGTAAGATGTGTCTCTCTGTATGCTCTTGGCGCTCTGGACATTTGTTAAGGACTAGTTTAAAAAAATGAATTTTCGTCCTTGTTCTCCCAGGAGCTGGCAAGCTGTGGCTGGAATAAAAAAGAGAAATACAGTTCTGCACCAAATGCTGTTGCTTTCACCAGAAGATTCAATCACGTGAGTTATTTTTTTTTTTCCAGTGTCATTACACGTAGACGTTTTAAAAGTCTGGGGAATTAAGTGTTCTGGCACATCACTTTTATTCCTACTCACAGCCGATTACTTGAAAACTTAAAGTATCTGCTGTAAGGAGTTCCTCGTCTTCAGGATATACAGAAAGACCAAAACAGTACTGAAGAAATAGCTGTGTTTTTGTTTTAAATAGCAGTTATTGATGAAACAGGAAAATATTAAGTGATACTTCTGTATTTTTTTTTTCCCCCCTCTATAAATGCTGGCTGTCCTTTACATAAAGACCGAATCATCATTACAGGTTAAAGGCTTATTGCCATACAGGATTTCTGGAGTAGTAATTAGATGTCATTTCTTTCTGTGTTAGTTGAGTGTCTCTTGCTTCTCATAGATGTTCTTGACCCTATAAATAGGAGCTTTTTGTTGGTATGGTTACCTTTCTAAGGTGTTTCTGGGCAAACTTTTAAAATTCCAAACACTGTACAAAACTTGTTCTTTAACTCTCTGTTTGGCATAATTTTTCAGGTGGTGTATTTGTGATTTATGGCTCTTACGTAAAAATTTTTCTGTGTAATATCAACTTTTAAAATAAGATCAGAATTTTACCTTTCTCCACAATTAAAGCTGTAGGACTCCAGCTATGTACTTAGCTAACCAAGCCTCAAAACTGTAATGCTTTTTTTACGTAATGCCATATTTTGTATTTCAGATGAAGTAATTCTGTGACACTCATCTCTCCTCTTGTAACTGTTTAATTATGTCTCTAACTTACAACCTCTATTCCAAACCTATCTTCTGTGCCCAGCCTCAGATCTACAGGCATCTTTGTTAATCATCTAAACCTCGGACCAAACCTCTAACCTTTTCAGGTGTTTTTTTTTTCTATTAATTGTTGTGTACTTTCTCACTTCCCGTTATCACTCACATCCAGGATATGACTAAATCCTCTTACTTCTCATCGACAACACTTAACAATATTTCTTAACCTTCTAATGACTGAAATGCTTGCCTAGATATGGGTTTTGGGCACTTGCCTCATTCCCCTCTTGACTGAAGAGAAAATGTTACACCGCAGACTCCTTGTGACCGTACCATCTATTGAAATCTGGGGATTTTGGGGTTGGGATTTTGTTTTTTGTTGGTGTTTTTGATTTGGGTTTTTTTGGTTCGTGTGTTTTGTGTGTTGGTTCTGGGTGGGTGGGGTTTTTTCTTTTGCATTTAGTAGAAATTTTCCTGATATAGCTTTTGAAGCTGCTCCTTTATTAACTACATATGCAGCCTGAGGCTACTTTTACACTAATACTTTTTATGCTAATCTTACTGATATACCAGTGATCTCAACATTTGCTCTCTTGTTTAATCATGTAAGTTATCTCTTCAAAGAAACGTTTTGTTTTGCTGAATATTCTGAAATGTTTTTGTCGTAAGGGCCATGTTAGGCAGTGTACCTTATCAAAGATCTTGTTTCTCACCAGTTACTGTATAATGTACTAAAGAACTGCAGGAATTGACCAAACAGAAAGTCTTCAGACATATTAAAGAATTGGTAAAATATGCTTAGTAGCAAGAAGGAGGGGAAACCTTATCATGGGAATAATCAAATCAACTGTCTGCAAACTGACAGTTTGTCATTACAGAACTACTGTTTAAAAATATTTAGAGTGTAAAATACATTAAGGACAGAGGGAAGGTTTGTCTTGTACAGCTCACTTTAAAAGTAGCTGTTAAGGATCTTAAATGTTGCTAAAATGCTAACTATTGTTAAATAGTGTTTAGAAAACTTCTAAATACAGGATTTTTAGATTAATGTATAGGAATTCCATCATGCCAGCAAAATCACATTAGTTTATTATTGTAATCCTATTTTAAGTCTCCCCTTCTTATTTATCCTAATGACTTTTTGGTTTTGTGATCATTTTAATTTTTAAGTTTTTTAGAGAATGTTTCTGTATTTTACTCCGTGGAACACTTGTCAAATCTGTTCATTGGATTATTAATTGATGAGTGATATTTTTGTGTGTGTTCAGTCTTAGTTTTTGTAAAAATCCACACAAAACTGGCTATATGCACAAAATGGGCAATAAGGAGAATAAGATGCTGGAAATACTTGCCTTTTAGTAATATGTTTCTTCATAATAGTTGATAGTCCTCTTTCCCTGGAAAGAATTGCTATCTGCTAAAGGGAGCCTTGCATATTTTCATTACCCCGGAGCGGATGTTAGATAGTTGTTGATCGTTACTGGCTATTTTATCTGTCTTAATTTCCTCTTTCTACAATGCTTCATTTGTGTCAAAGAACTCTTGATTCAAAGATAGGGCAATCTGAAAGAAACTATAAAACTAGGTGACTCTCAGAGGTCTGTAGTGTCTTTGAGCTTGTTCAGTATGTTCAATGGACTAAAAGACCTACATTGCTGTTTTAGGTTTTTTCAGTATGGTAAAGGATGAACCTTGAATAAAACGCAGCTCTCTGACTGGCTTTGAGCAGTTGTCTACAGAATTTCTTGTACTGTTTCTCTTCCCCCTCCCTTCCCTTTGGCTTTGCATCTGAAGGCCTTGCTAGAAATGATGCAGTCAGAAAGACTTATTTGTAAACTCTCTTTTTGTGTAGCTTATTTTTGGGGAATGCCAGAAGACCAATAAACATAAAACCAGAATATAATAGCTTTAAGATTGATGCCATGACAGCCAGTCTATGGTTCTCTTTGAATGTCGTTGTATATTCCATATAGTGGTGCATACACAAATATAGCTGCGGATTTTCTTGTCATAAGGTTTAGGTTTGTAATTAAGCCTCACTCCAGTCGCGTGCTTTTTCTGCAGCTATAAAAGTTGGATGTTCCCCTCTGTCAGTTGACAGGTTCCTTCACTGAGAATATCTTTGATAATGACTTCTTAAGAGCCTTCCTAGTATCTTGAAAAGTACAATTTCTGTTGTCTTTAAGCCCTAGCGAAGACCTTTCTATCTGACAGAGCCTGTCCCTGGCTTTCATTTCCCTACTGGGTTTCAGATGTGTTGGCTGCTGCAGAAGATTTCCCTTTCGTAAATGCCTGTTATTGCTGGTTTTAATATCTAAAAGAAATACATTGCCTGCAATCTGAATTGTCCTTGGGACACCCCTAAAACAAGAACAGTGGTGAAATCTGGGGCATGTCTTTGCTGTGTCAGTGAGTTTTGTGGAGTCACCAGTGTAAACAAGACAGGCCGGTTTGAGGCTCTATTCCACCAATTAATTCTGAAGAAATGAAAAAAACTCTTTTTTTAACAGGCAGGCAGCAAGTAGTTGGAGCCATTGCAATTCACCATTAAATCTTAGGCTGTCTCTTGGACTGTATTTAAAACCAAAAGACTTGAAGGTGTTTCAAGGTCGTCTTTCCTGTTTCCTTTTTTCTTTTTCCTCATTTGTTTCTGCTCTCTAAGATGTCATTTGAAAAACATTGATACAGGAGTTGTAATAGCCTGTAGAAGAAACTCTGCCTTGAAGAGTCAAATAATAGGTAATAAAGAGGAAACAAGTCCAGCTATTTAATGACTGCTCAGATGCTGGAAAACTGCTGCATGTGGCTGAGGGACATACCATTTGTAAGAAGCTCTTCTAAGAAGTTTGCATCAGCCTTTATTCTGGCAACAAGGAAAGTCATCAGTCTTACCTTCGAAGTATAGAGGGACTGGAGAGGGGAGGGAAACAGGGCAAGTGTTGTTTCAGTTGCAGGTTCCTCAACTTTTGACTTACTGAGACAGTACTGCGGGTTATTTCTGATGTGGTGTGGGCCCACAGCTCCAAATGCGTCATTGTGGAGGACTCTTTAATTCCAATAGTAATGGCATATTTAGATTCACCATCCTTTCAGGACCAGTGAAACCCAAGAATTCCTATGGGATAGGCAGTGGCAGCTAGGACTAAGAAGGCATGGTGGAGTAAGCAATTTTCATCTTCCTTTTCTAATTTGCCTTTGTGCTCAGTTCTGCCCCAGGTGCTCAGCAGAGGGTTCCTGTTGGGCACCTGCCCCACTTACCTGGGGGTTTCTAATGCTTAGACCTAAAATAAGTAATCAGGAAAATCATTGCGACTTTTGGCTTTAATGGGCATGAATACATTTCATCAAATTTTTGTTAATCTTTGAAATTTCACTGGGTTTAAATTATGCATTACGCGTCTGTCTTTCCTTTTTCCGCCAACTTGCCAAAAGAAAACCATGACCAGCTCTCACTTTGTAAGTAAAGAGAATATTAAATCACTAACAGCTGCTTCACAGCAAATTGATCTGCTGATAGCATTTTGGAAACAGCAATGATTATGTGCAGTTGATTGCAGTCCACTGAGAACAAAGTAGTGTATTTCCAGCATTAGTTATGTGATAATTATATGTGATGCCTGTAAAAACAGATCGAGTTCAGGGAAGAGAAATCAATTGAATCATTCCATGCCAGGGTTTGTTTATTCTTGAAGAATACATTGCTACAGGGTACTCTATAGATCTACACATCTGCTATTAAGTATTGTTTTTAAGTATGTAATTTCTTTACGTTTTTAAAACTCTGATCTCTGCCTTTTTCAGCTTTCTTCTGAAATTTAGTTGTATACTTGCATACTACTGTTGTAACTGGTAAATCTGACAGAGTGCAAAACTGTCAGTTTTGCTTCCTTATTAAACCATTGTTCTCTACCTTTTGAAAATAAGTGTCTATCATAAATTTCAAACAGACAAGAGGATTGTATTTTTTTTAAGATGGTTGTTAGGAATTCACATGAAAACATTTCTTAGTTCAAGTAAAGGTAACTTGCTCTGCTGGTTACTAGATTATCATTATTAAAAACCTCTTTCTTGAGGTTTTTATTTAAATGGGAGTGGAACTGTTCTGCCACAGAGCTTAAAGTATTAGAGAAACTTGTCAACTTGATTGAATACATTGGAACAATTTGAAAGCAAAAGATCCCACTTGAAAAAGGCAAGTTTTGTTTTACTACCTCTGTGAAACTGGTGTTATGTGTGTGTTGTTTTTTAACCAAATGCAAACGTTATGTAGGAGAAGGAGTTTGTCTTGAATATTGTAGTGTTGCTGAGTTGCAGTGAAGTGTGATAGTGAAATTTTGCTAGGGTTATCAGAAACTGAAAAATGGGATGGGGAAGAGGTTATTGTGCTTCCTTTGGAAACAAAACAAAAAAGACAGGGGTTCTGCTTTCGCTGCAATGATGCCAGGTCAGTACTGTCTCTTTAACATTACATGCTTTTTATGTAGCATATCAGAATGTTTTTAACAGATATTTGGAAGAATGATCCAGAAACTCTTATTAAAGAGAGAGCTTCAAATTTACCTATCTAATAATTAGCACAGAAAGCACAATTAATTTTGTAACCAACAACTATGGACTTAAAAGCACCAGTATAACAAAATTACTATTTCAGATTAAGAAATTAAGCTGTGATTTAAGAAAAGATATGTTCAAAAGTTAGGCATGGTTTTCTAGGTTGACCTTAATAGGGAAGAATATAAATACGCAAATATATGTCAAGGGTTAAATGGTGTCTTGAACTGGTATCAAAGGCATTGATGCCCAAAGGCTGTGATTCATCTAACTGGTTGGTATTGGTGGGACAGTGTGAGAAATAATAGCATTTAAACACAGTGAGAGAGGACTTGAAGCAAAAGAACCATAAAATATGTATGGAACAAATATATATGATCTATGTGAAGAACAAACCTGGATAAAATAAAGTGGCCTATTGAAACAAAAAGGTTTATTTAAATTGTTTATTGTTCAATATTTGGAATATGTTAGATTATGGTGCTGTCTAAAGATACCAGTGAGTAGACAAGACCAGCCGAAACCCAATACCAATGCCAGTAAAAACACATCAAAAAGGAGTGGAGGTGGTTGGAGTGGAAAAGAAAGGTTAAGCGTATTTAATTCTTTATCTCCTGCTTACTCTGTCACTGAAGGGACTGGATGGCTCTAAGCTTCGAAGAAGCTTTTGCATTTTGTTCTGGTTTCTTTTTCCTGCAAGAGCTTGGAAGTGTTGAGACTGGGCTGGCTGGGACTGGGATGGAAACCAGGCTTCCTTGAGTAAACAGGAGCGCTTGTGCGGCACAGTGCTTATGTCACTGTGATACTAATGAGCTTCTATAGAAGTCAGGGCCAACCTAGTAAATTGGTTGTTTTTTCATCCTTATGAAAATGATTGAGCATCGCTCTGGATTTTGAGCAAGTGTTTCATAGTCTGGCCTACCGCAAGTGGTTTCCTATTACATCAACCCTCTGTTAACTTGAGGCTGATGAGATATGGGATTTTAAGGGATAGCAATATGGTCTTGTCTCTACCTGATTCTTTATGATATGAAAACCTATGTTAAAAGTTTAAATTCCCTTGATCTTGAAAGGGAAAGAATCTCCTTAGAAACTCATTCGTCAGTCAAGGGAAAAGTTGGTTTTCTCAAGCTGCGTAACTACAGCAGAACGTTGAAACTGAGGTTTAACTTTTTTTGACAATATTTCGAAGTACTGTCAAAAATTTTAGTATTTATGTATTCAGTACTTATGTATTTTATAATAATGCTGTTTGCACAGAATCATTTTTTATATTTGTCAGGGTAACACAGTTTGTCTGGAGATACTTTGTTTAAAAAAAAAAAAAAGAAAAGAAAGGAAAAAGAAAACTGAGCTCCGTGGCTAATTCTTTCCTGGCTAATACAGCCTTACACAAACAGACCAAGGGAAAGCAGTGGTTATGCAAGATGTTTGTGGGTTTTTTGGTGGTTTTTTTTTTTTGTAATTCTTCCACTTTCCGGTTCCAAAGAACTGTTGTGTTTTGACATCCCAGTTCTCATCAGATCATTGTAACTTCACTGAAAATGTAATAATTTTGGAGGTGAGGCTCTTCCCCTGCTATTCTGCATAAAGAGCTGTCATACTGTACAACGTGAAACTGGATAAACAGGATATTTCATTTTTTAATTGAAAACTTGGGCAGGAAGGTGAATATATATGCAATGTTAGTTTGCAAGAGGTAGTTTACCATCACTTAAAAATTAAAGCATACTGAATATAACAGCGATTTTTATACGACAGTGAAATTAGTCCTATAAAACTTAACAGCTGAGTATGGTAGCATGCTGTGTATTAGCAGGTAATTGGCATAGCCAGCAATAAGAGTACAAACTATAAACTCTAGGTTATAGCAAAGGCTTCCTACCTTATGTTCCAATTTCGTTCAGGTGATGTTGGTCTGATGATTATTTTTATTCAGAGGTGTTGGGAATTTGGAAATGTCAGTGAACTGTTGAAGCTGTTCAGCTCACTGGAGAGTTGGCTAGTGCAGCTTTGAAGCTGTGGAAAAGCAAAATCAAAGGCTATAACTCAATTTTAGTTTTTGTATTCCTTCATTTTGTAGACTCTTAACAATTTCTACATTATTTTATTTGCTTGGGAGAATATCATTTGAAGTTTGAGAGTGTTGTCATTTGCTTTGTGTCTGTGAGATCTCATCTTCAAACTTAGCCTGAAAACAAGTCAGTCTGCATAGACTGTACATAACTGCTGCTGCTGAGTGTTTTTTTTTGAGATGTACTGGCAGCAGAATGGTTTTGCTCATTAGAAAAGCAGATCCCAATGTCTTTGTACGCAACTCACTGATGTGACAGATTTTACAAAGACAGTTCTAGCCGCCCACACACTTACTGAGAAAAGCAGGCACCATAACATGCATTTTCCAACAAAACAGCGAGTGCTTGGCTACCAGTTATGAAAGATAAAAGATTCAATTCTAAATATGTTAGATTCACTAATTTGATTTAAGCAACTGCTTGACCATGTAATGGTAGAAGGTATCTTGGATAAGAACAAGCAGAAAAACAGAGCAAAACGCTTTGAAGAAGGTTTTTTGTTAGTATCTGGGATATATTGGTTGGGATTTTACAGTATAAGCATTTGCATCTTCTAGTATGTATTCAACTTTATAGATGGAAGTTGAATGCTTGTGAGACTTCTAATGTTTTACTTCTGAAATAAAAATATTAAAAGTGTAATGTTGAAACTCTATATTTTAAAAAAGCAAATTTTCTTCTTTCTAGGTAAGCTTCTGGGTTGTTAGAGAGATTCTACATGCACAAACCTTAAAAATAAGAGCTGAGGTTTTGAGCCACTATATTAAAACTGCAAAGGTAAGAATTTGGACTGGTGGGTGTGTGTGGGATTCACCGTGATGAAAGTTCTTAATTTAAGTCGGTCAGTTCAAAAATACACATGGGTAAATATTTGTCTGATACCTGATTTAGCTGTGGTTGTATTTGTTTACTTGAATAGCTGTTTAACTTCTGCATGTAACAAAGTTGTCAGAAATAGTGACAGACCAAAGTTCTGAAATGGAAGTCTTTGTTTACAAAAAAAAAAATAAATAGCTTAACTAAGGTAATGCAAAGATGCCTTATTTCAAATATTGTTTATCAGATAATATAATTTACTGGATGTGTTTTCTAAAAACCAAAATGCTGTGCGTAGAATCAGTTCAAACAGCATCGGTGGGAACAGGAGTAGTTTGTTTTTAATATTGGAAGGAAAGGATCTGTTATCTCTTGTTTCGGTTGTGGCATGAATAATATCAACCTAATATTGTTACAAAAATATACCTGAACTCGGAAAACATTTTAGAGCTCTCATCCTGTGATATCTTCCTGAAAACCTTTAGGACTGACGTTCATAAGAAAAGGGTCAGCAAATCTTGACTTACATATAGATGAAGTGGAGTCCTGGCCCTTCAAACAGAATGAAACTTCTTCATTGTAGGCTGAAGAGAGGGGTGTGTTTCACATTTTTGCTGTCAGATTGTGGCTGCCTGTTAGGACAGCTAACTTCTGTGACCACCTCAGGTGACCTGCAAAAAAAAATGTAAAAATTTTTGTGAATTACCTTGGTATTCATTTTGCAAATGCATTCTTTGTCTTGGTATGCACATTTTTTTAAAGTAGTAATATTTTACTTCTATGGGATTTGACTAGCAATTAGTTAGTTGAACTTTACTTACCTATGAGTTGTAAAAATCACAGTTACAAAACCCAAGAAACTATATATGGGGCAGTTTTTATATCTTTTCATTTCATTACTGTATCTATTATCTTGGCTTTGCTTGCATATAGCCATGAAGTTACTGCAGTTAGTGCCATTTGAAGGATTTTATATTTACACCAAAGCTATTACCAAAGCAGCTTGGTTCCAGAGGTCACACTAATTAACTTTTCTTCAGGGAAGCTGTAAATCTACTCTACAGTGAATTCTTTGTGCTGTCAACTATCTGTCAATTGTATAGCTAGCAGTTCTTTAATGGTATCTCATACTATGTTGCTTTATGCATCAACTAATTGGATTTATTGTTGCATTCCCCTGAAGTTCCCAGACTATCCCGATTGGTTATAAGACTTCTGTTTCAATCCTGGCAGCAGCTACGGAAGTCCTTTTTTCATTTTTAATCAGCTACACTGTCCTTTGGTGTAGTGAACTTCATTACCTTCGGGGACGGGGGGAGAAGGGTTATAGCGTAAGTGGAGGGACAAACACCAGCAGTACTATTTGGAAGAACAGCAGGACTATGGTATATGACAAATGTCCACCCCCCAAAATATTGATTGCCCTTTACACATGGTTACTAAAGAATCCTCCCAAAAGAGGATTAGGGTTGGGAAACACTTCTTCAGTAGAGGCAGACAGACTCTTGTTCATCAGTAGATATTGGAATCATAGCATTCTGGGCACCCAGACTGAAATTGCTACTAGGATGACCTGACCGTAAGCATTAAATGTGGCATTTTGAGTAATACCAATGAGGACTTCATTCTGTAAAAGGCTGTTAAGTTTTCCGCCAGTGTGTTAAGTGGAGAGAGAATCATTTGCCCTGCTCCAAAACAATTAGCCAGAAAACTATCCTTGCAGTATTGCTTCCTCTGATATTCAGCATTTATTCTGAATCAAGTTAGTCTAGCTTTTTTGTCCTGTTATCTTATGAAAGGTCTCCCAATAAAGAAAACTTGGGTAACCTGAGTTTCAAGGAGGAAAAAAGGCTTTCACCATTTCTTGAATAGCAAGGGTTCCTCATATTATTGTATTGTTTCTAGCTGGAATCTTCCAAATGGATTAAACAGGATTTGCAATGCAGTGATTGAGTATCCATTTCTCTTTATCAAAGTCTTCTTGTTAGGCATAAAACTTCAGTTTGTGTGTGCTCCACCAAAAGTCCCTGAATGTAGTTCAGATCTCTCAGTGCTCATAGCTATCGGGATAATCAATATTGCAGAAGAGCTGATGGAACAGCATTTTCTTCTGGACCATTTTTAAGCTTTTGTTACGGTAGTACCAGTAGTGAATTGGCCAAGGCAGATTGATGGTTTTGGAGACAGAGGGAAAGAAAAAAAAAAAAAGGAGAGGAGGGAGATTCGAAATATGTAAGAAAATGTGCTTAAGCACAGTGTTTTGTAGAGAGGTTTAAAGAAATTTTTTTTCCACTGATCTTTTCTGTGTTCAATTTTGATTTTGGTGTTCCTTTCCACTAGTTAGTTTTAGTTGTCATATCCCAAAAATGGTCTTTCAGTGAGAGAAGTACTCCAGGTATGTGGTTTTTGAAATTTACCTGCTTGATTTCATCCTGCAACAATATTTTTGGGGTGCTTTGATGCAGCCTTGGTGGCTACATAAACCTGCGGTGCCAAATGCATTTACAGTATTAAGTACTGCTGTGATTACATCATTCACAACTGGGTTGTCCTTTTTGGCATGTGAAGTTTTAAAATTCTGTTGAATGCTATGAAAGCAATTTTTCGGGTTTGAATGTCAGAAGACTTACGGCACTTCTGATATATGTCCCAAGATATAAGCCTATATAGATTTTTTTTTTAAGAGTTCTCTGTGGACTATGAAACAGCCAGTATAACCTAATTCAATAATGAATAGATGTAGTAATGAAAATTAGGACGTGCCATAAAAGTGGCATCAGGTGTACAGCAGTTCACTGTAACTAACTCTTCATTCTAGAACATGCAAGATTTCTTTAATTTTTAGATTATTTATTCTGTATTCATTATTGACAGTGCTTGGAATGTTGTTTATTGTTATAGTATGTATTTTTTTCCTCAGAAACTGTATGAGCTGAATAATCTGCATGCTCTTATGGCAGTTGTGTCAGGCCTACAGAGCGCTCCAATCTTCAGGCTGACTAAAACGTGGGCGGTAAGTGAGCAGCAGTAGAACAGGGGGTTTAATTTATTCTTAGGAAATTACAACATTCTGTAGCTTGTTTTCAAGGATGCAGTAATTATTACAGATACTTTTAATCTTCTTGTACTGTGTATTTAATGCTTCCAGTGGCTCTTAAGTCTATGGTTTCCTGTTGAATTTTTTTTTTCCATTCTGGCATAGAAATATTTTCCTTTGAAAAATAGTTCCCTGCAGATTCTTCTAAACACGGAGGCTTCTAATTTGGCTGGGAGCTACTTTGTATTTAGTTGCTGGAAAATTATGAATGCCAAAGGGGGGTTGTACTTCAGTCATTCAGGGCTTTATACTGTTGGAATTTTTTTTTTTGCACCATGGAGAGCAGACGTCCAGAAACTCTTGATTCAGTTTCTGTAAAGAGATTTGTAGTTTCTCTGATAACTAAATCTAGCAATTTTCCTCAGAGTCTTCAGAATTATTTTCATAGTTATAACAACTGCATTACACAGTATATTCGTAGGTCTGCTTTTGTACAGTTGTGAAGGAATGGTGTTCTTTGGAAACATTTTTTTGACATTTATTTTTTGACTGGAATTAATATTGTTTTTTGTGTAGTTGTATCCTTGGTCAAAAGAACATTAGGAATGACTTGCTCATTGATACCTCGGAGCTAAGAAAACACTGTGCTTGATTCAGCCATCCGTTGTGTAGTTATCCAGCTGTATAAACAGATGAACTGTGACACTTTCAAGTGCAATAGAAATAATCAGGTGACTGAAATACTCCTGTGCGAGGAACCCATATAAATTGTTAAAGAGCTAAAAGCTCTCACTGAAG
Source organism: Chroicocephalus ridibundus (assembly GCF_963924245.1). Classification (NCBI taxonomy): domain Eukaryota; kingdom Metazoa; phylum Chordata; class Aves; order Charadriiformes; family Laridae; genus Chroicocephalus; species Chroicocephalus ridibundus. The sequence continues at coordinate 34,396,424 of NC_086291.1, read as the reverse complement.
ATGTGTCAACACATCCTCGCATGTTACAAAAAGTGTTTCTGTGTCTAATAGCTGAATGATAATGTTGTTCAGTTGATAAATGTTACCAAAATTGAATACAATTCACTCCTGTCAAGGTACTCATCTAGAATTCTGGGGTCACTTTGCAAATGCACAATTAGATAAGATATTGTTTCAAAATACCAAAAATCTCTCTAAGGAAATCTTAAGGAATTTAACACTTCAAAATGATCTTGAGGAGAATTCAGGTTTTCTGGTTTTGTCGTGTCAATGAATTGATGCCTCCACAGTTTCACATAGTTGTGATGCCAAATTGTTTTTTTCTTTTTTTTTTGTTGTGCATGACTCAAAACAAATGTCAACTATAACCATATATTAATATAACCATATTAGTTACTAGCATAATTATGCCATTCAGAACTGGGAGTCCCCAGTTTGTTTTCCTGCTTGGTCAACCAGAGGTCCTGGTTTGTACTTATGAAGATTATTTGTGTGCTGTTGGCGTATGTATCAGTTTTTAAAGTTTGCCCCTCTTCTAGCCTCTGAAATGCCAGGTAAATTCTCACACATTTCTGCAGGTGTTTAATTCCTCATAGAATCCCAAGTGAGTCTATGCTATCATCTTGTAGAAGCCTTTGCAAATTCACGCTGCCAGATGGCTCCTAGCAGTGTGCACTGCAAGCTGATTTAGATGTCTGTCTTCTTGGAAGTTCAGTTTATCAATTCTCAAAGGAATTCTAAGCCTTTGGCTTTCTGTGTATTAAAACCAACAAAAGACACGTGAAAAGGCCCACCAAGCCATTATTTGAGTCACCAAGTCATTTGAGTATGTTAAACAGTAACCTGCCAAAACCTTCATTAAGGAAGGATTTCTTCATTTCTGAGATTATTTGATTGTGGGTTGCTATGAACTAAGTCAGGAAAATAGCCACAAGTATATTCACTCCCTAAAATAAAAAAGTCACCTTATATGGATGGAATCTAGAGTTGAAAGGGGCCATTGAATATTTGCTTGGTAATCTAATGTTCCTAAAAAAAGACGAAATTCATGTCTTCTGACGGTATGTCTGAATATGTCTGAAATTTCTCTCACCCATTGCTTGCACACCCTGTGAACTCTGGAGAATAATAAATGCTTCTGATGTGCAATTTGCCTTGTTCAAAACTTTAAAAGAAACATGAACCTTTTTAAGAAACTACTTAGAGTAGAATGCTCTACTTCTCTCCATTTAATGTAAAGGAATTCTGGATGACCAGCTAGGACTTGGGCAATGTAAGCAAATACTCATTAGACATCTGAAGTTGGGTGAGTGAATCCTGCCCCACTCTGCCAGCGCCCTGACACCTCAGCTCTCCTTTCTTGTATTTCAAAAAGGTTGTCTTCAGTAGTGGCACACTGTAATTAGAAAGCAAAGAGCAGTCTGGAAGGCTCCGAATCCTTCTCTGCTACTGTAAACTATCATCCTTAACTTTTGTTGTCTCCGCATATATACATCTCTTTACTGTTCTTTGCATCCTTTGAGCCTAAGAGGCAGAGGGGGAAAAAAAAGTGATCTAGAAAAATCAGCAGCTCCAAAACTGAAGAAATAACAGCTGTGTCCTTACTTGCCCTTACAGAAACACTTAATATTGTCAGCTTCTCTGTACTTTTCTACATGAATGCAGGAAGTGGGGACATGATGAGACAAAGGAAAGTCATACAGGACCAACTTCATTCGAGATTATTTGAAAAGCCTGAAATGATATATCAGTCTTGAAGAAGAGTGTGCAAATCAGCATGTTTTGAGGGAAACACAATTAATTTCAAGTAAATTCATTAGGCTGTTACTATGCCTGCTAGTCTTGTCTTAACTTCCAGTCTGCAAAAGTATAAAAAGCCTTCCAGACACCAAACGGAGGCAAAATATTTTAGAATATTATTAAAGGCAAGCTAATCTAGGCTGATGAAACTGGAACCATCTTTAAGAAGATAAACTTCAAAATGTTTGTCATCTTCTGATGGCTGGAAGGAAGTAATGCCTGTCTAATGTTTCTTTGTCCTGGAATTGGCAGATGCCTGCAGTTTGAATGAACATGAAATAGATGCTTTTCATCTGAATATTGGAACCAAAGCTAAAGATGAAAATTAATTGCTGGAATGTCAGAGATCAGTATGTCTTGGGAAGCAATTAACTTTTAAAAAGTGACTTTCTTCTGAAAGCCAGTGTTTAGTTTGGTGATGCGTTAGCTATCCAAATGAAGACTAGGATATCATAGAATCATAGAATCATAGGGTTGGAAGGGACCTCTGGAGATCATCTAGTCCAACCCCCCTGCCAGAGCAGGGTCACCTAAAGCAGGTTACACAGGAACACGTCCAGGTGGGTTTTGAATGTCTCCAGAGTTGGAGACTCCACCACCTCTCTGGGCAGCCTGTTCCAGTGCTCTGCCACCCTCAGGGTAAAGAAGTTCCTCCTCATGTTTAGGTGGAACTTCCTATGTTCCAGTTTGTGCCCATTGCCTCTTGTCCTGTCCCCGGGCACCACTGAAAAGAGCCTCGCCCCATCGTCCTGACACCCACCCTTTAAGTATTTATAAGCGTTGATAAGGTCACCCCTCAGACGTCTTTTCTCCAGACTGAAGAGACCCAAATCCCTCAGCCTTTCCTCATAAGAGAGGTGTTCCAGTCCCCTAATCATCCTCGTAGCCCTCCGCTGCACCCTTTCCAGCAGTTCCCTGTCCCTCTTGAACCGGGGAGCCCAGAACTGGACACAGTACTCCAGGTGCGGTCTCACCAAGGCAGAGTAGAGGGGGAGGATGACCTCCCTTGACCTGCTGGCCACGCTCCTCTTGATGCACCCCAGGATGCCATTGGCCTTCTTGGCCACAAGGGCACATTGCTGACTCATGGTCATCCTGTTGTCCACCAGGACTCCCAGGTCTCTTTCCACAGAGCTGCTCTCCAGCAGGTCAGCACCCAACCTGTACTGGTGCATATAGGAAATGTAAGTAAAAAGACCAGTTATTTCAATACTGAATTTACAGCTTTACAGAAGGGACACTTCTATCATGTTCACATAGGTTTATCTTCACTGAAAGAGAAAAGGGAATATGCATAAAAATTTAGCAATCTGACCCTTGTAATTTTTGCACTACTAAGTATCTTATAGGGGAAAAATTGTAATTGGAACTAGAACACTGAATCTTCTGACAAAATGTTAAGTGGGAACATCTTTTACTGTTCTTTAAGTTCTGGCTTTGAATTGAAATGAAGCCTTTAATGTGGCTTTGCAGCAGTAGTTCAGCTAGATGTTTTCAAAATAACTTAGTTTTCCAATCTTACAAAGAGATCCCAGGTGCTATTAATTCTGTCCAAGGGAGGGACTTTTTTGGGGGAGGTGTGGGGGGGAGTAAATGCTGTAATTTTGAAGCACTTGTATTTAAAGAAACAAACCAGTAACAACAAGTTGGAGTGGAAATCTGTGATTATAAGGGTAAAAGAGAAATCATAACGATCAAACTTAAGCTCATCTGGTTTTGCCTTTTTTTGGTTTTCCTCCTAGTTACTGAGTCGAAAGGATAAAGCCACCTTTGAAAAGCTGGAGTATGTTATGAGTAAAGAAGACAATTACAAAAGACTTCGAGATTATATCAGCAGCTTGAAGATGACTCCTTGTATTCCCTATTTAGGTAAGTTGAAGTATTTCTAGTGGGAAACACTAATGACAAACGTGCTTCTCCAGTGATTACACAAATTAACATCATCTTTTAAGCATTCATGAAACTATTTCAATACTTCAGTAAAGAATCTATAACCATTAGTTGATTCTGGATACTCTGTAACTGGCAAAAAGTAACATCACTAGCTTCAGAAATAAAATATCTATTAAACATCACAAACACTTCAGGTTTTACACAGAGTTTCAGTTTTCTAGGAAATTATTTTCCCATATGTTGTGTGGATATCCTGGAGAAATACTTTAACTGTTATGCCTGCTAGCACTCTTAGAGCTAAATATTTGACTGTTACAGTAATGATGGCTTTTAATTTATGAGAAGCTATAAATCACAATCTCTGAGATAATTAAGTGTAGATCTTAGGGTTTGGAGAATGGTAAAATCTGGAGATACTGATGCATTTATTTATACTAACGTGACACGAGAAACTGGGTTCTTAAAACTGACTTAGCTTTATGGAATAATTATAAGTAAATTATATTCCTGTGTATCTGAAAACTAGACAAATGTGTTTAATATGTATTGGCTTTGGTGCCAGGCTAATCTAGTATTACTTAATGTGTCTCAGTTTAGTTTGTTTAAAGTGCTCAGTGTGCTTTTTTTATGTAGCTTTTCTTTGATATCATAAGATGTCAGTAGTCACGCAAATAAAGGAAATGTTTACCCAGATTTTCCATTTCTGGGAATAATAGTCAATATATTTGCTGATAGAAGTTGCTCTTACACCTAAAGTCAAGATGTCCTCCTATGGTCACTAGGGCTTATTAAAATGAAATATCTTTGTTCCTGAAATTTTGTTTCCTTTACTCAGCTGGGCTGTTAACTTTTTCAAAATTAATAACTTGACAGTTGTCTTTATATGATCTTTCTTGATATGAACAGCAATATCATCAGTGATCACTTCAGAATCTAGAATCATGCCTCTAAAATGCATATATTCAAGTTTTGTGAAATTGGGTGAATTTTACTTGCTTTATGTTTAAATAGAAAAAAAAATGCTTTACTGTGGAGAGCTAATAATCGTTATAATGACAAGTAGTCCTATAGAGTTCTTTGTTCTGTCTTCATTTTTTACTTCCCTATTACATTTGTCCCAGAAATGTCCATTGCTTCAATGTGATTTTAACAGCTGTTAATTTCCTGTGTCTTCAAGTATTCAGATGTTTGTGCCTAGAATGGAAGAATCAGCATGAGCCTATTTTATCTGAAGAGCAGGTGTGAAAATTCCTGGTGTGGCATACTCTCACATGCTCCCCTACCTACCTGCAAACGAGCTATTAAAAGTAGGCCTGAATTAAAAGGGCGAAGAAGCAGACAAGCGTAATGTAAATGTGATTAAACATGTCACTTTGTAGCTTTCCCATCATGTGTACACATATAGTATATATGCACCATATGTGGCTCTGAAATGCAATTTCTAGCTCTCCAGGTGCTTTTTACTTATATGCCATGATTTTTGAAACATGAAGCCAGGCTTAGATTTTCTTGCTGATCGTAGAAGTTCCAAGCCAGCCTACCACCGGATTTTTTTTTTAAAAATCCCATGATGCTCTGACCCTTGCCATTATGGTCTTCTAATACTGCTGTACAGAGGAATCCTTATGCAGTGGTGTATTTGTATGACACTTTAAAAATACTGCCTTACTATGTGTATATTCATATACTAAGTGTATATTTAAAAAAAAGTGAAATGTTGGAAAACAATGTCTTAGTTACAAATGTTTTCCTCAATACAATAGCAACTTTTTGTCTAACTTCTGTATTAGAATAAGCTTTGGACTTAACTTGATAGTTTGTTGAACTGAAGTGTATATTTCTTTTCTACTTAAAAAGAAAGAAATGCTCTTTGCTGTGACCTGCTGTAGTTAAAGAATGTGTTGTGACCTGGTTTCATATGATACCAATTCTTACTAACGACATGAAGAATGTCCTTAAGCCTTTTTTAATTCTCCAAAGGAATAGCAAATGCCCACTGGTGCACTCCCTGTAAAATTAATTTTGTAAGTTTTAAATAAGTGGCAAAAAGAACAAAATTGCTTTGAAACTACAGTCGTGATAAATCTGGATCTATCCTGGAAGATTGGCTGTTGAGTCCAATTGTTACCATTTGAGCAAAGCTTGAGCAGATTTGCAGGAGTATTATTTCTAAAATTCCCCTCCCAAGGCATTTTCACAAATATAAGAATCACATGGAACAGGAGTAACTTAAGTTGCTTGTTTTGCTTACTGTTTTAAGCTTACCGGCTATGGGTTATAACTCCTGAAAGGCTCTTTTTCTGCTGTTACTTCTGGTGTAAAATCATGTGCAGGAGTAGTGCTGCTCCTGGTTTAAAATGGGTAGAAAAGTCTACCTGAAAGTCTGCAGTTTGAAATTGTGATCATGGCATGTGCCGGGGAAGGGGATTCATCATAAGATCTGTTTCCTCTCACAGTAAAAGAAGGGGTGAGGTAGGGCTTTCTTCACTGTTGGTGGGGAGACCCTGCAGTTGCCATGCTCCCCTAAAATGCTCTTTAGAAGCGTGCAGACGATCAAGCCTGCCACACAGTTACATTTGCCATTGCAGATCCCTGCCGGAGAAATACTGGCACTGGTCGTGAAGGACCCTGTTTGGAAGGTCGTAGGGACGGTGAGCATATAAAGGAATTTCAGCTGCAGTTTCAAGGATGAATGAATGTTTTACTCCTCAGAGGTTACTAGCTTTACCCTTACACGATCAAATATCAAATGTGGGGGTGGAGGTTTTTTCATGACCATCTTAGCATTGTGTGATAAAGCTGAAAAGCCTTTTTTGTGTAATCTTTGCTGTGGGAATAGAGCCACAGAAGTAAAGATTTTCTTCTTATTACCACAGCTCACTCACGGTGGACAATTTGAAGTCCTTCCACATTTACCTGGGCGGTGTGTGTGTGTGTGTAAAAAAAAAAAAATATTTTTCCTTTCCTTGCAGCAATAAGTGTATGTGAATGTAGAGTTCTAGAAATGCAAGTGAGAGCAGCACATCGTCAGTGTGGGCTCAGTAATTTAAATGTGAGCGCTAAGAGCCATGCAACACCAATAAAAGTGTTCAGCATTAGCTCTTCGTTACATGATGTGGGATCTGTCATCACTGTTGCATCACCTGGCCAGCTGAAGTAACCTAAACAAATGGGAGCTGTATATGTAATGTTATATTTCACCTTAGAATAAAAACCCATTCTCAAAGAGAGTTTTACCATAGAGTTATGATTAATTTGAGATTACACAATGAAACAATTGAGCCATATCTTGAAAAGTTAAATTTTTATTTAACTAAGCAGTACTACCTTGTGAAATACTTTCTTATAGCTGTCTTTCAGGAATTATATCCAGAAACAAAAAAGATGAAAAGAGGTTATTGAAGTATTCACCTGATGAATATTCAGCTGCTTCACTGATAATGCTTGCCATAGACTTTGGAAATATATGTGAAAACCGTGTTTCGGTTTTCGTACAGGTTAAACTTTTTCAAGGTCTGCTTGGCTAAATTTGGACTGATAGTACAGGAACGGTGAAAGCTATATCCTTCACAGACAAACTGCTTCTGAATGTCCAGTGCAATAAGCTTGAGGGATGCTACAGCCTCTTTTGAAAAACTTTTCTTAAAGTGTGAGAGAAAACATTGAACTCTAAGTTGTTTACCCTGCTTAGAAAATTCAACCCAAAAGCTAAGAACTGATAGAGTTACAAGCATTTGAAAGTAGTAAATTATTGTACAGAGTGTGAACCAACATGAAAAAGACACTATATGCTTTCCCTCCTCATGATCTTAAATCAACAGCCTAAAACTTAAGTCTTTCCTTTCAGCACACAGCATTTGTACAATCCGACTTTCTTGATATATTTTGTAATAGTGTTTAGTTAATGCCATCCTGCAGCTTTAAGTTGGGGAAGACTCACTTCTTAGATGTCTAATATGTAAGGTTTAACATAAAAGCTGAGTGCAAGTAATTTTACTTAGGTGTTTCCACAAAGTAAAGCTTTTGCTGACTGCACTGAGTAAACAAACACTGTTTTTTGTAGCAGGCAAGAGATTCTTGTGGTAAAATAAGATCTGTTCCAAGGAGACAAAATCTGTCGGTTGAATGAACTAAAGCTGTCAGAAGTGTTCATTAAAGGATAGTTTTGGAGGGCATTTTCAGCTTTTAAATTTACCCGAACTGCTCTTCTATTCAGCTACCATACAAAAAAAGATAGATCATAGTCTGAATTTTAAACATTTGCAATCAGAAGTATTTTATAGAACACTCAATGAGATGTGTACGATATTTGTAACAAATACTCCAAATGTATAAAGAAGAATTTCAGAATTGCAATCTTAAACATTTCTGTCAGTTCAAATTCTTCGAATTTGGGAACGGAATATCCTGGGACTGATTCCCCACTTCCCCGCTCACCCCCACCAACCCCAATTAAATATTGTTGAAACTTGTTGGCTTTGATCTCTGACCAAAGACTTAACTACAGCCCTTGCAGTCATACATTATCAATGAAGCTTTATCTCCTCCAGAGGATGTGGTTTGAAAGCAAAATGCTGTTTTCTGTCCTCTGAATTACAAATGAGGTTTTCCATAGCAATTGATATAGACTAATTTAACATAACAATAATATTAGATTATTCTTTTAGCTATTAGTGTTTCTTATTAAATAGGGGAAAAGTTCCTTAAAATCCTGAAGGCACATATGAGGTGCCAAACACATTTGTTACAGTTCAGAACAGTGGATTTTTGTTTTTGTGTAATATTAAATTAGGTAAGCTCTGTGGCTAAGTAAAATTATTAACTAATTTTATATACTAGTAAGAAAGCTTTAGTTTCAGAGACTCTGGTACCTAAAGTGAACATTTTGTTTTGTTCTGATTTTGGAAGTATCTTGTTTTGATGCAGTATGTTGTATGGCTTTTGTTAAAGGTTGGGAAAGTACTTTCTACTTAATTTCTTAAATTACATATTAATTCCAGTGGAAACCTGATGTCCAGAAAGTAAAAACTTAATATAAATGGCATAAAAGTTGTATATGTGTAGGGGAAGTGAAATGTGTATGTCATAAGAGCAGTCCAAGTTTGGGATGGCAGGAAGAATACACTCAGAGCTGATTTCTAATCTCTGTTTTACTATGTCAGCAGAAAGCTGAGTTGGAGGAAAACTTCTAATATTCAGAGACTCGGTCCTTCTCTAAATTAGTATGTGTGAAGACTTGTTTAGGCCTCATAACTCCAAATTGGAGCAGCGGAGGGGTCTCCAAGTATCAAGTCATGATTTTAATAATGGAGCTTTTCATTCTTCCATTTAAGTTCGAAGTATCAAGAAATATTTTTGCGTAGTTAGGATGTTTGAATACAGGGGCTGAAAGTATAAAAAAAAAATACTGAGAAATTTGAGGTGTCTTATGTTTATCAATAATTTCATACAATTATTTTTCTTATGTTAGGAACATTTTGCCTAAGTGTTCTACAGAAGGTATGATATGCGGATTTTAAGGAATTCTCTACACCACTAAGAAATTCTATATTTTATGTTTAATTCATCACTTCTTATTATTTTGAAATAATTATTTGTTGCAAAATAATCTCTCTTTTCAGGCAAAGCTAGAATGTCTTCAGTTTTTTGTGTAGCTTCTTGAAGTAAATCTTAAACAGTAATGTGAATTCAGATTTTCATTGAAAGTAATACCAACATCTTTAAATAAATTGTTAAATAACTAATCCATTTTCACATTAAAGCAAGACAATGTCACTTCACATATTTACATTTAAGGGTTGAGCTAACCTGAAAAAGCATAAGCTTTTTAAGTGAAAAAGCTTATATCTTGTCATATATCTGGAATTTTTTACCAGCTTTAATGACTGTTTACATAAAGTATGTTGAACTTGAACAAAGATAAATATGCTTTGCAAGCACAAACATCTGCTTTTGTGAATGTGTGTTTAAAAAAAACACTGTCACAGTAGAAAAGGTTTCTAAAAAAAAAAAAAAAAAAAAGGAGAGGGGAACACAACAGGGGGGGAAAAAAAGAAAAAAGACAGGAAAACTGTAGACCTGCTTTTAGATTGTGCAAAATAATGATTAAAAAGTAATATTTTATTTTTCTGGAACTCAAGCACTGAGTTTATACGTGATCACTTGAGCACTGTGGGATTTTCCTCCTCAGTCTATAGGTCTGATCATCATTTGAACTGCTTTCAAGGAGTAGGAACCTCCCCGGTACTCAGCCCAAAATATTCCATCCTGATACTTGCTCCTGTAGTGGCCTCCTCTGTACCACACCCCGTTGAGGTTGGAGTGGGCACATGCGTTGTACCACCAGCCACCTTTGTGAAAATGAGCACAGTTTCCTGTGGAACAGAAAGAAATGGGTGAACTTCAACATTGAAGAGGAGAAATGGAGTTTATCAAAAGCTTTCATATTCCGGCTTATTCTTAGAGGGAACTTTGAAATACTTCATAGCTGGTTGTGGTCATATCAATTGCTGCTTCTACCTAAATTATAAATTCTGTTGTAACAGCAACCATTGCCTCGAGGGGGGAATATTGACGCGGTACTTCATGTGATAGCTGAAAACTAAGGAGATCAGTTCTTCTCAGACTACCAGTCTGTGAGCTAACATTCAAGGAACTCGGATTATGTGCTGTTTAGAAATACTTGAGTGGAAGCAATGTGAGTTGATACAGTCCCGAGCAGCAGGCAAGGCCACAGTTCCACAAAGATTTGCTTGTAACTTGTGTATTTACTGTTACTGGCTTGTTTAAGAGTTTGCAAGATTTGTCCAGCTTTATGGTTATTGACAGGTGAGGAAAAGCAGTTGGAATATTACACTCCCCAACCTTTCTTTTACTGCTAAGGCTTTAAGGGGAAAGCTGGAGGAAGAGCATGGAAATGAACAAAAAAGCATCCTTTAAGGAGAACGAAAAAGAATGATTGCCCATTTCTCAAGTAATGGTACGTCACTAAGCCTGTACACAATTGTGGTTCCTTTTGTGCTGTTCAGAAGCTTTAGTTCACGGTGGTTATTGCGATGTGGCCACAGCACTACTGAGAGATTACCTGGACAGGTATTCTGACTGCAGAGCGTCACGTGCAAGTGGTAAAGATGTCATTGGAGCTAAATATAAAGCTTGCTCAAGTGTGCCTGCAATTAGGGTAATAGAATTTGAATTTCTGAATGGTGCAGGGGCTTGAAGGGGGCCCTGTCAACATGATTTTTATTGTTACGTATTTGAAGCAGCTTTCAATAGAGTTGTTTTGTCAGAATTTACATACTTTTTTTGTAGCATATTCTTTTTTTAAAGGTGGTGTCACTAACGGAATCTACTGTATTCACTTTTCACATACATACTAGTTTCCTTACCTGAATACATATCCCTGTCTCTGTCCAGTGTTGTGAATTGCTTTCCGTTATGCCATATCATGGAATCGCCTGCGTTTCCTTGGTATGTTCCTAAGCGTAGCCTGTAGAATTCGCTTTCGGGCTCCAGACGGAAACTGCTGTATTCTGCATAGACTTTCTTATTGCTCCAGTCCTCTAACTCAATCAATAGTCTGTAATTATCCTGATTAGTAAGCAAGTAAATATTTTCTAGTCCCAGCCAGTACTCTCCATCAATGTTACCAAATCCTTTCTGTGCAAAAGAAGATCAGAAGATAATGTTAGCTTTGTTTTTCTTGTTTATCAAAATGCTCATCAGCAAGAGTGTTACAAACCAGTGGAACTTGATATTGAAAGCCTTTGAGCTTCTGAACGACTAATCATTTAAATGCTTTATTTTGCCGCCCTTGGTCACTTACTCAGTTGGTCTTCTAGACTCAAGAGGTACTACAAGAAACAGTAAAGGTGGCAAAACTATCTGTTTTCTGTGATGTCCTCTTCTTTTTAAGATAAAGGGAGAGAGAATAGGGAAACTGATGTATTTCTTGATGAAGCTAAAGGAATCTGTAAGAATGTATGAGTAATGAAAATTAAGGGGGTATGTTTCCAGGCTGGAAAAGGTATTTATGGATCAGCAGTCTGTGTTCAAGGTTATAAATAACTTTTTGTTGCCTTTTTAATGCAACTAGTGGTGTGTTTTTACTGTTAATTTAACCACATAATTCATCTGTGCTCTTAGTAGATTTATTAGAAATGAAATATAAAGACGTTTTCCCTTTCAAATCACAGACTACCAGTAGCTGTGAAGTGATATTTCATATCTGTTGTCTCCTGTCCCTTAGTAAGCCAGTGTTAATGTTTGGTGTTGCTGCTAAGGATGGTATGTCACCCTCTGTGGCTATCTGTTATGCTTCTTAGTTTCTGGGGTCTTCCTGCTCTCCTTCTCAGGCTACTGATGATCAACCTGTGGTTGATTCCTGCTTTGAATCACTTTCTGGGGAAGTCTCCCTGCAGTAGAGAAGCAGTCTGGGCTCCTAACTCAAGCTGCAATTTCACGAGTGGCTTAAGTTGACCTAGCATCATGCTGCTGCCAAAAATGGTAGCGGTGCTCTTCTCCTGGCTCATGGCCACGTTTGCAGTACTTCCCTTGCGTCAACATTGTAGCTGTGCAGCCACACAGAGATCGGGAAAGAAGAAGAAGAAATGTGGACGTGGGAGACGTCTCTGTTGTCAGTGGTGCGGGCTTTGGTTTAAAGCCAGTCACAGAGGTGTACCTTCAAGTACTTGAAGTTAGGTAATAGGACTACCATCTACCAATTTAATGACAAATCTCCTGGGGGCAAATTTCAGTGAGCTTGACCCATTATTAGACACCAGTTATACACTGTTCTACATTTTCTTTGCATTATGTTCAAAAATGTTTATGGTTACTGTATAAGGCACTCTATAACTGCCTTACAGGATTAAAAATACCAACAGACACATACATTATATCCAGCACATAATACATATATATATCCAGCATATTATTATTATTATTATTTTAAAAATAAAATGATTTTCAGATTTCCTTTCCAGCATGTAATTACTCCAAAGCAGCGTGCATTTGTCGTCATAGGCGTTATGCCTACCAGTAGGTAATATCACGATAACATAGAAAAATGCATTTCCCTTCACAAGCCCTACATCTTCAGATTTCTAACCTAATTTTAAACGTAGAAGTTGTTTCCTTTAATTCATTATTAGGAATGTTTTTAAGTTGAGGCACTGATTCTGCAAATGTATTAATCTGCCTAAATGAAAAATTCCACTGGCTGAGATTGCTTATTCATAAGGGAGACAATTAAGCTTTTCAAGTACTTACTGTAGTTCTCAGTGTGTTAATAAAAATCATGTGTTTAGTTAGGTCTTTGTAATAAATGACTTCCCAGTCACTGTCTAGAAAAGCATGTGTCTCCCCAGTTGCTGTGTTGTGCATTACAAATGCAGGCTATTTCGACAATAAGTTAGTTCATACAAAGTTAAGTAACGTATTGAGTGAAATAGGACATTCCCACTGAAATACGTTTGCCTCTGAGGTGTGACCACTCTTTTCAATTATCTTTGTTCGTAAAATTAACTTCAGTGTCTAACTTAAGCAGCTATTTCCAACTCCTCGGTGTTTATCATAAAGTGCAACCATTTGCAATGAAGAGTCGCACTGGAAATGTTTGTGCCATCTTGATTGCGATAGATAATGTCACTGCCACGCTGAAATGAAGCAGCTGGTTTTCTGCATTCCAGAATTTACCTTGTAACTGTCCCAGTTCCTGAAAAAGTTGACAGATCCATCTGTCCTCTTCTGAATAACTGCCCATCCTCCGGGGTCCAGGCTGTTCTCACACCAGAGTTGCATTGGCTCATTGCTGTTTTCAGGTTTGATCATATAAATGCCGCTGTTGGAATGCCCAGCTTCCTTGGCTTGTTGGCAGTCTTTGAATGGACCTTTTTTGAAAAGAAATACTGTAAGCATTCAAGCTTGGCTATGCGGTGCACATTGTTCAAGTATATTTTATAATGGTAATGGAAAGTCACTAATTCAATTAAGGTAAAACTACCATGGAAAACAGTGTAAAAAGTTACTGTCTTAGATGAACTGTGGTATACATAAACATGTCAGTATACTATTTCTATTTTTTTTTACACAAAATGTTCATTTTGCTAAACAGCTAATAGATTTTGCTTACCAACACCCAGTTTTTAACTTTGTCTACTGTGTTAAAGGTTTATACTCTGACTTTTGATATTCAAGAAGTGCGTTATGATTTTCATTAACTGTTTTCTCCTCTACCACTTTTACAAAAGGTAGATGTCAATTTACTTCATTGTGTCCTAGTGCACCCATTTGAAACTGCTGGAAGTTTAAAACAAAACAAACCCAAGACACCCAAACAACCCACCCACCCCCCCCAAAACCTGAATACATAACTAGTTTGAGAGTTGCTGTAAGAAATATTTACTGCCAAAGTCTGCAGATATGGAATTTAGTGGTAGATTTTTTTTTCTTACACTGTGTAACATTTTTGCCTTAATGTACTTACCCAGTTCTAGGATCAGCCTGTTAACTGTGGATAGGAATCTTTTTAAGATCCATGTGTCATCCTGGTCTGATACATGATACTGATGAAGAAAACAAGCAAGCAACGGAGAAGTACTTCTGAGCAGTTAAAAAGGCTCATGTACTTGTTTTTAGGCTGTGATTCTACAAAAATGCTGTTGACAGTGCTGCTGGAACGCTCTATTATAGACCATGTGGATAGTAGTTTTACAAGTAATGTTTACAGAAGAGTATCTGGTTATTCTGTAAGATGCATGCAGCTTACATATCTCTGAAAACTTTACCTAGTTTGCACTTCGATTTTTGGTAATAGCTTTATGTTCTACTTTTTAGAAAAGGATTTATGTTCATGTGTCTGCTTCCTTTGACTTGGAGAGACTGGTTATTCACGAATGAAAAGCAGGATATATTCTGATGGCTATTTAGTGGTGGAATGCTGTAAACGTGTTTGAAAAATAATACTCAGTAAATCTGAAAATCAGTTACCTCCAGCTTTTTTCTCATTTTAGAAGGCTCATTTTCTCAAATATACTTGGAAGTTTGGAGAAAACTCATGAGTCACGGAACAAGCTAATGTGCAAAGCAGCATAGAAAACAACCATTGAGGTTATTCTTTAATCCCAAGTAGAGGTCAAGTGAAAGCGACCTTCATTGCAGATTAAGGTTGCGTGACACAACCAAATCAAAAGTCGTGCTTTTTTAAGATTGTAACATAGTAGTTTCCAGTTGGATAAGTGTGTAATTTGCAAGAAATCCATAAAGCATTTCATATGAATTAGAGTGCAAAAAGCTTGTATATCTACTGAAGGTGATTACTTGGAGCTTTGGGCTGTGACAGTGCTACCACGAGTGCTGCAGACATTGAGCCATCATTGTCAAATACCAACAGTACAGTATGCAGCAGTACTTACAATGGTTTTTGTCGTTCTTGCAGTGCATGCAGTAGTAGCTTAGGAAAGAAATAATGTAGCTTTGGTATATGAGTGCTTTTTCTCCTGCTCACAATTAAAATTTCCACATAGTTTTTGCACACACAAACACTGCAAAGTTTTTGTTCAGATAATTTCCTGGACTATGTTGGGTCTCATTTCCTTTCCTTGAACTGTCTAAAGTAAATTTGGGCACTATATAACTGAACAGGGAGGTTGTTCTAAAAGTAGTATTGTAAAGCAATCATTGCATTAGAAAAAGTGTAAACAGACAAGTAGTATTTTTTATAACATTAATTGAATTTTAAGTATAGCTCAATTAGATCTGCTGTGTATTATTTCATGTGACTTCTACTGGAGGAGGAATTGAGGACTCATTTTTTCGTGAGAGACCGAAGCAGATGTTTGGAGTGATCTTAAGTAGCTTTTAAGGCAGGCAGAATTGTCCTAGTCTGTTTATATAGCACACTTTGATCACTTTGGAAAATGTACTGGCATTAATGTCACAGGATGCAACTTGTCTGCTTTTGGATGCTCAGATTTGTCTATGTGCTTATCCTAAGTTAATGTTGTAGTAGAGGTAACAGACTGCTGATCATACTGTAAGGAAATGCAATAAATGCCATAACTCTTGGTATATAGCCTTGGATCTCTTTTGAGAAGTAAATTCTTTGTTATATATACTGTGTTATATGTACATATGTTATATGTATGTTATAGTTCACAGTATAGGAACTGATCCATTTCTTGTTCAGTGGAAATGCTGAGATTTGTGAAATCGTGTAAGATTCTCCACAGTGCTGGTGTGAGTGGCGGCTCTGGCTAACGAAAAAAGCACAATTACTCTGTTTAAACTGGATATCCATGTAAGGAATAAATATCTCATGCATATCTAGTCTTTTGTAACAGTCTGCGTACACTAGGTTGGTGAGACAGTTAGTTACAAGTTAGAAATACTCTGAGAAGATGATCTGTTTAATATTTCACTTCTAAAATTGTGGGTTAGGTGTATGATTTAGTACAGATCATATTCTATTGGAAATTAGATGTAGTAGAGAAGGAAAATGATGAAATATTTGAAGTTGGAAGCTTAATAAAGTAATGGCTGAATCCTATTTTAAGATGCTAGATGTTATCTTGAGTGGATGATATAGAAGCTGTGCTTGTGTAAGCTTCACATAGGGGTTTTTTGGGCAGTAGTAGAGGAAAATTCCCAAAATAAAATTGGGCATATATTACAAAAAAAGAAGTTACGTTAACTGAGAGCTATTAGCAGCAGAGTTGGGGGTGTGTGTGCGTAATTTTCAAGTACTCTGAAGCTACTTTTTGCAATATAGTGGCAGTAAAATATGGAGACGCTGATTATTATTCCAAGGATTAACATAATTGTTAAAAAAATTATATATTGTGAATTTTACTCTCCACTCACAATATTAAGATGCACGTTGACCCTTTTGTAAACTTCTGCTGCATGCAAGTATTTGTTAGGTACAACTCCTTTGGGTACGGTAGGAGAAAGCTCCGACTTGTCTGTCCGGTTGTTTATTCTGTTGTAACCAACCAAGTCTTTCACAGCCCTATTTTTAAGTGGGACTGTTTGGTTTTCATTGGTCTTTTTTGAAATCTTTATACATTATAAATTGTCATCATCTTTTAACTGGAAAGATCATTTTCTATGACATAGTTTTGTTTCTGTGAACCATTAAATATGCTTACCTTAATTTAAAAAAAACAGAGATAAGAACTGGGCATTGTGTTGCAATTTAGAAGTTTTAGTTTTGAGGATTGGCGCTCTACCAGTTGTAGCAATTATCAACCCTCATTTTCCCAAGGTACTGCAAGAAACAAACTTCAAACTCATTAATCTAGTATTAAATAAAGGAAGCTGACTAATGTTACAATAAATTTCCTAGAATTTCTTTGTGTTCTCTTGCAAAAATGGATTAAAACTCTGAACTATTAGGGGCAAAGGGATTAGTGAAAACCATGGTAGGTAATTTAGAGGAAAATGTTTAGTGCTGTTGCTTCATTTTCTACGTACCGCAGGCGTATATTGAGAGAGAAAAAGATGCATTTACAACAAAACCTTGAAGCATGGGTTTTCTGGGAAACAGGAAGTCACCATTTTTTAGAATTATACTTTTGCTGTCTGACCAGACATTAATGTAATGCTTTTATATTAGCTGTTTCCTTTGTGTCATGATGTGCGATTTAAATTCTCAAGACAGCTTGGCATTCTACTTGGGCTTGTGCCTGAATTTTCTGCAGACCCTGAATAAAAATAGCTGTTCTTTAAAACAGTAGCTAGTTTTTTGTAATGCTGTAGAACAGTCGCAAACAAATATTTGTCTTCATCTTAAGAACCAAGTTGAACTTCCAACTGTGACTAAAGGCAATTTGAAAGCAAAAAAAAAAAAAAAACAAACTCAAAAAATGACTCAACAACAACCCAAACAAAAAAACCTAACCCAACCTAACCCTTTTGCTGTGAAAGCTAACAGAAGCCAAGAGAAAGCAGTTGAATGGATGTCTGAGAAGAACTTGGGTTTCTGAATCCTTAAATATTTATTTTTTTTCCTCACAATTCTGTCAAAATTTTAATAAAGTGAGAATCATGACAGAATTCAGGGCAGCTCACAGGTAGTTAATTTTCTTATCATTAGTTTTGTTTCTAGTGATGAATGAATTTATCTAATGACCTGAAGAATGTAACACATGAAGATGTGATACAGTCTTCTGAATGTATTTTCATAATATTTATGGTATTAATTTAACTTGCTGTCCCCTACTGACATCACATTCCTTGAAATGTAGTTACTTATTTTAAATTTTCAAAGCTGAGTGCATCTAATTGGATCCAGCCTTGATTCAATTATCACTTCAAACTTATCTTACTGTCTTGAATATTTCAACCAACCACTTCGAGATTTATTGCACGACTGTGTTGGTGGATTTAGATGTTCATTTTAAAGCAGCTCAGAATAGAAGGATTAACTTCTGGCAAATGTATATGTGAAGGTAAAAAGGACAATTTCTTACAATTACTTCATTTATTTAAGATTAATTAGCCTCTCTTATTCACCATTGCAGGTTACTGTAATGTGTGGCTAATAGGCATCTTCAAAGAAACAGGGCTAAACACTAAAAAGTCTATGCTAATATTAAATTTTCATTCCCATAACTCAAACCCAGCTGGAGACAGAAACCCCAATATTTTGTGACTCAAAGGCATAAACTCTTCAGATTGAACTTCTGAGCATCTACTATTTCAACAAATTTCAACAATCTTACACAGCTGTAAGTTAGGAATTGGAGTATTTGGCAAACTAAAGCATTCCGGGGGGTGGGGGTGAGTGGGCAGGGGAGAAAATCAGAATTGGGAGTAAAGGCTTAGCTCCACCGGATGCTTTAAATTCTTAATTCTGTTTCTATAGGCACAACAGTTTCCCTCTGAAATAGAGAAAGCTCAGGTTAAATACTGATAGGTAACTCACCCTCGTTAATTAAAGCCAGTGGTGGTACTCTGAAAGGACTCTTTGTAGGAGAAGTAGCTGGATCAGGTGGTGGCCTTACATCTCTGTCTCTAGGGTAACCTGGATCTCGCTGGATCTCGTTACCTCCCAGAAGAACGGGGGTGTATGGCTGGCTGTTAGGAATGTGCTGTGGCACGACTTGAACAAGAGGTGGAGACCCATGGGTGTCCTGTCGTGAGAAGATTCTCAAGCACTGCTCTTCCAGCAGTGAGATAGTCACAGACTGATTATTTACAAGATCAGTTAGTGCTGCATATTTTACTTCAAGCTCCTTGTATTTTGTTGCCATCTTCAGCATTTCTGTTGTAACATTAAGGACTTTGTTTTCCAGTTGGGAAAGCTCAAGGGAGTTGTCACGCTTTCGAATTATCTCATGCAAGAGTTGCATATAGAGTTGGGTGACCCGAGAGTTCATGTTACGACTTTCTTTCCTCAGTAATTTTACTTCATTCACAATGTTTCCATCCACATCCACTACCAATTGCAAAATGTCAATTTCCCGCTTTTGCTTGGACAGAACATCCTTCAAGTTCTCTATGTCCATTCTTGTGACTTCGTCTTTTCTGTTACCAGTGCCCGGCCCATTAGTATTCACACAAATTGGCCCTGTGATTTTTTGTTCTGGGACCAAGAATGTGTAACCACATTTCTTCCCTTCCTCTCCACCGTCTGCTGAACGAGGGTGCCTCCGTTGGGATGTTTTATCAGGCGTAGATTGTTCTGTGCAGCGCCCGATAGACAACAGGAGGAACAATAGTACACCCAAAGTCCATTTAAATATCTTCATTTTGGAGCAAGTTATGATGACTGTCATAAGAGACTATTGAACAGATAAAAGATAAAATAATTAAATTAGAGCCATAACTAAGACTTCCATACTGCTTTAACTACCTAAAATGATGGGTTTACCATGATTCTGTGTATGTGGACAAGTCTTTGGAATCTGTTACTTGATGTTCGGTTCTGCTAAATTAGCTTCAAAGAATAACTTTCTATTTTGAGCTGCAAAACTTAAAATTTAGGTATTGGATTTAGTAGAAAAGTTGTTGCACTGGATAAACTTTCAGAAACAATGTTCTTAAGTATTTATCATGCTTTTGTTATAAATTTGACTGCTTAGACCTGTACTCGCTACAATTAAACGCACAAGGTTATAGAACATACAGCGTGCAGAATATCTTAAAGGAAGAGAAGTAGGGAGATGGAGGGACTTGATAGTATCTTCAAAAATATTTACATAAATTTGGCAGTTTTGATTACATAAGCCTTTCTGGTCCTTTTTTATATTTATGTATGTATATATAGATGAATAATTTATTAAATAGTATATATGTACCTATTCATATATGCACACATCTTTCAAATTTATATATACACAGATATAGTAGACTTGGAAAATACAGACAAATTGCATACTATTTTTGGACATTAGTGTTAGGCAGAAGATTAATGTAACACATTCATTTTAACCATTGAAAATTGCATATCCAAGTAACCTTAAATTTGTAAGGAAAGCCTGTAACGCTGTTTGCTCTGTATATGTGTCCCTACTTAGTTGCCTTTTGAGATGAATGTTTAAAATTGTCACACTGGTTTTGTACCTTTGAGAACATTTTTATCCAAAAAAACACACCCAATACTTTAGTGTTATCAATATAAGTACCATACTGAAGTATTTCGTTCACCTATTAAAGAAAATGTATTTCTTTTAACTTTGTGTAGAGAATTAAAATGCAGTGGTAAGATGCAAGAATGTTTTTGGAGAAAAACAATCTGGTTTTTTAACTTTATTTTTTTAAAATATTTGAGATGATAAACAAAGGCAGTACTTAAAACAGGGCGAAAAAACCTCATTTTCCATGTCTTATTTGCTTTGTTAAGCAGATCACTCTCCCTTATCGCAGCTGTTGATCTGGCTTTCCTTTCCAGACTACTATTAGCGGTTGTACAAGGCCTTCTACAGTGGCCTTTGTATAGTTATGAAGAGAAATAAAGTAAAACTGCAGAAAGTTAATAATTTTCATGCTGTTCCTGCCAAGTTTAAGTTTAAGTGCACTTGGCAATCCTGAAACAGTCACCCTGAAGGAGAAGCAAACCAGTGCTGCTCCCTTTATGTTCACATTTACAAGTGATAAGGTGACTTTTGTGTCAGGTCACTTCTCCCTGTTCTGTTACTGGCTTTAATATTATTGCTACAAATGTCTGCTCAACCTCAGAGTAAACGTATGAAGTCTTTATTTTTTGGCTTCACCAAGACTAGTGGTTACAAACTTCAAACCACGCTGTACATGTAGTCAGGAATTATGTCTAGGAATCTTGATCAAATGTTCCGCTGTTGCTTAAAAAATAACTTTTTGTTTGGATGACAGTTGTATTGCGAGCCCTGCTTCTGGGAGGGGAAGAAAACACTTGCTTTTAACATACTGCAAATCATTTCTTACTCTACATAAATGGAGGGAATACATAAACGTTTGAGAAAGTTTATATTTAGAAACTTATTTCTGTAGATTTTACTATTACTATGTAGTAGTATTTTGTTGTCTACTAGTAAGTATTTTTCTCAGAAACAGAACTTGGTTGAAAGTTTTGTTAATACTTCTCTGCTGAAAGTGTAACTTCTGTGTTTGTTTGGGTTTCTTTTTTTTTTTTTAAACTAGGAAAAAGTATCACTCTTATCCAGAGCTAATTGTGTATATTTATTTGGTGATTTCAGACATTTAAAATATTAATCACTTGAACAATGCTCAGAGTTGGAAGTTCATTAGGTTAAATTTTCACGTGAATTATGGTAAGCACATGTGAAACAGGTCTGTGTGTGGTTTTGAACTTGACAAGGATAAGCTGAACTAATTGTCTGAAGTTTGAAACCTCTTCACATCACCTAAATTATTTTTCAATACTTTTATGTTCAGTGTTTGCAGATGCAGGGAAAGTGAGTTCATGGCATACGGTTAAAGATGAAGGCATAGTACAAGTCCAGTATTTTACTGTTTTCACAGTATATAATAGCTACTTCATAGTCTAAAAAGGTGAATAACACTTTAGTTCTTGGTAGTTTTTAACGACCCTATACAGTTACTTAAATAATGAATGGCTGGGGGTTTTCCCCACAGCAGCACATTTTTCCTCTGAAATACATTAAAACTTAAATTAATCTTTCAAAACGAACATTTTGCAATGCAGCCCACTTTTCTGCATTTCTTTTAATGTGTGTTCATTTTGAACTTTTACACTTTCATGTTACAGTTAGAAGTTCTGTGTCTCTGTATGTAGTGTCAGACCATAAAATGAATTAAATGGTCTAATACAGCATAACCAAATGCAACAGCTGCATAAGATTACGCCCTAGAACTTTGAAATAATTCAAATGTCTTCTATTAAACTGAGACGCTCAGATAAGCAGGGATGAGTTCCCTCTGAGAATCTACCTGGTAAGGAATATATATGTTTCCATGGAAATTCTGATTTTGAAAAAGTGAAACATCTTACGATGTTGCTTGGCAAGTTTGAGCAGCTTAATGCCTAACTTGTTATACAAGAATAGGTTCTGCGTAGGATATTTACCTGGAGTTTTAATCAGCTTAGAAGGAAATGAAAATACTGCTTCAGAAATTTCCTGATGTTCTGGGCAAGCAGCTTAAAAAAATATCAACTGTTTATCCAAAATATCACAGAATGATAACCTAATATGTAAGACTTAAAAATGACAAATATTAGAGTTGGGAAGTAGTTTGGAGTTTTTTTAATCAGACGCGTTATGTCACAGATTCCCAGGTTTAGATGTTTAGGTACTGTCATAACTGTTAGGAGACAAAGTGATTGAGGATCAGGGATCAGTTTAGACAGAACCACAGTCTCGGACCCTTCCTGGAAGTCTAGGGTTGCTTGTAGTGAGTGGGGCTGCTGAAATACCTGCCTGCAGATCTTGGAAAATAAGTGAGAGAGATTGTGAATACAGATACTATTGCTTTAAAATATGTTATTTAACTCTTTAATGAACGGTCATGTTTTTTAAATTAGAATAGACTGTCACTTCTGTCATTTTCCTGTGTCACCCAGTTTTGGGTCTCAGATTTCTGTCAAAGTTCCATTACGTATGTTCTGGTATGCTAATGTTTTGTTGCTTCTGCAGGAGAAAATGTGCAATTTGCTACTATTCATAGCAACACAAACTTCATCATCTTGTCAGAAACACTCAGAGCTGTGGATAGGGCTTCAATACCATCATCCCCATGCAAAAAAAACCAAAACCCTTGTTTCCAAAAATAGTCTTTGATTTATTATTTTAAAAGCGTTTAAAGGAAAAAATTTCCAATTTAAAGGAGCAAAATAAACCAGTAACTATTATTTTCAGCTTTCACTGAGAAACTACTATAACATGGGCTGTGTTACCCCCAAAAATATTGTATTGCTTACAAATATTAGAGTTGCAGGAATGAGGAAGTGTGGAAGCTAGTATATATCTGGCATTTTTTAACTTTCTACACAACAAACTACTTGTTCTGTGTTGTACTGCTGTGACTCTCATGTTCAGCAGGATGTAGAATTTGGAGACCCACAACACAAATTAGAATCTGTTCTCTCCGAGCTGACGAAGACTCCTTCATCCTGGGCAGTGTAGGTTGTTACCAATGAATGTAAGGGAAGCGTTGCATGTAAACGTGAATATAGGATTCCCTTTGTGTAGGAAGCATGATATCAGTACGTATCTTTTTTTCAGAGTATTTATTAAAAGAATATGGTCAAACAAAAAATACCAACAGTGTTCTCTCTTATAAACTTCCATTTATAAACATGTTAAACAGGAAGAGGAACACAGGGGTTTTTTTAGAAAGTAAATGATAATACTGAGAATAAAGATCCTCTGAACATGATACCAGTTAATCTGAAAGCTCTGTTATTGATATTACGTGTACTTCATTTTCTGGTAAGCTTTGTCTAAGCAGCTAAAATTAATAAAACCATCTAGGTTCCCCTATCTCTACACAGAATAAGCGGAGATTTTTGTGAGGTTTTTTTAGCTTAAAACTGGGTCCATAATATTAGAAGTAATGCTGATGTGGGGCAAGCACTCTTATTATTGGAGAAATGTTCACATGGATTTTTGATATATCTGTGTACTTCAGTAAGTTACTTTTCCCTGTATAAACAAATGCTTTTCCGGCAAGTCACTCTGCCTCTGCTGAAATAACAGGATTACTTTCAATTGTATTGACCAGGATCCAGCAATAATACATTCTTGTGTTTTGTTAGTCAGATACACGATGTATTGAGTCAGAGAAGTTTGCTTCTCTGAGGTTAACAGGAATCTGATTCCTTTTAGGAAAGGCAATCTAAAAATGGTCAGGGGTTTTCAAAGTAGTCATTGAAAATGTTTCACTTCTAAGAATTTATCTGCAGAAGAGATTTGTAAAGCTTGTCATACTGGATATTCTGAAAACACAGCAAAATACTGTAACACTTTCAGATTTTTTGGTGAAGTATTTTTTATGGGGGGGTTCCTTTACATTTGTTTGCAGCCATTGTGTGGGTTTGCACCATTTTAACAGGAAGGTACAGTGGAGTGGTATATCTTGCATTTGGAAATGTGTTATTTAGGGGCTCCAGAATTCTCTGTAAAATAGATACTGAAGACATTAAGCATCTAGTGATGTTTTCTATAGGAAACTTTGCTTCATTCATTGGTGTATAAATTTTAAGGACTAGACTAATAGGGCATGTTACAAAAAACAAACTAAGCCCAGTAAAACAATAATTAAGACCTGATGAAGCCATCTAGTCAAAAGTTTAAAGGTTCAGAATTTCCATTCTTCGAAGTAAACTCCTGTGAAACTTTAAGTGGCATATTTTTCCGTCATACTTCAGATCATTCTTGTGGCAACAGCATAATATTAGTATTCCGTTATTTGTTTTAAAATAAGCATTTCAGAATTTGAACTCTAAAGTTGGAAGCCAGCAAAGGAGAGAGAGTTAAAACCTTGCATGTAGCCAGTTTATTGCTTTAAAACTATTGACTCAGCTGTTTTCATTTGTGAAAGATTTAGGAATTGTTCTAAGCAGCATAAATCAAAACCTTGGCTAATCATGAATGAACGGAGACTGGTGTCCAAAGCACACAATGTAGGCTTCAAATGGGTTTTTTTGTTGTTGTTGTTTAGATTGTTCTCTTTAATATGTAAAGAAGCACAAAAGGATAGTAAGAAAAAGGGCTGGAGAGCTTGGAAAGGATCCATCTTTCTTGTTTGTCAAGACTGCTTCAGACTTTTTCCCTCCCATAGCTACTACATCTTAATTAAGTTTGCTTTCTGTAACGCTTTGTCTCTTCCTTAAGCATCACCCCCTTCATTCTTTCTTAGCGTGTCAGACATTTCTGAGAGTTTGTTAATACAAATACATAACTTATATACTTTTCTGTTGTTCTGGATTATTTACCAAGTCAGCATGAAGAAAGGCAAAAAGTAGCAAATTATGTATTCCAGACTCTCTTGCTTTTTATCCACACTTTTGTCTTCTGTTTGTAAACAACTTTGTTTTAATCATTGACTTGCAACTGTATCCTTCCCCCTCCCTCCTCCCAAAGAATAGCTGTAACAAAACCCTCTATTTTCAACTTAATATAGTGTTGCCTTGTGTCTTGCATTTCATGTTGATGAAATGAATCTTTATTTAGAAACAAACTGCTGTTCAATTGAGGTACAATTGACTTCTCTATCGTTCCACAAATTGTTAAAGGAAGGGATTAGTATCTGTTGCAGCAACGTCTTTGGATTTTCAGCTTCACAATTGTTTGTGCTACAAACTTGATTATATTCTGAATCAATATGTGACCTGGGTTTCTTTGTTGGTTGTACGATTCAGACTACTTCTACTGCTCAGAAGTACCATAAATAAAAATTTAGTTGAAACGATATACAATGATTGCTACTTACAGCTGTGTGTTGATTTACTCAGGACTTTTTACAGTGGTTTTATTGAGGTATCCATTTTCTAGTTCTAGTAATGCTAGGTCTATGCTCTGGTGTTGGGTGAAATCCAGCTTCCCTGAAATCGATAGCGTTTTTGGCTTTTGCTTTCTGGTAGGGTCAGAATTTCGGATTAATATGTTCACAATACCCAAATTACATGCTTAGCAAAGAATCGGGTAGTACTAATTTTCTGTAACTGTAAATAACAAAATCTACAGCAGATTTACAGCTAAACAACTGAAACGTATTCATCCTTAAAACTGGAATGAGTTACTCTCTGCTCTTATGCAGAGTCCTTTTTAATTCTTTCCAAGTTTCCAAAGTATACCAAATGCCACAAAAGTGAGTTTTATATTTTAGTTGTCAGACTTTTCTCAGTCTGAGAGAGATTTGTTTCCTCACAAATGTATGTTGAAGGAGATGTATGTAGAGTTCACAAATAGCTCAAAATTAAACTTGCAAGTAAGAATAACTTTAAAACTTACCAAGAAAAAAAATCTTCCAGCTGTTTTGCTTCTGTGGTAGATGGAAAATCCAGAGGCCAAGTTGCTTTTTCTTCCTATATTACCCGGTGCTGTGGATTGTTAATCTGCAGTTGGAGCTGAAAACTGCTTTTGTCTTTCTCTGTTAGATCCAAGCTGTATTGAAGAACTGGGTTTCTCCATATGATAACCAAGCTAACTAATCATTTAAAAAAAAAAAAAAAAAAATTAAAAACATAAAGTTCCAGTATGTGTTATTCCAGAAAAGAGAAGGAAATGCTTTTTTGAAACTGCAGTGTTTTACTCTCATATGCAGAAGTGCACTAACCAGCTACAGCTGACCCAGATTCCATATACATCACTTTTGGACAGTGTTTTTTTTTAAACAAACACACACTCGCCTTAGACGTTCAGCCCACCTATGATGTCACCGCAAACACACTGAGAGCAGAAGAAACTCCTCCTTCGGATTTCCTATCCGTACCCTCCAGAAAAGGAGGGGGTAGGGAGGCTGAGAAGTTAGGAACAAGGAAAGATTGTTTGCCAGTAGAAGGGAGGGTACCATATGGCAACAGACTGTGCAAGAGTTCAGCAGGCAATTACAAATCAAACATTTTTACTACGCTGCCTAAAGATGCCTTTCAAGTTATTACAGTACTGGGCTTCATTTCGAAGAAAGATTCTTTCAGGCTGATAAAACTCGATTTGTGTTGCTGGGAATAAAAGGGGCAGCCTGGCTGGATACAACAGGAAAAATGAACCATTTATAGTCTAGAAGAATGTTCAACAGAGTGTCGCATTCAATTCTTGACATTCAGTTAATAAGAAACAGTTCCAGTTGTTAAACACATGAAGTCTCCGATACATGTGGAAAATGTTAAAACTGCGTGTGTGATGGTTTTGGGTAGGTACTAGAATATTTGATAACATCTGACTGGTGCAAGAAGTAGCACAAGCCACAGAGATTATGCCCTGTGAGGAATGCAGAATACTGGGTTTAGTTCTCTCAGTAGCCAGCACTTAAGTGCATTCAGTTTGCTTTCATTGATTTGTTCGGTTTCTTCACAAAGGACATGCCAATTACACTTGAAAGAGAATTACCCTAGTGTGCTTTCAAAATTATTTTAGGCTTCATAGAAAAGCATCGAATAAGTTTAGAGAACAGCTCTCTACAGAAGAGCTCTTGATTTAGCTCAAAGAAAGAAATCGGCGCTTAATTGAGCGAATCATTCAGAAAGATAATCCTACAAGTACATTGGTTTATAAAGTCCTGCATAATATTGCAGGTGCCTTTTCATAGTGAGTTCCCTTAATTCTAATTAGTAAGCCTGATTTACCTCTTTCTGTGGAAGACTGAGCAGGTTTGGGATTTTTAAGGCCTATTTGGACGCTGCTTAGCAATGTTAGGTTCAGGACAGCTTATGCAGTCCAGATAGCATAGCAATTAAATGTGACTATGTGATGTTTCTAATTATCCTTTCTATTTTTTAGTAAACCGATTCTAGCAGAATAGAAAACTGAGAAATGTAGTAGTAGATCAGGTCATGTGTAATACCTTTTAATTCACTTTTTTATATGTCACCTTTGGACCACAAGTATTTTAATTTGTTTCTGTGTGTGTGCGCACACACGTGTGTGTGTGTTGATTTTGGAGTGATGCCCAGAGTTTCCCAACTCACATTTGAGGACTGTACTGCTTAGGTGCTATACAAACACAACTGCTGTTCTTGTGAGGTTGTATTAATAGTCTTCCACCTGTAAAGCCAAACTTCTTGTTATGACTTTGGTTATACAAGGCTGAGAGGTGAAGCAAAATATAATTTTAGAAATTCCCTGTTACTGAAATAAGTTTCTTAAAAATATTCTTTAAGTTTTGTTTTTGTTTTATTTGGGTATCTCATGGAAGATGCAGGGGATGAAGAGCAATTCCTTTTAATGGCAGAGTTGGTCAGGATACGTTTCATTTAGTTGAGACAAAAATAATTAGTCTTTGGGTGAAGTTCAAGAAATGGAATTGCATTTAGAATTAAAATAAGTGGTTTATCTACAGCATTAGTGTCTAAAGAGGAGACTTAGACTCTATCTGATTAAGGGATTGAAAGAATAGTAAGGTTACAGTGGTGGTGGGGAAGAAAGCAGGTAGAAGACTTGAAGGCTATTGGAGTTGCAGTTAATGTTAACTGCAGGATTCATACTGCATTTCAGTCCGAGTGCACTTTTTGCCTAGTTAACTTTTCCCATGTTGCTGCACGTTGAGTTTAAATTTCTATTCAGCTTGAAGAGTTATAGATAATATGATTTTTCCTTCTGTTATTTTTTTAATGCTGAATTGGAGGAATGAAGTAGTAGACTTCCTAAAATCATTACTCATCTTGAGCATGTTGTTTTAGCATTGTGTGTTTAGTACGCTTCATATTTGTCAAGGGAATAATTAATTGGTGATATGGCAGAAGATCAGGTTCACGAGTAGTTGGGCATGTCCTTGTAAAAACTTTAGAAATCAGACTTAGAAATAATGACACTGTTAAACACAAAGTCAGCCTGTACATGCCTGGTGTGATGCAGGAGGAAAGGATCCTTTCTGCCTCCCACTGTGATTTGTTGTACAAAGAACGGAAACCTGCACACAGAAACCTAGCTGTACTCATACCCTCAGCATCTACAAATATAGCTGAGATAAGGTTGACAAAACTAAGGATTAAGCGGTGGAGGAGAATGCAAATTCAATCCCAGACGAGGGCGGCATGGTGATGTACCTTCCCATAAGTCCAAGCCTTATTTACTGTTTTACTCTGAGGTCTGAAGGCTCTCGGAGATCTTGTCAAAATGGTTTCTCAGGTAAATACAAAATACTATTCTAAGGCAATGCTGCTGTCAACCTGCATGCACGTTAGTCAGTGAAAGCAAAAATTCTTCAAAATATTTTGTGAGTTGTTTTTTTTCTTTTTCTGCTAAATGTGAGACCACTAAATAAAGTTTTCATTCTAATCTTATTCAGGTATTTATCTATCAGACTTGACATATATCGACTCTGCCTACCCATCAACAGGGAGCATTCTGGAAAGCGAGCAAAGAACAAATTTAATGAACAACATTCTTCGAATTATCTCAGATTTACAGCAGTCATGTGAATATGGTAAGCTAGTGTGTAAATACGGCGGCATTAAGAAGAACAATTTAAAAAGTTTTAATATTTGTCTTCTGTAATGCGATGTAACCCATTTGAATGCAGTTAATGCTCTCCTTCACCCTCTCCGCTCAAAAGTCTGTTTATTCTGGTATTATTGGTTATGAGAGAGCATCAGCGTGAGGAGACATAATAAAATTACCCTTTTCTTACATCGCACACATTTACATCACATACATTTTTGCAGTACGTATTTTCTGATTAAAAATGTGGAATACACTGTATTTAACGGTAGTTTTACTACTAAGTTGTAAACTTGTATCCCTGTGTTTCATAGTTTTGTGACTATGAATTCTAAAAATTGCAGGATTGCTTTTGGAGTTGTACTTCTACTGGAGATAAAAAAAAAATATATTCAGCTTGTCTTTTGGACATTTATAGTTCTAATCATAGGTCAGATAATGTATTTTTTTCTTCAAAGGTTGTCTCCCTCACAATCCACTTCAAGTTCTAGTAAAGTCGTAAGGCTGTGTTTGTGATGGTGGAACGTGAATTAGCACACTTCACCGAGGGCTCAATGTAATGAGAATGTGGGTTGTGAGGAGTCCTCAGATACAACCTTCCAGGTGTGGGACTTCAGTTTGACCAGGGGCGCGCTCTCGCTTTTCCCTTACGTGTGCTCTGATAGGCAGAGCAGCTCTAGGGGATACAAACCTGGCTTTATGGATGTGGGGAATGTCAGCTCAACATGTGAGAATTGCTGTGAAGGACAAAAATTTCAGCATCAGTAGGGACTGTAGTTTGTACCTTCATCTCACATAGAGAGGAAGGAGATCTGATTCTGTTTAAATAGTTTCTGGAAAATAACTTTGCTTACCAATGAATGGTACAGTGGTAATGAATGTCATCTGTTCTCCAGATATTCCTCTGTTGCCTCATGTCCAAAAATACCTAAACTCAGTTCAGTACATAGAAGAACTACAAAAGTTTGTAGAAGATGACAATTACAAGTAAGTATGAAACGCTATAACTGACTGTAACTCATTACGTAGTAGCTTTTATAACACAGAGCCTGTCATTTAAGATTGCAGTTGTATCAGGGGATTATGCGTCTCAGATGCACCAGTTGCAAGTAATGAGGTTACAGCAGGGTCTTGTGCTCAAGACAATTTTCAGCATGCTGGATGGCATATTCCTTCCTTTTCTGTGTCTGATTGCATCGAGCCCTAGCTTTCAGGTCTGTTTGGTCTTTTGATTTGATCTGCAGACCTCTTTGAGTGTTCACTAATGAAGACTCCATACTTCTGGCTGACATATAACACTGTTCAGTCAATAAGATGGATCCCATGATTGGAGACAGCTTATGTTATTTTTCATCAGAACAAAGTCATCTCTGCGTTCAGTCCCCAGTTCTTGCTGACTGTGACTTAAGGCTTTAACTTCCATATATATTTTCACTTTCATTTCATATTTTTTTCTTTGATTAGGTTATAGTGTGAGTAAAATGTAAACACTTGATTTTTGAGAGGCAAAATATTGTCCGTGTCCCCACCCATTCCTCCCAGCATACCACTCGAAACAGAGGTTTCCATTTCCTTAATTAAAAGATTATTGCTGTATTAAGTGATTTGGCATCAAGCAAAACTGGGGGATGGAAATCTCTGGCATGAGACAGGAACAAGCCCTGAGGATAGGAATAAACCAAAAGCAAGTCTGTTGCATATGAAGAAGGTTTTTGTTCATTGGCTGATCTGCTTGAGGGGGTTCTCCACCCATTCCCATCCTGCCTGCCTGGGAAGTTTGGCACCTCAGTTGTGTTGAATTGATTGCTTGTGTAGCTGTATTCGAATGGTGGGAGGGGTATGCACACTAGAGGAACAGATACGCCTTACCATTTAATAGCCATAATTTGGATTTACCAAAAGGTAGCAAATGGGGACCCCTCAGTTTATGTCAAAGAACAGTTAACTGTTCAGACACCTGGCTTCCCTCCTAAGATTTGTAACTTGTTCTCTGCATTTTCGTATGCAAGCATCAGGCTTTGCCTTTGTGCTGAAATGTTCTGTAGCCTGATTTTGAATACTGCTTGCTTATCACTGAGACTAAAGCTCTGCGATCAAACATTTAGAGGAAAAAAAAACCAACCCAAACCCAAATTTAACTGTGGTGTCTGCTTCTTAGAGGCATATTGTTTTACTGAGTTCCATGCTCCGCCTTACTCCACCTTCCCCAGGCACGACTCGTTACTAGTGGGAATTTTATTGCTGAAGGAGCTACAGTCTTTGTCCTGTACAACCCATGTTTTGATAGCAGGGAAATGAATGGAGACAATTACATGTAATGCAGAAACATAGCTGCTATTCAGGAAGTCTGGTTTTACGCCTATAGGTTTTGTACATCTCCAAACCGAATCTTTTACTGGGGAGAAGTGTATTTTGAAGAACTATTCTTACTATTGGTGACTATTTTACTTTTCCCTGAGGTGTCTGCAAAAAGCCTGAAGTTAAAAGAACGGCCGTTGTGACTTGAATACATCAATTTTCTTCCTAAGGGATTTTATTTTATTTTAAAAAATTAAATATTAAAATTTTAATGAGTCATTGCCAGACTGCCTGGGGATGGGAAGGAGAGGAGCTGTCACACTTCAAACTTTTTCTTCCCAAAATTTAGTGGATGCTTTTCAAAACCTGCGAATCTCAAAGTTTCTAGTTCTGCAAACTGTGTGGATGATAAATGCTTGGTCTTCCTGGAGTTCTCTGCTCCTGGAGTCTGAACTCTTTGTGGTACTGTCAGAAATGGCGTTAAAAAGTGCCTGTTATAGGAAAAAAAAATTGAATTACAGATGCAGTCAAATTGATAATGTATTTTCCAAACTGTAAAATACAGATTTTGGCTTTTAGACCAGTAAAGACAAAAGGCTTGTCCTGGCACACTAGTGCACTTCGTAGAAAACTTTAAAATATGAAGAGTAGCAAGTATAAATATTTTAGCCAGGTTAGGGTAGCAGTTGTATACTTTCTATTCTTCCCTGTTTTTATGCTAGAGTAGTGGTGTCTGTGCTGAGTTTCATGTTTCTGCTAGCAGTCCCAGGACCATGCAGGTCCTGCCTTACGCGTGGCTGTTTTTTCCCTGGAGGGTGGTGCCAACGCTGAGCAATGGCCTCTTCCCATGTTCCTTCCACAGTGTGACTTTGCCACACCTTGTTAACAGCTCTCCTTGAGCTTTTGCTCGCAGAGGGTGAAGATGGCGACTGGTGGCTGTTTGGCTGCTTGCGTCTGGCTGTGCCAGCTGCCTCAGGCTCTCTGATGCAGAAGAGGTTGCAGGCCTATGCCATAGCCAAGGTTTTGCTGCTGAGTCCGGTCCTCCTTCAGCATGGTGTTGCAAACCTGTCCTGGTCTATATGAACCAAAGCAATAGACTCATTGACTACATTATGCCCTAGCATGTAATTTTGTGAATCCTGGGCCCTATTGCAGTAGTAGGGTTTTTTCCTCCACCACCCTCCCCCCACCCACCCCACCCCCCCAAAAAAAAAAAAAACAAACAAAAAAGAATGTTTGGAAATAGTGTGTGCTAAAGATACCTACGCACACTTTGTATTGACTTTATAGTGTTTCTTGCAGTTATAACAGGCGGCTTTCTATTGTGAATTTTAAAAAATAAAACTTCAAAAACTTATATGCTTCTATTTCCTGATAAAGTAATTTTTAATGCTTCTTTAATGCAGACTTTCATTAAAGATAGAACCAGGGACCAGCACCCCCCACTCTGCTGCTTCCAGAGAAGATTTAGTAGGTAAATGCTTAATAAATGTGAGAAGACTTGAGGTTGTCAAATGCATTATTTTTGAGTTGTGAACATGAAAAATATTTGCCTGAGGCTAATAAAGAAGTGTGAAGTATAAACACTGTATATTTGTAATAAAAAGTCTAAAGATGATCTGTAAAGAAATTCTTTCAAGGAATCGAGTCAGTTTTTTAGGTTCTTGTATGTATTGTGGCACTAACTTGTTAGTGTCATTTGGGGTGAAGAGCTATTAAATATTCATTCTTTGTTGTGTCTAGACAGAAGGGCTTTCATATAAACTTTTCATGGTATAATATGCTTCCAAAAATTTACATCATTTTTCATCAATGCCAAAAGTGGTTGAAGGCAGGAGTTTCAAAACATAGAATCAGTGGGACTGTTTAATGTCAATGTAGGTAATGCAGCAACCTTTAGGATTTACAAAATACTTGTAACTAGATGATCTGTTTGAAATAAGTGTGTTTATTTTTAATTCTGTGCAAAACCCCTAAAGCATAGTTTTTTAAATTATCAATATGAGTATATCAATGAGTTCTATTACAGGCTATCTCTTACAAATTGAGTTTAGGAAGTTTTGTGCAACTCTTACACAATTTTCTGAGAAGTAACCCTGACGGTAATTCTAACGTTACTCGGGAGTAATGTCTTTTTTCTTCCCAGGCTCTGAAGTCGGAGCATCTCCACAAAGCGGACGGAAAAATGTTGCAGCTGAAGGAGCCTTGCTACCACCAACACCACCTTCGCCTAGGAACCTGATACCGCATGGGCACAGGAAATGTCACAGTCTGGGATACAAGTCAGCATTTTATTTAACCAGAGAATCCTTAGCTTTGTGATGTATCATCTTTCAATACAAAAGCTTTGCTTTTGAAAAGTAGCATGATTTGTACGCAGTGTTTCACTCGGAGACCAATTTGTGGCAAGAGACCAAGCTCAGAACTATAATGGTCGTATCACAACCAAAGAGAATTGGTCAAAATAGGGAGACTGCGTCTGTTACGATGATAAAAATAGCCAATGAGTTAATCAAAATAGGCTCTTTCTGAATGACAGAACTATCCTTTAGAGCAACTCAATGCTCATTAAAGTTTACCTTTAATGAGCTAGAATGCAATTATAAAGTTCAATGATGTGTTGTAGTAAGAAAAAAATATCTTAGGATATTGAAAGTAATTTTTAAAGTACTCCTGACTTTCTCTTTGCTCCAAGAGTGCTGTGCAGTTTTAAGCCTAGCAATTCTTATAGATAATATAGTTTGCAATACAGATAATACGGTTACTAACGACCATGATTTAGTTTGGTATTTGGAACACACTACATGCAATCCTTCAGGGTGTCAAAGCAACAGCTTTTGAAATGTATTGAGAAAATGTTGTAACAGTCTTATCCTGTTCATTTCTAGTTTCATACACAAAATGAATACAGCTGAATTTAAAAGCGCAACATTCCCCAACGCAGGACCAAGGCACCTACTAGATGACAGTGTCATGGAGCCTCATGTACCATCCCGAGGGCAAGCAGAAAGCTCCACCCTTTCTAGTGGAATTTCTATAGGTAGGAACTGTAAACATACCTGTGCAGTACACGGTCTTTTAATAAAGATTTTAGCATGATTAGTTGGCAATTGTACAAGCAGTGGTACTGTTCTAAAATAAAAATTCTATTTTAGAACAAACTTGAGAAACATGGGTGGAAAAGGGCAGCATAATTTATACAGCATGAACTACATGCTGACAAATTACAAAAAAGCAGATGTTATTTTTAATATCCCCTTTAACGATACAACCACTGTTATTCCGCTTCTTCCTTGATGGGGATGGTGGGAAGCTCAGGGCACTGTTTCCTACTTCCCCCCCCAGCCCCCAATCAATCCAAATTAAAAATGTCTTGTGGTATGATTTCTCTTTAAAATTCCATATCAAATTGACAGGGAGAACTATAAAGTGCTGACAGTCTTTAAGACCATACTTTGTAATTATTCCTTAATTTTGTTGGGAGTAGATAGCAATTTAACTTTCACATGCTTCAAAATATTAGAATCAACTTCATTTTGGTAAGTTACTGATCTTCAAATATTTAGGGTGTTCTTATTTTGAGAACTCCTGCTTCCTGAGTTTCTTATGTGACAGCATTTGCTCTTTTCTCCTGTTACATCCAGATCCTTAAAGCAGAGGGAGGGCAGGGCAAGTGCCTCTCAGATCCACCTACCCAGGCTTAGGTGCAGCTAGGGTTGAGAAATGGAAGCTCTCTCACAGTCCTTTTTCTCAAAATTATCTTATAGAATTTGATGTTATTCCATATTTATGTAATGCAGGATTTTTGGAGTGTTATGCATTTCTTTGGATAACTTAATTTTAAAAAACGATTTTGCTTTTTAGCCCTCCTGGGGAGAAGCAAGGTCACACAGTTTCAAATTATGCTGGTTTCAGGAGCTGCTCATGTATTTTCTTGAGAAGAACATGTTCTGAGCAAACATTAGATATAATTTTCATGTGGGAAAAAGTCAAATATCTAGAGACAGTAATTTTAAAAATCATGGTGTTAATAAATCTGTGGATCTAGCTTTGACCAAAGTAGTTTGAACCTGTTCACATCAGGTAGCTTCCGCTAGTAAACGTGCATTGCCTCTGTCCGTTTTTCTACAGGCTCTCTGGCAAAAATGGCAAAGTTTGCCTTTTCAGGATCATCCAGCAGAAATGGTACTTCTTATCAGGATACAGACAGCTTGCATTCTCAGGAATTGCACAGTACAGATTAAAGCTTCTCATGCATCTAACTACCCTTCAAGTGCAATCTTCTCAGCGTTATGCTGGATTTAGGGGAAAAAACAAGACATCTTGTCACTTTTGTTGAGATGTAGCATTGCCTTTTTCTCAGTGCCGTCTTTTACTGATGTTTTCTGTCTAAATATCTAAGAAACTTCTCTGCATTTGATCCTTTTTCCAGAGTAAATTATTTATTTGCCTCCATTGGAGCTTAGCAGGGCAGGTTTTCCAGAGCTGATAGTCAGTTTTTTGTGAGGTACAACTAAGAACCAGTCACAGAATACCAGTCACCAGAATACAGTGTTTCCCTTCTTTGTCTGATCTCTGGATTTTTCAACTCTTTTCTCTTGCTTAGCTCAGGCGTGACCTTATCGACTTGATGTAGTCACCCTTACAAGTTGGAACAAAATTGCCACTTCAGAAGACTCGTGAAACAGCAACCTTATGCATTTTGTGTAAGATCAGCGTTTGTGGTTAGAACTTCCCTGCTCCTGTTCTCTTCCACCTCCAGCCTCCCCATACTTCATTACTTTAGTTTTGTCAGTGTTTTGACAGTCTAGCATCATTGTTACTTTTACTGCCGCTTGATTATGAAAATGTAAATGACACAAGATTATTAGAGGTGCTAGAAATACGTATGGAGGAAGAGAGTAAGTTCTGGGGGCTTGCAGTATCTGTTACTGAAGAGTTCTTGGAAACGTAAGTCGTCTGGCATTCTATACTGCTACTTCAGCAGGATTTAAGGAAGTTGATTGAAGCTGCTAAGTTCCTCCATCATGTTTGAAGTAGTCTGTTTACTCAGGACTTGGAAATAGTACAGTCACTGCAGCAGAGAGAGGAGGTTTACAGTATTCTACAGCACAACTTCAAAAGACGGTCAAGAAAAATTCTGAATGTGCATACTGAAAAAAGCGTTATTCCTCACCTTGCCCATAAATGTGGACTTAAACCTGTTGCTCTAGAAACAAGACTACCTTTTCTTAGATATAAGCCTATATAGGATTTAACTTTTTGGATAAGTAATCCCACTTCAAAGCATGGACAATATTTCTGATAGGCCAGCACCTTGAATGCAACCTTAAACATGACTGTAATACTACTTTAAATCGCTCTTGTGTTTTGGGGGCTCGGAGGTGTTCAGACACTTGCAGTCCTTTCATATTGGAGGATCTGATCTAATCTTCCTCTACATCAAGTGTCAAAAAAGCAGCAGCGTAACAACAGTGTCTATAGGACGTTTGTGTGCAGCACAGTACTGTTACATTGCTTTATCGAAATTCTTAGAGCATGTGAGTTCGTGTATTTTTTTTATCAGGCCTCAGGTCTGAGTCACCTTTGCTGTTAACAGATTACTATTGTCTGCAATTAAGTAAAGCAAGTTATAGGCGTGTTGCGAAGATTCATCAGAGGACTGTTTCTTTTTCCACTGGTGAACACACCGTCTTCACATACATGAGGACTCTTGCACTTGCATTTCTTCAGTTATCAATCTGAGAGAAGCTTTCAGTCTGTGATAAAGAGATCAGTTACAGCATCACTAGGTCTGAGCGTCATGGCTGTATGAAATCCTATTCTGCATATAAACATATTAAAACTGAGCAGTTGATCCAGCAGTGTGTGTCTAAACTAAAAATAAATATTCAAGTGGTGATGGACAATTTTGATTGTTGTACTGGGAAAAACTGATGATCTATTCTGGGAGTGGTGAGTAGCATACCAAAATTTTTACATAAGTGTGACTAATCTTTCAAATATGAAGGATACACTAACTGGGTATTTTTCTTTGTAATGACAGATTTCTAAAGCAGCAATGCAGAAAGTGACCCAGGTATGGGATTTCTGGAAAATAGTCCTATCTGTAACATGAAAACCATGGTCAGAGACCTTTATCAGATTCTTTTCTTAATTTCAGGGTCTGGAGGCTGATTGCATACATTCAACTCATTCTACAAAAACTTAGAACTGAAAAAAAAATGAAGATACAGCCCCTGTTATACTAATTCCTTGTGCTTGGGTCAAAACAGTTCTTTTCAGTTTTTTCCAGCAGTGATGAGGCTATCCTAGTTAGAAGGAAGAAACACTTGACCAGTCATATATACAGTATCAGACGGGAAATGTCCTCTTGAATTCAGGAATGTTACAAGAGGAGATAATCTCTAAGTTTTAGATGTTCATAATTTAGACAGCTGCATTTGAGCTTGTCATTTGAAGCTCTTTATAATTACATAGAGAATTAAGATCTTCAAGGATATGATTAATTTCATTCTTAGGTGGGTTATGATTCATTTCATTCTTAGAATCCACCCTAAATTTGCCACCAGTAGGTCTTAAAGCTACAGGATAGTTTTGTTCTGTGATCCCTCCATTTTGATGAGATGACTGTATACACTTTCAAAAGAGCGAGCTTGCCCTTCTGAGGTCTAAGCATTGCTCTTGGCTGGGTTGAGGGAACCATCTGCACACTCTCACCAGCTCTTCTCCATGTATTTACTGGCTTTCACCTAAAAGTAGCATAAATTAAGATGCTTTTACTTTGATTGTGGTTCAGCTCAGAAATAGCATGAAACTTCCTTTCATTCGTAAGATTAATTTTTTTAAGAATACATGTTTTTCTAATACTCTCTGATTTTCATTTCCTTTTAAAGTATTCTCTTCTTGCGTAAGTGTGCTCTTATGGATCTCTACAGCAAAGTTCAGTGCACTTCATTAATCTTCTCAGAAGTTCTGTGTTTCCACTATTTCTTATGATTTGGTTCAGCCGCATTACCAAATTTTTTTCTGAAGCTGTATTTGTTTACAACGGCTAATTGTCCAAGTAATTCTGTAGAGGTAAAGGGACAGTATAAAATAGACCCCCCTTTTCATAGATTGTGTCTGTATAGTTTTTCTCCTCTTACGCCACTGGATGCAAAGTAATTTTGCTTAGGAGGGTGTTTTTTTTGAAGGGTGCATTCTCACACGTATGCCATAGAAGAATAGGTATTGAAGTATGAACACAGAAATATTTGGCTGAAATTGAGAATGTAATTTTAGGTGTTTAAAAATTCTAAGAAAACACATTTATGGTTATGTTTGTAGCAGTGTTGGATGCAAATTTCGTTCTTCACTTTGGAGTGTTTTCTTTTTCAATCTATCTTTTCTCTTCCGCTTATTTTTCCTAATCTGCAATGAAAACTCTGGAAAAACTAAGGCTATCGAAAATTTACCTTAATTTGTGTGTTCCAATCACTTAAGAATAACTTGAGCCTTTGATCTAATGCAGTCAGAGAAATTAATGCTGCAAAGTCAAAGAAAGGTATTTTAAATCAGTTGGAATTAGTGTAAGAAAGTGCCTTTGTAAGAATAGTACATTTTCAAACCGAAACTGGCATGACATGGATACAAGAATATCAGCATTTTAATGAATTCCTCTTTTAAGTCACCATCTTGAAGAACTTGAATTCTACAAGGGACTATGTTTCTCTTTAAATAAATAAAGTATAGGTGTAGGTATACAGTGTGTGCATTTACTTTCAGGTTTTTGGCAGCCTATAGAGCAGGGGTGAACTCTACACAGCCAGTGTTTGTTTGATTCCTTACCCTGTACTGTACTGTTCAGGTGTTTAGGACGCTGAGTCATCACCAGTCTGCATTAGAAGATCAAAGTTCAGGTAGAGTTTCAGGCAGAAGAAATAGGTGGGTGGTTTTTTTAATATTCCAATTAAATGAGTATATAGATGTCTCTTGCCCTAAATCTGGATACCCTATTTTGCTATTATTTACTACTAGTTTAGCGATAGGGTAAATGTAAGAGCTGTATAATGCTTTAGGTTAAAAACGCACATGTAGATGCCTGGATTTGAGAGGAGAGGGTTATACAGGAGTTTTAGTACCCCATTTCTTCGTGAATCCTTATTAGTATTGTTTGGTCCAGGGCATACACTTGGGAGTTTTTTTGTGATTAATGCAGCTGTACAAAACCCCTGTTTCTGCCCCATCTTTGTCTTACTTGGTTATTTGCCTTTGTCAGCTTTTCATGATGAAAGTCGTTATCGGTGATGGTATTACATGTTTGTGTTGATTCTCTGGCAGCATATTGCTTGAGTTGTTTGCCAGTCTTTGCACTGTTCTTATTTGGTTAACTAGCAAGCCAAAGTTGAGCTATTTAAACTTTATTGTGCAATAGTTAAATAGTAATGAACTAGTCCAAATACACATGAGGGTTTTCAGTACGGTCATAGACTCAACAAGGCAGAACATAAATTTAGGGCATGAAGTCCATCTCCATGATGTTAGCTGTGCTACAGCAATTGATGTTCAGGCCTCCAGACCAATTTTTTTCTGTTTTCACATTAGAATTTCGAGCTCTGTCAGGTCAGTCACCAGCTATAGTGACTGCAACTCTGGAAACACTATGTAATTGAAGCCAAGAGAGTGTCAGTTGCAGATTTGAGAAGGGGAAAAAATTTTTAGTCTGAGTACTTTTTAAACTCTTTGGGGTTGGTTTGTTTATATTAACACCTGTTTAACTTTAGGGACTAACTTCTGGATAAAGGAAGCCTGTGTTAAAGGTTCTATGTCCTCAGACTTTCAGCAATGAGTGGATGCCGCGACTCGGGGAGAACGGCTACGCAATGGTATAGATATTCCCTATCACATACCTCAGAACCTAGCCTTGCGCTGTTTGTGTGGCTGTAGCATAGACACGTGTATGCACATCTACAAACGTGAACAGAACATTCACGTCTGTATTCAGCTGCAGTGCTGGAGCTCTAGAGAGGGCTCTGGGGAGACCTTATAGCAGCTTTCCAGTACCGAAAGGGGGCCTACAGGAAAGCTGGGGAGGGACTTTTTAACAGGGAGTGTAGCGATAGGACGAGGGATAATGGTTTCAAACTGAGAGAGGATAGGTTTAGATTAGGTATTAGGAAGAAATGCTTTCCTGTGAGGGTGGTGAGATGCCGGAACAGGTTGCCCAGAGAAGCTGTGGCTGCCTCATCCCTGGAGGTGTTCAAGCCCGGGCTTGGAGCAGCTTGGTCTCGTGGGAGGTGTCCCTGCCCAGGGCAGGGGCATTGGAACTAGATGATCTTTAAGGTCCTTTCCAACCTAAACCATTCTATGATACCCTGTGTAAACAATCCTGAAACTTCTCAGATAATCATTTGCACAGCAAAAAAACCCATTTTTCCAATTGCTGTTACTCCTAAGACAGGAAAAAACCTTCCTGTTATGTAGTAAAGATAAACACGACTTTGGTTTTTGATTTTTTTTAACCCTGTACAGTAAATTTTTTATTTTGTTAGCATTAAGAAAATTAGGAAGACAGTGGTTTGTGTCAAGTGGCTTCTTACACAAACCCAAAACTTGTGTAGAACGTTACTTAATAGAAAGGATTTATACTCCCTAAGATTTGTTATTAAGTTTAACCTGAAGACCTGCTTGAGGTTGTTGGAAAAACTCAAATATTGAGTACATACTTGAGAAGAATTTAAGAAGGTGATATATTTTCAAAGTACTGAATGAATGAAACATTTCCAGTTGAGGTGATAGTCAAATAGTGCACTTAAGGTTTAAAAAGAATTTGGCTAGGTATCTGACTTTTAGTAAGTTAAAAACAGTTCCTTTCACCTCTGTTTTGTTTTGGAAGGAGGGATGTAATGTATATTCTTTTGCTTTGTGGGAAAGGGTTTTTTTTTAGTATCAGAACTTTTGTTGTGCAAAAAATCTAAGGTTTTTTAGAATCTAAAAGAATTCTGTTCCAGATATTCTATGTAGATGTTAGAGGGCTAGTCAAATGCTAAAATTCAACCTTTTCCAAGTTTTTGTTACAATTTTTTAAAACATGTATAGCCTCAATATAAATGTTAAATCAATAGCTGTGATGTTTGGCCCACTTTTTTCTAAATTAATGTTGCTTTTAAAAGTGTAATTGGCAATTTCTGTATACATTAAACTTTTAAAATGAAACTTTTGTTTATGAATCCCCCAAATTTGTTTAACTTCTGTAACTGTACTGATACTGTAACAAGGATTATCACTTTCTGGAAGATGACATTTCAGCTCTTTTTGCTTTACATTGTTATGCATTTTTTAAAAGCAACACTAGCTTTTAAGTGTTTCTCTAGAGTACTTAGTACAGGGCTTGAACTGTAACTTTCTTAGCCAAGCTAATACAGTTCCTATCAAAATGCCATTTCAGATAAAATTTTAGTGTATCAACCTATTTTTAATGATTAAAGAATACATCAGTATTGTTATTGGGTTCTAATTATATGGGTTTCTATCACATGGGCCTCAATCAAGTAAATCTCTAGTCATATTGAAGCTGCACTTCTTGTTAATATAAAGCTAAATCTATGCAGTAATAAGGAAATAAATAAGACTTTAATTGTCCCTAATAACTTCGGTGTTGTCTGGATGACTAGGGCAAACAGGGATTACTGCACCACTTTGCAGAACATACTGCTCCAGGTAGCAACAAGGAAAACTTCAATTACATGCAAGGAAAATTTTTTTCACGTGCAGGTTGTGAAACACGGTAAGAGTTGCTCAGAGAGATTGTAGACACTGCGTCTTTGAAGAACGTGACTAGATGAGACCATCAGCAATCTGCTTGCCAAGTTAGTTTTGAGTAGGGTGTTGGACCAGATGACCTCCCAAGGTCCCACCCAGCTCAAATTACTAAAAAATTCAAAAGTAGGCTCACCAAACAAAAAGGAGAGATTCTCTATCTGGACAGATCTGGATTAGACCTTTGAAATATTCCAGGACCTGCCATTCTAGACTATTACAGTTGCTTAGAATAATGTAGTCTGTGCCTTAGTTTGACGCAAGTGCATGTGATAGTAGCATCAGGTACTCACTGCCTATTCATGCCAGTCTCTTGTTTGTTTAGATGGCTCAAGCAATTCACTCTTGTCTTTGCAACAGTCCAGGATGCGGGATTCCCTTTCTTGAGAAATCATCATGCTGAGAAAATGTCATACCTGAAACCTACCTTTCTAATTGTCATTCCCCCTGCTAAAAAGATTACAGAACTTTAAGATCTTGTGATAAGATATCCTGCTATAAACAGTCTTCCTCAAAGACGGTCAGCTGGAAAGTCTTATCCAAAATACCTGCTTAAGGTTGTCTCTGAATTTCTGTTACATCTGATTCTATCATTGTATCCCCAAACCACACTACTTGTTTGTTTGAAGAGACTTTGCCTTGCAGAGAGTGCAGCTGTGTTTTTCTTTGGCTGGGATAAATCATTGAGTTTTTCATTGTGATGTGGATGTGGAATTTGCTGACAACAGATAGTGACAGCTGTTTCTTCCAGCTTTGTTTTGGGATTTTGCAAAGACTTCTACTGCAGCAACAGGCTCCATATGGATAGGATACTCCAACTGGTTACTCCAGTTTTGCCTGGGACACTTCATGTGGTATTCCTGTATAAAAGTGCGTAGAACAATGTGGAGTTCAGTCCACACATTCTCTTCCATGGTGCTGCAGGTCAGATGTAAACTGTGACAAACAGAACTTCTGATTATTTTTATCATCACCTTTTTACTCACCTGCTTTGTGGCACCAGAATGTTTGCTGATAGATTAAATTTGTGCACACGGTCCCTTGAAGTCATAACACTTACTCAACAGCAGTAACCGTGGCTCTTTGATACGTTGTCCTCACAGC
This sequence comes from Chroicocephalus ridibundus, assembly GCF_963924245.1. Lineage (NCBI taxonomy): Eukaryota > Metazoa > Chordata > Aves > Charadriiformes > Laridae > Chroicocephalus > Chroicocephalus ridibundus. Next base: position 34,352,967 of record NC_086291.1, on the reverse strand, counting down.
TACGGAGGAAGTATAAGTCACAGAAGTATAAGTAACTGTACTTCTCTTTTACGGGCAAGCTGCCTGGTGCTGTAACCTTTTAAGCAGTCGAATGCTTAAGGATCAATGGGAGATCCTTAGCATGTAAGATCCTGTAAGGGAATGTAAGTACTACTTTGGGATTAGGACTAGATGACCAAGATCCTATTAAAGGTTTAAAGGTGCCTTCCAACTCAAACTATTTTATGACTCTACTAAAATCTTAAAGACACTTTTAGAAAATAATTAGTCACCTGTTAAGTATTGTACTCCCCTTCTTGCAGACCTTTATGCCTAGTTTAGGAGCCAGTAGCTCCAGTGGAGCATTGCTTTTATATGTCTCTTAGCTTTTTCCACTATACAAGTCCTTTTTACAATATCGTTAGTGTGAACCAGGTTAGGACCTTCCTTTAGGAAAGGTTCAGGGTAAGCTGAGACCAAATTATCTAGTATCCCTTAGAGATCACGTTAATGTGAGGATGTTGAGCTAATGCTTGGAAAAGAGGCATCTAAGTTGAGTTGGCTGCCAGATAAAGGCATCTATTTTCTCTGGATTTTGCACAGAGAGAACTTTAGTCCATGCTGAGATTTTCATAGCTCTTGGCTGGAATTACCTCTGCTGTGTGTGAATTTTTATTGCCTCCATCTTTACTCCGTGTTTACTCAGTGGACATCCAGACTTACCTTTGTACAGATTATTGTTGTTATTCGGGACACCACTGTTCCCTGCTGATTTTCTGTGTAAAATTACAGGGAACCTTTGTTTCTCTGTGGCAACCCCTAAGTAAGGTGCACTGATTCTGTTTTTTTTTTTTTTATTTTACATTTTTGGTTTGCCTGAAAATGACTGGAAATCAATTCTTCCTTTTATATATGGGTATTCAGGAGGCAGAGCAAATGAGCTGTCAAGTCAAAGTACCAAAAGGTGGGCTTTTAGCAGTGACTGACATTGGATTAGGCTGAAACTGAGGAGTAAGGGCTGTCTGGAGCCAAAAACACGTTTTGGCTTAAAGTGGAGGGCAAGGATGGGGGCTGGTGTAGAAAGCTGGTCTGGTCTGAAAGATGAAGAGCTGCCAAGACAACAGCTTGAACATTGTTTATAGTACAGTCAGTAACTGAAGTTACCAGGTTCTGTTAACAGTATTTGTATATTGATGTATGTTTACAGATTTTTAACAACATTACAGATAACACTACCTTGTGTCTGTATTTAAATGCTAATTTTCAGGCTGATGACATTTACTATAATTGTAAAGTTACTATGTTATTTATGGGCCTGCCATGAGTGGATGCATCAGGTATTTGGATTTTGTTTTTCCTCTACTTTAGGTGCTTAAAATAAAATACTTGCAGTAACATTGGATTACTTTGTGATGACCATGTATGACTTCATAAGGAATTACGTAAATAAGTGACTTTTCTTTTTAAATGCTTGTTTTGTTAATCAGACAAATCTGCATTTAGGATGTTCTTTAAATTTTGAAAATGCCTTTCCTATTTATTCGTGCTGCTTTTCTTCACCTTAATGTGCACCTAGACCCAGTCCCTTCAAATCTCTACCTCAGTTTGTGAAATTCCTGAAGCAAAGCATGAAGAATTTTCACTGTAGTATTTTAGTGAAGTATTTTTTACACATTTAGTCTTAAATATTCTGAGGAGAACCAGACAAAATTGAAATAGATGGATGGTAGATGATGAAATAAAGTATCGTTTGTTCTTATCTGTTTCAAGGTAGCAGTGATGGTTCTGAACTCAGTGAAGAGACTTCCTGGCCAGCATTTGAAAGGTAAGAAAAACTGTCACTCAGAACCTGCATTTCTCTATTCAGACATATCCACTGAAAATGATGCTTTATCTTAGTGATCTAGAGGTCTTCCGTATGTAAGAATATTAGTAAACTGTAGTAAGTACACTTGGATCTGTTAAAGCGGCAGCGAAGTACCTTCTGCTCACAAGCAGTTAATAGGGCTTTTGTCTAATTGGGTGCTTACTTATTGCACACATTCTTCTAAATAGCTCAATCAGACTACCGTTAAACCCCAAATTATTTTTCTGGTTTTATACGTGTATATCCTTTGTATGCTATTCATGTGACCTATCTGTTTTACGTTTTCACTTTCCCCGAGATTTCATCCATTCTTAGTCCCTTTGTTCTTGTCATTGACATTGTCGCTTGTTTTGTCTCTCCCATCTGCTTTTCACTTCGTTGTTACATGGGAAGGCACAGTAATGCCCTTTGCTAATGCCTGATTTTGTGGTTCAGAATTAATATCCTACTCCTTATCCAAATACATGCTCAGGTGACATTGGCCACTTCAATCCTTTCCCATGTTGTATTTGAGACTATGGAAAAAGACTAACAGCTGTAGTTTAATATAGTAAAAGGTGGAAATCTCATCTTCCCACAGCTCAGTAAGATGCACAATACAGTGCATAATTTGCTTCTATAATACAATTTTGGGTAATCGATCAGCTTCAGAGTTGCCATGGGTGACTCTTTCTGTCATGCTTTGAAGACGTGTTTCATAGAAATTTTTGTCAAAGCACTCTCTCTTTATAGTTGGGAACTGTTACTACAAACCTCATGTTCTTCTTGAAGCGATTGAAGTTCTGTGTTACTTTTTGGAAGAAATCTTTGAAAATATCTCAGTGCCAAAGGTGAATTCTTCGATCTTTCATGCTATAAATATGATTACCTACATGAGGATATGCCTTTGATTCCCTTATGTAAGCAATCAGAACATAAACAGAAAATTCGGTCAGAAGGAAAATCTGTAACTTGTATGTGCTCAGTGATGCAACCCACAACATTCAAAAGGTTTTCTTCTTGGTTTTCCTTCCCTGTTGCATCACAGAATTAAACAAGTTCAGGTTATTAGTCAAAGACAAAGAGTTATGTAGCAAAGCGTTAGACAAAGTGGTGAACTGAGTGCTTTTACCTTACGAACCATAAGAAACTTAAAATTTTAGGAAGCTTCAGGCTTAAGTTGTCTTAAGCATTTTTAGAGAATGGTGACACTCGCCAGAGTTGTGCAGACTTCTGAAACAAAGCAGAAGTTTTTCATCCCCGTTGTAATGAAAACTGGCTGGCCCAGACTCCCCCCCGTTAAAAGGTTTGCTCCATGTCAAACAGTTATGTCAGAAGATTCTTTCTCCTGCAGATTCCACTTCCCTTCAGTACTTTCCTCTTTCCTGAGGGAGCTCTTTGGGAACTCTGAACTTGCATGCTTTTGAGGGCGAGTTCTCTTGCTTGCTTCCAGGGAGAGGGATTGGGCTCCTTACAGACACTTAAAACATTATGTGTGAAATTCCTAGAGATACACAACTTTGTGTCTGTTCCTCGAATTATATGATGAAAGCATGTTTTGGAATTTAGTAGATAATACACTGTAAGTGTTCAATTTACACTGCAAGTGTTAAATTTTAAGATAACTAGAGGGGTCGCCTGTCTAGTTTTCGGCTGTGCGGTGGGTTTCAATTCTTACAAAAGACTTTTCAAGTGAGGGAGAAGCATTAGTTTGCTACTGGCAAAATTGGGATGCTTCCAGTGTTATAAATGACTACTTCCTATGCAGTGCAAGTGGGAATTCAATGTTCCCCAGTGATTTAGAAACAGGATCTTTGGGTAGGAGGAAAATGATGAAAAGGGCTTAAATCTGCATAATATACCTAACAGGAAGTAATTAGGTACCCCACACGCAGATTCCCCAGGTAACAGAAGGAATTGTATTAAATATTCCTGATTTTCCTGGCCCTCCTGTTGTTTGTAACTGGGAAATGCAGAAGGGATTATAACTAGAGTCACTGATTGGTTTGTGGGTTGTTGTTTTTTAAGAGCAACAGAAACCTAGTTTGAACCTCGAGTAAGAGTTTTCAAAATTGGCGTGTCCCTCTAGGCTAATCAAAATTACTCGAAGGACTTTAATTCTAAGTCCTGACAGTTGTATCATGCTAAGGGCAGTATACGAAGTGACACTTCAGTCTCATTGGTTGTCATCCTGAGTGTCTCTGAATAGATATCCCTGAAATAGCTTGAATGCAAGAGTGATAGCCTCCTTGTTATGCAAAAAAACACGCTTAAAGGTAAGAAGAAAATGTATTTAACTTGCATGCAAAATATATGTACACACAAATATATAGCGTATCTTATGGTTTTCTTTCCGTTATGTTAATTATTGTTTTAATTGTCTGTATCTTGAATGTATTTTTAAAAAAAATAAAAAAATTCAAAGATATCAGTTTCGTTGAAAAATAAATGATGGCATGTTCTCAGATAGATTAGTAGAAGGTAATTCACTAATATCTTTTTGATAATTCTTCTTGCAACAAAGACAATAGTTTGAGCTGGTTTAAAAACAAGCAAAAAAAACCCCAAAGAAACAAAAAATGCATTCTTGTTTAATGCTGCTGACCTTTACTGTGTGCCTTGTTTAAGACTGTTTTGTTTGCCTACTGTATGCTACTGTGAGTTCAGATTGAAACACGACATTGCTGCTTGTTTAGGTTTCCCATTATGAGAAATACAGCCCTGTCCAGCTAATAGAAAGCCCCTCTCATGGGCAATGGATTGGTTAGATTTATACTACGTAGGAGATTTTGCTTGTAAAATTCTCGTAATCTTGCACTTAACTGCCTGCTTCTGCAGAATTAGAGCTGATTTTCAATCTTTCTGCATGAAAGGAAAATGGATAAAAAATAGGAGGTAAGGACAAAGTGTGTATACTTCTATTGACTTAAATGGAATTCAGGCAACTAAGGTATCTGATCCCAAAAAACAAGGTTCAGTGAAGCAAAGCAGTATTTAAAAGGCAGGTCTAGAACACAAGTCCTGGCTATGGATAACAGTATGGATCAGGTTAAGGACTCTAAAATGTGAAGCTTATATGTAAAGTTTAAAGCTTGTATGAACTGGAGAATTGAAATGTTGCTTAGTTTACTTCAGTGTTACCTAACACAATAGTAGTTTAAGCAGTGCCAGTCATAGTTTGATAGTGGTTTTGATTCCTTTCAGCCCAACAGCTTGTGTGTGTGTACAGTCAGAGAATTTGAATAATATTTTGGTAGTAAAATCTATAGTCAGAATTTAAAGACATACAAGTTTTATTAATATGGTTCCTTTACATTGATTTAATCTCTGAGAACTAAATGCAGACTTTGCTCTTGAAATGTATTATTCCTGATGCCCATAAAACACTTTAGTATCATGAGTACTGACAAAGAGAACATCTGATGAAATAAAAACTGTGGTATCCACCCCTGCATGCATTTTTCTAAATAAAATTATCCTCTGTTTCTTATGTGGAAGAAGTGGCTTTGTGATACGCACACAGAAAAAATACTGTGCTGTTTTAGCAGTCATGCTGTTTGTGTGAATAAAAGTATATGTAATACGTACAATTTATAATGGAATCCAACAGGAACAGGTTGTACCATTCTCTCGGTCCGGGGACAAGAGTGTCACGAAATGGCTATCGAGGCCACATGAAGGCCAGCAGGTACAATCCCCACTGCACACAGAGGTGTCAAACTTTCCCTCTAGTGTTGGTGATTTGGTTTGGTTTAATAATTAAGTGGGTGTTTTCTGATGTGATCTTTCTAACTTACATGTCAAAATAAAGGTAGAGACCTTTTTCTCAGACTTAAAGCTTTCCTCTTCTATGACTTAACCTATATCACCATAAGGGCTTTTGTTCGTTCCGATCTGCAAATCCAAGCTCTGAACCACTGGATCTTTATATGAAGGCTTAAAGATGTTTTATCAGAGGTAACTTTTAACTCCCCACCACTGTGTAGCGGTGTTGGTAGTTCTCATGTGGACAACAAAGCTGCTTCTTGTGCTAATGGGATAGCATTCAAGATGTTTTCTTTGGTGTCAGTTTTGTACTGAATTTCTTTTCCCATCTTCCCTGAAATAAGAAATATGGCTAAAATGAATAATGCATTAAAATTGTCCCCAATTCATTATATGTAGTATTATTTGCAAGCTGACATAGTAATATAACTGATTATTCAGATTAATTAAAATACAAATTCTTTCTCCAGCTGTAGTTGGGAAAGAAATGGCTGTTGAATATGGAAGTTTTTTCATGTCAAGAAGCAAGCATTGTCTCACTGAATTAAACTCATGTTCACATCTGTCAATGTCCCAAATTGTCTCCATATCATCCTCCTCAGTAGGTGCTGCAAGGAAAATGTTTGCTAGATTTCCAGTTGGCATTGAACATTCATGGATGTTAGGAAGGATGAAACAGCAAATCCTGGCTTACTTCAAAATGAGTTTCAGGCGCTGTTCAATTTCTTGGCTTTTCTTAGAAAGCTGCCGGGTTCAGCAATTTAGTTATGTGCTCTGATTGATGCTTACTGAAATTATTTCTGTTGTAATTTTTTTCTGATTGAGAATCTTTTGTAAGCCAGTCAGCTTTGTAATTTTAATAAAGCTAAGTTTTCTTTTCACGGTGCTGTACCTGGCATTTGTTTTGTCCCATTGCTCTTAGATCCTACATAGGGTAGGTTATTAGTAGAACACCACATGCATTAAAACACCTTAAAGCTATGGTTCGGGTTTCTTCTCTTTATTGCTCCTGCCCACTCTTCTTGCTTTCAGATATTTTAAAGATTGTGCATGTTTGAGCTATGCTTTGTTTTTGATGTGCTAATGATTCCAGTGTTTCTAACAAAAAAATACTCAATCTTTCTTGCAAGGACTGAAGGAGAGGTTTTAACACCTACAGCAACAATATGAATGTCCTTCAAACGTTTGCTTTTTGAAATTAATTGTTCTTGTATTTCAGTTGTGGTTTGAGTTTTAATTTTTTTAATTAAGGATTACCTGCTTGGCTAATTAATTTTTCTGATCACTTTTGCTTGTGAGTGTAAATTCCACAACAGCAATTCCTTGTAACAGCCAAAGTCTTTTTCCACAATGAAGTCCAGTTAATAAAAAGTTGACATTTCTAAATTAAAATACAGATGTTTGCATTAGTGTGTGGTAATGATTGGAAAACTACTTTAGGAAAAGTATTTTTTCACACAAATCTTCACATGCTCCTTTCAGCTCCCTAGAATCTGAAGATCTGGCTGTTCATTTGTATCCAGGAGCAGTTACTATTCAAGGTGTTCTCAGGAGGAAGACTTTGTTGAAAGAAGGCAAAAAACCTACAGTAAGATTTTTTTAATTCACTTTCTCACCTTCTTCCTTTACCCAGTCATAAAGACAATAAAAATGACCATTGTGCAAATAACTCAGGTGTCTGAGATCTCTGCCTTGCTGATTAAGGTTTAGGGTCACTGCTAGAGTTTCCATTCTTCTGTTTGGTGGATTTATTCAGTTTATAAGGCTATACCCCTAATCTAGGGAGTAGAAGAGAAGTATAATGCTATATAAAATTTCTTACAATTACTGTTAACTTTAAAAGAGAGGAGCATGTTTTGTCTTCCTCAACGGTAGGTGGATCCTAACAATTTATGCATACATACTAACCCTTACTATTTGCATCACAAATGCTTGGTTATTAATTATAAATCAAAATACATATTCATGACAATGGGGGATACTTTATGGCAGTACATAAAGTGGAAAAGGGACAAATGTACTCTAACTCAAGTGTTCAATAAGGGTTGCAGAAAGTATAGAATTAAGATGCACAAAATTTTTCTCAGATGACTGAGGAAAGGCACATGTTCTTTCTGCTTTCTGGATTTTTAAAGCATTCATAGGCCTACACAAATAACCAGAAACAGCAGCTTTAGAAACGTGGCTGATGGTTTGGCTGGACAGTTAGTGCTGTCATGTTCTCGCAGGATGACAACTACTATTTGTGCCACAGATAAGTGAAATGATTCATAATATTGAGTTGTAATTTTCTTTTATCTTTTCTATCTAGGTAGCATCTTGGACGAAATACTGGGTAGCACTGTGTGGAACCCAGCTCTTTTACTACGCTGCAAAATCTCTGAAGGCCACAGAGAGAAAACATGTATGTAAACCAGACATATTCCAGTATCATCTGCCAAAATTAAAATGTGATTTCCTCATGTAAACACTGAGAGTAGTTTAGGACTTGCATGATTTCTAGTCAGCACTGTGCTGTCTTCCAATCAGTCGGTCACCTCATATGGATATGCCCTAATGGAAATAACATCCATGTTTATATGCTACACCAAGAACATCTGCTTTGCATATGCCATAGGAGCCTTTGAGTTTATTGGCCTATAAGAAGGAACTATGTCATTGGGTCACTCTGCTTTTCTAAGGTAGAAGTCGTATCTTTTGATGATCTCTGAGTCTTGTAACAGTTGTTGCTACTTGACATCCAAACAAGCATTGATGCCGAAAGACTCAGAAGTCACTACATGTGATGTTAAACGTGTATTGATTTCATATATGTGGTAAAATTAGACTTCTGTCTTTTTCTGTCTAGTCGTGTAATCCATTAACTACAGCGGAGTACAAAATACTTCATATGTTATACAGAGAGCTAGCGTATCATATGATGCTGGCTTTCCTTTCATTCGCTGCAACTTTATTTGAAAGAAGCTAAAAATACTTTGCTTATGTGGGAAAGTAATAAAAGGATTTTCTGTAGATGTTCCAGGGATGTTATGATGTGCATAGTTCCTGTTTGCACTGGTTAATTGTAATGGAATGGGATGCCGCCAGAGATTCTGTTAAGAAACTGGGTAAAATTTGAGGTACTTGGATCTTTTTCCAAGTTCATACACTACTCGGATCCGTTACTTATAGTTGCCTTGGCCAGTGTTTCAGCTTAATTTACGACAACTGTCACTGAAGAACATTTGCTCTGCATAAACCTTATGTAATTTTACAAACTGAGATGTGCTCCTAGAATCCTTGTAAAGGGACTATCTTCTTTCTTCTGCAAAATACTGTTTTCTTATACTGACATTTTTATGTTCAGAGGGTAGAGATTTGAAGCTTAAGATTTCTGATTAGTAGACTCCCAGATAGCTGAATTTTCTGTGTGGAAAGTTACTGTGTAACGTTGTCTTAATCCACAAAAAATTTGAGTATTTTCCACTTTTATTGGAAGTAGTTTATTAGGAAACAGTATTCTAATGCTCAACGTAATTTAATAGTAGCTAAATACTTGTAGAAATATTTGCATGGTTTCTTTGCCATCATCCGTCTTCCCTGCCCCTATGAGCTTTGATTGCTTAGGTGAAATCAAAACTGATCCTACTTAATTTGTCTTGCCAGTTAAGACAATACTAGCCCAGACCAAAAGCCTGTTAGCCAAGCATTCTCTCTCCTGGGTGTCCTTAGAGAAATGCCTGTGTTTGGATGTATTTGCCTCTGGTGTCAGTGAAAACCTTATGGAAGGAGTCTGCCTCATTAAAAATAAAGGTAACTGGAAAGAGTAGACTTGTAAACTATTATGAGCAGAAATGCAAAGTATTAAAGTAAAAGAAAAAAAGAACCAAGAGAAAACTTGTGCTGGCATTATGTCACTAACAGTTGCTGCTTGTTTTTTCTAGAAACATTGAGAAATGGAGGAGAAATATTTTGTAATGACAGACTTTGTGCTCCTGTTACTGATGTGATGCCTTTAAGCTTTATGCCAAAATTGCATTTTGTTTTCTTTTAAGGAGAGAATATGCATTTTTTTTTTTAAGTCTCTCTTGTCCAGTGTTTGTCAAAGTGCTGAAAGATGGAAGACTTTGCCATACTTGTACCTACTCAATCAGAAGCTTTTTCGGTATTGTGTATAAATATTTTAAAACAATCTGAATAACATATGGGTTTAGAGAACTTGTAAAAATTGCATAGCTGGTATTTTATTGTTTGGAAATTAAGTATATTGAGTTTTTATGTGGTCCATTTGCTTATACGCTTCCTTCAGAATAACAATTTTAATCATTTAAATGGTCTTACCCTTTCTTTAGGAAAAGTAAATGAAGTAAGAAGGTAACAAATGTAAACATTCAAGTCTGGTATCTGATCCTCTTGAGACTCTGTTACTGTAAAAGCCTTTACTTTTGTCTTGAAATGCAGTCATATCATTTAGAATGCTCTTTCAAAAATTATTTTCTGAACCTATTGAATTGACTTTTAATATTCCCCATGTCACCGATGTGTCAATACCTACAACAGTTGTCTAAGGATATGCCAGCAGACCAGTAGCGAAGTTTGCAGATGGAGGCTAGGAGACGTTCAATGCTGGCAGGATTACCTTTCAGAAGCCTGCCAGCGTCATGGCTTGCGAATACTGAGCGGAGATTGAGCGACGCAATTCCCAGGAAAGGGAGATGGAGGAGTGGTAGTAAAAAGCAATGACTGTGAGAGCAGATTTATTTTTTTTAACAGTTGGCTGTGTGGAATTGGACTGATCTATCCAACACAACCTTGGATTTGTCTGTACACAGACGATGCCTTGCTTTTAGCTTGTTAGGGCAGCAAACGTATTTTGTTCTGTTTGTGGATGTAAAACATGTTATGAAGCTCAGGTTTCTGATTTGATTTCCCAGGTGCTGTCATAACTAAAATAATGTGATACCTATTAGCTACAGTTCGGATTATCGTCTTTTTAAACAAATAGTTCACAGTGAATGCACACAAACTCTTGCTCCAAAATTTATTATAACACAGAGTATAATCTTTATGCTGAAATTAAGGTCAAGATAACCTGGTAACTGCTGTGGGAGACCGAGCTTGGGAGCTTAGGGGGAGAGGCTCCAGGTCATTGAACAGCCTAATAATAGGTGGTCGGTAACTTTTTTCAGCTAGGCTGCTTGTGTTGTACTTTTAGCCTAGCCATTGATGGCTTAGATTTCCATCCGTTTCACTACAGGATTATTGTACAAAGCCTCAACTTCTCTTCTGGAATTTGTAAAGATAATTTGTCAAGTGTCATGCTTCAATTCACATTTGGTTGCGTTTTGAGAAAGTAAGTTAATCAAGAGAAAATAAATTGTAGATGGTCAACCATCGGCAGATAGGTAGTGCATGAGTACATGTTCACTGTACAAATACTGCCCAGTTATATTCTGAAGAGGTCCGTTCTGCAAAATAAAGAGATTTGACGCTAGATCTACATTTTGTTTCATTACTGTCCAGATTAAGTGGATAAAAAGGATGATGCTGTCTACTTGGAAGCAGATTTCTTTTTCAGAGATTGATACACTTGAGATTTCCCTAGGTAAAATATTCCAAGCATCTTCTGGAGCCGTGTAAACATCTGTCTTTTCAGCTTCCTTTCTCAAGGCCTTTGTGACATGGAAAGGAACACTGGCAATGAAAAAGTCAGTCTGCTGTATAAAGTTTCCTGGCTAGAGCTCTCATGGTAAATGCGTCTTGATTACAGGAATGCTTCTGAGCTTTCTGCTGCTGTTATTGCTTCAGGCAGCTGAGACTGAGGACTTGGAATGCACTGACACTGAAAGCTCTTCCAGGCTTTATAATAGCCAACCTCTTTGGAAAATTAGCTCATAAAAATCCCAGTGTAATCCAGCAAAAAGGGCAAGAAGTCCCCACCCTTTTAAACACCGGCAAGCCAGCTCTTTTTCTCATGCCTATGATCAAAGACAAAGGAGCGCACCCAGTGTCGTGTGTATTCTAGATGTGCATCTAGTCCAAAGGAAGAGGATGCTGTAGATACCTGGATGTGACAAATTTTCTTCTTCTAAGAAGACCACTAAACATAATGAGCTTTGTATTTAAAATTAGTGAACAGGTTTGAGTTATTACTAGAGTAATGGAAAATTGTCTATAATGAGCATGTGAATGTCTGTGCCCAGGCATGTGGTACAGGACAATCTGAGAGGAATGTGTGTAGAATGCTTACGGCTTTATCTCATATGCTGAAACGGTACCCACAAACAAGCTTCTGTGATAAAACTATAGCAGTTGCACACCTTTAGAAAGTGGCAACAGTAAAAATAGCCAATTTAAAATTAGTCTTAAAGGAAGCATTTGCCCTGAGAAACACAAGTACACCCGAAAAAACCTGTTCATAGTGATTGGGCTGGAAAAATCTTGCCAATTTCTGTGACGACATAATGTGCATGAGAGAGTTTTCCATGTTTGTAGGTTCTTGGAAAAGCAACAGAGACTTTTTGAGCTTCATGGTCGAGCATGAACCCTTGGTCATGCCAAGTCTTCCATTGCGTGTTATGTTCAGAATTAGAGCCATTTATTGGCACTGGAAGTCTTGGTAGCGTTGCTCAGGCACTTTCATGGAATACCCTGATAACAAATGCTGTCATTCTAGGAAGTATGTTCAGCCACCAAGAAAAAGATTTTAATATTAGAAAGCTGTAAAATCTCAACAGGAGATGAGGAGATTTGTAGGTGCCAGAAGGTTGGAGTGAAAAGTCTGTTCGCAGATTAAGTCACAGTTTTTGATTCAAAGATTTATGTATAAATGCCTTTGAGCTCAGAACAACAACAACAACAAGTAGTTATGTGAAGCCTAGCATCAGAGCTGTGTAGTTTTCCATGTGCATAATAAGAGTGTCATTCCAGTGGCCTGTATAAAAAAAAGCAAAGAGGAACCAGGAACATTAAATTACAATGAAGCTTTCATTCCCGTCATGTTAACAAAGCTGACTTGCTGTTAGCAAGGCTCTATGCATCAGCAGAGAATGAACTGCCCTGGGGGACTCTGTAAACATGGAATACAAATCCAGCCGTGCACAGGGATGGAAAACTGACATGTGTTTCAAGTGATGACGGATTGATGCTGGCAGGAAACTCTTTCCTTGTGTGGAGCTTGCAAGTTTTCGGAGAAGTACCATGATTAACTAATTGTTTTGAATAAAATGAAAAAAGAAGTGAGCTCTAGCAGTCTTGATTGCCTGGTCATTTCACGTATTGTATACCTACTGTTATGGTATAGAACTAAGATCGGAAAGTGCAAATGTGCTATTTTCGTGAAACTAGAAATGAGTGCAGTTCATGAGGTACATTAGGGATCTGTAACCTATTAAAACTGCTTTTTGACTCACATTTCAGGCTCTGAAAATGACCTATTAATCCTTTGTAGGACTATCCTTATTTTATTCCTTCTTTCAGATAAAATTCCTTAACGCTTCTCATTACTGACTGGAATCTTCGAAGAACTTTTAGTTTCTATTTGGAAAGAAGTTATGTTACTCAGCCCTCACTGTAGTGAAATGTTGTCTGATGGAGCTTGTAGTTTACTTGCTCTTATGATGAGGTATTACCGAATCTATCCACCTCCCAAAGGCAGTAGAGTTACTTAACTTTAGTATATGTGTTTCTATAGGTTTTATGTGGAATGGTCTTTTCCCACAGTTTTATCCATAGTAATATCAAAAAAAGGGCATCTGTTTTGAAGTTTGGCAGGCAGGTCTTTCCTAAGAACAGTCATCATCACTTTTACGCTTAAGCTATCTGTACAAGCATCCCTTCAAAGTTTCCAAGCTTTTATATTTCCACTAATGTTACAGAAATGTCAGCTGAACATGACTAGTAGGAACTTTTGATGGAATAGTTCCTGTGAGTGTAACTATAGTGACATAAAGCGGACGGTACACAGATGATGCATTCAAAAGTTTATAAGATCCAGAGATACTGGACTCTGAAATTATTTTGAACTTGGTTAAAATACTGTTTGTTTCAAATGTTGGTCTAACACTTGTTCATATCAAGTTCTAATGTATTTTAAACTGAGATTTAAAGTGTAGCCTGTTGCACAAGTCCCAGACAGATAAACCTACCTCGACATTGAAGGTCTCCAGTTAATCTGGGGCATAGATTAGAATAACTGACATTACACTTGCACTGGAATTTTATTCATAAAGTAATTATATTCCCATATAGAGAATATTCGTATAAACTCTTACTTCGCTTGTGATCCCCTTAAACTTATTAGCAGTAATACTTCCTTTTGCTGAACAGGAGTTCTAGATTTGTAACGGTAAAGCGATGTTTCTAAAATGAAACAAGACATTTGATGCTTAATCATGTAAATCTGCTGTGTGGCATTCATATGAAGAATAAAAGTATTCTAGAACTATAAATTCATTTTAATGACTTAAAATGTCCACGAGATTGGTTTAGCTTTATTGTTTCTAATAATATAATTAAAGAGAGGTCAAAATTACTGTACTAAAAAAGGTTAGAATAGGGATTTCACAGTACAGGAGAAAGATGCATCTGATAAGGACCAGCATGTAGGAGTGTTGGACCTTCTGGACAGAGAAGTGAGGTAGAGCACTGTGAAGGGGGAGGGTGCTAGGATTGATGAAAAGTCTGGGTTGGGTCCATGAGTGTGGGAAGCGGACATCTGGCAACTAAAGCCTTGAGAGAAACTGAATGAATTGGGTATTGGGGAGTGAATGGCACTGCCTGAGTAAGTGATGAGAGGTGAATTGTGATAATAGGTAAGGAGACCAGGGAGAAGGAAGGCTGTGGTTTGGAAATGAGTTGGATTTAATGGGCGAGTAGCCTGGAACTGAGTGGAGAAGCCTGAGAAGTAGAAACTAATACTGACCGGGTGAATGAAAAGGAGTAGGACCAAGGAGCTCTCAGGAGAGGGGCTAGTGTAGCAGAGCCAGGTATTGTGCTTAAAGAAACCTAAGTTATATGTCAATGTGTGAGGAACACCTTCAACAGGAAAACCTCATCATTTTGAACATCCTGTCAATAAATGAGCACGTTATGTTCTGTGCACTTGTTTGTTGAACCTATACCCTTGTTTGATCCATTTAATTCATTCATCAGGTCATAATATTTAATTATACAGTTGTGTTATCTTGTCCACAGGACTCATGTTAATGTGTGTAATTACAGACTATCATAATAATTAATGCATGTAAACTTTGAGTAATTATGGCACAGACAAGTTTAGTTCTTCTGTTTGTTAACAGTGGAGGGATTAGTTTGCATTTGTTAATGCACTTTTTTTGAACGATAGCATGGGCACACACGTGCACTGATGTGTTGAGGAATGCTATTGTATTCATACAGTGCAATTTAGATGTCTGACACATTTTGTGGGATTGTGATATTCCTTTTAATGTGTTCATTGTGGTAAATTCTGTTTTCACTAATTCCATATAAAATTCATAGACCTTCTTCATTTTATGAAGTGCTATGCTTCCTTTGAAGTTATTCTGTGTCTTTAATACTGTCACTGAGAACTGCCCTTTTGAATACTGATTCTGTGCAGTGCAGTCAGGCTGGCTGAAGCTTCTTGTTTTGCTTTAGTTTACATCTCTGCTTGTATTTTCAGTTCAAATCCACACCGAGTAAGAATGTGTCAGTGGTGGGCTGGATGGTGATGATGGCAGATGACCCTGAGCATCCCGATCTCTTCTTACTGACTGATTCTGAGAAGGGTGAGCAATTCTAGCACCAAGGGCGCACTGATTCCCAGAATAAATGTTTGCTTTGCTGAGCTATTCATAAGCAACCGCATGAAATTGGAATGATGTTACCTTTCATTTACCTGTCCTCCAGCATGTCATGTTTGCCTTGAGAATGCTGTGGGAGCAATTGCCCCTGAGGAATCCTTAGTCTTCATTAAGTTCTAAGAACTCTCCAACTTTAACTGCATTTGCGATTTTTATTGGAAGTGTTCATTTGCATTCTTCTAAACTATATTTAGACCACTCAGAGGCATTTTCACATATGTGAAAATGTAAGTAAGAATAAAAAAGTTCAATATTGAAACTAACACTATGTGCTTGACCGGTCCCCTCTCTTCTCCAAATGAAAAACAAAATCCAAAGCAAACCATCCGTTCAAATGTAGCGCTATTGCCTGGAGGAAAAAAAAACCGACCCTGAGAGATATTGACTGTTTTGCAGCAAAGCCTTGATTTCTGTTACTCTAACATAGTGCCCTGGTTTCAGTTTAAACTGTGAAGACATTGTTATTTTTCCTTAGCACTTCAAGCTATGCAGAAAGAGCATCGTTAGACATTCTGATAAAGGAGCTTAACATTATTTATTGCTTTGTCTACTTCAAGTCTTAGTACATTTTATTTCCAAGCATCTGTTCTAGCACCACTGATATGTAGTGTGAATTATGAATGCTTGTCAGCTTAAACTCAACAGCAATATGAAATGTTTTTGTAATACTTGGCCTTTCCAAACCAAAGCAAGCACTGTATAACACCAGACACTGAAAATACTAGTTTGAAATATATCAATATGTTTAGGAACAATTTTCAAATGTTTTCAAATGTAGCTTTCTAGAGTGCATTTCAGTGCAATCTGCTACTTCATTAAGAAATATGAAATTACATTATAAACAAATGGCAATAATGGCAAAGAACAAAAACGTTTTTGTATGGTTCTGAGAAATGTTTTGTTCTTTCCTAGTTGATGCTGGTGTTAGTTGAAATATAGAATGTTGGAAACGAAGACAGGCAAGCTGAAACTTCTCTTGCACTAGGTCGAACAATTAAGTTGCACCTATGCCAGACAAAGTAAAGTTATGTGAACCTTCTGCTATTAAGTCTTCTCATAATGTTTTAATGTAGCTTTAACTTGAATACAGATAGAATTTCAATATATAGTATTGCTTGTGTTTCTTCTATCAGTTTTTTCTTTACCTTTTTCACCTAGGAAATTCATACAAGTTTCAAGCTGGAAACAGAATGAATGCAATGCTCTGGTTTAAACACCTGAGTGCTGCCTGCCAAAGCAACAGACAACAGGTGAGTGCAAGATGTTGAAAAGGATTAGGAGCTGTTAAGAGTTCAGAACTGGTAGATCTTCAAGATGAACAAGCTGTAACTGATTGCTTTGTATGAAGAGCATTCTGCTCCGAGCAGCCTGTACATCGATTTCACGTGCTTATTGATTTGCTTTAGCTTTCCTGTTAGTCCCTTTGCAAACAACTCCTCAGAGCTTTTGAGGTAATTAAGAAAGATTTGGGACTATCTTGAGACTAATTTAAAGCAGCTGGGGAAATAGAAGGAAGACCTGTCCAAGTAGCAGTATTTTTTGTCATTGCCCATTTTAAAAAGGCTATTTTACAGTTATAAAAAAAGCTGTAAATCATAGCATTCAATATCAATTCCAGGTAACTCTCCTGTAGTGCCATTTGTCAGGTCTCGGGCATTCGTGTGTTCTGTTGTTTGTATGTATTTCTAAAATGTATTTTTAAAAAAATAGTTTAGTCCTGGGTACATTTGGCAGACTTTGAAAGCAAAAGTAGAATTTTCCATGAAGCAAAAAGGAAGATAAGAGTATTCTAAAGCCTATTAAATTTTCTTCCCGTATAAATTCTTACTGACCTTTTTCATCAGCAAAATCCTTTTTAAGTTACCACTTTGTCTTCCTGAAATCTCCTTTTTCCTTTGCACATTTGTTTATGGAGTTGCAAGTGCAAAAGTGCTACTGAATTTCAAGGTGAAACAGAAGGACCTTTCCAGATCCTTATTGTGCTTTCTTGTTCAGTTCTGCTTCTGAGAGAAATCTAAGGAGTAAGGAGGGTTTCAGAAGCTCCCTTGAAAGTATTTGAGACAGTGCAAAGGAGAGGAAATTGTCCTGCTGGCTGGAGAACGTGGGAATAGTTGCAAATAGCGGCAAACAGTTTGCAAGAAAGTGGCAACTTCCATGTAAGCCTGAAAACTGCCCTCTGAGGACAGCTTTCATTCAATAAGGCCTAACAATACTATTTGATGCAAGCTTTGTTTAAAGCATTCAGCCCCTAGCTTGTGCAAAAGCAGCAGGCTTAAGGATCTTGGCGGGGCCTCCTGTGGAAAATATGACAGCAAAGTGAAGATAAGTGTAGGAGATTTTAAAAGGAGGGGAGGATTAATGAAAAAAACCTACCACTAAAAGGCCAAAAACCCTACTACCATAATTTGTTGCATGGTTTTGGCATGTTGTGTAGTTGTACTATAGGGGTTCTCGCAGCATAGTTGCTCCCATAGAAGAAGCAGTGTTTCATACAAACATTAGGTTACAAAGGTTGTTTTACCAAATGAGTGAAAAAAGTAAAAGTCTTGTAACATTTTTCTCTTGATCGTGATTTGACTCCTGAGTAGTGCTTTCCCTAGAGACGTGCCTTATGGTACTGTTTAAAATGAAAGATCTTTCCTTGTTAACAGTATGACTGCCTAAGAAAGATCAGCTGTCTAAATGTGCTTTCGATAAAGTATAGACACCTACCCAGTTGAATAATATTGGGAACTATTTTAGTAGATATTATTTTTCATTTTAATGGTGGAACTTTAGCCCAGTTGATCATTCTTGCTTCTGCAGGTAAATGGTAAATGCAAAGCAAGAAGTGCCTGCTTCAAATCTGACCAAACTGGGTATTTATTGACATCAGGAATGTGATGGCTCTTTAATAACCTGAGTAAACAAGAGATGTTGCTGTCAGGCAAATTCCTGCTGGGGAAAAAATCAGGATATAAACTAATGTAATGCAAACTAGTTTTAATCTTCATGAAAGGGAGTGATGTCTGCAGCAGGCATTCAGGTTTCCTATGGGAAAAGCCCAGGCAAGTGTTTATGCCTTGTTTTTTTTAAATTAGTCTTAAAAATACTAGAGAGCCTACATCAATCACTGACCTGTGTGCCAAGAATTCTCTAGCTGAGACTCAAGTGAGAAGGTTCTGCTTGTGTAGCTCGATGCTGAGATTTATCATGTTAAGGTTGTTTTGCTGACAACTTAAATCTTAAATGTCATCAAAATTAATTAAGATCTAAGGCCATATAATAAAATTATAAACCACGCAGCGGTTCAATATTTTGGTTATACCTGAGTTTTCTACAGCTCTAAGTATACTTGTACTGCTGAATGATAGTTGCATTCTTCCTTCCCTTTTTTTGAGACAGAATGAGTGTTATCCATGCGCATTTGAACAGGTGGGTAGTCTGTGAAACAGTGAAATGTAAGTAGCTACTACCCAAAGTAAAATCTGCTATCATTTATATTTTTGTTCTCAGGTTCCTGCCAACTTGATGACCTTTGAATAATAGGCTAATGCAAAACAAAAAAGAACGATTTGAACCATCTCCTGATGAAAAAATGTGCCAGCTGTATTCTGTGCCAGAACAGAGCCTGTCAACTCAATCTCTGAACTCTGGAGCCCTGAACAAAATCACTAATGGTTGGGGAGTAGAGTCCCCCAAATTAAAAATGGAGTTGCAACATGAATTGCCATGGACCATGCTTCATTATATTCTCTGAACTGACCTGTGGAAACCACTGCCTTAAAGAGTGAAAGGAAAAACAACATGAAACACCAAATAGTGTGTGTGAAACTTCTGGCGGTGCTGTGCTTGAGTTAAATAGATTGTAGCTAGTTTGAGTTTCTTTTAACTTTATACTAATTTTGAAAATAACTCACCTTTTTAGGCATTCTTAAGAAAACAAGTAAACTGGTATTTGAGAGTTGTATCAAAAGCGATGTATCAACCAGGTAAAAGAGGTACTAAACACTCTAGAGATGTTGTTTGGACTATACCAGGAGTTCTCGGTGGGAGCTTGTCCCAGGCACACTCTCAGACTTACAAGTATAAGAAATGTAACAACTGCAAGTTTAAAATAGCAGTAACCTTGCAAACCTTAGTACTGTATGGGAGCCACGTTCCCTACAAGTGGCACAAAGGCTGAGCACTTAACACACCAAAAATTTTTTTTGGTACATTGTTACCTAATTCCTGGTTAAAAAAGTAGTTCACGTGTTTTGGGTGGTCGGTGTGTGTGTAAGAGACAAAACTGAAAGCACTGTTGGGTCAGAACTGAGTGTTTTCTTCCCATTTGTTTCTGCACCTGTCATTCTCCTACATACGAAGGTTGAATGATGAAAAAACCCAACACCTGGGTATCGTTCATGGAGACATTTTACTTCTCTGGGTATCTGTTAATTAACGGTTAGGGACCACTGTCAGTGTATGGTATCACTTAAAAGTTCTATGTTATAAAAAGATAGAGGCACAATTTCAAGCTTTCATGTTCTTATTTGGCAATAATTGATTTCAGTATCTTGTCTTGGTCCAAATAGTTGACATTGTGTGGTATTGATAACATGGCCTAAAGCAGACCTTACATACAGAAGCTCTTTTGATCTTCAGGCAAATAATTCATCAGAAAGTAGGATAACCTAAGGAGAGAAAAGGTGTGGGACTATCAAAATTCCGTCCTTGTCAGGAATAATTCTTGGTCACTGAAATTACTCACAGAAAAAAACACTATGGTTGTAAAAAGGGAGCCATGCTTTATATGTGTGTTTTATGCTTAAGACTTTGATTCTTGCTTTATTTGGGTTTCCTTGATGTCACCTAGATATAGTTTCCTGGATGATTAGTCTTTCTTTAATCTTCAAAAATATGATCTTTGTAAAGCAAGGAAACATTGTCCAAAATATGACTCTAATATCAGAACTTGAAAGTCTGTGAAAAAGTAGTAACTGTTCCATTGACATTGTGGTTTAGTGGCCGTAAATACGCTTGCAGATTCCACCATGAATACTCCTTTTTAAAAAGAAACAAGCTACCTACCAGTCTGTGGCAGAGTTCTCTGACTATCAATAAAGGTTTCTACTAGTAGTTATTCTTTTGAAAATGTACAGTTTGTTCATTGCATCTGAGTAGAAGCCTATAAATTCACTTTTTTGGTTTTTTTCCAGAGTCAAATTAATCTCAATGGAAATTACTAATTTCTCATTTCTAGGAGGCAAAAAAGGAGGACAATCCAATCTCACAGTAAAAAGGAAAAAAAAAAAAAAAACACAACACAAAAACCCCAACCAGTTGGTGGTGTAGAGTAAAGGTAGTAGGCCAGTTTATGTTTCCAAGAATTGTTCTTGTGAATTGGCTCTTGGTAGAAAGAAAACAGTAGAAGGATGCTTCTGTCAGAGTTACACCACAAGCACTGTGGGAATTTGTGTCCCTTTGCAATTATTTTGTTGTTGTTGTTCTGATGGGGAAGGAATAGCCTGTTCTGATCCTGAAGTCATGTATTTTGGGAAGGGGTTGCTTGGCTGAATCCCTCTGCAAATCACACATCTCCCAAGTTTACCCATGTTGGGTGTATAGTAAAGGCAACATCTTCATAGCCAGCAGTGTTACCGTAGTAGACTTTGCACAACTTTAGTTTTGGGGTTTTTTAATTTTAAAAATTACTTAATGTGTCTTTCTTCTCAACAACTAAGTGTTTTTTAACAATGTGTGTACTTTTCTAAGCATTGTGTGTAATAGCCTGTGGATTTTGGATTTTTAAATAAGCTATTGTAGGTTCATTGCAGCATAACTGTATCTGTTCTTCTGTTAGTGAAAGAAAACGTGACTGGGAGCCACAGCCTGACATCACACAGCTTTGCTAAAGACAGAGCCAGGTCAGAAGGTGTCATTTGTTATTGTCTTTTTTTTTTTTTATTTTCCAGCTGTTTTGAGCTAGGTTTTTATGGTAGGAAGATGGTGGGGAAAACTGTTCACAGATTGTTGCTGTTAGCAGCTTTCATTGTTCTTAGGCCTCCTGCTCTTCTTGGTGTTCTACCCTCAGATACGCAGTTTCTCATGGGAGAGACTGAATATTGTGGGAGGAGTTACTTAAAATGTGTTACCAGAATAACTGGAGTGGTTAATGACAACACAGAAAACATTATTGGCACTTGCTACAATGAGTAGTTCGGTACTGCTGTTGTTTATCTCCTATTTAGCCACGTAGTCCTACAGGGCAACACAGAAGTACTGGAATGTGACGTATTTTGAGATAAATGGTGCTCAGAAAGGGGTGGTGGTTTTGTTCCCTGAAGGAAAGTTGCCTCAGCTAAGCTTTGGAAAGCCTCACACAAGTCAAATACGCTGTTAAAGAACGTAGTAATGCTCTTTTTTAAATAGAGGGTTTTAAAAAATTAAATAATTAAAACCAGTGCTGAGAAAACAAGGACAGCAATGAGCTCATGGTATTCAGGTAAGACTGTCATCCAGACTTTGGCAGTTTCCCTTTGGTTTTTATTTTTAATGTATTGCTCTAATTCTTTATCTTGTTAATAACTGCTGAAATACTTGAGCTAATATTTATCACTTTATTTCTTAATGTTTTCATTTTGAAACGAAAGATGCCCCTTAGAGTACCCTGTTTGGAAGGCATATGAGCAAAAAGTAGTCAGAGTAAATCTTCAAAGCAAGGCTTCACGTGTAAATGTCAGCTACGTGCTGACTGCTAACCGCTTTGTTAGCTAAACTAGCAGTCTTGGTAAAGATTGAACAACAAGAAATGTCTGGTTTATGAAATTGGTGCAGTGCACTGGAAGTACGTCACGTGGCACTGGTTGTTGAATACTTACTGCTAGCTTTTACCTTTCTCACTTAATCGGTACTACTTTTGGCTAGGTTTTTTTAAACCTGACTTCTATCCCAGTGTTCTTAGAAAGCAAATCCAGAGATTTATTTTTGAAAAACTGTTGATAATTTGAGTAAACATAGCTCATCACAGACGCATATTTCATTTTGCAGACATTTCGTGCCAGAGGAATATTACTCTGTCTGTTGTGATTCAATAAGTATTTAGGTGCAAGTTACAGGCTTTAAAACTACCACCACTAAGAGAATGTGCATACTTAATGAATGAGCTTTAGCACCCAGCTGTAAAATTGTGTTACTGTTAGCTCTTCTAAATTACTGTGAAAAATCATATCCTATGTAAGAAAGATCTGAAAAAGAAAATACTGTAACAGCAGACATTATTTGTCAACTTTGCAGCTGGTGTATTAAGCAGCCCCCTAGTTACACAAAAGTTTTATCCTCCGACTTGAGAAATTGATGTCTCTCTTGGGGAGTCAGCTGATGAACTTTCCTCCTCAAAATGCAACTGCAGAGCACTTGAACTTTTACCACGAAAAGTGTTTATAGAAGTATGCATATTTGAAAACATTGGAAGCAAAAGAAAGCATAAAAAAAAACCCCAGCAGGATTTCATTACTTATCTTTTCCTCACTAGAAGTAAATTCATCTAATCTAATTTTTCTTGCAACATCAGCCTCCTCTGTTTGCATTTATACATTTTCAACAATAGTCCTCCTCTATTAGTATCAGACATAACAAATGATAAAAGGAAATGCTTTCCTTTCCAGCAGAAGTAATTGCAGGGGTTTTGTGCTGCTGAGGCACTCGAGGAGGTGAGGTCCCTTTTGATAAAAGGCAAATTGATCTTGTGGTTTTGGTTAACTGTAGCAAATCTTGTCCAAATCAAGATAAGATAAATCATGGGATGTTTTTTCTTCTGTCTCTGTCAGTGGCATTTTCTTCATTCTTTGTCCCTTTTTTGATATGCTAACTCACCAGCATTAGTAGTTCCAGTCTTTTCTGTGACTGGCTGTAGTATGCTGCCTGTTGCAAGCATGAAGGCACCAGGGCTGGTACTAAATCGCAGCAGTTAATCGCTTATTCTACCTACAAGGACAAGTTTTTAAAGTTTTGTTGTTATTTAAGTATTGCCCTTTTTCTTTAACTTTCTCTAAAAGTGGCTTGTGCATAAGGTCATTTGTCTTGGGAAAGTTGTCATTAAAAGAATCTGTACGAGTGGACGCTGAATTTGTTTGTAGGGGTTATCTAGTTGTGTTTTTGTTTTTTGTTTGTTTGGTTTTTTTTAAAACCATCATTCTAATTTGTAATGCATCAAGAGGGTGAGTGCTTGGATTTAAGGAGGACTTTTATCAGTGCCTTATTATTGACTTGAAGACCAATTCCTTTATTTCAGTGCTGAGAGTACCACAATGGCAGACGTGCTTACTGTGTCCTTGATGTACCAAGGGGTGACATTCCTTATGGTCACTGCATTTCTGCAGAAGTCAGTTGTTTTGGTCAATGTAAAATAGTTGTGGCTTCAGTTGCTTTAGTTGTTGGGGTTTTTTTCTGTATTTGTATAGCTGCTTTTTAGCAAAAATGCAGAGGTAGCTTGGGCATGTTCAGCTTTCGTCAGAAGTAGCTCGGACTTCTTAAAAATTAATTTATTTTTATGTTGATATGTCTCTAAGTAGATTTGGGGGAGGGGGGTGTGTAACTGAAAAGGGTAGTCCAAGTCACAGTCTAGACCACATGAACGTAAGAGCTCACATCATTAGAAAGGATCTTGCTTTCCTTTCTCCCATTTTGATTCAAACATTGAAGAGCATTCTTAGGAGAAGACTTACTTCTTACAAGCTTTTAGTTAATGTAAAATAAATACTACAGGAACAACTATTTAGGGAAAGAGAAGGCTTGGATAAATCTTACTCTTTGTTAATATCTCAGAAGCTCGGTTTTTGTCTGTTGTATTTCTAGTGCCAACACTATGTAGAGAGTACTCAGTGAAACAACTGCTAGAGATTGTTTTAGTAGCAAGAGTTTAGAAGCTTTGCAAGGGGAAATGAAAGTAAGAATGTATTGTTCTTAAGCGATTAAATATTTGTTTTTCTGGAACACATCCTTATAAAACCATAGCAGTTTTGCTACAGTGTTTATAAATTGGGATGTTGGAAAGGGAAGGATAATTTGAAAATTCATCTCTTGCTTTCTAAGAATATTCAAAAACAATAGAAGGGTCAGGTCAAAGGAGAAGAGACAAATGTGTTTAGCCATGCCTGCTGCAGAACAGAGCTGACAAGTTTTCGTGAAGTTACGTTGCTAAAAAAAAAAAGGTGTATGAAATGTAACGAAATGCAAATTCCTGCAGGTCATGGCATGGTTGTGGCTGTTAGCCTGATCTTGTTCTTGAATGGCTAGAAGCATCATAAATGTTCCGTTTCCTGTGTGTTGGATTAGCGTATTATTTATCTTTATTTGGGTAGGTTCTGGCCTTCGCATGTGTTTCCTGAAGGTATTTCTTACCATTCCAAAACTGAAAAGCAGTATAAATTGATGAAGTGTTGAAATAAAAGGTTTAGGTTGCCTTGTTTAGAGGCACTTCTAGCTCCTTGTGTACGGGAGCACATCCATTCACATACTACTGTACTGAAGTGTGAAAAGCACCCGGAAATCATATATATGTTTTATAATAATCCTGTAAGGACCAACTGTCACTGGAAGGGGGATCAAGGTCATCATGCAGTAAACACAAGCCATTTTTAATATTCCCTGCAGGCGTGAGGTGTTATAGGGATAGAGGGATTGCACTATGATCTCATTGAGTGATGTGCAGTTTGGCTGTCCTCTAGCCTATTTCTTCAACTTTTTTTTAATACTTTATTCTGTGTGTGCGTGTGAAAATTGTGTGTTTGCATAAGCTAGTTTAAATGAATTTAAGTACAGGTTTCAAAAATCTTTCATACTGAAATAAATGATTTAAAAGATAGATTGTGTCCGAAGTTTTAATTTCTCATTAAAAAACTGCATTCATATTGCAGCCAGGTTTTGCGACATGGAATTTGACTGTCTTTCAGAATGACGCTGAGATCAGCTGGAATTTTGGGAGCTTTTTTCAATGAACCTCTGAAGTGTACCTTGTAAATATACCATTGTCTGTAAGTACAAAAGAAATCCAAAAACTATCAGGAAAATAGAGTTCATTGAAGAGAGTTATGTTTAGTTTCAGAGATCATTCTCTTAAATGATGTGTTTTTTCTCTCTATGGTAGTATATCAGATTTTTTTCTGTTGTTTCTATACTTAGAGATGTGATAAATTTAAACTCACTGAAAGCAGTCATCAGGCAGATTGGCTCTTCACTTAAGGAGCAACTACGTGGAAGATAAACTGAAAATGAAGAAGGAATGAATAGCATGCAAAGCCTTCTACCACATTAGCTTTTGAGTTGGTGTTACCTCTCCACTTTCTGTGCCTTTTTAATTCTTTTAATCCTTACTGAACAGGATCGCGCAGCCCTCAGTGGGAAATGCTGTGGGGTGAGGTTGGGAAATACGTGTCAGATTGTGAGCCTTGGGCTCCTCCTCTTTTTTTTTTTAACTCCTTAATGGAACATTCATTTCAAATGTATAAAGAAAGAAGGAATAAAGTAGATTTTTGTACTTCCCCTTTTTCTTATTCACAGATTACTGTGTTTGAGGAAATGCTTTGTGGTTGATAGTGTAAAAAGAAACACAGAATTAATTAGGTGGTGATTGCTATTTTCTTGTTCCTTTTCAAAGCTCCTTTTTTACTCATCGATTTCTGGCAAACAGATTTTCCGATGAGATGCTTTATTAACTCGGATGCTGACTCCATGCTCTCTGGCAGGCGCCTGAGACTGCACATTGAGAGGCACAGAGTAAAGGCATTCTTGGTTCAGATGCCTCTTCTTGGAAAAGATTTTTCCTCCCCTGTTTCAGCTGCATCTCTGTCTACAGCAGTGCTTGTGAGCTTGCGATTCCAAGGCTGGTGCTCTCCTCTGTTAGCTTCATCGTGTGTCTCTGACTTCTGTCTTTCACATACTTTCTGCCTTTAAATCCCTAAGGGTGCCCCTTAAGGGCATCTTTCTGCAGTGTCTGTTTGAAGTGGCTGGAGTGAGAGTTCTTTGAAGCATATTTTTATTTATTTATGTATTTATTTTCATATCAAAGAATATGTCAAGGACTCCTTTGGCCTCTTGCCTTATGTTCTTGTCTCTTGAGCGGCTGCTTATAGGAGAGGGCCTCCAGTCCATAGAGTGAGAGGACAGGCGGGGGAGAGGCACCTGATCTCCTAATTGCGTCTCAACTGGAATGACTTTCATTGTGGCTGTACTTCCTGCTCTCTTTCAGCAGGTGCATATGCTAGCAAGTCCATCAACTGAACGGTCCTTTTGAAATTGTAAAAAATGTGAATTACCGCCTTGGTTTTGTAACTTCATCTTTGGTTTGGATTTGTTTTTTCCTTTTTGCATGTGAAGGAACCACACTGGGGGGAGAGGGGGTTTCACATCCGTGGCAGAAACAGAGAAACCAAACCACAGATGCATGAAATAAGCGAGCTGAAAAGAAGAGGTGAACTTTTCTCTACTGTATTAAGCTTAGTTTTTGTAAAAGAGAATGTTAGGTGACAAAAATGTAAGCAGATGATATCCAGATGTAAGCAGATGATATTGTTTTGGCATGAACTGTATGCTTTGACTGAACAGTGGGGAGATATGTTTTTTATAACAGCAGATAAATTGAATACAGAAGACTGAATCCATGCTTCTAACTTGTAAGTAATATTTTTATTAGTTTTTGCTTAAATTGAGCATTATTACTGAAACATATGTCCCTATGTAGGTAATAGTTATCTTTGCGCTGGCATTTGCCTCTTTCAGATCCTCATTTTTAGTTCAATTTGGTATTTAAGGACAAACCTTCTGCCTGTCTCCTAGAACTGGTGCAAGAGACCGTTAGTTGCTGCTGTGCAAAACCAGCCTTTACTAAACGTCTTTGTTTTTCTCTTTAGAAGAAGCAGTTTGTATGTAATCCGTAGAACATTACAGAGCATGTCATAGACCTGATGAAAAGTTCCAGCGTATAAGATGTTACGATTTTTATTCTGAAACGTTCAAAAGGAGATCTGCAAAGGGAAAAATGAAAACGTATTTTTTTTCAGATTAAAAAAGTGGGGTCATTTGATGTATAGCAAAACACAAAATGAGCACAAGCTAAAGAGACCTCGTACAAGAGTACAGCCAGCAGCAAAGCGTTACTACATCTTTCATTTTCTTCTCAGTTAGGAAAATGTGTTACTTTCATTATGGAAAAGGGATAAGGAGCTGAACTGGTTTAAGGTCAAATAATATAGCTAAACATTTAAATAGTTCGTTGCTTATTGAAGATGCACGTTACAGCCAAGGGTAAACTGTGGGTTGTGTTGCTCAGTACGTCACTGTGCAGAAGTTCCGTAATGTTTTAGAACAACTGTCTGGAATATAGAAAGCAGCTCATTCTTAGGACGAAGAAGTATGGAAATATAGTGAAGAAGCATGAGAGGAGGGAGTCATTGCCTCACCCAGGAGCAATCCCAAAGCAGTGGCTTAGAGAAAAATTTATGGTATTGTGAATAGCTCACTAGTGTTACATCATAGAATTGGGAAGAGCGTACGCAAACGCTGAGTTCCCAGTGCTGAAACAGCAGTATGCTCTTTAATTAGTATAAACGTATATCTAAGATTTATTCAAAACAAGACAACCTAAATGGAGTCATTGTGATCTATTATAATTCATGATTTGGGGATATTTGGTATTAGCAAGCATTTTCTGAACTTTTGACTTGCGCCACATATCCAAAACGCTGTGTGTAGCAGTTACCAAGCCTGGGTCGCTCTCACCCCAGTCACCAATTCCCCATGTATTACAGAATGTTACACTGGTGCTGCTTTTGTTCTAATGCCTGATCTTTGGTACCTGTGTCAGAGGCTTCACAGGAAAGAGTGAAACCTACAGTGTGCAGGTGAGGAGTGAACTTTTAGCGAGGTAAGTAACTTCTGACACTTAGTGACTGTCCTATGAATTGAAAGCTTTAGAGTTTCGTTTTCTTAATTTCATGCAATATAATGGCTGTAATAATGAAAATATTTCTGCTGATCTCTTAGTTTCCTTGATGTAATCCATCAAAATGTATGTTAATGAAAATGAAAACACTTCTGATAATAAAAATATTTGAGATCTATGTTGAAAAGTATGTTTAAAATAACCCTCCTCCAGAAACTTACTTTTTAATGTTGACTATTTCAGTAACCTGGATTACCGAACAGGCCCACAATCAGCACAGTTGAGAGCTTTAGGGATTTCTCAGGTAAGATTAAATAATAATTAAAGAAGTAACACATACCAATGCCACTTCTAGTCTTGCTTTAACCCAGAAGCCTTTGCTTGACACCATAAGGGATTACATGGGAGCTCTCAACAGCCCCCTGCAGCTTCCATTGCAGAAAGACCGGATTGCAATTGAATGACTTAAGAATCACCTTGGTCCTTCCAGAAAGGATCCAGTCTTTGCACACTTGTGAGGAGTCATGTACATCGAGATCCTTCATAGCCATCATGTAGCATGCCCTGAAATGTATCGGGCGTAATGGCTTGGAGAGACCATATTCAATGGCACATCTGGCACTCTTTCATACGGAGCCTCTTTGACGCTCACTAGAAGAGTGCCAGATAGAAAGTGAGGATCATGTTCTCCATACACTTAATCAGTTTTAATTAAACCTAGAGTCTTGCTTCTAAGAGTCTCTGAATACCATAGAGAAATGAGAATCCATTCCTGATGTCTCTTGCTTGCAGTACTGTACACCACCAAGGTGGTAGGAGGGTTTTGTGACTATCAGCTTCAAGTAAGGTTGTACATAAAGCCCTTTGTCTGAAGCTTACTTTTTTATAAATCCCAAAGTGTGTTTGGGGAGTGGACGGTGTGGTGCTTTCGGTCTCTGTTCTAGAAAGAATTGTTTTTTCAAAAAGGGGTTGAAGCTGTGCATGTAAGATGATAAAGAGCAGAACCAATGTGGCATGAACGCACCAACTTAGAGCCAATGTGAAATATGCCCTGGGCTTTGTTTTAAATCTCGGTTTACATCTTGTCAGAGACATCTGTATGTTATTACTTATTTTTAGGAGTCAAAATACTTCGTGTAGTGTCTACACATAAGGTTATTGCACACAGCTTTGGATTTAATTTTTAAGGTGTTGGAATAAGGAACCTATTTCAGGGTAAATGTATTCGCTATTTGGTTATCTGAGAATATCTGCTAGCCATTATACAGAGACATATCATGCTTGCTACTATGGTATCTAATAAATATTTGCTATACAACATCTTGCTTAAATCATATTCCTTGTGCTGCTGCTGTTCCAATCGCATTCGGCCAAATAAGAGCTGTCAAATTCAGTTAACTTGATGGTTATAAGATTTCAGGGGAAGCTGTTCCTCAAGAGTCTGGTGAAGCCTTGCTGCCCAATTCTTAATATTGGCAAGCAGTTAATATGTCTGTTCTTGCCATGGGATCCATCAGTCGGTCTCAGAGTGCCTTACAGAGGAAACTGGTATCATACTGTCCTTGTGCTACAGGTGGAGAAACTGAGGCACAGCAGAGAAGCAGTAAGTGTCGTGTTCAGTGTGCAACAGTAGTAGTGCCAGGCTGTAGAATAAGCCAGCTCTGCTGAGATATTATATCCAGTGCACCTCCCAGTGGGTCATAAATGCATAAAATAATCAAGCAAGAACTTGTCAGAGCACATCTGCTCCAGTGTTTTCTGGAAAAAGTATGTCCATTATCCTGATTTGAATCGTAGCTTTGATGCTGATGGTGTGTTGGAGAATGAACCCATTGGTGGCCTGGTCGTGTCTCCTAGACAGTCAGACCAAGAAGAACGCTGGGCAAGCTAAATCAAGTCAATCCTGGTACTGCCAGGGCTGTGGATGGGTGTATATGGACGCGGAACCCCAGGGATTTCAGTGGGGCTCTATGCAGACAGAACAGTCCCTTGCACTCAAAGAAGCTTATATCATCAAAACCACTGTAAGAAAATAGTCTCTAGACAAAGCTTACTGAGCAGAAGACTTCCCAATAGCACATCAGGCAACGCTCCCGAGAAGTGGTTTACTTAAGATTAACGCTGGATTTGGATGACTGTGAGACAGCCTACTGTTCCTGTTAGGCCTTCTGCAAGTCTCAGGAGGGCTAAGCCATTGGTCCTCCTGCCATTTTGTTCGCGTAAAAGCGGCCAGGGAAAACATGAGTAAAATACCTTCAAATTAAAAAGGTGAGGGAAAAATTATTGTTTAGGTCTGAGTATAAAAAGGAAAGTAGACAAACCCCTTCATTCACCCCCATATTATGGTCCTTTCCAAGGAGTTAACAAATCCTGCAAGGCTTATGTATTTATTTTCTATAATTCAGCGCTTTGTGTTGCCTTTTGATCCTTGAAGTGCTTCTTTTCCAGTGCTGAATGTAAATGAGCAAATACAAATTTCTCGTGTTGTGCATGTACGAAGAGCTTCCAAAGGGGGCTTTTGTGATACATCAGACTGGTTCACCTTGAGCTCATTGAGTCCTTCAGTTAAGCATGAGTTCTTTTTAATATATTGTTCTGCCTGTCATTTCTACTTAGATAATGACATTGAATGCTCTGATGATATCAACCCAGTATTTGTTCCTTCAGTGTCAAGGATCTGCAATGAAAACGTAATAGGCAGTTAGACTAAAGTAAAAATATGCTGCTGGCAAGGAAATAACAAATTGGATTAAGTCAGTACTGTTTCGAATGTTGGTAACTAGATGAATTCTAATTTCTCATGGTTCATTTTAAAGAGCTATTTAGCCACCCAACACTCCGTATTTTAACGTTATGTTACTTTTTTAAACCGACTTCCTAATTCACTTTAGGATTTCAAAAATGTGTTATTCCCACATTGTGAAGCTCGAAGAAGCTCTTTACCTATACCCTGCAATACAAGAAATGGAAAAGAAACATCTAAAGTAAGAGGACACTGTCACATGAACAAACATGCATAAACTGGCTATAAATCAAATACAGGTTTCACACCATCAAGGAGGGAAAGCTTCTGTTACAGCTTCTCAAAGGAACAGTGGAGACAAAGCCCCTAACTATGGGGGTTTTTTGGGGGGGCTTAATCAGATCGTGAAAATGATTGTACTGCCACTTAAATGTCTGCAATGCCACAAGACAGCACTTAGCGATGTAGGAGGTCTCTTCTGGGCTGTGGTCTCTCACGAGCAGTCTCAGAGGCTGTTAAATATTGAAGGAAATGTCATCTTGGAAAGGTACTCGTGTTAGTTCTAGTTTGTAAGCAGTACAAAATATTAACCGGAGTCCAGTTGTACCGCAGGGACAAGTATGCCTGGCTAGAAGGGTGCAACTCTTACTGAAATCTGCCGGTTTCTAGGAGCTCACAGTGTAGGCCAGAATTTCCTTAGGGTATGCCTTCTATTGAAATTCAAGTTTGTAAGATGACAATTTTCAAGTTACGATGTCTGAACATCAAAGAATTGGGAGGTTTCAAATACCTATGAGCCTCTGTTTATCCTAATTTAAATGGCGGGTCTCAGCCGCTCTGAAAATGCAAGTTTAGCTGATGTAACTTCTCCAAAGATGGACTCTGGTTCCTTTGTTAGTATTAGAGGATTAATCAGATAAACAGATATTTTGTACCTAAGTAATTACAAGCTATGGAAAAATGTTCTTTTAATTTTCCCTGGAAGATCTGGCTAAAGATTTGAAGTCGTATCCCATTTCTTGTGGTAACCCAAATTTAAGTCATGTGAATCAAGATCTGTAAGGATTCCATTAGCGCGCACGGAAAGTGGGACTGGATCTGTGAAAGTATCGACCGTATGTCCCTTTCCGAAGTATTATTTTTTAAAATTAAAAATTAAACAAAGCCCTCAAGTGGCTTTACGGTTAGTTGACAGCGCCAGCACACTTAAATTTCCATTAAAACTGAAGTTGCCACGCTTCTCGTTTTAAATGGAAATAGTGTTCTGCTGATGTCACTACTGAGCTTTATTTTCTCCCAGTAAAAATATGTTTGTATTAGAGTGACTTTTGACAGGAAATCCCTGTGAATATGTTTCTCTTGGTGATCTGCTGCTGCTTGAGATGAAAATTGCTATACCAGTCAGCTTGTGGGAGGATAAAACTTTTTTTTTTTAATTCTGTCAATTTAAATCCAATGCACGCTGCTAGATATTGGAACAAATGTGGTTTGTTTCTGCTTGGAAGCCTGTTCTGGGGAGAGGTGTCTCACCCCAATGCACAAAGGCTGCTTCTCATTTCGTTGATTTTATTTTTTTTTTTAAAGCAATATCTATCTTTTCTGCTGGAACGTATCCATTAATACATGTGTATAAACACATTTGGGAAATCCTCTCTCGTATCTCAGACTTCTGCTCCTCTTGTTTCCTTCCCCAGCCCTCGAAGAAGTTGCGTGGCTGTGCCAGGCTTCCCTCGGGACTGCTGCCGGGGATCCTTTCGGTCCCTGCCTCATGCTCCATAGTAGCAGCTACTGGATTCACGTACACCTTGTGCTCTGCCTTTCTGAGATTTTCAGCCGAGTGTTGGGCAGAGGCACTCTCCTCCAAGCCTGCTTCAAAACCTGTCCCTTCCATCTGCCCTGGGGCAGCTCTTTAGGCAGAACTTATCCAGGCGTTCAGGGAGAGTAGGATAAAGTCCATTTTTCTGTTGCCGTGAGACTAAATGCTTCATCAGCCTGGGGTGGTCCTCAGTAGGATCATTCAGGAAAACGTTGTTACCTGTGTTTTCCAGCATTGTAAGAAATGTTACTCATCCTAACTGGAAAATAAGAAAAAAAGATGCTAGCTGATGTGGAGCGTTTTCTCAGTTGATCCCTGAGAATTTGACACTTCAGTTGAGTAGAAGTGTGATAAATTTTTTTCTTGATACAGCTCTCATCCAAAATGGATTGCCAAATGATTTACAGATAATACAGAAAGAAAGAAATCGTTTCTGCCACCTATTGGATCAGCCAACATTAGGCAACCAGCTTGGCCAACACTGAGCAACCAGTTTACCCTGCTCATAAAATACAGAACCTTATTTTGTTAGGACGTACAAATCTTTCAACCATCAAACAAAAAATCCTATCCAGTTTAACCCGCCACTTACCAAGTCTGCCCCTGTTTTTGCAAAAATGGCCAATGACTTCTTAGTTATTTCAATGGTCATGACTTAGTCATTTATATTTCTACGGAAAGGTGGTGGTTCCCATAGCAGAGCCTCGAAATTCAGTACAGATTATGCCATTCTGTCAGTGATTTAGAAGGTACCTCACTAGTGAAGTGTTTGGAGGAGAGGCACGTCTGTAAGACAATCTTCCCTCACCCTGGAAGGGTCGGGAAGTACGAACTCCAGAAATGTATTTCCACGATAGCCAGTTGGTACATGTGTCTGAATTGGTAGAGGATTAAAACTGTCACACACATGTTTTTTCTAGAGCTCCGCTTTTGTAGCAGATGGCAAAATGACCGTCTGTCTTTCTTAATTTGAACTCTAGGAAAAATAATGATGTACTTCCAAATGGGATTTGTGCCAGTGAGATGGTAGCTATTGTGGGATCTGCTAGCTCTCTTCTCCAGGGAAAGGCTTTCTTCTATTTGGTCACCATTTCTCTTCCATGTTGAGTTCATGGTGACCAAACACAGCTTGCCACGTGCGGGTGGTGTGGCTGGTGCAGGGGCAGTTGCACAAGGTGGGTTGTAATAGTGAAGTCCCTGAAAATCCAGGCCAGGCACAGTTCCTTTTATTTATCTTTTCTTATTTTGCTGCTTTCTGCTCTCTTCCTTCTTGTATTTTTTTTTTATAAGGCTGGGTTGATATTGTATCCTTGCAGACTGACACGATTAAGCAAAATCCCACTTCAGATTCCTGATGATTCCCCCTCTGTTTTGCGTTAACACTGAGAATTTGTTTCTGTTTTGTTTGTGGTTGAGGAGCTTTTTTTTTTCCCCACCCCCCTGCCTGAGATTGTTCAAGAAATGTTGAACGGAGTGCTTAATGATTTCCAGTGCTTTCTCTTGACATTTTAGTTTTGGAGAATGAGCAATGCCTCCGCTGGGGACTTCCCTGGCAGATCCATGTCTGAACAGCCAGGGCTGGCTTCCAAGAACATTAAATTCCAGCTGCTTTTCCATCCAAGGCAAGGTTAGTTTAGTATCCCCCTTCCTCCCTGTGTCTTTACAGCAGGAGATATTCTAGCCAACGTATTCGTCATGTTTCTGAGCCTCCCTGCGGCTTGATTTATGCGGAGAGGACGAGAGAGAGAGATTCCAGAGCTGTACGCTGAGTGTGAACTACCTGCAGGTGTGCAGCAGGGCACGATAGCCCAGCACCACTTGGTCCACGCATAACGCAGCTACGCTGGTTAGTCCCCGCACACAGAGGAACAGAGCTGAGATTATTCACCGCATGTTCAAACGCAAAAAAAAAAAAAAAGTGGCAGTATCGGTGCCATTTCGGTCATGCGGCTGAATCACGTGAAACGCGGGAGACTTCGCTGCGTGGGAGCAGCAAGAAGAGGCTGAGATGGAGCGAGGGATGCTGAGACGGAGTTGATTCTTGCATCTGATGTTGCTTTCCTCGTTTATGAAAAGCAGCAGTGAAGCAGTACGGTGAAATACTAAGTTAAACTGTAGATAACTATGTAAGGCTTCAAGAAAATTCACGTTATCTCTCCATAATGTTCCCTGTTATTTTTTCATGTTGTGCAGTTCCTGCTCTATGTGAGGCGAAGCAAGTGACTTATGCCTGGTTTTTTTAAGATTGGTTATGCATATTTGGTGCCTGGCTTAACACTTCAAGGCACATAATTTTCAGTGGTATAATGGACTGTTTGAGTCTCTCTTGTCAACTGGGAGTTTGAGTATGCAGCACATTTGGAAATTCAACCCATCCTGACCTAGCAACTGGCAAAGGAGAAATCCAAACCGATCAGCTGCTATTTAAACCTGAGATTTCTGGTTGCCTTTGTCTCATCTGAGCAGGATACGATGCACCTCAGGTGCTCTTTCGAAGTTGGTTTCACATGTGCAGTGGCACGATGAAAGGTGCCGCAGTGTTTTTAGAAACCCTGAATGTAGCCAGTCTCCAGCTGGTAAAATTGTCATCGTTCACAGCCTAATTGAACTACGGAAATTTACCCAAGTAGAGGATCAGGTCCAGTGTACACAGCTGGGAACCAAGCTGAGCTCAGTAACTATCTGTGCTCAGTACTAAGCCCAAGCCAAGGGGGTTGCACACAGGTATTTCTCCTAGGTAGCAGCACACAAATCAATGTCCTCTTGTTCCTTTGTATCCGTGTTGTCCCCCGTTCTCCTTTCCCTTCTAACTGAACGCTGCCTTGCTGACGCCAACAGAGACGGGCATCATAGATGAAAACTGGTCGCCTTTCTGTCGTGATTCAGAGAAAAACATTACTGCCTTTACGCTTTATCTTCTCCAACGGTGGTTATAATTTGCTATGTACCTTTTATTTGTTTGTGAAACAAGTACAAGTCATGCTTGGTACTAGTAGGGGAGAGAACAGCAATAGATATTTAAGGGTGGTTATTCTTCATTTGATAGCACTCTTGTAGGCGAGAAAACTTCAAGGAGGTTTTGCTTAGGTCTTTTATTTTTCTGTGACTTGGCGGCCATAATTTTTCCCAAAGCTTGTCTACAGATCTGTACTAGGACCCAAACCACTAAAACGCTTTAAAGTCGATCCTTTTATGCCCCTGTGTATTCAGCTAGTATGGTAAAATGTTTTGTTTTTCTTTTTTTTTTTTCCCAGAGTCTATGAGATCATTCAAGTATGGAGACTTGGCAGCTTCTCTGTACGTACAAAGACGGCTGTTTGAATGTCAGACTGAGTGTCTTTCTGGCTAAGGGTAAATGATTTGGTGTGTTAAATGAGGATTTGTTGCTTTGTCATGAATAAGGTTCGTTTTTTATGAGTGTCCCATCATGATTTACATTGGGCTGCAGTTTTCTCTCTTTTGAGTATTTTCATGTTTATTACATAAAAGCATAGGTGTTTCTTTTACAGAAGTTGGCAATAGAAACGATTGTAGTAGTGAGTTGATATGGTTGTAAGGCCAAGAAAAGGCATTGCAAAACAGAAAATAAAAAGGAGTAAATACAAAAGTAATGGTGGGATTGGAAAAACAAGGGGAACGTTTGCTTGGGTCATTTACATAACAGTCTGTATAGAACTTGACGGTCAGTACAAACAGTGTAACCTATGGAAAAAGTGAATAGGGAATTTCATAAACATGAAGAATTCTTGGTGAAGATAGAATTTACCAAAAAAACCAATAATAATTATTAGTACTTTTTAAATTCAGTTTTGGTATCTAAAATGCCTTGTAGCTCTCAATGGAAAGAAAAAAAAATACATAATCTGGTTCTAAAAAGAACTACATATGTGGTCCAATACTTGTGGTTATTGTCGGCACAAAAAGTGGGTGCATTTTATACCCACCAGTGCCTCCTGTTTCAGAGACACTAGCTGGAAGTCTCTGTCTTGGCCCGAGGAGGGGCCATTTACAGAGCCATCCGCTGCTTGAACCGCGTGTAGTTGCCGGGGTCAAACCTGCCACCTGCGCCCTCTGCAGAGGCTGGGGGCTCTGCCCTGCTGAACCACTTCGGGTGCTGAAGGGGTGGAATAAATGCTTTTATTTATTTATTTATTTAATGAGCGTTACAGCTTGATTTACAACATCTGGGTCTAACTTGAAATAGTGTT
This sequence comes from Chroicocephalus ridibundus, assembly GCF_963924245.1. Classification (NCBI taxonomy): domain Eukaryota; kingdom Metazoa; phylum Chordata; class Aves; order Charadriiformes; family Laridae; genus Chroicocephalus; species Chroicocephalus ridibundus. The sequence continues at coordinate 34,315,885 of NC_086291.1, read as the reverse complement.
ACAAAAAGTAAAACATCTGTACATACAAGCCAGAAAAGATTAATAGGGGTTTATTTGTTTCAAAATCCTCCAGCATAGATTAACAGTGTACGCCACCTCTTTCCCTTCATTTTTTTTGTTGAAGTTCCACAGGCAGCTAGGCCATCTCTGTTGACATTTGTGGTGCTATAAAACATAACTGCCCTGCTTTGGGCCCTTTTATTTGCACACAGTGCAAATGAGCGTCAGTAGATATTCACCTACGTTTCTTAAACCGGCAAATTTCTTTGTCTTTCACCAGAGGTTCTACACGTGCCACTCAATGCCAGTCTGAGCTTTTACTTTGGGCAGTACTTGAGAAATGCTAAAAGCACAAGAACAGAGTCAACTCGTATAGTTTCCACATGCCGTTTGACTGTCTAGCTGGGTCCGTTCTTCATGTCAAAAGAGTCAAGAAACCGAGATGTTACTGTTAATTGCAAGGTGGGACGTGTTGTTAAAGCCCTGCACTTACCAAAGGAAAAGCTGTTCATCCTTTGGCTGCATTTCAAACCAGAAAATAAAAATGCTAAAATCTGTGTAAAAGAGCCTTCTGCCTTTACTGGTAGCTCGAGAAAGACTTGCAGAGCTGACTTCAGGCAAAGGCAGTTCACTTTCCTTTTCTGAACAGAGGAAATAGAAAAGCATCTGGGTTAAGGTTAAAAAGGAATACAGCTCCGTAGGTTTGTGGCCGTCCTTGTCTCTTACCGGGCGCGCTTCCCGATTGTGGGTTGGTCAGCCGAAGGGTCCCGCCGCTGGTTCCTGTCTCGTCTCGCTGTAGCCCTTGTGCTGGCAGGGCAGCATCGCAAAGAGGTGCTACTGAGCTGAGCGTCCTTGGCTCGGGATTGCCGGGAGCCCTGGAGTTCAAGACCAGGATTTCATTTTCTGTTTGCACAACCAGTGCTGTGATAAAGTGCTGGAGTCGTATCTTGGCCTCTGCGTGTGTCAGGAGCTTGAGCTGCTGCCTTTTTTTCTTCTGGCAGCTGAAAGTTCTTCAGAATTTGTGTGGATTAATTTCCAACGCACGGTGTGTTGCAATTAAGTCAATGTTGGAAGCTGTAAGATGAAAGATAAGCGAGTGGGAGGGGAAAGAAAAATAGAGCAATAACCAAGACCGCTGCCAATAAGAACTAAAGAAACAACACCAAACAGCTGGCAAAGTACCCTGTGGCTTCTTTGATAGTCCCTCATCACAAGTAATAAAACACCTTTTGAGTTGTTCTTCACCTACTGGTTGTAAATCCTAATGTAAAGCTGCCTGTGTTTCCCGGAGTCCTGGGGACCTCACAAAAGCCTCTGGTCTCCCGGAGTCCAGCACGTGGAAGAGATGGAGGACCAGAAATTAAGGTGGGGAAAAGTGGGAATCTCTGAATTTCTCCCTCCCCTTCGGGGGAAGAAGGGGAGATTTTGGTGTTGTAGAGGGTTTCAGCTTGAATGTGAAGTCTTATAGGCCCTATTTTAAAACAAAACACTAGCACATTCAATGTTCCTTACTTTTGCTTCAAATCACTGCAGCTGTGGTATGTATGAAGCTGTTACTGTTGTGTCGTTTTTAATGTGTTTTAAAATGTGCCTGGAGGCTTGGGGAATTTCTTAGTTCTTTTTTTTTTATTATTTGTATTTTTTTTTAATTCCTTATGAAATGCTCTGCTGTTTATATTTAAGCAAAACCTCCAGCAGGAATGAATAAAATCAAAGAGCATCATAATCTTGAAAGGCAGGTCGGAGACTGACAGATAGCTCTGGCTGAAGGAGCCTTTTCAGGAGGGATGGGGTGAGGGACAGAGCAGCCCCTTTCCCTTCCTATCTCTCTCTACGTTCCCTTTCCCCCCCGCCGTCATCCCTCCTGCACCACGTCTGTCTATCTCGGCGTGAAGCGCGTAGCAAAGCCAGGGTTTCAGCAACGGTGGCAAGTTTCAGCAGCATCCAAAAAAGCGTGGCTTGTTCAGCTGGGCTAGCCTGTCCGGCCCCTTGGCTGCGGGCTGCCTCTCACTCTCCAAGAGCCGCCTCGCGCTTGGAGAAGCTGCTCCTTCTGTTTTCCAGTGGAATATCTAATGGGATTTCACTTTCCGCACTATAATGCTTTTAAATTTGAGTGCAATTTTTAGCAGCCTGTTTTCACTCAAGAGTATGAGTAAACTCTGAGGGTTTGTTGGTTTTTTGTTGTTGGTTTTTTTTTTCCTTTTGTTAAGCTCCCTGCATCAAGTGACCTGGTGTCACATCCTTGGCCAGCGGAATGCTTTTGGCTGCAAGCGCATGGGGTTTGGTAGGAGCTTCTACCTTTATCCAGGAAAGAATCCAACAAAGCGAGGCTCATTTCTCACTGTGCCTTCTCTATGCCCTTCTCTTCCAAAAAAAAAAAAATATAAAAAATAAATGCAAGCCAGGCTGGGCAGCAGTGCTGCAGTAGGCCGGTCTCGCAAAGCCTCTGTGATGGGACCATTATGGAAAAATAAGCTTCATTGCAAGGAAAAGCAGCCGGCAAACTTGGAATAATGAGTTTCTGTTTTATTTTGCTTTTTTGCATTTGTGCAGTGAAGACCCATGTGAATTTTGGAGAGAGGAAAATAGAGGAAATTATAGGAGTGGTTTGAGTTTGGGGTTTTTTGTTTTGTTTTGTTTTTTTGCAAGATCCCAGGCTCTCCTGCCTCTTTTGTCCTGGAAATCTAGATCCCTGGCTATCTGAGGGAACTTTGTAAAACTTTCCAGCTAATGTTACCCCGGGTTAGTGGTGTTATTAGCATTAGCAGCAGCGGGGAGTCCGCGCTTAGATGGAGACCATCGGTTTCTGGCACGTATTTACCATCTTGTCACATAGCTTTAACTGATTGTATAAAGACTACTGGGAGCTGCTAGGGCTCTTGTTTATTAAGGTCGTCTGCTGGTGCTGATCTACCAAGTAATTTTTTTGCAGTAGGAATTTCCTTCTCCTTAAATTTACTTTGCGGTAAATGAGAGATGGGAGTGATTTAATAACCTAGTCTTTAATTCAGGGACTGGAAAGGTCTCCCTTCACTTCTTTGGTCTGCAAAGCATAAAACGATTTGCAAGGACGGTGGAGGAATGAAGTCTTGGTAGCCCTGCCGGCATGGGTTTGTAGAAGGAGATGGGAGAGGGGAACACAAGCTCACGTACTTCGAACACACGCTACCTTTCTACCATCAGCCTGCTGCTTGTGGTCTCTGCTTCTGTCCCAGGCTGAGCCAAAACTATCTATGTGAAATCTTTCCTATATGAGCTTTTCTTACACGGCTCTTTTGGCCAAAGATCAAACCATTTCTAAAAAGCCTGTCTTCCAGAAAGGGCTTAGTGTTGGCTTTCAGGCAGGTGTACAGATATATAGCAGCAGACGGTGTTTTCTGATTTACACCATCTTCGTGGCACGCCTGCAAAATGGTATTCAGTTGGATTTTGAACATCTCTTAGTGCTAGGAGACTAACCGCGGTTGGAGACGGTCCTTTGAATCCCGTTCATGGTATCTGCATCTGGAAGTTTCAGCTGATGTAGTGCTCCTTATAAAACCACTGAGGATCCATGTAGAAATACCTGGTTCCCTCATCTCTGAAGGTAACTCTAGCTTGTAATATTCTGATAGATCTTCAAAATTTATGGACGTTTATCATGTTAGCTCTTCACGTTTTCAGCGTCAGGTGGCCTACGTGTTGTTACTTCACCTTTTTTGAACAGCAAACAAAGCCAAGTGCATTTCTTAAAAGAATTCTCCTTTCCCAGGGTAGGCAAGAGGATGGGAGGCAGTGACCCAGGGCAGCCCTTCCAGGCCTTGTTCTCTCTTGTACTGAAGTAAAGAATAATCATTATCCAGAATTCCTGATATTTTTTTTCAAAATCTGAACTGGTTTCACTAGTATACTAAAGACCGCAATTGAATGCATTTCTCAGCAAAATTTTCAGCTCTCTTTGATACTGCATTCTCTGTCTTCCCTTTCTAGAGAATTATGAAACTCTTCTAGTCCTCCAAACTAGGAGAACCGTGCAAGCGATGAACAATTTTGCCTTCTGTCAGAATGCCTTTGCTCTAAGCGCTGTTTGCTCTCCTGATTTCTGGCTGTTAGGTTAAACAAGTTGTGTTCATTATGCGTCTATTTTTTCATCAATTTTAAAGGTAAAGTATATCTCCAAACAGCTGGGTTTATTGGCCTGAAGTTCTAAGCTGCCAAGAAACTTTCCTACTGATTTTAACTCTTGCAGATGTTAGTTATTTCAAGGGTTATTTGATTGTGCTTGTGTGCTTGGGATTTTTTCAGATAGAGGGGAAAAAAAAGGGGGGAGGAAAAAAAAAAACAACCCAAACAACCACCCTGGGCCTGGAGCTTCCCTTTTAGCTCGAGGAGCAAAACCAAATGGGAATGTCTGGGTTATTTCCGAACTCTGCTAATGTGGACCTCCCTCATGAAAGAAGCAGAATGATGTCATGTTCAGCAGCACAGGAGAGGATCAGAGCATGCTCCTACCAATTCAGCGTACCCCAGAGATAATATCATGGGCTGATGCCCCATAATAAGGCAAAGAACTTCCTGACGCTTCCTTTTTTTGTATATAAATGTGTGCATGCATATGTACGGGTGTGTGTATGTATTTAAAGAACTACTTTTACAGGCTCTTAGAAGAAAAATAATTTCTAAAGGGAGTTTTGATTTCTTGTGAATTTCTTTTTTTTTTTTAATCTTTAATGAGCTCCCTTATGTTTCACTGCAGAAGGTGAGGCTTTGGTCGTAGGCTCCATTTGGAAGCTTTGTGCTTTGCTTTACTTTGTTTCCAGTGTTTTGATGGATCAAAAAAAGGCAAAAGCAGTAACATTTGACCTTCCAAAGCTGGTAATGTCTCTTTTCTTTTTTTTTTTTTCATTCCCCTTTATCCTTGTCTTTTCATGGTGAAGAAACAGCGTAAAACATTCAGCATTTGTTTTCAGGTGATCTGTTCTTTTTCACCCTTCTCCTCCTCTCCCTTGAGACGGAGGCCCCTGTCATCCTTTGAGATGTCAGGAATTTTAGGAGAAGATTTATGCAGCAGCACAAAAAGGTATTGGACCATGTAGCAAGGGTCAGACATATGGTAGCAATGATTGTAGACCCCAGTGAAGCAGCTTCCCTGCATGTATTCGAAGGCATTGTGAGAAATCTTTCCTGGGTAGCAAAGCACTTCAAGATACACAATGTGTTCTGATCTCGTCAGGTATGCGCCGTGCAAAACATGTATGGGAACAAATAAATAACTGTTTTTCTTGCCCAAAATAAGTTAAATACATTTCTGCGTGGAAATGAGGTTAAAGTCCTGATTTTCTTTCTATCTTGACTCTTAACTGTTGAGAATAGCAGCCCCTCAGGCCTCTGGTAATGTAGTCTTCACCTCAAATAGGGATTCTAAAATATTTAAGTGTCTCTCTCATGAGGCGTCTTGTTTCCTATTTGTTTTTTGTTGCTAAGCAGTGCATTTATACCCCCAAACTTAAAATTTACAACTCTCAAATTGTCCCTCAGCCTTATTCTCCAAACCTCACATCTGTAATGGGTTTTCCATCTGCCAGTTTTCCCAGGTCGCCCCATCCATCCTCAAGTCTGCAGAGGAAAAAGCCTTGTGGTTGAGGGTTTCTTTTTTTTTTTTTCTTCCCCTTTTTTTTTTTAGCCTCCATCTGTAATTAATTTCTTGCAAAGCCACATCTGTCTGTTTGGGGCAGGAGAAAGTGGGGAAGGGGAGGTAAAAAGTGAAGTCACTCTCTCCCTTTCCTAGTAAAATGCAGGATTTGGCAAGCGAGACTGTAGTTCCTCGGGGCGTTTCAGCCTCTCCCTTCCACCCTCCAACCCTCGCCACCCCCTGCTCCAGTGCACAGTCAGACATCTTTACAGAAGGGTGAAGAGCTGCTGCAGTTCAGCTGGTAGCTCTGCCGCCTGTGTGGAGCTTGTGGGTTTGGTCTGTGCTGCAGCCCACATCTGATGCCGCAGTGTGTTTCTACTACTGGGATTGCTGCAAAAGCTGCTGGCATCCTTTGGAAAACTTCCTTCTGTCAATATTTGAATTCTCAAAAACCATACTAAATAGCTGCTGTGATGTTTCTTTTCTAAAAACTTAAGAAATAGCCACGGCAGTCCTGGTCAATATTCCTTCTCTACCATCATCTAGTGCAGCTGTTCCAAAATCTTTTTATGTTCTGCAGACCACCAGGTAGCTTTGAGTGGGAGCAGGGCTTGCTGTGAGGCTGGTAGCCTGCTTGGTGCCCTGCTCTGCTGTGGCAGGGGAAAGCAGAAAGAACCAGCTGTCTTCAGCCAGCCAGGACAGAATCCATAGCGCAACGACTGCTTTGGAGTCTTGGTGAAGGTCTGCAAGATGCTGTCTTGTTCTGGAGTTTCTTTGGGGCATGCGATCTTCCTCGCTCTCCCCTTGAGGACTGCAGCTAGAGAGGAAACATCCCCCTCTCCTGCCTCTGTGCTGGAAATAGTTGGCATTGATCCCGGAGCCTGGCCTTCCATCAGGTCACCTGTCCAATGTGAGGCCCTTATCCCCTTGTGTCACCTGCCACCATCCCATCCCAACTTCCTTCAGATTGAAAAAGTAGTCATAATTTAGTAGAAGCGTAGTGCTCATCCCATAGAAAAGCCTTTGAAAAGGGCTGTAGTAAGGAAGGTTGGCCACTGATAGGAGGGCCCACCGGTTAGCTTCTGACTAACCATGAGCTTGTGCATGACCATCTGAGAGCTGCTGAGCTTGTGAGGCGAGTAGCAACTTGGAGATCAGGAGCCCAGCTGCCTGTTCCCAACTTCTGAGCTTCTCTGCTTGCAGAGATTGGGACAGATTCAGCAGATAAAGTAAGCTGGTTGCTTGTGTAGGAGGAACATGAAAACCCTGTCATTTATGGGAAACCAGACCCCCGGGTATTTCTGGAGATCTGGGGTTTCAGCTCTTTGTTACTTTAACGCGGGTCAAACTCCAAGGGTGCTCCAGATTCAATGTTGCTGTTGTCAGTGGCGCTGATTTGTGTCCAGCCCCTCCTTCCCACCTGCCACTCCTCCCATGCCAGTTCCTGGTGGCACAACTACTGTGCAGCCGGTTGGTGAATTAGATGGGATAATTAATCAGGGTTAAATGTGTACTTACTTTGTCGCCAGATGATTTTTAATCAAGGTCGATTCTGTGGTTCAGTTTACTGCACGGCCTCACAAGCTATCGTATTGGCACCACTGAAGGGCTGGCATAGGAATGGGAGGATGAACAGTGAGAAGCGTGATGGGGGCAACTTAAATGGGGGGTTCTGCCAAAAAACACTGCTGTTTGTCAAACCGCTGCCTGATATCTAAGGCAGAGCATGTGCTCTGCAGGGCTAAGCATGCAATGTGCTGCCTGTTTGTTGCCTGTCCCTATGCAAGCACATTCTTGAGTATTCCTTTCATGAAAACTTCTTTGGGATTATGTCCTTAATATCAGTAAGAAATGGCCCATTTTTGAATAATATGATAAAGAACTTGAAAGGCTGAGTACTTAACGGTTGTAGAAACTTCCTGACCCAGGATTCATCCCTGTTGGACATACAACTGAGGTATATGCCCGATAACTCTCCCAAAATTACAGGTTAGAAAGGGGAGTTATTGTATGAGTAGAGGTATGGTGGAAGGCAGGCTGGACCCATGGAAACTGAAGAAAGCTGGTGAGAATGGGAGCATTGGTTCGGAAGGCATCCTCAGCAGAAGCCCCCGCAGAAGAACTGAAGCCGGCTTGTGCGGTCACTCGGAGTACACAGGTCGGTGGGGATATTGTGTGTCGCACCACACATCTGCCACAGCTGCCAGAGTACAGTGGGACCTTGTTTCAGCGCAGCCATATTAGTAACGTGTCTGGAAAATAGTTTTTGGCAAGGGTCAACTTAAACAGCTTTATTCTGCCTCGGAGTCGGCTCTCAAACGGCTTTAAAACACAGAATGGGTCACGGCAGTCTCTTGAAGTGCCAGCGATGCTCGTATCTGTCAGGGAAAGGACAAGACAGCCCTGGGCAGGCGCATGTGGAAGAGCTTTGGATCACCTGCGGAAAGATCACGGCCCAGCAGGAACTGGGAATCCTGCCAGCAAACTGGTGGCAGGTTTGGAGTGGTGATCGTCAACCCCATTTCAAATCTCTCTGAAATCCTCCCGTTGTCCCCAGACCACCATGACTATGTGTTTCTGCCTCCACATTTTAAGGAATTTCATTTTAATGCCGGCTGTGGGAGGAAAGGGGGAGACTCTGTAACAAGCAGGCTGTGGTGGCAGCAGCTCTCTGAGGGGCAGACTCATAAAAATAATGTGGTGAGAAAATTACAGATTCCAGTGTAAAATGACCCAAATTTGAAATAACACTGACACCCTGTGGAGACGTGTGGAGGGACATTCTGCAGGTCTTGCTGGTCCTTGTTCCTGATACTATAGGCCAGTAATTAGATTCCTTTGTGTCCTCTTTTAGAGAAAACTTTATATTTTTTTTCTAGTGAAAAGTTTCATCTTTCTAAGTCCAATTAAAAAATAAAAGTCCTTTATATTTTTTCTATTAGAAATAATTCATATTCTTTAAAAAAAAAAATCTTGTAGCTAAACCCACAAAAGCTCATTTGCCAAAAAGAAAAGAGGATGATGAGGAATATTCTATGAGAGATGAAAAAGGTACCTGTAATGGGTTGAGTTTCCCAAAGGACTTTCTTTTGCACAGCTAGAACCGTTGGGAGGGAGCTGCTCCATGCCCAGGCAAAATCAGGATGCTAATAATTTCCCTTCCAGTCTGGACCATGGTTTAAAAATGCAAGAGCAAAAAGGTTTGTGGGATTGTAAACATGCATTTTGAATATGCAGAGCAACAGCTCTGTGTTTTGCTTGTTCCTGCTGCAAGTCACCTAGCTGAGCGGCTGGCTCCTAGCGTCTTGGGATGTCTCACTGCCTCTGTGTTCTGCATTTGCTTCTGGGCAGAGAGCATCCCAGTTAAAGAGGGATAAGTTTCCTTTTCGCTCCAGTTGAGCACGGGATCCCCATTTACGTGCAAGGCTCATGATCAGAAATAAGAGGATGGTTATTGAGGAGGCTCCTGGCGATGGGAGCACAGCCAGGCATTGCGCGAGGGATGATGGCAGTCCCAGAGCGCTCCCGTTTCTCATACACTGTCTGAAACACAGCAAACCCGAGTGCTGGAAGTGCACTATTCACCTCCAGAATTGCCTGGTCTAATTAATTTCCTCCAAGGATGATAACATGTTTAATTTTCTGATGTTTGCGTTGCCTGCAGAAGAGAGAACGGAGTGGGATTGGGCCAAGCGAGGACAGAACGTGCAGTAGACAGGAGCTGTCATATAAACTCAGTGGTTGCTAGAGCTGTTTGCAAGGAGGAGTTGACCTTTGGTTTTGCGGGTGAGCAAGGCTGGATGCAGTTGGTGTTACGCTGTGTTCAGGAATCACTTTCCCACTGGAGGAATGATGTTGGTTGATCGGCCTTAGCACTAGACCCTCGCTCTGTCTTTGGAGATGCCTTCCATCCGAGAGGAAGTTCAAGCTCCAGTGTATCGAGGGCTTTAAAGATACCGTCTCGCTTCTCAAAATAATGAATATTTCAGAGCGGTAGCCAAATTGCGGTATGGTTTTACTTAACTGACTAGCCATGCCAACCCTCCCTCCAGCTCCGTACTCTCCTCTGCTGAGATCAATGTTTAATACGCGATGGGGAGCTGTGAGCTGGCCAAGCAGTCACTTCTTTTTCAAGTGGGAGCCTTATCTCGGCAACCGGGGAAGGGATTTCTGCGCAGACCCGGCATCTCTGTTTGTAGAAAGCTTTGAGATGAAAAGTATTTACAGACGAAAAATTCTTACGGACAGCTCCAGCTTCCAAGCCTGGAAACGCTCATGGAAATAGGATGAGATTTGACATGTGAATGGCGTAACCCCCAAATGGCTGGGCTTGCTCTCACCTTGTCCCCACAACCCCAAAACCCTGCCTGGTTACCCCCCCGATGCGATATCCGCAGCCCCACCAGCTGCAGATGGGGTAACGGAGGCTCCCCTGCCGCCAAGCCCAGCTCTGGCCCAGAGGGCTGCCGTTCAGAGGTGTATTTCCTTTTGGTTGCGTCCTGAATTCACTGCCAGCAAACGGTGCTCAATCACCTTCTGGATGAAAGGGGAGAGATAAATTCACCCCGTATTCTGCAGCAGTTGCCTACAGCCCTGAAGGGAAACCATCAAGAGGGTTATCTGTGCAGAAGTGTGTCAACTGGTAGCCATGGAGGACACGCGGCATCCATCGCTCCTTTTAAATAAAAGTTAGGTAAGTTTGGGTGATGTCCCGTCTCACCAGGAGAGGAACTGGAAGCCTTTTCCATGCAAGGAACTCTTTCGGCCCTAGAACCGTAGCTGTTGTGTAAGCAGCCAAGTCAGGGAATCTTCTCTAAGTTATTTAATCTTGATCCCAAGCCGGTTCTCAAGCCCGTGTTTAGGATCTTTGCTGTGACGTCTCTCAAAATGGCTGAGCCATGCTTTCAAAAGGCTTATGTGAAGAACAAAGGGCTTTCCTACTGGGAATCAGATAAAACAGTCACACCAATAAAATAAAAAAAAAATCCCACGTGACTTTGACAGCCTGAAAAAGCGATTGGAAGAACGGTAGGAACCTCTGCACGACTGACTTGGTTTGCTCTAAAGTCAGCCAGTTATGGTTTAAATATCTTGAATTATTTCAGGCTCATACACGCGTACGAGAGAAGAAGAAAGGTATACAAAAGCCTGGCTGGCATGTTATTGTGGTACAGTGACTCGTTTCAACCTTTCAGCTGAACAGGGCTTGACTTGTTACGAGAAGCTTGAAACACTGTTGTTTTAATCCAATATCTCTGACATGTCTATTATTTCTGATGGGAAAAGGAAATCTCTGTACGGTAGGTATTGCTCCTTTTCTTTGGCATCGTCTTGCTCTGTGGAGCTTGTTTTCCAAGCAAGGCAGCCTCTCTTTTCCCTTTCTTTTTCCCAGGCTGCGCTGAACCCTCGTCTTTTAAACAAGACTCCGAATAATGCACACAGCTTTTATTCACCGCACCCTACCTTCCAGAAATTGATTTTGGCCACTGGTGCTTCACGAAGCAACCAAACCGGAGTTGCAGTTTAATTTAAAAATACTCTGAATCAAAAAAAGAAAAAAAAAGGTAGTTAATCTTTCATTCTTTTAATGCAAAATGTGAAAGCACAGAAAACCACCTTGAACTCCCTGGTTTTTCTTTTTGCAGTGACTGGACCGGCTGATTTGAAATGGCCGCTCCGGTGCTGTCGTCAGGTTTTTGGTGTGCGTGCAGCTCTGATGAGACTTTAATGATGCTCAGGTTCCCCTTCTTCTCCCAGCACAGCCTCTGGTGGGAAGGATGCAGAGGGTAGCGGTTGTTCTCCATGGAAAACCCACCCCAACCAACTTCTGGCCTTTGTTTAACTGCTTTTTATTTTGTTCTTCCATGGGATCAGGACTTCTCCCCCCCCTCGCCAGCAGGAGGTTTGGTCTGTAGTGACCTGGCTGCTGTTCCACCGGGGGACAAGGCTGGGATTTGTCAGGAGAACAGGCAGGAACAGGCACGGGGCCTTCAAAGGTACACAGACGCACACAAAGAGTATAAAATCAGCTCGTGTAATGCAAATTTGTATTGCTACACTATTGCCTTACCAGCCTTCCTGCTTGGGTGGAGAGGTGACATCTTCATGCTGCTTGTCAGTTATACTGCAGATAAACATTGTTTAATTTGCAGCGACATTTAAAAGCAATTAAGGAAGTTTAAATGTTAAATGTACGCTTTTGTCTTCCCAGTTAAACACAGTTTAGGAGGGGGAAAAAAAAATCCCAAATTTTTAATTATAGAAATTACAATCTAATTGTATAAATAAGCCTGACGCTGCTATAAAAAGATTTGTAATCTCTTGTATAACTGCTTTAACTTCATGCTTCAGGGCGCGGTACTCTATTAAAATATGAACGCGTGTAGCTGCTTATTGTACCTCTTCTACCCAGCATTGTCTGGGGAGCAGTCGGGGTGTGCGTCTCCTCATCTGCTTCAGGCAAAATCACCCCAGGTGGCTCAAAGCACCGGTACAAACTAACCCCCTGGATTTTTCCCTGAAGCACATTAGGAAGTGACGACGCAGAACTTCTCAGCGGGCAGGAGCTTGGTGCTGGTGACTTCGTCTGCTGGTAGTGAGCAGCAGCTGGAGGGCACAGTATCTCAGGCTGGATCTGGAAAGGGAGGTCTGTTGCCTTCCTTCCCTCTGGATAGGTCCAGGAGAGAGGAACAAGCTCTGCCTGTCCTGTCTGCTCCTTAGGCGCCGGGTCATCCTGTGTCACGCTTGCTTGTCGTGCTTGCTTGGGAGACTCCTGCATGCTTGGTCCAAAGCCCAGATTCCCCCATCCATCTGATCCCAGTACGAAGGATCTGGCTTTTTTGGCCACGTACTGAAGGACTCCTTTGCCACTTTCTAGTCTTGGTGAAAGCTTTCTTGTGGCATCTTTAAGCTGAACGGTGACCTTGCAGCCCTTCCTTTTGCCTAAAGGTAGCACCACAAGGAAGGCGTGGGGAGGGTGGCCATTAGGTTGCATGAACCACCACGCTAACGTGATGGGATGCAGCCAAGCCTGGCAAGACGGAGTATACCCCATGCACGGAAGTGCTCCTCAACCCACCTGCCCTGTCCTTCCCCAGGCTCTGTCTCATCTCCACTGGTCCTGCTACTTCAGGTTCTTTCACCGTTCCCATTTCACAATATCCAAAAATTCCTCTTCAGAGGTAAGTCAAGGCGTTGATACCTGCTCTTCTCACCACTGCCTAGCAGGGAGAAATGTAGAGTTGGCGATAACACCTATTTAGTTAAAGAGTTTCCATGCGAGAGCCTGTGCTTGATACCTGACCTCGGCATTACCCTGTCTGAAATTATTTCTGTAACTTTAGCTTGTTGTTTCCATTGGCACGTGGTTTTATTTTATATAGATATCTTCTGCAAAGCGACACTTAGCATGCTTCGCTGGGTCTAAGTGGTGTTCTTGACTCGGGAATTTCTTTTCTATTGTATAAATCTGATTTCAGTCTGTTGCCAGGATCACACACCTCTTTGGATAGGAAGATCTGTGCAGCATCTGGTGACAGTGTGCACATTGATGTAAAGCTTTCTCTTTGCGAGCATGCAGAGATTTTCCTGGAGCAGATAGAATTATTTAACAGCCTCTCTGGCTTCTTTCCCACACCAGCCCCGGCTTTTGAGACAGTCCTTTGACTGCTGTTCCCCAGTCAGACCTTGTTCTCCAGCCTGACACAGTCCTTGTTCCCAAGACCTACAGATTTTTGTAGAGACCCCCAGCTCCGTTAGCTCTTTTTCTTGATCTTCTTGGCATCCGCTGTCTCCTTGGCAAGCGGTAATGGAGCTCTTCTGCCCGTCGGCTTCGGAAGATGGTAGCCCATCGTGACCACCCTGTCTCCTCCTGGTCCCTCTGCCATCCGCCATCCTCAGCTCCATGGCTTGTCTGTAACATAAGCCACTCACCCCCTTCTAGCTCTTAATGTTTCTATAGCTGTAAAGTGCTCAGACTTAAATATTAATGTGTTAATTAATAATGGAAACCATAACTGTACTTCGGTTTAAAATTTTAATTCGGTGAGGAGTTAGCAGAGGTGCAGTCCATAACAATGAAACCACGCTATTAATATATATATTTAAGTACCTTTGCCTCTAGCAATATCATTGCACGAGAAAAGTATCCTGTGTATGGACATGTGTGAAGATGTTTGCTTGTGACGCTTGGAAGCTTGGGGCAGGAAGTCATAAAGTACTAGGTATGATATTTTTTTTATTTTTTTTTTTCAAAGGGGTTTTAAAAAGTCCCGTTAAAAAAGGTTTTCATTCCGAGGCTTAAAAGGAGGAGGGGAGGGGAAAATTCCTGGAAAGAAATATATTTATTTTCCACTTCAGACAGGCCAGTCTGCAAATGCAGCATTTGTTGCAGTCTTAAAGTAGTCAAAGGTATTGCATTCAACTACTTCTATAAAGTCACAGCGAGCCAACGATAATAAAAGTGGTGCTGTTAGGATGCAGGATACCAAACAAATTCGGGATGCTCTGTGTGGGACATGTTAGATCCATGTGCAAGATGAAAAATTCCTCACCGCATTCTGGCCGTCTCTCTGCGAGGGGTTTCCAGCGCCGCAGAAAGAAACTTTCTTTGGCTCAGGCAGGAGTTGGTGGAAGCCAGAGGGATTGGGTCGTAACCACGGTGCGTTTCCCAACAAGCTCCCCTCTTCCCCGACAGCCCACCCCACGGCTCCGTTCCCGCTGTGGCTGGTGGTGAACTGTCCCTTGCCGCCTGGAGGAGGACAGCTGAGGGATGGAGCTGCCGCGCAGGAGCCCGCTTCTTCCGCCATGGACTTCTGCGATGGAAATCTCGTTCTTCCTCTCATTGCCCTGGTAACTAAGATCTGGCGCTCCCACTTGGCCTCTTCGGACCTGCTTCACTTGCACCTCTCACCCAAGGGTATGGAGTGTAGGAGACCACCTTCCAAGTATGTATGCATGGGACTACTTCTCCCTTTCCCCTACCCAAATAAAGCAAAATAATAATAATAATAGTGTTTAGTCTTGAGCGACAATAATTTGTGGAAGGAAAAGCAAGATGCAGTTGAAGGAGACCTGGATGGTGGGGACTGGGTTGGTGAAGAACTAGGGGAGGTGCCTTCAGGAGGTCTGAAGAAAGGGGAGGGAGTGATCTCCTAGGGCCTGATGGGCTGATTCCAGGAATAAGTGGAAATAGGGTGGGCAAAAAGGGACAAAAAATGACGAGGAACAGCATGTGGAGCAGAACCCATGGAGAAAGCATTCTGGAGAGCGCGGAGCCATGGAGGAACGGGATGTATAGGCTGTCGTTAGGGAGCGCATATGGCGCCTGCGCGCCCTGGGTGGTGTGTGTGACGGAACGTGCCTTGTCGACCCCCCGCTCCCCCGTCTTTCTCACTGTAATATTTTTCTGAGAACGTTTCTGTGCTGTTCAGTGGTGGCTCCTGCTGAGGCAGGCTGGCGGCGCACCAGCTTGCGCCTTCGCTGCCAAACTTCGGAGTAACGCCTGCTAAATTAAATCGACGTTGGAGCATTATTATTGCTCCAGGGGGGGAAAACCGAAATTAAATAGATGATTTGCAACAGCAGGCGCATAGATATACAGATTCTATTCATGCTATGGATAAATTTTAAAAGGAGGTGTATTCTTTAGGGCCATAATATAGTCTTAGTATGTAGAGGTGTGTATGCATATATATATAATATGTAGTATAATACGGTATAATAATACTGTATACTATAGGATAACAGGGCTACAATTCTACATTTACAGAAGCCAAATGCCTCTGGACAATGTTATTGTCACCACCCGCTCCTGCGCGCAGTCAGAGCTAAGTATTTTTAATACACCCCAAACCGGCCCCTTTCCCTCCATTTCACCCTATCATCTCTGGCCCCGCCCCCGGAGCAGCAGACCGCGCCCCTCCCCGCGGGGAGAGGCGGGGCTTAACCGCTGCTCCCACCCCATTGGCCGGCCGGCAGTGGCGCTCCCTCCGCCCTTCCCATTGGAGGAGAGGGGCGGAGGGCGCTGGGAGCCGGCCTATGGGAGGGCGCGCCCCCTCCCCTTGGCGAGGGAAAGGCGGGCTGTTGATTGGCCGGTGGGCGGGCGGCGAGTGGAGCGGCGGAGGCGGGGCGGCCGCCCATTGGCGGCGGGGCGGGGGCAGGCTGCCGGGCGGCACCATGTTGGGGAGCTGGCGGGGGCTGGCGGCGGGGCCGGCCGGGGGCATGGAGCGCGGGCGCCGGGCGCGGTGAGTGCGGAGGGGCGCGGGGTGACGGGGCGGTGCGGTCCGCGGGGCGCTCCGCGGGGCGGCGGAGGCCGGGGGAGGCCGCTGCCGCGCTTGCCTGCGTGGCTCGGCGGGGCGGTGGCACCTGAGGGGCGGGCACGCCCCTGCCGCCTCGTCCTGCCTGGGGCACCGGCCTGGGGCGGGAGGCGGGGAGACGGCCCGCCGCCTCCCTGCGGGGCCGGGGTCGCCGGCGGGGGTCGGGCGGCCGCCGCAGGGGCTGGGTGCGGGCTGAGGGAGCCCCGCGGAGAGGGAGGGAGGAGCCGTTAGAACCGTTACGGCCGTTGGCCAGGGGCGCGCGGCGCCCGCGCAGGTGCGCAGCTGCTCCGCCGGGCCCGGGCCTGGCCGGGGGGGAAGGGAGCGGCGGCCTCCCGCTGAGCTGCCCCGCGGGAGGAGGAGGAGGAGGAGGCGGCGGGGAGGAGGGCTCCCGCGGGTCCGGCTCCCGCTCCGGCCTGCCTTGCCGCGGGTCTCCGCGGCCGGCGGTAGCAGCGCGCCGAGATGCGGCCGGCCGCGTCCTCCGGCACGTAGGGCTTGTTCGGTGTGAGACAGATCTGCCTCGCTGGGAAATACCTCTACGGTCTCCATATGTTGGAAGGTCAGGTTCCCAAAATACCTCCCGATTTCATCCGTGGCCAGTTAAGGACTTCGCGGACACGGCTATCGCAGATGTGAATGTTTATCTGCGCTCTTACGTTTTCTTCCTCTTCTGGATCCTTGCTTTCAGATGGGAAAAGAGCCCCGCACAGCTGTGAAGCCTGCTGCCTTCCTAACGATGTGCTCACGCTCGTCAGTAGCCCTCTGCACAATGGACTCGCTCACAGAGTACCGCTTGCAGCTTGGCTAAGGTCATTGTCCAGCTGGGAAAAATAAGATGCGTATTGTTGAGCAGAAATGCTGACCGTAGTTGTCGAAGCCACGGTTTTAGCCATTTTTACAGGACATCTGTCTTGAGATCCTTTCTGGATACAGATGTGTATAAGCAGTGCAGCTGTTTTGGTTTATGCTCACTGAGGCCCTGGCCCTACAATATATGTGCATGCTTTAGAGTCTGAGCAAACAGAAAACTGTAAAATGTAGATTCTCATCTTGGCAGTGAATTCCATGTGAATAGATCCCACCTGGTACTTATTACAGAACAGGGTATTAATACTGTGGTCTTATTTTAATTTGAAAATGACTCTGTGCACCCTTATGTCCTTAAGTCTGACCTACTTAGTTGCAATAAGATTTGTCTCCATTTGCAGTACAAAATCTCAGGAGGGTGAGGCGGATTTTGTTTCCTCGCACATTAACAAAGTTGGCAGCTCAATTTTGATACCGAAGTCTCTTCTCGTCTGGTGCGTTGTCTGCTGCCTCTCTTCTTGGGAGCGGGGGAAATCCATTGGTGCTATCTTATACCAGAGACAGGCTTATTGTTGCTAGATGTCAGGTGGACATACGGACCCTGGTTGAGTTTTTGGTGCCCATCCTGGGTATGAACTGAATAAACATAAAAACATCAAGGTGGAAAAGAAGACTACAGAATTTTCTCACTGCTTTGGTTTCACTTCTGAGTCGAACAAGGCTCCCTAAAACATTTCCAGCTTGTGTAATTGTTGTTGCGTATCTGCCCACAACGGTCAGCTGGAACTTCAGTAGCTGGGATGGGGACAAGGGGGAGATGTTCCCTTAGTAGTGAAACTGGTGTGGTTTTGGTTTTTTTGTGACGAGGTCCCAGCACCCTCTGCTTTGGTCCCTTGGCTCCCGCTCATGTCCTGTAGTGGTCTACTTTATAGTACTTTCAGTTCCTTCCTTCTCATACGGTGTTTCCAGCTCCTTCCATGTACCAGCTGTGCACACGCTGGTTGCCCAGATGGAGCTGACGCCTCTGCCTTTCCCCCCATGCTCGCCTGCTGCCAACACATAAACTCTGTTTTTAAAACATCTACCATTCTCTCGGATGTATTTGAAATTAGCTAATGGATCCAAAAGCTTACCGGTGAAAAGTGCAATTATATAAACTTTGTTTCCATAGGAAACAGTGCTTGAAGGAGAGTTGTTCTGTGAGGAGAATTAAGGAAGCCTGGTTTCCTGGCGACTTGTTTGCCACGTCTTCCCGTTGTAATTCCTGCTTGTCTCTTGCCACCCTCAGTCCCTGGATAGCCTCCCTTTCCCCAGGATGGCACCCAGCTGCTGCCTGTGTCCCGATCTGCCCCGTCCTTACGTGTGCAGCCAGCTGAGCCAGGTGTTCCTGCTTGCCCAGTGGCCAGCCAGCTGCTGGTAAAGATTGTGGATATGTACCAAGTTGTCCTCGGCTTCTTGGGGCCTTCTGTATTCCGTCTGGCCAGTTGTTTTTGTAAAGCTCAGGGATGTATTCCCCTGATAAATTTGGCAGAACTGTAGGTAGTGGATTCTAAAGTTACTGAGGAACATAATGGGGCAGGGTAGATACAAAGATGGACAAAATTATTTCATTTCTCTCAGAAGTGTGAGAATATATCAGGCAGTTACTGACTTTTACAGTTATAGGCGTAGATAATACCATTGTTAAAATGCTTGTAATCTTTCATGTTTTATCTCTACTGTAGCTCTCAACCAGGGATGCAGTTATGCACGTGGAAAGGAAAGTTTGAGCATAGATTGTCGCAAAGATTTTGCCTGTAGATAACGAGGGTTTTAACAGAATAAGAGATGGATAAATAGCAGACAAGTGAATAAGCGTGAAGCCTTACGCATTGGATTACTAAAGTCACACACAAACCAGGCAGCATACAGAGAGTAGAAGTGACAGAATGAGTCTGAAAAGTCTAAGCAAAGGTCTGTGGGAGCCTGCCTGTGAAAACTGAAATAACAAGGCTAACGCAGAGAGGGAAAGCACAAGCTACCAAGGAGCTGCCCAGAGAGGGGAGGATAGGAAGAAAGATTGATCTGGTGAGACTGAAGTACGTTTTGGGAAGAGGAAAATGTCGCTACTGTATACACTGTTTCTTCAAGGCGTTTTCCAGGATTCACTGGAGCACTTTTAAAGACCCTTTGATAGGAGATCCCAAAAGGCACAGTGTATTTAGGAAGAGAAAACCTGCATTTAAACAGGAATTGGAGCATACTTAACCATATTTATTTCAGATTGGCATCTGTTTGAGCTATGATTTTCTGTGTACTTGTGCTAACAAGCTAAACCTTTGCCTGCCCTCAAACCTTATTTGTCATTTGGAGCATAACAAAATCCTTGTAAATCGTACACCAGCATTTTTGAGATAGTAGCTTTCTAGATTTACGATATAAAAATAAGGTTATGATACATGGCGTGGCATTGATCTTACGACTCCAATAAAAATCATTTTCTGGCATGTGGTGCTCGGCTAACTTTGTAGGCTGCTTATGGTAGCTCTGGTTTTGCTGCTTTTTGTAATGGGCAAGTTTCGTGCTGCTTTTTGAACTGGGAGTGAAGTCGTGTGATGTTGGTATTTAATGCCAGTGGGCCTGCTTTAGTTGAGGCAGTTGTGTGCACAGGGATCCCACCACAGTATTTAGAAGATGCTGTTATTTGGCTATTGACTTGGAAGACTTGCTGCTTGCTGAGAATGCAGACCTGGTTGTAACGAGAGGCAAAATTGATCAGGAAATAGCCCAAAGAGGTAGTGAAAACTAAGAAGCGTTTCTTATGCAAACCTGCCAGTTGACTGCTCTATTAAAAAGCTGGTATGGTTGGGGTTTTTTTGACTATTTTCTTTTCCAGGTTGATCAGGAGTGTGGTAAAATGGTGGAGAGGGAAGTGCGTTTTTCTGTACTTATGTAATGTGGAGATGGACTTTGGGTGGCAAAGCAACAAAACCCTTTCGATTATGTCTTCTGTTTAGTAATGGTAGCTGGAAATAATGCTAAGCAGAAGCTTGGGAAAAAAGAAAAGGGAAAAAAAAACCCAAACCAAAACACTTTTAGAGTTACCTGACCTTAGTGAGAGATCAGCGGCTGCTGCCCAACAGCAGGAGGGAATGTGTGGTGTTCTGCGATGGCAGACACACAGGGATTACTCTGTCACTGTATTGCGTTAGCTCTGGTCGGAGACCTAAAATGTACTTGACTTCTGAAAACTTTATTTGGGTTTTTCCTTCTCTGATGCCTTCTGGTTCAGAGAACATCTGCTATCATTTAGTGCATCCCGTATTCCCAGGATTTATGTAGAAATAAGTGGCTACTCTGTCCCTTTGCCCCTTTTGTCAAGCTTGAAGACTGATCCTTCCACCCCTGCCAGTTTCTGGAACTATTTCCTTTTTGAGTCTCCTTCTGAGGTTATCCCTGGGTTTACTTTTGTCATTGTCCTAGACCCTTTTGCCCTTCGTTCCACAGAGTTCTGCTCACACCTCACCCTATTTTTCCCTTTTTCAAATTTTGGGGTTTTATTATTATTTCATTTGTTTCTGTGGCCACCTTTCCGATCTCTGTCCTCATTCCAGGACCAGCTTCACGCTTCCTGAGCTTCCATAATCCTCTTTTCCAAAAACTTGTCCTTTTCTTCAAATTACTTTCTTCCCAAACTGTAAATATTTTCTTATGGCACCTCAACGCTGTCACTTTTGCCATCTTCAATTTAAAACAAGAAAGTTTAAGTTCTTCTTCTCCGTGGTAAACTTCATGAAGGGATTCATTTTTGTTGGCTCGTACAGCAAGGACCATAATGTTGGCACCTAAAGAGTAATGTGCAGGCTCTGCAGCTAGTGTGCGAAATCAATTGCATAGCAACCTCCGGGGTGTTTTGTTGTTTGTTGGAGAAAAGCAGCTGATGACTCATTTCGGCAGATGCCAGTAAAAAGTCAGAGCAGACTCACCTGCTTAAAGCTACAGAGAGCAAAACTGGGGAGTAATTGTATAACTTGAGACATGTTTGGTGAGGATCGGGTGGTCACTTAATGGAATTACTGAAACTTCTTATAGCAAATATTTAAATTATTTTTTTTTTTAAATTCTGTCAACATCGTCGGAGATTTTCAGCCAAAATTAGTTTCAAAGCAGGCACAAAAGATAAACTAAGTGAGTGACCTTTAATTTAAGTGGTGGCTCTAGTTATAGTCTTCCCTCTCTCCCCCTAAAAGAATACCCCTAGAGATATTCAGCATTCACGAAAATCAGTCTAGGAAAGTGTGTGCCCAGCTTGAGCTCCAGATCTAAAGGGGGCCTACAGGAAAGCTGGGGAGGGACTCTTTATCAGGTAGTGTAGTGATAGGACGAGGGATAACGGTTTCAAACTGAGAGAGGGTAGATTTAGATTGGATATCAGGAAGAAATTCTTTCCTGTGAGGGTGGCGAGGCACTGGAACAGGTTGCCCAGAGAAGCTGTGGCTGCCCCATCCCTGGAGGTGTTCAGGGCCAGGCTGGATGGGGCTTTGAGCAGCCTGGTCTGGTGGGAGGTGTCCCTGCCCAGGGCAGGGGGGTGGGACTAGGTGATCTTTAAGGTCCCTTCCAACCCGAACCGTTCTGTGATTCTATGTATACATATCTCATAATGAGGAGTAACTGTTCTGAAATGAGCTGTGTTCTTCTGTGTAACTTCTTACAAATTCTAATGGATTTTAAAAATGAATGAAAGCAGATCTTGATAACAGCAATGTTAAACATTAGTTAGAATTATTAGTTTTAAAGAAGTGGAATTATGAAATTACAATGAGAGGGGACAGTGATAACCTGATCTGCTTTGCTTGCTTTCTTAGATTTAAAAATAATATTATTTAGGGCTCGCTCTCTGAGTGACTGATTGTGTATTTGCAAGAATTGAGGCTCTCAGGTCAGGTGCATCTTCCTTGTCTGCGCTTCTCACCCTCATGCTTGGCAGTGCGTAATATGCACACTGACGTGCTGTTTGGAGAAATACAGGCTGCCTAAACAGAACTGAGATGATAATATGTTTTAATTTCCATATAAACATGTGATTTGTTGCACAAGCACCTATTTTCCAGTAGATTAAAATCAGTATTGCATAGTTAATAGGGGACAATACTACTGGTTTGAAGGATCCCTGAGACTTGGTGGCCTTCTTTCATCCTACCCTCTACCCTTCATGGCGTTTTTATGTTGCTGTAAGTGATTGCTATTTCACATTAAACCACTTGTTCACGTTTCATTTTTAACTCAGTGCCGTTAGGAGACTTTCACTTTCTTTCTTGCTTCAGCGGATGGGTTTTATAGGAAGTAAATTTGCCTCTTACAAGAGGCAAAATGGGAAGGGCCAAACTGAAGCTGTTACCTGAGGTGGGACAATGATAGCAAAAAAAGTTCAGATGGTAAGGTGGGCTAAAAGGCATGCTTCTGCATTGTCAGAGCATGTTGCCTGTAAGTTTGAGTGGTGCTCAGCTTGGTCGCTGTGCTGAAAAAAGTGATTTTGAAAATAGGAAGGTCTAAAAGTTTGTTAGTGAATTTCCTTGTCCCTGTTGGTGGGCTCTTTCTGACTGTTCCTCAACGGTTCAGCTGTTTATCCTTTGTTGAGCAGGCCTGGGCTGTAGTTTTACTTGCACTTAAATTCAGTAGTGCTGCTGCCAGGAGAAACACTTGTTCTTGGCCTTGTGGCGTGCTCTCCTCAGATGCTTGTGAAACTACGTTGGAAACCAGGTTTGGGTGAAGGAGGACTGAAGCTAAAAATGAATAAATTAAGATGCTCAAGCTTTAAGACGGATCAGATCTTTCATGGAGTTCATTGCAAGGTGGGAGGTACGTGGAGGGCAGGGCCATTCTTTAGGTGACGGGGCTGACTTGAGTAACTTCAGGTGCCCCTCTGTAGATAGGTAGGCTTTGTAGACACTTGCTGGGTCATCTCCCACTCTTGGAACAGCTGTGCCACCCTCCTTGTCTCTCTCACTTGCACCTGTAGTGGTGTTTTGTGGTCAGGTGGTAAACTGTGCGTTGGCTCAGAAACTAACGATAGTAGGTGGCTCGTGCGCAAACCGAAGAAGGTGGTTAATGTTTGGGTGGGTTGGCTGCCTGGATCCTTGCACTACCTTGCATTGTATGAGTGCTAACACTGATGCCTGGGAATGTGGGAGAGCCACGTAGCTGGGAGGTAGGGAAGGTTTGCTATAGACTTAATGTAAATTTACTTAAGGTGCTTGGGCTTGCATGTGCTTTTTATACTAGTACTGTTATATACTGTGCCAAACCCGATTCTGCACTGATGACTTGCTCAAAGGTTGCACCTTACTGTCTTTGCCACTGTCTTAATCTTTGTTGGAGGTGTACCTCAACAATATGCTTAAGCCCCTCAGAACCGTTGTACCCCCTGTGACCTCTGCAGGCAGGGCGCGATGTCCACACAGATGCTGAAGATGGCTGTGATCTGTGTTTGGCCAGCAAGTCCTAGTTCGGCTGTCCTTTGGTTGCTGACGGTAAATTAACTTAGCCAGTGCAGCTTGTTTTTCCAGTGACATGATTAATAATGACTGGCTTATACGCTTATTGTTAAATCGCATGAGAAGGCTTTTCTATATTAGTCCTACCACAGCTCAGGGTGCCGTTTGTGGTTCTCATAGTTAGCATAGCTTGTGCAGAGAGAACTCTCTGTTGGCTCTCAGCATTCCTGAGAGGTGTGCCTTAGTATCCATTTCCATTTGATTTTTGACTACGTTCAACTAATATTATGAAGATAATGTCTGTCCTCATAATTGAAATACAGTTGATTAATTGTGTGTTATGTGGTCCTTACATGCTGACACTGTACTGGCAAAGGCTTGTTGAGGGGTGAGACACGTCTTGCAGCCCATTGTAAATATGCAAACACAGATGTGGCTTTAACTGTGTTGTAGGTGAGGTTTCTGAGAAGAGGCAGTATTAGTGTTGGTTTGTTGTTTTTTTCTTTTTACTGTAGTGTTGAGATTGCAGATACTTTGTGTATTCTTTGTGGTTATTGGTTTTACAGTTGACTGCAGAAGATACATAGTTAACCGCAACGGAGTAAATATATCCCCCTTCTCTTTTTCTTTTTTTCTTTTTTTAAGAATGGAAAAAAAAGGTGTAAATTATAGTGGCAGCAAATGAGAGGCGATAAACAGATTAAGTCTGTTCTGTCCTTATGTCTTGTACCTTCAGGAAACTGGGCTGTGCAGCTGTTCTCACCAGTTGTCAGATGTCAGAAAATTTACCTGGGAGCTTTCTCTTGAGGGACAAATCTTCAGGAAACCAGAGGTCATGGGTTCTCTTACTAATGGAAAAGTGTTTGTGAAACTGGAGCCATCAACTTAAACTACAGTTCTCTGCAAAAGTCTTGCCCATGGTAGTTGCAGCTGTCACAATTTCAGCTATGAAGAGATGCTATCAGCTGATTTCCCTTTTTGTGCAGATCACCGAAAGGCTACAGGAAGACAGCAAACCCCATGTATTTTACTAGAAATGTTTGGGCTTTAGGATACAAGCGTACATAACTGCAGACTTATGTTCCAAGAATAAACTTGATTTTGAGATCTGCAGGAATGCAGTTTTGTAAGTTTGTGTTTTGTTTCTTTTTAGGGGTACCAGAAGATGCTTTAGTGGTGATACCTCTTTCACAATGCAAGTTATGAATGAAATTCATTAACTAACATCCCCTTCCTTGCCCTGATCTCCAATAGACTTCCTGTAACGCTTGGAAGAAAGGGTCAGGGGAGAAGGGTTGAAGGTCACCATGAAGCTAAAGCAGCGAGTTGTGCTGTTGGCCATCCTCCTTGTCATCTTCATTTTCACAAAAGTTTTCCTCATTGACAACCTGGACACCTCAGCTGCCAACCGGGAGGACCAGCGCGCCTTTCACCGTATGATGGCAAGCCTCCACGTAGAACTGGACCCCCGGCTTGACCATACGTTGCAGTCCCCTTGGGAAATTGCAGCCCAGTGGGTGGTGCCCCGGGAGGTGTATCCTGAGGAGACACCAGAGCTAGGGGCTGTTATGCACGCCATGACAACAAAGAAAATCATAAAAGCTGATGTGGGATACAAAGGGACCCAACTGAAAGCTTTGCTAATACTTGAAGGAGGACAGAAGGTTGTCTTCAAACCCAAGAGGTAAACGTTGCCTTCAATGACTGAATTAATAACTGCTTTATATATTTTTTTATCTCCATGTTGTTGCATTAGTGTTTGAATTACACATTTATCCATAAATGGAAAGGCCATTCTGTTATTTGTGAGGCAAACGGTATAGAGCCTTGCTGGTCCTCTAATAACGTCAGGTTGCCGTGCCAACGTCTCTCAGGCTGTATAGCTCTGATGCTCAAACAGCCTGTCTTTAGGTTAAAAGAATAATCACTGTGTTCAGCCCTGAGGGAATGTTGGTTAAACCTGCTGTTTCTAAGCACTACCCTCCTGATTGTGGAAGTGCAGGTTCTGGCAGTGTGGAGAGAAGTCTGCTTACCCTTTCTGAGTAAGGGTCACGTCAAACTGCCATGAGTGGATCCAGTTCAAGAACAGGGAAGGTGAAAGTTGACAGTGGTCGTAAAAGTAGATCTGGGTGTCTGGTGTAGCTGCATGAAGACTGTAAAATGGCTTGGTAGGTCAGAGTGGAAGCCCCTGAGTTTCCTGTCTGCCAATAGTGAATACTGGAGGAGCAATGTAAGAATAGGCAAGTAGTGATACTTCCTTGGTATGGCCTCCATTTAGGGTGATCCACAGGGAAATTTGACATGATTGAACGTTTATGAAGAGGCTTGTGTACGTCTGGGAAGCTTTTTGAACTGTTTGCCTTCAGGGAAAAGGAGAAGAAAGAAAAATGTGAAAAAAAGTAAGGCAGGTGTGTTTTATGTTGCGAATGTAAAGTGTTGTCATCACAGAATGAGTACATCTCTCTGCAAAGGCTATCGGGTTGAGCAAGCATGAAGTTTTTCTGTAGCGTTGATGAATTATTAGAGAATGAGGAAAAAAAATCTGTCCTGCACTCCTGGAATTCGCAGGCCTGTTTCCGTATGGTCAATTACTAGTCTGGCTAGAGCTTCGCTGAGGGGCTGAGCTGTGGTTAAACAGTGTGACCCCTTCACGCAGAAATCTTGATGGTACGACAGGCTGCTTGTCCAATAAATGCCGTAACAAGACATGGCATTTCTATAGTGCTTTCTGTATAAGCAAGTGCTGTAAAGCGTTTCCCCAAGCATTAAATTACTTTCCCATAATGGAATGTCTGTGCAGGTGAACACAGTGACTATGCTCCATCAAGGACACATGCAGCTGGGAATGTTTATAGGAACGCTAGACAGTTTATAGGAGTGGTAGACAGTATGGCCCTAGCCATACTGGTAGACTCATGTTCTGTTTGTGACTGCTGAATAGCTAGGCTTGTAGGTAGAGTCTTGTTCTGTCATTGCAAGATAGTCTCCTTAACTAGCTTTTGTCCTGAAAGGTATGTGAAAGTTACTACTAAAAACCGTTGTGAGAAGACTTAGTGGTTGGCGAAGAAGAATGAATTCTCTTGATTTGCCACCTTTGCTCCAGAAAGGACTAGCTGCCTACTGTGCGTGGAAGCAAGAAGTTGGGGGTTTTTTCCAATAAGTTTTATTATATATATATCTAAAAGTATAAAAGTTTATATATAGCTTTCAAAATGTGACCATGTTTTCAAAAGCCTGCTGTAAGTCCATACAAAAGACCTGAGGTTGAGGACAAGTTCTGAGGGTTAGCTGTCTCATTTCAAAATTACTTGAAATTCAGCCTGATTGTGGTATTTTATGGTAATCTGAAGCATGCGTCTTAAGTGCTATCTAGACTTGATTCAAATGTCATGAATCTTGGAAGTTTGTGTTTGCCTTGACTATTTAAGTAACATCTATTAAAAAAGAAAAAAAAAGAAAAAAAGCCCACCGTTTCACCAAAATATACCATTGTTGTTGTAATGAGTATCTAATTTCTATTTCTTGCTGTTCATTATGTCTTTTCTTCATCAGAATAAAGGGCCTTTTTGTATCCAGTATTGTCCTCAGATTCATGCTTGCTGATCTTCTAGTTACTAAAGATTGTGTTTGGCATTTCTTCCACAATATCAGATTGTATTTTCATGTTAATCCACAATCCATTCTAACCCCAAAATCGTTTGTGGAGTTGCTGCTTTCCAGTATAAATAGTCCCCTGTTCTGTAGCTGGGTCTGTGCTCTTTGTTCTTAGATGTGATTTGGCATACGGTTGAATGAAAACTCATTAGTTTGAATGGGCACCGCTTCCCAAGCTCTTGAGACCACTGCACATTACTGACCTTTCCTTCTTATTTACTACGTCGACAGTCTGTATGCTATTTAATCTCATCAATAATTTTTCTCTCTCCCATTGGCAATTATTTTGAAAGTGACCCAGAGTCTGTTTAACATAGCACTGTTATG
The DNA here is from genome assembly GCF_963924245.1 of Chroicocephalus ridibundus. NCBI lineage: Eukaryota > Metazoa > Chordata > Aves > Charadriiformes > Laridae > Chroicocephalus > Chroicocephalus ridibundus. The sequence continues at coordinate 34,288,700 of NC_086291.1, read as the reverse complement.
GCGCTCGTTAGTCTGAACAGCAGAGTTGATGCGAATCCTGCATAAATCACTTTATTTGACTTATTTCAATTACAGATATGCCAGGGATTATGTAGTGGAAGGAGAACCATATGCTGGCTATGACAGGCACAACGCAGAAGTGGCAGCCTTTCACTTGGATAGGTATGGAATTATTGGGTTACCTGGTTTTATTTTCTCTGGTAAACACTTTTTCAGAGTTGGGGAAAAGGGGTCCCTTGAAGAAGACACCTCAGATGCGAGCTATTTCTAAACCTGCCAATGTATCACGTTGAAGTAAAAAATGAAAATTATTAGCTTTGTGTGAAACTTCATTTCAAAGATCTGTGCAAGGTTCTAACATTTAAGATTTGTTTGAGAAATCTGAAAGGGAGAATGAGCACTGAAACAACTGATATTTCACGTTATAGGGAAGAAAGGGCTTAGCTAAATCCTGTGGAAGAGTCTGAAATGCTGAATGTGAATGTTAAGTTAAAGTCCAGTGTGCTAAAAAGTTGAGTCTAATGTCTAGACTAACAATTTGGTCTAGCCTAAATATGAATCAGTGCATCCTAGAGGAAAAGCAGCTATTCATATATTAATTGTATTCAGGGGTATCCAGGTGGTTTTGTGGACCTGAGCTGGAGGTGCAATTACCAGAAGAAAAGCGAAATTACAGGATATACAAAGAATTGGACAGAAAATACCAAACACTGAGTGTCAATAGTTATAAAAGTTAGAGGTGCAGTTTCATCTAGAATAAATGAGCACAGTCTTGGTTTCCTCGTTATAAGAGAACTATTTTGGAACTTTGGAGAAGATTTCTGAAGATAATTAAAGATGTGAAAAATTCTGACATGAAGAGACTTAAAATGTTGGGAAGGGGAGTAAGGAGGGACAAATACAATAAAGAATAGAATGGTTGAACTTAAACTGAGGTTTCTCAGTACATAAATAAGAGGTTCATCACTGTGACTGAATTCGTAGGTGGTAAAAGCTATGTTTGTTAGTGCTAATTCATCTGTGGAACTCGTTGCACAGGCAATGGAAATCAGTAATTCTAGGAAAGTTTGGTGATAACAAGTTGTGTGATGCCCATTGCTGCGGTTGCAGTCTTTAGATGGAGGGCCAAAATCAGGGTATTTTAAGACCAAAGAAAGATGATGTAGCCAGATTTGTTGTCCATTTGTGCTTTCGAGAAAGATAAAGACTTCAGTTTCCCTGAAAAAGCAGTGATCAAATATTGTAAAGCAACAATTCAAAGCTTCTTTCTAGTGTCCAAACCCCCCCTTTCTTAGCTCCTCCTTGCTGTCTATTTGGTTGTGGGTTTGTGCTTGTTTCTTTTGCCTTTCCCCTCTCTCTGTGCATATGCACCTCTATATTCTTCAAGAATACCTAGCAGAAGCTACCTGCCCACGTAACTTTAGTGCGTACCTTTGTTTTGAACGGTGACGGTTACATATTTTCTCTGAGGATGGTATTGTTTGAAGAAGGATCTGAATCATATTATATGTTTACCACTTATGGGGAGGCAGTGCTATGCAGGATAGTGGCCTTCCAGCTGCGGGTCTGAAAATACAGGTACAGGTTTTCCAGATCTAAGCTCTGTGCTTATTTACTCGGAGCACCGGCTTTTTCTCAAGCTGTACGTAACTCTCTGTATTGGCTATGAATTTTGGTTTTATGCATACGTGATTTGTTCAGGCAGACATTTTGTGTTGCCCTTTCTTAGAGGTATTTTATACTTAAGGAAGGGGATTTACTCATTAAATATTTTAAAAAAATACTTTGCAGCTGTTAGAGTGACTCTCCCAGGATCTCTGTGGAATATAGATTGTCCCTTTTGCCGAAGGAACAGTACCTTTTCACTCTTTTTCTGAGATGCAAGGACTGTCAAAAGTACGATGAGAGAGTTGGGGCTGACATTGTGCTGATGTTTGTGCTTCTCCTTTAAGCACTGTTAAAATTATATTACAAATACACAAATCACTTGTGGTCACAGAGCAAAGACTGTGGGAGACATGAGAGTGGAACCTGGATCTTGTGACTGCGAGTTTTATGATTCTTCTTCCCACCTCTCTTTTTTTCTGGACACCTCAGACATTTAGTTTTGTTCTTCCTTTCTAGCCCCTCTTGCCAAGCAAAATAACTCCTAGGTTGTTTACTTTCAAGTATAATTGAATTGGACTTAAACATAACATTTTAATAGATAGTAATTCCCACAGATAATAAATGATCTTTCCAGGTGACCAGCCCAGAGGCCATATGGTTCCCGCTTCAGCCTGTATGCAAGACAGATGATGGATATTTTTGCTATGAGGTCTTATTTCTGAGAGTTGGAGCATGGTGCATCCTGTGTTCCTCTGCTGCAAATGCTCTAATAAAGAAGTGTCACTAATGGCCTAGAAAGCAAGTTTAACATCCAGGCACTTAAGAAAAATTAGTTTCTTTACTTTGCCTTGCAGAAGAGAGGAGGTCGCTGCAGGGTTCCAACTTTATTCTTTGGTCTCAGTCATCTCAATTTCAGACAATAGCACAGAGACTGTGTGTTTGTTTTGTTTTAATTTGGAGCTGCTGCCTGTGTTGCAAATTCTCATGTCGTGTTTTTTCACCCCAAATCAGAATTCTGGGTTTCCGACGAGCTCCACTTGTGGTTGGCAGGTTTGTGAATCTACGCACAGAGATCAAACCAGTTGCCACAGAGCAGCTTCTGGGTACCTTCATGACAGTGGGTAAGTGGATTTCATGGATTGTGCAGTCCAGTAAAGAAAAACATTCAATGGGAATCTGGCCATGGTAATCTGACACAGTTATGGAACAGTTAACTATGACACAGGAAGCTGGTAAGTCTCTTTCTGTGCCAAGAGAGATCGTAACGCTTGTATAACCCCATTTGGCGGGGGAGGAGGACTTTATTTTCTCCAAGTACTTTTTCTCTCTCTAACTTTCCTGTGTTCCCGCCTGCTGATGTTACAGATGGGATTTTTTTGAGTAAGAATTTTCTCTCTGTCAGAAGTGGTTAGAAAATTCTATGATTAGACCTGAAAGGAAAAAAATCAGATTTTATTTAACGTGAACACAGTGGTGATTTGGGATGATTTATAGAACCGATGCGTCGGTTGGTGTTAGGTGTTGTTTGTGCTCCATCAGAGTCTGCTGAACATTCATAACTAAATGTGTCAGAACTTCCGTATGTTGTTTACAGTAACAATGTGGTGAAGGGCACTTCATGGGAATTATTAATGTGAACTCCTACCAGGTGGCCATTAAGCACCAAGAAATGACTTAATGCTGCAGCCTCAAATCCTTCAGGCTTTTCATAAAATATCCAATTATTCATCTTTTTTTTTTTTCTTAAATAAGAAGACTCTAGAGATGATTGTTCATTACAGCTGATAAATACGTGCGCCTGTGTATATTTCTATTACAGACACTGTTGGTAGTCTCACCTACTAAGTTTGCCTAACACTTTCAGTTACAAGGTTTAACTTTAAGATGAGAGTAGCTCTGCCTTGCCAAACTCTTTTTGCATTCAGATTGCTTCAGGCAGACTTTACTTTTTCTAATTTCAGCCAAGATAACTAAACAGTTTTCTAGCAGAAATGCTGGCTTGAAAAGTATGCCTCCAGAAATTTTCATTGCCTTTCCTCAGATTCCTTGGAACCACCGGTTCTGTGGAGCACGAACCAAAGAAATGGGTGGATCTGGGAAGAGGACTGTGATCTCTTGTCTGCCCAAATTTGACCAAGTTTCTGAGGTTTTGAAGAAGCGATACTTCATACAGACTCAGTGCAGATTTGCTAGAGTTGCAGCTAGAATCTCAAAGAATTCTGTCTGTTGCTAGATCTGCTGCAGGATAGGAAGAGAGACTTGCAGGGCTTCCCATGCAAATAAGAGGTCTGGTCTGCTGCAAGCTGTTATGCTGTAAATGATCATCCATCTGATGTCCTCAAGTTGTCTGACTGGGACACTAGGAGCACAAGAGCCAGGTCTGGATGGAAGACTGCGAAGGAGTGCTGGCTGGCTAAGGAATTGTGATGTGGGACTTGGGGCCATGGTATAAGGATGGAAAGTGAAAAATGTGTCTTTCAGTGAGCTGAGCCTGGTTTGGGGAGGATGCTGAATGTAAAGGACAGGGAATAAGTGGAATCAGAAGGAAGTGAGACATAGTTGAAAAATATCTTGGAAGAACATCTGTGAGTACGGAACTGGAATTGACTTGGCAAGAGTTAAGCAAAGACAGGTTAGAAGGGTGAAATAGAAAAAGTTAAGCTAAAAATGTTAATCTAGGCTATGTACATTACTTTATGCTACGGGCTACATAGGCCTTAATGCACTAAAGACTGCAGGATTTCATTGTTCCTCCCCTGTCAGAAGACACTCATGAATCTTTTCACAGATCCACGTTCCTAGGTTGTATCAGAATGACACCTTGTTTATGTTTCCCCTGCTGAGTCAGCTCAAGTAACTGAGATGTCGCAGGGCTCCAAATCCGTTTGAGTTCTGCTTAGTCTTCTTTCACTTGTATCTTTTTGGTCAAGTTTTTCAAAAAAAGTGGAAAATCTGACACATGAAGTGTGAAATTTAAAAAAACAAGCTGTGCTAAGGTTGCAAAGTCAAGGTTGTAATGACTAGGAAGGGATTACAAAAACTTTTTGATAGTGTGATGTTGTATTAACTCTCTAGTGTGATACAAGCGTTAGAAAATATAATTACTCTCTCCTTTGAATATTAGTCTTTAATGTTGCTTTGAATGAATAGTTTTCTGTGTAGATGCTCTTTTGAGCCTTTCCCTCTCAGAGATAGGAAGCATGAGGTCAAGTTCAGTGAAATCCTATTGCAGGGAACACTCTGCTGCAACAATATGCTTCTCAATTTCAGTTGACATCCCTTGGATTAAGTTCTACTCTTTTGATACCTCTTTATTTTTATTTTTTTAAGGTAATAACACTTGCTTCTATGGGAAGTGCTACTATTGTCGGGAAACAGAACCAGCTTGTGCAGACGGGGACATCATGGAGGGGTCAGTGACTCTGTGGCTACCAGATGTCTGGCCTCTTCAGAAGCATCGACACCCATGGGGTAGGACTTACCGTGAAGGCAAACTTGCCAGGTATGAGAACACGATAGGCTTATTCTTTATACATGATAATTTGTACTAGAACTACCCTTGCAATACAGTGGCTAATTTAGGAGCAAGTGTTCTCAAAACCTAATGTTTTGCCAACAGCTTTCTTGATACTGCACTGGAAGCCTAGGATGAAATTTAAATTAAAATGAGCAAGAAAGAAATCTTCATTGTTTTCCACAATAAGAAGTGCTGCTCTTCTACTTTTTGCCTAGAACAGAACTCCACCATGCAATCACTCCAACCTCTGAAAATCTTGGCCCTGGGCAAACCAAGGCTCTTCTCTTGTGCCACTAGACCTTTTTTGACACTGTGTCTCTCTGGGGCCCACTAAAATATGGTAGCACTGTGTTATTTCTGCCATACCTGGTTTCATGGTCCTTGTAGTTTGTTTCAAGAGCTGTGGAGCTCGTTTAGCTTAAGTAGGAAGGCACTGAAAAAGTTCTTCTTTGTTTCGAATAGCGTCAGTATTTGATGACCATGGTCGGCAGATAAAGAATGCTTTCAGAGAAGGACAAACATGGGATCTCGCAATCTTGTACAATAGATGTAACATGTCTGAGTATTTGGGTTAGAAATGTTTTTGCCATGACCAGAGCAGATGGCTTTGAGTTTAGTAAATTTGTCCAAGTCTGTCCTCAACAAGTGAATGGAAAGAGATTTTTTTTTTAGTCCTTGATCTAAAATATCCATTGATTTCCAATGACGTGATTGTTCAGAAAGAATCTCATCCAAAGGCTTAATTGAAGTGTTTTAGAGTATTAAATGTACAGTTTGATTTTTGAGCAGCAGATGTTATCTCCTTTTCAACGGGTCAAAATCACCTGTATTTAGTACTTTGTAAATTGCAGTAATGAGTTGACTGAATTTCTTGGAGGTGTTTCTTTTTTTGAGAGACTGTTTTTCATCATAAATTGCCTGCTTACACAGGATACCCATGCTGATTTGATATTTGCTGTATTTTAAACTTACTTGCAACTTGCCTTGTTCAGATGGGATCGCATGGTTCTGTTGTTTTGCACCTTGTCATGTTGCACTTTTCACTTGGAGAGCATCAGGAGAATTAAACGTTCTAGATGTCATGCTCTCCTTTTTCTTTGTCTGGTAGTTATGGAAAAGTAACTGTAGATTTTTTTGGTTTTTTTCAGATTTAGCTGCTTCTGCTCTGTCCTGAGTTGACCTTTTGAACATAATTCATATAGTCACATTAGTGTACATAATTTTTAATGGACGTGTAATAGATAAAATCATGACCTTCAAAGTTCTATGCTAATACAATATAAATGGTCAGAAATAAATGTCGGAGAAAGGTCTGTCTTGAAAAACTGAATGGAAAATGACAGGAGAGAGCATAGTATATCTGAAAAACCGTCGCAAGGAGATTAAGTACTGATCTAAACTAAAATGAGAGGACAGAGGAACACTTGAGGGAGGGAAGGATGTAGCATAAAATAAATGTATCCAGTACAAGGAGGAGTAGGTTCTGAGACTTTTGCCTCATGGTTTGTGCTTTAAGTTGGAATGTGGGTTGGACCTTTCTGCAAAAGAAAGAGGGAACTAGAGACAGCATTTGAGGAGTGTGTGAGACGTGTCAACAAAAATACTGAGAAGATAAATTTTTGACCACTCTGATCTGGATAACTGGAGGAAAGGTGGATGATTGGGAGTTTAGGCTCCAGGCATCTAGAAGATGAGGTGGGGTATGTGGCAGTTCTAGTAGTTAAATTCTGATCTTTTCCCTGCTTTGATGACTCTCTGCAATTTGAGCATGTCAACGAGTCTCTCCAGTTTGTGTTTCCTCCATTTCTGTTTCCAATTCACAGATGGTTTAAGGCATTTCCAACTTAACTGCTATTTTGTGAATGATTGTTTCAGTCCTTACATGGAAGATGTTGTAGATGTACCTGTTATTTAGGTTGACAGATGGAAGGTATATATATACACCAGAGATTTGGCTGTTTGGTGGTGGGGTTGAATAGCTTTGAAAACTCTAAAGAAGAAAATGAGAAAATTTAAAATCCTAGCTTTGGAGAATTGAGACGTGACATCCCTGTTATAAGACTGCAAGTACACGGCTAGGTTTTATGTAGAAGGAGAGGAGAGAAAAGGGAAGCTTGAAATCTTGCCAGTGGAGAAGATGAGAGACTTTGAAAGGAAAGCAGGGAGGAAGGAGACAACTGTGAGTGAAGGAGAATGAAAACATATGAGGCCTTTCTCCTCAGGACAGAGGAGGTCATTAGTAACCATGATGAGGTTATTTGCATTAGAAAGAAAAAATGAAGAGGGTCGCTGGAAGGCAAGACTGATGGAAGCGGGTCAAGGCAATAGGAATAGACACAGTACTTGAAATTAGTTAGAGCTTCCTTAGTTAGGAAGTTAAGGGAGGCGAATCATGATGGTAATCTTGCTGTGAGGCAGCCCAACCACTCCTGAATTGTGAGCAGTGAGGAGGCAAACTCTGAACTTGTTTTCTGTAGGAAGATGGTGCGTAACCTTGCACTGAAGCTATAGCTTGCTCCATGTGCTAGGGTGTTAATACAGGTTTTAATCTTTTAATAAAACACTTTTGTCTGGCTCTTTCTTCTTTGTATAGCCTTAACTGCTGCGCTCACCTTTTCTTTAGGCACTTATAAGTGCAGCTATAAATACCGTTGGTGTGCATTCCTTGAAAATTTCATTTGGCTTCTCTTGATGGCCCCCAGGTGGGAGTATGATGAAAGCTATTGTGATGCCGTGAAGAAGACTTCACCGTATGACTCAGGCCCTCGTCTCCTTGATATCATTGACACTGCCATCTTTGACTATTTGATTGGGAATGCTGACCGGCACCACTATGAGAGTTTCCAGGATGATGAAGGAGCCAGTATGCTCATCCTCCTGGATAATGCCAAAAGGTGAGGGTAAGGGAAATCCTGGTGAGCAGGCAGTGGTGAGCACAAAGGCACGCGTTTATCTGCTCTGTATCTCTCTGTTTTTTCTTGCTTTCACTAATCTTTTCATTAATACCTTTTGTGCTAAAAATCAAAAGCTTTCCTTCTTATCAGAAATTACTCATCAAGTATTAGGGTGTGACGCTTACTCTGTGCTCTAGATAATATCAACTGCTTTGGGCAAAGTCTTACTCAAACTACAGAAACACCCAAATTAGCACAGTATGACCTTTTTTCCCCAAGCAACTTTCAAAAGTTTGCTTGTGTCTCTCCTTCTATTCCCAGAAAAGCCCCTCCCTTTTATGGTTTTAATTAATGGAAGATTAAAAACTTATTATTTACCAGGGACTATTAGTGAGTGACATAGTAAATCTTTTCAAAATGTGTCTCTGAATAATTTGGCATTCCCTGCTTTCTGGATCTGTCTGCTCTGGCTTTAAAAGGTTAAAGGTTTAAAATGGAGATAGAACTGATACTGAGAGCAAAATATGATGATGTCCTGAGCATGGGCATTATTATTGAAACAAAAATGAAGCATGTGGTAACTGAGAGGAACTGATGAGAAGTCCTTCTTGAGGCTGAACTTTACTCTTAAGGATATGTGTTTAAGATGTGAGTTGTTCTGTCTGTGCTATAGTTTTTGTACGTTGGCTGGTATAGTTTAAGTTAAAAATCCTATTGCAGATACAGGCTTGTTTAAATCATAACAATTTGCTTAATTTTTCCTGAAAACAAAGATAACTTATTCCTCTTTCTCATGATTTAGTCCAGAGACTCCCTAGGTTTTTTTTCCAATGGGCACTACCATCTGCAGCAACAGTGAGTTTCCCCTTCTGTGGATGGACTGGCTTCTGGTGGTTCACTCTGGCAGTTCCTGTGCCAGGCTCTGCACTGCAGTGGCTCTGCATAACCACTTACGCCATGTGTACACAGACCTTGAGACCTCTGATCTAGACAGATCCTTGGAAGGCTTGGAGTTACCATTTCTTTCCCCATTTGCCTTTTGCATAGAGGATTCCTTCCTTCCTTCCTTCATTTCTAATTTGTCTGCAGTAGTCCAGTTGAGTATTTTGTCTTTATGCATCAGCCTGTTCAGTAACACTCCTTCAGTTATGTCAGAAGGATGTGTTCCACCTTGGGACTGCTTAATTATTGCTGCTTGCAGACTGCTTTAGGTGAATTTGGCAAAAAATGTTTTTCTATAATGCTCTGGCAATGTGTTAGGAGGAAATAAATGTATTAGTCACTGGAATTGAATATGATAGTTGAAGGTCACGTCAGACCTTTTATTATAGTACATGCTTATAATGTTATGAAAACATTTCTGGTGGGGTTTGCAGGCCCAGAAGTAAATTGTTTTCTTGAAAGTTTAAGTAAAGTTCTTTCAGCTCCTTTGAGATCAGGACTAGGGGGAGAGTTTTTTCATAGAATCTTAGAATATCTCAAGGTGGAAGGGACCCATAAGGATCATTGAGTCCAACTCTGTGCTCCTCACAGGGCTATCTAAAAATAAACCATATGACTAAGGGCATCATCCAGACCCATGACCACTTCCCTGGGGAGCTTATTCCAGTTTTAAAGCTACTAGCAACAGAATTATGGGAGCAAAATAATGCCAAATTCCTAGACTAAGTTATCTTTAATAAGAGAAAAGTGCTTTTTTGAAAACAGTATTACGAGGGGGGTGTAACTATTTTGAAAAAAAAAAAAAAAAAAGCATGTGTTTGAAATACTATGAAATCCTTTTGTCAGGCCTTCCTTAGAAAGTGTGATTATGGAATGCTAAAGTTGATCACCTTGTTTGTTGAGCTGTTGGTCTAAGTTGGCCATCTAAAACAGCATGTGGCTGCTATTTTGTTCATTGCCTGTCCAGCTGTGTCAGACAGGCAGAGCTCTCGCTCTCTCTGTCCAGAATACCAATTATTCCTTTCCCTGGCTTCACAAGATGAGCTTAAGTTCTAAACTCCTCTGAAGTTTCTTTCTAAGGTGCCTTCGCCTGATAAAGAACTAGGTATGCTAAAGGTGTTGCTTCCCTTTATCTGGTACATTAGCTGATGCTGTGGAGAGTTATAGCTGTAATTGGTCACAACCTGTTTCTATTTTAATTTAAATGATTTGAGCTGTTGGAGCATGAAATTGCCTAGTATTGATTTTTTTGAATTCTTTACAAAATTATTGATGGTGAGCACAACGTTAGGAGTTCAACTGGTTCACTTGGTTTTGATTTTGCTTTTCAGCTTTGGAAACCCTGCCCTGGATGAAAGAAGTATCTTAGCTCCTCTTTATCAGTGCTGCATGTAAGTGAAATGCAGGGATGCTATTCACTTTACGTACGCAATTGCTGTCCTTAGGTTTGCAATATAATTTTAAAGTTTTAAGCCTTCTGGTAACCTGAAAATGTTCACTCACGGACATAGTGCTTTGCTTTTTTGAGGTACTATGTTTGTTTGATGTATTGTCACTGCTCAAGAAGCTGAGAAGTACATTTTCATTAAGGTAGTAAATCAGACGGTAGGCTGTAGGAAGTAGTCTCGCCTCCAGGTCACTGTTTCAAATCAATCCTTAGTCAGCGTGACAGGTACTTTGCATCTGCAGCTGTCTGCATCCAGCTCCTGACGAATAAAAGTTCACATCACAGTTTGAGTTCTGCCTGACAGAAGCAAAGACTCAACGTGTTTGGCAAGTTAACTACCTTCATTTCCAAATGTTCTCTCTAAACAAGACCGCAGTGCTGCTCAGGGTGCTCCTTTCAAAGTGAAGTTTGTAGGGTTTTTGCAGGATTTTGTTTCTGCTTTGGCCTTGTGAACTGCCTTTTCGTTCATTTTATTTTTGGAGGCCGTGACTTGTTGATTTCTTATTTCGGTGGCTGCTCTCTCACCAGGCCATTGGTACTTCTCATTAACAAATAGAGAAATGTTACAGGAAGAAAAATACTGGTACATCCGTTTGCTGCCTCTGTCACTTCAAGATAGCATCAACTCCTTTAAGCCTTTCAAATTAAGCGTTTAGTTGATAGTTCCTTGAGCCTTGGAAGGTGTTTGGAAGGTTTTGTCTCCTGGATTCCTCAGGAACTCTGTGAAACCTGGGAACTCTGGGGAAAGCCTGAGCTCTCACCCCCTGCCTGCACTAAGCAAGGCTCTATCCATGCTGCGGTACACCTGGCCTACATTCTGCAAGATTCTTTTAGAATCCATATGGAGAACAGTTAAACTAAGTGATTTTCAAATTCTTTAGTTTTCCTACATTAATTTTAAATGCATATTTAATTTCCTGCTTTATGAGGATCTTTTGGAGTCTTTCTCATCTAGATTCTCCGAAATGCAACCATAGGAAAAGTTCATCTGTGTAAGAGACTTTGCAGTTTCCTGCTTTTCTGATGTCCTTTCTTCCTGATGCCAGGCGAATGCCATGTAAGAATTCATATGTGTAATTGTTCTAACTATAGGTTTGTTACAACACTTTCTTATATTGCTGATTTCTTTAGAGGCCATCAAAAACCAAAGAGTTTAGACCAGTGGTGCAAAACCACGAAAATTTGGGGGAGAATCCCAAGACACTTTACAGAACAAGATGGTTTTCAGATGGGCTGACGTGAACAAGTTCAGTGTCCAGTGAAGCAGAAAAGTCACTGCTGTGGTCACTTCCTTGGCAGTTCAGTCAACTGATTTTTGTCCGTTGTTATTAATTGTTGGTCAGTGACGCTCTTCCTCAGGTGACATGAATTGTGTGTTTGAATTAACAGCCAGACTGTTAATTTTCTTCCCTTTTCTTTCCTTTGCAAGTTGTGTCCAGGAGGCCTCAGGACTGAAGAGCTTCCTTGCTAGTAGTTGGAAGTGTTCCTGTGTAACATAAGAGTTACATCACATTAGATTCTTTCTTCTTCACCTTCAGTTTTCAAGTTTCACTTAGATACTGCATATAATGCAGTTATACCTGGACCCTCCTGTCCCAAAACCACTTTTGTAATAAGACTCCGTTGTTGATGTAACAGGTTTCCCTCAAGAGGTTGTCTTTGGTATTGCTGATGGAACTTGAGCTAGACGGTGGTATGATGATGTGTTTGTTTCTTTCTTTTGCAGCATCCGGGTTTCTACCTGGAACAGACTTAATTACCTGAAGAATGGAGTACTGAAGTCTGCCTTAAAAACTGCTATGTCGCATGACCCCATCTCACCAGTGCTTTCTGACCCTCATCTGGATGCCCTAGACCAGCGGCTTCTCAGCATTCTGGCTACAGTGAAGCAGTGCACAGACCAGTTTGGGCCAGATGTCGTGCTGGTGGAAGACAGGATGACTCTGTCTCATTTGTAATTGTAGTGGAACACAGATGAAACTCCTTTTTTTTTAAAAACAAGCAAACAAAAAAGCGATAGAAAAACAGCACAATCAGTTCGGAAAGGCCACGGCCAAGATGGACTGAAATGAACAGGAAAGCTTCCGAGCCAGGGAAACAGAGGTGACGCTGGCTTTTACCTTGGGTTGACAGCAGTGAGAGGTGGGAAGTTAGAGCCTCGGACGGCTCAGTACCCGTAATGGCATCTTGGCCGTTGTGGTGTGTCCATTGCCGGCAGTGGACATCGCACTGGATGAAAATGGCTCTTGGTGTTGGTGGAAGCGTGTGGAATACAGACACTAATTTGTGGACTGAATCTAGAGGGGACAAATGGAGACGAACAGTATGATCCCCTCGCCTTCTCTTCCCCACATATGCTTTTGTCTGATTCAGGGTTGTACATAATCAGCTGTGAGCTGGTTAGGCATTTTGCTGCTTCTTTAGAGAAAGAGGAAGTGGTGAATAAAATAATTATTAGACCGAAGAGTTGTGCCACCCCCCGGGGGTGGGATGTTCTTCTGAATGCCATTAGGGGTGGGAGAGGGGACCTCTGCTGCTCAGTTGTCTTTTCCTCAATAAAAGGCTGGGAAAGGGATCTGCCTCATATGTGATAATGCTTCAGTGTTTTGGCTGAAGTCCTGTCAAAGATTTATCCACAGGGTTGGAGATTTAGGGGAGGACAGGGTGGTTAGACAGCACTTGGTAATTAAGGGGTTAAAGTAAGTTCCCACGTGTCCTGTCACTGTTTTCCATTTATAAGGAATATGGCAAGGTCTGAGTAGAGAAAATGCCCTTGTAGTCCTGTGTCCGTATTAACCAAATTTTCATTGTATTGTAGCTGAGGAGGAGGACAGAATCTGTCCTTGTAAGCAGGTTCGGTTAAGCGAGGTCATGCTGCTTACTCCATGCCCTGTTTCACGTGGGGCATCTGGGCATGTTGCACTGGGGAGAGAGCGGTGTATTGCTGGACTTCCACAGTAACCTACGGCCAAAGGCAAGGCCCTGAAGAGTGGAGGGAACCCTGAGCTGTGGTCTTCCATCTTCTTCATCTCGTACAGAGATGTGCTTCCTGCTGCTCGATGTTGTAATCACAGCTCAGTGCTGCTGTTTTGTGGACACCAGTGGTTTTTCAGTCCCCACCATCTACCTGGCCTGGCTTGTGGCCGAGCTGTGAGCACTTCCAGTAAGTTTTCTGCCTTCCCCGGCTGCTTCCTGCAACCCCCACTGTGATGTTCTGACTAGGGTGGTCATCCTGGGGTCCTCGCTCCTGATGGTTTTGCCATAGATAGGGGAGAGTTGGTGTAAGTCAGCTTTTCGGGGCAAACTTGTAGCACTCGTCCTGTGCTAGTGCTGTCATCCTTCAGCACTGCGTCAGCCTGCGCTGCGGATGAGCGTGCGGCCATAAAACTTGTCACACTTGCGGTAGGTCTGAATCTGCGTCTCCAGAAGGGAACCAGTTTCATCGTTGCTTTTCCAAATTTAACAGTCTTGTATTGATTTTCAGCTCTGATGGTATGGTCTTTAGAAGTAAGGAAAGAGCCCGCTTCCCAAAGTGATTATGTATTATTGGACTCGTGAGCAAGAGCAGCAAACTGTCGGTTTAAGACCTTTCCCTTGATTTGTCCGTCAAAATCTTTCTAGTTCTGCAGTAGTGCAGATAGAGAGCTGTTTCGTCTTCTTGCGCCTGCTGCCGTACCCGATCAGAGAGGTCTTATTGAGGGAGTTTATTTTTAAAATTGCAGTTTTATTTTGTTGAAGTCTTTTTGTCGTTGCCTGAGCAGAGTATCTTGAAAGTAGAATGCAACTGTTTACCCAAAATTGAAAATTATGTTCTTCTACATCTTTGCTAGGCTTGGCCACATCCCGCCCCACAGGCAGGATGGGATGTTGAGTTACTTATTGATGTTACTGGTCAGGACTGTAATGCACAGCCAGCTTTTAGGACACTGGTGTTAAGCTAGTGCCTGTTTATTGCTGTACATGGTAATATAACACATCCTTTAAAAGCCATGATCCTGCGGTGAGTTTAACCCAGTGGTGTGGATTGTGCCTTGCGGGGGTTCCCTTGGGGCGGAGAGCTGGGCAGGAGCCATGCAGGGGTTGCCCTGGGCCCTGTCGCCTGGCTGGCAGGCAGATTTCGGTGGTGGAGCGAGACAGCGTTGGGAAGTACTGCGGGCAACAGCTAGGTGGTCAGTGAATGCATTTATTCTGAAGCGGAATAGATTCATACTGAGGCATTTTGGCATAAACTGTTTCCCCAGAAATTGAGGATGATGTACACAAAGAGGAGACGGTGAAGCACACGGTGGTGGCTCGTAGCATTTTTAAAAGCATGTTATTCTCTTTGAGCTTAGTCATGAGCACTTAATGTTTTGGTAAGGATCTACCAAAATTTGATGGTTTGATTTCTGTATGATCACTCTTGATCATCTACATTTGATTTAATAATGGATTCCAAAAAAAGTCATTCTGTCTTTATGAAATCAAATTAGTTTTCGGGGCTTACGTATTGTTTGTTCATGGGGCTCTAAACTGAAGCTTTTGCTGTCAGATGGAACCTGGGGGGATAGGTTTTCCCCCAGTACGAATGTCAAAGATTTAAAGCACTCTATTAGTTCACCCATAAATAAAGGGCATGAAGTCTGGCATCATCAGTAGGAGGAAGCAAGAAATGGTTGCTTTTTTTCTTCTTTTTTTTGTCATAATGCTTCTGGTCACTGTAAACACCACAGCCACTTGGTGTTCTGCAGCAGGAAAGAAGAATAATTTCCTCTCTTACCCCAAATCAGGAAGATCTGATTTGGGCCTTTTGACAATCTCTGACATTTTGGCAGTGATCGTTGTCTTGCTCGAATACAGAACCCTGAGAAATTTTCGAATCAGTTGTAACCGTTGCAAAGGAAATAAGAAGCAGCATCCACATGCGAAGAGGGTCTGCTTGAATCTCTGAAAAATAATGTCATTTGTGAGGCAGGCGCTGTGCGCCGTCAGTGAGGTTTTCATGACACCTTCTGATCCTTGTTCACTGTGCACACTGTAATCTGCTGGCTCCAGATGTTACAAAATGGTTGGGTTGTGGATTTTAGTAATACCAGAGCGCTTGAAGCACAGAAATCAAGAACTAATTAAGAAGAGAGCATCATCAGCCATCTGCTATTTATCTCCTCCTTCC
Organism: Chroicocephalus ridibundus; assembly: GCF_963924245.1. Classification (NCBI taxonomy): domain Eukaryota; kingdom Metazoa; phylum Chordata; class Aves; order Charadriiformes; family Laridae; genus Chroicocephalus; species Chroicocephalus ridibundus. Next base: position 34,273,140 of record NC_086291.1, on the reverse strand, counting down.
TAAGTCAGCAGTTGGGCTGGAGGAGACACTGAAGTCGGCTCCTCTTCCAGAAGCTAATGAACTGGAGCGTGTCTTGCCAAACAAACTTCAACTGAAAAAATACTAATTTATTAAGAAGGTAATTTATTTGCTGTGGCAGCTGGAGTAAGATGCTTGGAACAGACACCCCTCTTGGAGCTGTCAGAGGATTGCCCCTGGGAGCAGCTGCACAAATGGAGGTTGCTAATAAGAAAACAGAATGCAATCATGACTTTCTCCTTGTATCCCCCGGGGTCAAATTCCGCATAAAGCAACATTGTGTGAATAAAGATTTTAATAAAGCAACATTGATGGATTGTTCTAAGTCTCTCTCTCTCTTCCCCTCCTCTCTGTCTCTCTCTTGTTCCAACATGTGGTGGGCTGAGTGTTTAGAGTGTCTTGCTCCTGACGTTTCGTGGTTATTTCTTCACTAATAGTTATCAATGGTATTTATTCCAGTTATGCATTTCCAAGAATGGGGTCAAACGCACAGGTTGTTTGCGAGAGCTTTGTTGGTAGGGAAAGATGTGTTTAAGAAGAGTGTCCCAAAGTGATACAAAATAAGAATGCATTTAGTTTGACGTGATATTCAGAGAGCAAGTATTTTTTGCTTTTGAAAGTGCATCCCGTGGCCCTGCGTCTGGAAGCATCTAGACTCATTTCTTGGTTGTGTCCCAATAAGTTGGCTTTGTTATATGGAGCAAGGGATGTATATAGAGTTGGCGAGAGATGTATATAGAGTTGGGAGGTGTTCGTGGTTGGCTTTTCTAAGCTTTTATTGAAGCCCTTTGTATCAGACAGGGCAAGTAAGCAGCCATCGAAATCCGTTCCTACAGAGCGCAGGGGTTTAATCTGGCTGTACCGGAGCTTGTTTGCTTAATAACCCACTGCAGGGAGTTTTTCAGAGGTAGGAGGTGATGCTCGCAGTTCTGAGTGTCGGGCATCTGGAAGCCAAGGAAGCCACCGAGAGCTGCTGGGTACTTCTGAGGGCTGTGTGAGCTGCTGCCAGCCCCTGTACGGCTCCTGGGGACAGGACACCACAAAACCACCAAGGCTCTGGAAATGCAGGAATGGTCTTTGACCCGGCCTGTGGCATCAGCCTGGTGTTGTGAAACACCAAAGGCCCCTGCTTCTTTTTTTAAACCAGAGTTTCTCACTTGAAGCTTTGGACTTCGGCATTTGCTGAATTTTGCAAGAACTAGTTTGGGGGTTTTATTTCGGAGCTTTTGGAGGGTGGGGAGGGGGGGGAAGGATGTTCTGGGGTTTTTTTGTCTCCTAGCGTTGTGTAGCGACAATAATTTTTCATATCCTCCATCTCTATTTTCAGGGTGCCAGTTTCCTCAGGGAGCAGGGACAGGATTCTTGCTTGTGTGTAAGCAGTACAGCAGCTTGCAGAAACTACAGGTGCTTTTAAGTTTTGGAAGACTGAAGCAACTAGTTTTGAGGGCTGTTCTTACCAGCACACTGTTGTAGTACTGCTGTGTAATTCTGGAGTGGTTTGCTTTAGTAATGGGGTGAGAATTCACATAACTGGGAGATTTTAAAGTGTTTCTGATTATGTAAGGAACACAATTTTGCGGAAGAATGAGCAGAAACAACTTCGAGCCAATAGAAAATGAAAGGGTTGTGAAAATTAGCACACAGAAAATTCCCTGAATTCCTTTCAGATTCTTTCCCTACAAATTTTTATTGATTCTGAAAATGAGAAATTAAAATAAGTTCTTGATTCACATGTCCCCTTTGCGGGACTGGTGCTCTGTTGTTTTTTCACTGTGGAGTCTCTCAATATTTTAAAGAGACGGGGACTTTACGGGGGGGGGGGAAACTATAGGAAAGAGGGGGAAGGACTCCCCTTATATCATTTATTCCAGATCTTCCTCGACAGTGACCTAATCCATAGCTGTGTTCTGCTGAGCTGCCAGGGAGAGACTCTCCTCCTGCTTTGTGTCAAGAGTTCATCTATGGATGCGCAGAAGGAATTGCTGTATGGAAACTGGAAAAACCAGAAAAGGATGGATGTGCTGCATTTCCCTGTCCAGTGGATACAGCCTGTGCTGTAAAATCCTGGATTGCAAGGTTCCCTCTGAGTGTTTGCTTGTACCAAGTCGCGTTGGGGTACAGAATAAGCCAGACGTAAACACATTTTCCTGGTGCCGTTTTTTTCTTTCTGTTTAGATGATGCCTGCACTGTAAGACCTGACTTGACCTGAGATCATGGATTTTGAATCAGATGGCTGCGGCTCACCAGGATTTTTTTGGGATAACCGGTTGTGATCTGAAAAGCCGTGCATCCTAGTATCATCATCTCCCGGGCCATGCAGATCCCTGCTGCAAGACTGTCAGCTGAAGATTAGCAAAAACTGTAGCGAGTGAAATTCAGCAGAGGAAGCAGAAAAAAGGAGGGGGGGGATACAGTCCCAGCAAGCTGTAGTATGCCTTTGGCTGCTGCTCTTCCGAGCCCCATCCTTCCCAAGTCGGGTATGAGTGAGTTCTCCTCAGTGCAGTGCTCTAGGATCTCTTCCAGTCTCCTGCACCTTCCCGTCTAGTCCATGGGGATAATTTCCTCCTTAAGGACCTGCAAAGGGAATTGAATTAGTCGGGGGTGGATTTTTTTTTCTCCCCCCCCCCCACTTCAGTGCCTCCTTAACCTCAGAGCCAGGTCAAATAGGGTACCGTTGGCAGGTTACTAAACAACTGTTTTTATTTCCCCCCCCAGCTCTTATGATGGGCTGCACTCGAGCGAAGCTGACATCCCAGGAGTTATGCCGTAGTACCGTGGAGCTGGTGCGATGTTGGACAGTCAGTCGGTTTATCTTTCAGAATTTGCTTTTTTCCTTTGTAACATGGAAGCGTCTATTTTTTCTGAAGTCTGTCCCTTTTGGTAAGCTCTCTTCAGCTAAAGCACTTATCCCTGGGACAGTGGAGTTTGCATGTTACAGCTATGAATTTTTTTTCTAAATGTGTATAAATGCTTCCATTCAGATGCTTCAACTAGTTTTCAGAAAGGCGGATAGCAGTTTAATTTGCTATGGCTACAGTGAGTTCGTTTTTTAATTGATTTTTTTAATGTGTACTGGTTTTAGTTCTGTTTAAGTTATTGCAAGGTTATGTGAAGGTTTTAGCCTCACTATTTTTGAAGCTGGGGAGGACTATTATGTTAATACCAGTTATCTTTAATGCCGATGGGTAATGTTTTGTAGCCACCTGTAGATGGTGATGTGCTCCACTCCAAGCCTTGGCGGGGCTGGATCCCGCTCCCTGTCCACCTGAACGAGTGGATTGCCAGGCTGGATGAATTGCATTTAATATCCTTCTTATTTTTATTTTCATGAGCACGTGGGATAACTTGAAATTATTCCCATGTCCAAAGCATCTTGGCCTCATCTCGGTTAGGTGGCCTTGTCCTGATGCTCAGTGACTTATAGAGGTGTTAGTCTTTTATAGTAAGCCAGCAGTGGGTACAGCTTTAAGGTAAAATGCAGGTTATGTGGGGCTTATCCACTTTTCATCTCCCCGCACACAGCTGAGTTTGTGTACTTGTTTCCAAAATCAAAGCCAGGGCTTTGCATGGGATCCTAGAATTGGCAGGATCTCCTGCCAAAGCGCGGGCAGCCAGCCCTAATGACTGCGCCTGCTGCTTCCCCGTACAGGAGCGGGGAGAAAACTGGTTGGTGGTGGTGAGCTTGGTGGTGGTAATGAGTCGTACCTCGGTTCTCGTATGTGATTTCATGGTAGTTCTGTGCTGATCTGACTTCTTTCCTTTTCCTGGCTGCTGGAGCGGGAGCCCACCCTACCTGTCTTTAGTGTTTGGATGTACTGGTGTATGAAGGTGCAGCACTTCTTTGGGGTTGATGAGGAATGACACGCGTCCAGCGTCACACAGCAAGCCTGTCCCAGGGCCAGCAACAAAACCGTTTGTCCTAGAGCTTTGATCCTGATCACTAAACTGAACTCACAGCACAGCAGGCAGCAAATGCAGCCCGGGCAGCACAGCGCAGCTCCCTGCGTTGCCGGTCTGACTCATCCACCGCCTCCTGCTCCCTTGTTTATGCCTATTATTTTTGTGTCCCCTTGGAAATGACCCTGATGAACGACAACTGCCAACACCTCTTGCATTTGCGGCAGCAAATCTTCAGCTGGGCCGCTGGGCTACTTAAAAAGCAGATTATTTGCCTTCCCCGGGCATTCGTTGTTGCTGGTGCTGCGGCGTGGAGGCCGGAGGGAGGGCTGCAGTGGTGCAGCTGGGCGTGAGCAGGCTGGTAACGGTGTCGGGGAGCTTCCTTGGGGATCTCTCCGGCCTGGCTGGAAGAGGAGTTGCTCGCCTCCCTTCCCAGCGAGGGTTGGCAAGACCTGGGGGGAAGACCAGGCTCCGAGTTTTGTGCAGAACAGAGACCCGGAGGGGTGCCCAGTGCCTCCTTTTGGGAGCAGGGTCGGGTTTTGCAGTGTGGCGCTGAGCCCAGCGCGGGGGAGGCCGTGGGACAGGGTCCGTGCGGGCGCCAGGCCATGGCTGGCGTGGCCGTGACACCACCCCACCGCTTTCCCCCCGCGACTCCAATTGCAGGCGGCCAGGAAGTGAGATCACGGCTCGGGCGGTTTAAGGGAGGCCGGGAGCCCACGGACACCCAGCAGGGCCGGGGCAGGGTCCGCTCCCACCCCACCGGGGATCCTGCACCCACTGCCATGGGTCAGGGCAGGCTCCGTCTGGGGCTGGCCTGTTGCCTCCTGCTGCTGCTGCTGGGGGGCTCCGGGGGGCTGGGGAGCCAAGGGGTGGCGCGGGGGCCCTGGGAGGAGGAGCAGGGCTCTGTGGCGGAGGGGGGACCGTGGGGCAGGGCGAGGTACGAAGCCGTGAAGAAGCACTTGGGAGCTGTGAGTGCTCTCTCCAAGCAGTATTGGCAGTACCTGGCGTGCAAGGTGTGGCAGCAGGGCTGCGAGGAGGAGGAAGAGTCCAGTCCCAGGCCAGGTAAGCACCTTCCTCCTTCCTTTCCCTCTCCCATGACAGGTTCTAAACGCCTCGCTTCCCCCAGCTCTTGTGGATGCTCTCCTTCCCTTCCCAAGGGTCTCTGCCCTGGATGTCTCCCTCCTCAACTCGGCATGCCCCAGGTTGCCACAAACATGTCTCTCCGTGCCCGCCTGAGCCGGCTGCTGCGCGTTATGTGCTCGTTCCACCACCCCACAGCCCGGGCTGCCTGAGGGGGCAGTGCCTGATCCCTGCACCCGGGAGGAGGGCTGCCGTTAACTGGGCTCACCTGAGCGTCCTCACAAAATACAAAACAAGATGCTTTCTGGCATGTTTCTGTTCAGACCACTGCCTTTTCCAGGCTGGAGCTTGCCCCTGGTGGGCCAGGATTACCTGGAGATCCTCTCTGCCTGGTACTGCAGCTTCGGCAAGTGCTGCAAGACAGGAGACTGCAGGGTAGTCAACAATATCACAGGTAGGTGCTGTGCTGTACCAGGGAGACCCCAAGCAGTGCTTGTCTCTGCTGCCTCTCCCTGTTGGCTCTTGTGTTGTTTGTTCGTGCGGTTTTTTTCTTTTAAAGTATATCTTAAGAAGTAATGTAAGTAACGGGCATTTCTGAGCAGGGTGCTGAGCTGGTGGGAAGGCGAGGGGCTGAGCTAAGTCCTGTTTCTCATTACTAGTTTGTAGTTCTGAGACTGCAAGAGAGTTTGCTCTTTGCTGTACAGTGTATCTGCTCCAGTTTGCCACGAGCCCTGTCCTCATCCAGTAGCTCCCACAGGGAGTCCAAACTGGCCCATTATCCAGCCCCGCATCCGGAGGGTACGCTAAGAGCTGCACGTAAGCCCCGTGCAGGTGTCATTGTTTTTTGCTGTCCCTGAGACTTCTGGTGTCCATACCCTCTGCTGGGAGCTTGCAAGGGCCTGTTGGCGTCAGTGCTCTCTGCAGACATCGAACACCTCCTTCCCTTCCCAAAGGAAAAAAGGAGTCAGTGGAAGATCTGTGTCTTTTTGCAGTCAGTGGCTGATGCAGGCAGGATACGGGCATCCTGCCTCATTATCCCTGTGGCTTTAATGCCGCTTCAGGCTCCTCTCAGACAGGCGGCCTCACCAGCAGGGCTGGGCGAGCTTAGTGCCTGACACATCATCTCCTCTTATTCCCACCTGCAGTAGCAGCAGCTGGGCTTGCAAGTGAAAGCTGAGCTCTTGCTCTCTGTCCTGCAGGCCTAGAAGCAGACCTCCAGGGGCAGCTCCACGGGCAGCATTTGGCCAAAGAAGTGGTTGTCCAGGCGGTGCGAGGGTTCCTGCAGAGCCCACGGCCAGAGAAGCCTCTGGTCCTCTCCTTCCACGGCTGGTCCGGCACAGGCAAGAACTTTGTGGCTCGGATGGTGGCCAGTCACCTTTACCGGGATGGGATGAAGAGTGAGTGTGTCAGGCTGTTCATCTCGCTTTTCCACTTCCCCCATCACAAGTACGTGGACTCATACAAGGTGAGAGCCAACAGCGTGGCGTTGCTGTGGGGATGGCCCGGTGTACTGGGTCTGGCTGGGGTGGGGCTCATTTTCTCCACAGCAGCCCATGCGGTGCTGTGTTTTGGATTTGAGAGTAACATGGTGTGGATAACACGCTGGTGTTTGGCTTCTGCTGAGCAGTGCCAGCGCAGCCTCAAGGCTTTCTCCTTCTCCCACTCTGCCCTCGCAGTCAGTAGTACGGGGGTGTGCAAGAAGTTGGGGGACACACACACTGGAGAGCTGACCCTAACTGACCAAAGGGATATTCCGTGCCATTTAATGTCATGCTCAGCAATAACAACTGAGGGGAGAGGGGCTTGGGGTAGGGAGCTACTGCTCAGAGACTGGCTGGGCATCAGTGGCAGGCGTGAGTGATTGCCTTTGCATCACTTGCTTTCGTTTCTTTCTTCTTCCTTTTCCCTTTTATTATTAAACTATCTTTATCTTGATCCACGCTTTTACTTGCTTTTGCTGTTCCTAGCCCTGTCCTGCTAGGTGGGAGGGAATGAGCGATAGGCTGTGTGGTGCTTAGCTGCCAGACAGGGTTAACCCACGGCGTCCAGGCTCAGCCCCTGCACGATGGTCTGGTGGCAGTGGCTGCTGCTGGGCTCTTCACGCTCCTCCCTGCTGCTCTGCAGGCTCAGCTGAAGAAGCAGATAAGCGAGACTCTGCAGCTCTGCAAGCAGTCCTTGTTCATCTTCGACGAGGCAGAGAAACTTCATTTCAGCCTCCTGGATGCCATCAAGCCTTTCATGGCCCACTACGACAACGAGGGCCAGGTGGATTCCCGGAGATCCATCTTCCTCTTCCTCAGGTGATTTCTGGGTCCCCAAAGGGATGGGGAGGAACAAAGTGATGGAATTTATCCCCTGAGGTGTGCTTTGTGGGGGGCTCAGGCTGCAGAGGAGGGGAAAGAGCTGTCTAGCTCCTCCAAGAGGCGGTTGCCTCCATCGTCGGTTTTGCTTATTGGTGCTGGGCATCCTGCCCGGGCACGGGGCATTTGCAGGAGGAGCTGAGGTCCAGCTTAGTTGGGACACCTGACCCAGTGTCTAGGCTTTGAGACAAGGAACCAGTGAGAGTCAGAGCTAGCGTGGTGTCACCCTGCACCCTGGACAGCTGAGCAGGGAGATCCCATACTCCAGGGAGCAAAGCTGGGGCTGCAGGTCTTGGGTGGGAAGTTCTTGCACAACAGGGCACTGTTAGCTGGGAACAGGAGGCGGGGAGTTCCTGCTGCCTGGCTGAGGTGCCATCCATCTGCTGTGCTGTGAGGGCTGATCCCGGCACCAGTTCACCCTCTGCTTTAGCGACAGTTCCTTTCTCATCCAGAGGCAGAACGGGTTTTGGCATGTGTGCACCCCAGTGCTGTCCCTCACCCAGGCCTAGGTGTGATGTATGTAGGGGGAGAAGTGGGACATCTCAAAACTGAGAGGTGAGGTAGGCACGTGACTGAAGTAGCCAGTGAGAAATGCCAAAGGGAGACAAGCATCATGGGGCCCCTTCAATTTCGGATTTGCAGCCTTCAGCTTGGCTCTGGCAAGAGGTATTCCCCCGGGCCGGAGGTGGGCAGAGCATTTGTTCTCTGTCTCCCACCATCCAGGTGAGTGTTCTAACCTCCGAGCTTGGTGGTTCCCCAGGGAAGTTTCTCTGCCCATGGAGGACCTGTATCTGCACCGGTGCTTGTGGAGCTGGCCACGTTTCACTCCTACTTGCGTGGGCCTCCGGCAGGAGCCATGGCGGAGGGGCAGATTCTCCCTTGTCGCTCGGGGCAGGGTGGATGTGCTGCCGGCTGCACTGAGCTGACCTCGTGTCCTACCTGGCAAGCCGTGCAGGTGTGGGGGGGTGATGTCAGCCCCTTGGTGCCACCGAGCAGAGCAGAGCAGGGTGCCTTGATCCACAGCAACATGTAATCCTGGGGGGGTTTCATCATACTGGTGGCAGCGTGACACAGACCTGTTACAGGAGGGCTGGCTCTACCCCAAGGCTCCTTTGGACGCTGGGCTGCTCCTACAGCTTTGGCCAGGTTCGAGTGATGGGCATGGGGTGGGACTGGTTGCCCGTCCTCAGTCAAAAGCGGCTGTTTCTCCCATGGTCTGGGTGGCAGCAAGATCAGTACCAGCTCTTTCACCCCCACAAGGCAGTGGGGGGAAAAATATCGGCGGCTTTTTAATTTTGCCTCCTCTCCATTTGAGGAATGGGGCCGGAGCCTCTGACACGTGAGGGAAGATGGGTGCAAGGTCTGTGTCTCTCAGGTCTCTCTGACTCCAACCTACACAAGCCCTGCAGCCAGCTGGTTCTCAGAATTGCCAGCTCACAGGTGGTGGGGCACTCGTGGGTGGGGGCTGTTGTCTGAGGCTGTTTTAAACCCCTCACCAGCATGTGGGGGGCTGCCTGGTCTTGAACTGCTTTCTGAGGTGAGGGGCTGCCCGGAGCCCTGATGACTGTCAGGACCCTTGTCCCCCACCACGGAGCTGCCCCACAGTGGGTGTCCAGAGGAGCCCTCGCATGGGAATGGCACCACTTTGTCCCTCAGGCAGCGGTGGCTTTGCTGAGTCCTGGGCTGCCACTAGAATCCCTGCCCTCGACCTTTACTTCTAGTGGGACTCCTGCCGTGGGCTCTACCCTCCAACTTGGACTTTCAGGGGCGGCTTGTTGAGCATTTGGTGTTGAGCCAAGTGTCACCTGAAAGGTTGGTGGTTTCCAAGGCCAGGACAGGGGACTGACGGAGGTGGAGGATTCTCCTGGCTCCTGGTCCCACCCAGGGTCTGGGCTGGCAAGATGGAAGATAGCTGTACAGACGCCTATAGAAAGGGGCTCTTTGGGAAGACGACATCAGCATCTGTGAAAGTTTCAGATGCCGATGCGACATGGTAAATCCTTTGTAGCTAACGATTGGCGAGGCCTGTCCGTAGGGGAGGCTGCTGGCCACTCTCAGCGGTTTGTCTCTTGGGGCACAGTTGAGTGACTTCCCTTCTCTCTGCAGCAATCTCGGTGGAAACACCATCAATGAGGTAGCCCTGGACTTCTGGCGAGCTGGCCGGGCACGGGAGGAGATCTCCATGGAGTTCCTGGAGCAGCGGCTGCGGCTGGAGCTGCAGGAGTCTGCAGGTAAGAGCCAGGCTCGCTTGCGGGCTGGTGTGGGCAGGCTGCCTGCAAACCTGCCCCTCTGCGCCGGCTCAGGGCCTCGCTTAACGCAGTTCCATCCACCTTGTGCCGCACAAGCGCACGTGCTGCGGAACAGCCCGTTATTCCAACCCCTCCCCTGGGGTTATTTGCAGCTCGAGCCCCTTCCTTCATCTACGTTAGCCCAGCTGGAGGAGCACAGCGCTGCTGCGGCGGCCGGGCACACCGGGAGGGAGCCGTGAGTCGTCCTTGTCCCCTTCAGCCCTGAAAAACAGCCAGGTTGCAAGAGGCAGCCCAACGCCACAGGGCTCACGCCATCAAGACTCCTCTTGGGGATTCAGGCTTCTCTTGGCCTGAGGTGGGCAAGCCGAGGGGATGTTCTGCGTCCAGACTAAGTGCTGGCCAGCTCTTTACAAGTAGAAAGGTGTCTCTCCCACCACATGTGGCTGCATGAGCCAAGACAGCCTCTCCCCGCCCCGAGACAAGCCTTGCCTCACAGAGGGATGCCAGCTCTTAAATGAAGCTCCTGAAGTTTTTGCCTTGCCTTTTGCTACAGAGAACGGTTATGCCCGCAGCCACCTCCTCGAAGAGAACCTCATTGATTTCTTCGTGCCGTTCCTGCCTCTGGAGTACCACCACGTGAAGCTCTGTGCGCGGGATGCTTTCCTGGCCCGTGGACTTCCTTACACTGAAGCAGCCCTCGACGAGGTGGCCAGGATGATGGTGTTTGTCCCCAAAGAGGAGAAGCTTTACTCTGCGCAGGGATGTAAATCTGTATCCCAGCGCATCAATTACTTCCTTCCTTGAACACCATGTGGGAGGACTACCCCAGTGGTGAAGGTGGTTCTGCACACCAGGACCTGCATTCCTTGCGTAAGGTCGGGCAAGCAGATTGCACTAGCACAGGGGCAGAGACTTAACCCCTTGTTACTGCGAGGGCTGTTGGCAGGGAAGGAGGTGCACCCTGCCCAGCCTTACTCGTGGGACATGGGCACAGCCTGCGCTTGGCTGCGTTTGGAGTCTGTCCGGTGTTTTAAAGTCCCTTCTTTTAGCAGGCAGTAACCTGAAGTGGTGATTTGGTTGTGCTGACAGATGCTTTGTCTCATGTGAGCGGGGATGTCCAAGTCCGTGGTTTGTTACCGTGTAACAAAGGCCTTGGACAGATGGGTCCTGTTGAGACAGCCCTGGCAGAAGCCACATCCTCATCCCAGTCCCTGCTTTCCTCTGTCACTTTACAAGATTGCACAGAACTGTTTTGCTGGAGTTGAGGGTTTTTTCTCTATTGCTTTCCCGCATTCACGCGGAGTCTGCCTCTCACCTGCAAGGATCGTGGTTTGTGCAGGGAGGCCCTTGCGTAGGGAAAACGACTGAATAATCTCCGCTGGAGATATCAAATCCATAACCTCTCGCTTTGGAGTGTCCCTCTCTCGTCGGAGTCTTTCGTTGTATGGAAGCAGCTGCGGGGATGAAGTGAACTTCTGCTGAAATTTTCCGAAGCAGTTTGGTGAAGAGTCTGTTTGTTTCCCCACAAAACAAAAAAGAGGAGACTAATTCTCCTTTCGAGGGCGGTTGAGGAGGATGTCGGCTGAGGAACAGGCTGCAATTGCAGTCAGGTTTTCAGGGATGCAGTAAGCTTGGGATTTTTTTTCCTCGGGGTTTTTTTTTTTTTTTTTTTTCAGTATGTTGCATGCTATGGTTTTTCTGTCTGGTATCAGCATTACTACACCAAGGTGCTGTTTGCTGTCTGGGTACTTGCCAGGTGATAAGTACGTTACGGCAGGACCAAAAAAATTTCAACAGCGTTACGGGAATCGCTTTGTGACCTCTAGGTCAAAACTCCCTTCCAGCACCGCTGGGCTGGGGTGATGAGGTGACACGGCACATGCCAAGGACAGGGCTCAGCTCCCATGGGACACCCCATGCGTGGGACCTTTGATCTATTTGGAGCTTTGAACCTCTCTGGGGCGCCAGTGCTGAGCAGCACGACCTCTGGGAAAAGATTGACCAGATGCGCTTACTACGCCAGCAGACTTTGAGTTTGTGGTTCCCTGCGGGCGCGCTGGCACTGTTATCTAACGAGGCTTCAGAGTCCAAGGCAGGAGGATGAGCCGGCCGCTTCCTCGCTGCTCAACTGATGCAACGTTAGTTTAAACTTACCTGGTGTCTCTAGACTGGCCCTTAGGGCCTGTGCCAGCGTGCGCGGTTATCAGCAGGCAGCTCTTAGGCTTGGTTTCTCTCTTTCTTAATCACAAGTGTCAAGCCTGAAGCTTCAGCCTGGGAAAGCGCAGAGGGAGGGTGGGTGCGCCCAAGGAAGGGAAGACGCGGCCCCATGGAAGGACACAATTTGGGTTGGTTTTTATCGCCGGGGCAGAAAGTTTAGAAAGTTGTTAGTTAGTTGAAAGTTAGTTGCTTCGAAGGTTGTATAAGCCAGGATCACCTATGATTTTTTTATTTTTTTTTTAAATAGAAAAGAATCTTCAGCTTGTCCGGGTTAGACTGATGCTGTCTGGAGTGGAAGGGAGTCGCTTGGTCAGCCGTTTTGCTTAGGGGCTGGTATGAAGCGGGCATGTGAAGCAGTTCTTACTCTGTTCCTGATGAAGGAGGTGGTGGTGGTGCTAACGAGGGTGAGTGTTAAACTAATGACGCTCTGCCCGGTCACACCCATGTATGTCGGAGAATTAAGCGAGCATTTGATTATGCAACCCCAACAGCAAGCACCGCCCTCCTCTCGCCACTCCAACAGCAACGTTAAGATTGATTTTTCGAGGCATAAATAAAAATACTACTTTTCCTTGCAATCTGTCAGAATTAAATGGTTTTCCTTTTTAACAGGTTTGTAATCATCTTCTCTTTTCTACCCAGAATAACAAACTTCAGGTTAGTACCCAGCAGCTTCAAATATTCCTTGAGGAAAAAAAAGCAGCATACGCTGAAGTGTTTTTTTGCCAATAAAATATTGCAACCTTTATTTAAAACAAAATGCAAATTGGCAAAACTTTGTGGAACGACAGGCAAAGAGGCCCTTCAAAGGGCCTTATTTACATCAAGTTTAACACTGTTTGCAGTTCACAGTCAGACGATAGTGAGAGAATTAAATTAGAAAAACAACCAAAATATATTACAATAACAATTAAAAATAAAAATAGTTGACAACACTGGTAGAGTGATTGGTGATTAACGTGTTCCATTTTAATCCATTCCTGCCCTCAACGAGTTCACTATTGATACAGAAACAGCGTGCCGAGCCCCTCGGGCTTTACCTCCCGTGCACAACAGACACATTTGGAAGAATTACTTCCTTTGGTACAGACATTTCTTATTGTGTAGGTATGATAAAGAAGCCAGGTGTCCCATAACCTCTTCTTTCCTACCACCAGGGAATAGGCTGAAGGTTTCGTTCTACGCTACAGGCAACTGGAGTGCAGCCCCGGCACCCACCCGCGCTACATGGTGCCACTCGCACAGAAGTGGGAGGTTTCTGAGCATGCTTTCGTCGCCACCCCTTGGTTTTCCTGCCAGCTGCTGATCAGCACAGGGCTGGGCTGAGTGTTTTAAAAGAGAAGACAGCAGCCTGATACATTTGCAAAAAAAAAAAAAAAAAAAAAAAAATCCTCTGGATTCATTAGTGCTTGTCACAGCTGCCGATGCCCAAGAGCGCCGACAAGCAAAATGAGGAGCGCCCGAGCTGCTGGGGCAGCCTGCCTTAGGGAAGGGTCTGGATTTCTTTACGGCTGCCCAGCGTAACCCGTCCTGCCCACTCACGCACCCACCGCCTTTTAGGGAGGTTTGGGTGTAGCTATTGCCCCACACTGTGGGGTTTAGTTCCCGCTGCCTGCAAAGCAGCATGCCCTAAAACTCTTGCATAAGCACACCTGACGGGATGTCAACACGCGCGTGTTGGACTGGGTCTCGCTGGCCAGCGGTGGTCAGGAGAAATGGCCTGTGTGAGGGGAAGGGGAACAGAGAGCTCCCCCCTGCTGGCCATCAGCAACGCTGCTCCCTTCAAAGCTTTTCCCAGTGCCTAAATTTGATGCAGTCCCAAGACCCAGACTCTTAATTCAGCTTCACCCCTTCCTTGCAACGCTAATGAAGAATAGGATTAAATTGAAGTGCCGGCCGTCAGGCAGCGGAGTGCACCGCTTCTGGGGTTAAAAAGGGTGTGCAGTGCAGGAAGAAAAGAGAATTGCACGTGTGAGTCAGCTAATTCCCCACAGTAGCTAGGAAGAGAAAGTGCCCCACAGCAACTCACTCGTGTGAGCGCATGCCTCGTGCTTGGCGTTGCCAGGCCCTATGTGATGCCATGCCCCTGTTGCAAAGACTACTTTAAGTTCTAGCCCATACTAGTGCAAGCGAGGGAGCCAGGCTGCAATCGCAGCCTTACCCCACAAGGCCTTCTGACAGTGGCGAGGGAAGGAAACACAGTACGAGTTCACGATGCCTTGTCCCCTACCCTGAGCAGTGGAGTAAGAGGCGCTCGTCGTTGGGACAAGTACTGGGGGCTTCACCATCCTTACGTTACTTTGAACATACTGTGCAAGACTGAAAGCAGAGAAGCCGCTACAGTAGAGACCTTTAAGGCTAAACAGAAAGCCAAATCTAACAAAAGGCAGAAGGACTGGTAACAATTTCAGGCGAGCAGCTGTGGCAGGAGGAACAACTGAATGGTGATTTACAGCAGAACCAGCTTTCCCAGATATCACTATTTCGCTATCCTGCCAGAGGGCAGGGGAGAATTCCAGTTTGGGAACAAAACACTGTTTGGCATCAGAAGCAGCAGTGATTCTGCAGCTTCCTATTTGGGGGGGGAAAATAAGTGTCAAGTCAGCACTACCTCTGCCACCATCTGCCTACCTTATGTGAGTAAAGCAACAGGTAAGAAAACACTCTCCATAGGAGTGATGACAGGCAAATCCCCTAATTCCACTGTTCTGTGTTTTCCCTCCACTGGAGGGATCAGAACTGAATGGGCTTCTGTGTTGCCCACCAGGGGTTGTGGAGTCTCCATCCTTGGAGTAGTCTGGATGTGGGCCTGGGCAGCCTGATCTAGAGGGCTCTGCTTGAGCAGAGGGGTTGGACGGGGTGACCTCCAGAGGGCCCCTCCAACCTCAGCCATTCTGTGACTCTGTAAAAGCAGATGGCTGCTTCAGTTGTGTGCCCACTGCCCACCACCTCTGCCGTGGGGGAGGAGAAACCAGGCGGCATCTGAAAGGAAGCGGGGATGATGAGTGGAGGGGAACCAGTCCTTCATTGGGGCACAGTTAGTTTCTTCAGCAAGGGCTCCAAGAGGGGAGCTGCAGTACTTAGAAATTCCAGGACTTTTTTGCTGGAGCTTTTTCTGGAAGGCTGGCATTCAGGAAAAAAAAAAGGTCTTCATTCAAAATACTCATCAGAACTGGACTAACAGCCTTAACGTTTTCTGCTTAAAATACCTTTCCCCTGAGAATCACTTCAGTTTCAGTCCATTTGTCCTGGGCTGGGGCAGTAGTACAATGATGAAACCATGCGATTGTCTGCCAGGGCAAACAAGACCTGCCCTTCTGCCCCGAAGAAAGCTCCTCCATAACTTTTCAATCCTTTTGATTGTTTGAAAGGCCACGTGAAGCAATACCACAAGCCGTCTTCCCTTTACAGGTCACCTTTCCCAAGGCAGTTAGTTTGGTGTGCGGCGATGCACACCTTCAGTAAAGATGCCTGAAAGAGATAAGGTAAACCACAAAAGCCCTCGGTAAAGTCTACTGTAAAGTCTACGAGATAAGGGTTTGGTACTCTGCCTTACGGCTGGGCAGAGCGTTGGTGTGCAAGAGCCCCGGCACAGCCTCTCCCACCCCGCTGACCTGGACGAGCTGAAGATCCTACTGCAGAACCAGACAGCAGGCTTCGGTGGGTACTGCTAAGTCAGGACGAGTAACCCACGCTGGACTTTCGTTTGTCTCCGCTTAGGTACCAGTACACTAGAGTAAAACTGACTTGTAAGAGTAATTAATTCACTTTAATGCCTGTCAGTTGGGGTGGGGTGCTTTTGTTTGTTTGTTTGTTTTTTCCACCATTTCACTTATTTGGACAGTGAAGTTCAACATGGTCCATTTTACCTCGCAAACTGCTCCACTGGTGTGCATTCATGCATCCTGACACAACCTCGCTTACCACAGACCAGTAATAAAATGAGGATTCTCACACTTTCTCAAGATTTTTCAGGCTCTTGTCTCGCTATGTTCCATGAAAGAAAAACAGGGACATGCGCTGAGACAGCCCAGCCTACTTCCAAGCACCAACAGGGCAATGGTTCTAGACGGAAATGGAAGTGCCCATCTTCTAAATTCACACCTGTGCCCCAGCTCAACGCTAAATGCTCAAACTAAAAGCAGCACAGTCACACTTTAACAACAAGTTAAAAAAGTGTTTTAGCCAAAAATAAAAGATTTAAGGTGCAAAGCAAGCCAGACCCTCTATCATCACCAACAGTGTGAAGTGAGCAGCAGCATGCAGGGTGACGTGTATTTGGAGCCAGGTATCAGGCCTGTTTTCTTCTTCTCGCAAACCAACAGTTAGTTGAGGTCTTCCTACTTGCCAGTACATTTACATCTCAGGGAGTTGTGCGTATCCGCAGAAGACCAGCTTTTTGAGGCCACAACAGTCTACAAACAGCACTAGGACCAAGGAAGACAACTTCAACCACACGACTGCTTTCATTCTGGGATTGTCAGTAGGCATCAGAGACTATAACCCAGTGGGAGCTCTCCGAAGCAGAGCCATTAACACTTGTTGTCACATCTTGGGCAGAGAAGTGCACAGTCCCTATGCCACAGCATGAGATTCTGGTCTAGCTTTTAAAATATAGAAATGAATAGAAAAAAGATGGCTGTGATTCCCCTGTGTGCTGATGCACCTAAGTCACCTTCACCTGCAGGGGAGCTGAAAGCCTACGAGACCGGTAAGCACTAGAACAAATCCCAGGCAGCCATCAGTGTGACGTGTTAACGTTATGCCAAGAGTAGGGACTGGTCCAGGGAACCCTGCAGCAGTGAGGGGCACGTGGCGGAGGCTCTGCCTTGCCTACCATGGGTCCTTCAAGGTGATGAAACTGAACTGGGGAGTCAACCTGGTAACAAGTTAAAAACAGTCTAGAGCTTAAAAAAAAAAACCACCCAAACCCACCCACCCCAATAACAACACTGGCAAGTTGTGAAAGAGCCCCAAACTACTCACAAAAGACCATCAAGCAGCACCCGTGCTAGACCACTAGAAATAGGTATCAGCTGAGCGAAGGCTGTGTGGTGGGGAAGGGGGTTTCCAGTGGTAAGTCTGCCCAGCATCCCTGACGCTTCCGATACAACAAAGATGAGAACGTGTGGTAGATGAGGTGGACAGGAGGGAAATGGGATAGTTTCATATATTAACTAATTTTGCAGTTCTCATTACAGCAGCAACAGCGCTGTGGAAGTAAGCCATCTGGGCTAGTGCATCCACCTCCAGCAGCTCTGAATACTGTCAGTGCATTAGACCTTTCCCCCAACCGCACGCAACTTCCCCCTTCAGAGCTCCTCCAGCTCAGGCTGCTCGGCCATTGGTGCCAACGGAGCGCCAAGGCCTTTCCTCTGCCTTGTCAGGAGGCCAAAGCATGCGTTAGTGCAGACAGGG
This sequence comes from Chroicocephalus ridibundus, assembly GCF_963924245.1. Lineage (NCBI taxonomy): Eukaryota > Metazoa > Chordata > Aves > Charadriiformes > Laridae > Chroicocephalus > Chroicocephalus ridibundus. Next base: position 34,255,900 of record NC_086291.1, on the reverse strand, counting down.
GAGGATCTGTACAGCCGAGTGGCCTGCAGCCACTCCAGTACTCCAGCTATCACACATCAAACCATCCTTCCCAGAGCAAGAACCTGTCATCGATTCTCCTGCCTCTCCAAGGGAGGAGCAAGGAACATCCCTGCCCTTGCCATACCAAGCAGATCCGACTGACTAGGTAAGGACAAATACTTGACGTTCTGCCCCTTACAGCTTTAATCTACCCTCTCCATCCCCATTTTTTGAGATGAACCTGTAAACGTGAGGAGAACTCAGTGATCTGAGGTACTTCACATACTCAAGTATCAGTCTTTCCTTTTGAAAGCATCAGTACAGAAAAAAAGTCCCCCCCCTCCCCATGTGTATTTCTCTTACCCAGATTGACAGTAGCTACCTTTGCACCACATCGCTGATTTCTTGGACACATGACAATAAGTTATTAAGGACGGGGTTTGCCCCAGGGACGCTAGCAGCTGCTGAGGACACCTGCAGTTCCTGCAGGCTGAGTTCCAGTTTGCTCACGGCTTCCCGGAAGGCAAATTTGTTGCGTGTATGCGGGATGCAGTCCACGTAGCCTGAGCAGTAATCCAACAGCTGGTGCCCTGTGTCCACCAGCTGGCTGTTTGGTGTTGGCTCGGCGATGGCACTCGAGAGAAGATCTGCGCACTCCAGCAGTGCTTCCTTGCTGATTTTGTCTGCGGAGATTTTCTCAGCTGCCTGTTTGGTCTTTCTTAGCGCTACTTTTGCGCCAGCCGTGCCGTTGGCCATTTTCACTGGGGAGGTGGAAGACGATGACAGAGGCACTTGAGGTGGAGGCATCACCGGCCTCCCAGATTTTCCACCAACAGGTGCTGCTGCTGCTGCCTTCTTACTCCCTTCGCTTAATTCCAGTCCGTGCTGCGCTCCTGCCACGTTGCTCAGCTCTTCTGCTGCATCTGAGCAGGCAGCTGGCTGTTGTAGGAGCCTCATCACTGGTGGTGGAGGTGGAGCACACTTTGGTTTTACCCGTCTGGGCCGGTCCCTGTCGCCAGAAGAAGTGACCTGATGCTCAGATAAGAGCTTAAATTTATTACCCTGAGAGTCTGTGCCAATGAGCTGCACGTCTGCTGGAGTGTGTTTTAGAGTGGGTGAGATTAGGACTGGCACTTTGTGGTTATGAGTGGTTGGAAGTATTGCTGCAGCCTTTACTGGAGATGACCACCCCGGTCTCTCACCATCCTCAAGGGCCGCTTGCCGCGGGCCACTGTTTTTTTCTTTGCCCTTAGGAGCCGCTGCTAGCCCTGGACCCTCCTTTTCTTCTGATCCAGAGGCGGTTCGGAAAGGGAGCGCTGTGGCACCCCTTGGCAAGAGTTTTGCTTTTGGTCTCTCTCTGGTCAAAGCGGGGCCTTCTTCAAACCTTTTGGGAAGCAGGTCATTGGCCCTCCCTGTGCTCTCATCGGGCTGAGAGGAGGTGGACACTGTCCGTTCCAGCTGGATTTTTGACCTCTGGGAATTTCTGGGAAGGGTCATTGCCATCCTATCCTGCTCTGGAAGCCCTGAGGACATGGAAGATGTAGAGTTTGACCTTGGAAAAGGCTTTGAAGCTTCTTCATTGCCAGTGGGTTTTCCTGCTCGTAAACCCAGTGTCTTTTTAATCAAGCGTGGTGTAAAGAAACCAGTGATGCCCGACCACCCACCACCGGTGCTTACGCCCCCACCACTGCTGGTACCAGTGCCATCATCATTGTAGAAGGTCCTCTGCACAAAGCCCCCGCCATAGCACTTTGGTGGCGCCAGGCTTGCGTCCTGCTGCGTGGGAGCAAAAGAGAACCCATCCACATGCTGCAAGGAAGCAACAGATGAAAAGTTACCCGTCAGCTCGTATTTCTTATGGGGCTGATTCTCCATCTCCCGGAAGGAACTGCTGCGCTTGGGAGGCGTGGGAGCATTCCTCTTCTTCATAAAGGAGCTGAAGAAGCCACCTTTTCTGTCCCTGGTGAAAGTGGTCTCTTTGGCATCCTCCAACAGGCTGCTGGGTGACTTGTCCCTCTGCTTGCGAGGCAGTGCAGGAGACCCACTTGTTGGCTGTGTGCTTCTGATAAAACCTAGACAGAAGAAACACGTGTGAATCTGCAAAATCGATTTCCATTTCCACCTCCCTATCCTGCAGTAGGCTTTATGAGCCTGGCGTACTTAGCTGCCCAGGTTCTGCAGAGAGGGATTGAGAGAGGAAGTTAGTACTTTTATTTTTGTGCAAGGCTGGTGTGCTTTTGACTTTTTTTACTTTTTTTCCACTTCTGCATGTGTGACTTGTCTGTTTTCTATACTGAGGAGGCCAGTTAGGAGAGAATTCAGGAGGAAGCAAAGTTGCTCTTTTCTTCCAGGTTCTTATTCCCTTCCTGTAATTTTTTCCTCCTTCACCAAATACCACAAGTATAAAAGAAAATCTCTTGTTGCATTGTCAACTTTAGTTTTGAAGCTGTCATTTTTTTTAAAAAAAAGCAGCAAAACTAAATTTAAAAGAAAAAAATACAATGGGATTTACTAAAAAACCGTTGAACGAGGTGCAGTGTTTTCCATTTGCTAGTAAATCACGGGGCTGCTGAGGTGGCCAACAGCCCCAGTGACATAGCATGGCAAAGCACCTTCCCGTGTCACATGATTCTGTTTTCTCCTGTTTCTCTGGCAACTGACACCAGCAGCAAGCCTATCCCAGAACACGTGGCCTCACTGCAACTGTCCCAGTACCCATACCTGGTGCTGAGCTGGAGGCTGAGTGCTCCACAGTGTCCTGTGTTCCTTCAATGTTCTCCTTGTTCTCTGCCTGTTTCTTCAGTGTTCTGGTCTTGGAGGGAAGCATGGGTAACCGGGGCAAGTAAGGAACTATGGATGAGGAGGAGGCTGTTCTTCCAAGCTCCTCTGCTACCTCTGAAGGTAAAAAAAAAAAAAAAAAAACAAAATCAAAAAGGGAATAGTTGGAACAGAGACCAGCAGAGGAAGAGGAAAAGAAAGTTTGGGTCTTTACTGCAAACCCAGACTGGCAAGAAGAGATACATGACTGAGAAATACATAGTTTAGGGATTTGGTTTTTGCTCAAGTCGAGAGGTATTCAGGGGAAGAAGCCTGAGGCAAAGCACTGCACTTCGCTATTAGAAATGAAGACTGCATGTTTCCTTCCCAACATCAACACAAGGCATGTAATTGAAAAAACAAAACAAAACAAAGCCCAAAAAAACCCCAAATCTCCTGGCCACACCCAGGTTGGCATTTGTGTGGGCCACTTGATGTGCCTATTATAGATGTTCCCCAGTAGAATTCGATGTGGTGTGTTTTTTCTGTAGTAGGGAAGTGGATGCCTCAGATTCAGATTTAATTTAAAAGTTTAGAAGATGCTGAGACAGTTCTGCTTGTCTGCTGTCTTGTATCACACCTGTCACCAGTATTTTACCTCCTAGTGGATTACACTTGAGAACTGAGCTGTGCAGATTCGCTCCCAGAAGTGGCTAAGTAGAAAATCCAGAGATTAAGGCACACTTCTTAAAAATGAAAGCTGATAGAATAATATTTCATGACCTAATTGCTGCAGTCAGTAGTGGACTGTGATATGCATACGTCTTTCTCTCTCTCAGCATCACTCACTATTCCTTACACTTCAGTCTGGGAAACAAGAGGCTTCCTCTAATGGAGGAGACAATACTCTTTTAACTCTTTGGCATCTCGGTGCTCAAATGAATTACTTGGTGCTCAACTTACCTGCACAGGTATATGACTAAAGTTTATTTAATATTTATGCACCAATTAAGAGCATGTATTTGCAAACTTATCAATAAGAAATTAAGTAAGGGACAAAGCCTCCCACAACCTCCACAGCTAGCAGATGAGCCATAAGAGACAGCCCTCTGGGGGATAAACTCCAGTACTGTTTCAGAAACAAAGCAACCAGGGCTCTCACCCTCTGAGATGCTCGAATCGTGGAACATGGTTTCAAAGGCCTGGTGGGTCTCAGCAAAGGAAGGTCGGTCTGGTGGGTTCCACTTCCAACCTGCAATATGAGAAAGCAGAGCAAGTTTCAATGCCTGAAGCAGATAGGAGATGATTTTTTTATTTTGTCCAAGGAGACAGAAAATATGTAAGCTTTCTCAACTGCAGTCAGACTCTGATCTCCTACTATAAAACAGGCTTTAAAGTCATTCACAGATATTAATTCATAGCAGCAGTCAGGCACCCTACCATATCCTCACAAGTCTTGAGAGAAAGGAATCAATTCTAAAAATCCCAGCTCTCTGCCAACTCCATTGCTTTTTCTGATCTCCCCATCCCTTTTCCTGATTTTTTTCGGCAAAGGAGAATTCCATGTTTGCTAGCCTGGCTGTTTGGACTGAACTCATATAACCCAGTCACAGATAACTCCGTGTGTGAAGCTCCAGGTAACGTTCTGATCACATGCTCTTAATACTGAAATTCAGGCAGAGCCTTACCACAGGAGAATGTGTGCACCCTGTGGGGGAAAGAGGAAGAGAGTGCATTGATCTAAGACGACGCTTGGAAAGTTATGGAAAGGTATCATGATGAAAAGTGTAATTTCTGGAGTTAGAAATCTGCACTAGGAGAATGTCTTCTGGAAGCACTCTCTGTTAATATCACCACGGGGCCTGGAAAGTGACTGGCATTCTGCTCACATTGGGATGCATTAATATCATACGAATTCTCTGCTCTTGGGCATTTGTCATCTTCTTGAAGGGTTTTTGAAGCAGCATTCTTCATCATTACTCAGTTTCTTTGTTTCATAACTGAAGTTCACCCTGACTTTCTTTGACATGCTGGGGATCAGGCATCGCTGGAGACAGGCTGTAGAATGGCCCCTTAAGCCCTGGTTTGTGTGTCTTGTACATCGAGGGCCACACAGATTGCTCGAGTCAGAACCAAGGGGTCTCCTTCCACCCTGGTCACACCAACAGGGTCTCTCTGCTCACAGCTGCTTTCCTCGCTCAGCAGCACAGACTGGTTTGCTCCCTCAGATCTTCAGCCTTTTGTCCAATTTATTGTCTGCTCTTGAGGGAAGGAGATGGGCAATGCTCTTAAACTCTGTTGCTCTCTTCCTGCAGCACACTGTATCTTTTGGTCTTTTCTTAGTAGGTTTTCAATTTGTTACAGAGCATTAGGGAGCTTTTCATGGCCAATACTCAGTACCATGCTTGGGCGATGCATTTTGTGTAACCTTGTCAACTACATGTCTCCTGCACAGATGCTGTGTTTGCAGAGAACTAAATATCCTTCTAATTTGGTGATTCCATAGTAGGAGTCCTACTGACAAAATACCAGTAGAATTGTCCACAAAGTACTATCTAGCTGTACTCACAGATGACCGTTTTTTAGAGTGAATTCTTGCTCCCTAGAGACCAGAGTCATTTTGCATCAGTAACCAGGTATGTCTCAGGTGACGGGGCCTTTTCCACATTAGCTAACAAAACGGCACATAAGCAGCAAGGACTTCAGAGTTAACTACAGATTCCTCCCACCCCCCCCAAGGCTTTGTCCCCCAAACTGGAAGAAGATACTCACATGCCCTCATCAGTTCGTAAACCTTTGGAGGGCACCCCTCTGGTTGTTCCATCCGATAGCCCTTTTCCAGCAGATCATACACCTGAGAGAGGTCAATGCCTGGGTATGGTGACATCCCATAGGTAGCAATTTCCCATAGCAGCACCCCGAAGGCTGAAAAAGGAGGAAAACAAAATTCCTGGTCATAAGTCTGCCCTCCTCTTGTGCTACTCATTACATTGTGGCTCATTACTGCAGCTTGAGGCAGCATCCTTTTCTTGCAGATATTTCAGGCCAGCCTAAGTGAAGACATTACACGCTAAAAATGCTATTGATTCATAAAGTTGTGGCCTGGCATGCGACCGTCTCCTCCCCACATTTCTGCCTAGGCCAGAAAGCAAGTTACTGTCTAGGCTGGCAAAGAAAACCAAAATGAAAAAAAAAAAAAGAATTACCAAAGGGGAGTTTTCTTACCCCAAACATCTGATTTGATTGAAAAGGTGTTATAGGCCAGGCTCTCAGGAGCCGTCCATTTGATTGGGAACTTAGCTCCTGCGTGAGCTGTGTAGGTATCTCCAGTCATAAGTCGACTTAAGCCAAAGTCAGCCACCTTCACCACATGATTTTCTCCAACTAAGCAATTCCGTGCTGCGAGGTCCCTGTACAAAGGAAAAACCCACACTTTACTACTGGTCAAAAGCAGGGCTTTTGAATATAGTAGGTAAAAGCAATGTGAGCTTTGCTCTGAATGATGTCAGAAATTGAGTGGACTTATTCTTAGGAGCAGTAAGGTAAATCAGGATTAGGGTTCATTCTTTAAATTCTATTAAATTTCCAGTAATGGTAGGTGTTACGATGAGAAGTTTATGTTTCCTGAGAATAGGATGAGAGCAGCATCTCATCACACACTGGTAACAGCTTTATGGCACAGCTTTATGTGACTGGATTAAAACAGGACTTGGAGTTGACAATGTCTTGCACACAGGGAGTACATCAGAACGGGACAACAGTTGTGCATAAGGTTGTAAGTATGCTATGAATGTCATGGGGAGAAGGTACTGCAAGACGGTATTGAAACCAAAACAGCCAATAGGTAAGCCAGGGTGAAACCTAACTCTGGAATAAGCTTCCCCAAAAGGAAGAATTCCTGGGCCACCGTGCTGGTAGCCTGTTCATCATTGCAATCTGAAACCCTACCAGCTCAATGTGACTTTACCTACCTGTGAATGAAATTCTTCTTTTCCAGGTATTCCATAGCAGAGGAGATCTGAGTGGCCATGTAGAGTAGCACAACAGCACTCACTTCTTCCCGGTTGCATTCCCGTAAATAGTCTAGCAGGTTCCCATACGGCATGTATTCTGTCACAATGTAAAAGGGTGGCTCCAGGGTACATACACCTAGCAGTGAGGAGGAGGGAACATATGAATAAAGCTTCCCTTTCTTCCCTAGCTTACCACAATTCCTGATTTAATATCCGTTTGTTGCATTTTGTACCAGTGAGTGCTTCTTTGAAAACTGAAGACTTCCATCTGCAAGACCCAGATCAATGCAGCCCAACTTAAAATTCAGTGCTTCTGTCTATTTATCTGTACATCCACTTTATAGATAGAGAGAAACAAGTCTATCAAAGCACCGCTATTCGTATATAACATACACAAAGGTGCAATTCTGTTCTTTGGAGGGTTACAGAATGAAATAGGAGTTCTTTTGAAAATGCATGATTTGCTTTTCTTCCCCTCTCCTCCTCCATGACGCTAAAGATTGGCCAACTGGAAGTAGGTACCTGTCAACTGGCAAGATTTCCAGACTGAAATGTCACTGCAGAGTAATGTGAAGCACTCCCATGTGTCATAGCTGGGTAAGTGATCAGCACAGTGGGACCTGCTCCTAAAGCAGCATTCTCACACATTCCTCAGATGACTACTTGCTGCAGTCATTGCAATTATGCACAAAGTATGTATTAGCGGAGGAGGAGGGCAACAGGATACTCATGTCAAATCTCTGCGAACTCCCACTGCAGCACTGCTGAATGCCTGCTCATACCGTTACTCACACACAGGAGTAAAACACAACTACCCTGTGCATCAGAAAGAGCAAAAATGCATCTCTCTGATAAGCAATCTTTTAGTCTCTGCTCCTGGAACCAGACAGGGCTGGGCAGACGCTTCCTCTGTGCCAGTTTTTTAAATGGGTACAGAATAGTTGCCATTATTAAAAGCCTTCACATTCTTCACATTTCTCCTTTCATCCTAGGCTTGGCTTGACAGCTTTGCTCCTGAAAGCAGCAAAAGTCCAGAGACAATTAAAGACTAGTAAAGGTTTAGGGTGTCTCCTTAAGGATCTTTGTACGTGTGGAATTAACAGCTATGCAGACTATTTAATAGTGATCATCATATCATGCATTTGCCAGCGAGACAAACGGGGCACAGCCAAGCTGTAAAGCCCGCAGATTTCTTCCATTCATGTGCTGTTTGATCCAGCTTGCATTGCCACAGCCTTGATCTCATATACTTATTTGGTGATAACACAGGGTCCCTTATAGCAGCAGCAATCTGGTTGTCTTCTGCTTCATTATGGACTAATTTGTTCTGTTCAGTGCAGCATTTTCTATAAATGTCTCTGATTTGAGATGTATGAAGAACAGTATTTGTTGTACTTCCAATATAATAGTTTTCTTTTCACTTTGAATTGTCTTATAATTCTGTTCTGTTCTATCAGAAAAATAAGTCTTGGGAAATAGTTTTGCAAAGCGGATTTAAGACAGCAGAAAAGGAATCTGACCGTGATAACTGAACCCAGGAGCATGTCTAAGGCTCAAGGATACAAACTAACAGGAGGCTGATATTGCAAACTTTTATATAACGCATAGTCATGCCTCAAGAGCAAAGTTGTCTACTAATGTAAGTGACTATATTTGATGTTTTAGTTAAAATTAGTGTCTCTTAGCTCCAATACTACATAAAAGAGTAAGCTGTGAAAAATAGCATCTCATAACCTGACCTGATTCAAAAAGTTACATAAATACCGAAAATCTGCCACTGCTTTTAAACAAGACAGATTTCATTTTGGCGGAAACTAAAGTAAGAACAGAAAGAGCAAGGAATGTCACTAACCTAACAATTGTACTAGATTTGGGTGCTTGATCTCCTTCATCACAGCAGCTTCTTTCAAGAATTCTTCCACCTCCATGGTATCTTCCTAGATAAACAGAGAGGCAAAAGAAGGGAAAATTTATCTTTGTGACCAAGGTCTGCTTAACACCACGTATCCTAGCTGAAAATAAATGATGGTATCCTTGTCTCCATTCTGTTGTTTTGGCTTTTACCAAAGCAAAATACAATAGCCCTGAAAAGCTGCCTGGCTGGCCTGCAGCATGGCCAAGTGACAGATCTGCAGTACCCAGAAAGCGATAGGCTTTATTGTTCGGTAGCTATTGTGGCTATGAAAGCAGTTGTGGCTGGTGAGAGGAAGACTCTCAGGATCGCTGACTTAGTTCCCCTGCCTAGCTATAAAAATTAAGCTTGAAAGCTCCCTTACTTAGGGGCTATGTAGAATTGTAGCTGTTAATGTTGAAACAAACAGAAGGTTTTGAACGGAACGATAAATGGAGAAGCTGAATTCTTCCAGGAGTAGAGGAGAGGTTGCGGAAGATATTTACAACACCTTTGATTTCTTAAAGCTTCCACAGCTCTTCTGAGGGAAGGGAAGTGGACTTGGTAACCATTTCTACAGATCTGACTTGGACATGCAGTTCCTGTAGGTGCTTGCTGGCCCAAAATTCTACATTATTTCTAACCTAAATGCACTGGTGCAAGTTTGGTAAGCTGACTTTGTTCTGCAAAGCTACTCTCAAGCATAGGTTTTATGCAGATCAATACACTCCATTTTCTAATATTCATATCATTAGGTGGTATAATGGAGAGCACTACAATTTCCTTACCACTATCATAAATGGTGACCAAATAAAGAGTGCATAACAATCTGAAAACTCACCTTTAATGTTTTCACAGCAACCGTGAGATTGTATTTCTTCCAGACACCAACATACACCTCGCCATACTGCCCTCCCCCAAGTTTGTGCTTCATGGTGATATCAGTCCGCTCCATCTCCCACTTGTCGTGGATGGGGGACACTCCATAGACTGTGGGCTTATTACACTTGGGTGCTGGGTAATGCAAAGTTGTCACCAGTCCATCCGCTACTGTTGAGTGATGGTGCACTAGCTCTGCTAGTGTGCTGAAACGGCTTTCTGCTGTCACATATACCTGTTAAGAACAAACCAGGAATCTACTTAAATGAAGGCAGCTGGAAGCTTTCAGTAACACTGTAAAACAGGTACAGTAAAAACATTCTAGCAAGTTTAAAAAAAACAAGGTAAGGGAACCAGACTTTAGAGTACTTGTTCTCATCTTGTTTGGCAAATTAAACTGTGAGATGTTTACCTGCAGAAGGCAGCCAGATATAAGCTATCACTTGAGAGCAGTGCTGACTCCTGCCTTGTGCTTTACAGGACTAGAAACCGGAATTCTTGTCGCCAAGCTCAAGGCCAGTTTCTGCATCACTCAACTCATCATACTGCTATTTGATCAAGGTTTCAAAATGCTGATCAAAACTGCTGATTTACCAAAGCTCTGCTTGTTCTAAGTGGATCAATGCGAAAGATATCACATCAAACCACAACTGCTTTGCTCTCTAACTGCTTTCAGCCAGGGTAAGTACCACCTGCACTTCTTCCAAAGTGGTCTTCAGTGAGTTACCACCGAAAGCTTGGCACCCGTGTTCTTTTTTTTATATTAATCAATCAGCGGACCTGTTTTCTCTCACACACCCCCCACTCAACAGTCTGCAACTTGAGATTCTGTACCACCTCTTAATTAATATCCTTATTTCCTCTCCCCACAGCATTACCCAGAGATCCTTACCTTTCCATCTGAGGTGGTATTGATCCTGTAGTGGTAAACACGTCCTTCGTACCTGAGCGAGATGGATAGCTGCCCTGGGCTGCTCTCGCTTTCACGAACCAGGAAGCTGCCATTGATGAGACTGCTCAACAGATACTCTGCTGCACTGCGTGACACTGGCCCATGGTACCACGAATGCTTTTCCAGGCTGTTCACTGGTGTGATGTAGTTGCTTGGTACCCAGCCCTGCCCGTTCTTCGAACGTACCTCACTCCATTCACCATTCTGGTTGTAACCCAGGACTCGCAACTTCTCACCTAGGACCAGAAAGAAAAATGCCAAATAAGCACAGTGCAATATATTGGGTCTCATTAAGGGAGAAACTATCAGCTGACTAAGCCTGCGTTTGTAGCTTAACAATGACAATCTGCAGCAGTGATCTAACTAAACTAGTATATATAAAGTATTTATGAAGTAAAGTTTCGGACAGAATACCTAGGACACCGTTCCCTAATTTACTTGAAGTGAACGATCAACTCAAAAAGCTTCCTGTAGTCCAGCTTTTTAGACTAAAAAGACTTTTTCTTTTTGGAGGGATGAGGTTTGTCTCCATCTTGACCCCTTAAATGGCATTTGATTTAGAACAGTTTTGCAGCAGGTCATATTCTGATATACGTACTGAACAGAAATAGAAAATCTCTGCGCAGTTCTTAATTCTTGATTTTGCTCCAGTTGAAATTCTGTTATCATCAATAATTTAAATGTTTTCCTCTGCCCCACCCCAAAATAGGTGTCTCACAGGGCCGGTGATTGGGGGAGCCTAGAATGGGAACAGCCATAGCTGGACTAGACTGTTGAGCAGTGTTACACAGAACTGTGTCTGTACTAGGAGAACTGCCCAGTAGGTGTCTCTCCAACACGAGTGAGAGACCATCTGCCTATAACCATCAGTTTAGAGAATAATCTTCCCTAACTGCACTCATTCCTATTCCTATCCGGGGAAGGATTCTGCGTTCTATTTTCTGTTGCTAATTTTTAAGCTAGTAGCTGTTCTGCAATTCACAGCCTTACCTTTGGTGATGCTGAGCGTGTTGTCGCCGCTTGCTACAAAATCATAAAGTGCAACAAAGAGATTGGGATCGCTCTCAGTGGCTCCAAGCAGGTTCTCCTTGGAGCTCCATCTGATGGCTTCATTCAGTGCCTGGGGTTCAACATCGCAACCATAGGGACGGTGCAGGGCCTCTGAAGAAAGAACAGAAGAGGAAATGACTTTGTGTACCATTGTAAATAGATCAAAACCCAGAGTACAGCAGAGTGAAGCTCCTACTGCATTATATGCTCTTTATGGAAAAGGAACACCACATCTGCACACGTTGGATTGGTGGTTTTCAATACCCACCTTTGCTGACTCTTGATTCTATAGGTTGCTTTTAACAGGGGCTGAAGAAGGTGATTAACTGCCTATATACCAACTAGCAAGCTACGTATATAAAGTTTCTATTTAGTATTTTTTATAGTATATATATTTTTATTTATATACACCTCTATTTGAAAGTAAGCATTCACAAATAAAAAATGTATAAGACATTTAAAAAGCACTTTTGTATTATGTGAAGTAGTGAAGGAAACCTTTTGACACTGAAATGTTGTGGTTTATGTCTTTATTGTTTCTATGGCTGAGGTAGATAGCTTGCATCGGAAACCCACATTACAAATACAGGTAAGACACACTAAATTATGGCACACATGAAATCTATAGGTTGGGACAGTAACTGATTCGGTATCAGCAGGAATGATGGTAATTTGTGATACATTTCAAGGCTGTGTAAATAAGAGGTGGAGAACTGAGCAGGACAGACAGCAGAAAGGATGATGCTAGGTATTTAGCAGCAGTGTTTCGGAATGTCCAGGCAATTCTGTTTTGCTGTTTCAAAAGAGAACTGATGCAAACTTGATAGTACAAGGCAGATGGGGGGAAGAATCAGACTTGTTTTATAGACAAAAGAAAAAAGTCCCCACGGTTCCTGTCATGACAAAAACAATCTAAACACACAGGGTTTTGGAAAGAACTGTAGTAAAAAGCAAAAGTGTCTGAACACTTCATGGTAGTGCTATGCCAAGACTACCATTGGCTTTCTAACCCATAGAGAAGTTTTCCAGGAACATGTAGCAGAATAAATTTCAATATTAAGACAAGAGAAAGAGCGATGATGTAGTTTCATACATGTGGGCTGCTCAAGGGGGCAAAAAAATATGAAGATGTAAAGATATAAATATTTTCTCGGATGGCACAACTGGCATAAGTTCCTGTCCCAACATACATTTCCAAATTCTCTTGTTGAACTTACTTATGGAAATTCACTGTGAAAAGATTTAACTAAATGCACCAAACATAAAAAATCCTCTTTAAAAAGTTGGATGCTTTCTTCACTTTACAATCATTCCTTTGGCCCATTTCTGAGGGGCTGAAAAGTCAGGCTCAGGGGGATTTTAAGCAGATCACTGCCAGAGAATGTGCGTATATGATACCCCCCTCCCTGCACTCCCATGAGATTTATGTTTGTGAGCGAGAGAGCTAGTCTATAAGGCACTTTAAAAGAGAACAAAGAGTTCAAATGCAATACAGGACGGGAAAACTGGGAAGTCAGCGAGACACAAAACAGGAAGAGGCCTGTGCCAAGTAATAGGCAAGCATAGGCCAGATCTGTGTCACAGGACAGAGCTCAAGCCTGGAAAAAAAGGACACGGGCGGGGTTCCCAACATCTCCATGCAGTTTTTTGACTGTATTGTAGGTACACGAGAAAGTAAATGGTTGAGATTTGTTCTGTTTTGTTTTTAAACACATAGTTAAGTGGCTTTTGATTGCATTTCTGGTAATCATTCACAGTTATATTGCTTGCACAACCTGCTCATCTTACAATTACTTAATAACTTACCTCCCAAACCTTGCCAAAGTAGCAGCCTATCAAGATTCTTCTAGCAAGAACAGAAGTGATAGAAATTAAGCTACCAAAATGTCACTTCTTTGAATTCATTATGTGCAGATACAGTATTCAGATACGCTTCCTGTTCCTAACCATTGCCTTTAATTAAGTTTACAATGTACTAACACATCAGACTAGGTGCTATGATGAAAAAAGAGAGGAAATCCCAATGTCTGCTCAGACATTAGAGCATGGCTGCCAGCAACCCACTGTAATTTTTTAGGCCTGGGTACGTGCACGTGCATGTCCAGTTGTTAAGCACTAGGAAAGAACACCAGCTCCTAAATCCAGCTCTCTTTATGGAGTAAAAATTTGTATTAATTAAATTATACATTCTTTATACTTCTACAGTGTCTTGTGTTAGAAAGCGTGTTTCAATGCCCTAAGCAAAGTCACTCAGCAAATGTGCTGGACAAGAAATCTGACTTCCACGTCTTTGCTAAGGAGCAAACACAAAAGTAGGCAGTGTTTCCAAAATAACCTTTCAGCTCCAAAATACCTTAATGGCATTTAAATAACTTCTTACTTTCAGTTATGTATCTGCTGAAATGCGAAATGCTTTAAACAAAAATACATGCATTTGTTCTAAATCAAAGCATACTTGAAGTTTCTTTCCCAAGCCAGAAAAGCTCATGAACTGGGCATCCAACCCTACTCCACAGCAGGGAGTTATGCATTTAACCATGCACTGGATGGGTAAGGCTGAAGCAGCCCAGAGCTGCTGCAGCAAAGCCCGTGAGCAGCCAAGCCTGCCCACACCGAGCCCCGCAGCAGGCACTACAGCCAAGGCAAAACCAGCAGAAATGCCACCTGCCGCTTAGCGCTGAGCAGCTCTGCCCACATGAAACCATTTGCGGTGCTGTGCTGGATTGCCAGTGAGGATTCAGAGCAGATGTGGGACTACCACTGCTTCCTCGGGAATGCCTGGGAGGCTGGCACACGTTCTTAACACCCATTTTATGTACAAAAAAAGTCAGCAGAAGTTAATGTTTGATGAGGAGCTTCAGTCACTTAGCTATAGTGCTTACCTAAAAATTGCATTACCTAAATAATGCTTTTAAGAGTTCATGTCTCAGTAGCTTCCTTCACTTTCATTTTTAGAGTGACTTGGATGCTTAAGTAACTGTAAAGGTTACCCAATATCTACTAAAGGGGAATTTATCAGGATATGAGAGCAGGTTATTGCAGGTTATTATGACATAATAACCTACGCTGCTCAATACAGCGTGGCATCTATACCATCCAGCATGTAAGGATATGGCAGGTCAGTGAAACATGATAATTCCATAGACCTCATTAAAGAAAATATGATAACCAAAGCGTATCACAAGCGATACCCCTCCAGCAGAATAGTCTGCAAGCTCTATTCACACCAAGAGCAAGGAAATGAGCTGGCAAGTTTTGGTTTATATCAGCTCCTTTTAAAGGCTAACCATAAATCATATATGACCACTTTCATTTCCTATACAATGGAAAACTTACATCATCATTTACTGTAGAAGTTAATACACGATCATGCAAAGAGGTTATGCTTCATCCATCTCCTTCCTTTTCTTTATTCCCACAATACAGTTTGCTTCTCTCCGGATATGAATGCTTTTCCTATTCTGCCAACATGTAAGGGGTGTTTTTTACCCCACCCTGTGCTGCCAACATGACAATTACCAACCTCTTTGGTTCAAGGGTACAAGGTAGTATACACTAAATCTTAAATTTTAGAATCACATCAAGTGCGGAAGTGGTCTCTCTTTCTGAAATACTGCTCATAAAAATGAAGCTCACAAAAAAATACTGCTCATAAAAACAAAGCATTTCAATAACCCTAAAACCCGGATAAAAGCAGGCAATCTCAGTCCTGCGCATGGCTGGTCTCGTACTACAAGACAAAGACAGACTTGAAAGGACCCACATCCTCCTGCAAGCACTCAGAGAAATACAGGAAGGGGGATGGCACAGCATTACATAGCTGAGCATCATACCTGTGGAACTCGACACACCAGGCTCAGAGGCTTCCTCGCCAAGGCAGCAGAGCAGCTTGCCCTCTTTGCCATAGCTGCTAGACTGGAAGAGAACGGTCCCCACAATCATGCTGTGCTTCACAGCAAGCGGAAGAGGCTGCTTGACACGAGAAGCCCTGGGCTGCCACGTTCAGCACAAACACCACCACCACGTGCAGACGGTCACTGCTCACAAGGCTGGTGGCCAATGGAAAAGCAAGCGCTGCCGAGCCGGCGAAGGAGAAACTGGGAAAATCAAGCTGCGGGTTAGCTTGGTTATTAGCTGGAAGTGAGGGTGGAGCTTCACAGGGAAAGCTGAACAAACAGAGGATGTGGGGACTGGACTGCAAGTTGAAACAATTTTGAGATGAGCTATGAAGACTGAGTTTTGTTCCACTTAGAGTTAGGCAACAAAGTGTTTGGGAAGACAGCAAACAGTTTCCTTGGAGAAATTCCTTTGTACAAATTACAAAACAGATCACCCATTAAGGGGACTGCCCAGATTGATTCATTTTTCCACTCCACATACCATTGCTGGAGCACTATTTACATGAATCAACAGGAAACGATGTTAGTGAAAATATACGTCTAAGAGATGTACAAGCACTGAGCAAGAAAACACTGTTGAACATTTCAGGATTTCAGAAAGAAACAAAAAGGAAGGGCAGCAGAGTATGCCCAGTGTGAGCTGCATATTTGATGATTTACTAAGACTCAGGACAGCTCTCTGAAAGGACACCATCAAATTACCCCTCAAAAAATATAAGATTTATTTAACAAATTCTTTAAAAGCCCTAGTTTTCCAGGAACTGTTGTATGATTTGTGGCAGAACAGGCTCCTCCTAACATGTGGACGAGGAAGGGTTAAAGAGCAAGCCATCACCATGGCAGTCTCACACCTGGGAGGATGGTGGGCCTGCAGAGGGGTATAAAAGGGAGCAGGGAAAAGGAAGCAAGTGGTTTGGCCTTTGTAGGGGGAGAGGAGCTGTTGCAGCCCACCAAGAAACAGCAGCATTTCTATAATCCCTGAACTCCACCATTCTGTATGGAAGGCAACTGCACCCTGTGATGAGGACTCGGATCAGGCAAAAGGTAAGAAATCAACAACCTAGCTGATTCCCAATGTTTGTGTTTTGTAAGGCTGTGGATGTGCAAAAACACCATTTAAAACTGTGGCTGTGCTGTGGTGACCAGGAGTTGCTTTTCCCTATGTGTCCTGTGACATGAATTACTTCCCCTGCCACAATCACCTAATGCATGTGGAAAAAATAACCAGACAGAGAAAATACCTTAGGATACTCACACTACTGTTGTCTTCCTAAAGTTCTGACAAGTGGGCAACCTCTCTTCCTCCTCCTCCTCCAAAACCAAGCTCAGTGAATCCTGCAGCATCCTACCCAGTAGTTATAGGTTGAGATGCCTTTAATTAAGATTACCTAGGCTTTACCTCTTTTCCTCTTTGTTTTTGCTTCTTGTGGTTTATTGTGTTCTCCCCTCTCTTATGCGCTCCGAGCACTCTTAGTTACACTGGTATTTGGACTAACCTTAGCTTATCTATTAATATGCAGAATAAGACAGAACAAGATAATACAAAGAATAAGCACAATTTGTAGCAAAAGACAGCATAGCTTCAGAAACAGATTGATGAGCTTTGTGACAAACACACTGTTCAGGTGGGTCTCAAATAGCACCAGAAAATGGCAAGCTACATATGGGTTTCTGGCTAAATTAGTCTTAGCTGTAATAGTTAATAATGTTAGCTGAAATAACAAATTTACTTGTTAGTTAAAATACAACAGATGAGTAATTTGTATTTGGAACAAAGAAGTATTAGCAGGAAGTTGGTTTGGATTGATAACATAACTTGCAAATATACCTACTGACCCTATCAATTTTAGCCTCTGTCAGAAGAGTGTTCTTAGCCAAAGCCTAATGGTTGGTTGGTCTGTTGACAAGCTCCTGATGGGAATCAAGTAGTGGCCAGCACTGGGATTATGGGCAAGTAACATTTTGGCTGTAAGTTTCCTCTAACAGGGCACCCCTCCACCTACCCACCCTCCTAAAGGTTTCTCAGTGGAAGGACATGGGGTGCCCCTGCAGCATGTAGCTGTTCATAAGGTTCTGTCAAATGCATCCACACAGAATAAAATCAGGCATCTTTCTACCTTCTAGATGAGCATTATTTCTTTTACAACTGATTTTCCTAGATAGTTATTTTACACTGTAGGCCATCACCTTGACATCTGCATCCTATTCCCTTCACAGTAAGTGCACAATATAAAATCTTAATTCTGGTATACTCAACTTCCTTGGTGGAAGAATCCGCCTTTCAGGCACAGCAGCTCTTCCCAGCTCTTTTGACTATTCCCTATGGCGCTCTTCAAAGCCGTTTCCTGAGAGCGGTTACCCTTCCTGTACAGCTTAAATCATCCATTTAGAAGCACTTCTCTATTTTTTCCAGCAGTGGGAACAAGTTGAAAAAAGGGAAATCTTGCTGACTACGCTACTTTGAAATGTATAGATCAGGGAGCTCCTAAAAAATTGGCCATGGTCTGAACTTCTGAACAAAACGTCAATGTCTCTTCATCAAACAAAAGAATGTGTAAATGGAAACAGAGCTCTGAAAAGGATTTGGTGGTGCTGGCAGCAGGCCAAAGTGACTAGTTTGTCAATGCAAGGAAGAGAGACAAAGAAAGGGTTATAGTGTAAATATACTGCATACAGTCTCAATCTGGTATCTTAACATTTTACATCAAAACCCATATGGTGTGGATATGGCGTTCCTTCTTCTGGCTTCTCACATGCCTCTTTTTCACAAAGGGACACTTGAATTCAAGGCCACTAAGATCCCTCCATATGCCACATCTTCCACCTTATTTTAAGTCTTCAAACTAAATACCAATATAAATATCCATGATGCCATTTTACATACAGTCTCATTTTATATGCTTGCTTTTAAGACTACCAAAGAATAGACACTGGTCAACTTAAGCGTATAGGAAGTAGATCATCAAGTAACTAACAACTGTTAGTATAATGGTATTTTCCACTGCATCTTCAAAACATACATCAGTTTACATCACTAGACTTTGAGATCTTTAACCAGCTTGTTAGTGGGAGGATTTCTGCCTTAATGAATACAAGGAAACAAAATTGATAACGCAGCAGCAAGTGGGTTTCCTATTTTGCTGACACGATTGGAACAGCATCAAATTCTACAGTAGCTTTGTTTCTGAAGCCAAGTCTTGGCGCGTTCTACTAACCAAAAATACTCAAGGCAAACTACATACTAAAAAGCAAACCAATGCTGAACAGGCCAAGTTCCTGCTGTCTAGTAATGTGGTAGCATAGATGCAGATCTATGAACTTTCTTTACCCTCTAACAGACTTAAGCCCTTACCTAAATGGACCACCTAGTCTTTCTGCTGACATACATGTGGCCACGAAAAACACCAGTTTAAAAGGGTCAGACAGCTCACATATGGCTTTGGTAAAAGGCAAGCAACCTAACCAAATGCCATTCCTAGGTGTTCCTCTCCTGCAAGAAGCCAGACTCTTAATAACGTGGTTTGCTTGAGCTAAGCACAGATCCATAGTTAGTCTTTGGGCCTCCCACAGAGTGGTGCCAGGTTTAAGTACTGTAAACAACCTACTGAATAAAGCCAAGAAATACAGCTCCAAGCCAAGAACTTGGGATGGGTAAGGAATAGGTTTCTATTTATGGTACCAGGCTGGGAGAGACAGAATAGGAGGAGGCTTCAGAGTCAGGGACAAAATTGCATCATGAACAGCTCGCATCATACAAAAAGAAATGTTTCAAGACAAGCTGGGAGCACTGTCTTGCCTCAATTATCAAAATATATCTGAAATGGAAAAGGTTAATAAAAGTGATCTTTGGTATCGGAGAGAAATATATGGAGAAACCTAAAAGCCCTTGATACATCTCACCTCTTAAGAGCAAATTTTTTTGGCAACATAATAAACTGCTGCATAGGATATTCCCCTGCACTTCAATGGTAAAAGTGGTGGGTAAAAAAAGTGGCACCTGAAGACATGCTTTTTGGCTAGCTTGATATAAAATCCAAGGGAAGATAAGGCTTGGGTTTTTGGTGTTACTGAATTTTAATTGGTAGGAGGACAGAGACAAATTGATCTCTATTGATTTAATTACACCAATGTATGAAAAATTCAAGACATTGTCTGTCTACCTGAACATTGCAAACCAACGTTGTAGAAGGAACAGCCTGCGTTCTGTTTCATTGATCCCAATTATCCTCTCCCATTGTTATTAATGCTATCAAACAAATAGAGGTGTCCCTCAGCCCATTTCTTTGCTCAGATGTCAGTGACACACATGCATACCACTTCCCCCAATGTCAACTTAATGCGGAACTTCTCTATTTTTTCCTCAACCAATATCTGGTAAAGAAGTATCTTTTTGGTGCAGAATCCAGTATGAAACAAATCAACCTTAAGCTCCAAAGTATTCATTTGAAAACCTTCATTCATCCCTTGTTGAATGCATGATGCTCTTCAAAGATCGATAGCTGTACAGGCTGTAAGTGACCAAACTTTCTATTGAAGCATTTGGTAGCACTGGTGTTTTAAGAGAGAATCTCATAGTAGACGAAGTGTTGATCATCTTCAGTACAAACTCTGCTAACTCAATAGACTGGCTCTCATTACCTCTAAGACTTTCTGTCCTCACAGAACTCGGGCAGGAAAATGACTCCTGGATAAATGCAGTTAGCAAAATGATGCAGGTTTTTAGATGCACTTAAAAACCACTTTAGGGTGAGGAACTTGTGAGCGCAGAAGAGCTGGACCTAACAGTTACTAAAAGGTGCAATGGATGTTTCCTGTCACAAGTACTGGGAATGGTCAGAAGCGCCAGAATCCACTCGAAGTACCAATCTGACTTCTTTTAATGTGCCTCTGGGTAAGGAATCAAAACCCAACAGCACAACAGATAATAAAAAAAAAACCCCAAAAACAGTTTCCTGAAGCGAGAGAGGGATTTTAATGCAATTAAAATGATATACAGAAAAAGGATTTTTCTAGAACAAAAAGCTACAAATGTAACCTCTTTGCAAAATTCTGAATACTGTATCAAAGTGTTTGTTACCTCAATTACTAAGGATCTGTTCAGCTCCTATAAAGCTAGTCAGCTTTGCAATTGCTGGTATCTAGAAACAAGCAGAGAGACCACCCTTTAGATGCTCTGCATTACGTACCTGTTTCCATTGAGTACTGAGGTGATGAGATTCCAGTCTTTGTTCCTCTGAATCCTGCCTACAGTGGACAGTAACTACTCCCACAGTTTTAGGGAAAGGAGTGCTATGAAGGGATTTCAAAGATAACTGGGAAACTGCATACGTGAAGATAAAAAGTCTATTTGACATTCTTCCTCTGTTGTGGTAAGTTCCAGTAAACCTCTCCAGTTTGAAGGGCGAGGAGGATTAGGTCACCCAGTCCTTCTCCAGGAAAGGTGGGATGGTCAAACATTATGACAGCTTACAGCAAGTCACTTAGCACTTTTTTTAATCAGTACTGTGGGACAGAAGTTGCTTAATGTGGATTACACTTCACTCCAACAGAATTCCTGAGGAGTCGTTAATCCTGGCCAGATCAAAGTCAAGATATTGTCTACTTATAAGCAAATCCAATGAATAGCTATTTACTCACAGGGTTAAGACAAACATTTGAAGTAAGAGCTCTTCTGCAAAAAGACTACTCGAAAAATCATGGCTCACCCAACCCCTAAGCAAGCCAGAAATACCTCCACTAACATAGTCTAGCTGGTGGGAGGTTTATTTTGCAGATGTAAAGCACTAGGTGATCAGACCTCTGAGTTAACATGACATAAATGTCCAAGCTGCTTTCCAAGTGACATAATTACATTTTATTAGAAGTCTTACAGCATTAGGTACTCTCCTTAGACCCAGCACCTGGAACAATGACCACATTAAACTGTTTCTCAGCTGGCTTTCTGAAATTTATTTTTAGCCTTTCTAGTCAGAGGGAAAACTTGGGAGGGCAGAGACTAACTCACTGACTTGCAATCTCAGGAGTGAAAGAAAATGTCAATTTAACAGCCCAAATGTGAGTTGATGTCACATCTTGAGGCCCAAGTAATTATTTTTGCAAGCGCCTTGGACAGGCAGCACTGCTTACCTTTTGGAGGATATTCGGAGGGCAGAGCTCCCCAGGTGAGCTGACATAGCTTCAGTTTCCAGTACATGAGTTTAATTTTTTAATGGAATTCCAAAAAGCTTGCTAGCACAGATGCGACTTCTCAGTTCCATCCACCTACACTGAATATGCAGCAACTGCCAAAGCTACACAGTACTTCTCTTTTAAAAAAAAAAAATCTCTAGCTAAAAATAAATCACAAAACTGTCAACCTCATTTGTCAGCAACCAATATGCTGTTCAAGCCATTGTCCACAGCCATTTTCTTCTCTTGAACAAAGAAGGGGGTTCGTTTTTAAAATATCTACTTCACTTGACTAAAGTACTCTTGTGATCTTGCCTCCTTTGAGATATATTTGTCTTAGAAAATAAACCAGCGTTTCCTTTCCTCCAAGAAAAGCCGAGCTTTACCATGAATACTTGCCCAAAAATTGCATGCCGTCTTGTTAACTTCGGAACCGGGGAAAACTCTTAATGTGATGCTTGTCAGGAAATCCCCAGTCTGACATTCATCCGAGCTCTGTCTGAGGGAGTTTTAGTTGTCTTGCTCCTTCTCAGCCCTATGGGCTGATTCACTTTTTGGGGGGGGACCAGTGTGAACGCGCATGTATGAAGTCAGAGAAACACATCCATTGCACTAAACTTAGTTACTGGCTGCTGTGCCACTTCCCCTTGGCAAAATCCAGACACTTGTCATTGGCTCCGCTGATGAGACAAGGGACTCCATTCACCAGCGCTGTTTCCAACAGCTGCTAAAAAAACAGGGTAACACAAACCCTAGCCTCGGCAGGAGGAGAATTCCTAGCTCAGCGCCGACAGCTTTGCAGTTTCAGGCTGTGTCACTGCATTTGCTTTTTCAAATCTAACAGCGGTGTTTAGCCCTCGTGTGTCTGAGGCCAGTATTAAGACAAGAATGTACTCACTGAAATAACATTTTTTTGGAAAAATCCTTTCTGGGTTACGGCAGAAATAATACAGCTTTGAAGGAAAACAGATGACAGTGAGACTGAGCAAGTTCAATACTGCTATTCTAGCAGTAATCAAAACTACAAAAAAGTGATTGTTTGAATTGTGGTGTAGTAATAAAATCAGTTTTACTACAAAGAAGGATAACTGTAAATTAATAGTCAAAGATTATTAATAACTTGAGTGGATGCAGATTGAAAATGCTAATACAATTAAGCAGGTTTGTGATTGGTGTTATTCAGTAGAGATCTAATTTTTTGGCAGAATACTAGAAGTAAAACAGCGTTGTAAAAATAATTTACTGAAGAGGTAAGACTAGCTAATATAGTCCACTTGGAGGAATTTTGCGCAGCTAAGATACAAATGTGTATTTTATGTACATCTGCTACTGTAGTGGTAACATCTACTGTAAAGCTGGGCATTGAGATTACTTTTTCTTTTTATGAGGCACAAGTACTTCTTGATTGCTAATGTCAAAGCTATACAACATTTAAAGGAAGTACAATTGGAAAAACAAGTCCTGCCTCTTGGATTTAGCAGAACACTTAAGAATGTCAAAAGCAAGTCAGCTAGCTGACAACTGGGATTCTTCAGTCACGTAACAACCATCGTATTGGGTCACTTACAGCCCAGCATCCTGCTGTTGCCATTGCTAACAGAAGCTGCCTGCGGAAAGGATAATGATATTATTCCAGAATACTTTCCAAGCCTCCAACATGTTGCAGCTCAAGGTCTTTCTGAGCCAGAGCTGGTGGTTTTGTTAGTTAAACTTACTAACAGCCTTCTTCCATTATCTTGTCCAGTTGCTGTCTCAAGTCATGCAAACAAAACTCATCAAATAAACAATATCCTGCTGCAATGTTATCAATAGCTCAACTGCACACTGTAGAATAAAGAACAGGCTCTTACTTGTTTTGAACATGACATCTGCTAGCTTTGTTTATCTTCAGTCTGTGCAGTGGCAAATCCTGAACAATCACTACCTGTCAGTGCTTTCCCTGCCACTTGTGACTTTTACAGTCCTTTATCTTATTCTACCTCAGCCACCTCTCGTCCAGGCTGAAGAGTTTGTCTTAGGCAGTCCAATGCTGTTATTGTCTTTGGTCACCTTTAAACAGTCCTCCTTTGAGTTTTTTCACCCCTCCAGGTAACCAGATCAGAATTACATGCAGTATTCAAACCATAGCTTTGTACAGTGGCAGAACTGTATATTTTTCTATTCCTAACGCTCTTTTTGAATTATAATTCCAAATGTTGTCATGATACTGTCTTATTACAGCTCAGAGATTTATTTCTATGGTTGTGGTAGTCAGCTCAGAGCTAGATACCTCATACGCAAAGCTAGAAACATTTTCTTCTGTGTACCACCCTCCTCGTGTTTACACCGAATCTTGTACTGCTTCTTCAACCTGCAACCTTCTGCAATGCTTCACTCAACTTTTGTCTCTACTCTCTTTAATTACTTACTATTTTTAGTAACTTTACCACCTTGCTATTTTCTTGCTTCCTCTTCACGTCATTTGTCATAGTCTGATAGCAACTTTTAATTAAAAACAGGTGAATTGAAGAAAAGTTCGAAAGTTGAGTAAAAAACATTTTCTTTATTCCTATTTGATAGCTGTTTCATTTCTAGCACCTTTTCACTAAACAAAAACATTAATGTGTTCCAGCAAGTTATAGGCTACAATCAGTGCTTAGTACAGCATATGATCTTGTTAAGTCATCAGATACTGCTGTCCTACTGTGAGGAGCATCTTAAAAGACAAAAATGACTTTGCAAGGGAAACCGCTGAACTAGAAGACCGGTTAAAGAAGATATAACTGTCTCCAGGGAGAAATACTGCAGGAGATGGGAAACTTGAATATGCCTGGATGCAAACAGAGCAGAAACATCCTGTAGATGATGTTTGGTTTTTTTTCTACTAATTTGTTTTCAGAGCAGTAAAGAAAAGCAAAGTACAACAGTGTGGAAATGAGTGACTTAATTCCCCAGAAACATCAGGCCAAATATCTTGACCAGGTTAAAGACTGGCATTTCAAAAACCAGAAACTGCATGTAAAATGCTTAGATTAACCTTAAATTAGGCTAGCAAGGACAGACTCTGATCTACAGACAAACATAGAGGAGGTAGCTGCAATTCCAGATTTATCTAATATTTTGTCAAAAGACAAATCCACCCAAGAGACAAGATCTGTTGCCAATTTACAATGCTAACCTGAACACTAACAGTTTATTTTTCTATAACACTGCAAACATTTATTTCCTACTTGTGCTGGGGAAATACTGAAAACAGTTATATGGATTTATCTAGGATCATAAAGGGTTTTGAGGCAATCGTACTAAATGAAATCCTATTTTATTGAATTGGTAACCACAAAACCTTCTGTTCACCTGGAATAAGAGGAGACAGACAATGTAAGCTATATTGTAAGAGTCAGGCAGCTTTTCAAGACTGGATTATGCGCAGTAACTTAAAAGCATGCTAAGACTAACAATGAGAGGGGAAGGGACTAATGCTGCCTTAGCCCCTTCAAAATGCAGATGCTCTAAAAACAAAATATAGACAAGTGTTCTTTTGGACTGCTTCAGCGATGAAGTTCAACTGAGTGCTATTCCCCCAGTTTTAACCAAATCTGGTCCTCTTTTGTTCTCATTTTCACCATGCTGCTTAGAGGTTTTTTGAACCAAAACACAAAATGACAATCCCTTCTAAAACAGATCCAGCAACTAGAAAAAGCAAAAAAAAAAAAAAAGATTTCATTTTGTCACTTGCTTGCTACACAATTACTTGACTAATTTTTCCTGTTCAGAGGGCGAAGCAACTCCTCAATGTTGACACAGTGAGGGAATAAGACCCACTGCTAGTTATTTAAAGAGCCTTCCTCCCACTTAATGCTGGCATAGCTGTCTGACACATCTCTCCTGTTGCCAGTATTTGTGGTGGTACGACTGGGATGCTCAGGGGATTGGTCAGTATATTGTCAGCTGTTTTTAACTGGAGGCTCTAGCTTAGCTTTAGACTCTAGCCCCTATTACTACTTCTGCCTTTAGGTGCCACCTCCCCCAATGCTTAATTTACTTTATTTGCTATATATATTCTGAGGGAGGAAGGAAGAGGGAAAGGGCTGGAAATTCCCAGTGGGAGGTCTAACACTGCAGCTCACTCAGCAGTTTGTTTCCTCTCCCTCTGTAAAGTACTGGTTAGTTCCTAAATTGCATCCATCTACAACACCAATTTTTGTGGATTTTACTGTGGATAGTAACATGTTTCTCTATAGAGCCAGGGACTACAGCACATCA
This sequence comes from Chroicocephalus ridibundus, assembly GCF_963924245.1. Classification (NCBI taxonomy): domain Eukaryota; kingdom Metazoa; phylum Chordata; class Aves; order Charadriiformes; family Laridae; genus Chroicocephalus; species Chroicocephalus ridibundus. The sequence goes on along the minus strand of NC_086291.1, from coordinate 34,230,049 downwards.
CGAACTGGGAGGATGCATCAATGTGCCCTGCCTTGCCTCTTGTGGCACTGAGTTTTTACAGCTGCAGCAATGGTAGCAGTGACACATAGAAATGTATAGAAACTGCCGTTCGGGTTAATATGAGTTTATCACTGATACATGACGTGCGTGAACAGAACAAAAATATGACTTTAAGTCATACAAATCAGAGAAATCAAGCCATTCATATAGCTCATAGGAGTATTTGCAGCCCACAGGAGGAATATTATCTGTACTCTGTTATCACCATCAATCAAAGAATGGGGAAATTACTGGGGAAAGTACAAATAATGGGGAAGCGCAAGATGACTTAACCTAAACTAGAAAATAAGATCTCTGACAAAAAAAACCCCAAAAATTAGCTACATTCAGTTTCATAGCAGGATTTTTGTCAGTTGTGCTATACAGCTTGCTTTGAGGGAGGTATGTAAAACTGCTTAATTTAGGAGGGTGGCTTTATGACACATAAATTTTGAACTGAGATTGAGACCAACATCTAATTGTGCCATCCAGAAGGATGCTTGCAGCATCCCCACATCTTCTGGTTGTGAAAGGCCAAGAAAGGTCCTTTTATCTTGTTAAGATACATTTTTTTTTTTCTAATTCAGCAGAGTTCCACCTCATTCCTTCTTCCTCCCACTCCACAGAAAAACATTCCCAGTTGCTGCTGGCCTATATAGGTTGTCAGGACAGCTGACTGCTTGGATTACACAGAGTATATTGTATCCCCTCAAGAACCAGCCACACCGAGTGCTTCCTTTGGGGCCAGGGCTCAGTACTGGGCTGATACCAGCACACAGGTGCCGTCTTGAAGTTGGAAATTCCCCGACAACAGGCAGTCCTGCAAATACTTGCCTCAAAAATCATTCTCCCTCTTGAACCTCATACAGTACAAACTAACTCCAAATTAGATATCTGAGTAACCAAAAGCATGGTGAACTTGTACTCAGTTCTGACTTAGCCTTTTAAAGCAAAGGGACAGAATGCTGTCTTCTACCTTTTGTCCAGGTACTGGGAACTAAAGCTGCTCTGGCTTGTGGTAGCTTGGGAGAAGATCTTTCAGTTACATTTCTATTATTTACAGCAGTTACCTATGGCAATCCTATATTTAAATGTTTTCAAAATAACTGTAGCTCTCCTCAGTGCAGTAGTTAGAAAGCAGAACAATTACCATCCCATGTAGATACTGCTTTCAGCAAAGGGCTTCTCTGTCTCATCCTTATGGAGACCTCTTATTTAGCACTACTGCAAGACAGTCAATCACTGCCAGCTTCGTGAGATGCCACTAAAGCCCTGCCTTTTAGGGCATTTCTCTATCGGAATTCCATGCTGTTGTGACATGTTACTTAGTTCTCAAATTTCTTTGAAAAACTACAGGTAAACTACAAGACATGCAAAGAGTTCAACACTTGCCATTGGGCAAGCAGTGGAGCACCCAGAAGCAGATACAATTAACTTCAGATTGAAAGCTGCTGTACCACATAGGTTTAAAATGGGTCTTTCAGCTTAGAAGGACTTTATAGAACCAGAAGCTAATTAATATTTGAAAGTTATCTGAAGGCTCTTTAGAATTAATGACGTGTTTCCTGCTCATCTACATCGTTGCCAGAAACAGTCTTCCCATTGCATTCAAGCTACTTTAAGCACTTAAAGCCAATATCACTATGGGCTGCTTAGGAGTAAAAACTTCCTGGATAGGTTATAGAACTGAGCAGATGCCAAAACTGTCAAAAACAGCAAGGGAAGTGAGGCAAGGAAAGATGCTTATATGCACATATTATTGCTTTGAGATCTAAGTCTCTTACAATCTGAAATAAACCATACAAGCATAACAATGTTAAATTTTTATAAGGCCTGCATGGTCAGTCCCTGAAGAACTGAACTAAGAGCTGAAATTTAGAAACCTGGAAGCAGCCAGCACACTTACATCCCTCCAGCAAGGATGCTAAAGCTCCTGCATGAAACATCAGCAGAGACTCTGAGGCAAGCACCTCTTAAGGTCATGCCTTCATCATGAACAGCAGATTGCCTGTGCCTCAAAAAAAGGAAAACCTCTAAAGCACCCACAAAGACCAAGTGAAGCACCCATGAAGATGAAGACTGAAACAGAAAAGATGAGAGCCTGGAGAATATTCTGCATAGACTACGGGGGGAAAAAAATGTCACTAAAAAGACCAGTAAATAAAACCTGCAGGGTCACACCTCAGGTTCTGAAGCTGGAAAAGCTGAGTAATGGCAAACATCAAATTGTCATGATCAAATACACCAAGCAAAATCACCCCTCACAAGGACTGACTAATCTAGGTTGGCATGTTCTCTTACTAGGAATGTCAAATGTGACTGTTAGTTTGAGAATTGGGTCTAATTAAAATGCAGCAGCAGATTACCAGCGTAAGAACTTAATTCCTAATTACTAGAGAAACTAGACTCAAAGATTTATTCATGGAACTGAGAGTCTTCTGGCAGAAACATTGGTCAAATAATCCCTTTGGTTATCTAACTTTAAGTTCACACCTAGTTCAGCTTGAAGGACAGCCAGCCTTTTCCTCTAGCTGTCAGTCTCATCAACTCAATGACAGCAATGAAGAGCTGCTGCTCATGGGCACTGGGTTATAATCAGCTTTTCATTCAAGGCATACATGTGTAGCATGGTAAAAGGCCATTAAGGCCAAGAACCCAATGAGCACTTAAGTAAAATATGTGTTAAAAAACCCCACCCTTAAACCAGGTAAGAAGTGATCATACTCTTAGAAACCTGAGGAAGTAACCTCTTATGACGAGAATAGTGCCTTTGACTCTTTAAGCATCTGAGTTAACTCACTTCTGAATTTCAAAGATTCTAAAAGGACAAATTTCAGGGACTTGTCTCAGATAGTAGCGTTGCTAAAGACATACAATGCGAAGTGCCTGTGTATAGCCCTCCCCGAGGCATAAGAGACAAAACCACTGAACTATTTTGCTTAGGTTTTGAGGGTGCAGACTGGCTAAGTGAACCCAGCAGGCGGCTGCTGCCAGATGGGTGGTGGTTTCCCCAGCTCCCAGCTGCCTCCTCTGCTGCCTCCTGCATGCTCGCACCCACGTTCGTCTGATGTGCAGCAAGCTGGATCAGGAAATCAAACCAGCACTTCAGAGTTTTCTGTTGGTTTAGCTCCCTGGACTGGCTTGCCACAGAGCTAGATGAGAACGAGTACTGGTAAAGGAGCACAGTGGTTGTGGGGACAAGCTTCTCTTCTGACAAGTTTTCATTAATTCAGCTTTATCATGCTGTAATTCAGATACAGGGTATAGCTGGCTTGAATCCCTGTTAAGAGTTTACTACATGATTAGCTATTTTTTAGATCAACTTACAACCCCCTCCACCTTAGAAAAAAATTAATGCAAGGATTCTTACTTTGAAAATCCCTGGTGAATCTTTTGAAAATTATGTATTGTGAATACTGTAGACAGATTACTTATAACGGACTTCATACTACTGGTGCTGCTACTGTTGGCCCCATTAAGGGGAAATTACATTAGACACAATAGATGCATGCTCTAGCAGCAGGACTGAAACTGAATGACTCACCCAATTACACTATATGGAATCTAATGATTTAACTTCTAAAGAAAGGGCAGGGCTTCCTATGTAGTGACAGGTACAACGTAATTATGGCGAAATGGACAGTCTTGGCTTTGTTCTTAACACATGAAAGTGGTTACTGTAATCTAAGACAAATACATAAAATGCAGGTTGTCCCTTTAAACTGGGAGGAAAAATATTCAGGTCTGGGTGTGGAGGTCTTAGACCAGTTTTATTGGGCACTTTGCCACTGTTATGAAAGCAGTATATCACAGAAGGGTGGTAGCCTACTCTCAAGGAAAAAATACAACCGGAAAAATCAGTGTGTGCAAAAAAAGTTGTAACCTGGGCAGGGGAAAAGAGGAAGGAGAACTGAGAGCACACTGGTAGAGCACAGAAAAGCACTATGGTCTATATGAGCATTATCTGTTTAGAGGGATGTGGCATTCACACAGTCTCACACCAGGAGAACTCCACCTCTATGAAGAGGTTAGCATTATCTTGACAACCTGAATGGGGATATGTAGCTCTTATAACCATCACGAGAGACTTATGAAAAGAAACACTTCAAACAACTCCTTACCCTAATTAAGATTCAAAAACTGAGCCTTCTGCAGCTGTTGAGATTCATCTCCTGTGTTTGTCTGGAGCTTTGGGGTGGGGATCATTGTGGAGAGCACAGACCCTGGCAGACACAAACGCTAACTGCGCAGCTGTCTCCGGAGGCACGCTGCTGAATGGGCTCGGCATTCCTCCCCGGAGACCAGGCCTGAGATGCGCAGTTGTATTTTTTTCAGATTTAAAATTGCAGGAGTGCTAACATACAAAGTTGAGAGGGAACACATGTGATGTGCCTGTTCTTTTACACAAGAGGCAGTCAGGAAACAGCAGCATGAGTATCTCACCCCAAACAGTGAAATCTTTCTAAATCTAGGTAATTGCTCTCTGGAGGCTGAATTGTTCTCCAGATTTGTGACAACATACAGTGATATTTTTCCCATGAGGATATTAATTATTGTAAGATTTATTTCCAAATCCTCTGGTAGGTAACTATCTATCCTGCTCAACTGTCTAGAACTAAACAATAAGATCTACAATTTTTGCTGAAACACTTTGTTAGTAATTTAAGAGAGAGACTACGTACCAGATCTGAGGCTGTTTTGTACCTGTTTTGTGGGTGACTACCCTCACTAGTGCTAACCATGCTGTACCCTTCACTAGCAGTAAATGCTTATTCTTGCATGGATTAAATTCACAGCCTACAGAACACTCTCAGCTGGGGCATGCTAATATTATGACTTGATACTACAGGGGATATTTTTGTAGCACTCGATATACTGAGTGCCTCACAGTTTTGATATTTTATTCTCTTGACAGTCCTACAGAGTAGGGTAAAATTTGTACTATGCAGAAAAAGGTCTAAAGCAAAGAAACAAAGTAGTTTGCTAAATATTAGACTGAAAGCTATGGCAGAGTGAGACTCAAACCAGTGATGATCATCCGTCCTTCCTAAAGTGTGATACTTAGAGCTTTTGTTACAAAATCCTTACAGTATGTATCTGTCAAATGAATAAGACTCAACTACTGATATTCTCTAAACAGAAACTCCTACACTTCTTAGCACTAATGAAGTAGAATTAAAACCAGTAGCTTTAAGTTCAAGCATCAAAAAAGGAAGAAAATCTGTCATAGGAGTAAGTATAATAGAAAGCCTCTACAGTCAAACTTGAAAAAGAAAGTACGATCCGGTGGAAAGGGTGCTGTGTTAGTAGTTCTGCAAGAGACCTATTGCATAAACCATCTTGTGTCCTCATGCCTCTCACTTATCTGTTCAATAAAACACTGTCTTCCTTCTATAAACTTACTACTCTAACAGTGTGCATCGGGGGGCGGAGGGGGGGGGAATGGACTAAATACTACTACGGAAAATAGTTTTCTTACTACAGGGATTTTTACTCATGCCAGTATCTAATTTTTTTTATATTTAAACAAAGATGGTACCTTCATGGGGAGAAACAATTTTCTTCAATTCCTGCATGTCTGTATTCCTGGTTTTAGAGCTGACATCCTTTGTCAGCAAAGGCAAGGAATTTGGGAAAAAGCTTTCCCCAAGAACAGAAGAGAGTCAGACAGAAAAGGCACTGTGCATCACCTTTCTCATTTTCAGAACAGCTATGGCTCCAGATAAAGATACAGGCAGCTGAGTAAGAATACTAAACACTCATAGGAAAGGAAACAGTTCTTCCTAATTTGTCGCCAGCACCAGTTCCTGGATATTCAATTCTGTTTCCCTTTAAGCATCAGACAACCTCATTTCACACAGTATTCATTATGGAATGACACTTGTTCTCAACACACAGGATCATTACCTAATTTCTAAAAGCATAAGAGCAATCCCTGGAAGGGCAACCTTCAGTTTGGTGATATGAAGCACTGCTGTACCAGAGGGGTTTATTCCATATACTAAAGCCTGCTACTCTATTAACAAACCAAGATGATGCTTCTATAATAGCTTTTATGGTTTCAAAAGTTACAAGCCCACCTCCCTGTAGGCTCAGGGGGTGGAGCATAGCAGGTCACTGTGTGATGAAGAGTGTTTTAATCTTTCTGTAAGAGGAAATAATGGATGGGTGGATGTAACAAAGCTGGATGCCAAAGCCTGAAATAGGCTTATAACAAATTAGGAAAATGTAGGAAACAACCTCATAACAAATTAGGAAAATGTAGGGGAGAAAAGAGGGCAGCTACACCATACCAGAAGTCATGCCTTTGCTTTTCCATGATAGTACGTAAGACAGAAAGTCTGTCTTGGTTGTATTTAAAACAGATTTTCATATCTCATTTCTAGTGGTGTGGTTTAGGACTGATTACAGTGTTTCTTTCAATGTGGCCTTTTGCTGACTAGTATTAAAGGGAATAAGTGACTTTTAGGAAAAACACAAATTCATCCCAATTTAGTGTTAACAACTACTCCACAGCTGAGCAGTCAATGATGAACACCACAGCGGTGTGAGGTGATCTTATTTTTTTGTAATTACATACCTAAGCCCTAAACACCAGGTTTGAGACCTCTTTGCAGAGATCTTGTCTGCCAGCCAATAACCCAACTGCATGAATGCTCACTGCAATTCACTCTTTTGCTTGTATTGCTCTACTGTTAAACAACCAAAGACAGTATACTGAAGTTCTCTATCTGTTGCTAATTCACTGTAGCTTCAGCCTCTTTATGGACGTTTGACAGATAACATTCAGCAAAGCACGGTGCTTTGAGCTTCCATTTCAAGGCAAGTCAAACAATTAACACAAACACTAATCTTCTTTCAGACCTATTATCATGCCACGAGTATTTTGAAAATACAGGCTAGAACCACAACAAACACATGTTTGTCTAACAGCCTACAGGATGAGACAAGAGTGCATCACTGAGCATTTAGCCTGCAGACAGCTTTTCTGTGTTTATGCAAAAGTTAAGTCTAAGCATCTCCATAAAACAAGCAAGCATTATTGCCGTTTTACAGATGAGAACTGCACAGAAGCAATGAGAACTAACTCTTAATTTGAGGGCTCAGATTACCTAGCCAGAAGTATCAGATTTAATGTCTTTTCATGCTCATGTTGCCTGCATACTTACACATAAACAAGCTGGAAAACTTCTCTTACCGGCAGATGAAGTTATCTAGGATAAAGCCCAACAGAAACGAAACAACTAAAAAGGAAGCAGTTTGGCTCTTAAAGCAAAATGAACAGGAATTCCCTTAAATTTTAAGATAGTTACATCTGCCTTTTGATAATTGGATATTGCCTGCTTTCATAAACCAAAAGTTACTTAAAACACTCTTAATTGTAACACAGTGATGATGGGGGGAAAAAACCCTCTACTTAACAGAAAAACCTTGTAGCAATGGACAAATTATGTCAAAGCATTGTAGCACCCTCTCGTGGTAGGCTGGATAATCATGTTCTCCATAAGCAGCTGCAATTGATCCTTTTATCTTCTTCAAAATTCACACAGCCTCCTGTGTGCTGCCCAGGCTCCTCAGCTAACGTGGGAGTTCTGCCCAGCATAAGGCTGTGCTCCTTCAGACTCACCTGCTCCCCGCTGACAATGCGGTGCGTGTTTCAAAGCCTGCTTCCCTGCTCGAACATAACAAGGTGAACTCTGGGTGGAGAGGGGAAAGCAAAAGCAAGCAGAAAGGCTCTACAAGAGGTTCCTCATAGTCAAATGCTGTTCCTGTTCAGGAACAAAATGCTTACTGGCAATGGCTCATGCATATCAGCTGCAGTGTAGCTCTGTAACAGATGATGCACAACAGAAAACATGCTAATATTCAGCACCTGGGGATACCATTCCCCTATGTGTAATGCAAGAAAACTACCAAAGCTCACCTGAGTCTAAACATCTTATAATTATGCTGCCTTAAGGCATGCTAGTTTCCATAGCCAACAACACAAGTGAGTATAATAGCAGGGCTAAGTCCATCTGCCTGTGGCTGAGCAGGTACTTAGAAGCCAGCTGAGCATTATTCTGGAGTTACGCTGCACCTAGAAGCAGTTATATGCTTTTTCACCTTCCCCTAAAATGAGAAAAACATTTTATTTAGCAGAAATGCTAACAAAGCACACACACAAAAAGTCATTGCACCTCTACTGTTCATGGTGCAAGCCTGTGTGTTGATGGAAAGACACATACAAAGTGTCTTATTCAAATTTAGCTTAACCATTTGACAAAAAATAGATGGAAGCTATGCAGACTTACATCAAAATAAGAATTAGAAGCTCTGTACAAGACAACAGACAAGCTTAGCTCTGACAGACTTAAGCCTCTGGCCTATTTCAACTTCTCAAAGAATATCTGTACTTCTAAATTGCAGGAATTACCACACAATTAAATGACTGATTTAGAGGGCAATGCTCTCTTTAAACATTTTTCCCCTAAAGAAGTTAAATATATTTAATTATGATGACCTAAAAACAGAAAATGAAAAAAATTTATGACAAAACAGATTTAGTACTGTTATGACAAAAGCAAGAATTTAACCTGCTAGACTTCTCTTTCACAGGATAGCCGTGGCAGGCTACACAAATCTTCATTTATGCATCTACTGATTTTGCACATCAATCCTGAGCCACCTAGTGTACCTCTGGAAGGAAAAAAAAGTATGAAAAGTGGGCTAGTTGTTCTTCTGTAGTTTATACCAGACTCAAATGTATTAGTTTACTCAAAAAAATAAATCTCAGTTTCTTTTACCATGAAAAATCAGCTCCTTCCTCACAGCTACATTGCAAACCTTAATACCCAGTTTTTTAAGATCCTGAAGAAAAAACCTAAATATAACTTAAAATACTAGCACCACAAAACACTATATTCCATTTTCCGATTTATTCTAAGGATCTTCTGTACACAAAGCCTTTTTAATCTAATCAAGTACCTCTGGTTTCTCTGTTAACTCTTGGTATTTAAATAATAACAAAAAAAGCCATAAATCAAAATTAAGTAAAACCAACAAACATCATCCTGAATAACAAGCATACAATTTATGATTAGTGGAAAAGTATATTGCTGTGCTTCACTGGGTAATTGGACCAGAGCACAGGTTTCACACTGGTATCAATTACAAAAGCACTGTTCATCCCTCCCCAAGCTGTACACATCTTTTGGCCTCAAAAAAAGAGAAAACCTACCAAAACCCCACTCATCTACCTAGCCAGGAGAAAGCAGAATAATTCTGCAGGGCCTGCAGAGAGGTCGCTCTCACTATTTATATATGTTACTGCCACAAATGATAAAGCTCACCGTGGCTTACTTGATGCCAATTCTGTCAATAAAAAAGCAGGTTTGAAAACAAACCAGAAATGAGTGGTATCACCACAAAGTGATCAAACAAACAACTTCTGGAGCATCTGTTCAAGGGCTTGCCTATACCACAGCCTTTATGCTTTGATCAAGGTGCCATTTTAAGAGTAACTTTACCAAGACTTGACTCTATTAATATCAACAATATTATAAAGAGCACATGTAGGACATTCAGCAATTTAACATTCAAGTTTGAAGAACTTGCTATTTTAACTTTAGTATCTTAAATCTGAGCCCAAGCGCTGCCAACTATTAGACTGAATTTTTTTTCTTTGATGGTTTATAGATGAAAAGATGAAAAAACTTAATTTATAGGAGAAAAGGAAACACAAATCGGCTCTCAGACAAAGGACGCTGTTTCTCTTTCACTTGTACTGAAGTAGAGCTTTACAATTAAAACCTGTATTCTAAGAAAAAACTGCATCAAACGCAAGCGGTAAGTCCATGCTTATGCAATCCAGCTCAGGCCAGTATAAGCTTGAGTTCTGCTGCGCCCAGTGACTTAATGGAGGAAGGAAGCTATACCACTAACCGTTTCAAAAGATCTTCAAGGTTATTCAGATTCAGTCCGTTTCACTCTTCCTAGATGACATAACTTGTAAAAATTTTAAAAACGCTTACATAAACAGACTTCTTTTACTGCTAAACAGTCAGCATAGTTTCATTAATTGGCAAGTTCTGACATATTAGAGTGCTGGATCGGAAATAACACTGTAAAAATTATTTCTTTTGAAATCCCTTCAAGGCTAATCCAGTTTTTTTTCTATTAAGTACACTTCAGAAGTACCAGTATAGCTCTATCTTGTCTCTACTTCTGCTCTTGGCTTTTCTAAGTAGCAGCACAAAATTGATATTCTCATCAGTTGCACAGCCTCCCACAGGTTTCTGAATAGCAGCAGTAAAACTGAACAGTCTTGTTAACTCCATGACACTGCTGGTAAGGAAAATGAACCCTAAGCAGCAAAGCCTTTGAAATAATCTTGAGAAACTGAGTTGACCCTGTAAGCTAAGAAAGGCCTCATTATATTAATTTACACTCCAGCTTGGGTTTGAAGGGTTATCTTCACAATCCACGGGCTACAAAATTAAAAAGTATAAACATTTTCCTTTTTTGTCTAGAAAACAAACCCGCGCTCTGTAAACACCTTTCGGACCCCCAATGTTTAGGGTAAATGTAGGAAGTAATACTAATCTACTCGGATATGACAATATTTAAACAAGTTCTAGGCTAGGCCACGTCCGAGTGTACACAGATTTGTGATGAGGAAGTGTTTCTTCACTTTGCAATTCCTGTATGTTTTGGTGTGCATACTGTACAGGCACAGTACTCTCTACAGTCAACTTCTCCAAAAATTATGGGTCTAATTGAACACAGAATCTGAAAAAACAGGAACACTTCATGGCCTATGCTACATACTACCACCGTAATAGCAAATATTAATATAATTTCTTTCAACCAGAAGCAAGCCTGACACCTGTTTCAAAATTAGCCATGGTGCTGAGCACACTCGACCTGCAACGAAAGTGATTATTGGTATCTTATGCCAATTCACTGTAAATCCCACATATGAACTCTACAGAGTGTATACGTGTTAACTCTTCAAGTGTACTTGATTCTACCTCTGGCGAGAAGGGAACAAGAGGAGGAGATTTTGGTGGGTTTTTCTTTCCCAAAACAAACAGTCCTGCAAGTTAACATTTGGTTGTGTTCCAGGAGCTTGGAACTCTCATCTTGTTGTTCCTGATCTCAGTCATCAGCCATGTCAGCCCTGAATTGGTCAGGCTGTTGGACTAGATGATCATTGTAGGTCCCTTTCAACTAAAACAGTCTAGTCTATTCTATGGAGGGAAACCCCCCAACCAGTATGCTGCCCACTACAGGGACATCAGTCTGTAATCCACTTCTAACTTATCACAGATCAATTTAGAAGGCCCACCTGTCTCATTCAACAATTATTAAATACACCCAAGATGGTATTTTGACTGTTCAGCTTCAGACATAATGTTTTAAAATACAATCTCCAGTCTACCAAAATTCACTATTAAGGAGAAGCTGCAAGATCAGCTTTTACCCTTTTCTCTTTTCCCAGTCTTTCCTTATTCCCATTCTTTCCTCTCCAGCATTATCTGTCTTTCTGGAGATACTCTTCTTCATAACTGTTCATCCTTCATATCCTAGTTGAGATGACGACAAATAGGAACAGCAGAGACACGCCTGATGCTTTGTTGTTGGGATTATTGTAGGAGAAAAGAAGGAGAAATAGACTGGGAGGTGCACAGGGTGACAAATCCAGAATGTTCTCTTCCTCCTATCCTCTAACTTGATTCCTAATTCACCCCAACAGCAGCAGGAGAAGGTTCCTATGCCTTTGCCATATATAGCTTGTAACAAGAAGCAGCTACTTCTGGTTCACTTTAGTATTAAATAACAACAAACCCAACAAAACACCAAACAAACCAGGAAAGAGCCCCAAATCCAAACCAGTATTATCAAATTACGGGATGAGGGGATGCAGAACTGTCCTATACAAAATGAGTTTTCCTTCATTGAAGAGATATGTTTCTTACATAATTATAGTCGAAGTTCTCACCTTGCTATTGTCATAGAATATTTTCAAATCAACGTAAGTGAAGCTCCAAGTTTATTAACATATGTAATTATTTTTAATGGAAGTATCATAGTAAGATTAAGATCCTAAGGACAATGTTTGGGAGAGAAGGACAGGAGAAGAGGAAAGGCATTTCTTGAATGAGTTCAGTCTTAAACAACATACATTTAAATGGCCTTTAAAGAACACTAAAAGATCGAAATAAAACCAATTCAATTCTTAGTGAAGTATTTCTGTGCATCTTTGTCTCCCCCTCAAAAGAGTCAAAGTTATTTTTGGACTGTTTTTTGAAATTCCTGTGCTGATTTAGCTGATACTGAAAGCCACCTATTAAAAAGTTAATTTATACACAGTTGCAGATAAGCAATCGTAATGGGAGATGTGCATGTCTTTATAGCAAGCCCGCAAAGCGCACGAAACTTCCTGAGCAGATATGGGTAATATAACTAAGCTTTGTTGTTGTGGTTTACAGTGTTACCAACAGGAAGCCTCAATGGTTTTGTAACAGTCGCTTATTCTAGAAAGAATAACCTCCACGGATAACACCAAGATCAGCCTTTAAATAAAGTATTTCATAACCACAAAACCAGAGAAATGTCAGGGATGATGCAGTAATGGTGAGAGAACCATTACTTTGGACCCAACAAGTCAACTGCGTTACTCCACTCAGGGCAAGCTTTTGTTTCTCTCCTGCTGCGTTGAGGGAAACAGAGACTGCTGGTGGTCCAAACAACAGTGAGAAATATTTCTTTACCAGTAAATACTCTTCTGAATGCTGTTAAGAAGGAACCTGTATGCCTGCTTTTCAGATTCACCTGCAAAGCCAGTCAAGGGGCCATTTGCACTACTGCTACCAAATTTTGCATCATTCATAGTTACGGACTGTTGAAAGAACTACTAACCATTTGGCAAGCAGTGATTTAGGATATCAGATTCTGAAACAGTTATAGTGTAGGAGAGGCTTTAGTCTGTGATCAACCGTCCTTGGCTTTTTGAAATAGAACAAGGTGAAAATGAACTTGGCAAGTCACTAAACAAAACCTAACTGTGTTACTTGTAATAACTTTCACACGCATCCCTACTGGAATAAGTATAAACTGCTGTTTCTTGTTTTATATTAGTTGGATTTTAAGAGAGTTTCTTGTGAGTGTGAACTACTCAGCTGTCAGCAGTATTCAGAAGACAGTTTATGGATAACAAGTATACTGGAAACATTAAGTTGTGACAACTAAGAGAAATGGGCTAGAAAAAAATCACACTAACAATCTAGCTTTATCTATAAAACAAATATCTAAAAAGTATGATTTGCCTTCAGCAAGGTCTGGCCTGCTTTAAGAACAAAAATGACATATGCTGAAGTGGGTGGGTCACAGAACAGGTCACTTCTCCTGAGCACCAGTGAAAACATGATTTCAAGCCTACTGTCCCAGAATCTGTAATTAGTACCAGCCATAAAATATTCCTGAAGCCAACCCTGCTACAGCATCTCTAGGAGATTGTCCAACTATCTTCCAACTATAATTATGTGAGCCATCAGTCCTGCTAGATTAAAAAAGATTATTTAAACCACTTGTGACAATTTGCTTTTGTGTCCAATAGCTTACACGTTCACTTTCCACTGATTTGTTCACTTGGCCATGTCCCTATTTCCAAAAAAAAACCCAAAAATTTTTTTTTACAAAACACTGCACTTGCAAGCAATAGCAAGTTTGTGAAATATTGCTAGAACAACTTGTACCACACCATCTGCTACATGTGGAGAACTGAGAAATCAGAGATCTGTTGGGGCTTTGAGATTTGATTTTTAAGTTAGTCTGGAGAAGGTAAGACTGAAATGAAGTTACTTCAAAAGATGTTAGTCAGAACTATGTTCCCCTGTTTATGTGAAAAGTATATAGGAAATATACATACGCCAGGAATTACAATAGATCAGTAGTCTCGGTTATATTGTCCCTTCCATCAAGTTGGTAGAGTCCTCACTTGAGAAATACAGCATGCAAAAATCCTAACTTAAGACAAGGTATGAAAATGAGTACTGAGTGCAACCAAATCTGCAGGAATAATTTAGACATCATGGAAAATGATGCGATAGAGAACACACCTATAATTTTATGTTCTACGGGAGATGTTCCTCTAGACACTTAACTGAAACTATCCTTTATTCCCCAAACAATTAGTTAAGAGTTATTTATACATTATGGTCCCACAAGATTTCTGATTAACAGCACAAAGAGTCAGGCACTGAATACAGTGATTATATTCCATCTGCACAGAGCATTTACTGACAGGAAAGTCTGCGGGCAAGTAGCTCTGGCCTGAGCTAGCTGCATTTCACTGGGATGAAAAATAAAGAACATTTTAGGCGGCCCACAAAGTGCAGTTGTTAAACTGACCCTATTTTCTCTCCTTCTTTCCATTTTCCTGCATCCAGCCCTTCAGTTTCACTGAATTTCAAAGGGATAGTGTTATTTATGCTTCTTCCTGTTTTAGAATGTTTTTATCACGTGGCATAGCACTCCAACTGCCTTAGGGGAGCTTTAATGATAATTTTATTTTTAAAAGTATAGGCTTATCTTGCCTGACCTTGATGCACATAGTAAAAGGTTGTTAAACTCCTCCTCTAGAAAACAAAACAGGGAACAAATGTCCTGCGCCTGCTGGATCAAAAGCTCAAGTGTGGCAGAGCCTTCCGCTACCCCAAAATATATCACCAAGGCAACTGTAGCGGTATTGCAAACAGGTATTGCAAGGGCTTCCTAGCCAGGATTTAAATAATCTGCTTTTCCTGCGGTATGTTTTCTACAACACTCAGCAAGTCTTTTCGGAGATGAAAAGCATGCTAACGCCATTCCAAAGAATATCTGGGTACGGAAGGCAGTTATCACCGCTCTTCAGAAAAAATTACAGCATGTCACTGTTCGAAGGTCATACGAGGAGCCGAGTAGAGCCCATGCAACTTGGAAGTTGTTGGTTGTCATCAGTTGTACCCCTTTCCCTCAAACTACTGAAAGGATAAGAAGATAACCTACTTCCCTGTTCTCTCCCCTGTTCCTTCTTTGTAAGGGAAAGCAAGCTCATCCTGTAATGGCACCAAGTACCGCTTATCTTTTCTGGTTGCACTGAACTGTAAGAATTTGATCAATAACTAGTGTTCACAGCGGCTTCTCCCTCTTGAGTTGTTGTCCCTGTGGTACTAGTTAATTCTGATGCAGCGTACATGGAAACACCGGTGTTTGAATAATCCTTCTGTTTACGCTCTTCCTTTCTAGTACATTACTAGCAACCGACATGCTTGATGATCCATTGCTTACTTTTATAAGTCACAGATTACATGCTAGGAATGCTCGTGACGGGGCACTTTGAAGGGCTAATTGCAAAAGGCTGCAAAATCCAGAACTATCTTTTGCATCCTGGAGAACTCTGCTCCACGGCTAACAAATCACATCAGTCTATCAGCTTGCTTAGGACTTTTCTGCCCAACTATACAGCAGTGCTCAAAGAATTCAATACTACGATGACCTGAGGCCTGCGGGAGCCTAGGTGTCTGTTCTCATGATAGAATAGCGGGATGCCACAATGCAGATTTCCCTGTTCTTTCCATAAATCAGAAAACATCTCCAAATTCCTTGCTTCTTCCAAAAATACATTCTGAAGTAGGTAGTGCCTGTATACCTGTAGTGCTTCTCCTACACGACTGTAACACAGCACACACTCTTGGGACAAACTAGTTCAACTCAATCTCTTGATTTTTCAGGGGTAACTACACTTCAAGTTAGTTGCGTAAAAATGCTCTTCTCTCAGTTTTGGTAGCCTGGCATAAGAGATTTTACACTTTATTGATTTGACAAAACCTGTTCTTCAAAATCCTATAGCAAAATGGGTCTGAGGCTGGAAACGTTGTTTAATTCCATCCTTTTCATAAACAATCCATAAGAAGCAACCCCAGAAACAGGACACCCTCAAAATGAACTTTGGCGAGAGTACTTAGAAAGGTTCACGTCACTCCTGGCACATTAGATATGATATCTGACAACATGAGCTGAGGAAGAGATTTATACTCATAAAGGGTCTAGCACCAGTCACAAGGCTGTCTTTCTCACATCAATGAATGCATGAAGGAAGGCAGATAATCCAGGCTCATCCTTAGACTGGCAGGTTTAGTCAGTGGTCCAAGAGTGCTAGCCCATAATCCTGTGCTCTTTCCATCACTTTTCATATACTGTGAATACACATCCCAGAGATAGGATGGAAGGATCAGGTTCAGAAAGAAATGACTAGAAAAGAGGCATGTGGATCAAGTAGTATTGCCAGCAATCACAGCATCTCAGCAAAAGAAGCATAGCACTTAAAGAAAGCTAGCAGAAAGCCAGGTTAAGTAAACACGGAGAACAAGGCCAGTAAATGAAAAATAAGAATAGAAGTTCAGAGGGAAAAAATATTCCCTCAGATAAGGGGAGTCAGGATCACAAGAACGCAATTTCTCTGAGAAAGCAAGTGAAGTCCAGATTCTGGAACATGACAAAAACCTTTGCTTATTACCCAAGACAAGTATTTAAATAGGTACACAACTTTGACTAGCATTTGCTATAGACTATTAATAGTTGTTCACTGATTTCTAGGAAAATGTGCATAGACGCAGGGAACAATCTACACAGCTGAGGTTTTCACCAAGACGGGATGGGAGCTTGAAGCCTGCCCTGAAACTCTCAAAAACTGGATTGCCAAAAAACCCCACCCCTTTTACATAATCTAAAAGAATAAAAAGCTGTATCTTATTTTCAACAGACACATCTTCCTTTACAGTCTGCAAATAAAATAACAGAAGTAACAAAGACCTAAGTAAAATGATATTCATTACCTTACCGCTGAAGCAGATAACCTAAGCAACAAAAATAGTCATTATTTTAAAGATACAATTGCTGTTATCACAGAGGACTGTTCTTTTTATATGCCACTGAACAGTTTTATTCAGAGCATGCTGACTTTCCCGGTTCGTTCTTGTTTCTAGGTCTAGAGCAGAAGGGCTGGCAGAGCACATAATTTGTCTGCGTGTGTGTGCGTGCATGCTTAAGAAAGTTTTTTCTCTCAATTTCCCTGCCATTACATGTAGATAATTCTCCCTACCTTCTACCTTTAAAATTTAGTATGGTGGAGAGATGAGCTGGAAGGATTTGTTCAGGATGCTGAACTAAATTACTACTAAAACATGCAGCAATAATGAAAAGATGTGCTTGAGTCAGTCTCAACTGTGTTATTCTGAAGGAACTACATGTCTTCACGTGGTGTACTGTACTTCCCACAAATGTCCTTTCCATCCTAGCCTTGTAAGAGCAAGAACCAGTCAACTTGGTACCAAAACACTGAAAGACGGTCATTACCGGGAGTGCTCTTGCCTGCTAAGTCACACTTTGCAGTCTATACAGCAATTTTGCTCTGCTGCTCAAGACGTAGACCTCAGCATACTGAAAGAAGCAGGGTACGTGCATAACCTCCAAGATCAGCTCCTAACATTGTGAATTTACAGTATTAGTCTATTTTATAGTAATGTTTCTGCCAAAGTGCCTTTTGAAGTACAAAACTACAAAGACGACAGAGTAAAACATTAAGTTGATGGTATTACAGCTGAAAGATGCAATAAAATAGTAATCCTTAGTTTTAATTGTGGTAATAGCGGGTCAGGCGTTCCAGCAAGCACAGAGTTCTGTTTTGGTTTTAAAGTTGATACTGCTCCCTGACCTCAAAAGCTGTGACAACACTGAGATTTTAAAAACCAGATTTAGTGCTGCGCTCTTGTTTTGATAGATACTTATGTGTCAGCAGTCACAGCAGATGATATTTACATTTAGACTGCTGGTTGCATGTTCCTTAATCTTTTTGCCTATGCTCATTCTATTGAGCAAAAGAAAATATGTATTGTCAGAAGCAGCCTTGCTCTATAAACACTCACACCTCTCTTCACCAAAAGTCAAACCAGCCAAGCTCTCCATAGCAGAGTCAGTTATTTAGGATTAGAGATGCATCCACACATCTATTCTCAACATGTTTGTCAAGGCAGACATTTCAATTGATCATGCCTTCCAAAACTTGCGCATTATATTAAGATGTTGCCAAACAGATATAATAAATAAAAAAACACCAAACGTAGTTACAAAGGGGGATTTGAAGTTGTGGGCTCCTCCTAAGAGAGATTACAGACCGTATTCATGTTGCATTAAATATTTCCGGTATCAGTTTACAGCAATAAGAATAGAAGCGGACAGGCAAAAACTTCAACTGAGAATCAGATGGCAGCTATAACACCCCAGTCAAAACAAGATCGCTTGCTCTGTCAGGAGCTCTATAGCAACAGAGACTTATAGATCTAGAAGAGCAAATTATAAGCGCCTCAGTAAACAGAAAGACAAAACACATGTAACGTTTACCTTTGTAAACAAAACCATAGCTAGGAACCGACGCAGTGACAGCTACCAAGCACTGCAAGTTTTGATTCCCGGTGGTGCCACCTCGGTCCTGCTGTGCATGGCGGGCAGTCCCTTCCCCCCAGCTCCGGGGGAAGTTTCTCCTGCCCCGATCTCGTCGCCAGGCGCCGGGCCGGGCCGGGCCGAGGCGAGCATCCCCCGGGACGTGGCAGGGGCTGCCCCGCTCTGTCCGCCTGCAAGAGGCGCCTCTCCTCACCCCGGCAACAACTCTCCCCTCCCCCATTTAAACCAACAACAACAAAAGAGGGAGGGGAAGGAAGGGCGATCTCGTTCCGAGCCCCCCACCCGATTCTCTGGTGGGGGGCGAGCGCAGGCGGGCCCCAGCCCCGGTTCGCCCCCCCGGCCCGGCCCGGCCCGGCCCCTCACCGTGCTGGGTGAAGATATTGAAGCCTCCCTCGGCGGTGCGCCCGACCGCCTCCCGCCGGCGGCCCGCCGGCCTGGCCGCGCTGCTTCCTCGCAGTCCCCGCGGCTGCTGCTGGTGCTGAGGCGGCGGCTGGAGCCCGGCGCCCGGCTCCCCGACGCGGCCCACCTGCTGCCCCATCGCCGCGCTGCCGGCCGCGGCCCGCGCTCACATGCCGCCGCCGCCGCTCCCCGGCCCGGCAGGCGGCCTCCCCGCTCCTCCCCCCGGCGCGGCCCGGCGGCTCCCGCCCGCCTCGCCGCCCCCGCCGGCCCCCGCGGCGCTCCGGCCTGGGACTCACGGACTCGCCCCCTCAGCCCCCGCCGCCATCTTAAACCACAGAGCGCCGGGAGAGAGGGGACAGAGCGGCGCCCGCAGCCACCTCCGGTCCTCCCAGGGAGGCCGCCCACCCCGCCCCCGCTGCGGTCACATAGGCGCGGTGACACGGGCGGCGTGGCGGTGTCGGGGACAGGCACGGCGAGGGGTCATGGGCTGAAGAGCCAGACCCCCGGGTTGAGGGTTCTCCCGTCTCGGCCGCCGTTTGAGGCCGGGCGCCGGCGACCCGATCGAAGGCCGCGACCGTGGCCCCAGGGCTGCCCCCCTCATGGCGAGGCTGAGCCCCGTCCCCCTGAACACGCTTTCCCTGTGGGCTAAAGCCAGGCTGGTTCACTGGCGAACCCAAGCAGGTTCGTAGTGAGGTATGAAGCCAGACAGGGTGGTGGACCCGGCTGCAGAATGGAGTGCTGGGCCTGTCCTGTGCTGCGCCCGTCCTGTGCTGCGCCCGTCTGTCTCCTCCACCATGGAGCGCTCACCGGGCCCCCCGCAAAGTCCCCAGGCTGCCACTGGGACCTGCGCTCCTCCGCTTCTTGCTCTCCTGGCCGAGGGTGTGGAGGAGGAAGGAGGCATGGCTGTGTGAAGAAGATCAGGCATGTTGATGGCCAGAGGTGGTTCGCAGCAGCGTCTTGTCATCGGGTGGCTGAATGCGCGCTCTATTCTGTAACTAATCGGTAAACTGTCATCTTTCACCTTCTGTAATGTCAACATAAGGCTCTCCAAAGCAGAAGGGAGGTTTCCTCCTAAAAGACAATGGTGCCTGTTGCAGCTTAGAGGACCTAGGCACTTAAAATTATTTCACTCTCCATGCTAGCTGCTGTTTCAGCAATGCATTGGCAATGTTGCCTCATCGTGGACAAGCCACAGTGCAGCTCATCTTGGATGCCCTCACCACATCACTGAGCACTGACATGACAGTGACAAATTGGCTTGGTAATGCTCAGGGCCAGCCAGCTTCCAAGGAGCCAGAGCAACCTGTGGTCGGACCAACCTTTGCGTGGCTGTCCTGGGGTGGGAAGGTGAGGACAAGCTCCTCTCTGAGCTCCGTCAAAGTCAGCTTTCTTGCATGAAATTCCTAGCAACAGGAATTCTAAGGTCATATTCTACCAAAGGCCATGAGGTGCCACTGAAATGCTATCCGTACTGTCACATGCACTCAAACTGCTGCAATAATCATTCTGCTTAAAATACGGGTGGCTCATCCAGCTAGGTTGGTGTGTGCCCTGACACAGGCTGGACTAAATAGGAGTGAGGAGCACATGAAGTCAGAAATGCCTTAACTCACTAAATTGATGGACTAAGAACATTGGGGAGATCAGGAATTACAGACAGACTTGCTAATAACACACAACAAAACAGTTCTTAAAATAGCGCTGGGAACATCTGGGGTGTGGCATGGGGGTACGCATTGTCAAGCCCGGGACCTTGTGTGGGCATGGTTGTGTGTGTGTGTGAGCAGAGGGTGTCTCTGCAGGATGGACAGTCTCGGGCAGAACTGGCCCCCATGGGTAAACTCTGCAGTGGAGATATTTCCTGGTCCCATTCCAGATAGAATTTGCAGGGTTTGGCATTTATAAATGGTTTGCCTTGTAAACAAAATATATGTTCTCTAGAGACTGTAGAGAGACAACAAACATAGAACTCCCTCTTGCCATTTGCAGTTGCCATGTAGAATAGAACCACTCTTTAAAAATCAACAGAAATGGTATTTTTCTTTCCTAATGCCTCTTACTTGCTGCTCCTAAAGACGTATCCAGAGGAAGGCCATTAGCATTTTAAAAGAAGAGGCCAGTGTCAAGAGACTATTGTATATAAGTGCACTAAGGAGAATTGGGTTTAAACACTGTTCTTCTTCCTCAGATCTCATGAAATCCCTCATTCTCCATGCCAGCAGCTTATGCACATATAGCAGCTCTCTGTGGGTTACGCTAATGTCTGACTGCGTGTAACTTGTCTGACACGAAGAAACATCTTAGCTGGGCATGGAGACAGGCCTTCTAAAAAGGCCTGTTGCAAGGGGAAGAGGGCTGCAGCATGGTTACCATTTGCTATGATATACTATTTTAAAATCATGCTGTACCCTATTAAAAAAGCTTCAAAACCAGTGCCCCAGCCATTGCTGGTTGTGTGCTAAACAAGCCCTACTCTCAAACTGTACCCGACTTGGTCCTCTCAACAACATTGTTTATATAGTACTGTATAAACAGGGGATGTCAAGCCCTGGTTGGTGACCAACCACCTTTCTAGATTGCCTGCTAGAAGAACAAGAAACTCCCCAAACTGAAAACAACTCTGTGCTGCTGAGTCACCAATGACACTGCACCACACCGTTGCTTATTGTTAAAGTGGGGGGCTAATAAGTATTTACTTCACAGAGCGTCATGGTTATTAACCATGCAAAGATTACGAAGTGCTTTGAAGAGGTGAAATCTGTATCAATGCTACCTGTTATTATCAGCTGTGATGCTATCAGCCTCATGTAGTACCAGGAATAGGTTGTTTTTGAGAAGGCAATTTCTTTTGAAGAGGTCTGTCATGGTGCATTAATGAGGCATCAGTAACGGCTACTGTCCTCCTGGCAATTTTGGGCTTCCAGTCAATCTGCTGTCTCATGAGCTGTGAGTAAGGGATAAAAAGGACCAAGGAACAAAGGCAGCACTGAGGTTACAGTAATGTGCCTGATGAGAAATGTGATATTTCTAGAAACGCTTTTGAACTGACTTTAAATATTCACTGTATTTCTTGAAGCTTCTTCTAAGCACTGACAATGCATTGCTCCAAAAATCACACAATCAAGTAATTGCTGGCTGAGCAGCCTTACATGCTCTGCATTACATGTCATGAGTGCGCAGCTGTCATCTGCCTGAAGTACGGGTTCTGTGACAGAAGAAGCCTGTGGACAAATTGGAGACTCCTGAGTCTAACTGAGTCAACTGGGGAGTTTCTCTTTGTAACTTACGAAAAATTAAAAAGCAGTTAGTGGCTTGAAAATTAATTCTAGGAGTAATCTTTGCTCTTCTTCCAGCTCATATACCTTCTATGTAGCAAAGCTACACAGAGAAACATTTGTCTTGAACACTTGGCTGGTATTTAGGACATGGATGGTTTTAGTTAAGGTATTTGTTAAGTGCCTAGAACAACAGAGGGCTGATCAAGGAGGCATTTGGAGAGTTCTCAAGAGTAAGGGATACATATGCATAACATGTCAGGATTTTTGTGTTTCTACTGCAATACCAGAAGAAGTTGTGGAGCTCAGGATAGCTGCAACTCCCCTGGGATGTCTGCAAAGGCAGTGTATTATGTCCACTAGATGGCCTGTGGCATTGCTGCTCAGCGTCGCTGTAACACCCTGAACTTCACCTGCGTGAAAACCAGGCAGCCACCTCTTATCCTTAATGGAGGCGTTCTGAGAAAAGATATTTAAAAAAAAAAGAAAAAAAAAAGGAAAAAGAAAGATTTTAAAATACGATAAAGGCTTCGTGACACAAGGTTAGTTACTCTGCAATAAACATTGAAAGCTTTTAAGTGCTGAGCCATTTCAAAGGAGAATGTTGTTTCTTGGTGCAACATGTACAAGCGCTCACCCTTTCTTCTCTGACTTACAGCTTTTAAAATGTACTGTCTGCACGGTTTTTTCATGGCACAATAGGTAGTGTTTCAGTGTTGTATTAAAAGTTTTTTTGAATCATTACTGTGATTTAAATTTGAATTTATGCACAGTGCGTGCAAGATAGCTTGGCGTACTCACAAGCCTGTTCAATGAGGGTCTACGAACACAAAAGCTTTCTGGGGAAGTACGGTTTTCTGACAGATTTTGCTCAACAGCACAGAAAGGTTCACATGCAGCCCTCGACAGATTAAATTTCCTCTGTTAATAACTGTTCTTCCTTCCACCATAGCCAAAATAAAAACTTCACACACACCCCCACCCCCTCGCCCAAACGCTGCATCCCACCACCCAACTTAGCCCTTTCCCCCTTTTGTTATCTCTTTGATACTGCTTCAGCATTATCCGTATTCAAACCACTCTTCTGACACTGCCAGCTGCTAGTCTAAACATTGACACCTACCGGGAGAGCAAGCAAATGAAGGGTTCTGTGCGGAGGAAGAAAAGGGCCTGGGTGTATGGTGGTGTAGTGGAAGAGATGAGTGTGACTGTGTGTAGAGACAGCCAGCTCAGTACAGCATCACGACTCTTCTTTTATTTGATCTTGTGCTTTTGTGTTAGGTTTACTGTGTAACTAACCATCCTCACAGACCATAACTGTGTGGCCAGTCCTTGTGTACATCTATTAACTGTAAACAGGAACACATTAACTGCACTGAGATTTTGCAAGAACCCATCACCACATAACCCATAACCTTTTCACAGCCTCCATCAGAGTAAAGCCAGAAGTGGGGAGACATGGAATAAGCAGATGAGAGCACTTCTGTAGTTGTTTTCCTGTCTGATATATTTCTGTAAGTACTACAGCTGCACCACCCTTCCCAAGCATCTGTTTAAGGTATGAAAGGTTGTAGTAGGGTATGCTAATAAGAACATGAAGAACGTTTGTTTGCCTTTTTCCCTGGAAAATGTTGCCTCAACCAAACAAAAATGATGACAAGTCTGTGCATCTGCTGGGAGTTGCAAATTAGTACTCAGCTTGCACAGTGTGATCACTGGTAAAGTACATTTGTTGAGGTATTATGAGGTCCCTCGACAGCATTGGTGATGATTCAGGATTTTAGGCATTTGTCTGCAAGGGGGTCAATAGGAGTGTTTTGCCACCAGCATTCCTGCGTTGCCTTAATTCATGTTTAGGAGCCTAATTTTTTTTTTGGTTCCTAATTTGAAATCTTACTAGCTCATTGGACAGAAAGGGGGTTCTTTAGTTTGCAGGTGGAAGCTTTTCTCCATGTATTTTCTGTTTTCTCCCCCTGAGAGGTTTGTAGCCAGAGAGCTGACATTTAGATAAGGGATAGCAAACACTTCAGAGCACAATACTATACTGCATGACCTCCATTGATGCCTCTGAGACTGACCTCGTCCCACCTTAGATTCCTCTGATGACTGCTGTACTGTATTTGAATTAGAATAACCACCGTGATAGTCCAAAACAACATAAAGGCTGCATTAGCTGGAAAAAACTACATCCTTATCTTGTTTTTCTAAGACGTGCAGATAAAATAAGACAGAATTAAGACTTGGCAGTGCTTCATCTCCATGCTCCTTGCTTCATGTGCTAGTTTCCTCTTATACCTCCTCCACCTCTATCTTCTTGCCTCCTTACACTGTCACTCATGCTCAGACTGCTTTGCCAGCCAGTGAGTTCCCGGCACCTTCCCTTCCCTTCTTTAAATGTTACTGAAAACTGTATCTTCCAGTTTTGCCCTTGTTACAATGATTAATCTCTCTGTGATTGCGCTCCTAGTATTGTTGTGAATTGTACACGCTTCTGAATTTAGTCTTTGATCTTGTAAGGAAGCCTGAGGGTACAACTTCTTGCAGGATTGGTGCTCTGTGTTAGAAATTTAGGACAGCAGGAATCCAGCCTTGCTCTGGATCACTTTGGTTAAATGCCCACGTGCCCTGGCTGTGAATGGTGCCACGCTCTATGCAATGGTCCTAAATAATTAAATCACTTTTAAAAGTCAAAGTTTGGTCTAAAATATTGTTGTTGTTTCATTCTACAAAGTCCGGACAGATTCTACCTTGGCAGGCTTTTTTATTTAATTATGCAAGAATTGTAAGTGATTGTCTTTCAAATGATGTTGTGTTCCCACCTGACACAGCTATGTAGTATTAAATATCCCTGCTTTTCAGCTTCCAACTTTAATGTTATTTCTTTAAAAAATGCTCAGTAGCATTAAACTACTCTAAAGAAAAATGTAATTATACAACTGACACAGGAAAAATCATCAGGACTTTGTAAGATGTTTCTGTGAATGCATATGTATGTGTGCACAGAATAGACTGATACCCAAGAGAGCAGCATATACATTTGTAATCAAATCTCACTTAAATTTAAACTTGCTCCTTCTGTTAAACATGCAAATATTTCCATTCTCTTTGCAAATTCTGCCTCTCTGCTCATTACCAAACCTTTCAGAAAAGACATAAGCCCAAATCTTCCTCTGATCAGGCTCTTAATGTGTTATGTGTGGTCTTTATTTAGACTGTAAACTTGCCGAAGTAGGAAACGTCTTATAAAAAAACAACTACACTGTCTCATTTCACATCCAAATTCTTCTCCCATACCAGCTGTGCGTGTTTGCCTAGCAGCAAGTCTTCTGTTAATGAATGACTTGTTCTCATTAGCTTGTCAGGCTGGATACGTAGCCTGTAGTTCCCACTTATACAGAGCAGCGCTCTTTCCCTTGTAGCTTCTGGTAAATCAAACAGTAAGATATACAAAGCCTTGTGTCTCTGAGTCTGACCTTTGTACTTTTAATCATTAACACAGAATGACAAAATAAAGTAACTATCTCGTGGCTAAATATATTTAACATAAGCAGCATCCTATGGACTGACAGGTGTAGGGATTGTTGCAGGCTTTACCATTGGCTGCCACTTCTAAGCCTTCATTAAAAGAGGAGAAAATTAATTCCCTGATCAGCAGAGCCAAAGGAGTTGCACTCGATATATGTGTTTTGTGAAGCTGAGGTCCAGAGTGATTCTCTGACACCTCAGAAGTTTTCAATGCGAGGCCCTGAGCAGCCTCATCTAACTTTGAAGCTGTCTGTGCTTTGAGCAGGAGACTGGACTAGATGGGCTCCAGTGATCCCTACCAAATTAAATTCTTATTCTAATAAAAGTTGAGTTCATCTGCAGGTTTTCTCCATTTAGAGAATTAATTAAGACTCTCTCCTCTAACTAGGGTGAATTTCTCATGAAACTCATAGGAACTGAATATTTCTGGAACCCCTGTCTCACCATCCGATTTTCGTAAAATTGGCCAGCAGGTTCAAAAGTTACTGGGAGATAAAAGACAGCTGGGGCAGACAGAGAGACACTCCCTTCCCCACACACAGAGGACAACTGTATAAGCCTTGTTTTCTTAAGAAAACCTTTCTTCCCTTTATGTTTGTGCAGAAAACTTGTCAAGTGTGCATCTAATGAGGCCTGAAGTCATACCACGTACTCCCAGCTGCAGCCAACCTGAAATAATACCTCCCCAGAGCCAACAGTACATTTCATACAGCCGAGGCATTTACTGTGCAATCCGAACTATGCAGAGAAGTTGAGACATTTAGGAGCGAAACCCGGGCATCTTCTTTCTGATAGTCAGAGATTATATCGTTGTGCTCACACGTGCGTATGTTTAAGTCTGCCTGGTGCCTTGTCCGTCTCTGCCAGCAGACACAGAGTATGTCTGTTACCTCTCTGGGTTGTCCTGAACTTTCTCATACCCGAGAGTGACAGAAAGGGGAATTTGACCTCAGCGTGCTAGAGACCGCCAGGCTGTCTGCCTTTCCCTTTTTGTCTCCTCTTTCTTAGGATGCAGTCACACTACAAAATTACCTTGAGTCATCTGTCTTGGAAGTTTTTCCCATGGGTTGCTTGTGATAAAGGGCAGGCATACTAGGCGCATTAATAATCTGTGCTGCTAGGGGAAACACTGATACGGCGTGAATCCACTGTGGATTGTACGTGCTTCTGAGATTTCCATCTACCTGAGCCAACTTCACATCCCTCCCCGGCATCTCTTCAGCAAGGGACCAGTTCTGTAGCTTCCGTCCACAAAGCTTGCCTGATCAGCCGAGAGACTCCTTTAGCAGCCATGAGAGCAGATTATTGCGTTTCCCTTTCTCCCAGTTTGCAGAGAACATACCTATCTTCCTCTGGTTTTGATGGCCCTGGAAAACATTACTTCTGTGTTCCCGGGAAAGAGCTTCAAAGCACTTCTATTTTCTGCCTCACAGGGACGCAGGAACTGTGAAATTATCAGCATCCTCTGTTTGTATGTTCCCTGGAACTGTTATACTGCACAGTCTGAAATAGAGATCCGGCCTCGGGGATTTGCTAATGATGCATTCAGTCTCAGCATGGCACATGCTCATTCCTGGGGAGTTACTGAGTTAGCATTTATAGTTCTACACTTTTCCTCTGAGTAGATGAAACCCTCTGATTTTCCCTCAGCACTGAGGTCTTGCGCGTTGGATGCTCTTCTCATGTCAGCTTACTTGGAATGTCACCAGAAAGCTTTCAGCCTCAATCTTTCCTCCTAAAATCATAGGCTACAGTAGCACCATGCCAGTGATTCTCCCATAACTTGGTGTCTGATCAGCAGGCAGCAGTAAAATAAGGTCTTGTTAGACACAATTTCAAAATAATAAAACAAAGACTTCTGTGCTGAAGATGGGTGATTGTTGTTGTGGGTACTGGAAGCCTTTTGTAAATGGGTGAATAAGCTCATGAATAGGAAGCAAGGTGCAAGCAGTCAGTGAGGAAAGCACAAGTGGAAAAACTGTGGGGAGTGAGCACTGCTGGTGGTTTTGCTGGTGCTAACGTGGGTCCCTACTGTAGAGAAATGGCAGTGGTAAAGGATGAAGTGAATTCACTCGAGGTTTACCTTGTTCTCTGGTTGGTTTGTCAATTCATGTTTCTACCGCCACTTTATGAAATGAGGGATTTTTATTTTTTTTGTGTGGGCAAGGGTTGAACTAACAGGAACACTTTTACTATATTTCATATTAACTTGCTAGTGAAGACAAGACCTCTCTTGCATGACCTACATGCCTGAACTTAGAATCCCTCTCCTGGGCCTGCCATCTTCAGATTTAAATCCTTTAAACAAGCTCAAGTTTTCATCTCCTCATCCATATTTCCAAAGCATTTAAGCCTCAAGGCACTAGTCCAACAACAGAATAGTGCTGAGCACAAAGATGGTTTTGTAACCACATCAACTCAGCCCAATGCAGATCAACTGCAGCAAACCCTGCAGATTGCTTCACCTCCCAGTGTAGTTCCACTATAACCTCCCATTTTTGGTAGTCCTCAGCTGATAGCAGAAGTTCCTTTTTCAGCTTCGTAACTATGACTTTTATTTTTTTTCAGTGAAATGCTGTTCAGAACTGCCAAAGACTCAGCTATGACATGGATCTAGCTGAATTCAGGGTTTTAGAAGTGTTCCTTCATGCTTGTCATCTCATTCAATAAGAAGTGCATTGTACCAAGTCTGTACATTCTTTGCTGCTCTACTTGTTGCTATGGCCAGAGGTGCCAAGTTTCAGTCTGATTCTTTTGGGAGACTAGACAGGAATCTGGATTTTCTTTCTTTCTGCTTTGTTTATGCTCCTGGCTCCTACAGTGCTCTCCCTTACCATCACCCACAACTTCTTTCCAAGGGAGGAAGGTTGGAAACCACTGCCCTCTCCAGTCCCTCAACTTCTATAACCATCAGCAGTTCCTCCTTGGCCTGAATCATTGTAGAAGAGAAGTGAACACGTGGATGGATTCCTTCTCTGACCAGGTGTTTCCAAAATCAGGGAGAAGCAGAAAGGAACAGACGGGAATGGCCTTGAGCAGAGAAGAGGGAAGTTTTTGGCAGGGGAGCTACAAACGCATGGCACTGTCTATCCGTATAAAGCTTGGGAAAGGCTCTTGCAGAAGGGAGAGCAGCAGGACGCGCTGCCTCATTACCATGGGAACAGCCAAAGAGCTGGCTGGGCAGATTTAGACATTTCTTCTGCTTGGGACTACTTTTGGTAGATGTCATCTATCTTTGCAGAGATTAAAACAAAGTGGAAAAGAGGAAATGTCTGACACTTAAAGCTGAGAGTCAATCTTCCATGGCTTTTTGAAGATATTTGTTCTCCCCTAAGAAATATGTCCTGGTTTTGATGAGGATTATTTTTCCCCTTGTCCTCATATTTTTGGGTGTTTTTCATTACAAAGATCAACCACTTTGGCATTATGATTCTAGCTGCCATTTTGATGCTCGTAGATTTCTCCGTGGTGTTCCCCATGAGTCTTGCAAGCACACTGGCTTACCTAAGTGACATTTTTTATTAAGATCTCTCCTTGATGGCCCTAAGGATCTCATACTCTCTCCAAGAGTCTGATTTGTTCTCACCATAGCACCTCAAGTTTTTTTCCACCACACCTTTCAAGTCCAGTACCTTTCCCACAGCCTCATAATGTTATTTTTTAGGACAGTCTAAAAGATTTAAAAAAATATATATATATGTTATAGCTTCTGTATGAAAGCCCAGCACTAAGAATATGCTTATGTTTCTACAGCTGGGGAGTGGAGAAAGCCATGGAAATCTCCCACATTGGAAAAGTGAAAAGGTTGATTACTGCACATAGAAAATTATTACTCCCCATAGCCTGCACTTTGCAAAGTACAGAATAAGTAGGACTGTACAATTACCTGCAAACAACTGACTTGTGAATCATCCTGGGCCAGTCATTCCGTAAGCACTGATTCTGATTCTCTTCCATGTTCTTCAGCAGTCAGCGTGTTTATACCGTAACAAATAAAGGGGAGACAGCAAAACGGTAGAAAAACTGGCTTACACAGTTTTTTCCACTTAAGCACCTTAGCAGCTATTGGGAAAGTCGTGGCAAACTATTTTGTATTTACTTAGGAAAAAGAGAAAGGATGCATAGTTTTATGGAATATGTAGAGGAAGAGATTACTACTACAGAGTAGTAAGCAGTCATTAAACTAGGTGTAAAATGTCTACTCTTCCACCTGCTGTGTCTTACCTTCACAAGGAAGGGTCCCAGCTGTGTAACACAGCTGGAAATCTGTGGAGTCACAAGGAACATGTACAGTTGCTACTGTAGGAATGGGAAGGAGACACCGGCCAAGTTCAGTACTGCATTTCCACAAAAATATTTAGAAAGCCCTTATAAGCAGGAGAGTCAATACTAGTAACTAGACCTGTTTGTTCTGGAACTAATCTCTCCAAAGTCACTCTTGCAGGGTGGACTGCACACTTAATGTGGTGTGTTCCTGCTGAAACAACTTCAGAGACCTTTGTATTGAGGCAGTTCAATATTTTCATGCAATTTTAATAAGCAGCAGAATATGCTGCAAAATAAATCGGAGATTGGTTTGAGCTGGTGTCACAATCATTATACTATGTAATGTGGTTGGGACCCAAGTGAAATTGTTTCCGAGCCTAACAGAAGGATAAAGCTGGTATATCACAGGGGATAAAGAACAGTTTTGGAATACACAGTTTGGCTTAGCAGGGTTAGACGTTAGTTATACATATAAGGAGTCAATACCTTCCATAATTTGATGTTTAGCGAGGTTCAAAGGATCTTCTCCTTTTAAAATATACTGAAGAAATAACCTGCTCAATTTAAACAAATAAAAGCACAACTATTGCACCAGCCCAGCTGGAAAGATTCATTCTACTACTTCAAAATGGTAGGGAAAGGAAAAATTATGTGCTCCTCAAAAAATGATGCAAGTTTCCCTTTTCAGCAATGGAATCACAGCAATTAAGTTGGCTGTTGTGCCTCCTGCTTGGCCATGGCAAGAAGCTCAACATTTGAATTTCTGAGCTTGGAGAGGAAGCCAACAACCTGCTGACTGGCAGTAGGGCTTCACTTTTTTTTTTTTAAAGGATGATTTCAGTTTGGTAGCAAAAAGTGATGTGATGTTTGAGTAAGGATACCACTGCCCTCTGCCGAGAGAGATGTGATTGTTTCTTTCTGACTGTTTCATCTGACACCAAAACCAGCAACTTCATCGCTTGGATAGTAACTGTGCAAGGAATTGCTTGCTGAAGTCAGAGTTCAATTCCTGCTGCTTCTGTCTTTCCTCTGAAGTTTGCTGATCTGAATCTTTTTCACCAAATATTTTGAAAACTCTACGCCTCACACAGAGTAAAGAGGAGCAAGGGTAATTACACACAAAATCTTGACATGGTGATAGCAGGAACTGTGAAAACTCAAACCAGCGTTTTTAAAAGCAGTCCATATGATTTATAAACACTTCAGGCATCCTCACTAATGTGATATCTGCTGGAGCTAGTCTCCAATTTTCCTGCCAAAATTCTATCATGCATTATCAGATCAGGCTGAAGTTTGCTACGGTTTCTTAATTTTATTTCTTTTTTAATTGCAGCACTTGCCTAACTGAGTTTTGGCCACAGTCTTACATCCACACCATTTTTTATGGTTATGCAAAAATGGAAGCTCATTCATTGCTACATTTGTAACTGGCTTTACATTACAGATCTAACATGACTGTCATTTTGTTGGTTTTTTTTTTAAAGGAATAAATTTATATGAATCATGTAACAATATTTTTAACCACTTGAGGGAGCTCTTTCATTTATACATTAGGATGTTGCTATTATGCATACATATTGGGAAATTATAAATCATATTTTTAAACAGCTTATTATAGGACATACTACACTTTATCAAATTATGTGAAAGTATTGAGGCTCTCAGCTGACTGACTTTAAAGCCCAGGCAGAAATTTTAAAGGAATTAATCATTCTGGTCAATAAATGCAGGTATCAGAAACAGCCACAGCTACTTACTTTCTGGGCTGACTGACACCCAAAATCGTAAAATAGAAAATAAATTAGAGTTACACAGAATTAAATTAAAAGTAGGCAGCGTTAATCACATCTATTTTGCAGCAGTGCCAAAGATGACAAGAAGGAACAGGACCAGACATGGATTTTATAGAGGGGTTGTGAAAGCCTCAACCCTCTGCCTCGCCTCCCTTGCCATCCCCACCTTTCCATAAAGTAGGCCAATACAGGCCATGCTTCTGCCTCCCCTGGGCTGCACAGACCCCACCAGTCATTGTGCGGATGTATCCATCCACCCTGGGCAGCACATAAGCATTAACAGCAGAGACTTTTCTTTATGCTCCCCCTAAGCTGATAGGCGTAAGGCAGGCTCAGCCAGTGACCACTGCATCAAGCATGTCTGCAGTCACCAAAGTGATGGTACATAAAGTGCATGTGAGGTCTGTAAATTGTTATGCAGACTGCTGGGAGGAACAGAGAAAGAAAGAAAAAGAAAAGGGGGAAACAAGCATTGCTGCAGAAATCAAGTTGCTGCCTGGCACTGGGTAGGTGAGAGCAAGTGAAGCTTAAGCAAAAGGTTGGGGTGTCAGAACCACTGGTTCCCACATCAACAAAGGGGAATGACCACGCAGTGATTCAGCCAGGAGTGCCCAGGAACGGTTGTGATTAGGTAATCGTTGGGCAATGCAACCCATAGGATTAAGGTAAAACACTCTAGAAAATCAAGATTGCAAGCACCGTGGTGAAAAGCAGAGTAAATGATGGAGCTGATGAAACAGTGCAGCAGTTTGGACCTGTGAAAACAACAGCAGAAAAAGGGAGTGAGTGGCAGGAAGCAGGGGTGGCTTTTTTAAAGGATAGGAAGAAAAGTAACAAGAGCATCTGCTTTGCTTTGCACCATCGGTGAGTTGCAGGTAAGCAGCCTCTAAGTAGAAGGGAAGGTAGGCTGTGAAACAGCTCTGCTAGGGAAAGACCGAGAGACCAGGAGAGAGCTCAGCGCCCATCACACCGTGCTGCTTTGGCCTGGGAGATTTGTCCAGAGGTGCTAATAAAAATCTGATGGGACCTATCCAATGCCTCTTGAAGACAAAATAAGAAAAACAAACCGACTAGCTCTGAAGGTCAGGTGCATGTTTCTTTCTGTTAAATGTATCTCATTTTCCTACCACCCAGATGTAGGGTTTTACTAATTTGATGATCGGTTTCATCAACAATTTATTGACCTTTAGGAATCTTTTGGAGGTTTGTTGTTTGTTTTTTTTTTTCTTTTCTACTTGCTCACCCAGCTGATGCTGGCACCACAAGACACTTCAGTGTAAATAGCTAGCACAGCATTTTCAGCATGAGGGCACCAGTGATCATGTATAGCCTAACTTGAGAGTCTCTAAGCAGCATTGTATTAAAATCAACTTCTTAAGAACAGGGGCAAAGTTATGTGAAAATTCCTGGTGCTATCACCCATGCATTTCAACAATGATAGCATTTTTATTTTTTTCTTTTAATTTTTATAACAGCTTTCCTTTTAAGCAGCATGAAAGATGGGCGGTGAGATAATAGCATGAACATGCATTGCAGACTGAATCAGTTTCAGACTTTTTCACTCAGCGGCTCTGCTACGAGTCCCCACAGGCTATTTAAAACCACTTCTGAATTGTTCCAGCAGAGTTACACATTTTAAACAGTGTGTTTCAGGTATGTGTTGGTCAAAATGAATTTGTTTTATTATTATTAACAGATAGAAATGTTTTAATACATTTAATATGGTTAATATGGTAGCTTTGTACCATAGTTTGGGACAACATTTCAAGGTGCACCTGGGTACGTATGGTGCATAGCACAGCCCTGAAGTCGTGAGGAGAAAGACAGGCACGTACCTGCCGGTAAGAAAGTAGTGGCTTAGCTCTCCTGACTTTGGGAAAACTCCATTTACGCGGTGAAATGCAGCTCCTGAGAGGTTACTGGAGTTTGTGTGCTGGTGACGTGTTCCTGTGACTCACCTTCTGTCACGAGCCTGTCTCTGCCTGGGGAGAGAGGGACAGCAAGGGTGCTGAGTCTTTCACCCAGTTTTTGACCCTCTGGAGCACAGGCTGGGACTGTAACGAGACCTCTCCTGCCAGGCGCCCTTCTTGGCTCTCCCCATTACCAGTGAGCTCCAGCTCACGCTCCCTGGGGTAAAACAAGTGAGGGTGGGCGCCCCCTTGGCACAAAACCCCTACTTCCTGGGGGACGGGGGGGTGCTACTCAAACTGGCAGGTTCTCCATTTTTACTTCCCTTTAAAAATATTTGCCGTCGTTCCCTTAAAGCCGTTTGTAAGAACCCCACTGGGGAGGGACCCCGGGGGAAGCGCTTGTTGAGCAACCCTTGTGTTCCCTCTGAAGGACGGGGACGGATAAAGCCACCGCCGTGTCCTCCAGGCCCCCCAGCCTTGACTTCTGTCAAGGCTATTCGCTGAAATAAGTTTTCCTTGTGCCGAGGGGGGGTGTGGGGAGGAGGGGGGGGAATCTTTACGGCGGGGGCGCGCCTGCCCGCGACTGCTGACCGAGCCCACGCAGCACCTCGGTCAGGGCGGTCACGGCCGACGCCGGGGGCGAGGGGCACCTCTGCCTTCGCTTTACTTTCCGCCTCAAGAAGGACCGGGACAAGGCGGCGGCGGCGGCGGCCGCTTCCCGCCGCGACGCCTGACAGGAAAGCCGGGACAGGGGGAAGAAGGGGGGCTGAGGGGGAGGAGAGAGGGGCGCGTGCCGCCCCCGCACCGCCCGCCCCCTCCCGCGCGGAACGCCTCCCAGCCAATGGGCGGCGGCGCCCGCTCCCCCCCCTCCCCTCTTGCGCGGTGACGTCCGCGAGCCCCGGGAAGAGGCCCGGGCGCGCGGCGGAGGGCGGGAAGCGGCTGTTGGGGGGAGTCGGCGGCGCGGTCGCCCCTGAGGTGACGCTCCCGCGGGGTGAGGGGGCTGGGCCCTCCGACCCCGGCCTGGCCCGACCAGCTCCGCGGCAGCGGCTCCGCTCCATCCCCCCCCCCCGCCGGCTTTAGGCCCGGCCAGCCCCCAGCAGCACCGGCGTCCCCCCGGCGCAGTGCTGCTGAGGGCGGGGGAGGGGGGAAGCTTGTGCCCGGAGCCCTTTCGCCGGGTCGGGGGAGCGGAGCGGCGGCCCTCGGGGCTTGAGGGGCGTTGCGGGGGGTGGGTGTGGGTCTGGTCGCTGCCAGCGGGTACCACGGGGTAACCTTTCTGTGGCTGTTCGCAGGGAGTTGGTGGAGCAGGGGGCTGGGTTTGTGAGGTGGGCTCGGAGCCTCGGCAGTGCTTTGGGCAGCTCCCCTTGTTACCTGCAGGCTTCGGGCTTTTTTTTGTTTGTTTGTATGTTAGTTTTATTTTTTTCCCTGCTAGGTGTTTGGCGCGTTGCGGGTGGGCTGTGGAACAACCTTAACTTTGTTCCGGGACGTAGTGAAGAGCCCTCCGGACACCGGGGGTGCAGCACCGGGTCTGCCGGCTAACGTTATGCCCAAGGGCCGGAGGCAATCGGAAGGGTGTTTGGGACAAGGTTATTATTTAGCATAAGCGGTATTGGAGGTAGGAGATGCGCCCTCGCTGGTCTACCAAGCCTTTTGAAATGCAAAGATGTTACTTCCTATAGGGTGTTGGTTTTCTCCTAAGGCATGCTTCTAATTGACGGTGTTTCGAAAGGGAAGATGGAGAAACTCGAGGTTTCTGAGACCTTTTACAAGTATCATAACGCAGTCAATGCTGATAAAATCGGGGAGTTTCTGCTGGGAAATCTGACAATGGGACGCGTTTGTGATTCTAGATGCCCTGCAAGTGCCCAGAGTGGGGTGAAAGGAGTGACTATTTACTGATCGTGAGGAGCGATTTCCTTTAGTGAAGGAGGTAGTGAACATTTTGGATTTACCGTGGCATTGTGTTGTGACTGGTGTGTCTCTACAGAGATTTGAGGGAAGGTCTGATGCCTTCGTTAGGCACTGATGTGCTGTTAGTTGCTTGGGTTCTGTAATGCTATGCCTCCAGTCATATGGAAACTAGTCTAGGAAAATGTTTGGTTTTGTAGATTTCCCCTAGCACAGTTCTTCTTTTGTGTGAAGAAAGGCTTTGTTGTGATCACTTAGCCTATTTGAATTAAATAACTCTTTAAGTTAATTGCTTTAACTGCTTTAACTTTGTTTTTTTTTCCCCCCCCACATGATTTTTCCTTCTCCCATCCTGCAGCTCTTAACATCTTTCCGTCAGATATATTAACCACTCTGCACTGGAGCAGGAGTGCCTTCTTCAACCCTTGAAGAAGTTGAAAAGTGTAGCAAGAAAAGAATTACTTGTGGTCCTCTGTTGGGTCTGGAAAACCTGCAGCTTTAAGGACAGATATGGCTCACGAGAACAGGTTGACTAGGAGGGTTGCAGGAGTAACTGTGTACAGAGCTGGTAGAAGTGGGTATGTCCTGCCAGCTACCTTTCTGTGCCAGTGAGCATAGTTACTGTAGGAAGATTTACCATATTATTGTCTGGTTCTTTCTGTCCTTCATGTAAATGCTTTTTGCATTATTTAAATTTCATAGTATGAGCTATCAGATGTTGTACAAAGCCATCTGGGAAATTTGTCATTTTTATGGTTTTTGTTTTACAGCTTGTAGACCTGGGCATGATCGCCAGAGACAGAGGCAGCTAAGAGAGGCAGTGCTGAAAAAAACGGTGTTGGTGATGGAATTAGTGATTTGGTTTTTAGTGTCGCAAAAGGCTTGGTTTTTTTCCCCCTATATGCTGCGATGCCCAAAAGGAGAATGGGAGCCTGCTCTACTAGAGGGACAAACACAGGAAGCTGAGTCCTGAAAATGACTGATCATAAGTCTTATTTCCCTTTTGCAGAAGTGCCAGCCTCAGTATTCTGAGGAAATCCATCCTTAAATAATTATGTTCTGCCTTCTTAGCTTTTCTACAAGTACCTGAATTTTTCTTGCCTGTCTCTAACAGCTCATCTGTGCTGGTGCGTGTATTCTGTTCACTAGCAACAAAGCACGTGTCTATTTAAGAGTTTGTGCCAAGGTGAAAAAATATATCAAAAAGGAGAAGCGTTAGTTTGAAATTGTGTGTGGTTTTCTGTAAGACCAGTTCTGAAAATTGTCCTTGGTTGTAGCTCCATCTCTGAGAGCTTTGTCAGCTGAATTTTGTGGAGAGTATGCTGGAATGTTGCTTCGTGACAAAATTAGAATCCCCTTTCCCCCTTTTCATTAGCTGAAGAGTTTTCTGTTTTCAGTCTAGCTGTGGTGGTTCAGGTGTTCCCTGCTGGCAGCCTTGTCCCCAGCAGTGACCTTTGTCATTGAATCCGGTGTCGTTCAAACCTGATTCTCCCTTCCTGTTTTCCTGTGGTTTGCCACACAACTGTTGTCTGGCGGAGCAGAGTACAAGGATCTATTGAGGAAGCTGCTCTTTCAGTAAGAACTGAAGACTTGACAGGAAGGGGCTTGGCTCTGGCAAAATAATGCGGGTGATTCTGCAAAGTAAACCTGCCAGATCTCTCTGAAGATAAATTTTGCTGTTCAGCTGACTATCAAAAAGCATTTTCAAGGGCTTCTTGGCCTTTTAAAGATTTCCCAAAGCCTTAAGTCATTTTAAATACTTAAAAGGCCTGTAGGGAACGGAGGGAGCCGTGGGGAGATGTTTTGGTAGTGGTGGGGGAACTTGCTTTGTTACTTTGTTCCTTTACTGCTTCAAGTAAGGGAGAGGAAGCATGATCCACAGTAACTGACTAATACAAGTGCGTGCTTAATTTCTCCTACCCTTGGTCTGAATTCATAATGGAGGGAAGAAAATCTAACTTTAGTGTAAAGAAGGCTATATAAATTTATTCTTGAACAAAGTAGAGTAAATTAGTTCCTTTTGTCATTAATTGTGTGCTATCCTGTTCTGGTCTAGCTAGGCAGCGATGGCAGGTGAAGACTGTGTAAGAAAACGCCAGCCTGGCTCCACTACAACCTACAAGACGCCTGAGAATGAAGAAACGCAGAGGAGACCTGAGAGCGAGAGGTCGTTTCAAAATTCAAGCAATGGTGAGATTCTTTCAGTTGGGATTAGTTGCGTCTCTGGCATGTGATCTCTTCTAAGGTGACCTTTAGTTCATAGTTCTTGCCCCTTTGCTCTTTCATTTCAGTCTTTCTCCTTGTTAAAAGGCTCCCAAGGTGGAACTCTGTGCCAACTGCAATTCTTCAGCAGGTTTAGGTTGTTTGGAGTGCTGTCCTGATGAAATTTCTCTTGGGGGCTGTGTACTGCAGTGCTTATAGGGGTCTAGAGTAAAGAAAGTGATTAATTGTCACAGGAGAAATGTGTGTGATGAGGAGGAGGTGCTTTAATGCTGCAAATGATGCAGATGCATCTTGACAACAGTTTTGGGCAGTGCTGATAAATGCTTTTCCTGGGAACTTCATCTTGCTTCCTTTACAAGCTTCAAGTATGTGACTTCCTCAAGTTCGAACAAAATGGTCTTTGACGTTGCAGGCTAAGCCGGTGTATCCATCCTGAGAGACAGATGGAGGTAGGATACCACAAAGAATGGTTGTCTGCTCCTGTGGGGCTCTGTTAATGTCAAAACAGCTCCCTTCTGGCTGGTCTCAACTGTGGCTGTCTTAAAAGGTGTGATAGAACAATAAACGTATAATATTCATTTATATTGTGGTCATCTTAAAAGTAATGTGGCTTATAGTTGGCTTTGTGGAAGGGTCACTGCTGCCTATGTCCCATCCCTTGATTTGCAGGGACAGTTGTGTGGAGTTTGAGTGGTTTTGCCTGTGGACTCTGTGACTGTCTCTAATTCCTGGGTTATGCTGTACTACATTCCAGCCCAGTGATAAGGTTAGCGATGAAATTGCAGCATGTACTTTCTCTTTGGGAGATGGAATGAGCAAAAAGCTAAGTTAGTTTATTACAGTGTGTGATGTGAATGTAAGTTTCAAAACTCTGGTTCCAGTGACTCAAGGAGATAATTCTTATGGGTATGCTTCTGAATATATTGGCACTATTTCATAGTACTTATTTCAACTGAAACAGGAGTTGGAGCAAATTTAAGTTTAGGACAAGACAGATTTCTTCTTGCAAAAAATACATTGGAGAGAAAGCCATCCCACAAACTACTTGGAGAACTGTGATTTTAAGCTGTTGGCGATACCATAATTTTAATTTAATCAAATGGGACTGTTCAATTAACGCTGTTTTTTAGAAAATTGCAAGGAGTTGATGGCTACTGGAAAACAGCTATGGTGGGTTTAGAAGCAGACTTCTACCTTTTTATCTATGGAAACACCTTAACTGTTATGCATGAATTTGAGTTCTTGCAAGCTTGTGGGTAAAGAGTAAATGTAGCTGTGATAATTAGCACTTGGTAGGTAGGTGTGCCTGTCTAAAAGCCTTTCATTTTAATACCTCTGAGATGTGGCATAATGTCACTGCAGGTGAGATGCTGTGGGTGTGTAGCAAGTAAACATTCTGGGGCAGATCTCATGAAAGTGTATTGAGCTTTCATGTGTGTACGTGTGCCTGGTGAGTTGACTGAGAACAGTGCAATGTGTCTTATTACAGTACAAACTGCAGTGAAGGGCAGTGTGGAGGAATCCTGGTTAGTTAAAGACTTGGTGCCTCTTACCTTCCAGGGTTGCTGCCAATTCAGCAGAAGTGTCACAAAGATACTTACCAGGTAACAGTTTCTGCAGACTTTCCTCAGCACAGTGATGGGGACAACAGGAATCATGGAATGGTTTAGGTTGGCAGGGACCTTAAAGATCACTTAGTTCCAAACTCCCTGTCATGGGCAGGGACACCTCGCGCTAGACCAGGCTGCTCAAAGCCCCATCCAGCTTGGCCTTGAACAGCTCCAGGGATGGGGCATCCACAACTTCTGTGGGACACAGGTAGGAGCTATGAGTCAGTCTCTGATGCCTGAGCACATTATAGGCCTAGGAGGAAGGTGCATCCTTCTGCTCAGGAATTCCTCTGTGCAGTTAAATCAGTATCTCTGTGGCATAAAGGTTGAAGCTTTACAGGGTTAAAGTGTTCAAGTGTTTCAGATAGCGGCCTCCTCATGTAGTCCAGTATGCTTGTGTTAAGTAGGTAGGGCTTTCTGTGAAAGCAGAGCTGAGGTGGAAGAATTTCTCAAAAGGAGTAGCCACAGACTTCTTTTCTCACTTTCTTTTGTCCCAGCCATTTACTTCTGAATAGCTGTTTCTAAGGCATCAGTCCTGATGTATACAAAGGCAGCATGAGGCAGCTATGCCTGGCAACATTCTCTTCATACTTTAATGTTTTTAACACTGGGTGTTGTGTTGAATTTTAGACAAGATGCATGTTTATTGCAGTCAAGGGATTCTAGCCAGGTCAAGACAGTATCTTGTACGCAAGTAAATATTGTAGCACCTTTGTAGCAATTATTTCTGTAGAAAAACTAAATCGCTAAAGTGATTTCCCACCCTTGATCCTCCCTGATTAGCAAACACAATCTGCTTTTTAACTTAAGAGTTAATGTGTCAAGGGCCAATTGACTTGTTTCCAGAAGCGTGTGAACTTTCTACAGAAAGTTCTAGGCGATTAATCCTTTCTTTATTAAAACTCAGTTGCACTGGCTGATCTGAAATTGCTTGGAGGAATAATTTTAATCCATATTTTGGCTATGGAGCTACATGAGGTCTGACACTTCTGTTTGTATAGGTTAGGTTATTTTTTCCTTGTCTTGCCAATTCTGCTGAAAACTGTCTCATTGCTTGCTGAGTTCTAAGACTGAGCAGTTTGTACTCGTGTACCCCCAAATTTATAGCAATGTGGAAGTATCCATAGCTTTGAGATTGCTGAAAGAATTTTTCTGTTCCTTGATGTATTTGTATCCTGTAATCATTCAGCCTGTAATTTCACTTTGTCAGAGTAGCTGAACTTCAGTCTCATATATCACTTCTCCTTGAATTGGCTCCAGTGTCGTAATTATACAACTAATTTGGTCCTGGCATAGAGTCAACAGGTGATCTAGGCAGCAATAATCCCCTGTCAAAAGCCAGGCTTCCTTAATAAGATTAGTCTTTTATGTTTTCAGCTGGAGATACATAAATAAATATAAAGCTGTTCTGCTTAATGGGATATTGATATCAGGCAGTGCCAGTTGCAGGAAAACTTACCTGGAATGAGTGTAATAGAAACTGGATAGGCAGATCTTAAAAAGTTAGAGAGGACATGGCTCCTAAGCATGTATCTGAGTGCCTCTAAAATGCTAAGATTAGACCATTCAAAACAGTAAACTGATAGTTGTAGAGTCTGCCCTTGTTTCCTCGTAAATCAGAAAAAGATTAGAAGTGTCTCCAGAGACTGATGTGCAAACAAGCTATGTGGCATATCTTTGTTTGCTGTGAGTAAGCCTGTTTGGTAATGCTGGCCTTAGAAAGGACTTGTTATCTTCCAATGAAGAGGTTACTATTGATCATTCTCAGTGCAAAAGTTCATGAAACTGCATGAATTGTGTCTACTGCGTAGACCCTTCTGATAGATGTAGGACAAGGGAGCTCTAGAACCAGGAGTAATTTGGAAAGCTTTAGGGTTTGCTGTCTGACTCACAGCGATTAGTGTTCATTGTATCAAAAGGCTGTTTCTTACAGATTAATGAATTTGGGATTAAGCTGCTTGAACTGAGTTTTTTTTGGATGTGTTTCAGGGAGATGGATCAAACAGCTGTCTTGTCTGAGACTAGGTGGATTCTGGTAGTTCCAGGTGCTCCCATGTTTTGCAACCCATAAGCTTGGTGAAGGTTGAGTAGTTTCACTGAAGAGCCTGTGGGCATAGAGAATACTGGTATTTCCTCCTGCTAGTGAAGAGGCTGTTTGGGTCCCATATCCCTGCAGAAATTACTTTTGAACTGAATTCTTTGCCCAGCTGTAGCACAGTGACCTATGGACTATGTGTCCTTTAAGCAGATCAGCTGAGCTCTGGGAGCGATCTAGTCATAACTTGCCTCTATCTGCTGAGTGGCCAAAAAAATTACCTTAAGTCAGAATAAGGCTTATTAGCATCAAATAATTAACATATGTTGTATTGTGCCAGATATGGAAGACATCCCCTCTTTACAGTAGCCTTGCAGTAGGTTGGCTTTGACATTGCTTTCCTTCAAATAACATCTTCAGTGTTTTTAGAGAGGGAGCCTTTGAATCCTGGTATCTGACAGTAATGAAATCCTTCTGCCTATGTTGCTTTAACCTCTTGAATGGTAAGTTGTCTGACCAAGAAATAACGAAGATAATATTTTTAAACTCTTTTAGAACAGGGCACTATTGGGTACAGTTTGTATCTGTGACTTTCCATGAAGATCCTGATGCTAAACAGATGCTGACATCATTAGGGGAGAATGCTTCTGAACTGTGAGTGGTGTGCTTTGTTGTTCTAAGAAGTGTCTTTTTTTTAATTATGTGTGGCAATAAACTGAAGTTTACTTGTGTGCTTGGTCTTCTTAGCTTTTCTCTGAAGAGGCATTTTTGTCTTGAATGCCATGCAGGGATTTTAGGTAGCAGTAGTCTCTCTGGGTTGTTCTAACTGCTCCGTAATAAACTTACTGCTTTGGTGTAGGAACAGTTTGAGTGGTGATGGCTCAGAGTGCCGGGCCGCAGGCAGCTCCTGTGGCTGGTGAAGTCACGACAGGCTGGAACTGTGACACTGCAGGCAAGCCACAGCTTTACTCAAATGACTTATTCCCACTTGTGCCCTTGGTGGTAACTGCAGACTGTAGCGGTTAAATAAAATGAATGCTTTTTAACACAATTAACTTCTGAGAGCTTACGTAGTAGGGTGCTGGCTAGTGTCTTACATAGAAGCTAGTTTTGTTGGATCCCAAGATGCAAAACTAACAGGTCATATGAATGGAATGCTTCTCTAGTCATCCCAAATGTTGCTTATCTGTGACATGTACAAGAGTAGGTTGAAAAAGGGACAGTGAGATACTTTAAGAAAGGTAGTTTGTAAATCTTCTGTGGAACTTAATTTGCACAAGTTTTAAACTATAAGAAGCTTTTTCAATCTTCAGGTGATCTTTTATTAGCCTGGTTTCCTATGGAAGCAAAGTTTACATTTTAAATGGCTTTTTTTTTTTTCTTCTGACTTTTGAACCTGCATGAGATTTGGGCTGTGCAGAGGTGTCACATCCTACAAGGATCAGTTTCTACAAGCCAAAGCCAAGTGGTCAGCTAGAGATCTTATCAATGTCTTTGGTGGGAAGGGTACACAACTCCCATTAAGTTAAAACTCCTTGTGAGCAAACGCTCTTCAGTCTCCTGTGAAATTTGCTACTATTTCATACTAGTCTTCAAAGAAGAGTTTCTTCCTTATGACTTTAAATATATTTCCTGTTTTCTTAAGCCATATCCCATCTTGTTTTATATGCTAAGATGTGCTTGCTTGTATTGTGCAACCTATACAACCATTCTGTAATGATGTTGCAATCCCAAAA
The DNA here is from genome assembly GCF_963924245.1 of Chroicocephalus ridibundus. Lineage (NCBI taxonomy): Eukaryota > Metazoa > Chordata > Aves > Charadriiformes > Laridae > Chroicocephalus > Chroicocephalus ridibundus. Next base: position 34,186,850 of record NC_086291.1, on the reverse strand, counting down.
TGGTACAGAGCAATCCAGTCTTCATTTTCAGTGTCAAAGGAAAATGAAGATTCGGACTTCTCAGCAATGCACAATTCCTTTTAGACTCAAAATCATGTGATGATTCTCTTCTCAAATGACCTCACAGAAGGTAGTGTAAGTAGCTGCTTGCACAACAGAAGATGAGTGACTCAAGAAGATGAGTTTGTGTTCTCTGGTGTGTGCCTTGTGACACAGCCTGAGTTTGTGGGGCGATGCAATACAGCAGAATGAGTTGTTGCTTTGGGGTGGGTTTTCTTCTATGGGAGGCTCTTTGTTCTGGAAAAGAAGCAACAAGCCTACAGGTGGTTTTACTTTGTTTTATGAGATGTGCATACTAAAGATATGGAAAGCTTGATTTTTAAAGCCTTTTGGAAGATGCTGTGTTTCTAGTCTACTCTGTGCGTACACGCTGGTGTGTGGGTGAATAAAGTGATAGGAGGGACGCTGCATACAACTTAGCAATTACAACATCAGCAGGTCAGAGACTGGCCTGATTTCCTGTACAACCATTAAAGCTGTATATTAGCTATCTGTAAGGCTTCGTAAGTCAAAAAGCATGTTTTATTTCCAAAGTGAGCCACTCCTGGATAGTTATAATAACTGAGGCTTCGAATGCAAGATCTGACAGGAAATACATAGTCAAAGCAGGGGTTATTTATTTTTAGCTTAGCTTACTAAGGAAATATGCAATCCCTTAGGTCTCATGTGTCCTGTTCTCTTTGTCCATGTTGGATGGCTTCAAGCAAGCCTTAGATAGAGTCTTGGAATTTGGCAGCTGGATAAGAGACACAAATTCTTAACCTTTTTGCAGGAAAACATTAGCGTTGTCTGGCCTGCTTTCTAGCAGGTAAGCCCCAGGTGGTTTTTAGCATAGTAGTAATGGGGGGAGGGGGCTACAAATACAATTGTGGAGTTGCCAGTGAGGGAGTAGAGACAATGAGATGATATGAAAGGGATACAGTTCTGCTTGTGGAACAACTTGATTTTTACTTTTTTAATTTATTGGGGGGGTGAGGGGGAGGGAATCCATTTGAGACCAGCAAAGTGCACGAGCTGAGTGGGACCAGGAACACTGTAGTGGTATCTTACGCTCTTCCCTCAAATTGTTTTCCAAACTGCTGCTGTTCAGTGAGTGTAAGAGCATGATCAAGCTTAAATGCTGAGGAAATTTTTTTGTCTTGGAGGTGAGATGCTTAGCAACCAGGAATTCTATTTTTGTAAGAACAGATCTTTACATGCAGCCAAAAATTCATGATGTTAAGCAGTTTCCTTGTTTGTTATATTACAAGGCTGCTAAGTAATAGGCTGTTCTTGGTGGTCTGTTTTTAAGTCTATAGCTAGTGTAGCGGTTTTTATAGATAAAAAACGATCTTCCTGCTGGATTGGGAGGGGGGCAGAATTAATGCTAGAAACTGAGCATAGTTTTGTTGAAGGTAGTCTCTTGTTTCATTTAACTCTTCTCCAGTATTGGAATTGGAGTCATCTCTGGAGTAGGTCTACCTCAGTTTCTTACAACTGGTTGCTCATAAGAGCACCCTCAGACTAGTGTGCATCACAGCACTTGCTTCTATTCAAACAACACACTGTGCATTTTGTGTGCATAGGCTGTGCACATACAAGGAGGACAAGACAAGGATGCTGCATTATGAACTGTGATATTGCTACGAATCTGCCTTCTTGTTACACAGCAGCACAACACGGACATCTCTGCTGCAAATCTCTTAGCTCATGCTTCACTGAAGATGTTACTAGAGAATTAGTTTTGTACCCCCTTTTTTTCTAAAAGTGGTAATGTCTTAGACACTGAACATGCAAGTTGTAATTCTAGCCATGTGTTACTGCATAAGGTACTGCTGTAGCTATAATTGCCAAAGGACATGCACAAGGCAAGGTTTGTTGCTATCTTTTCACCCTGACTAGTATTTTAGGGGAGTGGGTAGATATTGCTGCTTTAATCTTGCTTTTTCTTCATATGCATAACACTCTGTTTTAAGTAACTTTATCTTCTGTGTTGTAGCTCTCTGTCTCACTGGAGAAGTGAAACACCAGCACTTCAGAACCATTGCAGACAAACCTTGTCTTAAAACTTAACTAATCTTAAATGTCTGATTTGTGTATGTTGTGCTTGATGTAATAGAGGCATCTTGGATGTGTATAGCTTATGCAAAAGAAAGGTGATATCTGAGGCTTTACATATGAGCCAAAGGTATTAGTAATTATAAAAGTCAAATGATGTTCATGGCATGGTTAGACTTGACTGCTTAAGCGATGAAACGTACTGAGGAATACAGTCGGACTGATGTCTAGCACTTCTCCTGGGGGATGAAAGGAATTGGAGTACCTGTGTTTGAATAACCTTCCAACTTGCCACTCAGCCTGTCTTGAGAGCTGGTTACGTTATTTTATGCATAGTTGTGATTTGACTGCCTTGCCTATTGGCAATATAGAGACCTCCAGACAACCTAATCTTACATCCAGTTCACTGTGCGTAAGATAAAGCTCTGCTAAAAGATTAGCACACATGGATATGACCTTCTAAGGGTTGTTCTAATCACTGCTTCAAGGCTGAATATGTTTAGGGACCTTGGGAAGATTTGCGGAGTTGCTGATGGAAAATAAAGCTTTCGAAAAAATCCAGCATGTTATCAGCTATTGACTGCCTTATAGTGCTGTGATCCTGAGTGGCTGTTTACAATACTTGATCATAGCTCATGAATTTACTGCAGCTTAGTTTTGGATTTACTGGGACCTTCTTAAAAGTCAGAAGGACCAATGAAAAATCAGTGACTGAGCTACTGTATGTTGTGCTTTCTGTGTTTTCTGTCATGCAGCTCACATCACTGAAAATGCAACTGTTAAATATTTGCTTTCCTTCCTTAGGCCGGGTTGATGTTGACCATGTGATAACAAGGAAAATGCAGCTAATAGCAGAAGCTGAGGTAAATATACTCTAATGTGTGCTGGTGGGGACGAGCGGGATAACTGACTCTGAATGTCTTTTGGAGAGTCACTAGTCCTGGAACACAAATATCCCTCTTTAGTCATAGCTTGACTTTTATACAGCCCACACTCTCCTCCTCCTCTCTTCTGACTTTGTACAAGAGAGGTAGTATTATCAAATGCAGTTCTGTCTTATTTGACCTCAATAGGTTGAAGTCCAAAGATAAGAATGAACTTTGAGACCTGTAAATCAAATGGAACTTCTCTCACCACTGACTTTTGGCAGTGGAATTATCAGCTAGTCTACTTGCATTTTAGTCTTTAAAATGCTGCGTGTCCTGCTCTCCATTAAATAAAGGGTAGCATGTAACCTGTATGCCAGAGCTTCTGTTGCTCTGGCTGTGGAGATGACCTTCCTGGCCCTTGGTCCCACTCTTTTTGTTAGTAAGCAATAACCTCAAAGAAATAGCACTGGGTGTTTCTAACATCGCCTCCGTCTATGTGAGCTGCCATTGTCTTAGCTTATGTTGAGGTGATTTATGCCCAAATTAAATGAAGTTAGCTAACAACGAGCTGCACCCTCCTTGTTAACCATTGTTTTGTAGCATGCATTTTCTTCAGGGCAAATCGTCCTGCACTCTTGCTTCATTTTATTGCAGAGAATTCTATGGTAAAGATGAAGTAATCTAATTGTGCCACCCTTATATGAACTATTAGCGAATGGATACTTACAAGACAGAGAAAAATATCTTGCATGTTTGAGATGTTTTCCTATTTAAAAAGTCTTTTTTCACCTCTATAGATAGTATGTAATTTATAACAGATATAATAAAAGTGTATTTAACTGTCTTCTGCGAAGGGTGTACTGCTTTTTGTGCTGGAACTCCTAAAATTCAATACGTTAGAGGGATAGTCAGCTCTGAATTTTATTTCGTACATTGTCTACTCTGAACAATTCTTACTGAGGACATGGTAGAGCAAGCCTCATATCTTTTCTCGGCAAACAAAACAGCCACTGCAAATTACTATATTGTAGATGCTCGCAGGAGAAAGCTTTGAATGTTAAGCATGTGTAGATTTGCAAGTTCCAGGGAACGCTATTTGATTGCAAGGGGGAGACTTGATCTTGGATTTATTTCTTCAGGAATGTCTTGTTTCTGATTTATTTTTTTTTCCTGGCCGCTAGCTTTGAGACATGCTAGTTCGTAGACAAAGTGATTTCTTATCTGCAAAGAGAATTGAAGGCGGCCAGCAGTGGCACTTTAATTACTGAAGCTTCTCCCAAAAGAGGGGGAGTTAAGGTTTTAAATCCTGGGCTAAGCAGCTTACAAATTTGTTTAAGGTTCCTCAAAGCTACAATAATAGCTGTAAGGCTAAGTAAAAACCTCCATCTCCTGCAAAATTCCTGAGAATTCCTGGAGTGCCTGGCCCTTTTTTTGTCTAGACAGATGTTTGACTTCTGAAAAGTGCTGGTCACTGAGAACTCCCACTGATTTAAAGGGGATTTGTAGGTGCTAGGTGTTGTTTGAAGTAGAATGCCTTCATGCATCTACAGTCCAGCCTGAAAATCTAGTCCTTTGTTCTGAGTTGAGAATGGTGTGTTCTGTCACTTGGTCGGGGCTGGATGTCATTATGTTTCAGTGACTAAAGTCACTAAATCTGTTAGAATGAGTAAAATGCTGGGGAACTTCTGCAGCTTTCTCTTTGTAAGTAAGCTACAGGGTCACTTCCGTCAACTTTCTGACTTCCCGTTACTGGCCAGCTTCTGGCTGGCATAGCATTTTTTTCATACTTGCCCCCCTTTCTCTTCTTTGTAATGATCTGACTCTTTTGTTTAAAACTTAATGGTGGCAGCTGAGTGACCTGCCCAGGACTTCAAGCATACTTTAGGAAACTTTTGGTTCAGTGCTCTCTGGAGGAAGCTACAACAAGGCCATCCATGTGTATCCGTGCCCTGTCATAGTGAGGACTGGCGGGAGGTGCATTCTCTTAAGTTTTATTTCTTTGGTGACTGAGTGGAATGCACTTGGCTTACTGAGCACTTGCAGTTACCCTGGCAATTCCTCAAGTAGATGTCCCTCTGAATGGCAGTAGTAATAGTTGATAATATAGCACGATATGTTGTGAAGTAGTTTTGTTGTACAGAATTACAATTACTGTAAGGTCTATGCTCTGGTTATATTGTATTTTATTTAGTCCAACAAGACCTCACACCCTGCTCTTAAGATCCAAACACACGCATATGTTGATGTCAGCCCTGAAGGATTGTATTAGGAGGAGGCAAACTCAACAGAGTGCTGACTGTAAAGGGAAGAGGTAGTTTAAGGAAGTAATTTCTGTTAAACTTTTGCTGAGAAGAGATTGGGCTGAAAAGAAGGGGAGAGTCTTTAAATAAAATGACAGGTTTTGCTAGGAATGAATAGTGCTTTGTTTGGCATGGAAATTTGAGCGCTCCAAAAGGAGCAGAAATTTCTATTTGACTTTTTTGGTAGTGGTATGTGCATGCATGCTGTAAAAGCAGGCTGTGCCAGAGAGCACTGGTGTCTTCTGTTACAGGTTGTAGTTCCAAAGTACTCAATTAACTTTTTTCTCCTGTTTTTAAAGGAACAAATCCACGTCTCTGCAAGAGACAGTCTTCTCTGAAAAGTGATATCTAAGGGCAGCCAGCTGTTATGAGCTGGTGTTTCATTAAGCAGTGGTGAAGCTTGTTTATTCAATGCTGGCAGCTTGCCAAATGGGGGAAAAATGTTTTTATTACGTTAAATATTAATCTGCTCCTTTGCCTACTGCAGCTTCTGTTTCAAGAGGTCTCTCTGGATCTGACCACTGAATTCTGTGTGGTCTTGACTTCAGGGTCTTCTAGGTTTGTGTGGTCTCATTTCAGATGATCTTATATTTCCTGCCAGAGAGTTAAATTTGCTTGCTGCTGTCACATTAGACAATAGCATTTTGTAAGAATGCATCTTCTGTTAATATATTTTGTTAGGTGAAATCTTTGCTTCTAGAGAGGACTTTTTATCTTTCCAGATCTTGTGCCTATTCCTTTTTAGCAAAAACAATGCTGCTCTAGCTTTCTTTAGCACTGAAACATAAATACCTACTGATAAATGAGCTCAAGTGTCAAAAATGCTTTTTTGAGGAAGCATCATTTTTGCGCGCAACTTCCAGGCTCTTTCTTTCCCTCCTTGAAAATGGATTTCTTGATTTTTGTTACTTTTCAACCTTAAAGATTAGAAAGTAGGTATCAGTTGGGAATTCTGAAGGTGATCAGGGAAAGATATGTGTTTCTTAAGCAGCTGATCAGTAGGAAGACTAGATGAAATTATATGTAGTTATCATATAGGAAGGCTTGGGCCTTGGATCTGGGGGCAAACTCGAAAAATCCCAGGCAAAAGGATGGTCAGACAAATGTTGCCAACAGACACTTGCATAAAAAAGCAAAACACAGTGTGCAATTAGATTTGAAATAACTTCTCGAAAACCACCTGTCTCCTGTGCTGAAGATGATGGCTATCTGGCAGAGCATTCTAGAAAGGCTTATGGTTCAGGCACTCAGGCGTTAGCTTTCAGCCGTGTTTCATCACTAGGCTCAAGTATTGGGAAAACCATTTGGCGTCTGGAGGACTGGACATTGAGGAGTTAAATTTTCAGAAGTCTTAAAACCACTGTCTTCCGAAGTGCCAGAGATCTTAGGATCTTTAGATTCCCAAAGTTCTCACTGAAATACAGTGAACTCATGTTGACTCTTTCTTTCCTTAAGGAATTAATTTTGCCTGCTTTTTTTCTAGTCATAAGAATAATGCTTATGCCACTGTGCAAATCTCAGGATCCTCTCTCCGTATAAAGAGTAAGAGAATTTGCACAACAACAAAGACCTGTAGCACTTTCTGCAGAATTAAGTAACTTTGAACACTTTATTATTCAGTTTCTTCTAAATGCATATAGTTTTAAAAACTCTGCCTGGGGTGTGGGAGATCAGGTCTTTGAAGGCTCATGTTATGAACCTAAAAAGCAGATCCAACTATACTGCAGACAGGAAAATACAGGAATGAGTTACACCTGCCTGCTAGCCTTCAGGCAGGACAAAAGGGATACAAAAAACATCTTAGCATTTTACAGTCTGCTGTTTGAAGATGAATTCTAGTTCTTGTCTGGATAACTTATTATTGGGAGGGTTAAGTAACGTGTTCCTTTCTAGAAAAGAAATTCTTTATCAGGTGAAGCAAGCAGTCTTTGACAAGGGTTTACCCACAGCTGATTATCTCCTTTTTTTTTTTGGCACTGTATCAGTGCATTTTTCCAAAAAGATAGTAGAGAGGGGTATGTTTATCAATAGTTTTTCATGCACCCTTAGAAGTCAAAGTCTCTAGTAAACCAGATGCTCCAGCAGTGGCCTTTGTCTAATCAAATAAGAGAAGGAAAAATAGGAATAGGCTAAAAATGCTGCAACTTTGTCACAACTGGCTGTAATAGAGAAGATAGCCTGTATAAAGCTGCCTGAAGAAAAGGGAGGACAGGAGATTCAAATGGGATATTTAACCCCCTGAATTCTTGAACTTCAGTCTTGCTACCTACCAGTTCTGTCCCTGTCACTGCTCAGTCTTAATACTTAGTGATTTTGCCCTGTTTTGTTGCTTTAGTCAAAATTTTCTATGCATTCTTTAGTTTTAGTGGTACAAGAAAGTTTTCATTCAAACAGTAGTAGCAGTGGAAGGGTAAATTCGGTCCTTCTTCCTGCACTTATGTCGTTGAGATCACCTCTGCATTAATGCAAGAGAACAGCAGTGGTGATTGCTTAGCCATAAGCATGAAAAGGTCCATTTTTCCCTCAATAACACTAGGTAGGCTAAAAAGTAAATCATCTTGTACTTGCTTTGTATGCTAAGGATGTAACTGGTTAAAATTGGGAAATGTTTTCTGGGGCGTATTTATTAAGTTTAGCTCGGCCTTCTTGGCACCATAAAATATGTGAAATACCCTCCACTCTCAGAGATAGATATGTATATCTATATGAAGATCTGTGTTGCATCTGATTGAGAAGACAAGTCCTCTGGCCTGAGATGTATGAACAGGCTGGGATAAGCCCCTGATCTTGTCCAAGTTGGCTCCAACTGTTGGCAGATGTTACAGGAATGTCGTCTTGATGCCTTGCTCTGCCCTCCTCTGGGATAAAAAGGAATATAAATATTTTATGAAAATGTATCCAGAGAGTTAAACAACTTTCTGCTCTGTTTTTGCTGTCAGCAATTGAAGCCAGCTTTCATGAAGGAAGTGGACAGTCACTTCACGGAATTTGTGAACAGTTTGGTGGCAAAATCAGCACTCCTGGATTCCTCATCTTCAGCCTCCCTCTTCCCAGCTTCCTGCTCAGAGAAGGAACTGCACAAAGCCAAGTAAGTCAGTTTTAAGGTGTTCCTATAGCAAGGTTATGTTTCCTGGAAGCCTTATTTCCTTTCTTGTCTCTCGTGTTCTCCTCTTTGTTTACAGGACCTTGAGGGCCCCTCCAGAACATGGGAAGTTCTTTACTGCCAGGAGATCCCTTTTGGAGTGAGTAACCAAAGTATATGTTTTCCATTAAATTAAATGAAAATACCCTGGCTAGCAAACTAACTAGCCTTCTCCCTACCACCACCCACAGTCTTCTGTTCAAACCTCTGTGGACTAATCCGTTTAAGCTTCTCTATTGCTTTGTAAAACATCTCTGCTGCAGCTTGCAGGCTTCCCAAATGTAAATGTTCATTACAGTCCTCTCAGTACCGCTAAGATAATGGCTAATTGTCCTTTGTGGATAAACTGAGGAAGTGTCTGTGTAGACTGGCACTCAAAACTGTGTGTTACCTTCAGTCAGAATTGGGATGGCAGTGATGTCATCCTTACCGTGGAACACTTTGAAAGCTAACATGCTGGAGGTGTGATGTGCTGTGCAAATGGTCTGATAGCATTTGAATCTCTCCCGTAGTGAGCTGTTTGAAGTGAGTCACATCAGGACGATCTACCACATGTTCATCGCCCTTCTCATTGTCTTCATCCTCAGCACACTTTTAGTAGACTTCATTGATGAAGGAAGGTAAGAATGCTTTGGGAAGACAGGGACCAGGGCTGGGAAATCCTCTCTTCCAAAGCACCGGAGGTACATGAAACCGCAGAATGGTGCAGAAAGGAGGAGAAATACTTCCTTGGGATGTTGTTGGAAGTATGTCAACTTGACATACTTAAAATATATGTCGGAACTCCTGTTGAGGGGATATGGTAATTTCAAATCAGGTAGCTAGATGTTAAGAAAATCCTACAGATTGGTGTATTCCATGAGAATTATGACCAACACATTTGGGTTTAACGTGTTTAGTTCATCACAAGGCAGTAGCTTTCAGCTGCCTGCGTTGCTTGAAGGAGGACTGTGTTTAGAAAAACTTAAATAGTTCAGCAGTCCTTTCTGTTTAAAAATGACAGTTCTGGAACACTGTACTTGTGCTTAAATAAAAATAGAACTTTTTGTTTTTCCTGGGGAAAAATCTCAAGGATATTGGCACAGCCTCTGTTAATATCGTGCTTTGCAGGTAGCTAGTTGTGAATAAGATTGAGAAAGACTGCTTTCCTCACACTTGCTTGTTGCTTTAAATAGTATCTTTTTGGCAAGCTGTATCCCATGTACACAAGTAGGATTACATGTTTATCTCGCTGATTATCTGATCTTCAGTTTACAAAACTAGAGCTGTATCTTGATTGGAATCATTATCCCTCTTGTCTAAGTATAAGAACAGGCTCGTGCTCTATTGAATATTGTTTAGCTGATCTGAACTTGATAGTGTATGGACATTGGGGGGAAATAGGTATTTACCTCCAAAATCAACTAATAGGGCTGTATTCTCTGATTACCTTAAAAAAAAAAAAAAAATCATGTTCTCAGTTAGATCTGATAATTTGTATCCAGTTTGCAACTGAGCCTCCACATGAGAACAAATAAATTGTTTTGGTGTACTCTGTACTACCTTCTCCTCTGACCTTGGTTTAGAAGAGCTGCTTATGGATAGGACTAAGTTCTGGTGATTTTGAAAGCCAGTAAGGTTGAACATCATTTTGCTTATGTCCTTATGTTTTAAGTTTGATTAATGAAATAAAGTACCTGGTGCGCACCATGTGCACGTATTTGGACTGCCAGTCTAATGACCTTTAGCCTTTAGGGTGACCTGTAAACTGAATCCATGTGGAATGCTCACAGTTTTCACAAAGCAGCATTAAATTAGGTTTGAGTGCTAGATGTTAAAATATCTCATGCCTATAGAGATGGGGAAAAAGCCTCTTTAGGCGGTAAACTCCTGGGAAGAACTGATTCTTAATGTAATAGTGATGATGTCTTGGGAGTGTTTCCCAAAAGCTCTTTTGGACCCTGGTTCAGCAGTGGATCCTTTAGTCACATGCTTGTTCTTAGCAGGGATGAGCTTGAGCCTACTCTTAAAGCACATGCTGATCTTAAAGATGTGCTTAAGCTGTCTGGGATTTGAAGGTAAGCTGTGCCTGACAGCATTGATGGCATGAGTCCTTCATCTCTTATTTGCTGATGTGCTTGCGGGTGGTCACTTGAATCTGCCGCAGACAGCCCTCTGTTTCTGAGCTGAAAATTGCCACAGACACTTCTATCACTGATTCGTCAACTAGAGGTTCAAGGAGTGATCAGCAAGACTCGCTCCCCCTTTAACAGTCCCATATGGCCGGTGCGAAAATCTAATGGAGAGTGGAGGCTAACTGTAGACTATCGTGGTCTGAATGAAGTCACGCCACCGCTGAGTGCTGCCGTGCCGGACATGCTAGAACTCCAGTACGAACTGGAGTCCAAGGCAGCCAAGTGGTATGCCACGATTGATATAGCGAATGCATTCTTCTCAATCCCTTTGGCAGCAGAGTGCAGGCCACAGTTTGCTTTCACTTGGAGGGGCGTCCAATACACCTGGAATCGACTGCCCCAGGGGTGGAAACACAGCCCCACCATTTGCCATGGACTGATCCAGACTGCACTGGAACAGGGTGAAGCTCCAGAACATCTGCAGTACATTGATGACATCATTGTATGGGGAAACACAGCAGAAGAAGTTTTTGAGAAAGGGAGTAAAATAGTCCAAATCCTTCTGAACGCTGGTTTTGCTATAAAGCGAAGTAAGGTCAAGGGACCTGCGCAGGAGATCCAGTTTTTAGGAATAAAATGGCAAGATGGACGCCGTCAGATTCCAATGGATGTGATCAACAAAATAGCAGCTATGTCTCCACCAACTAGTAAAAAGGAAACACAGGCTTTCTTAGGTATTGTGGGTTTTTGGAGAATGCATATCCCAGATTACAGTCAAATTGTAAGCCCTCTGTATCAAGTAACCCGGAAGAAGAATGATTTTAAATGGGGTCCTGAGCAACGACAAGCTTTTGAACAAATCAAACAGGAAATAGTCCATGCAGTGGCCCTGGGGCCAGTCCGGGCAGGACAAGATGTTAAAAATGTGCTCTATACCGCAGCCGGGGAGAACGGCCCTACCTGGAGCCTCTGGCAGAAAGCACCAGGGGAGACTCGACATAACTGTCAAACAATTATGATCTTTGCATATGCTTTGCATTTTGTAGCCACTTAGTGGAATAGAAGTACTTCTAATGAAACAATGGACACTGAATATTGTCTCTTTCTTTGTGCTTTCTAGGCTGGTCCTAGGATTTGATCTCTTGGTCTTTGTTTTTGGAAAGTTCCCAGTTGTCTTCTGTACTTGGCTGTGCATGTTCTGTGCCACCGTTCTCGTTCCATACAACCTTTTCGTCTGGTGGGCCCAAGGCTACAGCAGTTCCTCCCATCGTAGAATCCACTCTCTCTTCTATGGGGTGTTGTTCATGCTCTTCCAAACAGCTGGGCTTGGACTTGGACCAACCTATATTGCTATAACATATGCCCTACCTCCAGCTTCCCGTTTTATTGTAATACTGGAACAGGTAGGTCCCTGCCTCGTGTCTTCAGATATATTGAATCTTGTTTTCAAAATGGAAAGGGTCCTCTTTTTTTTTTTTTTCTAAGGAGTCAAGTGTTGTTTTTATTCATTAAATTAAGCCAGAGCCGTGGATGGAGTTTGTCTTTGACTTACTGACAGACATACAGGCAGCAAGTGTAATGAGAAGTAGATAGCAAATTTCATTTTGAGTTGGAAAGCACTTGTTTTTCTTACCCTGTATTTAAGATTTTACTGTGGGTTTTTTCTAAACATACTTCAAGACTGAAATTCCATTTATTTCTAGTTGTTTTGTGAATGCTAAATGCTTAAAACCAATTTTAAGAACCAGTTGTGCTGTAGTTCACAGGGAAGCTGTAACATTCCTCTTTAAAAAAAAAAAAAAGGCAACTACATAGTCATAGTCAACAAGTGGTTCCTGTTTCCCTTTCTGTTCCTAAGATGCAACTATCTCTGTCTTGTATTCAGAACTTTATTGAAAGTGTAATTTTTTTTTTTGGCGCAAGCAGGGGAAGAGTGCAAGAGTATGGAGGGCTGATCAGACCATCAGGTTAAAACAAGGGTGGTCAGAGATTAGAGTGTAGGCTTGAAGAATTAAGTTTGGACTGGTCCTTCAGGGACTGTTTATGTGTGGCACCACCTTACTCTAATGTAGTGGTAATTGCTGTAGAACACATCTAACTTTGCTGAGTCAGTTTCAAGATTTTGAAATAGTGGCCTATTGAAATGCATAGAGCTGTTCTATTAATTTATTTTTTTGCATCAATTTTAAGTCAGTGTTAATTGGTTAGTGGCTCACTGGTGTAATTCAGAGTCCTTGCATATGCTGTGGTCTTGTGAGTGTAAATGGGATGTGTTTTGACTCTCCCGAGTTATGATTGTTACTGCATGGTTTCACCTTGCAGTGTTTTAAATTCATGTCAGTTACACATGCTTGTGGGCAGAGGAAGCAGCCCTTTCCTGGTAAAAGGGGTAAATTGGAGAGAAACCAAGATGTTGAAGGTGTTGCCTTAAAATGCTTGATGCAGTCTTTATTGGGAACTTAGGAAAGTGAGAACATTAAACTGATATTCTCTCTATTGGTTGGTTTTGTTTTGGTTTTTTTTAACAGGTCCGTCTTGTTATGAAGGCTCATTCATTTGTCCGGGAGAATGTGCCCAGAGTCCTGTCCTCTGTGAAGGACAAGTCCAGTGAGTATCTTGCCCTGCTTTTTTTGACAGCAGTGCATAACCATTGCTCCATTGCATTGAGCTGCCCTCATGAATTGGAGAGGTAGGATTTGAGTAGGTGCCTTTGGATGGGCAGGTAATGAGGCTCTAGCTTGACCTTTTACATCATAATTTCAGCCTGAACCTTCTCATTTGGTAACAGGCAACAAGCTAGACTGTTCAGGTCGAAGTCATCTCTATGTATTAAGTCTTGCTTCAACAGGACCCCAGTTCAGTGCTCTAGTTGAAATGACAGCAATTGTAGAAGCGCAGAAGCTCTTTCAGCAAGGCATGCCAGAGCTGAACATTAACCCACGTGTTAGTACAGGCCTTATGGCTTCATCTTCCCTAGGAGGAATGGAAATGTGATATCATTAGCAGTGTTAGCAGTGCAGTGCCTGTTAGTCACCCTCACTTGTTAACTGTGCTTCATGGGGGAGCAATTCCATCTGATAAGTCTAGTTTGGTTTATTCTCTGCAAATCCCATATCTTAGTTCCAGACTGATGGTTTTTTGAGGTGATAAGGGCTGTATGTTGTGAAAGTGTACTGGGGAAACCAAAAACTTCAGTAAGCAGAAAGATTGCAGAGTTTTCTTTTATCTCTTCTTCTTCCAGGCACAGTACCTATTCCTACAATTTCTCAATACCTGTACTTCCTCTTTGCTCCCACCCTGATCTACAGAGACAACTATCCCAGGTAATGCGAGCAACACCAATAGAACGTTAGTCTAAAAACTGAAGCCAATGTTAAGCATTCCCGAATGTGATCTATTCAATTTATGAATTAGAGCTTTCATAAAGATGTGGTTAAGTCAGTAACCTAGCAAGAGCAAGGCTTGGTCATGAAGACTCTAACACTAATAGTATTTTGGATTTACAGTTCTGGTTTTATTTCTGTGGGAGGTGCACTTGAAGTCAAACAAGTTAAGAACTGGCTGCTCAATATCTAGTGACGCTCAGTTCCTGCAGTAGGCTTGTGTTATTTTATGTGGTGCTAATAAGCAGCTCTGTCTCTTTAGTTTGAGGAGGTAGGCTCAAGCCTTCAAAACTGTGAACTCCCAGACTTTTCTGTACTTTGCTGGGTTGCACTTTGACAGTGTCAAGTCAGCAGTCCTTTAGGTGATTATTGGGCAGATCATCACCTTCTACGTAATTGTATAATGCTGCCCTCCAGATACTTTTCCAATTATGGAATTGCCATGGTTGTCCTGCTGTAGTTGAAATGGAGGAACCAGCAGTTTGGGCAGCAAACATCCATCTCTTGGATGTCAGGAGACTAAGAACTCCAGAATTCAAAAACCAGGTGTTTTTTCAGAGTATAGGTCAGTAAAGTTGGTAACTGAAGGGAGGTTTTTGCTGCTTTGAGGTCCTAATTAGATATAATACCATGCGTTCTTTTTCCTAGGAATCCTGTGATAAGATGGGGCTATGTAGCTACCAAGTTTGCACAGGTGAGTAGTGCAGCTTTCTGAAGAATGCCCTTTCAGACATCATCTAAAGTCTGTTGCTAAACAGTTCTCCATTTGGCATTAAATCACTGTTTACTTGGTGTGGGCTTACCAGAAAAGACTAAAGTTTAGTGACTAAAAAAAGAAATGGTGATATTGCTGCGCTAATGCTTGTGTCAAAGAAAAATAATAAATTCTTGCTTAAATAGGCTGTTAGACTCCACTCCATACAAACAAAAGCTGCATGTGTGTGTGTGGAGTGCAATATCCATGCTCTGGCCCTCTTTCTTTACACTGAAACTGTACTGTAATGCACTGGCACAGCTACCTGCCGGCAGATATTCACATCAATTTTGAATTAATTAGGCCTGGGGTCCAAATACTCCGTGCTTATTTGAGTTCAAGGTTGACCCAGTTTTCACATTTGTCTGAATGTGAGCTTCAATTACTTCTTAGGAATGTGATTCCAAGTAATGGCTTCACGTGATTGAAACTTTTACTGTCACACAATGCATTCACAGTTTAAAAAGCAAAAAAAAAAGGGGGAGGGAAAGCATGAAAAGGCCTTTGGCCGCTTGCTTTTTGGCAAAAGAGTGTGATAAAGCGCACACCTGGCTTAAAGCAGTCAGAGTGTTTAAAGATTTAAAGCAGTGAGTTGCATTTTGACCTCAGCTTCCAAAATCCATGGCTCATGGGTTCGTGAGCCAAAGAAGGCCTGGGGTGGTTTGGCCTGGAAACATCTGCTTTGGGATAAAAGAAAAGTAAGCTTTAATATTAAATTTAACTACAGTAAGCATTTTTCAATTATTTCCACCCTTGTCTTGGACGTAGATCACAGGGTACTTTTCCCACTTACTTTGGCATTGGCACAAATCTTTTGTCATAACTTCAGAGTTGATAGGACCAGGAGAAGTGTACAGCTGCTGTAGTAGAAAAGACAAGTTGATTTTTTGCTCCTGGCTGCCAACATGCTACAGAGATGGCTGTGGCTTACTTTCTGCCTGGACCCTTAGGGAAGTTTGGTAGCAGCAATGTAAAATAAATTATTTTGGCTGTTGGCAGCTGCTGTTCCTCTCTTCGAGCTGTCAAGTGGCGATGTGTTAATTGTGTGTTTCTCTTACGGACTTACACTTTTTTTTTTTTTTGTTCCAGGTGCTTGGTTCACTTTTCTATGCCTACTACATCTTTGTGAGACTCTGCATTCCTCTGTTTCACAACAGTAGTCAAGAAACCTTCAATCTTCGAGGGCTGGTCCTCTGTATCTTCAATTCCATTCTGCCAGGTAAGACGCGGATTCGTGAGTGACTGGATCTTTCTGGAAGAGGTGAAAGGGAGGGGAAATGCTTCATATGAGATGCATTAATGACAGCAAAAACCAGCAGAGGAGGTCTTGTGGGCAGACTTCAGTGTTATGGTGTTAAACTTTAGAGTCAGCAGCACAAAATAAAATCTTGGGTTTGAATTCAACTGTCTTCAGAGTTCTAGGCTCTGTAGTGACCTTGCTGTTTCCCTCTGGGTTAAGCGTGACCTGGTGTGGTGAGAAACGGAAATGCTTTTACTCTTTTGTATAGGTACCACAAAGCTCATCTGTGTCAGTGCCTATAAGAGCAGTCTTGCCTGTGTTACATTTTCACGTTTATATCTGAGAAAAAACACTACAAAACCAGTCTGAATCTACCTTGTTTCTAGGTGTGCTGATTCTCTTCCTGGTTTTCTTTGCGTTCCTTCACTGTTGGCTTAACGCATTTGCTGAGATGCTGCGCTTTGCAGATAGGATGTTCTACAAGGTAAGAAGCAGGAGTTATACTTTTTCAAGGAAGCTTTGTAAAGCTTCTAAAACTAATTTTCCTAATGAAAAGGAAAGAAAAAGAAATAAAAGAAAACTGAAGATGGTTTTACCAAACAAAGCATCCCCAGGGTTTTGCTTGTTTTATGCTGTTAGGACTTAAGTTTGTTGCTGTGCTGTAGAAAGATCTGATTTCTACATGGCAGGCTGAATCATTTTTAAAGTAATGTACCCTGTGCACAAACAGAACCGTCCACCAGACCTATCCAATAGCTCTACTAGCACTCTTTTTATTCTTTTATTATCTCGGCCACTGCAGTTTAGGATAAAACCAAACTTTGATGTATGGATTAGAATGTTGAAAGTGCAATGGAATGCATTATTTCATGGTGTAACTTGTTATCTTAGCTTGGTATTATTCTGATCAATGTTTTTCAACTCGATATTCTAGAAAAGACCTGTAGAATGTTTTATGCTTAGTTAGATTTAGACTCTTTCAACTGTGCTTTCAGGACTGGTGGAACTCTACTTCCTATGCAAACTACTACCGAACCTGGAATGTGGTTGTACATGACTGGCTCTATTACTATGCCTACAGGGACTTCCTTTGGGTGAGTAACAAGCAGATATATTCTTCTTGGTAACTAAACATCTAACCACCAAGCAAGACAGTACATTTGCCAAGATGCAGTGTCACTATCCATTGAGAAGCACAAAAATGTCTTGCCTCAGCTGTTGTAGGTAGCCACTGTATTTTTTAGAGATCTGTTGCTCATTTCCAAGTCCTTAATATGCATAAAATGTGGGTCTGAGATGTAAGAGTGTAAGGAGTGACTCAGCAGTTCGAGCTCATGTTGCGCTGTTTTGATGAGCTGTGGCAGGTATTTCACGAGTGGGCTCACCCGGAGTGCTTATGCAGGACACCAGAAACATGCCTGAAGAAAAACACCTAAAATCCAAGCTGGTCTGTAAAGCACTTAGCATTTTACCTATTCCTGGAGAAGGCCCTTCTTAGCTCAGGTTAAGGAAAAAACAAAACAAAACAAAAACAAACAAACAAACAAACCAACCAAAAGAACCCCCAAACAAAACAACGAAAAACCAAAACAATGTTGAAACAAACAAACTAAAACCACAGCAGGATAGCTTATAATACTTTTGTATTATTCTCTCTTACAGTTTTTTGGTAAGAAGTTCAAAGCAGCAGCTATGCTGTCTGTCTTCACAGTATCAGCTGCTGTACATGAATATGTTCTGAGCATCTGCTTCGGCTTCTTCTATCCAGTTCTCTTTTTCCTGTTTATGTGCTTTGGAAGTAAGTTCCTAGGAGATGGTATGTGAGTGGGTTGTGGGGTTTGTGCCTTTTTTTATTCAGACAAACCTGCTTTGCTCTTCTGATACTGATGTCAGTTATCCTTTAGGCACTAACACACAAAACTGTCTCTTGTCCAAGAGTTGTAATTGTGGGTCCAAACTGTGTGAATGGATTTTTGCAGCCAAATAGCTCAGCTGTATATGTATACACACGCTGGCTTTGCAAGCTTGGGACTCAGATGAGCAAGGTGGGTGGGGAGGGAGAGCCATACATACATGTACTGCTGTTCATGAGACGCTGTACACGTTATCATAGCTCTGTTTCCTTTTTGCGAAGCCTAAGCTGAATTGCCATATGTCAGCATGTTTGAAGTCTTCCTCTTAAGTCATAGTGTAAGACAGGTCTCTAGGCCACCTCTGACAGCATGTCTTGGTCACCAGCATAACACAAACAATATTGATCCCCAAAGGCATACAGCTGGGCCAGCTTGTTGGCAGACTTACTGGAAGTAAGTGTCAGTCATCTCATAGTATTGGCTTTGCTGCCAAGCATGATCAGATTTTCTTGCACTATATTGACCTCACAGAGCAGCCTTGTTGCTTCAGAGATTAAGTGAAGGGAGGGAAAGATCTGATGAAATCAGTGGGTCTTTGATTCTTTAATCCTGAGTTTGTTTCTGAACGATGCTTCTTGTTTGACCTTCTCCCAGTGGTCTTCAACTTCATCCTTAATGACCGTCGGAAAGGGCCCATCTGGAACGTGATCATGTGGACTTCCCTCTTCCTGGGCCAAGGTGTCATCATTTGCCTCTATAGCCAGGAGTGGTATGCCCGCCAGTACTGCCCTACGGAAAATGTGAGTGACTGACCTTTCCTGTGGGATCACTGTCCTTTCTTGCTGTAGGGACAGGGTAGATGTTAAATGGTACTAGTCTTTCTGGCAGCGTGCTGTTCATTAGGAGTTACTTAGTCTAGAAACTGTAGAGAATCCAGGAAAGCCTTTTCTAACAAAAGTGCTTGCATTAGTGCTCTTTCTATGCTGATGGTATTCCACTACTTGAAACTTGAGGGTGTTTTTCCCGCATCTCTGAGGACATAAACCACTACTTGAGAGTACGCTAGGCCATTCAGGCTGTGTGAATGGAACTGCAGCATTTGGCCAATGAGGCCAGGAGAAACACTTCTAAGACGCCCACAAAAACTGAGCCTGTCGTTCCTCTCCCAGGCTAGAGTGGGTGGCAGTGAGAACTGGTTGCCTGTAAATGGTCAGTTTGGGGGTTTGTTGGTGTTGCTTTCTGACTTAGAGCTCATTGTCTTGATACCAGATTCTGTACTACGTAAAACTTCTTACTGCCCTAATTAATTTCAGTTTTAACTAAAGGTGTCCTCAGGCAAACTCCATTTTAAGTTTGACTCTCCTCACTTAAGAGTTTGCCACTGTAAATGACCAGCTTCTTGATACAATATGCTACTAGAACCAGCATTTAGCTGATGTGTCAGAACTAGGGGTAAGGTGGATGGCAGGCGAACAGCTGGTTGTGACTGTAGCTACGCTTCTACACAATGCTTCGTGAGGGTGAGAACAGGGTTGCAGGATGTGAAAATGCTGTTTGATCTGTCCTGTTAGGGAAGTTTGACTTCAGCCGACCACGCCACACCTAGTGCTGTTTGCCTGTGACTGACACACTGCTTCTCCATGTTTTGCAGCCCACGTTCCTGGACTACCTAAAACCACGCTCATGGTCATGTCATATGAAGATGTAAAAATGCTATGCTCTGGCCATGTCATCATCACAGAAGATGAAAGTCGTCCTCCAAGTACTTGGACCAATGACCTAACTCACAAGGGACATTTTCTAAGGGAAGTTGTGCCTCCTGATTATTGGGGAGAAACTGTAATTTTTTTTTTTTTAAACATTACTGAAGCAAACCAGTTGACCTGGATTGCAGCAGGCTTCGTAGGCAGCGTTTGCTACATGCTGTCCCACTTTTGAGACGTTTTCCTGCCAGTAAAACATTGAGCTGATGGTAGAGTCTACTGGAATCCTACTCATCCAGGGGTCCCCCAAGTTGCTGCTGGACAGTAGATTGTCTAGTCAGATTTGCTAGTAGATCATTGTTGGCGTCCGTCCATCTTCCTTAACCACCCCTTTGAAATTTTTTTTTTCTCTCCCTTTTGGTAATGGAATATCTACAAAACTTCTCTCTTCTTTGTGATCCTGTCCGCTGCTGTGATGCAGACAAGTGACAGAGCAACAGGATATTTGCCTCCTTGCTCTGAAAATAGCCAGAGTATTCCTGGATGGCTCTGAACTGCGTTCTGTGTATGTTGGCTGCCTACAGATTTAAAATGGGCAGAGGAAGAGGGGATTGTCAGTTTACTCGTGGCTGCATTGGAGAATCAAGTTCAGAGGCAGGGCACAGCGTGTGCAGGCTTATATGACTTTTTACACTGAAAATTCATGGTTTTTTCTGTATTCATCAATTTCTCAACTGACTTAACAGCATTTTTGTTCTCTGAAGGCCTTTGTGACTGGAGGAATAGTTTGATTTTTTTTTTTCTTCTAGCTTTTCCTTTCTCTTGCTCCAGATAATCAATTATTTTTAACACAATTAACGTGTAAAAGAGCTTGTGCTTTAAGATCTGAAATACTATGACCCAACTGTAAGAAAATGCAATCGACTTTACAGGTACATAGTGCATTTTCATCTGAAATGGCTATGTCCAGTTCAACATGCCAGCACGTCTCAGTGCCTCTTAACAATGTGTATTGTAGCAGCTTCTGCCACTGTCGGTGGGAAATGAAGGTTGTCGCGGTGGCTGGAATCAGAGCTGCTTTTTCATCTGCCTGTGTCTGCTCTTATGTCAGTGGGGACTTCAGGTGAAGACCAGGTTCCTAGGTATTGCCCTCTTCTCCCTGAAGAGGTAGGACATCCTCCTGTACACACTGCTAAAGGGAGAAACATTGTGTGATTTTTTTGGTATTTCAATATCTATTAAGTAGGCAGAGTCCCTTCAGTTTCCTCATTCTGTCAGATGCTAAGCACAAAAGGGAATTTACATGGTATGTGGGGTACGTATCTCTCCAGTTTTACTGGAACTGCAGCTCCTGTTATTGCAGAGAGAGGGTGACCGGATGGAGGTACCTTAACTTTGGTCACAGGGATTTCTGAATTACTCAAATGTTCTTGGCACTTCTCAGTAACAGCTTTTCCTTACTGACCTACAGCCTAGGTGTTGGATACCAGCAGTATTGGGGCTGTTGATGGACTTGTCTCCAAGTCCACTTCAAGCTGTCTTTTGGGCTTCTGTTTTTACTAACCCGAATCAAAAGTAATTTCATGAAAGCTAGGCGATACTTACAGTATTCTAGGTTTTCAGTTTCCTGTCAGAAGGAATCTGGCTCTTCAGAAGGGACATTGTGTCAGGTCAAATTTGCCAAATACACCGTTTGCATACGTGGCTCTCCTGAAATATTTCCTACTAGAACTTGTTTGTTGAAACAGCTAGGTTAATTTCAGAGGACAGAGTAAATGTATATACTGAAACTTGGCAGTATTAGTATATAAAATCCTGAAAATCAAATGGGTTACTTTCTCCTCATTCAGTTTGATTAAACCTAAAACTTTCACTGTACCTTTTGTGGGAGGAAGGGACAGAACTGCTGGAGCAACGAAGCCTCCTTTTTTAAAAAAACAAACAAAACATCCCACTCTTTGGCCAAACAGCTTTGTCACCTCCTTAATATAGGATGAAATTCAGTCCAGTACTACTTAGTTGTGGTGCTGAAAACACTTACGTACAGCTGTAATTGCACTCAAATAGGGTGTGATGGATTTGGGACTTGATTTGTCTTCCTGCTGCCCGTGTCAGGTCTTGCTACTGTCTCAGTGCTCTCAAAAGGAGATCAAGTCATGGCGCTTTGTGCCAGGTTTTGGTGTCTCCCTTGCAGCTGGCGCTGCCTACTCCTAATAAAGAACATCAGCGTTTACTGTGTCAGCATCCTGAGTGTTTGAAGCCTCAGGGCTGGAGCATCTGGCAAGCAAAAGGCAACCAGAATGGGATGCTCAGCTGTTTCAACTAGTCTTAGTTTTTGACAGGTTGAGGTTTTAAGCCTTGTAGATCAAGGCATCTGGCAACCGTGCTGTTAGGGCATTAACAACTGGGATTGGTTTCAATTTCATGGGTGTTTATTTTTTTTCTTCAAATTGCTTTTGATTGTGGGCTTATTTTCATTTTTCTCAAGAGTACTGGAGGGGAAATACAAAGTTTTTTGCACATTGCTTGTTCAATTAGAATCAATTATACCATGTTTATTTGAGTTTCCTTAGGCTGTGAGTGCCAGAGCTAGCAGTATGGCGTTCTGGTCAATAATGAGGACGGATAAAGTTCACAACACGCCCTTTACAAGTTCTTAATAATAGTATATACTGTTTTCTGTGGTTCTTTCCAATGCAAGAATTATGCAGCTTGCTTCCATGGTAACTCCCTCAGTTTTGAGGTGGGAAGCCTCCAGCTTTGGAATGGCATCCAGTACAGCTGCAGCTCCTTGCTCAATAACATCACAAAAATCAGTATTAATATGGTGAAATGTGTCCCGGTTGTCATGCAGGTAACAGTTTGTTCTCAGGAAGACTGAACCTCTGCAGGGTCTTCATGCCTAGTTCGTCCTTTCTGTTGGAATATTTAACTTCCAGCCTTTGAAGGTGGAGCAGTCTGCCTCTGAGCTGCTAACTGTATGCTATCCTGCGACAGCCGTCTGAGTAAGGCACGTGCTACATGCTGTAGTGGGGAGGAGGGGGAAATCCTGATGTATTTTATTGTGTGTGTGGTCGATGTGACTCAGTCCACCCGCTCAAGGCAAACCGAACTGTTTGTGACTCCCACCTTCTGAATGTAGATGGGCTGGAAGGACGGCGGTCCAGCCTGAGCTGTGAGACAGCCCGCGGGCTCTGCAGCAGCAGGGTTCTGGACCGGCTCCCCACAGTACCTCCGAGCCGGGGTTATGGACCGGCTCCCCACAGCACCTCTGAGCCAGCCGAGTTCAGCCTTGCCTCTTCTCCCCACGCTTGTGGCCAGGGCCGAGTAGCCACCACTGCCCCTACGCCTGCGGTGGCTGGGGAGAGGGGCGCAAGCAGAGCTGTGCACGGGCCATGGCCCTGCCACCAGCAGTTCCCTGTACACAACCTGTACCCTGTTCTGTCATGCAGAAGAGCTGTTTATAATCTACTGGATTACAGCAGTTGAAATATATTTTGCTATTAGGGGAGGAAAAAAAAAAAATTGCCTCAGCCTGTTTCTTCTCTGCGGCTCCTGATTTTGGGGGTGGGGTGGGGTGGGTGCAGGGGCCCTGGGTGTGGGGGGGTTCTCCTGGGAAAGGTGGCTGCTGTGGGGAGAAGATGTGGGTCAGAGCCTTGTGGGGCTGGGGAGGGAGGGAGGGCATCGCTGTGTTGTGGGGAGAGCCCTGTGTTTCCATGGTGATGGAGCCACAGAGGAGCTCCAGCAGGTGAGGGCTGGCAGGTATGGGGGGGGTCCCTGGCAGAGCCTCCTCCCAGCTGAGCTGCAAGTCTCCCCCATTCCGAGGGCAAGGAGTGGGGAGGGATGGAGACGGGCCATGCTGTGTCAGGCCCGAGTCTGGAGGCACCAGGCAGGGCCCCTGGTGGGGGGCGTAGGGAGAAACTCTTACGCAAGCCTCTCTTCAGGTCCTAAAGAGCAGCAGGAAGTGTCAGAGCTCACCACCAGCTGCGAAGGGTAGTTGGGGTTTCTTAGGCTGCGCATGGGCCATCACGTCTCTGCTGGGGGAGGGGACATCCTTGGGAGTGCTGGAGGGGAGCACAGGAGAAGAGATGATAGCTCTTGGAACAGACCAGAGTTTCTAACCTCCACCCCATTTTATGCATGTTAAATTGGAGCAACTGCCAAACATGTATCAAGTTGATGATTTCTGCCTTTATTGTGGGCCTGAAAAGGGTTTGTGCGCCAAGAACTTAATGTGCTCTTCCCCAGCTGTGTGCCACGTGCTCTAAAGTCCAGCCTTCGCCGTGTCCTTAAACCATAGCTGCTACAGAACAGCACCATTAATCTTCCCATCCTCTCTGGTAGGAATATCGCGTACTGCCAAACGGAGTTGTGAAAGGGAAAAAGAAGTTTTCTTCTGTCAGAAGTTTTTAGTGAATGTTTATATTTTCTTTGCGAGAAACCATTTATGCAGTGAGACAAGAAACTACCTGGCAAGATTACTCCTTGATTACACCTACACCCACAAACATGTATCTGAAGGCGAAGAAATGTAGTTAACCTAATTAGAAACCACAGTACACGAGGATACAGCTGATAAGGAGGTCAAAAAGTTTTAATACAAAGAGCGTTTATAAAGAACAATATGTATTGGCAAGGCTGGGGTGGGGGCGAAGGCTTCAGAAGAGAATTCATGGAGAGTATGAAACTAATGGAAATATGAATTTTTTTATTAGTAAGTCATGGCTAAGAAGAAAAACTGGTAAGATTAATAATTGGAGACCAATTGAATTAAATATCTGGCCCAGTTAAATATATAAGAGAAGCGGTTGTTCTTAGTGCAGTTTGTAGATGGAAAAACAAGCCCCCTATGGAGGATGTAGCAAAACATGGGGGGGGGGGGTCCGAACTGGTGTACCTAGTGTCAGGAGTACGGGGGTTTTCTTACAAGAAATAATAACAATAAAAGCTGTTAACCCAGTGAAGTACAAATTCAGGTTTCCTTCTGTTTCCAGATCATTCGCTGCTGCACATTTCCTTGGCTAAGCGTTAAAATAAAAGAAACGTTCCCCATGCCCAGGAGGGGAGTGCCGGCTCCGGGACCAAAAGCGGATGGAAGGAAGCGGAGCGGTGCCGGGCGGGCAGGGCAGGACCCGCCAGGTAGGGCTGGGGGCTGCCAGGATCCTCCGTCTGACTCCATCCTTCCAGCTCCCCCTTCACAGCGGGATGCTTCTCTGTATTATTTCGGTAGTTACTGGTATCTTAGCGTGTTAATATCTTTGCAGAAAGCTGACGGCTAGCAATCCCGGAGAAGGGAAATGGCTTTACAGAAACACGCAAACTCAAATTGTTTACAGCACCCCTCGGCGTTCGCGTACCTGGCAGCTTGGCGAGATTGTGTGACTAGTGCTTCATCTCCCATAGTCAGATGGTAACTGTTCTAGGCTTCGCCCAAGACCTAACAACCGCTAAAAACGCGATTAGCTGCCTGTGGTTTAGGTAGAGTTGATCCTGCTTTGGGATAAGGGAGTAAACATCTTGTCATGGTTTTTCTCAGCCCCGTATTTTATCGTTCGGTTTTGCTTTCTCTTTCACCAGTAGAATAAATGCTGCTGAAACATTTCTGACCTACAATTTTCCAGAAATCCCCAAGCTGAGCGCTACCTCAAGGATGCTTGATCACACCAGGCCTGTTTCTGCCTCCCTGGAGCACAGATTTGTTCCAGAAGAGGTTTTCCGCAGCCTGGCCTGCGCCAGCGGGTCTCTCTACAGCCCAAAGAGCTTACAGTCCCCGCAAACCACCAAAACCCCAGCGGGCTTCAGGGTGAGCGTGTTTCCATCTCCTGCCTCTTTCTCTCCAGAATTGCCTGTCTGTTCCCGGGGCAAAAGGAAAGTTTGCCGCCCTTGTAAGATAAATTTATCTTACATTGCATCGTTTTTTCGGACGGCGCAGTTTGATGCAGATCCAAGGTGCTGCCTTCCAGGGCCTGCAAAAGGTGCTTCCACCCCGGTGCGGCTGTGAAGCCCCTGCTGAGGCTGTGTTGTCCACACCGCTTTCTTTAGCCCCAAGATAGAAATAACGATGCGGATCTTGTTCAGACAGTCACCCTGACCTCTCCCGCTCCTTGGCGCGTTTCTCGCTGAGAAGTGACAGCCACGTGTGCCTTGTCTGCAGGGCTGCCTGCAACCCCCAGATCGGCTTTGGCATTATCCTAATCGTCGGAGCAAGTTCAGACACCTGACAGACCACCCTGTCAGTTTGACAGGCGCTGGAAGGTAAGCAAAGAAGGGATAAGGAGCCCAGGGCGATGGAAAGACGTTAGAGCTGGGAACGCCGAGCTAGATCTCTCCCTTGGCCTTTTCTTTATGGTAGGTGGCTGTGCTGCCCAATGCGGATGGATGAATGGACTAACTGGCCCATCCGAGTTCGGGCCGGAGAGATTCGAGGGAAAGATGTTTTGGGCGTAATAAATAAAAGAGTTGCTAAACGAGCAATTCTTAGAACTGTCCTTCCAAAGGATGCCAGGCTCACAGGGATGCTCTGTGATCCACGATTAAGAAAAGAAGCTCTTCTGGCTTTAATGGACTTAGCAGGGAATAGCTTTACACTTCTTTTTAAATAAGCGATGCTTAACAGTGCTGGGAAGCGAAAAATGTTTTGCTCTCTATGGGATGTTGCATATGTATGTGATAGGATGCTGGCAGCAGATGCGAAAAATGGATAGGCGATGCCTAAAAAATGTTAATCTGTCTAAAAAAAACCTGATCTCATCTGTCTTTTTTGGCCCAGGGGAGGGAGTCCTGGCTATGAGCCTGGCCTCGAGCTGAGCAGAACAAACCCGTGTGTGGCTTAGGCTGGATGGAAGTTGGTGGGTTGCCTGTGGGGGGGGTCAGTGAACAAGCTCTTCCCCTCCATTTCAGGGATGTCTCTTACCTGTGTGACGTTGCGGCTGGCCAAGAAGCTAAGAAAGCGGCGGCTGGCCAAGAAGCTAAGAAAGCGATGCCCGGCAGAAGCTCTTTTTCTGAGGGTCATCAGGAGCTGAGAGGGAGCCGTGGTACAGTCCCACGTACTCCCGTGAGTGCTGCCATTCAGGTGGTTTTCTGTGGGTATCGCTAGCTGGGAGAAGGGAGGTCCTAATAAATGTGTCCCGGTGTTACCCTCATCCTAAGACTCATCAGCTCTCCTTGCGGCTCACAGCTCCCCGGCTTCCCCGCCGCAGTTTGGCGTTAGTCATTTCAGTCCACTTTCAGGGGTAGATTGTTTCTGTCGGGCTCTGGATGTGTGGAGCAGGAAAGGGAAAAGCAGCATGAAAAGCCACTACGTGAGCTTCCCTCTCCGGGCTGCCAAACCCCTGTCCTCTTTGGGAAGGAAGCAGGATTGTGTTCACATCTTTTGCGCTGATGTTTCATGCTCTCTCTCTTTCCCGTCCCTAGCAAGTGACCCTGGCAGATACTCTGGTTCCCAAGGAATTTCACATCGTGAAGAACAGGGGAGTTTTGCCCTTGAAGTACTTCGATGGGTGAGTGATTTCTGGTTTACTAGGGTTTGTCCTCAACTCTTCAGAGCCAGGACATAAAGTGATGAGAGGCTGAGGATGCTGCCCAAATACACCTCTTGCCGTTGGGAAGGGGAGAGTATAAGTGGGAGCAAATCCCATGCTAATGGGCTATAGTTAATCCTGCAGAGCAAGGTGTGACCCTCCTTTTCTTTGCCCCTGCTGCTTTGGGGTGGCTAACAGAGAATGTCCTGAACACTGGTACTGCTTCTCAGGGGGGCTTCAGTAGCCGGTCATGAATGTAAGAGCTGAAGCCTGGTTTGATCCCTTGAGGCAATTTTTGGAAGTTTTTTGCTACTGTTTTGGTTTTGTTTTTTTTTTTTTAAATACATAGTTTTGATTAGTTTTGCTGTTTTTCTTTTAGAATTGCTTTCTGCCACAAAGCCGGGCAGGCTCTGGGGGGTAGTTCTTACTCTCGCTTTCTGGTTGTATAGACCTGGTGGTGTCTCGAATCTGACCACTCTCGGGGGTTTTTTTTGTTTGTTTGTTTGTTTGTGGTTTTTTGTTTTGTTTTAATTTTTCAGGCTGTGAATTTTGAATTGAATTTACCAAGCCTTGCCCCAAAAAAGGCAACTGAGGCTCCCCTTGGTCTCTCTGGACAGCTTACTGAATTTAAAGGAGATTCTTTCTCATTGTTCAAGGATTAAAATACTAAGATTAGGAGTGAAATCCTCACAGCTTCTTTGCCAACGTGATGTAACAGAACACTGTCACCTTATTTCAATGGTGTCCTGAGATCAGTCTCTGGGTGGGTTTGGTGTGGATGTGGTGCTCTTCTGGCCCCACCACTAACTTTTAAACCCATCGGTCACTTCTTAGCCAAGTACCATGAGAGGTCTTAAAGGGAGAAGGTTCCTACAAGATTGGTGTCATTAGTGGCAAGAAGAAGGAGTTCCAGGTGGGGGAACAGCTGCGAGAGGTTCAATTCTCACATTAGGCTCTAGATGCTTCCACTGAAGAGCAACCCTGTAGACCCTTCTCTGCCTCTCCAACCTGCATCAGCTTGTACATGGGACAAAGAGGTTGAAGGAGAGAGTGGGATCCCGTAGCTAGCACTGGAAGGATTCCTTTCTGACCAAATCCTAATATTTGTATTCGTTTCAGTAAATACACAACGCTGCTTGAAGACCGTGAAAAGAAACTACGGCTGTTCCCATCCATGTAAGTATCACTCTGCAGGAAGCTGTTGTTGGAATAAAAACAGTTGTTTGAATTTCACTTCCTGGGAAAATATCATATGGTGCTCTACAGGATAACGATGTGTGTCTCTCTGCTCTGTCAGGAAACCTTCTGGGAGGTTAGAGGTCATCCAGCTGATGGAGGTGATGGACAGCATGTTGGAAAAAGCTGGAGTAGACAAGCTAATCAGAGTAACAGGACCTTCACAGGTAGACAACTTGCTTGGACCCGAAGAACTTTCTTGTACCCAGAAAAATAAGATCCCATTTTCTTCACTGTTTATCCCTGATGTGCCTCCTAGCAGCTAGTTTCTGCCCAAGCCAGCTGTCTGTAGGTCCTGTAATAACCAGGGATTTCCTCTCCTGAGCTTCTGCCCACCTTCATTTGATCCACAAAGAACAAGCCGTTAGCTTGCTGGTGTAGGAAGTTACATTTCTGTCAAAAATGCCAGAAAGGAATGCATTTGGCATTATTACTATAGAGGAATGAAGGCAGTAGCTGTCTCATCTCTGCATTGGGAGATAGGCTGCTGTTACAACATGGGCCATGGGAAACCTTCATACACCTAAAAAGCAGATGCCAAAGAACATTTACTTGGCCTTATTTCCTGTTGTTCTTGCACAGTAATGGAGAAGGTTTAAATGGGTGGGGAATGATTTCTGAAAAACACGGAGCATTGCCTCAGCAGGAACTCCAGCTGGAATTAGCAGAGAAGGTCCCATGGACGTTGACAGGAGGGTAGTCAGGATAGTGCACAACATGTTTGAAAACGAACCTGTGAATGCATGCAGGATGGCTCTTTCCCTTCTCCTTTATACCTTCAGTAATGTTTTGTCCTCAAAGGGAAACCTCCTTCAGAAGAAATGAGAGATCTGTGCTAACCTCTGTTGTTGAAGGAGTAGGCTGGCCAGGCTCTGCAAGGCTGTGATTTCTCTCGCCTGTTTTGTCAGCTGCACAATGCTCTGGAGCTGATGAAGGCGGAGCAGAACATCTACAACATTGTTTTCCATGAGCTGATTCGGCAGGTCAGCGTGGACTGCATGGAGAGAGGACAGCTGCTTTCAAAGCTCAGGTCATCATTAGCCAACCACCCTTAATCCCCGCCTTGATTTATGGCAGTGTTCTCTTGGGAGCAGCATAAGCTATTGCAGATTGTTCCTAATGTCCTTGCTCAGCAAAGCTCGCCCGTCGCAACGTAATCGGCGTGGGGTCTGATGCCAGGAGTGAAACAGGATTCCCCTGCCTAGTCAACAACCAGGGCTAACGAGCCTCTGTTAGGTAATCTGGAGCTTGGAGTCGGTGGCGCTGTGGCCACACTTGACAGCATGGGCACCTTATTGGTGTAACGTTCAGTGGAGGTTTTCACATGTAGAACAGCTGGTGTTCCCATGCTCAGATTACTGCTATTTGTAGCAATTAAATTGTTCCAGAGTTTAAAATCCCCAGTCCAACCACTCAAAAGATTGCCTTCTAGATAGCTTCCTGTGCAGTGAAAGGAAAGGGTCTTCAGATGGGGTAAGAGAGAACTGGACTCTCGGGCAAATGCCCTTTTTTACTCTTTTTACTGCAGGCAGAGGTACGTGGGTCTCATGGAGCGGGTTCCTGAACAGATGAAGACTCTCTATAAAAACATGATGGCACAGCGGGTGGTCAACAGACACATTACAGAAGAACTACTTTATTTTAAAGAATCTGTTGGACAGCTGGCCAGGTATGAATCCTGCCTGATCCTAAGTAATTATCTCTATGCCCTAGGCTTAGTCCATTGATTTTGTTTGGTTTTCTAATCTTCCTCCCATAGGAGCAGGAAGACAGCGTTAGGATTTGAAGCAGAGCTACAGGGACCACCCTTGCGCCTCCTCACATTCTCACTGCACCTTCTTAGTGCCAAATAATGTCAAAGCCACCTCCTTTTCTTACCAAGCTGGAGGTTCTTTGGTGGGGGACTGCGGAAACAGGTTGCTGGAGCAACATGAGTGCATGGGAAGAGGAGGTCTTCAAGGTGCCTTTCGCCCCTACAGTGTGATGACTATAGGAGGAAGAGAGCCCCGTATGATAGTGTAGGGCCCACCGGTCTGCGTCTGCCAGAGTAGAGACCTTTGGGTTGGGCTAAATTGCATTAATATCATTCCTTGCTGTTTCAGCGAGCTGTGTGAGGTACAAGAACATGACCGCAAGGTGACCAAAGAAGCAGAAAACACTCAAGAGGAGCTAGCTGCAGCCACGCGGGGGGCTAAGGCAAATGTAAAGTAAGTTGCTTTTGAAGTTGAGGTTGGGAGGTTTCTGCAGCCTGCTGGTATCATTCTTTTGGGGTTGTTGGGAGGACGAGGGGAGGATTGATTTCATTCTGGGGAAGAGAACTTCACTGTTTATGACAAATGCCATTATTTTTCTATAAATCCTAAACTCCTCAAAGGGATAGAAAGCTGTTCAAAACTTTCCTAGTTTTAAGACATGAAAGCTGCATTCGTTGCTCAGGTGCTGGCGTTCCCTTTTCTTCACCCCACATTCACAGCTGTTGAGCTCTTCATAGTCTAGCAGAGCCTGAACTTCTGAGGGCCTGTGGACATCCTCAGATACCTAAGAAATGGAGGATTTAGGTGGCTGGTATCGGAGTTGAGGTGAGTGCTTAGGCAGATGGATTCACTTACAGAGATTTGCATTCATACTGATCGGAAACTCACGATGGAAATAACAGAAAGGTGTTGTAAGGGCTCAGGGAAAAGGACCTGTGCAGGAGGTGACCGAGGAAGGAAGGAGGAAGAGGAAATGGCTAAGAAAACCCTTGGGAGAAAGACAATAAATGTGGGTGAGAAACACAGGTGCACGTATTTCATTGTCTTTCTGTTCTTCTAGCCTTTTGGAAGAGTATCGGGAGTTATACGAGTTACAGAGAGGACGACTGGAAGAGCAAGTTCTGCTGGTAGCCCAAGAGAGAGATGTTTGGAGCTCGGCAGCATATGACCTGGCTCTGAAGGTAGGTGCAGGAGATCAGTCATACGTTGCAAGGTACAAGCCATCAGAGCGAGCGGTCTTGTTCCAAAGGCAGATCCATCATCCCAAAGAACATTTTTATTCAATATGATTGGGTAGTAACACATCTCATACCTGCCCTGACCTCATTTCCTGAGGTCTGTTGTTTTTCACATGTGTGGTTTTTAAATAGAAACTGGTTAATTTACCCAGCATTTCTGGTACCAATCTCCAGATTCGTGCAGGAAGAACTTCGGTGAAATTAGTATTTCCATTCAGAGATCCGTTTGACTAAAAAGTTTCCTATTCCTCATAATTTAGAATATCATCGCCAGATTCTTTACACTTCCTCACAAAATATCATTCTTGGCTAACTCTGTGCTTCCTTGTTTTGTGTCCCTCTTGTTTGTGATCTCCTACTTTATCTCCTTCAAGTAGAAAATCTGTTCACAGAACTTCTGGGGCTGTTGGGGAGATCAGAGATTTAATTGTCAGGAAAGTGGGCTCAGCCACTTGATCTCCATTTCATTTATGGTAAAGCTCCCATGTTACTGTCAGACGCCTCTCCTCTCAGAAGAAAACAGGGCAGATAATAATGTTTCTTTCAGATAATAGACAGAAACCGGCTCACATTGGTTCGCAAGCTTCATGTTAGCGGAAACACACTGATCAACGTTCTCAAGCATTTCATAGTCCTCTTGGCCTCAAAGGTAGGGGCCCGTCTGTGATGTGTACCTGTTCAAAGTGTGTGTATGCGTGGCTTACGTAGCTCTACGGTTCTCAGTGAAGCATTCAGTTCTTCAGTTGTTATTTGAACTTTCAAATCTTGGTCTAGTTTCAAACACGCATTAAAATTGGAATGAGTTCGCTCTCTGCTTTTCTCTCTTTACTCCACGTCCCCTTTTCTCTGCCTCAAACTTTTCTTTCTCCTCTGTTTGCCCTTTTTCTTTGTGGCTTTCTTCCCTCTCCCTGTTCCTTCTCCATAAAACCCAAACAGATCCAGGCTAGTGTAATTTTGGCCTCATAGGCATGGGGCTGCATGGTATCTCAGTAGCATACAAGCAACAAGGGGTCAAGTGCTCGGTTCTGGCATGCCCTGGGAGGGTGATCCACCCTAGTCTCGTCTCAAAGGGTTTGTGAGGGCTGTGCTGTGGAATTACAGACATTTCCCAGATCTCTGATATGTACATGTTTCAAAATAGCTAGGACAAAGGGAGAATTCCTCCAACTAGGATCAAACTAATCGTGACTGACAACAGTCCCTTTTCCCACCCTCTTGCCCAACGCATGCAGGACACGGGAGACCTGGCTGATCTGCAGGAAGAGACTGAGCAGTTCAGGGAGAGATTGGGTCATATTGGAGCAGAAATAGAGCGTTCCGAGGCGTCCAGCCAGGGGAAACTGCAAACTGTCTACAGCAGCCTCAACAAATGGCTTCAATACTTCCATTGCAGTGACTTGTGAGTGGCCCAGAGGGACTGGGGGTAGCAGTCAACTCGCTCAACCTTTGCCTCGCGACAGTAGGTCTCGCTGGCCCAGTGCAAAGCGTGCACTGACTCTCAGGTGCAGTAAGATTTGGTGCCATTTGTACATCCCTCACTGCTCTGCTTTTCTGCTCGACACATGTATGTCGGTAATCACGTCCCTCGTGGCAACTCCAAAGAAGGTTCGTGTGGGTTTGTGGTTGAATTCAGTGGAGCAAGGATTGTCCCCTCCTGCTGCGAACCAGAGTGTCCCTTCTGCAGTTGTCGTTGCTGTAACAGAATTCTTCTATTTGGTTCATTTTAGCTTGAATGCACACACATTAATGCTTCAATATAGCATTTAATTCTCTGATGTACAGATACAAAATGAGACTCTAAGACACATGCTGTTTCAAATCCAAAGTCATTTTTTATGTTAAGGTGATTATGTTTTGCAGGCTTTTTGTTAGTTCATTGTGATATATTAAATAAAACAAAGTATAAATACAAGCGCAAAATGCAGACACGTACACAGCGTGTGCATTAACAAAAGACACCACTTCATAGATTTCAATCATTGAGTTAATAATGTCTGAATTTTCCATATGCGCTTTGACTTTCATCTTTGCTGGAAGCAACATATTTTCTTAACTGACACCCAGTGTCCGCGTTAGGCTGAGCGAGAGAACAAAATCTCTGGTTGAGCGGGGCCTGGTGGGTTTTAGTTCTCATTCAAGTTACAATTTGTATCACAAAGCTGGTATGTGTGGAGTACGTGTCTTGACTCTTGGTTTTGCCTTGGCTACTAAAGGAGTTTGTTTTCTCTCAGTTCTCACCCCTTCTTTCCCTCTGCTTTAGCTCCTCTCCAGTGAATGAAAAACTACGAGATGAAATCCTACAAGATATCAAGAACATGATAAACGTAAGATTTTGGGGGTTGGACATATTATTGAGTGGTATCTGCTCAGCAGATTACCACACGTTAGCTGAGCCACAGCAAGCATCTCTGCCCATCAAAAATGTGAATGAAAACACATTAGCCCAAATCTTTTGTGCTGAAGCTTAAGCTAAGAGTCTACACAAGAGAAGTTCTAAGTGACAAATACCATAGCTCAGACAGTGCATTAAACTTAGTCGTGCATTGAGCACTGTCCAATGACAGCTCTGGTGACTGATAAATTATATTAATCTGTAGAAGCGCTCAGACTTGTCACCAATAAGTTTCCAGTTTATTGTGCTATTTAGTCACTGTGACGTCTTTATGCTCATGGATTCATCACACTTCTCTTACCTGTCTTCCATCGCCTTTCTGTTGCAACCAAGGGGCAGCCCAAAATTTGGGGGCATGGCGAGCTTGCTACTTTTCTTCCAGATACTAAAAGCAGACCTGCAGCAGTATGGCGGGGAGGCACACCTGAGAAAGACAGAAAGTCTGAGGAGCGCTGCCAGCCTGCAGGAGCACTGGACGGAGCTGGGACAAACGGTGCTGAATCGACACCGGGATTTTGCTGGAGCATTGCCTCCGCAGCACGCTGCCCTGGAAGAAATAAACCAAAGGGCCTGTCAATTCTACCAGCAATACAACATAAGGATAAGTGGGAATCACGGTAAGGAATGACAAATTCTGCAGTTCAGTCTTTCCTTGGGGACACCAGGAAAGTAGTGGGTAATAAAGGACAAGTTGACATAATTTGTACTGGCTTTTCCCAAAGCTAAAAGCTAAAGTCTGACCCCCAGATACGTGCTGGGAATCAAGAGCATTCAGGGGATAAACTCCAGGAAACTTCACTTGTGGTCACATGTAAAAAGAATACCTGAAATTTTAAATGTGATACCATGCGAAGAACATGCAACGCAGATCTGACAGAGGGAAGTCATGTGTTGTGTTCAGAGGGAGCATGGGAGGTTTGTGATTACGGATGGAAAAGAAAATAAATGTAAAAGGAAAGAATGGATGTTTAAAATGTAAAGTAAAACATCACTTTGGAGATCATTAACCAGATAACACTGTCTCAGAGGGTAATACTTTTTTTTATTACGTTACCATTAACACAAAGTTATCTTAATCTAGATATTGAATTATCTTGATAATAAAGTATGTAAATAAATGTTTTCTTTGCTGATATAAAGTTATCATGTTCTGTGTAAGATAACAAACGTACATTGGGTAATTTGCAACTAACCTTCTCAACCTTTGCCTCTGCAAGACCTTGACTCGTTTCTGATTTCAGAATTGTTTCATCTCTGATGTTTTTTTTTAATCATCGTATTTCCTTTTAGCAGACTAAAACTAAACTGAACGTGCGCTGTCAGGAACTGCTAGGTGTGCTAAGCGGCTTCTCATACTGTCGTCTTATTCTTTCACTCAGGGTTATCCTGTGCTTTTCTCTACATTATCTTATGCTACATGTTATATTTCAGCCTACTGAAAGCTGAGACAGAATAAGTCTGTCCATCTTAAGAGACGCCTAAAGGAAATAAATATTCCCAGTAGTTCACATTAGAAAGTGAGAGACAGAAGAAGGAATGAGGCCATAACTGGCCAGACATTAGCACGGCAAAAAGTTAACTGCAGACTGTCAGAAGCCTCGATAGTTAGTCGTGATCTGAACAAAGGGCGAGGCAGCACAGCGCAGACATCTGATCCAAACTGCTTCAGCCAGTGAAATCCAGAAAAAAGGGATTTTAACTTATTTTAACAAAGGCTTTGGGAACTGGACCACAGGGAACATATTTTCTTGATCCATACAAGGAGTGTATTTTGAATGGCTTGGATTCTCTTTTTTATTATGGCCTTTCATAATGGCCTTTCAGTAGAAATGACAAGGTACCCCTTCTCCTTACGTTGCACCCCTGGTAAGAAACAGTGAAAATGAAAGAGGTTATAAGGAATAGGTAAGAGAGAATACTAAGAACATGGTAATTTTGTCCTGTAAGGCAGTGGCAGTCAATTACCTGAAGTATTTCTCAGTTACCTGAAGTATTTATTATCTTCTAAGATCTGATTACCTGATCTCGAGCAGCATGTGCCAGAAATACAAAGGGTTTGGTATTTGATGACAAGGGTTAGAGATGCAGAGAGAACAATGAGATATGAGATTGTTTTAGACGGGAGATAAAAGAGAGGACTTCTATGAAATCTATAAGGTTTGGCTGCTTTTATTCAGTCTTCCTTGATCACTTCTTAAAGGCTTTACAGTGTACCTTCTTTGTGAGAATAAGATGGTTTTGACTCTGCAGTTGGCACTTGGGTCTGGAGTGATCTCTTCAGTGAGCTCCAGTTAGATATTCCCTTTTCCTGGGGACTCGATTAATTTTATAAGATAAATGCAATGATATAGACAGCCTCCACAAAGCAAGCCGCTATTTAATAAGGATCCAGAATACTGTGTAAGGGGTAATATGGCTAAACCACAGCTAAGCGATCAGAAGTGACTGTTCTACCTCATCTCATGCCCTCCTGGGACCCACCTCCTTTTTCTTTCCTCTTAAGCTGATGCTGCATGGCAGGAAAACTTAAGCGATTTCATTCCTACCACTTCTCCTTGGTCTCCTCGTTGTTAAAAACTAATGCCTAGTTGTGGGACTCCCATTGTGTGCTCTGAAACTCTCCACCCCGTGGAGGGTAACCTCCTCCCTTTCTTACTAGTCTGGACATCCCAACACCACTTCATTGCACTACTCCCAGTCCAGAGGATTAACCAGTTCTACCCCACAGCTGTACAGTGGGTGAACAAAGCTATGCATCAAAATTAGTGAAATATTTTAAAAAATTATCATCATCTTCATGTGCATAGCACGCCATCTTTGCTAAAAGATGTCACAGAGGCCAGGACATCACCAGGATTTAAAGAAAGCTTAAACATTGGACATCAAGAGCAAACATTGTTACATTTCAAGCATATTCCCCGATAAACAGAGAATATCCATCAGCATGTGCCAGATGAGGGAATGAGCAAGTCATTTAGGACCTTGTCCATTCATTTTTGCACATCGGTGCATACCGTATCACCTGCGTCTTTGAAGAGCTGGGTTGTAACTGCAAAGCTGTTTTGAAAAGAGTTGTATTAAGCCTTTATGCAATGAGGGAGCCAAATCTGCCAAGGCAAGAAGGAAAGTCAGGGCTTCAAATCAAGCCCATTTTCTTTCAGCTTGCTTTGAATTCAGTGCTTACTAAACAGCTCATTCTTAGTCCTAAGTGTAGCCAGTTCCCACATGGGCTGATCATCCCTCTTGGCATCCCTCTTTGAATCCAGCTTTGTTTTTGTTGGCAGAGAGAATTATAATTAAAGGTTCATATCTTCTTCCCCTGCGGTCACAGCTAGGTTTTTGACAGCCTTGGTGAAAAGTATGGAAGATTGGTTATTCGAGGTGCAAAAGCTGAAGAGAGGTTCTGGCACGCACAAAGCTGAGCTGAGGGCATTTTATCACAAGATTCCTGTGTGGCTGGCCCAGGCGACTGCAGTGATGAGCTGTATAGGCTCCAGCACGTTGGATGAAGCTGAGAGTGATGAGAAACCACATTTCCCGTAAGGACAGAGGTGTTAATTGTGTCTGGGGTGGCCTTGTACATTAAACTACACTCCCAAGAAAAGAGAATTTTTTTATTTTTTTTTGTGGGGACCCTGGCAGTGGGATAAACGTGATCAGCTGAAGCATTAAAATGATTGGCGACTGCCTTTCATCTGCTTTGATTTGGCAATATCCGTGGAAACAGTTGGTGGCTTCAATATCGCTCCTGGAACATCACTGTCTCCCTCAGAACTGCCACCTGCTTTGGAAATCTTGACATTTGAAGAAAACCAAAAATATGTGATTCACTTACAGTCAGATTTCTGGGGGCGTATGCCTCCTTGTGGTGCTCCATTGTCTTTGATAAATATCATCAGGAAATAAATTATTTGCAGAGCACATGCATAACGTAACAAGGAAGAGATTACTTGCAAATGCCAAGTTTGCCCCCAACTATAGCATTAATAAAAATGCCAGTATCATGTTTCCAGCATATGGTCTTCTAAAATACGTAGTTTTCCTTGAGTTGGGAAGCAAAAGGTATCTTTGAGACAGGAGATCCTCAGGTCTGGTGCACTAGAGGTCACTTTGTTTCTGGATTTGTTTTTTTTTTTTCTCAGGGTGGTACCTAGGGAATTTTTTAAGATGATTCAGCAATGGGTTCTGTCCACGAATAATGAGGTTGAGAAGAGCATCACACATCTTAATGAAAAAGTAAGTGCAAGCCTGAAACTTCTAGGGGTAAGAGCACTATATCTACTATTCAACCTTTCCTTTAATTTCCGTCTGGCCAGAGCGCAAGTATGAGGAATGCTTGTTTCTCTTTTGACACTATCTTTCCCATTTGAGTTGAGTTGTGGCTTTTGTCTTCCAGCCAAAGGAGCAGAGGAGAACTCTAAAAATAGCGGTGAGGTCTCCTATATGGTACATGAACACAATTTTATTGTTTCATCTTTAGCAAGCATTTCCTTTGGAATAACATTGATATTTCCGGTTCAGAGAACTGTTTTGGCTGCTAGCTCTCTGTGGTTTTTCTTCTTTCTCCAAGGATTGTAGACCAGAGACTCTCACCATGCATTTTTAAAACATTCTATAAGTGTGGTGTGTGGTTTTTGGTTTATTGCTGAATTCTGGAAAAGAGAAAGCACCATGTGGCTGATAAGCAGCATATGATCCTAAACAAGAACTGGGAGAGGGACAGATCCATGACAGGAGAAGATGTGTTTGTAATGGGAATGAATATGGGAGAAAAAGTAGTAAAACCAAATGTTTCTGTCATTAGGTCAGTTTGCAAATTTAACTAGGTAGGACATAGACTTCTGTGAAATGCATCGACTTCAGAGTACTTGGCAAGACCAGTCATTTATTACTGATTTAATTTGCTCTGATGTTTTGTGCAGGTGACTGAACTGCACCAAAACCTGACCCTGTGGCTGGTGAATTTGCTGAGACACATGACAGCAGACCGCTTGTCCTGGGAGCGTCCCCAGTGGCAAGAGTCAGACACTGAGACTGATGAGGAGCTCAGGCTTCTGGAGGCTCGTAAGCTACAGCATAGAGCTGAGGAGCTTGTTGCAGAGATGGGCAGACTCTCTGGCTCTATAGTCAGGTATCAGCAGAGGTTTTCAATTTCATCTAAGGGGGTTTTCTCAAGAAAAAATGCATAGTGTGCTGGGATCATGGCGACAGATCCCATCAATTCGTCTGTCCTTGGATCTTTTCCTAGGTCCTAAATGGGCCTTACTGGAATTTGTAGGGAGTCTAATAAGATAGGAACACCTAATGAGAATGGCAGTGCCTGCTTTATACCTAGTACTGCTATAAAACATGCTGGCATCTGTGATTGCATGGGCTCTGCCCACCCTCCTGAGGGTGACCGCTGGAGGACCTAAGGGAAGTACAGGCAGTGAGTCTGCAGTCCAGGTCACCTGGAGCAAAGCCTCCACCTGATTCAGGATCTGTGATCACACGTCCGCTGTGGGTTAGTACAATACTGGCATGCACAAGCTGTCCAGGAAGTCAGTGTGGGAGTGGGGCGGGCAAAGATTGCTCTTCTGGAGACTTCTCTACTGCAGAGGTCTGCAGATAGCTCCTGCAACTTGCTGACAGCAGCACGATCCTGGCTGAAGGTAATAAAGCATTTGAGGGCTCTTCTGCAGGGCTGATGACATTCTGCATCTTTGCAGCTCCTGCTGTGATATTGTCAATGCAATCGTTCGAAAGAAACGGTCTGAAAGGGATTTAGAAGCTGATTTTGAGCTGGAGGAGCTGAATAAGATCGAGGTAAAAGTTGCCTGTGTTTCCAACTGTCTAGGTCTGGGGTAGATGAGACTGCATTTGCTTTGTAAAAGGTAGAGAGAAATATATGTGAGGGTTTCAAGGAGGAGGAAGACTCTTGTTACTCCAGTGGACTACCCTGGTCCCCCAAGTTTCCTACTGACTCCACAGTCCTGGAAAGCAGACAAGCCTGGATCAGGTCATGTTCAGTTTTAGTATTTTCCTACCCTGTTTCAGGGTACGTATATAAGGGCTCTCCTGTGAGATTTATTTCATGAGTGGCAGTAGATTCACCTCTGGTTCAAAGCTTATCAGAGCCATGTACATCCAGACTTGAGTGGCGCCTAGGAGTCCCTAAAGGTGCTTGGTGCAATATACAGATGAAGTTGAAACTTTTTGCAGTCAACTGACCTGACCTGCCACCTCCTTATTCTACACTTGCAGGTAAAGCTCTTAATTGATAACGCTGTCATCGTCAGTGTTTAGCTGAGCTTTGCCTCCACTTTAGGAATGTGACAGGTAGACCCTTCCTAAAGCCCAAGGCTTCCTTGAGCACAGGGCAAATTGCTTCAAGGAATGTAAACACCTTCTCTGCAGGGACTGAAAATACTTGTGCTTCTGTTCTGCGTTACCTTAGCAAGTGAAAAATTAACCCCTGGGATTTCCACTCATTTCTCCCTACATGGGCTGGGGTAGTGACGGTGCCAGAGATGTTCTGCACTGGCCTGAGGAGGAGCTTGTTGAAGGAGTTAGTTGGTGGGAGTGATTAGCCAGTGACAGAAAGCTTGGAGAAATGGGTCTTCCTTTTCCTTTGTAGGGTGAGGATGGAAGGGTCCGGGTAGGTCCCTGGAATAAAGACAGAAAGGTGGAATTATTTAATTGACTGAATGAATATAATAACAGCTATTTTTCTGCTCAGTAATCCTTGAATAATAATT
The DNA here is from genome assembly GCF_963924245.1 of Chroicocephalus ridibundus. Taxonomy (NCBI): domain Eukaryota; kingdom Metazoa; phylum Chordata; class Aves; order Charadriiformes; family Laridae; genus Chroicocephalus; species Chroicocephalus ridibundus. Next base: position 34,146,518 of record NC_086291.1, on the reverse strand, counting down.
TTCTTTTATGTCTTTCCAGACTGAGTATTGTAATTGGATTCAAGTGTGTAGCCTTCTCCTTTCAGAGATCAAAGGCACTCCAGTCTCCTTTCTGGATTTAGAAAAACTGAGAAATCTATTTGGATCGGAGGTATACATAGACTGTATTTGCTGTTTTAGGTTGAACCAGTTTGAACGAAGGTCTGCTTCAAAACTTTACCTTAAGGAAGTAGCTACAGTTCAGTTTGAGGGAAGGTTTCACATGGAGACCTGCACGAACTCAAAGCGGCAGCTAAGAACTATGACTGCAAACTGGTTAAAAATCACAGTGCTTCTTGTGAGGTCAGGTCTAAGGCAAAGCCAGAGCTTTAGTGGAGCTGGGACATTTTACCCTACTGGTAGATCAGTTCCCTGTAGCGCGTGATAGCTTTTGCTTCACCCATTGGTGTGGACTTTAGCTGGAATCCTGGTGGTTGCCTTGCCCAGGAGATCAGGCTGAACATCTGGTTTAATTCCTTATGGGGGTAAATGGATGTCTGAGACCGCCTGTGGCAATTAGATGCGGTTTATAGATGGTTGGCCTGGCATTGGTCTACTTTCATACAAAACATGTTAAATTCAGATGATGAGGAAATGGATTTAGATTTATTGTCTTGAACAATTTGTTTGCATCAGTTCTGAACTCAACCCCCCAGCAAAGTGACATTGTTCATGACTTTTTGTACAGCCAGTGCTGTAGCTCGCTGCTGCCTCTCTTTTTCTCCCTGCCATGGCCTATACAAAGCAGGTATGCCACGGTGGGTCCTGCTTATGTAATGTTCAGTAATTAGCATATTCATTTGTGATTTGAAATACATTCATACTCCTAGCTGGCTGAAGTCCAAGCCTAAATATGCACAAGAGAAAGTCAGAGACCGGTTAGATTTGCCTAGGTTACTTGGATGGACAACGGGACTGCGCTACTCACCTGATCCTTACGGTGCCTTACAGGAATTGCAATTGAAGCTTAAGCTTAAGGACACTGTCATTTCTTCGACTCAGGAAGAGCCTGAAGCTGAAGATGCCAACAGTGATAGGAAACCCATAACAGAGGAAGAAACATTAGAAGTAAAGGAGGAAATTGCTATTATGCAGGTGACTATAGTAGCTGCAATATGCTACTTTCCTGCAGGGCCTTTTTAGTTATTGCTTGGTGTATGCGATGTGAAACATGGCCTTACAGCTGCCTTGAATGCCACTAAGCTAGGGGTATCTCCTATTTATTGTTCCTTTTCTCTCTCAGCAGCAGCCAGGTGCTGGTATGGGTTATGTGACTGAGGACAAAGAAGCTACTGCAGACATGATCAGATATGTAGGACATGACTCCAACGTCCACCTGAAGTCTCTGAAGTCAGACGTCGTTTCAGTCACAGGGGTAGGAGTCTCCACTGCATGAATGGTTTTAGCCTGTTGGCAGAGATTTGGAGCTGAGTTTTAGCTGTTTACTCTGTTATGAGACCCCCTTTAACACCTGTGTCAGGCCTGCTGGGGCAGTGCAAGGTGCTGGTGTTCTCTCTGATCCCTTTTCTTTTGCAATTTTAAATAATTAATAGCACAGTTACCACAGCTGCAATTTGTCCTCCTGACAAATTGCATTACTGCCATGGCCCTGGGACTTCTGTGGGATCAATAACAGGTGATACGTGTAGTCTGAACCAGGAGTATCTGCAGAGACTGGCATGGTGAAAAGAGTTTGGTGACAAGCACACGGGAGAAGTTGAAGAGGATTCAGAGTTTCAGGGAGATCCCACAACAGGGAAACAAGAAGCTCAGGTTGTTTTGGCCTCTAAGGTCCTTGTTTTCTCCACTTGTCCGTGGGATGGTGCTCTTTGGTAAGCTTGCTCTTCAGAAGTCATATGGGCCTGCCTTTTGCAGTCATTCCGTGGCTAGTCAGTCATACAGAGTGGAGCCCAGAGGTACAAGAATTGTGGATCTTTAGCAAACCGTCACTGGATGGCCTACTCCTGCTCAGCAGCGTTGCTGAGTGTGCCTTGCCCTTCATGCTTTAGAGGTGGGCAACTAGTGCAGAGTCACAGTGGGAGACGCAGGAGTGTCTCTTTATGGACTTTGATTTGTTTTACAGAAATTAATCCCTGGAAATCACAATTACTTTCCAAAGCTTAGAGTAGGAGCCTTTTAACAGTTACTTTTACAGAAACCCCATGGTTGTCTTCTTCAGATGAAGAAAACTTATGTATGCCTGTTGGACCCCGTGAGAAGCTGCCTCTTTCTCTTTTATTATTGTTTTGTTAGTTTTTTCACTCCTGGTCAGGCTACAGCCATCTCCAACCTCTGTAACCCAGTGAATGCACCAGCAACCCAAGACTAAGGGCCAGTGAGACTTCCATGTCTGAGTCAGAAAAGCATTTTAGTCTATTTTTAATGCTGAGATCAGTTCAGTGTCTGAACTAGCCTCTGATTTTACATGTTTTGCTGATACTGAGCTCTTGTTTGTGTTGTGACTGTGCACTGAGAAACCAGCACCAAACCAGGCAGCATTATTGATTTCATGGTCACTTACAGAAGGTTTTGCTCTTCCCAACCAGAGGGAGATGACTGCCACCAAGCCATCCACTCCCTTTTCACAGAAAGAGTTTGAAGCCCTCGCAATGCTGGAACATCTGCAGGTGCAGCTCCTGTGAGTACTGGTCCTGTGCTGGAGGCGTGAGCAGGGCAGGGTTTCATCCCAGGCAAGTGCCTGTTCTGCTCTCTGATAAGGTTCTGCTTCTCCGATATCTGTTGGCTTAATTTTGGGTTTCCTTCCATTCTGATTGTCTTGGGCCATTGACTGTGATTTATGTTAGCTGAAGACATGACCCACGTCAGCTCTCCTTCACCTCTGTGCAGTTTTTCTGTACTCAGGAGATACATTGCAGAGGTACTCATGAGGGTTTTCTGCAAGTCTTCTTCATACTTCAGGTCCTGTTAGCACTGCAGGGTGCTATGTGAACGCAGCTGAGTGTTTCTATGGCCTGCTAGTGCCCAGGAGCTTGGTAGGTACAGCCACGCAATGTTGTGCCTAAGTGTGGGGAAGACAATGAAGGGACGCTCCATGCAGAACCACTTTAAGGTTTGTGTTTGGTAATGACTTCCATGCTTAAGCAGTCTTGGGCACTCTGAACTACATTCCCTCATACTTCTTGTGTTGTCGGTGAGCTTGCATTATCCAGGGTAAGCCCATCTCATTAGCCTTGCTAATAGAATTGACTGTGCTCTGTATTTATCCTTGAACAATGAAGATCAGCATCTCACCCTTTGCTAGCAAACACTAAGTTTTAAAATTAATTCCATTTCCAGGGTTTACATATAGACGTGCCATGAAGTCCCTCATAGATCTTTTAACAATGCCCTTCTCTGAAACCATAAATGTGTTTTATAGAGTCAGCCAATCCTACTGAACACTTCAGCTTTCTAAATCTTTCTTTTAGGTATCCCGCCAGCAGCTGCTTAGATTTCAGCTTTCAGCATTATCTTTGCTTCTGTGTTTCAGAGAAACAGAGATCCGTGCTCAGAATGCAGAGGAGAGATCTGAAGGTCTTGAAGAGAAGCTGGAAGAAGCTCTGCAGAGAATCAAAGAGCTAGAGAGTGAGCTGGAGAAAGAAGTGAAAGTCATCCCGGAAGCCACACACAAAGAAGGGCAAGGTCAGGAGAATCAATATTCTGAGCCCTCTCCTAGACTCACAGAGGGAAGCAATCTTTGAGGACACCTTATTCATCTGTTTAGTGCGGGACCCTCTTCTCCTGGGCACGCCCTCGGGTTTTGTCTAGACTCTTTGTCAGAGGCCAAGCAAGGAGGCTTTTACCATGACTCTAGATCGGGACAGAAAGAACTGCTGAACTTGGTCTGTTTTTGAAATAAGTAATTATGTTTGACTGACATATGACACAGGGTCTGTATCTAGGAGATGACTGTAATTGGCTTCATCTTCCTTGTAAGTGAGTGTTCCCTGTTAAAGTCAAGAAGATCTGTTTAGGATCACTGATTTTGGGGTAGAAAAGAAATCATTTCAGGTCCTCTGACTCAGAGGCCACAGACCTTTTGTGTCTACAGTATAGGACATTATTGCTGTCTCCAGGAGTTGTTTGAACGCTGCTGACCTACTGATCACGCCAATATGGTGTGGCAGGGAGTTTCTTAGGTCGCATGTTTGTTGTGGATGAAAGCATTTCCTTGTGTCCTTTCTCAACTGGATCTGCAGAGAGATAAGATGTGGAGAAGAAGAAAGAATGAGAATTAGAACTTTTTCCCTTAATCCTTCAGTGTGTCCTATCTCTTTGACATCAAAGCAGGAGGAGAGGCTAATTTGTTAAGAATGTGATACCATGGGCACATTTTTTACTCTGCGGTATTTTTAACCGCTTTGGTTTGTTGCTTTGTTTTTCTTTCAGAAAAATATTTCCAAGAAAGCGTCTCAGAAGTTGGGGCCTGCTCCTCAAGTCCCAAAGCTTCTACCTCTGACCAGTCCAAGGGATCCAGAAGAAGCGAATATTAAAGAACAGCAATGCCTGAGTAGTTTCTAGTGCTCATTCATAGTAGCATCACAGTCCCAATCCACTGCCTTACTCCTCATCCACTACCCCAACATCTCTGTGCTATCTCAGCATTTATGCTGTTCTTCTAACTTGCTCTTCCACACCTGTCGTCTTTGTCCTCTACCTCCTCCCACAGCTCTAATATCCTTACAGCTTGTCTTCCTTGTAATATCATTGCTACTTTGACTTTCTCCTACCCAGATCTCTCCTGCCTGTGCACCCTCCTCCCTTCCCTTTGCCTTGTGCTTGCCTCCTGTTTGTGTTCATCGGTCTCTCTTGCTGCTCTATATCATTCTGCCTTATCCCCGTGGGATCATGCAAGTCAGTCGTTTGCATCTCTTTCTTCTTGTATCAAGGGGTTTTTTTTCTCAGTGCCAGCATGGCTTGGTTGTATATCCAATAATGGGTACCTCCTCCATCCCCTGGGCTTTAGATGATCCATTTACCAGCTGACTGGTTAGGAAGAAATTGTACAGAATTGTATGGACAAATCTTTGTTCATCTTTGAATCTTCTTCTTTTCAAGGTCTTGTCCTTCTTTCAGAAAGCAGGAAGCAGCCTGAAGCTGTGCATGATCCTGAAGGCCTTTCTCAAACTGCTGCCACAGGAGAACTGCCTGTAACCAAGGTCACAAAATCGGACTTCAGATGATGCCAGTTCACCCGCTCAGTGCACTGGGATGGCATTTAAATGCCCCATCTCTCTGTGATTTCTGTGTTTGGTAACTGAGCCCCCTAGCTCCCCATCTGCAGTACCCCTACTGACTCAATAGTCCGAACTGCCCAGTCAGGTGGCCACCAATGTCTTCTGCCTCTGTCGGGTCACCAAGCTGGGGCAGTCTGTATAGTTATAAAGCTCTCCAAGGCCAACAGAGCTGCCTGGGTTTGGCATGACTGCAATTTGACCCTGTCTCAGCTTGGAAGAGCAGGCAGTGAAACTGTCAGGAATCACATCGGCTCAGACAACCCCTGCCAACTCCCTCAGAGTAAATTCTGGTTTGGAAACATCATATATTCCTAATCCTGAAGTACGTTTTTAAATGATGTTTTCCTTCTGCAAGGTTTTTGAATGTAATATTTCCTGAAGGTAAAATGCAAGTTTTTGCCAGCTGTGGATATGTAAAGGAGAGAAGATCCTGCTGGAACTGAGGATGCTCTTAGCTATAACTTGCCTTTTCCGTAACTGCAGAAAAGTTACATGTTTGAAAAAGCTATGCCTGACTTCTGCAAACATGACTGCAAATAGGGTAATGTGTGTGGCCTGATGTAGTACTGCATGTCTCTTGACAGTTGTTTCTCAGGCTAAGACTTGTTCTTTTGAGACATTTTCTGTAGAGATGTTGGCCCTTGATGTGCCAAGGGATCTTGGTCTGGATGGATCATTTTACATGGAGTTAGAAATGCACACAGAGAAGCGTTCAAAGAAAGGACCATCTGCAGCTCACTCTGTGTAGTATTATGCCCTTTTGCCCTAGGTTGGGAAACAGGGGGCTACTCCAGCAGCATGAGAAACAACCAGAACCAGCCTTAGAGAAGTAATGACACAGCTCATGTTCGCAAAGTGGAAGATTACAGAGCTGTTCCACTTCCCAGAGCTAGTTTTCCATGAGTGGATCACTACTGAGATCTATTACAGACACATAAGGAGGAGCCTTTCTCCTGAGAGGACTGCAGCGGCAGAATGATTTAGATGTGAGGTTACACCTGGAGCACAAATCCTTGTGTGATCACTGAGAAGTTCACAAGTGGATTTTTCCCACTTCTCAGCCACTTGTAAGGGGGCTGGCTCACCAGTAGTCCTTGCTGTAAAAAGGCCGGCAAATACTTGTGGAGCGAGCATTATGGGTGCATTGAGTGTTGAGAAGAGGACTCCAGGGAGCTGAAGGGGCTGATTAAACACAGAATATGTGGTACTTAGTAGAAGTGGGATCCTTGTCCTTTGCAGCAGTATTAAGCCAGTATTAACCAGCTATCCTCGTAACATAGCTGCATTTAACAGAAGTATTACCAATGATATGTGCCAATGTGCGTGAGTGTTACCAGCAGGGAAAGTGGAACTGAATAAAATGAGTGAAAATGCAAGAGTGAGCGACCCCTGCTAGGCACACGCATGACGGCCAGCTACTGTGCGGGCAATTAAGAGAAGGGCCACAAAGTGCCCTCTGTCTTGGCCTCTACAGACCAGTAGCAGCAGAATGTTGGGCCTGGGAATGGCCGTATGAGAGAGGTCTGCTTTGAAGCAAGGGGAGATGCTGCAGGTCAAGTAAAAGGGCAGCAGCAGAGCTGACATCCAAAAGGGCACCAGGATCAGAGAAACCAAATGCAGTGGTAGTTCCTTTGACAGTCCCCCATATTTTTGCCAAGGGAAACGATTGCAGTATTTGTAGGTTCCTGGTCATTTCAAATAGCCTTTGGCAGAAAAAACAGGAGTGCTGAGGATTATAGGACTTTAGAGGACTTTCTCTGTTCCTTCACTGTGTCTGGAGGTTACCAGGGCAGCTGCAGCAGGCAAAGGTATTACTGTTCTCGAGTACTGGCTCTTTCCCAGCGGTGCTGGATGCCCTCTTGGCTGCTCAGTGGGAGCTGGTTAAACCATCACCTCTAAAATGTTTAGAGATGCCCACAAGCTCAGATCTTGTCCTGCCTCACCCCCCAGTGGAAGCAAGCAGCAGCACAGCCTGCCTTTCTTCTGCACAGATGATGTGCCTTGCAGGGAAGTGCCAAGCCTTAAAAGCTGCTCTGTTCTCCTCTTCCTTTTCATCCTGTTTTAGAACCAGGGCAAAACACCCGTGTTGCCTGTGTGTGTCATGTGTGCATGGGTGGTGATCGAAATCCTATATCCAGGACTACGCCTGGGACCCAGCTTGTTCCCTCATCACAGAAGAATGAGGCTGGCAGCACCCACCAACCTGCCTGAGTGCTGAGCCCCTTCCTGCTCCCCCACCAGTTGTCGGGCTCCCACCCCTGCCGGCCCGGCTGTTCAGTTTGGGGTGGGGGAGTTTGAGTACATACGGGCTAGTCTGTCCCTCCTGCCAAGGTGATGGGGCAAGGATGGATCGAACCCAGGGGTCAGGCCCAAGGGTGCCAGGGTGCATCTGGCCCTGTGAAGGGGAAGGGATGACACCCCTCTTCCCTCAACCCCTGCTCACATACATGCCAGACCTGCTCCTTGTGATCAGTATTTTTCCCTTTCCAAAACAAGCAGAGGCTTCTTCCGTGTACAATCCACTCTATATTACAGGCCTGGGCTGCTTTCCCTCAGGCCTCCAGAACAGGACCTGCCAGTGGGCTGCCAGTACATCAGCCTTTTTGCCCCTCTCTGAGCAGGACTGACCAGGGGCAGTGTGGCAATCATTTCTGGGACAGGTCTTAGAGCATGGGTGAGTCCTTCTTGTCTTCCGAGCTTTCTGGGAGCTTTGTGGTAGCTGTGAGGAGGCTGCTCACTGCCGGAGGACTGTGGGTAGCCGGAGAGACCAAGTTCATGGCATCCAAAGGCAAGGGCAAGATGAAAGCAGGAGGTTTCTCTGCAGTAAGGGAGTGCAGAGCATGGAGGTAACGGAGCTGAGCAGCAGCAGGGGCACTGGACAGGATCTCAGCTGCCATCCGCAGGGACTCAGAAGCAGCCTTTTCCGCCTCAGCAGCGATCACCTACCAAGCAGGGGAACAAAGAAGGGTTCTGTGAGGCTGGGAGTAAGGGCGCACGGACTGTTCATTACAGAGGGAGGTTGCCACCATGATATTCCCAGGGCCAGTGTGATTCTAACATTCCTGCTCTCTGAAGATCTTGGCGTGTACTACACCTCTGTATGCTCCCAAAAGTTTGGGAGCTCACGTCTAACTTGTTTTTACTAGGCCCATCAGGGCTCATAATTGGGCATACCCTTGCTGCAAAAGCATGGGAAAGGGCAGCCCCCAGGCTAGGCTTAGTGGGGGGATGCTGGACACCAACATTATCCAGGCTCTTGAGCAGCTCAGTGCAAGGGATGGAGACCAGCCTGGGCTTAGCAAGGCGCAGGGTACATGACAGTGGTGACAGGCCTGCACTGGGCTCCTAGAGGAGAGTGAAACCCTGAGGAAGAGATCTGCGTGGGGATCACTGTGGGCCCAGGGATAACCCCAGACCTCTTTGCATATCTTTCTGTTCTACCTGTAGGCCAGGTACCAGATCTGACACTCCACTGGGCTGGCCTGGACTCCTGCTGCAGCTCCGCTTGCTAGACACAACTTTTGAACAGGAATAGAAGCAAACGTATTTTTCCAAAGCTGCACCCTTGTGTGGCATGTCCCAGGGACCTTAAAGCAGGGGTGGGAAAGGAAGGAGGGATGCTTTGGAAAGAGATGAGAAGTATTCAGAATTGGCATACCCGCACTTTGGCCTGTCTCTGGGCCTCAGCTTCCACAGCCAGGGACTGCCGGACTTCAGCAGGCAGCTGCACGTTGTTGCTGGGGTAGTAAAGGACAGGGATTAGCTGAGCTTTAGGCTTTCCTGGCAGCACTGGATGGTCAATCTGAGGCTTGAAATGGGCTCATCAGTCAGTGTCTGCAGAGCAGTTCACTCACGTTCTTTGCTTCCTGGGTCTTCCTCTTTGCGTGTCTCACTTTAGCCTTTTACCTCCATTCCCATCCTTCTTTTCCAGCCTGGTTTTCTAATGACCAGGCTTGCATGATCACTAGGCAGCAGGGAGACCTCTTCTCTCTGTGCCTCTGAAGCATTAAGTCTAAGCTCTCTCCTTGTGAGACAGCAGAGAATCCACTGGGAGACTGCTCTCAAGACAGGCACAGGAATTTCCTTCTGCTCACAGATTTACTCATTCACTGCTTGGCTCTCTCTTCCATGGCCCTCTATGTGACAAGCAAGTCCCACCTTTCTGCATGGGCTTCTGAGTGATGAGTCCATCCTTACCTGTGCTAAGACCTTGGGGCCTTTGATCTAGAGTGGGACACAGAAGACTCAGTGCCTGCTGCGCCTCTTGGGCTACCAGAATTGGGTGCAAACTCTGTCTGCAGCAGCAGTGAAATGGTGATGACATCCCAGCTAAGGATCCTGCCCTGGCTGTCAGTGCAGGATCAAGCACAGTCTTCGCATGTGGAAGTTTAACATGAGGCAGAGACTGAAAGGGCTAGGGAAAATAGGAAGGCAAGAGATGAGGCTCTACCTTCTGCAGAATGGCTGCAGGGAGAGAGCCAGAGGTAAAGCAGAAGAGGACCAGGCATCAGTGAGCAGGGCAGGACAGGTACTTGCAAAGTGCCAGGGAAATCTCCTCTACCAGCATTTCCTACCTACATTTCTGTTCTCTCTACTTTGATCCCCCAGCAGCCCGTGACCGCATCCAAAGCAACCTGTGAAGAGTAATATTTTTAGAACATGGGGAGAACACCAGCTCTGGCCTAGTCCCCTTACAAGGAGTACGACAATGCAGGCACATTAATTCAAGGCAGTTAACTGCAGGACTGTAAGGCAGATTTATTAGGTTTTGTGTGCTACTGTGTGAGGCCCCTCAGAAATAAAATTAATTTCCTCACTTTACTTCTGATTTGTGTTTGCGCCAGGGGTTTTGCGTGATTTAACTAGTCCATACTGGTTCAAGTATGGAACCAATTCAGTTGCACAGGAAACATTCAGTTCCTGAGTAGTGTGATCATGTACACGTATCACAGACACAGAGAACTGCTGCTGGAGATCCCAGGTATACTGGTTTTATGGCAACTCACTCAGGTTGCAGAATACATTTATTGTGAGAATCTCCTCTCTGGGGTAAGTACTGATGCTGGGGTATCACAAAGCACTGATGAAACTCGTGTAAGTGATTCCTTCATGTCCCTCGCACAGTACTGTCTGCTACTCACCATGGCTGCCTGTTGGGCCCACACTGTATATCCTTCCCCAAAAGTGATATGAATTAAAAAAAAAAAAAAAAAAAAAAAAAAGAAGAAAAATCTCCCATTTTTCTGTGAAGGAGAAACATGTTGTTATTGTACCCTTCTGCAAACCAGTGTCTATGATTTTGAGAGACTGATCACTAGAGTTTCTTTGTGGAGCCTCAGTTCACCCCTTGCTCTGCTACCTCCCCCCTGTGGAAGCACCTTTATCTCCTGACTGATGCTCTTCCTCTCCAACAGAAGTTCAGAGAAGGCTCGATGTGCCAGGAGGCGTTTCGTGGTGGTCTGCACCAGCAGCTGGATGGCACTGGAGATGCTGGTCAGGGTGGTGAGGAGAAGAGAGGCATTCTCCAACCGGTAGTAGCAGACAGCATCTATCTCCAAGGTAACCATGTCTTTGGTCACCACCTAAGCAGAAGACAGTAGGGGAGATGGAGCTGGTTCTGACAACTCTAAGGTAGCACAGAAAAGCACACAATTAAGAGAATGATGAAGACTAGCTGGATGGCTAAGTCTTTGTAGTTACATCTGCTACTGCCTGACCTTGGGCAAACTATATAATGTCTGGATCTCAGTTCCCTGAGCAGCATCTTTGTGTCTGTCTCCTCAGTACAGCTGCTGAGCTGGGGACTGTGAGTAGGTCGTCATCCTACACTGTGTTTCCCTGCCCACTGCTGCCTGGTCCGTTGCTGTTCTGAGAGCGTAGGCTGTGTCCTGAGGTGTGTGCTTGGTTATTGCATCTCCAGAAGGATTTGCTGTACACCATGGGGATGAGCCTGGAGATGCTACCAGGCAAGGCCAGTCCCACTGGCAATGCAGCAGCACAGACAACGCGTCCCAAAAGGAGAAGAGGGGCTGTGGCTAGAGAGGTTGGAGGTTCAAGGGTTAGAAGCAAAGGTTCAACCCTTTCTTCCTCCCAGGCTTATACAGGAGTGGAGTACATCCCTTACATCATTTTAAGATCTTAGTCTGAGTTCCTGTCCTCACTGCATGCACTCCTCAGCGTGGTGGGTAAAAAAACCTGGTCCAGTATCTCTGGCCCAGCCACTCCCTATTGGTCTGGGTTACCACTAAAGCATGTCAATTTGAATGGAATTAAAAGCAGTAGTTTTAAAAAACAATAAAATTCACTATGGTGAATTTTTTGCCTTCCATTTTCTGAGGTGTTAGCGTTACTTTGAGATGTTTTTTCGAACTTTTCTGTGCAGGGATGAAGGCTGGAAGCATAAGGTACAACGTTAAAGAGATCCAAAAATTAATATGGGGGGTCAGCCATACCTGATGGAAGGGGATCTCTAGGGTTTTGAGGCGGAGGTCTATCTTGTGATATGTGTCCAGGCAGGGAAGGAAAAAGAAAAGGCCTGTGGGAGGAAGAGAAAGGCAACTGGTGATCATCAGAACCACAGAAATTGCCTTTCCTGCTCTGGAGAACAGGGAAGGGTTTGGCATGTAGAACTACAAAGGAACGGCAATACTAGATGGATAGATGAGGGGAGGGCGGTAGATGTGGTCTACCTTGACTTAAGCAAGGCGTTTGACACGGTCTCCCACAGCATCCTCATAGGGAAGCTTAGGAAGTGTGGGTTAGATGAATGGACAGTGGGGTGGATAGAAAACTGGTTGAAAGATAGAGCTCAGAGGGTTGTGATTAGGGGCACAGAGTCTAGTTGGAGACCAGTGACGAGTGGTGTTCCCCAGGGGTCAGTACTGGGTCCAGTCCTCTTCAACATATTCATCAATGACCTGGATGAGGGGATAGAGTGCACCCTCAGCAAGTTTGCTGATGACACCAAGCTGGGTGGGGTGGCTGACACACCGGAAGGCTGTGCCGCCATACAGAGAGACCTGGACAGGTTGGAGATCTGGGCAGAGAGAAACCTTATGAAGTTCAACAAGGGCAAGTGTAGGGTGCTGCACCTGGGGAGGAACAACCCCATGCACCAGGACAGGTTGGGTGCTGACCTGCTGGAGAGCAGCTCTGTGGAAAGAGACCTGGGAGTCCTGGTGGACAACAGGATGACCATGAGTCAGCAATGTGCCCTTGTGGCCAAGAAGGCCAATGGCATCCTGGGGTGCATCAAGAAGAGTGTGGCCAGCAGGTCAAGGGAGGTCATCCTCCCCCTCTACTCTGCCTTGGTGAGGCCGCACCTGGAGTACTGTGTCCAGTTCTGGGCTCCCCGGTTCAAGAGGGACAGGGAACTGCTGGAAAGGGTGCAGCAGAAGGCTACAAAGATGATTGGGGGACTGGAACACCTCTCTTATGAAGAAAGGCTGAGGGATTTGGGTCTCTTCAGTCTGGAAAAAAGACGTCTGAGGGGTGACCTTATCAACACTTATAAATACTTAAAGGGTGGGTGTCAGGAGGATGGGGCCAGGCTCTTCTCAGTGGTGCCCGGGGACAAGACAAGAGGCAATGGGCACAAACTTGAACATAGGAAGTTCCACCTAAACATGAGGAGGAACTTCTTTACCCTGAGGGTGGCAGAGCACTGGAACAGGCTGCCCAGAGAGGTGGTGGAGTCTCCAACTCTGGAGACATTCAAAACCCGCCTGGACATGTTCCTGTGTAACCTGCTCTAGGTGACCCTGCTCTGGCAGGGGGGTTGGACTAGATGATCTCCAGAGGTCCCTTCCAACCCTATGATTCTATGATTCTACATAGGCTCAAATTCTGAGGCTGCTTCTGTGATGGGAAAAGCCATTAGAAGTTATTGGCCCTTCAGAGGAAGGAGTAAAGACATCCCATCTCCTGTCTGGCCATGCCTGCTTGGAGGGCACCAGCATGTGAGCTTGGTAGAGCATGAAGAAGAGGAGTGACATGGCTGGGGAGAGCTTAGTAAACACCTTACCAGGTCCTCTGGCTCTGCCAGGAAGGAGATGCCCAAGTCGGAAAACAATGGCTCTCTCATACTCCCGCACCACCTGCAGAGGGAAACAAAAACTAGGTCAGAGAGGAAGGTGTAGGACTGGGGAAAGGGGCCTCACCGGTATGGGAGGATGTCTGTTCTGGGAAAGCCCTGCAAAGGGAGAATTTAATGAGGTATGACTTAGTGGAGTCAGCTGTGACTGAGTCCATTTACCCCTGCAGAGAACCTGGCCGAGAACTGCTGCCTGTGTGAGCAGTGTTGGAGCAGCCCTGTGACAGCCCAAGATTTGGTGAGAGCAGCCTGTGTTAGAGCTACCCAGGGTTTCCCAGGAAGAAGCCAGCATTCTGCTTCCTTATAGCCTGGCCAAACTTGAACACCTTGAGCTAAAATTTTGCATGTTGGTTGTTAGCCTCCAAGGGAACCATGTGTGCTTGTGCTCACATGTGTAAGATCTAAATTGTAATACTGACATTGAGAACAAGATGCATGTGAAATTTCCTGAGAAGTGGGAAACAAAATATGCCTACTTGTAGCCATGCTAGAAATCTGAGAAAAGGGGAGGAAGAGGGAAAATCTGATATTAACTGAGAAATCAATCTCTTAAAATTTTTAATTCAAAACCTATTTACCCTGCTGCTGCAGTGTAGCCATCTCTGGGCTGGCTAGGATGAAGGTTATGTTTGAAAGTTAACAGACCTGCAACTTGTTTTAAAAAAGAGAAACTTAAGCCCTTGTCTGCTGATACTGATATTGCAGCAGGAGTATTTGGTAGGCAGTGACTGGATCCCTGTGCAGCCCTCTGTAGCAGCAATGTATCGTAAAGGGTACATAAAAATGAATGATGAGTTGAAGAAGTGTAAATAGAGCCTTAGACCAAAAAAGCTTTATGCTCATGTCCAATGCATGCTGAACCAGTGAGTTACAGCCATGTGAGACACCGAATATTAAACGTAGAGAGGTCCCATGACTATTCTCACCTTCATGCAGAACCAGACGGAAATGGGGAAGGTCATTATGATGAACAGGAAAGACAAGATGGTCAGAAGCCACTCACAGATGCCCAGACCCGGAGAGTTTACACCTAGGGAGAAATTCAACATGACTATGTTAAAAGAGATCTGCTCCCAAAATACTGATGGCCTGACAAGTCCCTGCACAGACCATCTTTAGTGTTGTCCTTTGCCTAAATCCAGTGTATGTGAACCATTTGGTTCTCTCTGAAGCTGTGTTAAAGAATACTCCCTGCCCCATGTGGCCAGGAGCTGCCAGGATGGATTGACAGATTTTGTCTCTGCTTTACTGGCAGAGATTGAGCCGTTATTCTCCATAGTGCCTTGCCTAGAGAGCAGCCTTTAGATTGAAGACCTGTGGCCACCAAGCAATGTTTAAAGGCTTGGAATGGGCAACTTGTTGGCTGCGCTGGGATCCCAGAAGCTTATCTGCCAAGATAAGCTAGTGGCAAAGAGAAAGATTGTAAATAAGAGGCAGCTTTCAAAATGCACAGCCTGAAGTGCCCTTCCCTATCAGAGTATCTCAGGTCCTTTTGGAAGAGGATTTCAGTGGCACCCCAGCTCCCTAATACAGCAGGACCAAGCCACTGGTGCTGCTGAAATCTCCCTGTGCTCTACAGCAGTCCCACCAAGGTGCTGGAGGCTGACTGGGGTAGTAAGCCCCATGTGAGTATTACCTTCTACATCTCCCCAGAGTGAGTATGGGTCATCTTGATCTGGCTGCCCTTTGTTGTGCTCCTGCCTGAGGGAAAATCTGCAGGTATGGCATGAAACTAGATAGATTACTTCTGGATGTACCTAGACCCAGAGGGTGGACCATGTTTTCCAGCAGTGAAATTAGCATCTCTGCATCCCGCCCATTTTCTATCCTTTCTAGCCATTCCATCCCTGCCCCTTTGCCGCTGGAGCTCTCTGCAGAGCCACCAGGTCCTGAAACCCCTGGAATCCCAAAAATCTGCGTTATCACTATAGCTCCGCAGCACCACTCATTAGCTGGGATTCCTGTAATTGAGGCAGAAAGAGGCAGTTCTGAAAAATTAGTCCCCAGAGAGACAGAAGCAAGTCTGAACCCCTTTAACTCTAGGGCAGCAGAACTGCTGGCATGGAAGCAGAAAAGTAATGCTGGCTCCTGTAATACACATCCTGTAATACAGCATCTGTGGTGGTGCTGGGTCCAAAGAGGCCCAGCCATCTTGCAAAAAGACTTGTGATGCTTCCTCCTGTCATGGCAGGCTGGGAATCTGCCTAACCCATGGTCTGGAGAGGAGTTGCTCTCTAGGGTTATCCAGAAAGGGAGCTACAAGTGTGCACTTCAAGTGCAGTTCTTCCCTGCAGTGCAGTTCTTTGGGTTGTGAACTGGCATTAAGGCTAACTCCATCTACCTAAAGAAGGACAAGCAAGAAAAGGAAGAGAATAGAACATGATCAGGACTGGGGAGCAGTAAGCTGAAACATAAAGGATGCTGGGGATGAAAATGCTTGTTGCAAAGTTCATTGCTTTCCTAGACAGCGCTGATCAGCCTGGACTGGCTGCAGAAGCTGGCTGAGAGGCTGGCCGGAGTCTCCCATATCCTGTCCTGAGGATAACTACACGTCTCTGCAAGGTGGGTGTGCTGACACTCACTGTGCAGACAGCAGTCACACTGTGACCCATGCTGGGTCAAAAAGCCCATAGCTTTCCAGCCCCTTCCCTTCAATAAGCCATACCTTCCTCTTGCTGCTCGCTGTCCAGCAACGCCATTGCCTCCATTTCTTCATCAGATATCACATCATCCACATCCACCACCGTGGATGTGTGCACCCTACCGTCAGTCCCTGTGGTGCTCTTGATCTCCTTTGCTTTCTCCTGCTTTATGTCTCCCCTTCCTTTGCGACCTTCTCTGCTGCTCTCCTTCTTCTCTCGTTTGCTCT
Source organism: Chroicocephalus ridibundus (assembly GCF_963924245.1). NCBI lineage: Eukaryota > Metazoa > Chordata > Aves > Charadriiformes > Laridae > Chroicocephalus > Chroicocephalus ridibundus. The sequence goes on along the minus strand of NC_086291.1, from coordinate 34,130,302 downwards.
GTGTAACTGGGGACTCTCTACGTCTCCTATGAGACTCCCTGGAATTGCTCCGAGACCTCTTATCCATCCTCATCTGTGCCGAGGAGCATGCAGCTGCCTGTTGATGAATCCTACAGATGCCTGTAGGATGAATTCGTGCTTGAATTTATTGCTGCAGGCAGGAAAACTAGGGAGGGGAGGAGAGAAGGGGAGGTGTCAGATCCAGGAGGTTTTTTTCAAGTTTATCCCACGCTTGTCAGACATAATGGACAGTGAAGTGAGCAAGCTGTTTCCCAGCTGCTCTGCTCTCGTCGCACACTGCTGTGGAGATGGGAAGGAAAGTTAGACTTGGACAGGGTGGACTCCAGGAGGACATTCTCTTTATATCTTACTGCCTTTGGAAATAAAATACAATCAGAAGCACTCACATGATTTTCAGTAGATGGTTTCTACAAAGCTGTTGAAAAGCAACCTAAACTTTTAGACTTGACTTAGCCACTTGTCAGACACGTGGCTCCAAAGACCTCAAATGGTGGGAGTGGCCCAGAGCAATAAACACCAGGGTGAAAAACCTTTACTGATGAGACCGGTGGCTTCCTCAGAAGTGCTTTGAGGGGGTGTTGCAGGTAATGGCTGGGTGAGCAGCATCTCACACTGGTCTGCTCTCTAGAAACCCTTTGGCTGGCACAGTGGAGGGACATTGGCAGCAAAGTCCCTCTCCCCAGGGTCACCTCAAATTTTAGCAGGGAGGGAAATTAGCTGGTCCCAGTTCAACCATGAACTTTCCTGAATGGGTGCAAAGCACGGAGGCCAGTGCAGGGTTAAAGCTGCTGAATCTAAATTGACAAAAGAGTTTGTGCCTAAATGCCTCCCTAGTTTTCTACAGCAGGAGTGTGGCAAACATAGAAGCTTTTTTCTTTTCATGCCGCACAGCCTGTGGTGACATCTGCAGAAACCTGCTCAAAAACTCTTTTTATACAGTCACTGACTATATTAAAGAAACCAGCACCTGACTGGAAATCAAACTACAGCAAGACAAGGCTGGAACATAAAGCAGTGACTTCCCTCTCAACAGGACAGTGCTGAGCTCAGGGTCCCCCAGTCTCTGGTGTGGAGGAGCAGCCGGAGGGAGCTGGGTAGCTCCCAGCCAGGGAGATGCTGCTCTTGTTTTATCACGGATTCCTCTTTTATGAGACTTGCGGCCTGCCAGGAGTCAGGATATTGCAGGCAGGGAGGTCAGGAGCACCAGCTGCCTGCCTTCTCTGCTCCCTCGTGCAGGTCACCAGGGAAGCAATGGAGGGAGAAGCCCAATGACAGAGGAGAAAAGTTGGGTGGAAACGGGGCGTTAATTAATAAATTCATACGGTATCTGGGTTTGCTCTAGAAGTGCTCCAGAAACCTTTTTTCACTTGGCCAGCGTGGGTAAGATGGCCTCCAGCTGCCGAAAAGGGCAGGTGGCCTTTTTTAAGTGGCAGCAAAACAGCGCCTTGGGCCAGGTTTGGGCCAGGTTTTGGCCAGGCTCCGCTTGCTTTTCTCCTCAGACACACCCGGCGGGACGTCCGATGCTCCCGACTCTTTCGCGATGCCACAGCTTTTCCTGTCAGAAGAGGGACGCACCTCACGTTTCCTACCCACGGGCAGCAGCTCCGGGAGGGACCCTAGGGGTCGGTCCCCACAGGACATGCTGTCACCTCCCGGCCCCGGCAGCGGGAGGCCCCTCAGTTGCCCGACCGGCCAACGCCCACCCCGGCGTTGGCCGGTCGGGCAACTGAGGGGCCTCCCGCTGCCGGGCCCTCACGGCTCCGCCCTCGTGCCCCGGAAAGGCGGGAAAGGGAGCGCGCAGGCGCAAAAGCGGGGACGTGGGGGCGTCGCCGCTTCGTGAGGGAGGCGGTGGGATGGCGCGGTGAGCGGGAGCGGCGCCGGCAGCAGTAGCGATCCTCCCTGGGGTCTCTGTGTGGGATGGTGTCCCCCAGGCTGTGCGTTTTTGGGGTGTGGGGATGTCTCTAGAGAGCGGTGGCCATCTGGGGTCTCTGTGGGGGAGTCTCCAGGCTGTGGTTTAGGGGCAGGGGAATCTCTTTAGGGGGCGGTGGCTCTGTGGGGTAGAGAGGGGAGTCCTCAGGGCTGGGTTTAAGGGCACAGGGGGCTCTTTGAGGGGCGGTGAGCCCGTCGGGGGCGCGTGTGTGGATCCTCAGCGTGTTGGGTGTGCAGGGATCTGTGGAGCCGCAGGGTTTGTAGAGGGCAGGGGTTTAGGGGTGTACTAAACTCCGGGGGGGAATGCAATGCGTGCAGGGGCTGTCATCCCATGGGGACAGACAGCGAATTCAGGAGGAGCTGCGATCTTTGCTGGGACAGTAGGTGCCGAAAGGGTGGCAGCTCCAGGGGTTGCAGACAAGGGAATACAGGAGTTGATAGGTAGTGGCTGTTGGTGAACCTGGCTTGCTGCCCTCTCCACCCCACCCCCCCCACCCCCAGCTTTTAGCTGCTAAGTGGTGAAAAGTCTTTTGCCTGTATTTGAGCAACTGCAGTACAAGTTGTTTTCTGCTTGCTTTTGTTGCCCCTTTAGTGCAGACAAGGCGCAGCTTATGGAGATGCTGAAGAAGGAGGTGAGATCGCTGCTAATGGCTTCAAAAGAGGGCTTAACCCCAGCACAGCTAGAGCAAGAGTACATGGCCATGATTGGCAAACCTCTCCCTCTATGTGACCTGGGCTTCCAGTCCACCTTGGAGCTGGTGGCAGATATGCCTGAAGTTGTCAGAGTCTGTTCTTACGAGAAAGGCACTTTTATCCTCAAAGGTGAGGTGTTGTTTCCTTATGGGTGGAGGAATTGTTTGGAACCACTTACTGGTGTGTGCAGGATGAGTTCCCAGAGCTGTAGGTCACACTTCTCTGTTATTTTTCTCATACAGCTCTGTTTAATTTCTTGTCTTTGATGTTTCTTCCTGTATTTTGATCTGCCTTTTAATGCTTTTCCGTTCTTTCCTCCTGAAAAATCAGAGGCTTCTAGTTATTTGAGTACGTTTTGCTTTCTGCCCTTAACTTTAGAAACTGCAGTAACATTTCTTATGGGTACACTAGAACTGGTAAGCATTGCCGTTCCTGTAAATGTAGTCTACAGCAGGAGCCAAAACCAGGGATGGGGCCTCTTGGAAGAAGCTGTAAATGTCTCCCTACCTGACCCCATAGGAATTTCAGTATGTCTCAAAGAAATGTTTTCATTTTCTTTTTCTTTGGGGAAGAGCTGCGGAAACAAATGGTAGGTGCAAAGAGTTGACTGGGAAGGGTGAAATGATTTTTTTTTTTTTTTAGAGTGCTACAGAAAGACAAGAAAAAGTTGTTTAAAAGCATGGAAAAGACCTGGGCTGCTTCCCAGGGAGACCTTGCTTGCGTGGGTGGGCGCTCTGTAGCGGGGGTTTACTGTGATTCTGGCTGAAAGGAGCAACGAGCAATTTACTGTTTTCCCAACAAAACTTGTAGCAGCTGGATTTCCTGTTGTGATCCTGTATCCAAGAATTTGACCCATCTTCCTGCCTAGATCTGGATTTATAGGGATGAGGAGGGTGCAGATTGGTTGTTGGCTGTTAAAAATCGTTCAGTCCGTATTTACAAAGGAGAGGAAAAGTGGTTGCCCTGCTGGAAATTGGCCACAATTCAGTGTGATTGCTTTTGAAGGAGACACCAGCTTCTGAAAAGGGTGGGGGGAAGAGGAAAGAAAGGAAAGAAGAGCTTTGCCCGTGTGGAGCTTTCAATGGTTTGCTGTTTTAGTTGTCTAATAGTTTATTTCTTTTTGTTGTAGCCATTGCAGATGAGACCACCAAAGCGATTGCCAAACTGGTTGCTAGACAGCGAAGTGCTAGGGCACGGAGGGGTGCTGCTGTGAAGGCAGGAGCTGCTTCTCCCTCTAAGAATCTGCAGAGTTTCCCTCAGAGGGGCAGGGCTCCTGTCCTGCCAGCGACGGTGAAGGCTGAGCTGGAGGATTTGCTGAGTTCCTCACCACTTATGCTCTTGGACTTTGATAAGGCCTTCTTCAGACGCTTTGGCCGGGCATTCCAGTACACGCAATATGGATTTTTCTCCATGCTTGAAGTCCTCAGGAGTGTGTCTGATATCATTGTGGTTGAGCAGACAAGAGCAGGTTCCTTGCTGACCCTGAAGAAGTACCTGGCAAGTGAGATAGAGAAGGAAGAGGTGCCGCAAGGTGAGGCGAAGGAAGAGGTGCCGCAAGGTGAGGCGAAGGAAGAGGTGCCGCAAGGTGAGGCAGTGTGTTATTTAACCGAAAGCATGTAGGTCTCACAAGCACTGTGGCAAAGCAGCTGTGTTTCAGGGGGATTTTGCTGCATTTCCAGTTGCTGTAGTAGTCTCAGTTCCCCTAGGTTTTAGCACAGAAGGGCTGTGTGGTGCTGCAGGAGCAGCTGTCACAAGGGAGTTGCCTTGGTAGCAGAGAACTTAATTAGAAGTTTTCTATACGTTGCCACTGTTGTTTGGTGTGAGGTGAAAGAAGGTATGTTTAGCCCGTTCAGAGAACAGACTTCCTGAATGTGTGTATAGGACTGTAATTTCTAGTCATTCCAGGCAATAGATAACAAAACTAGAAGGATCTGCTGAAAGTCTGCTCTGCAGGCTGGTAATGCCTTTCTGATGTGCTTTTTGAGACTGAAGGTTTAGCACTAGTCTGAAAGGCACAGCTACAATGTTCCACAAAAGAAGAGACTGCAGATGTCCTCAGTGTTCCCATAACAGCTATGAGAGAAGGTAGAAAATCACACACATTTCCTGCCAAATTCCTGACTTTTCTGGAGAAAATTCATTTTAGCATCATTCTAGCAATTATTTAACCCTTAGCATGCTTACAAGAGCAAGTGGTTTTTGTTATGTTTTGTTTTAATTTATTAATATAGTGAAAGATGCCCCTCAAGTGAATCCTGGTGGCTGTGAATGCTACAAGATATGAGGAAAACGGCACCAGTGCTTTCAGACTTTCATTTTCAGATGTCTTCTTTTCTGCTTAATATGTAACATTGCATCAGTCCCACAAAGAATAACAGCCAAATTATTGTCTTTGCAGCAGCACCTGCAGTTGAGATGCCTCCTTTGGAACCCAGCTGTGAGCCAGAAAGCTTCCACCTGTTAACAGAAGAGAAGTCAGAGCCAGTGGAAGCACAAGCAGTAGGTTTGGGTGATGGCCTCAAACAAGCAAGTGGCTGGATGAGCGATCTGTAGCTTTATCATGTTCTAATCTGGGTGGTGATACTCTTTTTATTGCTTTTGTTTCTGTTGAGTTTGTATTGCTGATGCGCAGCTGCTTCCAAAAATGTTTGTACTTCTTTTAGATGAGTCTGGATGTTACCAGATTCATACTGACCTGGTATCCAGACTAGGTCTTTTTCTTGTCTCTTTCTGGTCTTGAGATCTAAGTTACAGATCATCTAAGGTCAGTTAAGTATCATCGTGCTCCTTGGTAATAGTGGTAATGCCTTTTGGTGTACTTACTTGTAACTAGACTTTAATAACTTTGCTCTTAGACTAGCTGTGTGAAATTCCCCCTGCTGCAGTAGGCAGGGCTTAAGTGTCAAGCAGCTATGTGACAGAGGTGGGGAATGGTCCTCAGAGACCTTGATTCCTGCAGTCTCAACTCTGCTCTTTGGTTGGGACTTTGAAAATTTTGAGATTTTGTTTGTTTGGGTTTTTTTTTGTTTTGTTGAGCAGTGGGTTTTTAGAAAGGGATGGAGAAGAGCAATACAGAAGCACTGAACTACCAAACCTGATTGGTAGAATTTGTCCATTTTTTTGTTTTGAGCATCTTTAGGCCTTCTTTTTCTCAGGAAAGTCCTCCTACTGGGAGGTATTTTCTCTGCTGAGCTCATCTTGTGCCTGTACGCAAGCGTATGGTTAGAGGGCATAGGTAGGGAAAGGGTCCCAGGAGTTCTTCCTGACTTTGGTGTTTGATGTACTGATGAACTTGGATGCGTGGGACTATGAGTTGGGTTTTGTGTGGCACTTCATAAAACATACCCTTTAGAGATTTTTGGCAGGCTCTTCTGATCCTTTAAAGAAATTTTAGTTTGGTGTGATGAAGTTCACAGGGAATTCCCTTAGATCAAAGTCTGCTTGTGGGGAGGATGTGGTCCTCATAACCCCAACCTCAAGTCAGATTTTTGCTCCTGTGTATTGCAAAGGGAACCTATTTAAAGATCCTAGCAGTATAAGTCTTGGAAGGTGTTTGTACAGCTAGTATTCCTCAATGAAACACCAAGTTTGCTGTTTTGTTTTAAAAAATCCCTCACAGGGAGGGAAGCAGGTTGGAACATGTTACTTTGCATACGAACAGTTGTTCATTGGGATGCTTTTTTGTAAACGTGTTTTTAAGTACACATCTTCTACATCTTCCACAGAGATGTCTTGTTGACCCTACCAATGTGTGAGCTAGATTATAAAGATCATGTGTGCATGTAACAGTCTGATATTCTCAGAGCAAAGCTGTTCCTTAGAAATGCCATTATTCCTAGGCACTTTTTAGAGGAAATCCTGAAATATAAGGTTTTTTAAGATGTTATGCTGCTGCTCAAGCAAGAATTCCCTCAGTTGCACTTTAACTCAAAAATGTTAACTCACTATTTGACTCAATGTTTTTTTTTTTTTGAGTTAAAAATTTTGACTAAAATACAAAATTCAAGAGCATTAGCCCTTGCTCTGTCTGCAAAAGGAGAGATTCTCATCTGCTTCTTTAAACAATGGTTAAAAGAGCCAGTATTGCAAAACCCCATTGTTTGCAGTTGAATTTAGCCAAATAAGCAATGGGGGGTGTGCTGGAAGACAAATTTCCCATACATTGACTGATGTATAATGCACTGTTAACTTGTAGCGTATTCATGACGAGTAAAGCTGAAATATTTTTTTGACTTCTGATAATTGGAGGAGTGCTGCTCATTGGCGCAAAAGAAAGCTCTTGAGGCAGTGAAAGTAGCTGATGTGTGGTTAAGGTTCCCATCTGCACTAGTTCAAGTGAAATAATGTTTTCAGCAGCTAAAGAATAACACAAAATTTTAACCTGTACTAACAACTCACTGTTGTACAAATTTGTCTAGAGTGAGAAAAGAACAGAGTTTGTAGATTTTGTTTGGTTTTATCCTTGGGAAATAGCTCTAGTGTGAAAGTGAGATGCATTTGTGCCTTCTGTCACTTCTGAATCATTTTCAGATAGAGTTTTGATGGTTCAGTCATGTGTTCCGTCATGGTCACGGAACACAGAAATAGCATCGTTTGGGTAAAATCCAACAAACAGGTAGGTTGTGTTTGGTTTGGTCTGTTTGGTGTGGGTTTTTGTTTTGTTCTGCTTTTTTAGCAATAGCCATTCAATACTTTTGTCTAAGTATGTGACACGACTTCAGTTCCTCTCCTTTATTCCTTGCAGGAATATGAGCAAGGTGTTTTTGTTGCACCCCTCTTTACACTGGAGGGAAGAAAGAAGGAAGGAGGAGAGTGAGTGTGAAAATGAATGCTTCTATCTCAGGGAAAGTTTTAATCCAAGTTTGCAAAATTTGTTGGGATTCTCTGATACTCAGTAATTCACAGATCCTCAGGAAAGCAGAACTATTTTTTACTTTAATGAAAAGGCCAGTCATGTGTGTTCAGTGCATGACAAGACATCTGAGTGCCACTTTCCTCTTACCCATTTGTAGCCTCAAGATTTGGAGCAGTCCTTGCTAGCCACATTGATAATGACTCCAGAAATCCCCCCAGATGCTGTTCAGGACAGAAGCCTTTGCAGTTTACCACCACTGGAGACAAGGTGCTTGGTTGGAGTCTTTGTGGAATTCATTGTCTCTCCAAGCCAGTTCTACATCCACATCTGCAGCAGGGAGACATCTGATAAACTGCAGGATATGATGTTTGAGATGAGGTGCGTACGTCCTATGCTGATTCAGTACTACTACCTGTTGTGAATGTGTTTGCGCTGAGGGAACAGGGCACCCAGCTGTTAGTTATGGTCACTGCTGGCTCGATTACTTGATACAAGGATGCCGGTGCTGTACTGAAACATGTATTCGTAATGCTTACTCATTCCATTCATGGTTTTTTGGCTATGTCCTAGACAGTCCTAAACTTTAAAAGCTGGAAAAGTTATGGAAAAGAACTTCAGGGTTCCTTTGCACCTCCCTGTTGTCTGTGCTGCTGTTGCCTGTGTGCTCTGTTGAGGCTTTTAGTTCATCTCCAACAGTTATCAAAAAAGCAACAGGTAATAGGCCTTCGTCATATCTATATTTGAAAGCAAAACCCCATCAATGGCTTTCTGTCAGTTACATTATGCATTTGGGATTCTATTCCACCATGACCATACTACAGCTGCTGTTAATTGTGTGCCAAAGTAAATGCTTGATGTCCGTGGGGCACATGTAAAGTGTGATTACAGACTCTGCGGGCAGATACTGTGTATATTAGACAGTACTCCAGAACCTGGTTCTTAAGAAGCACTGACATGTCAAGGTAATGTTAAGAATTAATGACTAGAATAACTGTATTTAGCCTCTGGTTAATCCCCATTAACTTTTTGTTGGACCCCAAGAATATCATTCAAGTGTTAGAAGCTTGGGTTTGCATTTTTTATTGTCATTTCAGTTTAAGTGTAGCAGAACAGAGATGCGGAGCATCTATTGGGGTTGGACTAGATGACCTTTGAATGTCCCTTCCAAGCCAACACATTCTATGATTCTATTAAAACAACTCATGAAAATTCATGTCATGGGGACTTTGAGAAATGAGGATTCTTCTGAAGCCCTGTATATTTCTTTGTTCATCTGCATCCTACCAAGCACGGTTTTTTGTTACAATCTTTTGCAGACACTGTTACTCAAATAAACTTGTTTCTGATCGTTATATCATGCCTGAGTCTTCAGTACAGCCTGGACAGCTTTGCTGTGTAATGGTCTCAAAATGGTGGTACCGCGTTATCATCCACCGTGTGATCAATGACCAAGAAGTAGAGGTGTTCTACCCAGATTACGGAAACCTTGAAATTGTCCAAAAGTCTTGTCTGAGATTCCTCAAGTAAGTAAATTACACGTGGGTGAGAGAATCACAGAGTGGTTGAGATTGGAAGAGACCCCTGGAGGTCATCCTGTCCAACCTCCCAGCTCAAGCAGGGCCATCTATAGCAGGCTGCACAGGACCATCTTGGGACATTTTTTGAATGTCTTTCAGCATGGAGACTTTACAACCTCTCTGGGCAACCTGTTCCAGTGCTTGGTCACCCTCATAGTAAAAATGCTGCTTTCCAGCCGGTCAGCCCCCAGCATGTAGTGGTGCACGGTGGTGTTTCTCCCCAAGTGCAGGACTTCATTGAACTTTGGGGTTCCTGTCTGCCCATTTCTCTATCCTGTGTAGGTCCCTCTGAATGATGATAGCATGACCCTCTGGTGTGTCAGCCACTTCTCCCAGTTTTGTATTATCAGCAGACATGCCTCATCATCCAGATCATTAATGAAGATGTTGAACAGTATTGGACTGGGTTTGATCCCTGGGGTACACTGCTAGTTCCTGAACTCCAACTAGATTTTTGTGCCACTGATCACCACTCTCTGAGCCTGGCCCTTCAGCCAGTTCTCAGTCTACCTCACTGTCTGCTCATCCAGCCCATACTTCATTAAGTTCTCTATGAGGATCTTATAGGACAGTGTCAAAACCCTGACAGAAGTCAAGGTAAACGATAACCACTGCTCTCTCCTCACCTACCAGGCCAGTCATTTCATCACAGAAGGTAGTCAAGTTGGTCAAGCATGACTTGATTAGTCCATGCTGACTACTCCCTGTCACCTTCAGAAAGACATCCTGGCATGCAGATTTCCAAGAAAGAATCTGTGGTTTTATTCCATAATGGTGCCTTGCAGGCACTTCCTTGCTTCCATGCTAATGCTTGAGGTGATATTGTTTAAGACCTGTTTTGCTCATCAACCCTGTCCATCACTCCCTCGCAGTGACTTTGGGCTAAATTCTTTCCTGTTTCTGCCTTCATTCCTCAGTCTTTCCTCTTGCCACTTTCTGTCACTTTGGGGCAAGCTCCCTAATCCTCCTTCCTGAGTTCTGTGAATGGATGTAAACATCCTCCTGAATGGACATCCATCCAAGTGGGATGCTTATGCAGTGTCAGAGGTAATTATTCTTTTCTTTTCCATATTTGCTTCTTCCCTCTCATTTGCCTCTATTTATTCCTGGCCATTGACATTCTTTGGTTCAAAAGTCATTGCTCTCTGTCCCTAACTTTGTAATCATAAATAAGGGATTATGATGGGAAGATGCTTGGGCAAGGGAAGGCATAAGGGATTAGTTGATATTGCTATTTCTGCTGTGCCCATTCTCTGGCTATAGAGTGTTTTCCAAAGCTGCTGTTGGGTTTCAATCATAAGTGCAAAATCCAATATGTGCCCCTATTCTGATTTTAAAACCCAGAAGAGGAGAAAGTTCTGCTTTTCTGACTGGTTTTGCTCTTTTTTTTGCTATAATGGTGATGGCTTTGTTTTGTATTGTAGGTGGTGCTACTTGAAGCTCCCTGCTCAGGCCATCCCGTGTTCCTTGGCATGGGTAAAACCTGTGGAGGTCTGTGTTCACATGCAGGTTTTTTTTATTGACATTCGTATGAGAGCTATCAAGTAGAGGTTGGCTTTTTCCCCTGATAAGGGCAAACATTTGGATTAATTCAGGTCCCATTGATGTTTACAGCAGAATTGCTGCTGTTACAGTCAGCAGAGTATGGCTCTGTAAGTCTCTGTCTCTGCAAGGGATTGCCATTCCGCTGTCTGTTTTCCTTATGATCAGAGTATTCTTGCTTATATTGTTGCAGAAACAGATAGCTGCTGTTAAGCAAACAAACAAACCTGTTTCTTCCACTGACAGTAGTTCTCTACGGTCCTTCTGAAGTCTTGGTGGCTCCAGCCCTCTGTTTTAAAAATTTATTCTGTGACAGAGCTTTAAATAAGTTGATTTGATGCAGTCAGCATTGCCAAAGAATTATAGAGATCATAGGAAAGTTTCTTTGTGCTGGGAAACCTCTTGGTTAAGAAGCCTGAGGAGGAAAGCATGTGATCAGAGTTGCTTCTTCTGTGTTTTAAAGACAGTATTTTTAAAGAAGTCATTTCCTCTGTTTTTTGGAGGTTAAGGAATCACAGTTTTCATTGTGGTGAGGCTTAGATTCTTCTTAAACTTTTGACACTTTTAACATTTATAATCACATGATTCCAGGAATTTAAAAAACAAAAACTAAACAACAACAAATAACTGTGTTTTAGGCAGTTGTGGCAAAATCACTGGTGAATGCCATCGAACGATGTTTGGAAATATGTATTTAGGATGAAAGGGCATTCCCAGTGTAACTAGCATTGCAGGCTTTGGGGTAGGTTGATTCCCAGTGCTGGGAAGCTTGTTGGCCTGACTTTCCTGTATTTGCCCTTAGCCTGACCTAGCTTAATTGCCTTTTTGACAAGTGCGCACAAGGGAAAGTCTCAGGCAGTGGACGTTGGTCTGTTTTATAGTACCTTTATGTTCTTGTTTCTTCTTCAGGATGCGTGGTCCAATGCAGCAACTCTCCTATTTAAGAAGCTGTGTGGCTCCAAGCTACTTGTGGGCATCGTGGATGAATATGTGAATGGCATTTTGCATCTCTTCTTGTGTGACACGTCCACCGAGGAGGATGTCTACTTCCATTGTGTCTTGAGGGATGAGGGATGTGCTGATGTCTGCGGGGAGAACGTACCTTCCCAGGTCAGGGGGGAGGCGTGTACTGCTGAAAGGAAAGGCAGGGGAGGGATCGATGGATCGACTGTGTGCATGTAATGGGAAGATCTTTAGCTTGAAGCAATAGTTTTGTGAAGAGCAAAACTGGTATTCCCTGCTGTCTTGCAACTTACCATTTTGTGACTGCATCCCATGGTGTCTTAACTCCATGGGGAGAGCTTGCTTTTTGGTTAAGGTGGAATCTCGTGATATCTCTATGGAATCTCTCAGCAGAGATGTTCTGGTTTAGCAGAACAAATTATTTTCATCCTGTCTTCTAACAATGGATTAGGTGGTTTTGATTTTTTTTTTTCCTAAGTTAATTAGCTTGTTAGTATTGCAGATTCATCTGGAGCTGACACACATCTTATATAAATAACATGAAAAAGTAAAATAGCTGTAGATCTCATCTGGAATTGAGAGGTTGTTAAGAGATGTGTTAGTTACTTCACTACTTGTTAATTCCAGCAAGTTTTGTTAGTCATAAGTTGATGCCCCTGATTCATCCAAACAATTAATGAGAGTAAGTTGATTAGATTTTATTGTCTGATTTAAAGTAGCACTGCATAGTGGCAGGGGCAGTTGACTAAGGAACAAGATAGTTAAATACGTTATTTTGGCCTCTTCTGCTCTAGACATTGAAGACTAGTTATGCCATTAACAAACTGAATTATGGAAATGGTCTTGGCTTAAAAAGTCTCTTTGCTAGTGAAATGTACAATGTTGGGCAGCGTAAGCATGGTACATTGCATGTTGTGCCTTGGACAGACATTCAGGTTGTACGCCAGTGTAGAGAGCACTTAAGATTTAGGCCCATCTATGTCATTATCTGAATGTCTCAGCTCAGTTTCAGTAAGAACTGTGTGGATATGAAAACCCTTAGAAAGGTACTGCCACGATTTTATATCTCAGCAGAAATTCAGGCTTTACAGCCTGGAGTGCTTCTATCTGTTTTAATCAATAGATGCAGAATGGGTGTTTTGGCAGGATTAGATCCTGTGATTGTATTTTTGCATGTGTATGTTCAGTTTTGGGGGGAGGGAGGCTTTGCTGAGTAATTTTCTTGCTGGAGGGAGAAGAGTTGATTTTTGTAGTAAGACAATTTCTGCAAGAATTTGGAGCTTTTTTTTGTGGTGGTGTGCTTCTTCATAAAACCTGTTAGAAATTTGCTGAATCCTCTTTGTTCTTTGTGGTAGTTACAATATGGTTTTCTTGACTGTACTGTGGTTTGTGGTGGTTTTTTGTTTTGGTTTTTTTTGTTTGTTTTTCCTAGGGATTTGAGGAACTGAATCCTTCGGCCTTGTATGTTCAGCCCAGTGAAAAGCAGGAGAATGCTGAACTGGTGGAGCCAGACCTTTGCTTGCAGCAGGAATCTCTAGATGCAGACGGTGAAGCAGCACGCTCAAAGCTGGGCAGGGCTGAACTGTGTGACCAGGTGAGAATTTGACTGTGGCATAGCTATCGTTCAATGAAATCAGTTCCAGGGGTCGGTTAAATATGTACTGTTTTAGTCCCATGCAGTTTTTTTGTGGAGTTGTTTACTCTTAAGAGTAAAAGCTAGTGTAATGTTAGTAACTTGTAAAGTAGTCATTTTACCTAGGTTTTGTTCTAGCCAACTGCATTTCTGTGCTGGAAAACTCTATATAAGCTGTATATCTTGGATATTAATGGCTTTGCACTGTCGATACATCGTCTGAACTGGAGGTCCCAAACCAGCATCTTTATGTATTTGGAAGAAATTAATGTGACTGAGACTCTGCAAATGTGAGTTTATTGTGATTTTTATGGAAAATCTGGTTAACTGTAGCAAGATATCCATATGTGTAAATGTCAGATATAGCTGGCTATTTGGAGACTAGAGGAATGTAGATGCATTCAGGTTTTCTCCTGTCTGATGTGGAGGATCTTAGAATCCTTTTCCAGAAAGTGCAGTCTTCTAGATCTCTCTTTGTGTAAGACTTTAAACATTTCCTTCTCTGCTATTCTGTTTAGTTGCCCGAAACAATTCCTTCTCTGTTATGCCCAAACCACGACACTTCCTTTTTGCATTACTAATGTGATCGTCAGTGTCAATTATAAAATTCCTCAAAATGTTTTGAACTGGAATGAAACCTGTCTAATATGACACTTGTGACTGCTCAGCTAGCGTTTTCTGGTAACTCCTCTTCAGCAGTGGGGAACTCCCTTTGCATTTTCCAATCTTAGATTTGCCTTGTCAGGATTAACAACACCGCCCCACCCCTCTGGCCCTTAAGTGCAAAATGGCTGGACACTGTTGTATCAGCTCTGCTATGTTAGGACACTTCTTCATGGTAAAATTTCTCAGAAGGCAGCAAGCAATAACCAGAAAACATTGCTTGAATAAAACTATATTTTCCAAGTGATGAATTTTACTGTGGAGGAGAGAAGTTAAAGTGACAGTTAGTTTCTTGCCCACATTATTTCCCGTCCTTCCATGTTCTTTCTGTCCTTTCCAAGTAGCCCAGACTTCTCCAAATAGAAATGTTAAAACTTCAGAGCAGAAGAGAAAAGTTCCTTTGCATTTCTCTCTCTCTCAATCTCTGAGAGGTATCATTTGTTGCTCTGTAATTTGCTCCAGTGCATCCTGCTTCCTTCTCCCCACACAAGCTGTACCTTTTGTCGCTTTGTCCATCTCCTCAGCAATGGCACCTGTCTGCTAAGAAGGAGACAGAGGATGGTGTGCAGATGCTTTTGGATGAAGTGAGTGTCCCAGGAGCAGCAGACCGAGAGCCTGAACTTGCACAGGAGGATACAAATGAAACTCTTACAGAGCTTATGGCAGTGGTTAAGGTAGGGTTTTTTTTTCTCAGCTATTGCTGTTGAGAGGGGTTGTTCTTGTTTTTAGATTCTTTGAGTAACCCTTTCATTGCTTTGACGTGTATTTTTTTTTTTCGTGACTGACAAAGAAATGACTGACTATTAGCATGGGCTCAGAGCTATATGTTTTTCTCTTTGCTGTTGTTTCTGGTGTTATTGATGGTACACTCGTGCTCCACTGGCACGTCAAGGTATTTGTGGAAATAAGACTGACCATTTCAGTGCTTCATAGATCAAACTTGGCCCTTCTTCATTCCTCTACTTCCCCTCCATTCACAGTCCTGAGGGCTACTGTGAGTAACTGGAAGTTATTGTGGGACTAGTCTGAATCACACAGCCCTCTCTTTCTAAGTTAGGAGGATGGGTTTGGGAAGGTTGTGGTTTGGGCTGTGATTTGAGAGATTATGTGGCACTGGTGTTGCATGTTTACTTCTTATAGTGATTAATGATAAGTCTAACAGGGCCTGCAGCATGGCATTTTGTGAATGCTCCACTCTGGGTTCAGTGGGGAGCCAGTATCACTCAGGATTTGTTGAGCCACAGAAGGCATTGCAGAGCTGGAAATGGGAGTGTGCCTACAGGGTTTTGGACAACCACAGCTCCTTACGCTTCTGGAGGTTGATAGTGGCTGAGACAGAGCACTTCCTAGACAGAGGGGGGAAAGCAGTAAGAATTGATAGCTCTGGAGATTGTTACCTGAAAGGGGTGGAAAGAAAGCAAGCTGGGGAAAAGGATCTTGAGGGAATGAGAGAAGAGGAAAGTTTCTGGTAGCAAGCGTGAGGAGAAAGTGTGATGAGATGGAGGCAGGTGGGCAGATAGCGATTGGGTCCTCGTGAGCTGACTTAAATGCTCCCCTGCAAGTATTAAACTATGTGAGTTTCAAAGCACAGGAATTTTATAACTGGATCAGAGAAGTCTTGGGCACATTTTCTGTCCCTGGCTGTGAACTCTGTTACAGTATTCAGAAGAGGTGACAAGAATTTCTATTAAGAAGACCGTGGGATGAAAAAACAATCCTGCCTGTAGACATTAGGGGGGAGAAAATGCATCAGTCAGCTAGTTATGAGGACAGACAGGAAGGTTTCCTTTCTCTGATTCCTGCTCATCGCTTGGCCTCAGGGTTTTGTGGCACTTAGAGCATCACCATTCCCTCCCTTCCAGTTTTCACTGCTCATGTTTTCCATTTCAGTGCTGGTGGTCTTAATTGTGTGAATTAGGAGGAGAAGTAGATACTTCCCTACTTCCTTGCAGCACTCTCTAGGGTACCCTGTCTCATTTGCCTCTTCTGTAAACTGAACAGCCTCTTTTAATTGTTTCCATCCCAGCTTTTTCCAGTGCTAGCAAACGTTTTTAGTGTCCACCCTTGCACCCTGTCTGCATCCGCTTTGCCGCGGAGTGACAGTAACACTACCTGTCCCACAACAAGGATAACCTAGGTGGCAAGAGGACATAATAATAATCTTTTAACCCTGTTGGGTTTTGGGGGTTTTTTTGTCCTACCATTGTGTTTTTTACTGCATGTTAGGCAGGGGTTTTCAGGGGACTGGTGGTAGCAAGCTGAGTAGTTTGGTTAACTGGACTCCTGTGGTGCCTGTCATTCAAATTATTCTATCTTGGCATCCCGTCAGCACAGAATTTCTGTTGCCCAGCCAGGTAGCGCTCCTTGCTGCTTCGAGAGGGTCTCATAGTTCCTTTGTGGGGGCCAATTTAAATTGCTTAAATCTGCTTGTGTAAAAACAATGGTTTTGTTCTGGACCAATCTTCTGAACACGCTCTTGCCAAAGGGTGAAGCACCTCTGGATGGTGACTCACCCCTTCTGAAGATGGATACCTTTCTTCTGCTGCCTTGACCACAGAAGAAGCCTAGAGAACAAGCACCTAATTTTTTAACAGCTATGGTTAGGAAAGGTGAATTGTTTCTTGTCTGTCGTTCCTCTATTTTTCTCCTCCGTGCTGTATTAACAAATACAAACATTGGCTCTAGTCCCTGTCTATGGCTGAGACATGGGTGACCATCCCTGGAACTTAAATTTAATTTGTATTATTTGCAAAAATGCAGAGGGACTTCCAGTGACTCGATTCCCACTCCCTTGCAGAAACTCCCTTTGTTGTTGCCACCATGTGTTCTGCGTGGGGCTGCTGAGAGATGAGCCAGCTGTTAAGTCTTTGCTAAGACGTGGTGATTTGTATCTTGTAATAATCTGTCACTCTTTTCAGCTTGCTGTGCAGGAGAAGCTGCCCTTTGGCCAAGGTTGTGAGTAACAAGGTTTTTTTGGTGGGTTGTTTTTTTTTTTTTTAATCATCTGGTTGCTGACGTTCCAGTTCTTTGTGGACTTTGAGAGATAATAAAGGTCAGGGCAGCTAATGAACTGAGTGTGCACTAATCACACCCTCTCCTGAGTTTTTTGTATACATTTGCAGACACCTCATTCTCTTGGAGAGTCCTCAGTGCCTGCTGTCTTATCCAAGTCAGTGGAAGACACTTACACCTCCTTTATCTACTCCAAGCAACCAGCAGAAGTGAGTCAAGATGACCCTGATCAGATAGAAAGATTTTCCAGCAAGGCCCAACTTCCCGAAGCTGTACATCCCTCTGTTCTACTTATGGCAATACCGTTTATGCTGGACAACCATAACAGTACGAATAGATTTGTCAGTAAAATTTAACACAGCGAAAAGCTGAGTAGTCTGTTACTGTGCTATGAGTCTTGCACTCACTATTGGGTGTGCTAGGACTGGTGCTGCTTCTTTACTAGAACAGATGAAAATGTTGGTATTTGTGTGGGATGGAGATGTGACGATAATGGCTGGATGCAATGCATCAGTTTCACCTTTGCGCAGCAAAATGATTTTCTAAATGTTTAATGGGAACAAATGAATTGAGGGTTATTTCTCTGTTGATTTTTTTTGGTGTCTTTTCTAGACTTTCTGCTGCTTTCATGCAGAAGTCTTTGTTTCTCCACTCCATATGTTAGCCTGTGCTCATTTCATACTTAGAGTGTCTCAATCTGTCAACCGTAAGGGTCAAAAGTGTGTTTTAACCTTGTAAGGCCCCTGTGTGGGTGTTCATCTTCCGTCTCCCGAACGATGAAAGAATTCACAACACCCATATGAGAGTTGCCCGATTTATGAGGTAGATTGACTTGCCAAAGGCAGTGCCTGTTTGTGCCTTGGAAGAGAGCTGTCTACTGTCTGTCTGGAGTGGAGGCAGAGTTCTCCAGACAGGAGCTACTCAATTCATATCTGATCTCCCACCTCTGGGGAGGCAGGGGTGAGCACTGGGAGGAGAGGGAGAGAGGCTCTTGGATTATACTGTGTCAGGCTCATCAAATAGATGTGCGGTAGAAAGTCCTCTTGCCGTGACCTGGTAAGGTCCAAGCAAAAGGAATTTGAAGCTAAACCGGAGCTCTTAAGAGTTGCCAATGTAGATACCATCTTTCTTTTCTGTCTCCCTCCTTATGCAGATGAAGAGAAAATGAAGAATGAAGACCTTTCCAGGGGTCTTGCAGTTGGCCTGTGCCATGCCAGTGGGCTGTCTGACCAAAGGCCGTCTCAGAAACTTTATGTCCCTCCTACCACGCTGTCTGCGGTGTTGGCAGCTGCACGCTTAGCCACTTCCAGTGACTACTTTCAGTGGCCCCCAAGCCTGAGACAGAAGGTGTGAGAAGAGGGGAGAAGCTGGAGCTGGAGAAGCTGCTGAGGAAGGCTACCTAGAGAGCAGGAAAGGCTCTCTGTAGGACTGTGCTGTCATTTTATTTATTTATTTTTTTTTTGTTCAGAAAAATTTAATCCCTTGAAAAACTTGGAATCTAACATCTCAGATGTGCCCAGTACATGTGGTAAATGTTACTTTCACTTTGAGGAAAATAGTTTGGGTTTGTTATGCTGGTGGTATACTGATTTATTGTTCCTCAATGTAATGGTTCAGGAGAGCATCTGAGTGTCACAAATGTTATATATCCTTTAAGTTTAGGAGAGGGAAACTGGCTACTCATCCCTCCCTCAGTGAATGAGCAGTTTTGATGTTGTGTGGGAGATGGTTTTGGTTTTTAACACCATGGATGCTCTACACACGCCTTTCTGCTAGGAGAGGTCATTGTATCCCAGCTCAGGCCTCAAGTGCTGGTAACTTACAAAAAGAAACCTCCTTCCCCAAGAAAAAGACGCTCTTATTTGCTGATGAATTAGATTGCCATACGTATGGAGCATCAGGAATCCTGTGTTACAGGTATTGAATGAGATCCATAAACAATCCAGTGAGAGAAAGCTTGATGTTGGCCATGTTTATGTAGCTCCTTGCTTGTGTCAAGAAATCCTCTTGGGCTTGAGTTTATTAATGCAGAGAAAAGCTGTGAAAATAGAAGTGCCCTGGTTATGAATGCTGACGTTCAGCTGTTTTGCTGGTGCCTAGACTGTTCCTCAGGTCTTCAGAGGCTTCAAGGGCTGTTCTGTGCCCGCCTGCAAACATAAACGTGCCAGAGGTATGCTATACTGCAAACCACCAAGAAAAGCTCAAGAAAGGGTTTAATATTAATATTGTAATGGCTAAAAGCCCAGCATATGAAGTTTATTGATTAGACTAGGTGATCTTTAAAGCTCTCTTCCAACCCAAACCTTTCTGTGATTCTGTGACTATTTTGTTTTAATTTCAGCATTTCGAGGATGTGAAAGGGCTGAAAAAATGTAGAGAAAGAAAATCTGCGTCTTGTTAGGAAACGACTGGATGGAAAGCTAATGTCAGAGATGGAAGCAGAGAAATGAGGAGCTATGGCTTGAACAGGGTCTGTATAACCCTGTGGGGAGATTCAGGGATTCAGGCTTGTAGCTGGAGGGTTGTGTTGCCCATGTTCGTCATCTAGTGTAGGGCACAGATGAAATGGAGCTGAGCTCGCCGGGAGCTGTGTGTGGGATGGAGTGCTTGTCGCCAACAGCACCCTTTCTGCTGCGGAAGTCCCCTTTGGTTTCAGGGAGCTGAAAATTGGGTCTAGGGTGGGGCATACCCGGGAGCCCCTCATGTCTTCCCCGGGCTGCAGCAGGAGCCAGCGGGCTGGAGGAGCTGTCACCGTGTCCCTGCTGCTGCTGGGTCACTGCTAGGTGGCAGCCGAGGCCAGCTGTCAGTGGCTCGGCTCCCTTCAGCCTAAAACCCCTCGTTGGGGGTCTGGAAAGGTGAGGAGCTGAAGATGACCCTGCTGAGGGGGCAGCTTCCCCCTGCTCAGCTGGGGCTGCCTCTGTCCCCTCTCCCTGCCTGGGGCATGGTGGATCCCACGGCTGCCTGGAGGTGTAACGGGGGGGCTTTTGAGGATGGGTCCCACAGCTGCTTATTGCAGGCTGTCCTAGGAAATTGGGGATGGGGAGATGCTATGGGGGTCTGGGAGAGGAGGGTTTGGACACTGAAGAAAGGGAGCAGACAAGTTCCTGGGAGGGAGCCAGCACGCATAAAGCAGCATCAAGGCATCCCCTGGGATTTGGGAGCTCCCTAATCTCCAAATTTTTGGTGGGAGGGACCCTATTCTGGGCTGTTACCTCTGTGTATCACCCTTTTTGCACGCTCTCCCTAGGTGCCTGGTGGAGGCAGGGCATGCAGCTTTGCTGTGATCCCATGTATTTTTTGTGATGCTTAACTGCTCAGGGCATTATTTTTTTTTTCCTGTGAATTTTTGCCATTTACATGTCTGCAAGTGCTTGATTAGTTTCCCATACCCTCTCAATCAAGAAATGGTGTGTGAAGAACTGAACCAGGACCCCCCAGTACCTGGGGAACAGAAAACCCACCCCTGTTCCAAGGTGACCTGGGCTGATCTTCCCAGCTGTGCCGGTGGCATCTCCCTTCCCAGAGCAGCTCAGGTCACGTTTCTCATGCCTGGCAGGTCCTTGTTTGTACATTTGTTGCTTAAGGCAGTGGAAAATGAGAAAGATGCCTCTGGGACTGGAAAGTAATGCTGTATTCATGTCCCTGCTCCAGGGCGTTACCGTGCTGGTGCCAGCCGGTGGGGAAGGAGAGGTGGCTGTGCCAGGGCCATGTGCTGCGGCATTGCAGTAAAGCTGAGCAAGCTGTGAAGTTTGGAGGGACCCAACCCCACAGAGGTGTCTGATGAAAAGGAGGAAGGTGTTCCACCCTGCAACAACCCTGTCTCTGCAGGTGTCAGGTCCTCTTTGAGGAGCTCCTCCATGGAGCATCTCCATGGGGCATTGGGGGCCTTTTCACTGGAGCGGTGCCCCTTGTCCTGGGGCATGCATGCAAAGGGATCTAGCTCCTCCAAACCAGAGCAGCTTGGGGTGGAGCTGCTTTCCTATCCTTTGTCCCCAGTTGCCACCTTCCCCACAGCTATGGGGTGGCCCTGCTGCTGGCAGAAGTTATTAACTGGGAGTCCCCAGGGGAGAGGACCAAAATGTTTAGAGCAAATTAAAAATTGAAAGGCGGCACAGCTCTGCAGCTCTCCTTAAAAGCCGGGGTTAAGCAAAATGCCAGTGAGGTGTGTGCTCCGGGGACTCGTTAATGGACTCAGGCGATGTGTGGGGTCTGGGGTCAGCCCTCCCAGGTGCATGGAGCTGGGGAGGGCAGCTCTCCTCTGTGCAGGGGTGGTGGGAAGCAGGTGCTGGCATTTCTGTGATGAGGAAATGTGGTGTCCCCTTGGCTGGGGCCATGCGTGTGGGAGCGGAGCTGGACCTGGACTAGCTCAAGAAGGACCACCTCAGCAGCCCCTGGGTGTGGGTGGGTCTGGGAAGGGTGAGGAGTGATGCTCAGGGCAGGGCTTTTGTTTCAGGGATGGGGGGGGTTATGGAAGAGTGTCTTGTGATGCCTGTGAGCAGCTGGTGGTAATCGGGTGCATTGAGTTTTAAATGGGCTGTCAAGAAGCATTTGGCTGGTGGGGAGGAGGCAAGAAAATGACAGCTCATTTCAGATGAACAAAGTGCTGTGGAGGCGAACAAACGCCTCCCTCTCAGCACCTTGGCTTGACACCAGGCTTGGCAGGAGCTGAGGTTGGGGTACCCGGGCTGCATGTCGGAGACATGGGGGCGTCCCAGGCTGGCCCCTGCGGTGGCTGCTGCTGCTGTGGTTGGTGCTATCTCGGCATGGTTGAAATTTTCCAAATCGATGCATCAGCCTATCCCATCCCCACCCCTCTGCACTTTTGGGTCAACCTGTGCTTTGCAAAGTGGGGTTCAATTCAGCAAGTCATTTGGGCTTAAAAACCAAAATCGAGTGCTTCTGACTCCAAAAAACCTTTCTCTTTATTTTTAGATGTTTTTTCAGATGGAAATTGAATCTTTTCCTGTTTTATGGAGGATAAAAGTGCACTCAAGCCTGCATCAGATTGTTTCACTTGACCCGCGAGTAGATGCTTTTCTTTCCTCTGACCTGGAAGGATTTCTTTTTCTTTCCATTTGGCAAGAAAAAGGAAGAAGACAATTCTCTGTACAGGTCACTGCAAAACAAGGTCTGGAGCTGGAGCTAGCTTTTCAGCCCGAGCACTGTGCCAAAACCCATCAGCTCTTCCCACCGCTCCTGAGTGCGCGCACTGGTCCCTCGAGTGGGTCCTTTTTTTCTTGCAGTAAAAAATCCCCACTTTCCCCTGTATTTTGTGGGGAGCAAACAACTGCCAGGCAGGAGAGCAGCCTCTAGCCACCAGGTTTCGGATGAAAACAGGCTGGGATGGTGCTTGTACGTTGCTGAATTTTGGAGGGTGACTTAGCAGCCATGCCCGGTGTGGTTTGTGCAAGCTCACCCCACTTCATCCCTGCAAAAGCCCGTTTGGGGGAGATGCTGAGATACTCCTGCTTGCGGGAAGGAAGATGAAGGAGGCCTGGGGCAGCAGTGCTGCGGGAGCATCCTTTGGGTGGGAATTGTGGTCAGTGCTGCCTTTTAAGTTAAACGAGGGCTGTGCTCTGGGGCAGGTGGGGCTTGGTGCCAGCTGTGAGGGTCTGTGTGCACCCCATCCTGCGAAAAAAGGGGCCGCGGGTGTCCTGCTGAGCACCCGCTCGCATCCGAGCGAGTCCTCCCATCTCCAGCTGGGGCCTGGCTGCTTGGGTGTTGTTTCCAGCATCAGTGGCACTGCTCCAAGCATAGCACCCAAACGAGAGGGAGAAGGAGGGTCCTTGTGCGCTGCCTTGAGTTCGCAGGCATGGAGGGGAAGGGATGAGCAGCGCATGGCGTGGGCCGTTCTGCAGCTGAAGTTTAGGGCAGTAGAAGTACAAACCCACGGGGACCAGTTGGAATTGGGGCTGTTGCTGGTGAAACCCTTCACTAGTGCTGCCGGCGTGGGGAGGAGGTTGGCTCCTTCCTATTGACGATATGTTGGCAGGGCAAGCGAGGAGGGCTTGGGATGGGTGAGATTCGCCCCCCCAGCCCCTGCCATCCTCACTCTGCGAGTGTGCTCCCACCCCTCCCCGCTGCCAGGAGGTTTCTTTTCTGGTTCAGCTCTTCCAAGGCAGAAGCTGATTGCAGAGGGGTTGCGATCTCACTTGTGCTTTTAATCCCACTGCTGTCAAGCTCCATTAGGAGGTTTGGCATCATTTCACTACCTCTGGGGCTGGGCCGCCGCTTGCCCAGCCTGAAATGAGGACAAGCCTGGGCTACGCTGGAGCAGGCCTGGGCTGGGGAGGCAGGGATGCTTTAGGGGCTGTGGCCGCCCCTACCCCCACTGCCCTCCCCAGCACTTCCAGCCATCAGGGGGGCTGCAAGGAGGTGTGAGACCAGCTCATTTTGGTGGCCTGGTCTCTTTGGGAGCAGGATGGAGAGGAGTTGGGGTGGCAGCAAGTGCTGTTGCCCAGGCGTTGAGTATGTTTGAAAACCTTTTGGCACTGCCGCCTCAGCCCGCGCTCTTCTACACTCCAGGAGCACGGCTGCATTTCAGTAACCCGCTCACGACCTCCCCCTGCTCCTGTTGCAGCACGCGTGGCTGTGTTCACGTTGCGTTGCGTGCAGCCGGGCATCCCTCCCGGTGCTGCTGCAAGTGGCTCCCAGTGCCTCAGCGGGAGGTAAAGCAGTCGGAGAAGGTGATTGCAGGAAGGGAGGCTAATGGGCCAGAAACTGGGGCTGAGCATCCTTCCCAGCCTCGCAAAATGGGCTGCGCGGCTCGGCAATGGGAGGGGAAGGTGCTGCCGCTCATCCCCACCCCGTGAGCACCTCCCTGGATTTACAGGGTTCCAATGCTCCAGGCACCACCGGGAGGGTGGGGGCTGCTCTAGGAACAGCCCATCTTACCGTTGCTCTCCTGAGCTTGTTAGCAGCAGTTTTGCATCCCCGTCTGCCCTGTGGGCCTGCAGCTACCTGGGAAGGAGCTGACATGACGAGAGCGTGAAGAAGGGCAGGGAAGATGTGGCTGGGTGGTCATCGGGGTAATGTCTCTATTTTCCCTGGCGCCTCTGCCAGCTATGGCCGAGGAGAGCGGAGCCAGGTTCATCTGCCCGTGGCCAGCAGCAGCCAGCACCAGGGTTTGGCAGGCTGTGCTGTGTTGATTATGGCCGGAGCATGGCTTTGAA
Source organism: Chroicocephalus ridibundus (assembly GCF_963924245.1). Taxonomy (NCBI): domain Eukaryota; kingdom Metazoa; phylum Chordata; class Aves; order Charadriiformes; family Laridae; genus Chroicocephalus; species Chroicocephalus ridibundus. The sequence goes on along the minus strand of NC_086291.1, from coordinate 34,106,242 downwards.
AGGCAGCCAGGGAGGCTGGAGAGGGCTCTGCTGCAAAAAGAAAGAGGGGGGGTGGGGAAAAACCTGGGGGCTGCCCCCACAGTGGAGGTCTGCCCTGCGCTGGGGCTTAGGGATGCTGGTGGTGGTCGGGATCGGGTTAGCACCTCTGCACCCCCTTCCCCTTGCTGGCGGCTCCTGAGCTTTTCTGTGGCCAGCACAGGAGCCTGGCTTCATCCTGTTTGCCTCGTGCTGCCACGTTGCATGGGCAGCCCAAGGCTGATCCCTGTGAGGATGCTCCGACTGAACCGCTGAGCTTGTGTTAACCATGAGCCTGGAGAAGTGGTCGGTGTAGGAGTGGTAAGGAGTTAATTTTCTGCTCTGTCTGTCCTTCCTTCCCACTCCCCTGAGCATCACCCCAACTCCCCTGGGACCATAAGGCTGTAGCGGCCTTGTCCCCATGCCTGGTGTTGGCCCCGCTTGAAGCCGCGGGAACCGCAAATCCCGCAGGGCATGTTTTTCCTACGAACCCAGTGCTGCGGTCGTGCCCGGTGGCGATCAATGAACCTCCGCCAAGCCAAGCAGGGCTGTGGCTTGGCAGGCACAGAGACCTCCCAGCTGATCGATGCACCGTGGTGCCCGAGGAAGTCCCCCGCTCGCACCAGCATTGCCTCCCCACAGCCCCTCTCCCCTAACCGGGGACTCTTCCATGGGCACCGGGACAGGGTGAAACTCCCCAAGGGCTTGTTCTCCTTGCTGGAGAGCCCTGGGTTTCTCGCACGGCACAGCGTTTCCTTCCTGGTGCTGGGAAAAGCTACTTGGCTGCATCAAATATTTAGGCTTCGTGTTTGTGGTAGGGCGGAAGGGAAGATGTGGCTCACGGCAGCGCTGCACCCACTAGAGCAATGGCGCTTTCCCCATGGGACCCCCACGTTGGCCAGGGAAAATCCTGCCTCCCCATGAGCGCTGGGCAAGGGGGGTAGGGGGATGAAAATCAACGTGGGTTTTTTAGTTTCTCGAAGTTTTCCACGGGTTGCTGCCATTCTCAGAGCCATCCCATTGGATACAACTGCTGGGTTTGCCCCAGATGTTGACTTTTTTCCTTTTTTTTTTTTTTTTTTTTTTGTTTGTTTTCCCCCTTTTAACCCCAAACTTACCCAGACCCCCTGCGAGGGAGCCTGCTCTCTTTGCATGGCTCATGCAGTGTCTCCTGAGGGAGGATGAACCTGGAGGGATGTGTTTACCCAACTCAGGGCAAACGTGCCAATTTTGGGCTGAGAATCTGACGTGGGACTTTTTCCCTGTTATCTTGACTATCTTGGGGTGAGGTAAGGAGCATCCACAGCCCCTGGCAGGGCTTAGGAGCACAGGGATAAAGCTCCATGTTGCATATTTGCTACTGAACAAGGAAAATAACCAAGATGGTGAGAAGCCAATGGCTCCTTAACTAGGCACTTAAAAATTGCAGCACGGGGTGGGGGGGAAAAAAAAAAATCTCTCCTGACTGCTCCAAATATGACTTTAGGTGGCTCATAAATCAGAAAAAGCATCCCTGGCTTGGAGCGGAGGGAGCCTCCTGTGTGAACACCAGGCAGCTGGGATGCTTTCCGGGTGTTTTGCTTTGTGCGTGCTGCTGCTCGCGCTGCCGAGGGCTGCGAGGGCCCCTTGGCACCGGGGATGTGCAAGGCTTGTGCACCCCAAGGGCTGCACGGATTTCCCCTCGGTAGCTTCATGTCCTGCATCTGGGTTCCCGCCGGGCTCTCCCGCTGCTTCCCGTGCCCGGGATGGAGGTACTGAACCAGCTCAAGGAGCAAAGTCAAAGTGGCTCTTGCGCAAAGGTCTTGCTCCCAGGCTGGTGCTCCGGGAACGTGACGGGTTAATGCTACACTGCTGCCTAATTGCGGTGGAAAGCTGTAAACCCCCACCCAGGGAGGGGAGGGGGAATATTCATTGCATGTCTGGATGTAAAATACACAAGGCCTGAGCTTTAATGACATTTATCTTTCTTTGGGAAGGAGACGGCATAACTCTTGCCTAACGACATTACCCGAGGCTCTTTCTGCCTCTCCTCCACAGCAGAGACGGATGCCAGGATGCCACCGCGGCGGGCAGCCCTGTGTGTCCCAGTGTGTCTCCTGTTGGAGACACTGCCGCCCCCCTTGGAGCTCCCAGGCGGTCACATGTGATAGAGAAGGATCCTTTTTTTTTTTTTTTTTTTACTTTTTTTTGGGAACGGTGACCTCCTTTGACCAGCTGCCAGGGGAAAACAACCATCCACCCTATTAAATGGGTGTGCACGTCTCTCTTCCAGCCCATTGGGTGGGGGGCTCTCTGCAGTCCCCTAAGCGTATCAGATCTGGGGGTGTGCAGTGACCTCTGTGACACTGATCCATGGGCACTTGTGGCCTCTGCCTGGCATCGTCTGCAGCCGCATCGCTGGGATAATGGGGAGAGGTCAGGGCTTCTGGGCAGCTTCTGCTGAATGTTTCTTGTGCGATGGGTTGCGTTTGTTTTCCAGTGCTTGTGCAGGCAAAAGCGAACCCACCGAGGTGTATAATGACTAATCCACATCTGGCGGGAGTGTGCTGCAGAGGGGAAAGCTGTGCATTAACTCTGCGCTCCCCACAGCCCTCCCCAGGGAGCAGCGGGCTTGGGAGGCTGTGGGCTATGTGCTCCCAGGGCCATGCTGGGAGCAAAAAAGGTACAGCGAGGGGATCAGTGCAGCGCACTGAGATGCTGTAACTGCCCTGTGCGTGCTCCTACTCCCCCCACCAGAAACACAGGAGGGCTGAAGGTTGCTCTGGCTGACTCCCAAGGTCCTTTCCATGCTCTAACACCCCCGTTTACAGCCCAGCAGCCCTGCTGTCTGGAGCGCACAAGGCAGGGAGATCGCTTCAAACCCGTGAGGAGCAGGCTGGGCGCTGGCGGGGATGACATTTTGCACCGTCAGGCTTTTTCTGATTGATACAGCCGCGCCAGGCTCACTAACAATGAAAATAAAAGCAAGATCCAGCGTCGAACAAAATAAATTCCCATGCCAGCAGCTGCGGGTTCAGCTCCTGAGCATCCTCCAGCATCAGCGTTTTGGGCCAGTTGGAAGCGCTTGCCTGAACAGGAAGGAAATTATTGATGTGCTGAGGTGCACGAGGGTAAGGTGTAGTAATGCAAGGGCACCCGCAAGCGCCGGGCTTCTCTGCAGCGTGGCCGCGTGTGCGCGCGCAGACGTGGAGGAGGCCTTGCAGGGTTTGCGTGTGCGGGTGCTGCAGGAGAAGGACCTCAGCGAGGATTCGCTGTGTTATTCAGCTGAACGCTCATCCTGATAATGGGAGTGAAGCATCCGTGTGCAGTACGGAAGCCTGTGGGCTTAGATTTTTTTACAAGAGAAGAGAACCAGAAGGGAATAAAAGTATTTTATGGTTTTGTTTTAAAACTAGTCAGTAAAATCCTTTTCAGCGCTGGGAAAAAGGAATCCCATAAAACTCTCACGTGCTTCCTGAGCCGAGCCGAGTTTAGCCCCAATACTTACAAGCTTTAAAGTCACTTGTACACGCGGGTACTGCCGTGTCTGAGGGCTGCGGAGGGTGAGATTTTGGCAGGTTTAGGATCCCTGTGTCGCCAGGACACCTGTGCACCCAGGGCCCGAGCAGGCTGAGCTGCCTGCGGTGTCCAGAGGCGGCAGACACCAAGATGCTGGCGAGGCAGGGACGCTTTGCAGGTGCTTTGTGTTTCCTTCCCACCCCCCCACCCCCCCCCAAAGAAATTGAGATAAGAACTTGAAAAGTATTTTGGATCAAGCTGCTGCTTGGTTTCCCAGCAGTACTAACCCCAAGCAAACACTCCAGTTGGGCTTCCCAAGCCATGTGTTTTATTTAAAACCACATCGGCTGAAAAGACCAACTTCGGGTTTAATTTTCTTCCCTGCTGCGGAGCATCTGACGCTCCCGTTTCCAAGCTTTTTCTCAACTGCCACCAAGGTGGGAATCCCACCTTTTGTGTTCTGTTTGGTCGCCTGCGTGCTGCTTTAAAAAATAATGAACCGATGACAGGGAACATGGCTTGGGGGGAAAAAAAATGAGACCGGCAGCGAAATCACGCGAGCCGATAACACTGCTTGCAAGAGCGATGCTGTTTAACGTCTGCTTTGTCGTGATCTTCTGCAGCGCTCGCCTGCTTCGGGCCGGAGCCACGGGGGTGATGAAGCAGCTTGATCTGGATCTGAGCAATCTCATCCCCATGTTAGCCAAGTGACACCTTAATCCCAAAGAAACTCTTTTCCATGTCCACCCATGGAAATGGCAAAATGTCAGTTCCTGAATTAGCCGTAATAATGCCTCCTGTGGCCCTGGCAGCGCTTTCCGAGGGGAGAAGCGGCTCTCCATGCATCCTGGGCTGTCATCACCTCTTCACATCCTGCCCAGAGCAGCCCAGGAAATGACTTTCTCACTTCTCCTGGCCTCCTCCTCCTCTGTGCTCGCCTGGATGTCTCTAATTCACATCCCTCCGGCAGCTCTGAAGCCCAGCTAAGGGAAAATGCTACTACCCTCCGCAGAAATACTTCGCGTGCTTGTTTTTCTCGCTTGATTCTTCTCTGTATTTATCAGCCCTCTGATGTGCCGGGGTTGGTAATGCGGGTTTCTTTATCGGCAGGGGAATAGGAGGCTTCCCTGCCGTCCTGGGCTGTGTGCAGGTGTACGTGTGTGCCACGCAGCCCTTCGCCCGCAGCCGGCAGACGCTCAGATCCTGCAAGCACAGAGGGTAAGTGCTGTGACAGGTTCCACTTATCTCGCCTTTGCATTTCATAATTCATACTGCCCTTTTGCTAAAAGGCGCAAAGCCGTTTGCATCCAAACGAGTATTTATTCCCTCCCGGCTCAGCTCTGCCGCCGGATCCTGGGGAGGAATCAGCGGGTCGGGCTCCTGGCACCGGCAGCGAGCAGCTGCGAGGGCTGAGCTGGGATAACGGGGAGAGCAATCTGTGGCCAATTGGATGCCCTGACTGATGGCGAGGGTGATGGAGGAGAAGGTGAGTGGTGTTTTCTCCCCAGCTTCAGAGCTTGCTCTCCATGGAGGAAAAGTATCGGTGTTGTCCCTTCCTTATAAAAGGGGAAACTGAGGCAGAGGAGGATTCAACTGACTCGCTGTAATGGGGTGCTTGCATTAATCCCACCAATTTGCACTGCCTTGCACCGGCTCTCATGCCCCGTAGAGACTGAAATCAGAGAGAAGCAGGCGAACACATGTTCTCCTCGCACAGCAATCCTCACGCTCGCAGCGGTCAGCTCGCGGTGCAAGGCATGAGATTTGATTATCCTTATCGTAGCTCGCACAGGCGAGCAGCTCTCTGTTTCCAAAGGCGATGCCAGCCGCAAGCTGCACCTTTTCCAGCTTAGACTCTTGGTTTGGAGCTTCAGAGCTTCCCAGCAGCTGGCAGCACATGTTGGGGGCAATGCCTTTCTGCATGCATGTGTGTTTGTGGCTCCCCAGTGCTGGCATGTACTTGGGGCACTGCAGCGATGGGCCGAGCGCCGTAATGCAGCCGGCCTCGCGCTGGGAAGCCGATGTATGCAAAAGGTCGGCTCTGTTTTACAGAGAGCTGTGGGGTGTGGGGGGGTAACCTTGTGTGAAAAACACCGTCTAGGCTTGGCATCCTCCTCCCTGCCCCAGCTCACCCTTCTCGCGGCGATGCGATGGGTTTTTCTGCCGGCTGTTTGCAGCACCGGATCCCTGCCTGCGCTGGCGGCCAGAAGGGTGTCATCACCTGGGACATGGATCAAGCCAGAGCTGGAGCCTCCAGACCCTCGGCACGGGGCCAGGGCGGTGGTGGTGGCAGCACCGGGGACACTGATGGGGCTGAGGGTGCTCAGGGGGCTGCTGGGCGTGGGTTTGGGGTGCCCAGGGGTGCTGTGGGACCCGGGCTCGGGGGTGCTGCAGGGTTCAGGCTTGGGGGTGCCCTGGGGGTACCTAGGAGTTTGGGGATGCTCAGGGGATGCTGCCAGTGTGTGCTCCCCCCGGGAGAGCTGCAGACACTGGGGTGTAGGCTGGGGGCAGGCTGAGCGGGCGCCCCCCTGCACCCTCCCCTGTGGGGTAGGCACCCGGGGGCTGAGGGGGCCGCGGCCCGGCTCCCCCGGCCCGGCTCCAGCCCGCGGAGGAGTTTCGGGGGGACAAACCCGTGGCTGCGCCCTCCCGCAGCAAACTTCGGGGGGTGCGGGGCCGGGGGCTGCGGGGGCGGTGCTCGGGGGCGGCAGCTCCGGCCCCCGGGCAAACTCCTCCCCCGCTCGCCTCCACCCCCGCTGGTCGGACCCGCCTCGGCTCTCCCGCTCCTCCGCTCCGGTGATTATTCTTCTTCGTATTATATTATTATTATTATCGCTGTTATTATTATCGTTATCCTTCTCCTCCGGACCTCCCCTTCCTCCTCGCCCGTCCCGTCGCGGCCCGTCCCCCGCCAGCCGCCGGACCCGGCTCCGCCGCCGCCTGCGCCGCTGCCCGCTCCTGCCCGGCCCGGGCGCCCAGGTACCGCTCCGGCATCCCGCCGCCCTCACCCCCCGGCCCCGGACACGGCAGCTTTGCAGAGGGGACGGGGCGAGGGAAAGGGTCTCGCTTGAATTTGGGGCTGCGGTGGGAAGGGGCGCCCGGGCGGTGGGGGGCGGGCTGCCAGCTGGGTTGCCCAGCTTGGGATGCTCCCGCCATCCCGCTCCCGGCATCCCAGGGCCACGCTGAGCCCCCCGCGCCGCGGCCTCATCCGGGCGAAGCTCCAGGGTTGTGGTTCCCTGCAAGGTCCTGACTTATCCTCTCAGGGTTACGAGGTCCAACTTTGCGTTGAGCTGGGTTTTTTAAGTCACTCTTCTGGCTAAGTTAACTCTTCTGGCTGCTCGGGTGGGTAGGGCTGAGTTTGCCCGTCTCCAAACCCTACTTCTTCGCAACTGGGTGAAGTTTTGAAAGTCCCAAGCCCGGGGCTCAGCCTCTGGCTCCCTCGGAGGGAGCCCAAAGCCTCGCCGGTCAGCAAGGACATGATGGCCCAACAAATCCCCAACCAAACCTCTCCGCGGAAATGGTGGCTGCCTTTGCTGAAGTGGAGGAAATCAAATCCTTTTGTTTATTCCGAAGGATCTCTGTTTTATCTCTCACCGTGCCGCGGTAATTAAAGGAGACCTGTGCTCCAGTTATTCGCCTGGCTTTTGTTTTCTCCTAAGGTTATCCTGTAGGATTTTATTCCCTCCAAAAGGGCATGTGGAAACATTTAGTGTTTTCAGCTGGATTTTGTTTGCGTTCTATTGATTATTTCTCCAGCAGAGAGGTTTTTCTAAGGTGTGGTGGAATATTCCACCCCAATGGAGACTTCTATTACCAGGGTGGGTTTTTTTTCCCCTTCTAGCAGCCTTGCCCCTGGCTCATCCGAGCCACAGAGTTTCCCTGTGATGCTGTTTGTGGGGTACTGGGTGTACTGGGGCTGCTGGTTGGTAGTCAGTGCCACCCCTGCGGGATCCGATGGGCTCTAACCTGGGCTTTGCTGGGGAGGGGGAGAAAAGGCTTTTTCTAGGAAGGGCTTTTTCACCTGTTGTAAAGCCAAGAGGGGAGGGCGGCAGTAGGCTGCCGTTCTCAGTATTCTGGTGAATGTTGGATCAGTGAGTCCGATCCCATTCCAGCACCGTCTCCGCTGGGCTGTGAGATCCTCTCCCACCTCTTTCCAAAGTGCTGGGTTTCAGCCTGACCGTGGGCCTGAGCACAGCCGACTCCGGGGGCCCCGCTCTGCTCCAGCCCAAAAGACTCTGAACAGGGTGGAAATCAGGCGCGAAGGATTTTCCACTCAGCAAACCCTCCTCTCCAGAGAACTGCCGAGCATCCTCCAGCCATTTTGCATGGGAGCGTTTTGGGTGCACGGACGGACGGGAGGCCCAGGCAGCTGCCTGTCTGCTGGGAAGTGTTAGGCTGGGGCGTTCGGAGGAGCTCGGCTCCCGGCTGGAGCAGGATCACCAACCTTAGCCACGGGCACGAACAGGAACACAAGAGCTACTCCCCTTTCCAGGTCTGCTTTGTGGTGATGCCTCGAACCCAGTAGCCCCCAGGGCAAGCGGCAAACAGAAATAAGGTCAGGCCATGGTGCTCCTGTTGTTGCCTGCCCCGGCTGCCTCCCCCTCCAGCCTCCATCCCTGCTGCATCTGCAGCCAGAGCCCCCGCCGCCTCCCATCCCTCCTGGTGTCTCTGCCCGCTCAACCTTCCCCCTCGCTGCTTTCCCACTGGGATGAAATATTTATTGAGGCTCCGTTACCCTTGTTTTCTTGAAAGCACGTTTCACACTTCATTTGCAGGAGACATTAAGAGACTTCACGGCGGGTTTTCCTTCTCGCTGGGCGCGTGCGATGGTGTGTGCGTGACCATCCCGGCCAGCCCCGCTCCTGCCTGATCTGGCAGCGCGGGCTGGGCGAGGTGGAGCATCTCGAGCGATGGATGAGTCTGTATCCCTTGCTGTGTGATAAATCAACTAGAAAAAAAAATAGCTGGTCTGGAATCCAGCAAAGAGTTTAGCTCTGCAGAGCCGACCCGTCCATGCCCAGTTGCGTTGCACCTCCTCGCCCTGGCTGGGATGCGGTGGGTAGAAGGAGGGTGAGTGATCCCGTAAAGCAACCGTGGGTGAGATTTTCCCATGGCTTTATGGAAAAGTCACTCCTTGACCTGATCCTGGAGTGACTCCGCTTGGATTTACCCCAAAAAGCAGGGTTGGGGTTGGGTGCTGTGCCCCTCCATCGGCCTGGAGCAATGTGTGGCTTCAGCTCTCCCTGGCTTTGCGTGGCCCGTGGGCTGCGGTCCAGGATCCCGCCGGATGGGCCATCCCAGAGGGTTGAATTGCCATTGGCTTGAAAAGCAGAGCTGCAGCTGGGGACCTGTGCCCATCCCTTGGGATGGCTCTCCCCGTGTGGGCTGTCCTCCCATGGCACCGGATTGGGATCATTCCGGATACTGTAGGCAGCCGAATTGTGGAGCGGGAAAGGGGGCCCGTGGCTTTCTCATGCCTGCATGGGATGGCTTTCCGGAGTGAGAAAGCTGCAGTTTGACAAAGACTGATCCGTGCCGGCTGTGCGGGCGGAGAAGGGCAGGACGGGCTTCCCTGCCCAGACCCGCTGGCGGGGGAGACATGCTCACGTAACCCATCCCCCGTGGCAGGGTTTTACACCCGCTCAGGACTGAAGGCAACGTGAGGAGTGAGGCAGCAAAACCTTTGGAAAAATTTTTTTCCCCCTGCTAATTGAAGCAATTAGCAGGAGGGCTGAACGCTACCGAAAGCAGTGGGAGCAGGTGGGGCCGGATCTCTGCCGGCTTCAGTGGAACAATGCCGGGAAGAGGCAGCAATTGCCAGCGAGGCCATTACCCCCCAGTGCCCAGCGTGCGTCCTGGGGATGGGGATCCCTGGGGGTCAGGGTGGCTGTAAACTCCTGTCCCCACAGGTGACGTGGCTGTCACTGGGCCTGCAGCTCACCAGGAAGGATGAGGTATGTGGGCAGAGCCAGCTGGGGCACCCAGAAAAAGCAGAGGAGGCAGATCCCAGAGCTCCTCGTGGGTGGTGTCAGCAGCAAGGGGGTACCCGGGCTGCATGCGGTGGGGTTTTGGCCGCTTTCCCTCCAAGCTGGCTGGTTTTTACTGTGACCACCTTGTTCTCCCCGTCCAGGGTGTCACTGAGATGGGAAGAGCGGCTCATCCTTTCCCTGTGCTGGCTCCCTGCGGGGGAGACCTGTGGTGGCTCCTGCACAAATCCCACCCTGCTGAGATCCCCGCTCCCGCTACAGGCTCCTTAAAACCACAGGGGAGTTAAAAACATGTGTCCGTAGGGCTAGGAGGTGGTCGCCCCTGAAATAGCTGCTGGTCTGAGGCTCCGGGGCAGGTCTTGTCTCCTCCCTGGAGCTCAGGGATGAGCCGCCGGTGGCAACCGTCGCACTGGGCAGATGGAGGCGGCAGCTCCTGGGCGTTGTGGAGGGTAGGAGGAGTGAATGAAGAGACGAACAAGAGACTTTTCTGGGTTGTTTTTTTTGGATCCCGACCACAAAGCCTCGCTGCCCCAGAGCCAGCATCTGGCCCTGCTGTCTGGCCCCGCCGAAAAGAGACAGTCTGTCTGCCTTGCGCTTTCGGGGAGGCTTTGAGAGCCCTCCTGACTGTAGTACTGCTGCACGTGGGAGGCTCCTCTCTCTGTATTGCTGCCCGAATGCAATTAGGCATTAATGAGTCATTAAAATAAATCTCTGTTTCTGCTCGGCGCGCACACGCCGGGGGGATGCTGGCGGTGGGAGCAGCAGGTCTTGCATCATGCGCAGGAGGAGGCTGCGCTACCCCGTGCCCTCCGCCCCAGGGCTGGGACACGGCGCCCGCCATCTCCCTTTCCCCGTGGAAAAAAGGACGTTTCCCAAGCACCGTACGGGTTTGCGGCTACCGTGGGAGCGGGATTAAATTATAACCAGCCCTAGGGCTGGGGGTTTTTTTTGGAGGAATGGTGGCCTGGGGGTTATCTGCTCCCTGATGCTGAAGGGCACCTGCCCAGCTAGAAGTGGGCAGAGGTGTAACCAGCCCTGGTTTGCGGCTCCTGGTTTGTTAAAGGTGCTGATGGTCGTGTCCTTTGTAACCCGGATCTGGTGGGCAGCTGGGGGAGATCCCAGCCGGCCCCACGGCTGGAGGGAGATGAACGGGAGGCGAGCACCGAAACGTGAAAGGGAAAGCGTGGTGCATCACTGACAGCCATCCGTATAGTTTTCCTAGCTGTAAATGGGATTTAAAGCGAGCTCGTGAGCCAAGAGGGATGTTGGTGGCCTTTCTCCTCGTGGGCAGACACAAGGCTCATCTTCCTTCACTCCACCCAACTGGTAAACAGCCCAGTTACCCCTAATGATGTCTTTGCTAATTTAATCCCTCCGCAGTGGCTGTCTCGCTGGCACGCTCGTAGGCAGGCAGGAGGGCAGATGCTGGCAGGACGCGGGGGGACATCCCCTGCACGTCCCCAGGGAGCAGCGTCCCTCAAACACACGGTCGCTGTTTCAGCTGCTGGCCCCATAGCGTTATCCAGGCGGCGGGAGGGCAGGAGTTAAAACCAGGGGTTGAGCAGGGAGAATTAATTTTTTAATTTATTTTAGCAAAACAAATAAATGGGGTGACGTCGAGGCACAAGAGATCCGCCCCGGCGCAACTCGGACAGCGTTGCCCGAGTGTGCTGTGCTGGGGGGGGGGGGCTGAAGCCGATGGGATCCCAAAGGCTCCAGCCTCGGCCAGACCTTTTCCCCCGGGCTTTGCTTTCAGGAGCAGAGCTTGCCGCTCCACGGAAGGGTTTTGCACAAGTCGTGTTTCATACGTCAGGCTGGGAACAACGGGGACAGGGCGGCGAGGGCAGCTCCGGGTGGGAATTGAGCAGAGGATTTTCATGGGAGTGGCGGAAAGGGTGAAATGGCAGCGATGTCCAGGGCAAGGAGGGAGATACCAAGGTGGTGCCTGGAGGAGAAGCTGTCCTAGGGGTCGTTTCAAAGAAAGCCAGTGAGAAACTGGCTGAAATGAAAAAAAAAAATCATCTTTAGTGGGAAACTCGCTGCTGTGCTCGGTTGGGTCTTGTTGGGGATGCTCCAGACTGTGTTGCACGATGCCTCTGCTGGGATTGATCCTCCTCTTCCAAATTTGTGCCCGGGGCGAAGATGCATTTAGTGCCTCTGGGTTCCCCGGTGGGATGAGCCCTGCTGGAGAGCAGGGAACGCACCTTCCTGGGGTAGGGCAGCAAGAAAATCAAACTGGGGAGAAGGTTGTGTTTCTGCGGGCTGGGTTTGCAGCCCCTGGGGAAAGGAGGGATCGGGCTGAGGTCTCCGTCCCCTTGTCCTGATGGAAAGAGCCCACTGGTGTGAAAATAATGGGTGCTGAGAAGGTGAAGGTTTCATCTCGGAGCGATGAGGGTGCTGGAGAAATACCCTCCCGGGGCTGGGAATGAACAGCGGAGCATCCTGGAAGGGAGGCCGGCTCCGTCCCACTGCTGGGGAGGGTCTCCAGGCTGTGGGATCACCAGGATCCTGATCCATCACCGGGACCTTCCACCCCCCTGAGGCCTCAGTGTGGATGGCTGGAGGCTGAGAGCTTTAAAAGAGGTCCCTGCTGCCCCATTTCGCTTTGCTGGTGTCACCTCGCCTTTTCCAGGGCAAGTGCTGGGAATGCTGGCTGATGCAGGGGAAACACCGGTGCTGTGTGGGTGCTTTACCAACGGGTTAAATCAGTCGTGGGATACCTACAGCGGCACAACGAGCTTGTGCGGACACCAAGGGTGACGTCGGGGTAGAAGCAAATAACCCTTCCCGCTCCTTCCTGCGCTCGTGAGGATCCATCTCCTGTGCTGTACCCTGTGAACACCCGGGCGCTGCTGTGGCAGGGGATTTAGAGGCAACGTGGGCTGCAAATGAGACCCAAGTCCTTGCTCTCCAGGGCCACGTCCTCCAGGGACCCGTGGTACGGCAGGATCCAGCCCTGGGCTCCAGCTCTCCGCTGGCTGTGGCCACAGGCATGGTCCTGAGCCTTTAGCACTCGCGTGCGGCAAAATGCTCTGGCTTTTTGGCAAGGGTCGGTCTCACACTCGGTGTTCTGGCTCCCCGCAGCCTTGCTCTGCTCCCAGTGCAGATGCTGCTGCTGTGGCCGCTCGTCGCGGGGCATATTTGGGTGCTGGGAGAGGTGGTGCCCGCGGGAGGGATGCTGGCCAGGTCCTGGCTGGCTCCGGAGAGCCTGCGGGGATCTGACGTGGGGCATAATCTCAAAAGCCCTTCTCGGTGCGTCTTGGCTTGATGCCACCCGTTTTGTTGCTGGTTATTTTGGGACCATGGCGGAGCGGCTCCCCAGCACGTGTGCCTGGGCTCGGCCACGGCGTTTGCCAGGAGCAGCCCTGGGATGGACCCCGGGCGCAGCAGCGGGAGATGAGCCGTGTGGGTCAGGGCAGGGACATCCCCATCCCACTTCCCACCGTGGGCTGCCCATCTCTGATGCCTTCACCACGTCTGGGGCTGCACCCACCCACCGTAGCTCCAGAGCTGGGCGGATCAGGAGCCGGCCGAGTAAACGCAGCGGGTAGGAGATGCATGGGGGGATGAGGAGGGAGGTGTCGTTTTCCTGCCCTGGGTTTTTAAGCTGCCCTGCAATGAGGAGGGGCTGCAAAGGGTGTATAATTATACAGGGACTTGCCTAAATCCAGTTGTAGCCCTGGTCGTGGGCTTTGCATGTTGATATGTGTGCCTGGGGGGACAGGATGGGGTGACGGTCCCTTCTGTGTCCCTCTGTCCCTACCCCTGTGCATGGCTCCAGTTAATCCGCACAGGCAGGCGAGATAGGATCTGAATAGTGGTTTAAGGAGATAAAGGGGAGATGAGATACCCAAGTAACGAGATACTGGTGTAATCTGCACTTGAGACGTCCCAGGCTGCAAAGCCACCCTTCCTCCAAGAGTCTGTGAAGTGCTGGGAGGTCTCCCTGGGACGGGGATGGGGATGTGCCAGCCAGTCCCAAGATGTACCTGGGCTTTGCACACCCGGCGCTGCCGCGCCTGGAGATTTTAGGGGGACGCTGAGTCCTACGTGGCTGTAAAGGCGATTGCTGCCGGCGGGGAAGGTCTCCTGGGCTCCTGTAGGGCAGGATGAGGCCTGGGAGGGGAGAGAGGAAACCTGAATTGGCAAGAAGGTGTTTTTTTGGAAGAGTTTGACGCCAGGAGAGGGGATCTCCTGGGCTCGGTGGGTCGGGAGCATGGTGTTAGCAGCAGGAGCCCAGCCCTTCGTGCCGACCCAGGAGCCGGGGTCCGGCTGGCGGCTTCCACCCTTGAAGTGGTTTGGGTTTTGTTAATTGCCGTTAGTAACTTGCCCTTCCCACAAAGCTTTTGCAAGAAAAGAGGTGGTTTGAAAACCTTGTTGGTGTTTCTTCTTTCCCATCCCTCGGCTGGGGAGGAGCGGGGCTGGGAGGAGGCACCGGGGAGCTGGTGCTGGTGGTGGAGGGAACACGAGGGCGGGATTGCGGCAGGGCACGGGATTTTCAGTTTTGATGACTGACCGCAAATTGCTGGAGCCTCAGCGGCGGGGGCAGTGTCACCTCTGCCACCTGGCTGTCCTTGCGGCGGCCGGGAGCAAGGAGCCGGGTGTTGGCTGTGGTTTCCCTTGCAAAACTGCTGGGGCCAAACCTCGCGTGGCTCGAGGGGCCGCAGGGCACAAAAAAGCCTGGGGTAGGAAACAGGGTACACAAAACACCCTCTCTGCTGGGAAAAGCCCGTTTTGGTGTTCTCTGCAGCAGGCGGAAATCAACGTTTTCCCAGCCACCGCTGTGGTTTCCGTCCGCAGCCTGGTCCGAACTCAAATATAAGTTGGGCAGAACCAGCCACGGAGCCGAGCGCAGGTCACAGGGGTTTTATTGCTGCGGGAGGGAGCGGGGCTGCTCCGGTTGCCCAGTGCCACAGGCAATTTTTATGCCTTAAAGATGCTTTTTCCTCAATATATTTATTAACAGTCTATCAAAAGTGAGAAGGGGCTGGCCCCATCCCGCCCCCGCCTGGGTGATGGGGCTTGAGCAGGCTGATGTGCGAGGGTAAATCAAAGCAGCAATTTGTAACTCCTCCAAAATTCAGCGTCCGCAGGGCCTGGGATGGGCAGCAGGTTCAGCTCCCTGGTGACCCCCACGGATCCCTTAATTCAAAGTTTAAAGGCTTCAAAGTGACCCAGGGGTTTGGGACCTGGGCAAGAAGCCTGGGGGCGAGTGCTGGGGCTGTCGGGGGGGGCTGCTGGGGGGCCGTCAGCTGGGTGCAGCCCCCGCGTCCTCTCGCATCCCGCGTTGCCTTCACTCTCTGGGTGAATTTTCATTTGGGCTCAGCTCATTTGGGAGGGTCTCCTTGTTTCTGCTCCCCCATGACTTGGCTCGTCCTCTTAGGTCTTGTAGCACAGACCATCCGACATGTGACGAGTTTGCAGGGTCCCAGCCCTCCCTGTGTGCCCCTTCCTGCCCCATGGCTGAGGGGAGCCGTGCCGCTCACGTCCTCGTCCCCTCGCTGAGGTTTGCGACCGTGGGTTAATCCACCCAAATCCCACGAGGCTGAGCCCGCGAGGGGCGGGACGCAGCCACCCGGGAGCTGCCCTGTTGTTTGCTGCCATGATCTGTTTTGAAAAGGCAGCCCTGATGCTGTTTTTTTCCAATTAGGCTCTGGGAGATGATTCTGGTAAGGCAGCGGCCGGGCTAATTTACCAGGCAGACATTTCATTGAATTAGCCCGTGAGCTGCAGAGCGAAAACCGGGAGAGCAGAGCCCGGGCTGGGGCAGGACTCGGCAGCGAGGTTCGGCATGATGCTCACGGCAAATAGCCGTGCTCAGCCCGAGCCTGAAACCTGCTCCCGAGCTCTCGTGTCAGTGTTTGACCCTTGTTGGATGGCGAGGTGAGCTCGGGGCTGGTGGGATGCGCCGGGAGAGGAAGGATGGGAGTTTCTCAGCTGGGCTGAGAGTGCTGGCGGTTGGCAAAAACCTCCCCATCGACTTGCAAACCGTGCAAATCTGCTATGGACGTCATTGAAGGAGAATAAATATAGAAGCCTGCGATGCCGCTCGTTCCCGGAGTCGCTTTTCAGGCCGTAACTTTGCGCTGCGGGGCGACATCAATTAAAGAAAATGTATCTCTGCAGCAAGCGATTTTGCACGCCTGCCCGGAGGAGTTCGATACAGCCGGGGACCCTCCCTGCGCCCGCTCCCGTCCCCATCGGGGACAGTGTGACACCACTGCCTACTGTCTCTAATCGCTTCCCGAAAGCCAGGGAGGGGCAGGGAGGGTAACGCAGTATTTAAACAACCCTCAACTCTCTTTTTAAGCCAAAAGGAGAAATGGGACTGCGCCCCCGGGGAGTTTGGCTTTGCAAGACGTGCATCCCCCTGCCGTGCCTCCGCATCCCGTCCCGCTGCGGGAGCAGGAGCCGCGGGGCTCGGCTCGGCTCACAGGGTAGCCCGAGGTTTTTCGGGGATGCCTAAAAATGTATGGCCCTTTTGCCGGGGTGGGGTTGGGGGGCCATGCAGTGCTCAAGCCCTGGGGGAGCTGAGCCAGTGGAGCCCAAAATGCCCCTTTCCTGGCAGTTTGGGATGTGCTTGGCAGGGGCCAGATGGAAAATGGACGTGGGCTGATCCCCAGTGGCATGGATGCGGCTGCTGCGGCTGTTGTGTGGTCCCTGCGAGGGCTGGAAAAGGCCATTGTCATTGTCCTGCCCCTTTCTGGGCACATTTACCTTAGAATTCCCAAGACCTCAATTGCGCCTGAGACTGGGGCTCTTTGCTCCATCCCTGGGAGGTGTTGCATCCCCTTCTGCATCCCTGCAGAAGAGCGCTGTGGGTTAGAGAAGGCTCTTTTATAGGCACAAACTATTTTATAGGCACAAACTGGGTAGAAAATGAACTGCTAGGCTGCCAGTGAGCAGGATTTTGGGGGGAGGAGGGGAGGAAACTTCCTCCTCTCCAAAAGCATCACCTCCAAAGACATGAGGAAAGGCAACATTTACTTCTCTTCTGCTTTGTTTTAATTTTTGCCTTTTTTTTTTTTTTTAACGTTCTCTATTTTAATAAGCAGGAGCCCGGCTCCTGAACGGGGCCAGTGAAACACTGATCCTGGCAAGTCCAGGAACGGGAGTGCCGGAGATGGGGCACGTGGAAGCCCAGCTGCCCTCGAGGCAGCGCTGGTCGGGCTTGGAGGTGACCAAAGGGTCCCCAGGGCCAGTCCCTCCCCACCCAGGGTCGTTCTCCGAGGCCGCCGGCTCTCTCCAAACCTCAGGCTAATTGGATGCTGCTCCCTGAGCTCTAAATCAAATCACAGCGCCCATGAAATGAAGTTCTCTGGACGCGAACGGCCGCCTGCATCATCCATCACCACCCGGCTCATGGCGCGTCCCTCTTGGGGATCACCAAAGGTCAACGTTTGCCTTTTCCAGCCACCCACCTTCAGCTTTTCCCTGTTTAGGATGGCACCTGGGGAGGTGATAACTCCATCGAAGGCTCCCCCACATGTCCCCCCGCCATCCCTGGTGCCCTTTGCTCTTGGCAATGTTTTGGGGCGCAGTTTGGTAACAGGGTGCAGGAGCCGAGCGTGTCGGTCTCTATTATTAGCCCTGTGTCGGGTCCCCTGATGGATGGAGATATTAGCTGCGTTATGGACCTATTGATTTCTCAGGGTTTTGGTTTTTTTTTTCGCCTTTGTTTTGTGCGCGAGAGCGGCTCGAGGAGGAAATCCAATGGGTGCCCGCCTTTTGGCTTCGTACGGGAACTTTCCAAGAGCTGAAAATCAATTTGCGGCTGGCAGGATCCTGCAAATCACTGCAGCGGAGTGAGGGGGGGGATTTTTGGAGGGGGGTGGGGGTGGTGGTTCCCTGTGGTGCCCAACGGCACATGCAGCAGCGAGGGGGCAGGGGCAGAGTTGGGCAGGTCTCGTCTGGAAGCTGCCACCCCCCTCAATTAGGGCCTCCCTCGTGGAGAGCAGGTAATTAGATCTCCTTGGCTGCAACCGGCTGGCACTTGGGCCCTATCAATTAGCCTTGCTCCGGAGGAGGCACAGAGGGATGCGGGGACCAGTAATGAAATGCGGTTGCGCCGGGCGTCACCGGAGGGTGGGGGTGACAGGGGCGATGGGTGCGGGACGGCTCCTGCACCCGCTTCTTGGGTGCCTCTCGCTCGCTTTTGCTGAAATTGCAGGTTTCGGGTGGGGGATCATGGCGGCTTGGGTTTACCCACCTTCCTAGCGCCCACCTTTCCTGCCGGTCTCCCTAAAAAAGCAACTTATTTAGCCCCGCTGCGGGGAGGTGGCATCAGCGGGGATGGGGACACTGGGCAGCCCCCTTGGGTGGTGGTGCGGGGACGGATGAGCTGATGGTGGGTTTTTCTCCTTGTCCTCCATCCCAGGGCTGCCGGCGTCTCCCCGTGGCCATGCAGCGCTGCCTGTCCCGGCCGGCCGCCCCGGGCCCGGCGTGACCGTGACGCCCTGCCTGTCCTTTTCTGGGTAGGTGCCGGCGGGGTGGCGGGGGGACACCGGGGTTCGCCTGCCCCACAGAGGGTGGAGGAGAGAGCTCTTTTCCCAGCAGCACGTAAACCGTTGTCCGCTTGCGAGATGATGCATCCGCCTCCTCCATAATTAATTTTAAAGAGGAAAAGGCCGAGTGCTGACTAAGCCAGGCCTTCACCCTGTGAAGCTGCGTGATTCACGAGCCGCCGATAGCACAGCCTTGGCCTGCAGAGTATTACTCCGAGCTTGGGAAATGCCTCCTTTCCCTGCTCCAAATTAAAGAAAATAATAAATTATAATAATCACCATCATCCGTAGGGCGCAAAATGCTCTTTGCACCACGGAGGCTCCCAGGGGCGCGACTCCTGCGCCCCAGGAGCCCCGTCCCTGTGGAACGCGGGATGTGAAGCGGGGCTTCCCGCAGGTCCCGCAGCGGGGCGAATTCTCGGGAAGCGGGGAAACGCAGGGGAGGGAGGCTGGCGGGCCGCGGCTGACCTCTCCCTCTGCTCCTTCCAGGTCCAACGCCTCCGTCACTGAACGTAAGTAGCCCCCGGGTCCCGTGGCGTGGGGACGGCGGTGGGGGCTGCTTGGCTCCATTCCAAGCCCATGTTAGACCCGTCGGTGCCCAGCAGGCGGCCGGGGTGCATTTTTTGGGCTCAAATTGCCACAGTTGTGGAGTTCAAAGTCTCCCCTTTGGCTTTTCCCAATGTAAACCCTTGTTTGCTTCTACATGTTGAAGCAGCAGCTGTATTTTCTGCCGGGAGGGTGGAAATCAGCCCTTTTGGCTCAGCGAGGAGGGGGGCTCTGTGGGTGGACTACGGGGTTGTTTCCCGAAGACCCCAAGCCAGAGGCAGTGATGGCACCGGGGGGACATGGTGCCACATCTCAGATGTCCTCTGCTAAGAGAGGGAGAATGATATTGGGTGATAGTTTTCCGATTGGGGAGGGAGGAGCAGGAATGCCGTATTTTGGGATGCCTCATGGGCGTCACGTCTGTGATGTGACGTCAAAGTCGCGGTAGGTGACTTCTGTGTCCCAGGGTGACGCGTGTCTGGCCCTGTGGCCCTGCCTTTCAGAGTTTGATGGAGAATCGGTCGGATGACAGCGGGAACTGTTGTTATCACCGGGGGAATCCTAGCGACGGTGATCCTACTGTGCATCATTGCTGTGCTCTGCTACTGTAGGCTACAGGTGAGCCCCGTGGCCGTCCCCCATCTTGCCATGAACCCCGGCGGCGGCGCTGCTCCTCGGGCCGAACTGCTGGTGCGGGAGGCGTCTCGAAGGGGGTTTCTTGCCTGTGATGGGCAGGGAGTTGAAACCCCCTTTCGCGCCAGGTGCTGCAGAGTTACCGCTTTTCCTCCTCCCGGCGTGGGGGGGACTCCCCAAAGGCTCTTGAGGCTCTGCAGCCGATGCTAACATAGGTGTAGGCTTGGCTGGGTTTGCAATACCAGATGGAGATTTTTTTTTTTATTTTTTTTTTTTTACTCCCCCTGTAAATTAAACGAGGCTTTCAACAACAGCTAGCTCCAGCCTCCTGCTCTTTAAAAGTTAATGCGAAGTCTGTGCCATGCAGCAGTGCCCATGTGATGAAAAGCACAGCCGTTACTTGGAAGACTTTCCAACTGGCACGGTAAAATACCTTCCCCTCGCAAACGTCGCAGGCAGGGGGGAGGACGGGCTCCCCGGCAGCTGCCTCCCCCAGCACGCCCGGGTCCAGGTTTTGCCCGGCTTCTGCTGCTCAGCAGGACCTGGGTACCGATGGAGGGGAGCAGCGGGGGGTTTCCCGGGCAGGGGGACAAGGGGAACGGGGACGTGGCAGGGACAAATGTGAAGCCGAATCTGGCCGTCGGCTGCTCCGCTTCCCCTCGTACACCCCCTTCCCCTTTCGCGCAGTACTACTGCTGCAAGAAAGATGACTCCGATGAGGAAGAGGAGGAGGAGGAGGAGGAGGAAGAGGAAGAGCCCGACCTTCCCGCGCATTCGCACCTGGGCACCTGCAACGCCTGCAGCTCCCGCATGGTGGATGGCCAGGGCAGCCCCGCGCCCCCCCCCAGCGAGCTCAACCAGCACGGGGCCCACAACTACTGCCCGACCTGCTCCCCCTACGCCTCCCCCTTTTACATCCGGACTGCCGACATGGTGCGCAACGGGGGCGAGAGGGTCACCTACACCCCCGCATGCTACAAGGAGATGGGGCCGCCCATCAACATGGCCACCTTGCAAAGCTACCCGATGAGCCGCCACGGCCTCCTCCGTGAGAGCTTCCCCAACCCGCGGGCTATCAGCACGGAGGTGTAGTCACCGTCGCCACTAGCACAGGGTGCCCACGGCTGGCGCCCGCTCGAGGGAAGGGGCTTTTCACTTGTCTCTGGGGGATGGGTTCCCGCAGGGAGGACCCCGTAAACCCAGCCCCAGACCAGCACGGTCCTCCTGTGGAACCGCCCGGCATGGCTAAGCTTTCCAGGCGAGAAGACGAGAGAGACCTCGAAGGGTGACGTTAAACCGGCCACCTCCGAACCCATCATAAGTGTCATTATTATTCTACTCTATCTCCTGAAGGGACTTGTCTAACGAGGGCTATGTACAGTACAACCTAATTTAATTACCCCAGGCTCCCCCGGCTCCCCGAGCCCAGCACGGGGCCTCCAGTGTCCCCACGCAGCCACCCGAGGCAATGTCCCGCCGCCTCCGGCACGCGGAGCGATGCCTGACCACCCACCAGCTGCCGCCCCCGGCAGATCCCGCCGCTGAGCTGGGAATGGCAGCACTCCTCGGCGATGGGAAAGCGAAGAAGGGAAGATCCAGGTCGTCCTGCTCCCCTCGTACTGCGTTAGTCGCCGCTAGCAGTTAGGTTTTCTGTTCGAGTGTAAGGTAGGACACAACCTCCCACCTGCTTCGGTCTTTGCACGTGCTGAAGAAGTTCAAGACATGAATTTAGACTGAATTTAGATCACCGCCAGGGGAGGCAACGTTGCTCGCAAAACCGCTCACCTACGCAAACGGGCCCAGGCTGACCCTTCTGCAGCCAAAGCCCCCACCTCTTCTACTCTTCACAGGCTTTCTTAGGAGCAATTTTAACTTGGACCCATAAAAACGGCAAGATTTTACTTACAGGAAGAGTTGTACCCCTAAAGGACTGTAGTTTTGGTCACCTTCAGCGTTCGAAGCCCTACCAGCCCACCCTGACAGTTCTGGACGACCAGAGGAAGGTTGGCTTTAGGGTGGCTTTCGCTTTCGACAGCAACAGCAGAGACCACCGGGTGCCATCTGCTCCTCTGCAGGGCCCACAACCTCCCACCAGAGAGCGATGTTCAGGTTGTCAGGGTCCCCCCTCTTTTGCTTTTGGAAGAAATGGATGCAAGACCCAAGCCCGAGTTCACCGGCTCTGCGGCTGGTAATGACAGCCAGTGACTCCGCCTTTCTGCAAAAATGAATGTGGGAAAGTTCCTTCTTCCTCCATGAATCAAATTATGTGAAAAATTACTAAAAGGACATCTCCATCAATTCACGGGCACTTCCATAGCAACGGGTGCAGGACCGCTCGGCTGAGCGCTTCCCATTCATGGCAGGGAGGAGGGACGCGGACAGCAACGATCCCAGCAGCCATGCGGATGCTGCTGGAGGCCATGGCAGGAAAGGCTTGCTGTGCCTTTGCAATATAGGGTACGACTGCTCCGAAATGTGGTTTGGGTTTTTTTTTTCCACCACCGTAATTTAGAAATAATCCTGCTGCTCACAGGACTTGGACTTAACCTCCCCGTTCATGCACAGAAAAAGTAGGTCTCAGCATGGAGGTGCACGCTGCGCGAGCGTCAGATGCCTACATTATCAGGCAAAAGGCTAATTTACACTTTGGACCTGCTCACGCCTTGTCACCTCTGCCCAAACTACCCGAAGAAAAGGAGTCAGATGAACGCCAAACGTGGTGACCGTCCTTGTAACCAAACACCTTGCCCCAGCCCACATTTTACACAGCCTTTTGAGAAAACGTCGTCCACCATCTCCCCCACCTCCGTCCCAGAATGACGTTACATTTCCATTATCCTGAGACTCAGTCCAGCTGCCTGTCTAAGTCTCCTTCCCTTCTCCAAACAGCGATAGCGGGTCTTTAAATGTCCTCTCACATTACGGGCAGGCAGGAGGGAAGATGGAAGTTAGCAGCAGCAAAGCACTCTGGATCCCACTGGCCAATAGTCCATAGCTCCTACTGCTTCCCAGCCAGCCAGTGCTCCTCCCTGAAAATACAGTCTGTAAATGGAAAAAAAAATCTCACCTAACTCAATAAATCCTTTCCCACTAGAGCATCTGCTCAGCTAGGTCTCCGTCCCGCTGGGAACCACAAGTTAGTATGTCCCAGCGTGATCCGTGGGCTGCCGCCTGCAGGGCTCTGCCAGCCAT
The DNA here is from genome assembly GCF_963924245.1 of Chroicocephalus ridibundus. Classification (NCBI taxonomy): domain Eukaryota; kingdom Metazoa; phylum Chordata; class Aves; order Charadriiformes; family Laridae; genus Chroicocephalus; species Chroicocephalus ridibundus. Next base: position 34,083,870 of record NC_086291.1, on the reverse strand, counting down.
CCCCGCGATGCCATCCCCTCCAGGGGCGCAGAGCCAGCTCGCCGGCACGGCGGCTCCCGGCATCCAACTCTACCTCTTGGCTTCCCTCCGCAACAGCAGCACGTGCCGGGTCGTGACCTCCGGAGCGTGGGAATAACACAGGGGGTTTTTGCTTCTTGTGCGTCACCCTTCTGGTGAAAGGAAGGTGACCACATCGTCATCTTCATCACATGCAAATTAAGCATGAACCTACTGCCGGCTAACGAGGCGCCAAGGCTAGCGAGGCAGTTCCAGGGTAGCTGGATGGCCAAGATGAGGGGTATCCCCACGGTCGACACAACACCCTGGGCCTGGCACGGCTACAGACGACCGCGAGTCTGAAAGGGCTGGAAACGTGAGAGATGCAGCTGTGGGTTTTAAGGTTTTGGGGATGGTGGAGGAACAGGACGGGGTAGGGGTTGGGATCCCAGACTTTTTCCATTTCAGATTATTCTTCTCTGTCTTTGTTGTTCAGCTATGGGTCCAAATTCAATGTCAGAAATAAACAAGGACTTTGAAATACTAAACAGGAGTCAGTGCTGTTCTTTGGCAGGCAACACAAAATGGGGTTTATCTGGAAGCTGTATTGCTGCAAGGATTTTTCCTCCCCACTCTTCCTGCTGCTGCTTCCCTTCCTCTTGTGTCCCTCCTCCTCCCTTGCCTCTGGTCTAGGTGTACGCATCCCAAAACCACAGTTTTACAGTTTAGCTCTTTATTGTGACACAGAATTTTTTTGGTGTGTTTTGGAAATTGCCCTTGTAGAATAATCTGCAGGGCAAAGCAGAGAGACGGCTGCTGCCGTCTGTGCCCTGCTGCGGGCTGGCCTCTGCGCCCCACCACCTCCAACTAGAGCTCTTCGGAGGTGACGACGGCAGGGTCAGGCTTTCCCCAACTCACTTCTCAGTAGCTTTCCAGGAAATGATGGTTTGTCTTGTGTAAAATCCTCTTGGTGGAGAGGGAACAGTGATGACTAAGTCCTAGGAATCCTTCCTCACTGAGCTGGCTGGTCTACCGGGACTGGCTCCACAGCCAAGCCAAGTGGGGTGGCTTCAAGTGGTAAAGTCTGGCTCAAGGGAGCTCTTGCCCCGAACTTGGAAGGGAAGTAGGGCCTGGCAGCAGTCAGGGTGACTTAAGCCGACATGACCAGCAGCAAGCCTTCCTGTAGTACCAGTGAGAGCACAGCTTCACCTTCAGCACCAGCACACAGTTGGCCGTCGCTTTGTCTTCACAGTCTTCTTCTGGGGAGCAGAAGCGTGACGAGAAGGGAGTTAAAAAGGAGATGTGCTTCCCCAGCAGAGGTGGACAGAGCAAGGGGCTCCCAAGGGCTCCTCTCCCTCCCTGTCCTCCCGGACTTACCTGGTGCCTCTGTGGGGCACGGCTGGAGTTGGCATGTCTGCCTGGCTTCTGGTTTGGAAGTGGGGTCACAGCCCTGAGCCAGCGCTTCCCCCTGGTAGCACTTCACCTCACGCAGTCGCACACCAGCACCACACGTCTTGCTGCACTGTCGGAATCGAGAGAGAGGCAAGGGATCGTGAGAGGCGGTTTTTTATTTTTCCATAGTTCCCAAGTTCGTTCTTCCAGTGAGGCCTCCCAGTCCCTGCTTTGGACACCATTCTTGAGATTTGGGTCAAATCCCATTATGCTCCCTTTTTCTTACTGGAGGAGAGCCTCCCTGAGCCGGGGTTGGGGCAGAGCAAGGGAGGAGTTTGCTTTCATCTTTTTAATGCAACTCGGTATTGGTTTTGCTTTGCGTGTTGATGCTGTGATAGAAGATGGAGAAAATGGCTGCTGCGAGCCAGGCCCCGCTTCCCCTGTCCTCCCATTCCCTAAATGTTCCCCAGTTAAAATCAAGGGAAAGCAGGGAAAGACAGAACTCTTGGCAGAGGAGGAGACACAGCTGTATTGCCTGCAGTGCAGCGCACGCTTTTGCCTGAGGCAATAACCCACGTGCTCTAAGGTCTTCCCCAGCTCCCGCGTGTCAGTCCCGCTGCCTGCTCTGCAGAAGAGCAGAGCCCATGGTCCCATCCAGACCTAACAAAGCCCTCAGCAGAACAGGCTGATAGAAATCCTCAGTGCAGGTCATGCTCCACCAACCAAGGTTATGAGGCCTCCTCTCCCCCTTCCCCACCACCGCAAGCCCTACCTGAGACCAGGAGGTAGTGAACCACGTTGAACATGGCCTCCTGAAACAGGCAGCTTGTTCCTCAGGTTTCTGAGAGGCTTCACAGCGCTTCTCAGGGTACTCCCTGTACACACCATTCTCCAGGCCTGCACACAAGACAACCCGGGTCTTCATCCCTCGCCCACAGCTGGCATTGCACTGGGAAAGAGAACGTAACAGCCAGGAAACAAATGGTTAGGTAAGGTAAGATGGCAGCCTGCTCAGAAGCAAGGTGTTTAATGCATATGCATATGCTAACACTAGTCTAACAGAAGTAGTGCTTCCCAGATCACAGGAGCAATGGGTGTCTGCAAAGGAGATGCATTTCTTAGGGAGCGAGGACAAGAGCTGCTAATTAGTGTCTAGCCGGCACTGGTAATGTCGAATTCACCTTGTCTGGCCTTGAGAGCAGCTGCCGCAAGGGACCTGGAGCAGCCAAGGTAAGACTACAAGAGGCTGTTTCCATCTTATTTTATGTGTATCTATGTTCTCAAAAACCGCGTAGTGTATTCATGTAGCAACCTGCATCTTGGAGTACTGACAAGCTTTGCGTGGGCCCAAGGGGACCAAACTGGTGCACTGCAGGTGATTTGACAAGTACTGCTGAGCCCAAAGCTACGCAGGCTTAGCTGAGAGGCCTCACTCTCTCAGGACACCACCAAGAGAAGCAGCAAGAGGCAGGATCTGATTCTAGCTCAGCTCTGCTCCTCAATACTCATGGAGGCAGCTGCCAGTTTACAATTTCACTGCTTTGTGCCCTTCTTCACCATGGCAGGTGAAATGCAGCTGGTCTGCATCCGTCCTTGTAGCTGATCAGCCAAGAGAACACAGCAAAGGCAAAGGAGCTGGCACACGCAAAGGTGGGGAGCTCAGCTGGCCTTTCAGAGTTCAGGCGAGTTTAATAGCCTGGACACAGCTGAAAAACTGCCCTGTAGCATTGTCTGTGACCCACACCACAGGCCAGAGCAGGAGAGGGTTACAGAGCTGCCATGGGTCCCCAGGTTTAACCAGTTTGTGCTTGTTACCAGTGCTGGAGGCAGACTCAGTTGAATGAGGTCAACAGCTGCAAAGGGCAGCAAAAGGAGAACCGAGGTTTAACTATGGTTGGAGGGGAGAGAGCTTGGCTGCTTCTCTGGTTCCCTAGAAACTTTCTTCCATAGTGCTTTGTGAATCCCTATTTTGCTCAAGACTTTATAAAGACAAAGCCAAAATTCCACAACTGACTCAACATGTTCCTTCTGGGTGCGCTGGGATTTGGATCAGCTCTTATCGGGAAGCCTAAAGCCTTTGGACCTTGAGCAACAGAAGGTGAGTAAGCAGATGGGCAGAGACTGACTGTTTAGTAGAATGGGACACCTGGACCATGTTCACTGGACTCCTAAGTCCAGTGGCAAGTACACAGCCATGGTCCAGACATGACTTTCAGGACAGGAATCTGCGCTGTGGTTCAGGTTTACCTCTGGCTATTATTTATCAAAGATGAAGCTGGTTTTGTTGAGGCTTTCCCTTTAATGGTGGGACCAAAATCGTGGGAGGGGTGAGTGCGGGTTCTGGACAAAGAGCTCTGCTGAGGTGGGAGCCAGAGGTGGGAGAGGTTTCCTTAGGACATTGCTGCCCTCTAATGGAGGTCCCTGGGAAGGCGGCAAATGCCAAAAAGTTTGGTGTGGTCTATAGGGTATGGAGGGGACAAGCTGGGCAAGTATTCATTACCCCTTCCCTCTTTCTAAAAGGAGCTAAGACAAGGGTACAGCTCCATGGCTGGAGGTCACACCATACAACCTTGCTCTGCCAAGAGAGCCAGGCTCCCACCATCTCCTGTAGGATACGGGGTGGAAAGGAGGGTTGAGGATACAGGGCTGGGCTTGGCTTTACCTGGTCCCACTCCTGCTCCACCCAGTGTGCAGGGCAGTTCTTGTCTCCACAGGGATGGACAGCCAGGGGCTTGGTGGCTGGGTCACACTGCGAGTTGGAGATCACTTTGCCCTCCAGGTTGCGACACGTGATGAAGCGGCTCATGCGTCCCTCACCACAAGAACCTGAGCACTTGGAGGAATAAAGGGCATTTAGACACATCAGAAAGCAGGAAGGTGCAGGGGTCAAGGTTGGTGGTGCCAGAAGACCCAAGTCCAGAGCCTAGCCCTGCCACCAGGACTGTGGCACTGGATCTCAAAGGTCTTTAGAGGTACAACTGGTCAGGGGCTTCCATTCTCCAGGTGCCGTGGGCTTCCCAGATTAATGAATGGAGCTCACTTAATAGCTAACCAAAATTTTCAGTATGAAGACACAAAAATAAAGAGATTATTCTAGTTTCTTTAGCTAGTTTCTCTGTCAGAAGAAAGCCAAGACAGAGCAGTAGCATGATTGCCCACCCGGTCCCTCCTGCCAGCCCTGCCCGCCCTGGCATTGGGTGCAAGGAGAAGCAGACTCTCCAGACTCACCGGGCCCCAATCCGAAGTGGTCCAGCGTCGGTCGCAGGGCGGGCCTGTGCACGCCTTCTCGCTGCTGGGCTTTTGGGACTCGTCGCAGAGGGATGCTTCCACTGAGCAGCGCACCTCCCGCTTCATTGTCCCCTGCGTGCCACACCGGGCAGAACACTGCAATGGCCATACAGAGTCAGCCCCGGGGCTCAGACACAGAGGACAAGGGGGATGAGCAAAGGCGAGGGGGGCAGCTATGCCTCCTCCCGTTTTCCTCTGGCTGCACTAAGGGAGAGGCGAAGGGCCTCAACAGGGACAGAAAAAGGTGGGTCTGCCTCTATCTCTGCCACTTATTTATTTTGGGTCCTAGAGCTCCAACGCTCCAAGATGCTGATGCCTGGGCTGCTGTTCAAAGCCACTGGGCCGCTGGCCCAGTCCCAAGCAGGCTGTGGAAAGTCAAAGGGATTTTGCTGGGTTTTGGCTTCTCTATATCCCCATTCACCCTTAGTTAGATCTTCTGGAAGAGGGAGGCAGAGCCTCTTGCTGGCAGGGCTTTCATTTGGTCGATGTCCTGCTTGAGAAGTGACCTTAGAAAAATGTTTTGCACTGGCCTTTGTCTGCTGAGCACTGCCAGAACAGGGGAGCCGTGGGTAAAGGTAAATCCTTGTTTCCCCAGGATGCAACTGGGCTTCTCAACATCCACCAGCCACCTTCCTCCAGGTCCCAGCCCAACCCTGGCTGCTTACCTCTGGGGGCAAAGCTCCCCTGCTGCCTACCTCGGACCACTCGGAGAGCTCCCACTGGGGCCCACAGGCCTTGTTCTTGCAGGCTTTCCTTTCCATGGGCCTGGCCAGCCCAGCTGACTCACAGAGGTCGTCGTAAACGGAGCTGTCAAAGCCTGGAGCCAGCATCTTCCAGCAGCGCACAGTACGGTACTGATAGCCCTCACCACAGGTCCTGGAGCATTCGCTCCACCGGCTGGTCTCCCACCTCCACAAGCAGTCCCCAGGAGAGAAAGCACAAAGGAAAACCCAGGTAAGGGGGACAAGGCACACCGGGTGGCTGGGGAGTGCCCGCACGCCTGGGACTCCCTCACCCAGTAGCTGCTGCTCTGAATCTGCTCATCACATCTATGTCTGTGTTAAGGCAGTGCTGGTCCTGAAAGCCAACTTTGCCTTTAGCAGGCAACTTAGACGTTCCTTCCCCTCTTTTTTTGCTTACAACGGCTTAGCTGGGCGTACCTTCCAGCCCAGAAACAGCTGTACTGTCAGCTGGCCCTGTTCCAGCAGAAAATGATCCTTATAAAGGTATACCATCCCCGTGGACAGTTGATGTCATTTCCACTCACCGAGGCTGGCAATCTCTCCCCGTGCAAAATTCGTGAGTAGGTTCTGGTCGGGTTAGGGCATCGCAGTATGTTTCATCCACTTCCACTCCGTCATACCGGACACACATTGCATAGGAGGTGCTGATACCTGCTGGGCGATCAAGACCCTCTCGGTCAGGCTCCATCAGATCCAAAACCCTCCTCCCACCATGATTACATTACTGGAGTGCTCACTGCATCTGAAAATCTACCTGCCATTTTAAAAAATACCGGTATTCTCTCCATCAACAGCCAACAAGGACCTCATGTGATCAGTCACTTGAAGCCAAACCTACCTGAAGTGCACGTGGAGCTGCAGGGGGCATAAGCTGAGACTTTCCACCGATACATGTCAGCCAAGCTGATGTCGTCATGGCCCACGGGGCTCACATCAAACTCATTACTGTGGAAAAAGGAAGCGGTGTGAGCTAAAAATGAAAAATTGCTGCAAACAAAATATAGTGAAATTCCTCCCCACTGTCTTTGAAGATGGGAAGAAACCCAGTGTCTCTGCTCTCCATCTCCCCCGCCTTGGGCAAGATGGACCACTGATGAACAGAGAGCGTAAAGCCTTGATCCTCCTCCTGAATTCAAGTAGCAAGGCTGTGGATAGCCGTGGACCAACATCCCTCTGAGAGGAGGCATCATTCATAGTGAGTCTTGTGGATATTATGGTCTTTTGACCATGCAGGTGCCCTTAGCCTCAGTTCATACTATCACCTTGAGAGGTATGATGTTAGGTTGGAAAGGAGAGCTCAAGCAAGGTCCCTCTTAGTATCACATAATGCGATACACAGAGTTCACATGTGGCTTGCCAGAAATGTTTAAAAGTTGGCCCTCGGTCTCCTGACAAATGTTTATTGAAGTTACAGAAGCTTATGTGCCCAGAGGAATGGGACAGAAGGGGCATGATGTGGTGGTAAACATGTTCATGTGACGTGCTGTAGACTCCTGGCCTTCTTTACAATCACATCAGTGTTGGCCTCGCAGGTCCTTCAGCACCAATTTAAATGGATCCCTTAGAGGCAGGGGGACCTGAAATATGTTCTGGGAGCTCTGTGTCAGGCCAGTTGTGACAATCAGTCTTTGGAGGACACGTCATTGGTCAAGCATCTACAACTACAGCGGCTGCCATGGATAGACACTGGTGAACGGGGGCATCAAGGACAGCGGTGAGACTACCAGAGGATTGGCTTGACCCTCCCTCCCCAGCTAACCACACTCCTGTTTTGCCAGGAAATCAAGTGCCACCTTTCAGTGCCAGGGGCTTGCAGAGGCTCTGCCTGGCTGATGTCCGCGGTTGGGCTGGCACCTAGCAAAGGGTTCTCCACGGATGCCATCATGCTGTAGTTGGCTGCTTCCCCCTGACTCCCAGCAAATGCCTCCACCTTCAAGTCCTCCAGTGAGTTCTTACGGGCCGGCGCTTTGTGGAGGCCCTGTGGCCACCGGGCAGCTGTCTCAGTCCATAGTCCTGCTGTGGAGTTCCTTGGCACCAGCCTGGCTGCCAGGTGCTGCAGCTCCCTACAGAAGGCGGTGTTGTGCGGGTCTCGGTGACACAGTCGCCTGAAGAGTCGAAGCCTGGAGGATGCCATGCGGTTGTTCTCTGAGAGCTCAGATCTCCTCATGCTGTAAGGTACAGCTGTGCTGATGGAAATCTGATTGAACCTGAGAGCTGGAAGAAAAATACAGGGACGCTTTAAATATATTGGATGGCTTATACTTCAACATGTGGTATTTAACAAGGCAAAAAACATTCAGTATTTGTCCTCATAACCATAAATTGACATCAGGGTGCACCAACAAGCCTTAATTGCCCTGACCAACCTCACACACACACACACACTCTCTGCCCATTGCTCAGAAGCTCCTTTTAAGTTCAGGCCCAGGCCTTCAGTCCTGGCCTGAGCAATGTTGCAGGTGTACTTTGTCCCTGAATTGTTGTGTGGCTTGCCCAGATTGACCTCGGATTTGACTTGTCGCCTTGCTTTTGACTTGTCACCCACTTATCACTGGACTGTTGCTGGGACCTGTTGCTGTCGCTGCCCTGCTTGCCAAGCTCAGGTGCCGTGGGACTGTCCTGCCGGAGAGGGCACTGCCTGATCTACATCCTGGCCACCCTCTCCCAGCTCCCCTTCCCTTACAGAACTACTGGCCCTTGCTGCTTCCTGACAGCCTCCACCCCACTATTGATCATCACTCCCTCCTGTCCGCCCTGATCGTAAAGCCACCTTAGATTTCAAGAAGACCAGTGTGGAATGTCTGCTTTCAGTGAACAAAATGGGAGAGAAGGAAAAACAAAGCAACCAACCCAACTCTGTTTCTCCACCAATTGCTGCTGCTTCCTCTTCCTCTTCCTCTCCCGTGTTTGCATGGTAGACCTGTCTTATCTGGAAGTCATACTTCTCCTTCTCTTCACCTTGTTCCCAGCCCCAGTCCCGAGTCTGACTGGTGGAGTTGGTTTGGAAGAAGTGTGTGTGGCCAAAGCCTAAATCTTCATGCCTTTCTCCTAAAGGAAGCTGTTCACCAGTGTCATCTGGTGACAGGGAAAGCCACGTCGCATTGAAGTCCTGGGCAGCTCTGGAGTTGGCTGGAATGGGATGGTTCTGGCTGGTCTCTGGTAGGTGATGATAGAGGGGTCTGTCTACAGCAGGGGCTGCAGTTTGGAGAGGTGGTGTCCGTGGTACAGTGTAGTCGTACGTTATGTGTGGCATTTTCCCATTAAAGTTGTAGTACTGGAGAAAACAGAGAAAGAAAACAAATGCATTTGTATTTTAAGGACTTATATTTCCCAGAGGCCTCTTCTAGACACATCCATTTTGTGAAAGGATGTTAAGAGAAGATAGCATCCTCATAAATTCAAGAGGAAACCACCCCCAAGACAATATCTGGCTTCCTCAGCCACCTACACGCTCAGGTTTGGCTTGGGAACCAGGTTAATATTTCCTTTGTCTGAGGGAGGCTCACAATTTTGGGACAGGCAAGACAGGAAAGCCTAAAACTAGCTCCTCACATACCATGGCATTCAGAGACTGGTTAGTGGGCCCATGAGCTATGATATACTCCAGCCCGTCTGAGTTCAGGCTCGGGGGGCGCCGGTACTTGAAGATCGTGCCAGCTACCCTGAAGTTCTGGGGGTTGTCAATGGCGGAGTTGCCGTTGAAGAAGAAATGCCCGGATTCATCTGCGAGTGCTTCAAAGAGAAAGAAAATGGACAAATGTGATACTCCATGCAGAATACCGGGGCTGCACTGGTACTGAGGACGGCAAACAGCTCATGACTGAGGAAAGCCGCAGGCCCTCCGGCGTTCATCTTCCACATCAGGTCAGATCAGCAGTGTTCAATGCCTGCTGCTTTCATTTCCCTCTCCAACGAGACCACAAACATCTTCACAACAGGGACTGCCCATAGTGAGCTTGGTTTCCAAATATCCTTCCTACTGCTGGCTGCTGAAGACGTGGTAGACTTGGTTTATGGAGAGATGAAGTGCCCCTGTGCTACCCTGGAGGACATGCTCATAGATAGCTCTCTCACAGGACAGGCGGGGGTGCTCAGAGCCCTCCTCCCACCTCCCAGGCAGCTAAACTGGGATCTCCACATCCATCCGGTTCCTCTGCTTACCTAGGATGTTTTCTGTTTTTCTGCGCTCAATGATGAGGATGTCTGTGGCACCAGCAGGGATGTTGGTGATGAACACGTAACCTGAGGAACGGGAACAGAGGGTGAGGAAATCATGAGGACAGATTAAAAAGCTCTGGGTAGGAAAAGCAGCTTGTGGGTAAAGTGTGTATGTAGGAGGGCAGCACTGCCCTTCAGGGGCAGGACGCTAAGGACATAAATGCATGTTGCACCAGTCTGTGAGCTCTAATCCCAGCTCCCCTCTGAAGTCCCATTACAGGTCTCTCAGGCTCAGCCTGAGCACTGCTGGGTTTGGAGTCGGGAAGGAACTGCACAAGTGTACAGTGTGGCTTTAGGTGTGTGGATGAATTTGCTCTCACGCTCTCTCTGCCAAGAGCACAGAAAAAGCTTACTAGTGATCAGGGCTGATATTGAACAGAGGTCCCCTCAGCTCCTGACTCAACAGAATTTGTCTCAGGAGTAGCATAAAAATTGACCTTTATAGGGAGAGGAAATAAGAAGGCTCTTAAAGTTACGTGGTTTGGCGGCTTGTCTTTCCTGCTAGAAATGCAGGTATTGTCCGTCCTGTAAGATTTTATGAGGACTGGAATGGGAGGCCAAAACTGTACCCGTACTGATAGAGAGGTTAGCACCAGTACCCATGGTCTGGAAAGGGGCGTGAGTGCTTTTCTAAGTCTGGTGTCTGTGGAGAGTAGGGCAGACTAGTGAAACAACAACAGTGTGAAATGATGTTCCAAAACATCCTCAAACCACAGTTAATTAATTACTAATGAGCATACCACAGTCTATTCCTTCTGTGGGTGGAGGAATGGGCCATGAGGTTGCAAGGGATGAATCTCAGCCCAGTTTCAGAGGGACTGTCCCTCAGCTGTGCCATCCTTAGGACGGGAAAGCAGAGGACTAAGTGCAGGCTGAAACAAACACTGTGACCCTCACCACAGGAGCTTAAGTTTCAGATGAACACGTAGCACAAATAAAAGAAGATTCATTGATCTCTTCACATTATCTGAGGTGAGCAAGATGCCAAAATCAATAGGAACAAATAGATCCCCAGCTGCTTCCTACTGTAAAGAGGTGAAGGGAAACCTTACCAGCCTAATATACAGCACATCAAACCAATCTCCTCTGATGATTAAGTGAAAAGGACAAAATACAGGCATTTAAGCAGGGGTGGCACTCTTCAGCTCTTTCCACCAAGCAGCTGGGAAACTCCTACCCGCATTCAAGCCAGTCACCCTTCATGCCAGCTGGTGGTAAGAAGTAGCAGGTGAAGTCTCCGGACTGTGGTAGCAGGGAGTACCTATCTGTGAGATTGCCTTTCGGAAGCTGCCCGAGACACGGTGGCAAGTGCTGCCGTCCCCTCCACACACCCTGCATCTGTCCATCGTCCGGGGTGAGTACAGGCTCCCATCGCACCCAACTGGCTGCAACGAATAAAAGAAGAGAGGGTTTCCTTGGACCAGCTTATCTCCACAGGTCAGGGTCTTTTCAAGGAAATGCCACCATGCTCTTTTGGTGAGGTTCAGTGGGGGCGGGGCGTACATTGGCTTGGAATGGAGTAATGACTGAATCCAACAGCAGTAGAAATTCACCTATGTAACTTGCAACCACCTACACTGTGCCCCTGAACCTGGGGCAGGGGCTTGTGCGTGTAGGTGAATGGAGTAAGACTGGGGCAAGCTGTTTCAGTTCCTTCTGTCTCTGCATTTAGGCCACTCCTCCTCACTGATGTAGTGATGTACGTCACCATCCAGGAGACGCTGCATCAAAGGCAGGCCTGCCTGAGGTTGTAAGGTACCTCTCTGTGACACTCTATACAATCAACCTTCATCTTTGCCATTTGAGGGAAAAATCAAATGTAAGATTTTAATTTTTTATATATTGGATGACTATGAAAACAAACCTGCAATTCTAGTCTCTGTGCTGGGAGGAAAGTGCTGTGACTGAGTGGGAACATGTGGATGTACCCAATTCCTTTTCCGTGAACCCCTCTGCTCTGTTCTAGCCCATAGGCATTCAAGAGTGAATGTAATTACTCCACGCCAGACCTCAGTATCAATTCCCTGCTGGGACCCCTGGCCTTGTGATGACCAGCAGGTCCAGCCATGCACGTACAATCCCAATTTCTGTACTCCTTCCTCCCAGGGCCTCACCTCACACTTCCCATTGATGCAGACCCCTTGATAGGTCCTGTCCTTGCAGGAGGTACCATCCTGTGCTTGGGCCATCAGCTGCCTCTCTCCACTCCGGGTGGTGCACTGGAGGTCACATGGCTTGTTGGAGATACTGGTGTAGTCATCTGAAGGGACAGAGGCAGAAAGTCACCAGGCAGACCAAGGTACTCGGAGACAGGCTGCAAGGAAGTGGACTTTACGCTTATCCATACTGGTAGTTTAATATCACCTTGGATGTTCTTGCTGCTTGAGATGAGACCCCAAAGCTATTTTGTAGTAGTAAAGGGGTCATGGTATGAGGCTGCAGCTGGGGACCATGCCTAGCAGAAATGCTTCTTGCTGGCAAACCCTCTTCCTTGCCATACCCTCTCTCCTTTGCAGCGCCATCCCCTGTGCCAGACACGGGAATCTGTTTTCAGCAGATCCCGGGCCACACATAAATACACAATAGCAAGCGAGACCTGTAAGAGGGGTACTGACTGTGTGGAGCCGTGGCCAGCTACACTCCATGTAGCTGAGCAACTGGAGCAAGAGGTGCAGGTGTTCTCTGTCCCCTTGGCAGCTAATGGAAAGAGAATAATATCTTAGGTGAGCTCAATTTGGACCTCAAGGGCCATCTGGCAACCTACGTGATGCAATTTGTCTAATTTGTCTTGCCTGTGCAGGAAACGGATGGGCATCCTGTTTGGAACAACCCACCACCAACCCAGTGGGAAGCATGCTGGGTGACAGAGACAGCCAAAATGGTAGAAGGCACAAAGAGCGTGAACACCCACTCTGCCAAGATGACTGCTGGTTAGCCAAGACAACTCAGACAAGCCTGTGTCCTGTCTGCCCACCAATGCTTGCTGAAGTAGGATCCGAAACAGGAGCAATGAGGTGAGAGAGGAGGCCTGGCTGGGTGGAGCAGTTCTGTGAAGAGACAGGGAACGATTTCTCCAAAGCAGGGAGCATAGGGAAGCACTTCCAGACCAGCCAGGAGCATCCATGCCTTGTCTCCTGGGACCTTCCCCTTCCTGTGTCTGAGAAGATCCCATGGGTGTTTTCTCACCCTGATCCTTTGCGTGAAGCTGTGAAAACCCACCTGGATAGAGGGGCATCCAGTGGTAGTAGCGCTTCCCAAAGGCTTTGCCATTGAAACTGGAGCACTGCTGCTGTTTGAAGCTTGCTGTGTTGGCTGGGCAGGGCTACGGAGGGAATAAATGTGATCAAAAGCTCCCTATGTCACAGCCATGGTTGTGACAGCTGCTTGTCCCTGCTGCATCCTTGGAGGATGAAAATGCTCTTTCCACCCTGGAAGTAATCAGTGATGGACTCTGAGGTGCCATAATACAGGCAGAAAGGCCAGGCCTCCATTGGCAAGGGCCCCTCAGACAGCTGGATTTAACAGTTATGTAAAAATTACTTCCAGCAAAGGGAAAAGCATACTGGAAAAGCTTCATCCCTTCTCCCACCCCACAAGAAGTGTGTTTTTATATCCTTTTCCCCACCTCTTGGTCCCAGAGAGTAGAGCCCATCTCCCACATCTTCGAAGGCACACCGTCTACTGCTCCAGGAGTGGATGGTACCCCTTGTCTGCACCCCTCTATGACGGACCAGTTGCACCCCAAGTGCTGGTGCTCTGGCAGCTCCAAGTGTGACCCCCTGAGTCCTGCATCCCCCAGTGAGGACCAGTCATCACTGGCAGTGGTTCTCACCTGCTGCTGGCACAGTTGGTAGTGCTTGGCTTGACCAACACACATGCTGCTGTTTGTTCCCTGGGGCATCTGGAGCCTGCAAAGCAGAAAAACAATGAGCTGGAGGTCTGTGAAGCACTAGTGTGTTGAGGATGGCAGAGAAGTTGGGCCTGACTTAAAGGGGAGAAGCAAGGCAGGCGTTTTATCAAAGCTTTCTGAATCTAGACTAGCCAATGGCTCTGAAACACATTTTCACTGCTCTTAGGTGGACAGTGGTTTTTAGGCTGGTCTTGTTTTGGGGCAGGTTGAGCAGACAGGAGCAGACAGGAAGCAACTGCAGTATGACCACCACTGTGTCCCTTCACTCTGAAGTCCAAAAGGGTTGATTGACAGAAGGACAATAGACCCTCATGATCCAATACTCTCATGGAAGCATCCAGGATTTGCAGTGATTTCAGGATTCACTGTGCAGTAGGCAGACAGATGGCACCTCTCATGGGGACTGGCCACATTAAAAGATTAGCAAAAAAGGCTTGATACATGATGGACCAAAACCACAGGAATTTCTCAACACTTGATGTTTTAACTCTGGCCAGCAGGAGTTATCCAGGGGATACTGTAGTCCTTGACTGATGCAAAGGCAAAAAAATTCTTCAAAGCTGGGAAGGCATAGGGAGAACGGCTGAGACCACGGATTAAGGCAATGCGGCCTGTGTAAAGATCAGCGGCAGCCAATGCATTAAAGTTCCCAAAGTATTGGGAACTTAGGATGCACTACGTAATGAAGAACCCTGTAGGCATATTCAAGCTGGACCGGCAAGAGGTACTGCAGCTGTGCCTCCAGAGCAATGCTTTACAGAATGTCGGGAAAGCCTAAATTTGCACCAAAAGGCTTGAAAACTGCCATCAGTTTCATGTGAAGCAGAGGCTGCCTGCAGACTCAGGCAGAAATTGTTTTGTGGGCATACTTGTCTCACACTTAAGCCATTCTCCTTGAAGCTACAGAAACCTTTTGGCTGGGTTTTATGTTGGGCTTTTTTTAAAAAATTCAGACTTGAACCCTGAAGTAAAACGCCACAGCAAAGCCCTCCCCTCCCCAGCTGTGGAATCAAGTAGAGAAGAGATGCGAAATGGAAGGAAAAATCTCTTTCCTGGCAGCAGGCAAAGGGCAGAAGGGCTGCTCTGGCTGTGGGGAGTGTGGGACAGCCCCAGGCTCCCTCCCACCCTCTGTTTCCCACTGCGCTCCTATGATGGCCATGGTGTGGTGGGGAGGAGGAGCAGCAGCAACCCGGTTAGCAAGGAGGCTGCATCCAGATGGAATATACTGCAGGACATGTGGACCCTCACCATGCTGCCAACCAACCCACATAAAAGAAGTTTTCTGCTGCAGGAAGGAGAGCAGGTTGGGGGCCCTAGCTTGAGCTTCCTCCACTCAGCAGTGCATTCACGCAGAAGGGAAAGGGGCAGAGTGTGGGGTGGGCAGCCCCCATGGCCTTGCTGTGCTGCAGGATGCTGGCTCTCATTAATATCCCAGGAGCCTGGAGCAGCAGGCTAGTAAGATGCCCAAGAAGGAGGGCTTGGTGGCAAGGTGATCCAAAGGGGGCAGCAGGAGTTCAGGCAGCTGAAGTTTCCCGGCTCTCCCCACTCCCACAAACCCAGTCCAGCTGATACCAGGACTGTAGCAGCTGTAGGGGACAAATGTGGCTGTAGGGGACAAATGGAGATGCTGTTAGGTGACAGCCAGATAAATGACAGAGGGAAAAAAACTTGCAAGCTCTGCAGGGAATAAAGAGGGGAAATTGCTGAGACATGGCTCAGCTGGCTGCTGCCAGGAGTAAATCAAGTCCCCAGAAGGTGTCTGGGAATATGTACCCATGTCCTTAGCACAGGAACTGGCTGCAAATCAGGGTTAGGGTGGCCAGAGCAGCCACGGTAAGCAAGGGTCTGAGAAGTAAAGGGGAAGAGAAACAGAGCTAGCCTTCTCCAGCCCCCAACCCCATCATCTTCAAGTCCCCTGCAGAGCTCAAGAGGGGACCAACCCCTTGTTTCCCATCAGATGAGCCAGGCTGAGCGGGTGATGTGCTCAGGGGGCCTGTTGCCTGCCCCACTGTGATGTGCTTCTCCCTCATCAGCTCCCCCCCTCTTCACCACTTCACCACCTACCCCACAGGCAACAGCCGTCTTCCTTTTTGAGATGCCACAGAAGAGGGAACAGCCAACCCTTCAAACCCAGGAGATTTGAACCCAAAATGTAGGTCAGGGGCACCTTATTTCCCCTCTGCCACTTGAGACCTGGCCAAGGACTCAAGCTGGGACATGACTCACTTCTGTTGCAAGCAGTGCCTCTCCCGGGACATCACGCCTCCGCCACAGGACCGGGAGCAGGTGGACCAGGAGCTCCACTCTCCCCACCACTTGGTGACTTCTTCATCCCAGGGGCCAGCTCCATCTGCTGCCTCACTACTGTCCTGACAGAAACAGAGCATGGTTAGCTGGAGTACCTGGCTCCTCACCACCCCAGGCAAAGAAGGGCCTTCCAAAGGCAGCTCCTCAGGAACTATGTCACCTGGACGCCTTCTAAATGGGCAGTATTGGGACAACTGTGGCAGGATCAGGACCCTATGGGGCCACATCAGGCTCACGCATCTCAAAATTGAAATTTCCCTCCAGGACTGAGTTACGCTTTTGGGAAGGGGGATGTCTCTGGGATCTCATGACAAGATATAGAGAAGGGCTGTCAGGCTGGACACGTGTGACAGTAATGCCACCTGCAGCCTGACCCCACAGCATTGCGCTCAGCCCGGGTCAGACAGAACAACAGATCACAGCTCAGGCTGCCCGCCTGGGTCAGGAGAGAAGAGGAAGAGCTGCAGTGCTTGGCCATGCGGAGGCCTGTCTGCAGGCAAGCTGGGGGTACACATCTGTCACTTGCTGGAGCTTGCATTTCAACAAATAAACTTCTCTTTGTGACTAATTCAGCTCGGCTCTGAGCTCCTCACCCTCTAACCCTCAGAAAAGTAATTTTCAAGAGTGCTTCAGAACCAGAGTCTCCTGCAATCGCTGTTGTCCCCTCTCCCCATGCACCCCACTATGCCCAGGGAAGGACTGCTCCCTCTCCTAGCATGCCTTGCTGGGGCTGAGCCTTTAAATTTGGCAAACCTGAGTTCTTTTGTCCTCAGTGTGGTAACTGCAGCAGGCTGCTGTTGGCTGTGCCTCCACAATTCCCAGCAGGTAAGGGACTCTGTGTTTTAGCTGTTGTGGGTTTTTTTTCCTTGCAGTATTTTCCTGTTTAGTGTCTGATGGCCTAAAAGCTCCCAGGGACTTTGGCAACCTAGCCTGTGCAGGAACTAATTTGCTGTTTACTGAAATACAGCTGTGAGTGTTGTTAAATGCAGTGATAAGTTTAACACGGGACAGTGAATGGAAGGGATTTATCCAGCTGAAAATGCTGACAGTATTTCAGTATTAGTAGAAGAAAATGAATAATTTGTGTGCGCGTGTGAAGTCTGCTATGTTACAGTAAGGGCTCAGGGAAGTTGTATCAGTGCTACTACTAGCAAAACATGCTGGTTTGTGGCAGTGGCTGATAGTCCTGTTGCGAAGAACCGACCTGCAAAGCGTAACTGATGGATGTGAAGGAAAACTCAGCCGGATTTCCTCATCACTAAACGTGCTCTGTTCCCTATTTTGGTTTACTGCGTCTTGGATTTACGCTCTTTCATGGTGTAATAAAGCCAAAGTGTTCTTCATCTTGCAGTGTAATTCCTGCCTGGGAACTTGTTGTTTCTACAGTGTCTGCCAACAGAGCATCTTCTGGGCAGAGGAGATGCAGCTGGTTTTATGCGAATGTTTTGAAGTTGTAACTTAGCATGCGTGAAATGCGCATAGTGCCTCTTCTTTGTGATAGCCAAAGCATGTTGAAAGTAATCTACTCTGATGCAAAACAGCACCATGTTAACCTGATGCTTTAGTGTAGTGATTACAACAGCCGATTTCAAAAACAATACAAAAAACGCTCTTTGCTGTATTTAGATGTCGTGGCTGGAGTTGACTTGCTTGACAGGGACCAAATGCTGTGGCCAGTAGCTGAGTTGCTCAAGAGAAAAAGGAAATTTAAAAGAAACAGACGTATTTTCAAAAATATCTTTTCCTCTACTTCCAAATTATCATCTCAGCCTTCATCCTATGAAAATTTTTCTCTGACTGTATGTTATCATACTGCAAATGGAAACGTTGACTATGTAACTTCCGCATTTACAAAGGAAAGAAATCAAAAGTCTCTTATTGGAATGTATTTTGAGCTAAAATCTTTCCCTGACCCCTTCTATGCTTCTCTGTGATAAGCATCTCAAGGCCTACAGAGGAAGAGCTCTTCACAACTGTCGGGAAGGAGAATGCCAATGATTTATCTGGTGTCTGTGTGGAGAACTCAGCGCAATACAGATTCTCCCATAGCTGGGCTAATAATCAAACCTGGTGTCCTACCACTTCACTGAGTAGTTACATGAGGCGCATGGACTGCCTGGAGGGAAGGCACGTGGACCAAAAGCTGCAATATTTACATAGCTTTTCCCCAGGTGGAAATAAAAATCTGTGTAGCTGTTAACACCCAAGATAGCACTGCTCCAGTGATCTTAAAATCCAAATAGGTGAGACGGGACAGAGGGAAATGGGTGAAGGGAAGTGAAATAACCTGTTCTACTGACCTACCCCTGGATATGAAAAAGACTTTGTGTATTTGGAGTGGTGGAAAGCTGCAGGTGCCTTTTCAGGTTTACTGCTCTTGGGTGTTTTGCCTGGATGCAAGGAGACTTGGCGTGTGGTGGCAGAGCTGAGGTTCGGGGAAGATCAGCATCTCTACCTTTGTGTGCCTTTTTCTTCCAGTTAGAATAGGATACATTTCTCTCTGCACTACGACTTTGAGGAACGACAGGAGCCCAAATGAAGATTTATTGAAGGATGCTAGTCAGAGAGCCTTCTTTTTTTTTTTTTTCCCCTAATAAAATGTGTTCCCCTATATCCATAAGCCCTGTTCCTGCTTCCTCTCTGTGCTGGAGGAATCAATCACTTTTTAAGTAGATTGATTTGGCTCTCAGGTTTTCCATGACCAAGCTCCCTTGCCAGTCCTTGCCTAAGAGCATTTATTTCCTTGTGTAAGCAAGGACAATGCTGAGCTGTCCCCTTGGCCAGTGAGACGTACGGCATGACTGCATCCGAGGCCTAGGCCTGGTGACATGGAAGGGGAACTTCAGGTACTTAGAGCTGGGACAGCTGGTTCCAATCTGTGCTGAATTTATTGTATTGTCAGAAATAAATCTGCATTAACCATGACACACAAATGGTTCTTGTTTTTAATTAGAGATACTTGCATTTTCCAAATTTCCAGATAATAAATTAAGGAGCGTGGGGCAGACTCCAGATTAGATTAGCTCCCAGTTTTAGTTTCCCAAGCCCCTCAGCAAATCCCAAGAGTTACCTTCTGGCCGAGCGAATGCCCCCCCCCCCCCCTTGGAGAAGAAGAAATCAAAGGGGCTTTACAACAACCCTTTTGCGCTCTCCTGGGTATGGGAGATGCTGAAGCTGCTCTAACTTGCACTCTGCTGCAGAACCGCGGAAGCAGCGCAGGCTGGAAACACCGCAGCAGGAGACGAGCATAGGTCCGGCGCTTTGCCTGGGCTTGGGGGAGGGCTCTGCTGAAAGGAGGTAAGAGGGTCACGTACGATTCTTTATGTGATGAGGAATATAAGGCCTAGAATTTACATCTGCAGAAAAGACAGACCATATCCCAGTTCAGCCAGGTGCTCTCCGCAAGAATTTCCCCTGAGGCGTTTGTGGCTTGGCACTCGGTGATGAAACAGCTGCAGTTCTTCCTCTCTGAGGCTAACCAAGTTATTTCTCTGCCTCTGCACCTACGCTGGAGGCCATGCAACTGAGTAGGTGAGGGCTGCCCTCCTGTCCTCTTGTTGGGGACCCAGAGCTTTGAGCCCCAACCCGCAAAGAACTTCTCCAGGACAAAAAATCTGTCTCCCAGATTTGCCAGTATCAGTGACACTCTCTAAGCTAGCATCACTGAAAGCTTCTTCTGTCTAACCGAAGACTCAGCAGCTGCTTCCCCTTTGCCCCCCTGCCAAACAAAGGCTGCCACAAACAAAATGCTTCAGCCCTGGAAAGAATGGTGGGCCTGGACTGACATCCTATCAGATTTCCAGGCGGTCTTTCTGAAGGGCTGAAAGGGATAAAATAAATTCTCCGCCGACTCTCTGTCATGCTCTGGATCAGCTCTGAGCTATGCTGGGTTTCTCAGAAACCTGGGAATAATTGCAATTACCGTGTCGTTGGCCTAGTCTCCCGTGTTGCTTATTGTTGTGCCTAATCTTGAGATTCATTAGAGTCTGGGTGCCGGAAAAAAGCTGTCTGGGAAGAGAGACCACAAACACGCCTGTCTAGTTCCCTTAATAGAGGAGCTGGGGAGGCGGGAAGGCTCTCCACTGCAGTCTGGCGTGCCTTAAAGGCTGGCCCACCACTGAAGGGCACAGTAAATGTCGTAAACTGTTCTGCTCGACCTTGTCAGAGCTTACAAGACTACTTAGAAACAGCAGCTGAAAATGAAATAAATTCTTCACAGACCTTTTCTGAGGTCATTAACTGCATGTCCTCTACCAAAAACGTCCATGATCTCTTTACTTAAGGGCATCTCTCCTCCAGCAAACTACTTGCTGAAATACTAAGTAGCTTCAGATGTCTTAATGCCTGGAACGGACATCAGATTTTCATCTGGAAATGAACGACCATGTTCAGCCCCCCTGGTTTGGGTTCCCCGTGTCATGCTCTGACTAAAGCAGTGGTGATAGATTCTACCACAGCCCTGAAAAAAACAATAGCATGTGCAATTGCACCCTGATGTTTTACAAAAGAGTTGGTGTTTGTGTAAAGCTATTTCTCATCCTGTCATTGTTTCATCCTATTTGGGTAGACTAGATAGTTTGTATGAGAGGTTCAATGTTGGACACAGACAAAAAAACAAATTTTGCTCAGAAAAACTGAAACAAGATATTTGAGGAGGAGTTTCCCACGAGGGAAAGGTACCCTGAGGTAAAATGAGCAACACAGAGCAAGTAATTTTTACGGGATCAGAAAGAACAATCTGGGGGAAAATGGTAAGCTTGCTAAAGATGTGATACTGCAGCAGATAAGTAACAGAAATCTGGACATACAATGAGGCACAGATGAGAAGCAAATTAGAAAGAACAGAAGCCAGCGGAGAACTATCAAGTACTGTTCATAACCCTGCCGTGACAGAAAGTTCACAGACAAGTGCCCCATGTCATTTTAAAATGCTTGATCCAAGTTAGCTAGGTCATTCCCTTCAAGTGGGATAACGCACTTATTCTGGGGCAAGCCACTAGAAAGGATGGAAATCCATGAAGGGGAAGAAGGGAGTAACTGGCAATGCGCATGAGAGGCATCTCTATCGTCAGGTTTTTCAGAAGCACTGACTGCAGTTAGCCCCACGTAGGAAAGGAC
This sequence comes from Chroicocephalus ridibundus, assembly GCF_963924245.1. Lineage (NCBI taxonomy): Eukaryota > Metazoa > Chordata > Aves > Charadriiformes > Laridae > Chroicocephalus > Chroicocephalus ridibundus. The sequence continues at coordinate 34,062,897 of NC_086291.1, read as the reverse complement.
ATGCTTACCCTATCTACAGGCTCAGGCTTTCTATGACACTCTCTGCACAATCACGTTGCACATAGAAAACTGGGCAGCAAGAGGAATTGCAGGTTAATCCCCTAATGACCATTTTGTGCAGTCTTGCACCAGAGGCACCAATCAATACTACCGACCACATCTACCACGCAGTCCTTCATCAGATTACTCTGCGAGGATCTCCTGCAGTACGGGAGTCCTCGGGGCAGACCAGGCAACAGTGTTGGTGTGTGCTTACTCTGGAGTGGTCGGAGCAACCCTCCTCCCAGCCCCAGATGCCCTCGCCTTAGGTGCTCTACAAACACAGATGCTGGGGGATGGAGGATCACGCGCGACCAAGGCTTCTGTACACATGTTGATGGAGGAGTCCATCCAGGTCAGTCCTAAATGAAGGACTTCATATCTGTGTAGCCTGACCTGGCTTGCTCTGCCTGAAGCTTCTTTCTGACTTAGCCCTACAGTTAAGTAGTAAATAGAGCAAGCAGCGAATGTGTGTGAAGGTAAAAACACAGTGGAAACAAGACACTTGGGCTTTAAAACGAAGACAACCCCAGAACAGGAGACACTGATGCTCCTCAAAACTCAGTTATGTGCAGTAAAGCCGCGGTCTCCGGTCTTCTCTGTGTTTAAGATAGCTCATGTGCGACTGCTTCACCCCAGCCATGGCTTTATCCTGGGGGAGGGTGGGAAACACAATCCAAAACCCCCCATCCTTTAGCAGAGCAGAATCCCTCCAGCAGCAGAGAGACGCGGCCGGGTTCCCCTCGGGAAAACGGGAGCGCCGCCACAATGGAGGCAGTGACCCGTGAAGGCAGGGGCACCGCCGGCGCCCTGGGAAGCTGGGATTTCTGCCTCCCCTGCCACAATAACGGGGGCGGATTGTCCCAGGCCTGGGGAAGGAGAAGGGGGCGGCTGGCAGAGGGTTTTTGGCGCTGCTGTGAAACAAGTGTGCCGTGGGGAGGGAGGGCCAGGCTGAGGAGGTCCTTTGTGGAGGAGATCAGAGACGTGAGCATGGGACTTCGACACCCAGATGTGCACCCCACTGTTAGCGGAGAAAGTGGCTGCCTAAACCCACACCTGGGGTGGCAGGAGGGAGAGGGAAGAGGAAAATCTTTTGCTTTCAGCCCTAAACTGGAGTCAACCCCTCCGCTAGGGATGAACGTGGGGGGCAGCCCCGGGTGAACCCCCAAAAAGGGAAAGGCCCTGCTCCCCCACGGTCCTTCTGCTCATGCTGGGAAGCCGCCTCAGGCATCCTCACCCCCGCATCGGCCTTTTGTTAGTGCCAGGCCGCTGAGGAGCGGGCAGAGTCCGGTCCTCGGGATAAATTCGGGGGGGAGACAGGACAAAACCCCCTTCTCGAACACCTCCAGACCGAGGGAGGGCGGCGGGAGGACCCCCAAGCCCCGGCTGTCCCCGGCAGGAACCAGAAACGTGCGGGGAAGGGCGAGGCGGCGGCGCCGCCGCTACCCTCAGGCGACCGCCGGCTGCCCCGGGCGGGCCGGGCCGGGCCACCCAGCCCCGCGCAGAGCCCCGCGCAGGGCCCCGCCAGCTCGGAGCGCCCCTCCTGGCCCCGGCTCCCTGAGGGGAGGGAGGGAAGGAAGGAAGGAAGGAAGGAGGGAGCGAGAGAGGGAAGGCTCTGCCGCCGCCGGCCCACCCGCCGCCGCTTACCTTAGCGCCGAGGGGGGCGGCGGCGCTGAGGAGGAGGAGGAGGAGGCAGAGGAGGCGGCGGCGGGGAGCGGCGGCCATGCCGCGCTGCTGCTGCTGCTGCGGCCGCCGCGGAGGAGGCGGCGAGGCGGCGGGGCGGCCCACCAGCGGCGGTAGCAGGAGCAGCCGCCGCCGGAGCGCGGGCCGGCATGGCTGAGGGAGTTAATGACTTTACAACCTGCCGGGTGGCGGGCGGCGACCCGCGGCGCGGCCGCTCGGCGGGGGATGGGGATGGGGATGCGGGGGAGGGGGGGCCGGGCGCTCCTCAGGCCCCGCCGCCCCGGGGCTCGGCCCCGCGTCCCGCCTGCGAGCTGTGGGGCAGGCAGGGGGGCGGGCAGGCTGAGCCTGCCCCCTCCTACCGCCCTCCCTGGGTTTCTCTGGCCGCTTTTTGGAGCTGGCTGGAGGCCACCGCGGCGTTCCGGGGCGGCGGCGCGGCCCAGCCGGCCGTCCCTGCTGAGCCCCTCCGCCGCCCCCGGGCCGCCCCTGCCCCACGCAAACCCCGCGCTCCCAAGCGAAGCGTTTCCTCCAGCACAAAACCCGCTGGCTACCCGATTCCTGCCCTTTCTGGACAGTCTCTGATTCGCTTTTTGTGGGGTTCCCTTTTGGGGACGGCTTGGGCTGGAGGGCAGTGCGTGCTCCATGCTGGGAAGGGGTGGGGGGAAGCATCACCCCCAACATGGGGAGCTGCTCTTGCTGGCGCCGTGGGTGAGTCGTGCCCACACAGTGAGCCAGCCTGATGACCTGGCCCTGAGTAAGAGATGACAGAGTCGCCCGGGGGCCTTGGTTCTCGGCCATGGTTTGTTAAGTGACGTACCAAAGCCCAGCTTAAGTCTCATGTGAAAATTGTTCTCCACCTCCTCGGTTCGTGCATCCTGTCTCTATGCAGTAACTGCGAAATCAGACCCCTTGAGCCTACTTGCACCAGTGTGCTCTCTGCCTGGGGCCTCCTCAGAAGATGCAGTGTCACCTCAGAAGCCCCCATAAGCTTTTTCAGACCTTCCAGCCTAAAGAAATCTGCCAATCCTCGTCTCCAGGTGCTGCTGTTTCAGGCTGGCACACTGAGATAGCCAACTGCGCAACTTCAAAGGGACAAGATGGCCAACTTGCTTGCTAACTTGCTTGCTAACTTGCCCCCCCCTCCTTTCTGGACCCCCCCTGCTGTGCTTGTGATCAGACGGCAGCCCTTGGGGAGATGCTGTGCGTCTCTGTGCCGCACACCTCGGCCCTCCTGGGAGCCGGCTGCTGGGCGCCACGGTTGGAGGCTGTACAAAAATGGCATTGGGTGCCCCCAGCCTGGGGAGGCTGTCTGGGGACCAGCGGTTCTTGCCTGCCAGATGTGCCGTAAGCGGTGTGGGAAGGTGATCCGAGTCCTCCATGCCTCTTCCCCACCAAGGGTTTCAGCCTCAAGCTGGAGGGAGGGAGGGAAGGGAGAGGGCTGATAGAGGGATGTCAGGAGGGGGAAGTGACTGGGGACGCCTGATCAAAGCTGTTTGCTATGAGGCTGGGGGCAAGGGGGGGGTGGGCGATCCACTTATGGCCCATCCAGAGAAAGCAAGGGTGAGGAGCGCTGACAAATAACATGGCTGCTCCATGAGCTGCCTTCTACAAAGGCAGGGGGGAAAAAAGGCTTCAGAGTCAATTCTTGGCTTTCCTGGCCTGCTGCAGCCTGGTGTAACATCCCTCTGGAGCCAGCTCCTGCCCTGCAGCTAAGCAAGGCTGAGCGAAGCTGAGAAGAGGCAGAGAGGCAGGGGAAAGGCTGTGCCTAAGAAGAAAAGGGGGTTTGGCTCCAGCTGAGCGAGTGAGTCAATAGCAATGCTGGTCCAGTGCATCTGATCTTCGTCAGCCCCCCTAAAAACCAGTGTCTGAGACGCCACCCTGGGAGGCAGAAGCAGGCTATTGAGTGCTGCTTGGTGCAGGGATGATTTGGGGAGGGGGATCTGCGTGTGAGGCACTAAGGGAGCGTGACAGGGCAAATCCAGGTGGCCTGCGATGCTCTCCCCTCCAGGGCCCCTTGGTGACCCTTCTCTCCTGACCTTTCGCGCCAGTCTGGCTCTCATCCCACAAGCACAACCCCTGAGCCTCTTTTGGTCACAGGGGTGATGCGAGTGCGGTGTGGAAGGCAGCAAGACGATATTAAAAGGCTGGTTGCCATTTTACATGCTGATTTTAAACAGTGTGGTTGTTTTCTTGACATTCAGAGGAGATTTTTAATACTTTCAGTCAACGTGGGAGCAAGGGTATGGGAGGTAAATGTTCCTTTGTAGTCTTGAGACACCCCCCTCAGGTAACCAGTGTATGGAAAGATTTGATTGTGCTATTGAACCAATTAATACATTTAAAACCTTCCTAATAAAACCATCACCAGCCACCACAACCCAACCAGCTTCCAGTCTTGTAATTGTTTGTAATCTGCCTCTCCCAATTTGTATGTTTTTTTTTTTTTCCTGCTGTCTTGATTTAGACCACAAAGTAAAGTTGTCAGTTTCTAACTGGGCCAACTGGTTCTGCTGTGATCTGTATTAGGTGTGTGAGCAGGCTGTGCTCTGCATGTGCAGCAGCCCTTGGTGCTTTTGCATTCAGCCCTACCATTACAAGGGACATTTCTCCAGTTGCTTCCCAGTTTCATGTGCCCTGTTAACAGAAAGTAAGTCTGTATTACCACCAGCAGTGTTTAAAGGATTCATGAGGTTGAGGATCTCCCCTTTGTTAGCACCCAAGAGCAGATTCACATGGTTTCATCCTAACCATCTCTCCACAACCAGAATTGGTCTGAGGTCAGCCAGAGTGTTTCATTGTAGGTGCCAATCACATTCGGACACGTGGGCTGCTTAGGAAGAATGATTCGCACTCATCCCATGCCCTCTGGAAGTTGCTTAGGATTTCAGCCTCTTGTTTTATCGAATTGGGTTTCACCAGCCAACTGTTTCTCCAAAAAGCTTCCAAACACAATCAGGAGGGCAATCAAAGCGTATTGCCTTTGGCAAGGAGGACGGGTGTTTGTGGCTGCTGTTGCCACAGCAGGTCCTGCAGGACTAGAGTAGACCATCCCCTAACATCACCTGAAGGGATTTATTCTGCTCACATTTCACTTGCAGATGTCACAGATGAAAGCCGTGGGGAAAGTCCTGGGATCGTAATTATAGTGTCTGAGGGTTTAGAAAAATGCATGTGAGACTCTGGCCTGGAGTGTAAAGGTCTTTGGACACCTCTTTATTTCTGTGTGTGTGTGTTTTTGTCCCGGTGACCAAGCTGCTGGAGGGAGCCTGTCTTTGATAGCAGTCTTGCAGGACATTGAGCTGGGTTTTTAGTCAATCCCTCTGGATGAACAGTCCCAGTAACTCAGCTGGCTTTACCTGGTGCCTGCCCCAGCACAGATGCCCCTTCCTGGCGCTGGGAGCAGAAACAACTGGACTTTGCTGTCCCTGTGAGGAGGAGCCTGTGTGGTGCAAGGCTCCACTCCGCAGATACAAGCTCTGAGCAGGGAAATGGCTGATCCTTCTTTCCACTGCTCTGAGCAGCTCCAAGAGTTCAGCTCTGCTAACATAGAGAAAACAGTGGCTTCGTTCAGCTCAAGCTGTAAGTGTGGGAAGAGGCCAGGTCTGCTCCTCCATGGAGCATTCAGGTCATTCCATGACCTGCAACTGATTCCCAGAGATGCCTGAGTGGTCCCTGGGCTGCTGGGGCAGAGGATGGAGCAGACTTCAGAGAAGGTACGGTGTGGGGGGGCTGTTTCCATCCCTTTGTCAAACCACGCTGCTGCCTCTGCTCTGGCTCTGAGAGGATCCTCAGCTCTCAAGTGCCCTCAGGAGGGATCTGCAGAGCCCTCTCCTCAGCCTTAGCATAACTGCGCAGTCCGGCCAAAGCGGGGAGAGGCCAGCGGGAGGTCTGCTTATGGCTTTGCCCCCTCCGCGTGCTGGGGACATGCTTGCAAAGCTATATTCGTCAAGCCTTTTCATTGCAGGCTCTTCAATCCGCGTCCCACAGGCTGAGGCCAAGCCCCTTTATGCGATTCATTGTACAGCTGCGTCCCCTGGAGAGGCGAAGGGGGGAATAAAAAACGTCTTAAGCTCCCAATATGTGCAAATCTCTCTTACAATGGAGGTTTTGTAGGCCAAAAAGCAACCACCGAGGGGCCAGCCCCGTGGCAGCGAAGCCTGCCCGCGCATGGAGCTGCAGGAGGGTTAAGCTGTGGATGAGGTCCCAGGGGTTAGAGCTCAACAGGAGAAACGTGGCTCAGCTGGGTTCACTCTGTGCCTCTTTGTGTCCTGCCTTCTTCCAGCTTTAGGCCGTGCTGGTGCAAAGGGGTAAAAAGAGATGTGGCACGATGTGCCTGTGGCAGGGACAGGGATGCTGCAGGCAGAGCAGGGTGGCATGCCAAGCCTGTGCAGCACCGGCTGGGCTGCTCGCCTTTAAATGCGAGCGGATGACGAGTTTATGTCAGCTCACAAGGCGGTGGCACGCTCACACTTAAAAGCAGCACTAATTTTGTAGTGGAGCAGTCCAGATGGGCCTTCCAGAACTGCTTTTGCCCCTCAGTTGAGCTGCTACGTAATTTTCAAAGTAATTTTTAGGGTCTCGGAGCACCCTGTGGCAGCACATCCTTCCCTGCAGCACTGCTGCTGCAGAAAGCTGGACTAAAAAAAACTGGGAAAGATAGCTGGGGCAGGGGATGCATTGCTTAATAAGCCAATTAGAATAAGAAATATTTTTTTTTTTTTTGTAGATGAGAAATTGAAAAAGAATTTAGTGTTAGCATTGACGCAACAGCAGGCAACTCATAAGCTCCAGCCAAACCTATGGCCTTGCTGTGCTTGGGCGATGTGTGTATGAGCAGGAAGAGATGCTGCCGGAGGGGTTATGAACCAGCTGCTGGGCGATGGCTGAAGGGAAGAGCTGTCCTTACCACAGGTAGATGTGGTGCCCAGGAGGAATAAATTAATTTACCTCAGAGCAGAGCTGGACCATGCCCTGCTCCATCCTAGTCTTGCCCTGACCTGTCACAGCTGTCAGAGAGCTGGTGGGAAGGGGGAGCTTTAGTTCCTCCGGAGCTGCCATGGGTGCGTCCGCTCTCAGCTGTGCCCCACGTCCTCTGCGGTGGTCTCCCTCGCTGGGGGTTCTGCAGGTGCTGCACCCATGCCCTGGGGAAGCACGTGCCGGAACACAACATTTCTGAATTAACTCACAGTCTGGGAAGAAGGGAACCCGAATGGAAAGGGAGAAGGGAGAAAACAGCTGGAGGACCTTGCTGAGGGTCCTGCTGTCCCCCAAGAAGTGACCTCAGGGCCAGCCCTGGAAGGGGATGGTGTGGAAATGCTGCGGCTCAGCACGGTGGGTGGGAAGGTTGGCCTTGTGCCTCTGCGTTGGCATCTCTCCCTCTTGAGAAAGTGCTGCTCAGCCATTTTAGAGACTCACAGGAGGCTCTTGCTTGGTAGATATTAAACATCCTTTTTCTGAACTGGATGCAGATTTAGTCCCAAAGTTTACAGAGAGGCACAGTCACTGCCGAGCAGCCTCTGGACTTGCCTGCCCTGGTTTCCCCGTCTCGCTTCAACAGCAGGCACTGTTCTCGCTCCCAGTTCAACCTGGTTTTTGGAGCAGGTGTGAGGATAATGATGCTATTTACCAACATAAATCATGGTGAGCACATCATCTAGGGGAAAACCACCAGTGCACCCTTCTTCCTGGAGACGCTCTTGGAGCCTGTTCTGCTGCTCCCTTTAGACTCGCTTGTGAATTCATGTGCAAGACGGAAAAAGCAGCCTGGTTTTGGCATCTGGCAACCACTGCACCTGGTGACACCAGATTTTCATCTGAATCTTTGGGCTAGGACCAAATCTTGTCCTCTCACATCAGACAACAGGAGAAGAGTGATGTTTACCTCTGGTAATCAATCACATGAACATCTATTTGAAAACAGATGCCAATGTTATGAGTGTTTAGGTTGCCAGAGCCTGGGAAGGGACTGAAGAAAATCCAGAATAACAGGGTAAATCCTCTTTTATTTTTTTTTTTTTTGGCCCTCTCTCTGTTTAGGCCATTATTTGCTGGGCAAAACAATTCACCACAAATGTCAAACTGTGTGTGCTGAGGTGGTGCAACACTGGGTGGAACTGATTTGATCAAGGGTGTTGAAATGAGAAATATTTGCTTTCTGTATTTCTAAAATATTTCAGTCAACAGTGGATTTCAGTTCAATTATTAAGTATTATGCAAACCTCAATATGTTTCAGTTTGGGTTGAATTGAGCAGCTGTTTGTAGGTTTGTTTTTAGTTTTGTCCTTAGTTGAAAAAGCTAGAATGTTTGTCCCAAACAACTGAGAGAAAGGTTGTTTGGGGTTTTTCCAGAAAAAGTAAATATTCGCTTTGTTTGCACAATACAGCCCTGACCTAAATAAAACTTTGCCCAACCTGACGATCTTTTTTGCTTAATAAACTGAAAATAGCTAGAGAAAAAAAAAAAGATCTGGTTGAGACTCCAGTCACACTTTGAAGACTTTGCTCGTTTTCTTTCACAATCTCATTATTTATTTTTAAATAGAAGCCTTGTTTCAGAAGCAAGCAGGTATTTTGTCTTTAAAAGGTCATAAAAATAGATCTGTATGAGAACAGCTCGGGTGGATGATGCTTACAGCAATGCGCCCAAGCAGCGTAAAGTTGCCCTTGCATACCTTGGCTATGCATTACAAACACAGTACATAAAACTGAGCGTGAGATAATGTTAAAATACAGATTTCCCTCAAGATACTGACATAACATGATTAACGCTTTGCCGGTTCTTAGATCAACACCCATACTGAACCGTGCAGAGCAGAAACAGTGTTTTCTGTTACCAAAATAAAGTAGTGTATAGCAATAAAAAGGAGGGAGGGGAGGAAGCAACCCATGTCTTGTACAAAATCATGCCCTGGGCTGCCCTGCTGGTGCTGGGCTCCAGCAGGTAATTCTCACATCTAGCCTAGTGTTTGTTGTGGTTAAAACCCGTGGGGTCTTGTCTTCATGTCCCCAACCAACCAAAAAGTCTGTTCTTTGGCTAGAATAGGATCAAATAACCCCCTCCTTTTCCTTCGTTTTGTCCCCTCCTCCAAGTTAATGGCCACAGATCTCCCGCGACAGGACAAGGCACGCAGCAGGAGGGAAGAAGAGACGGGCTGGGTTTCAGGGTGCACGGCTGTGCCATCAGTGGGGCAGATCAGCAAGGCACCATCGGCAGGAGACCCGGCCAACGCCTGGGTGCGTTTGGTGTAAAGAGCACTCAGATGCGCGGCTTGTAAAAACACTGTAGTGTTCTTGAGTTGTGTCTTGTTCAAACACAGAGCCTGGCTCTGCAAGGCTCTGTGCTGCTGATATGGAAATAAGCTGTGCTCTGCTACAGCTGCTCCTTCTCCGGCAGGCAGCACCATAGGCACAAGGGGTTGGCACCTGGGGCTGGCTGTTGGGTTACTATAAATACTGTGACCTGCACCTGTCCCTGCTCCTCCCCAGGTGTTCCCTGAGTTGGCTCCTCTACCCTATAGTGTCTGCAGAAATGCAGTGTGCAGGGGTTCCACAGTGTTTCCAGGACTCAGATTTCTCTCCCTGGGATGCAGAAGAGGAGGCACGGTAAGAAACCAACCTGCCTCGTTGAGGATTTTTAGTGTTAACACCAGAGATTTTTGTCTTTACCAGCTAATCCCAGCTCTGCTCCTAGTTGCTTTGGCGTGTGCCAGAGCAGCAGCAGCCTAGCAGGGAGGTAAACGCAGCTTTCGAGGGCAGGGACCTGGTGTGCTACCCTATATAGTTTGAAATAAATATCAATATTAACATCTACATTCATTCAATAAAAGTTAGCTGGGGAAAGGCAAGTAGACCGCTCCCTGCCCTATGCACAGATCAGAGATCCAGCTGAGGAGCAACCTGTCATGTAGGACCAAAGCTGATGCATCAGACCAAAGAGGTGGTCGCAGCCTTGTGGTGGCAAAGGGATCAAGAATGGACTTTTCATTAAAGAGCAGCACTAAGTTAAACCGTATTCTGTAGATACAGTAAACTGTACTCATTCTTGTATCTGTGCAATCCCTTGAGGCTTCACACTATCAGAGTGACACTAAGGTGGTTTCTGTTTCATTACTCTCTGTCTTCAGAGATTATTTTCTGGCATATGGGATCTCCTGCTTTACTGCAGTGTTTAAGTGCTGACAACCTGAAATTTCTTGTAATCGATGTTTATGGGTTTTCAGAATTGCAGGTTTGTTTGAACATCCTATATTTAGGATTTGGTCTTTGCTGGGTGTCAGTCAGTCTGTGCAAGTGGGACTCTATCAGGACGGACTGGTCAAACCTTTGACTAGCAAACTGGTGTTCTTTTTGAAGCATGCCTTCAAAATGTTGGACTTTGAGGAATTTGACCTTCCTGTGTTCCAGCTGCTCTCTGCAAAGGGAGAGAAACCTTCTAGACAAAGTACATTGTGAGAGTGATGTATACAACAATAGCAAGCTGAGGGTAAAGGAGAAATGAAAGAGCTACTGCACTGAAGTACCTTTCTGGTGTACTAGTTGTGTATGTTATTTGTGTATTTCCTGATAGAAATGCTACCTGCGAAGTCCTATTTTCCCTTTTGCCTCCCCACATAGCGATGTTCTCCTGTGCAATTAGCAGTCTAAAACATCCACTCTTCCCATCTGCCAGAAGGAGGCATGTGATTTATCACCTCCAAGACTCATCTGGCCAGGTGGCACCTGTCAAACTCTTCCCAGGAAGGTACAGGACACAAACTGAAGAGAAATAGCACTGGCTGTGCCTCTGCCTGCACTAGACTCAGACAAGACCATCTTTCCAACCCTTCCTAAGGCTCTGGCAGCCTTTGCCCCTTGGGTTGGGTGTGGACGTGGCAGCCCCTCTCCTCGATGGTCTGCACCGGGTGGATGGGTAGGACCAGGTGGGAGATGCGGCTCCACAGCCCACTCAGCTTGTCAGAGTCCATGTGGTTGTATGAGCTGGGGGTCCTAGTGTCGGTGAACTTGGCCCAGAGGAAGTCACGGACCCTCTCTTCCACTTGCTGGAGGCTAATGTGGGTCTCCAGCATCTCCTCCTCCAACAGCACGGTCAGCAGCAGGGCCACATCCTTGAAAGCAGCACTTTCGTGGTCGCAGTATTTGTAGAAGATTAGGGTGGCCCCTGCCGGCAGCAACTCGAAGCGGTGTATCACCGCAGCACGGCCCCCAGCCTGGAACGCTGAGCTGAGCTCTGAGTCCACCTCCAGCTTGGCCTTGTCACTCTGGAGCCTGGATTTATCCATGCCATCAATCTGGACCGTGCTGGCATGCAGAGCAGCCGAGTAGGTGTCAGCCACGCCAGCGCTAAGGCATCGCAAGGTCCGCTCACCCTTGCGGGCGGCCGTGAAGATGATGATGGCCGGTTGCGTATGGTGGGATGCATTGAGGTGCTTCTGCAAAAACTTGCGCCCGCGGAGCCACAGGTGGGGACTCTGCCCCGGAAACCTGTCCTGCAGCTGGATAAACTGGGACAGAAAGGCCTCCACCGTGGGGTTCCTGGGGGCTTGCTGTGCCTTGGAGGTCAGGTTGCCGAAGCAGAATATGAAGAAGCTGAGCAATACAAGGCCCGCGATGACAAGCCCTGTTCAACAGGGGAGAGTCCCGAGATGGGGAACAGAAGTCAGTCCCAAATGACCTGCTACAAGGGCTCTTTTTTTCACTCCCAGACCTTCCCCACTACCCCAGGAAAGTGTTTCAGGTTGGTACGTTCTCTGGGGGCGCAGGAATGGCGAAGAGGCTGCTTGTCCCATGTGGTGAGACCCATGCTCCTACATGCCAGTTGTGGAGGACTACAGCTCTAGAGATGGAGGCAAGGCTACAGCTTTGTTGTCACAGTGCAATTTTCCTGAGGAAATTGCAGCTGGCCACCAGCTTTCTTCTCTTCCCTCCACTCTGTTTTCTTTAAGGTCTGTGGCCGTTTGGAGCACCTACCTCCACACATGGAGGGGTCTGACACAGCTAAAGTGTCCTGCTCACTGCCTTCCTCCTAGCTGTGCTGGGTGAACAAAAGCTACCATGCTTCTGCCCAGAAAAGGAGGACAGCGAGGTCCAGACACAACTGCTTGTGTCCCTCTCCATGGCAAAGCAGGGTCTCTTTCTACCAGGAGAAATGTGTGGTGCAGATTGGCATCACAGTTCCTGCTTGGGGCCCCATGACACAGAGGGGGACTGGGAAAGGGGGACTATCAGCCTCAGACCTCCCAGGACATGCCAGCGTACTCCCAGCATGCTGAACATGGTGTGCCTGCTTTTGAGGCTGGAGAGCTGGAGGGAAAGCTGCTACTATAGGCCTATTTTTAAGGGGATGGTTTTTCCCTCAAACCCTCAGAAAAGGCTGTGAAAGGTCCTGAGAGAGAAGAAGAATTAAATGTGCTTCATTACTTGTTCCTGGAGGATTAGTGCCTTCTGGTCGATGAGTAACACACAAGGGAAGCTTCTTTTCCTCACCTTTCAGCAAGAAAGACTCTTTGGCCTTCTGGTCTGTGTTTTCGGTGGTGATGTTCTGCAAGCAGGACTGAGCCTCTGGCTCTGGGGCTGTGTGCCCTACAGTAAGAGAAAGAAGTGTGCCACTCAATGTTGAGGGAAAAGCTAAGTTGGGCTGTAATTAAAAAAAGCAACAGAGCTGCCAGGAGCTTCAGGCTGAGGAAGAGATTCTGCTTTGGGTTAATACTGCTTTGAGTCTTGGCTCCCCCTGCTTTTAGGGCAGGTGAAGGAGAAAGATGATGCAGAGTGCAGTGTGGTTTCATGCCTTTCAAAGCAGGACAGTAGCCAAAGGAGAGAGAAAGAGAGAAGCCAGTTAATATCTTATACCTTCTTTCGTGCTCAACTCTGGAAAACTGACAATGGGCACTAGAGAGTTCACATTTTTTAATGCCTATGGAAAGTGTATGCATGTGCATGGTGGAAGAGCAGCAGCGTGCAGCCACCAGCTCACCTTTGGTCCCATGTCTGTTCCTTAACGTGCCTTGGGATCCGCTCTCCTGTGTTTCTTGCTCTATGTGTTCTTCTGGCTCCCAGTCTTGGAGAGGGGAACTGGTGCACTTCTCTGCCAAGAGGCCCTTGGTGACATCTTCTGCAGCAGTCACATCCAAATGTGTCATTTCACTATCACAGCTCAGTGATCTGCTTCTTGATGAAGAATAGACCTCTGCTGTGTAGGAACTTTCATATTGCCTGCTTCTCTCCTGGTCGTCCTCCTGTGTTCCCTGGTGGACAGGGCTGTCTCCTTTGCTGTCCATTTTATCGTGGGACAGCCTGGCTGTAGGGAATATGATTCACGGACCTACGCTTAGTCTCTCCCAGCAGGAGAACCAACAACCCTTTCTCCTGCTCTGCTTCCTCTAAGCAAAGGCCCAGGTTATCAGCATTTTGGAAATGCTGTACACACAGAAGGGGAGAGACTCACCTTTATCCAAGCCGTCTTCATTCTGGGATGTCTCTGAGGCACCATCTCTTGTCTTCCCAGATTCTTCTGGTGATGCTTCAGTTTCCTGGGGAACCTTCTCCTCTACTGTGGGGAGGAACATAGGGAACAAAATTCACGGACCTAAGCTTAGTCTCTCTCGAAGCACAGGAATCACACACAGAATCACAGAATGGTAGGGGCTGGAAGGGACCTCTGGAGATCATCTAGTTCAACCCCCCTGCCAGAGCAGGGTCACCTACAGCAGGCTGCACGGGAACGTGTCCAGGCGGGTTTTGAATGTCTCCAGGGACGGAGACTCTCTGGGCAGCCTGTGCCAGGGCTCTGCCACCCTCCAAGTAAAGAGGTTCCTCCTCATGGTGAGATGGAACTTCCTATGCTCAAGTTTGTGCCCATTACCTCTTGTCCTGTCCCTGGGCACCACTGAGAAGAGCCTGGCCCCATCCTCCTGACACCCACCCTTTTAGTATTTATAAGCATGGATAAGGTCCCCCCTCAGTTGTCTTTTTTGCAGACTGAAAAGACCCAAATCCCTCAGCCTTTCTTCATAAGAGAGACGCTCCAGTCCCCTAATCATCTTGGTAGCCCTTTAGTCTCTCTCAGCAGGAGAACCAACAACCCTTTCTCCTGCTCTGCTTCCTCTAAGCAAAGGCCCAGGTTACCAGCATTTTGGAAATGCTGTACACACACAAGGGGAAAGACTCACCTTTATCCAAGTCATCTTCTTTCTGGGATGTCTCTGAGGCACCATCTCTTGTCTTCCGAGATTCTTCTGGTGATACTTCAGTTTCCTGGGGAACCTTCTCCTCTACCGTGGGGCTAGCTGAATCCAACAGTATCGTCTCTTCTCTGTCAGCAGTTGGTGATTTACAGACCAAAGAGTCCTCCTCTGGTTTGCAGGACTTCTCAGGGCACCTTCTTGTCACTTGGTGCTCAAGTGTTTCTTGGGTGGCCTCTTGTGGCACAGGTTGCTTTGCTGTGCTCTCCACCTCATCTTGGGCTGGCCCAGCTGTTGGGATCAGAGTTCGCAAGCTCAGCTAGCCATACATGAGTCAAGAATACCCAGTGCTTTACCACCACCCTGTAACACTCCCAGTTCTTTTATTTCTACCCCCAACAATCTACCCCCAGTGAGATGGGGGAGGGAACAGTGTGACTAGAAGTGAGAAAACTTATGGTCTGAGATCAAGACAAGCTGAATAGGTGAAGGAAAGGGGCTGGAAAATCACAAGCGATGCTATAGCTCGCCACCTCCTACAAGCAGACTGATGCCAGGCCAGTCTTCAAGCAATAGCCACCTTGGAAGCCAGCCCCCTCTCCCTTTCTTCCTGTACCCCAGTTTTTGTTGCTGAGCATGATGTTGCACTGTTTGCAATATCCCTTTGCCCACCTTGGGTCCCTACCCAATCTTCTGCCAACCCCAGATTATCTGCTTGGCGGGGGGAGGGGGTGGGAAAAGAGAAAGCCTTGACTTTGTGCCACCACTGTTCAGCAATAGCCAAAACACTGCTGTGTTATCAACGCTTCTTTTTTTTTTCTTTTAAAACCACAACACAGCACTGTACAGGTTGCTATGAGGAAAGTTAACACAATCCCAGCCTATGTCACACGCTGTCCTACGTGGGGTGGGCAGGCAATTCTTTCATTAAGTGGTAGGATGTGTTGCCACATCTTCCAAAGACAGTGGGTTTTCCTAGGCTGGTAAATTGAAGTGATGGATTTGAAGAATTTCTAAGGCTGTTGTTAAGTACCAGCCAGAACAGCTAGGCCAGCGCACTCCGAGCATCTGTCTGAATGTAAATGTTAGCTCTGCTGGTGCTCCTTGTCTGCCCCTGCTCTGGAGCTGCTCTCCCAAAGAGCTGTGGTAACGTATAATTAAAAGCAAACACTGGAGCATAATTCAATAGAGAAATTCTGAGGCTGAACATAAGCGTTTGCAACATTTTCTGAATCCGACAAAACCAAATAGTGCAGCTCAAATTTCAGGCACTATTTGTGAAAAATTGCTTGTGAACGATCAAGCACTAAATGACAGAAATGATTATGCTAAAATTAGAATAAAGACTGATAAAAATGGCAAGGAACTCCCTACTAATTTGAAAACAGAAAAAGCTGCACCTGTTATGTGTTAGAACGTGCTGTCCTTTGCAGCATAATTCCTACATTCCTTGTTGCTGATTATTGTGGGAAAATTTCTAACCACCTAGGGCAGATATGAGCTAGTTATAACATCATGGTATCAGTTAGATGTAGTAGCCATAACAAGGCACCTGGAGAATATAAGCACACGGTAGAAACTGAAATGTGAGGACCTGGAGGTATACTGCTATTCAAGCTGGGCACAAACAGTGCTCCTTGCCCTGCCTCCTTCAGAGGTTCCCATCCACAGGTGGTGGAAAACTGGCTTATTATTTAAGCACCTGTAGATGGGAAGCACTGGGATTCAGGGAAGAGAGCTCTCCCAGTCTTGAGCTCCGTCTTTAGCCTTCCTTGTGCTGCCATCCTGGACACAGAGTCTAAACCTGTGGCAGATGGGAATGCAAAACTGAAAGTCACTTGTTGATCTTTCACCCTTCAAAGATAGCAACTTGCTTTTCTTGGCCTGGAAAATAGGATCTTTTTTTGGTTTTATCCCTTTTATCCTTTTGCAAAGGGATTTTGCTAGTAGATGGAGTAAGCATAGGATTCACTTACCTCCACACAGATCCACCCTTGGATTCTTTTCCATTTTCTTTCTTCCTAGAAGCCCTGGCTTCTGCACCGTTTTGTTTCACTTTCTCCTTTGGTCATATGGAGATGTATCTCCCTGCTGTTCAAGTGCCTGACCGAGCCCCCTCACAGATACCATCCCGTCTTGGCCTCAGCAATTGCGACTAAACGCCCATAAACCTGATAAACACAAACACAGGAGCAGTGATTCACGGTGGAGGCGGAGGCTCCTCCCTCCATGCTTACCAAGGTGGTGTGAAAATGGAAGGACATCCCTGATAACTGTGATCCTTCAGCCCAAGGGCTATTAGCTATTTTTGCTTCCCGGCAGGCTACACGCAGTTCAAGGACTAATGCAAACCACAGTTGTTTCAGGACAAGCCAACGGGGTGAGGCACTGGTTTCTCATCTGGATAAGCTTGGATGGACTTGGTTGTGCTCTGAGATGCCAGGCCTGGCGTCTGGGGCTCAGCAGGCTGCCCTGCGTGCTTTCGGGCACCTGGTATCTCACAGCCAGGTCGGCACAGAGCAACGAGCCTGCTCCACCTTACATTCCTGCCTCTGGTGTGTCGGATCGGGAGACGGTGGTGCTGGAAGGCGAAGTCGCTGGCAGAAACACTGCCTGGCCCCTGGGCAGCAGTGTTCCCCCCACCCGGCCCCACGCCCATCCGAGGGGCCGAGCGGTGCCCTGGCCGAGTGTTGTGATCCTGGAATCACATCCTGACTCTCCTACACTCCCCCAGTGATACTTTCCCCCCTCTGATAGAGCGCTTTGGGATGGCCGCGCAGGATGGAGTGAGGCTCACTGTTGTAATCTGAGAAAGCTGATGGCTTTCACGAGCGTAACGTCTGCCTGCGGAAAACTAGGTGGCATGGAAAAAGTTTCTCCTGAGAAACTTTCCCCGCTGGCGAGCGGTTGGTGTGGATTTCCATACAAAAATCTCAAGCCCGGCCTTCTCAGCAGCTCTGCTAGCATAGGGGGGCAACTTCCCCCACCTGCACTGTCTCTACAGCTGAGTTTTCTTGCTAAATACAAGATTTGGAGGTGTGGGGGGGTGTATAATTGCTTGCTCTCTGCCGCCTGGCTCTCGTCCCTCCCCTCGCTGTGCTGTTCCCGCTAGTGACGCTCTGGCAGAAGAAGGAAGTCAGAGGAACAAAGTGGTTTGCAGAGTCGGACGCTTACCCGGTCTTGGAGGTTTGGAGCCAATCGAGGCGGCGAAGTGAAGCAGAGGGGTGGCAAGAGGAGGCCAGTGCTGGCCCCTCCGCTTGCCCTTCCCAGAGGCCCTTTGGCTCGGCTGGTGGCGGGACAGCCTGTGCCCCCAACGCACACCCTTAATCCTCCGCTGTCAACGTGACAGTGAACTCTGCCCTTCCACGGGCGCCCGGCAGCCTGCTGGGAGGTGTAGTTTTCTGTCCTTCCGCCTCGCCAAAGGCGGACAGCTTTTCCTCAGTCAACAGCAGTGGTTCTTGGGAGCATTCGGGAAATGATACCTTCTTTCTTTGGCTGTACTTCTGCGGTCGAGCAGAGTTTCCTTCAGGCAAACTGGATGACTGGCAGCTTCCTGCATTAAGTAACAGCGTTTCGGATTTCAACAACTAAATAAGGGCAAGGAGGGAACTGTTTTGAGAGTTGATTTATGAAGATGTACCCCAAGAAAAACAACCCAAACACGTAGCCAGCAAACCCCAGACTCTGGAAATGTCACACTGTGCGAGTGCAGGGAGGCTGGGGAGCTGTGGGCTGTGAAATGGGGTGTCTTTAACATCAGCTCGGAGGGCAAGGGATGCAAAGCCCCCCCAAGGGCTCCCCTTCCAGCGTAGTTCAGAGGCTGCAACAGGGGGAAGGTCAGAGAGAGCATGTGTAGCTGCTCCTGGCCTAATTTGGGCAATGGTATTCCAAAAAATGATGATCTGCCTTGCTGCGCCCACACAGAGAACAGGTACATGCCAACCCCTTCCCTATAACCCCCTGCCCAGGACACGTTTCATGGGAAGTGGCGGCATGGAGCAGGGTGCGCTGGGGGAAAGGCATCAGCACAAGGAGCAGCAGCACAGAGACTGCAACCCCCCTTGAACTCAGCTCGCAGCCTTTTCACTAACATCCCCAGAGGAGCCCAGTGGCAAACGGCTGAGACAAAGCACAGGGAAAGGCAACCGAAACCGTGCTGGTAAGGAGCAGGCACCAAATGGCTGGGACTCCTCAATTTGGAGAGCAGAAGGCTGAAGGGGGGGATCTGACTACTGTGGTCACTAAATCCTCCCATACTAGGCCTTGAGACACTTGTAAAACAGGTAGGACATTGGGTTCACATGGAAACCTTTATGCTGTGTGCAGGAAACCGTACTGGCCAGGGGCCATGGAGGCAGAGTGTCAGAAGGTCCTGGGCAGGAGTGTCCAGAAGGTGCCCTGATTCCTCTCTGTCTCTCCCCAGGTCTCCAGGAGCTGCCCCCGCTCTGACACGGGTCATACCAGGAAGGTGAGAAGGTGGGAGGTGTGCGCGGGCATAGCGCATGTGGCAATAGCGGGATTGCACCTTCTCTCCAGCAGCACAGAAAGGCAGTGGATTCCTCCGTGACCTGCAGAGCCACGCTGCTGCCAGTGGCCAGGAGGGGACAGAGTCCACCTCCCTCCCTGGCCCATTCAGCACATTCTTTTATCGTGGCCAACCTCTCAGCAGGTGCAGTAGAGGCTGTAAAACCTGGGAGCATGGCAAAGCTGGAAGGAAAAAGTCCAAGTGGCTTATCTAAAGAGACCAACATCTCTCTGGGGGCCCTGCTATTGGTTGACGTCCATCTCACATCCCACTCAAAGGCACATTTGACTTGATCTGCTTCTAGCCATAAGTAAGGAACAGCCAAGGTGACCAAAGTGGACAGGAGCTGCAGGCATCAAGGGCTTCATAATCAAAGTATTTTATATCCCTACAACCAGCCAGTCCCTTTACCACAGGAGGCAATGGGGAGTGGGCAGAGGGACCACCCTTCCCACAGAAGCACAAGTGTCATGAAACCAGTGGTGGAACTCCAGCTCAGCAAGTGAAAAAAGCGAGTGCATGACAAAATCCAGGGATAGCTTCAGCCCGTGCGGGTTGAGAACCCTGTTACTGAAAAGCAGTTTGTCAGGCGAATTCACCAGTGGGTCTACGACATGAAGTCATCCACCACAAAACTGTTACCAAAATTGCAGGTTGATGTTGTGTAACGTTGCTTTTCTTCTTTTAGCATTCACAAAGTCATGAGGTACAAGCTGGGATGTAGAATTGTAACTTCACAAATCTGGTCTTCTTTTAACTCGAGTTTGAAAGGAGGATTTTATTTAAACAGGAATAACGTTTCCTCTCAATCTGCAGAAGAATCAACAGTGACTAGGTGAATTATAAAGGACATGTGATGTAAATATTCACACAGCGTAATCATCTAGCAACTTTTTTTGGAAACTTCTGAATAAAGTGATACTACTTGTAGCTCTAGTCCATTCCCACTGGTCAGAAATCATGAGTCAGTCACTGGCAGGTCTTTTCCTACTTGAACTGCACTGGCCGTTCAGCTGTACTTCAAAACTTCCTGATTTGTTGCATCCTCTTTTGGTTTTGCTTTAGAAAACATTGCTGAATGTCTGTGTTCTGTTTTTACATCTTAAAAGAATGGCAGTGTTTTACTCTGTTGCTGGTACAAGAGGAGGAATGCATAATTTATCTCACAAATATTCACTTGCTTCTGGATGAAATTTGAACACTTATGGTGTGCTAGTATAGCATCAAAATAATTTTTATTTTTAAATATATGTACACAGGAGACAGTTCCAGGACTGAAGACTGAATGGCACTTCCCACACACACACACACACACACACCCCTACTCCATTCACAACCCTGCAAAACAAATACCATCACAAATGTGGGCATACGTATTCCGGAGAATTGTAGATTAAGATACTGCCATTACAGATGCCAGTGTCCTCTTCCTCAATCCTGTCTTCTTCACTATGCAGAAATCCCTCAGAATTTGTAGAAGTGCCTCTGCTTGCTTAGCAACGTGTTTCCAAACTGGTCCTAAATTGGTAAGCCCTGGGCTTACCTGCCCTTGTAAGCATCTATGCAGAGGTGACAGAAAATGTCTGTCCGCTGTCAAAAGACAGGAAAACTAGGCACAGGCAAGTGCGTGGTAGTTTCAAACGCAACCCTCGTGTATCCTGCTATAGTAATCAGCAACTGTACAGCGCCGGCACTTGTTGCTCGGAGCACCCAGCACTCCTTCGACCACTGAGGTAGAGAACTCGGGGGTTCTCCGGCTCAGGGGTCCCCGCCGGCTGCCCAAGGTCCTCCCTGCCCACCTCTGCCCCTCAGGTAGGGGAAGGCGAAACAGCCGGCCGCGGCATCTCTCCCTGCCCCGGCCGGCCGCCCCGCCTGAGCGCGGCACCGGGCCGAGGCCCGCCCGGAGGGCTCGCCGGGTCCGGCCTCCCCTCAGGGGCCGCCCTCGCGGGGGCCCCGCCGAGCTGGGGGAGGCCGCGGCCGAAGGGGCGGCTCGGCGCGCCGGGCGCTCCCTCATTTTTTTCACTGGAGGGCAGCCTCGGCGCAGCCGGGCGGCGGGACGATCGCTCCCGGCCCTGCCTCGGCTTCCTCCGGCCGGGAAGCAGCGCGGCGGCGGCCGGCTCAGGCGGTGGCGGCCCCGCTCCCTCAGCGGGGCGGCGGGCGGGGGAAGGGGGGGCGGTGGTGGGGCGGCGGGGCGCGCGCGGGGCAACGGCGGGGCGCGCGGGCCATGGCGGGCCTCCCGCTGTACCACGTGACGCCGCGGCGCCCCCTCCGCGCGCAGGCAGCGGAAGCGGCGGGTGCTGATCCCGCCCCGCGGCGGGGCCGGCGGGAAGTGAGGTTCGCGGAGCCGCCCCCGCCGCGGGAAGGCGGCAGCTTCAGTCCCGAGCGGCGCGGAGAGGAGGCGTCCGCCGGGGCCGGTCGGGGCAGGGGGCGGCGGCGGCGGCGGTTGCGGCGCCTCGGCGGGGCGGCAGCGGCAGGAGCAGCAGCAGCGGGCAGGATGGTGGGGGGGAGCGACGGGCAGGCTTCGCCTGACGCCACCGAGCTGAAGCGCAGGCGGAAGAGCCCCCGGTTGGCGGCGGCGGCGCGGGAGGAGGAGGCCGAGGCGGAGGCCACGGCCGAGCCCGGCCCCGGAGAGGCGCTGGAGGGTGAGCGGCCCGGGCAGCGCCCCGCGGTGGATCTTGCGGTTGAGGGAGCGGTGGGGCGGCGCGAAGTGGGGCGGGCGGGCTGGCCTTCTCCTCCCCCGCGGCCGCCCTGCCTGCTGGGCAGGGAGGCAGGGGCAGCCCGAGAGGGACCCTCCGGGACAGCCCCGCTGGAAACACTGGGGTGTCCCAGGGAGTCTGGAAGGGGATGTTAGGCACTCTGGAAGGCTGTCGGGCTGGAGTCTGGTGGGCTTGAGCGGAGCTGCCCGGCCTGTTTCTCACCTGTTTCTCGTTTCAGGAGAGGAGCATCCCTTTGGGAATCCAGACTCCTTGACCCGACCCCCTATAAAAGCGTGTAGAGCGGCAGGTAGGTTGTGACTCAGAGAGGTTACAGTGTGTGCTGAAATGCACAAGACCTGAGGAATATGGAGTTTATTGGGGCTTAGCTCCTTTGCAGGTGTTAGCATGGCTCTTCTGTACAGGTGAGGAAATCCCACTGCCGCCTTTATTCCATACGTAAAAGCCAGGGAGCGCTTCTCCGCCTTCCAAAATGATCAGTGCATGTAGAGCGCGCCATAGCCCTTAGGTGACTGTTTTACCTGGTGGATCACTTGGAATAGTATTTTGTCACAGTGTTAAAATGGGGACTGACTGATTTTCCTAACACTGCTTTTTTTTTTTTAAAGGCTGAATTTAAATAAAGCATCTTGAGCTGCAAAAACGGATCGCTGTAAGGCTGTGCTCCGGACGGCGAGCAGCGTTGGGGCTTGCTGTCGGGCAGTGTTGTGTTAGCTCTGTGCGGCACCTTCTTGTTTCTTTAGTTGATGAAAACTGCGTCCCTCTCAAAACTTTGGAGAGGTGCTAACTTTGTGTAGTGCCGTCACGTGGCTTCAGCCTGTCGTTCCACCAGAAAACTGCAAACAAATTGTATTTCCTTCCCTTTTAGTCTGTTTTGAGTTGGACTGTTATCTGTTGGTTTGTGGCAGTTCTCAGATGGATGAGTTGGGCTAGCCTAGGACTATTCTCCATTCCCCTTTGTATTCTTGTGACAGGGCTGTCACCAAGCTCTTTTTACAGCTCCAGTGAATGGCTCTAATTCTGTGGCATCGCCCTTAAAAAGGGCTACCAATATTATGCTTCAGAAGCAGAATTTCCAGTAGGTGTGGAAAAAACCTTATCTTGAGGGAGGATGAGAGAGGTTATGGGTATTTCTGCGGGAAAGTACAAAGGTCTAGCTGTGAAAAAAGCTGTGGGAAGTTGTTGCTCCCAAATGATGGCTAGTAGGGTGCTAACATGCTTAGTATTTTGAATGTGGCTGGGCTGCTTTAGGAGGTACGGCTGAGTGGGGTTTTTTTAATGTAGATGTCTCTAAAAATGAGGTTGGAGGGAGTGATGTCCTCCCCCCCTCACTGAACTGTTAACAGTGCTATTTGATTATAGTCACAACAGGCATAAAAGTACGACGTTAAGAGACCCTAATGCTTTATATAGAAGTGAAGGAGTAATTCCCCCCCGGCCCCGAGAGTCCTCCCACTTCTAGCTATAGAGTATTGGGGTTTTTTCTGCAGAGTTTAGGGAACGCAAGGTCTGTGAGGCAGTGGGACAAGCAGGGTGGATTTTTATAAGGACGTAGTTGTCATGCTTCCCTGAGAGCAGAACGAAAGCAAGACCACAACTGGAGAAACTGGTTCCTGGCTTCTGCTTTGGGGTTTTAAATATAGATTAGGAAACTTGCTTCTAGACTTAAAAAGCTTTAAGAGTCTACAAACCCTGCCTCGAATCAGGCGTCTCCCTACATCAATGAGCTAAAGATGTATGTTAGCAATCTCTGTTGAAGTTGTCTTAAAATAGTAGAGTGTATGACTGTGTGACTTAATTGCAGGCACTAGGTGGTTTTGGCACTCACATTTGTGGTGGCTGTAGTTGCTGTGGAACGTTGCAGGCTTATCTCTGTCGAAAAAAGATTGAACCCACAGGGGTAGATACGTACTAGACTTAAAAGAACAAGTTCTACTATGTTAAAATAGTGGCTTTATATTTTGGTTTATAAACCTGTATTTTGTGAACCTTTAGATTTCTAATCCCGTAGATTAAACTGGTGTACGAAATGAGGATAGTAAGAAGATCACTCTCTCTTGGCAGGTGACTGTGCAATAGGTGGCTGGCCAGTAGATTTGAGGTGGATTGGAAAATCCTCACTAGCTGCCTGGGAGGAAGGAATGATCCTTTGGGTAGGATGCTTAAGGCCTTGTAAGGAAAGAACAGGCGTGTCTGAACTGGAATTTATATATATTTCTAGGAAAGTTAAACTTCATAAAGGGGGAGTTCACTTTTCTCTGTAGGGGATGCCATGTGTGCTGTCTGCTTGTTCTAACACTGTTTCTGTTACACAAGGTGCTAATTCACAGTCTGTCTTCATGTGAGAAATAAAGTTGTATATATTTAAATCTTTCTTTTTTACAACGACTTTTAAAAATGCTTTGAGAGACAGAGAGTACTGATCAATGCAAAGAAAAGGAGAGGAATTAAAAAGTGTGGACTGCATGAGTAGCCCTCTTTAGATTCGTAGATCTTTCTGGGTCTTGTGATTACTAGCCACTGCTGCTAGTGAGGTTTTCCTTGCAAAACCTCAGTACATAGTGAAATATTATGGGTATGTTGTTTGGCATTCTTGAAGATCAAGTAATTTGAGTATTTTCATTTTTAGCTTGGTGGGAAATCAGTCACTTGAGCTTTTTGAGATGGTTTTGAAAATACAGTATACCACTCACTATGCGCAAATACTTTACTGCTGTACCTGTAACTTAATGTCTTAGTTTAAAACTTACAGTTTTCTCCTGTGTTTGTGTTTGGCTTTTTTTTTTTCACCCTCTTTTGTATGCTTCACGTGCACTGGCATGCTAAAGTTGCCATAACACATTAGAAAAAGGCTATGTTTTTTCTTGAAGTAAAATTAATAAACACTAGATGGCAAGCTGTGTGTTGCCCTCGCGTGTACGGTAAAAGAGCCGTAGAAACACATTAAACCCTGCTAGAACCCAGTACTGTTAAAAGAATAAAAGGGCCCGGTGTGAATGTTACAGAGAAAAAGTTCATCAGTTGTATTCTTCCCTTTGCTGTTTCATCTGCTCGTGCCATTCAGCTTGATTGCTGTGTCATAGTCTCTGTTCCACAGCTGTACTACAGCTTTCATTCCATACCTGAACTCCCCCCCCTCCCTGCTTGAATCCGGGCCACTGTGTGGTTGCACTTTATCCTTTCAAACCTCTTCTCCCGGTGTTCTGCTTCTGACTGGCTTTCCAGCCCTGACCTTTGCTCTGTGACTCCTGTCACCTTAACAGGGCTTCATTCCTTAAACGTAGTAATATTAACTAAGTTGGGTTTCAGTGCCTGAATGGCTGTGTAATTTGGCAAACAATCTGAAGTTGCTGGTTTAGGTTCTTCCCAGCTGCCTGAGGGAAGTAAATTAGGAGCATAGGTGCCCTAGATTGCCATTATGGTTAATTAGAGAGAGAAAGAGACCCAACTAGAGGATGTCTTGGACTACATAAAAAGGGTTCTATATTTGCTTCTCCCTCTTTTCCCCTCTGCCTAATGCTGTGGAAGACAGCACAATTATTGTTTGTAAGTTGTGTGCCCAAAGCTGTGGGAAGAATTCTCTTTGCTCCCATGCTTGTGTATTCACTAGTTCACACCGAATCCCTTTAGTGTAAGGCATTTCTTGGCTTTTAGCATTTGGTGTCCTGATGTCTGGTTTTTGGGTTTTTTTCCAAGTGTTTTTAAGCCAAGGACTCCTAAAAATAAAATATAAATTAAAAAAAAAAGTGTGTGGTGGTGTACACAGTTATATTTATAGTGAACTCAAATTTACCATAAGCTTTTCGAGTCTTAGTTGCTTTTGGTTAATTTTAAGAAAGTTGTGATGTCTTGGGAAAATCACTGATTTAGATCATGTATGTTCTGAAACCGTCTTGGTCCTTCAGTTTTGTGATGTTACGAGCACGAAGGACACTGCATCTATAGCAATCCTCTCTTTCTCTCTTATTTTTTTTCTTTTTTGCCTCCTGACAGGCAGTTCTTCAATTAACTTTCTTCAAGAGAATCCAATAAAGGAAAAAGCTTACGACAGTAATGAACCCGAGAAACCCTCAGGCCATCGACCAAACATTCATACACCGTTAAAAGGTAACAACACCAGTCTTATCAGTACCTCTTCTGTGATGTAACAAATGATTGCTTAAATGCGCTAAAATGACATTCTTTCAGTTCTGTTACAAAACAGGGAGTTGTTGAGTTGGAACCTGACTGGATGAAGAAATTTTTATAAAAAAAAATTAAAATAAAAATTTCAGGGAAAACTGATTGTAGTATGACAGTCATCTGTTTGGGTGTAAAACCTTAAAGTTCAAGAAAGAGCAGTTTTAAACTTTGATAAATACATACCCATCTCTTTTTTTTTTTTTTCTTTTATGGAAAGGAAAACAAAAAGGTAACTAATATCGTACCTCCTTCAAAAACTGTTGTGAGAGTGGATCTTTAGTTGCTTCAGGTAAAGCAAAACAAAACTGTTCTTTTTCGAAAAAGATGAGTTACTTTTGACATTAGCAGGGGGAAGCTGACTAAACCAAGTGATTTCAAAGTGAGGGAGCACTTTTTCTGGTCGTTGCTCAAGAGATTTTTCTGGATGTGTGTTACAGAAGCAATAAAGAAATACAATGAGGAAGAAAATAGGGGATACTTTTTAGTCCAGCAGAAGGTAGTTATATTACTACAGATGGGTTGAATACCTCCAAATAGATACACTACGTAAGGGAGGTTTTTAGGAGAGCTGGTAACCGGTCAGAGTGTGAGGTAGGTAGTGGCTTGCGTTCATTTAGTCAGTACTCACACAGTATTTATGGGAGAGCACTGAAAGCAATTGTGAGCGCAAACTGACACAATAGGAGAAACAGGAAGGACAATTTTGTGTGATATTGGGAAAAGCAGGGTGAAGGGCAAAATTAAGCTCTTTCTGGTAGACAACAGTCTATTTCTCCATCTACAGAGGGGTCCAAGAGGCTGTCATATGGCGCAGGCTTGGTTTGGCAGTACAGCATATACTCCTTCCCTAATAACCTTTGAAGATTTCATAGAAAGAGCTAAAAGCATGTATGGCTTGTCTGTCTTATTCTGACCCCTGATGTGGTAACCAAGTTCTTTCACTTGTGCGTTGGTTTCAGAAAGAAAGGCTGACTTCCTAGAGAAAAATCAAGAGCATCATACAATTACACCACAGAGTAAGTAAAAAAAAAAAAAAAAGATACCTAGTCTTTCCCTGTAATTAGGTGAAAAGCGCAGAATTCTTTCCTCTGCTTATGGTTTTTCTTGTGCCCTGGGACACTCTGTCTGGGAAGGTGGGAAGGGACTCAGGAGGCAGATCTGAATGGAAGCCGGAGAAGGCAGCGCATGCCAGAGCCCTTCCGTGAGGTTATTCCACTCGCTGACCACAGAAAATGACCCACTGGTTTTTTGGTTTGTTTTTTTTTTTATTTTATTTTCTTCTGGGTCAGGAAATGAAGTTGACTCATGGGATGATTTGTAAGTGCAGAGTGTGTGCTGGTGGCATTGTGGGGGTGAGCTGAGGAACGGAACAAAAACCAAAACCTTCACCTATTGGTAGCAGTGAATCTTAGATTAGTTTGTACACATCACCTTCCCTTCTAGCCTTTCCCTGAGTAACGGTGGCCTGCTATGATTGAATTAGTTGTCCTAGACTCCTGGAGAGCAGCAGCACTTTTCTTTGCTGGAAAACTCCAGTCTGTTTATCCAATGACCAGTTCATTGTGTATCACATTCTTATCTTTGGTTGTTTTTGTGGATTTGTTGGTTTGGATTTTTTTTTTCCCCTCTTGGAAGACTACTTGAAACAAGAAGGAAAAACAAATGTTCTGAATTCTTAGTAGCCTTCCATTCTTAATGTCTCAGCGCTTGTTTCTATCCTGAACAGGTATAAATAAATAAAGTCTTCTAGATCAGAACTGAATTTGGAGAACCCGGGGCGGGTTGTTTGGGGTCTTTTTGAAACCCACAGTGCCTTCTGGAAGAGAAGCTCGTCTTGTGGGAGCTGCTCGTTTGTGAAACGCCTTTGAAAAATGAATTGATGCAGGGAGTTCTCACTAGTCTGGTATTTTTTCTTTCCTGTGCCAGGCATAATAGGTCCTGCAGGAGTCACCAGTTGTGTGTTGGGTGAAGAACTTTGGAAAATCACTTGAAACTCTGAAAGCTTTAAGGTGTCTGCAGAAGTTACGCCTTTTGAGTTAGGCAAGACAAATAATTTGCTTGGCCTTCGTGCAGTTTGTGTTGTAAATAAGGCAAGATTCTCAGGTAGGATAGGATCTGGTTTTAGACTGTTAATTGAAATATTTTTTTTCCTTTATGGTATGAATCACAGCTGTCTCCTAAATATGAAACCTAGTCTCTGCAAACAGGGCTACGTTGTGAAATGTTACAGAACTGAGGTGATTTTGATCTGTTAACTCTTAGAAGACTTATATAAGCTTAGCCAATTACAATCTCCATGTCTGTGTCCTGTTGGGGTGGGGGGTTGAAATTACAGAATAGTGTATCTCATTAAGCCAGTTAAGCTCTGGCTTAAATCAGAGCTACTTTTAGCACCTTCTGCGATTACATTCATCCAGAAACAAGGTTATAGAATTTATTTTAGTGTTCTTGAAATAACTACCGTGTGTTTGTTCAATTTATTCTCAATGGTGTCATTGATGCTATCCTAATTTGGTTATATATTCTCGAAGAGCCTTCAGCTTTGAACCAGTTGCTGTAGTTCACAAGGAGCCAGAAATTCTCATGCCTTTTTAATTAACTGACTACATGCAGAAAACGTGCTGACCAATAATTGCACTGTATATATTCATACTGGTCTCTTGGTAAAGTTTTTCATAACACTTTTTTATGGATAATGTCTTTTGTACTTTGCTGTCTGAGCCCATTTAAATAAATAGACCATAAGTATATTTTGAAGTTGAAAGCTTGCATTTTGCTTTAAAAGCACAATTCATCCCAGAAATTGACTGCTGAAGAAGCAGGCCTCTGACCTGAGCTAGACGAAGAGGGGATATGAGACTATGCCTTTAACATATTGCATTGCTTTTGCTACTTATATTTTGCATTATGTTGTTTTTCTAAAATGCCTGTTAATTGAACTTTCATTTTTCTGTCCCTCAAATTCTTGAGCAAAACCAGGAAACTTAGTTGGGATATGGGATACTTATGCAGAAAATAACAGGTTGTTACATCTCTGCCATTTTGTCATCTCGTTCTCGAAATGCCTCCGTTTTTATTTGTGAAACTTTTTCAAGAGTTAAAAATCTTCAGGGGTGATTTGTGATAGGCTGGAGACTTGTGCTTTTTATGCAGGATTGTCAAGACAGCTTAAGAACTGACATTGGGCAAATAGCGTAGATGGAGAGTTTGTCTGCCAGTTGAACGGGACTTCTCCAGATAGTAATAGCGGTGAACATGTAGTTTTCCAGTTGAGTGGGACTCCATAGGATAGTAATAGCGGTGAATGTGTCATTTTCCTTGTTCAAGACTAGCCTTGCTTGAGCACAGGAGTGCAAATGATGCAGAAAAGAACAGAAAGTCCCATACTTGATACAGCCCTACCCGGGATGAGGTCACAGCCTCGCCTTTGCTCCTACTTAGCAGGACTGCGTTCGCTTCAACAAGGTGTTATACAAAGGTGCTTTGTTAAGCTTCGTAGAATTTTGTATGTAAAAGCATGACTAAGAATAGCTTTTAGTTGAAAATAACATGGCTTGGCGATTTCAACTACCTGCTAAATTCCTCACTGGAAGATTAGTTAAAATGGTTGTCTTAGTATTTTTCTCATGTTCCCTTCTTAATCTCTTAACAGGCAGAAGCAAATTTCAAGATCAGTCCAGTATAGAATTGTAGAACTGTTAGGGTTGGAAGGGACCTTAAAGATCATCTAGTTCCAACCCCCCTGCCCTGGGCAGGGACACCTCCCACTAGATCAGGTTGCTTAGAGCCCCGTCCAGCCTGGCCTTGAACACTTCCAGGGATGGGGCTTCCACCACCTCTCTGGGCGACCTGTTCCAGTGTCTTACCACCCTCATGGTGAAGAACTTCTTCCTAACGCCCAGTCTGAATCGTCCCATCTCTAGTTTTAATCCATTCCCTCTAGTCCTACCATTACCCGACGTCCTAAAAAGTCCCTCACCAGCTTTCTTGTAGGCCCCCTTAAGACACTGGTAGGCCACTATAAGGTCTCCTCGGAGCCTTCTTTTCTCCAGACTGAACAACCCCAACTCTGTCTGTCCTCATAGGAGAGGTGCTCCAGCCCTCTGATCGTCCTCGTGGCCCTTCTCTGGACATGTTGCAGCACGTCCATATCTCTCTTGTAGTAGGGGCTCCAGAGTTGGATGCAGTACTCCAGGTGGGGTCTCACGAGAGTGGAGTAGAGGGGGAGAATCACCTCTCTCGACCTCCTGGCCACGCTTTTCCCAATGCAGCCCAGGATATGATTGGCTTTCTGGGCTGCTAGTGCACGCTGACTAGGGAAGCAGTGCACACTGATAACAGGGAAGCAGTCACAGCCTTTGGCCAAAAATAAGACTTCTGCTTTCACTTCTATTTCATGCATGTGTTACATTTAACCATTTTCATGCCTGTCCAAGTATTAGATTTCCTGGTAGCTGGTGTTAAACTGAGGGTCCTTGCCAGAACGGATGACTTGCTTGCTAGAGCATGTGTTTTCAGCACTAAGGAAGGAAGTGTCTTGTATAATAGGTAACATTTCCACATGAATTTAAGGTCTTCCATCTGTAGTGTTTAGAAGATTTGCTGCCACTGAGGCAGGCCTAGTGGTATTCTTATTTAACAGTTGTGTTGTTGCTGTCCTGATAAAAGTTAGGATATAAAAAAGTAGCACAAGGTGTACAGTTCTTTCCTGTTTTCAGGGAGGCTGGTATATATTGTCACTAATCTTACTGGGAAACGGAATTGAGCCTTATGCTTGTAGTAGGTCCAAAAAGTGTTAATTTAACTGTTCAAATGCAAAACCAAATCAAAATATCTGATATTCTATATGATTCCTGTGCACTGCTTGCTGTGTGTACTCTTTGTGAAGCTGACTCCCAAAGATCGCAAACGTTTTCTGATAGTGTTTATCACCAGTGTTTGAGATGCAAATACTGCTGCAGAAACTATTTTATCCTTATGGGGACAGGGAGGAGAAATAACACAGAAACCGTTCTGGTGATGCCAGGTTTTGTATAGGTCTTTTTCTGCAGAGCCTCAATGTAGGAAAAAACTTGACCTTTTTTAGAACTGTTTTAAGCTGTTATTTGCATTTGATTAAATAGAGATCCTTTTTCAGAAGAATGTCCAGTTTCTTAGTCAAACTGTCGTGTAAAAATGTCCTTTTTTTTTTAATGCTGTTACTTCACTAAGTTGCTAAAGAAGTTCAGTTTGTTGTGTTTTTGGTTTTTTTTTGTTTGTTTTTTAACTAGGACGTGTTTTTTATGCTCTTCATCTACTGTACCAGTAGCTTGAGAATGGGATGAGTTCATTGAATTCTGCTGTTTCCTGTTATTTTCCTTGTATAAGCCCTTGTTGACTTCTCATTCCTTTTAAAACATTGTTTTCTTCCTGTTTACCATCCTCTATAGAAAGGAGGAGCAAATCTAAGAGAGGATTTTGCAAGATCTGGACTTTGTTACTCGGTCTGTTAATTAGTATCTTATTGGCTTATGTCCTGTGGAGTGGAATCCCCAGTCTTCTGGATGCAACTTTGTCAAGTAAAGATACTCAAATTCTGCAAGCATTTCGGTCCCGGATGAAGAAACTAAGAAATACTTACCAAAGTCAGGACCCCAATCTGTGGAAAAGAACCCACGTGTTCCTTGAAAAACATCTTAATGCTTCCCATCTGCATTTGGAGCCGGCCATCTTACTGTTCACAGCTGGCCAAGAAGCTGAGAAAGCGCTGAGATGCCTAAGTAACGAGATTGCCGATGCTTTTGCCTTCTCCCAGAATGCTACTACAATCAAAATTAACGGGGCAGACAAAGCCATATTGGATAGTGATGCTGTCAAGCTGGAGGTAGATGATGAGCTCAGCTCTGGGTTCAAAGAAGGGAAGAAGGTGGCAGTGGTGCATCGATTTGAGTTACTGCCTGCAGGCTCCACCTTAATCTTTTACAAGTACTGTGACCACGAAAATGCAGCATTTAAGGATGTGGTTCTCCTGCTGACAGTTCTCCTGGATGAGCAGTCGCTGAGAAAGAGCCTCACCTTGCAAGAAGTTGAGGAGAAAGTCCGGGATTTCCTCTGGGCGAAGTTTACCAGATCAGATGTTCCTAGTTCTTATAATAGCATGGACACAGATAAGCTGAGTGGACTGTGGAGCCGTATATCTCATCTTGTGTTGCCTGTTTGGCCTGAAAAGGGCCTTCCTGTGGAGGGATGCGCATAAAAGTTACTGGAGAGGACTCAGGAAAGGAGGAAGACAGAAAACTTATGTTGCAATGGCTGAACAGGGAAGAACTCACTGTCACTGCTGAGCTCAGGAAGCATACAGTCCTTTCTGTGCAAAGAAATTCCACGAACTGGCAGGGTCGTTTCTGGTAAAGTAACTGGGACTTCTCTAAATCAACTGCAGAACTTGCTGGTTGTTGGTAAGTTGTGTTCAGTGACTTACTCAGGATTGGTGTCCTGCAGCTGGAAGTAAGTGCCCACTGGCGCAGAACCACTCATCGGCTTCCGAAGCTGTCTTGGTTCCCTATTGGCTTTGCTATGAGGAACCTTTTCTGGTGGTGTATAAAGCTGGTATCGTGTTTGACAAGGTAATAGGATGCAAAAACATCACCTTCATCTGCCAGCGTTGCTTACTTTTTTCTTCTAACGTAAGAAAAATCATAAACTGAAAATGATGATAAAGTGATGTGAGTCTAAGCACAAGCATTTTCTTGATCTATTCGATCACAACATAGATGTCAGCTGTCTCTGGTGACTTCTAGAAATGGCAAAATTGCTTGAAAGATTTGTGAGACTTGTAGAGAACCTTTCAGCAAGCATTTCTTCCTTAAATGAGACTGCCCCAAACAGTTCTGGAAAGTGAGAAAAGCTGAGGTATGAAGGATTGCTTGATGTTAGTAGTACTGACGTCAGTTAAATAATCCCTCGGCACCTCTTTGCCTCACTGCTTCCAGGAATTCTCTGCTCTTTGTCAAAGTTCTGCAAGTCTTAAAATTTGGAGGGGGAATTGATAAAATGTCAGTCATGTGTGTACTAAAAATCTGTTACAGCTTCTTTCCAAACAAAAGTTTAGGAAGACATAGGTTATTTCTCATTTTAATAAGATAATTATTTTTGCATCAAGAGAATTTATTTATTTGTGGTACTTGGTATCCTAGAAAAAGAACCTTTCTTCATGTGTCTGCATATAACCTGCTGCTTGCTGTATAAGCTTCTAGTGAAGAACAGATTAGCAATGCATGTTTTTAAAGTACATTTTTAAGAGTGCCTCATGCCAAGAATCCCTCACACCAGACTAGAAACACGTACTTGTTTCGATTGTAACTATTTTGCATTAAAAAAAAAAAGAGAATTGCCGCACTTCCATGTCATTGCTGTTGGTGTATGCTCTTGAACTATTGGTCCGTGTGCATTTGGTTTTATTGAGTATGAAGGAACGTGTGAAGACTGCTCTCAAATTAATAGGACATTTTCTTGTAACAGCTGAGAGATTAATGGCTCTTGGACCCATCCTTTATTCACAAGCCCCTTGAGCTGTCCTGTTGCAAAAAGTCCTTCTTACCCAGGAAAAACTGTTGAGGTGCTGGAGTTTCTGGCTTCTTTGTGCCAGCAAAGGTTTGAGGTGTTACGTGGAATGAACCAAAATCATCTTAAGCATATAAAAGAACACAGTTTGAGACACGCAAAGCTGTGGTCGCTTAAACCAGAGGTGGATTTGTTCTAACCACTGAGAGGCAGCGATGGATAGTGCTTTTTATTTTAATGAGCAGAAATATAAACAGTGAAAAGACATGGAAGTGCTGCTGTTTTGGGTGTTTAAGAATAGCTCAGGAAGGAAAAGATGGCATTTACATTTTGGACATTTCACTGGACAAATATTTTTTTAAACCAACTGTGACCTATTTCCAAGTGTGTCTTGATAGCATATCTGTTTGTATATTATGTAAACTATTTTAGTAATCGTTAAAAATAAATTTACTTGTTTGTTTTATAAGCTGCTTTAAGATTTGTCCGTTGAATTTTAAGTGGTCAGACTTTTTTTACATATTTAAGATTGTTTCTTTTTTACCTTTGACCAAATATAGATGCCTAAAATACAACCTTTTGCAAAATTTGGAACCTTCAAGAAACTTGAGCGGGGTGGTAGATACTGAGATGCAGATGCATGTATTTGACAGTATCAGGGCTTTCCTTTAACAGGGCACAATGCAGGGAATTCTAATAGCTCTGAACTGTCTTTTACTTGGTGTTCTTGTACTGTTCCTGCTGAAATCAGAACTGAGGAATTAATGATAAGATGTGGTTCACTTGTTTCATTAGCCTGATGTAAGAGTCAGCAACTGACAAAAGGGATGACTTCATTCCTGTTCCATTCCTAGTTGCACAGTCATGTACCTCTGCTGTTGCAAACCAGTGCACCGTGAACTGACTGGAGGGACACTCTTATTAAAAACTAGCTTAGAAAAAAAAAAAAGTATATACTTAGCAGAATTGGCAACCACAAAAAAGACTTAAGTTATGTCATAAAAGCATGAGATTCTATGCTCTTAAACTAACGGAACATATGTTTCAAGACAAAATAGGAAGGTGCCTGGAAACTAAAGACTTAATGTTCTACTTCATGTTGTGCCAGACAAAGGAGAATCACTTCGTTGTTGTTGCTGTTAACTGTAGGGAGAGCAAGGTGTATTTCCAAATACATGGTGTCCTGCTTAGCCTGGAAAAATAAATCAAAAGCAAGATGCTGTACACAGTAGCTCCTTCTAGAGGAAAGGGAAGGCTTGGGATTAGAAGACTTTCTACTGTTGAAGAAGTAGGTCCTTTTTGTAGCTGTTTGTGGCTTTGTCCTTAAAAGTTATAAAAGTTTCTCAATAAATATCCCCAGGTACGTAATGCAGATCTCATTAAGTAACTCCTCCTCAGCCAGAGGTGAAGAGTAATGTCTGTCTGTGTTGCTCAAAGGCAGCTGATTACTATCCTCCTTGTATAATTACTTCATTGCCTGCAGCAAATGTAGCCATTTGATGTTTTCCAAACTGTAAAATACTTTGGCTTCTTCTAGAGAAATCTCACTTCTGAAGTTGAACTGTCCCTAACTGTCAGCAACTCAGCAAATTAAATAGTCTGTGACAGCAAAAATGTGCTTATATAGAGCATAGACACTAGGTCTGGCCTTGGGACTGAGAAGGGGATGCTTTCTGTTCTGTGAGCTTACAGCACACAAACTTTGGTCAGAACGCGATCTTTGGGCAGCAGAATCAGCTACGCACCAATTTGCAGACAAAATTTCCAGCATTCTGCAAACTGGGCTGGAAAACAGAGTCAAACTCTCCTTGGGTTGCAAGCAGACACCCGCAGCAGGCGAGAGCCCCCTTGCAGGTAGCCAGCCCATGCAGAAGGTGGAGTGTGGCCCCTCTTCTGTTACTCCTGCTGTGCCTTTGTGCACCTGGAGGATGGCGATAGCTGTGTTGCCTTCAGCACTGGATGTTGTAAAAGGGACCTAGGACAATGCCTGGCCCCATCTGTTGTTACCGTGTCTCTCTCACCCTGCTCTGAGTCACGTTGCACTGAGCAGTGGACTTTTGAGCATGCTAAGCAGGTTGGTTAAAAGGACTAATTTTTCCCCCCATTTTTTTCAAAACAACAAAAGCATTTGCTCATTTTCCACAACTTAAAAAAAAAAAGTCATGGTTTTCATATCCTTTTTTTTTTTTGAAAAATGTTTTGAACTAATAATTGATCCATTTCAAACTGAATGCAAACGGCAAGGTGAGCTCAGTGTTAAGGTAGGCATAAAAGTATTTGCTGTACAGGATGCAGCTATACGCACCATCTGTGTGTGCAATCGCCAGCATGCTGTATTTAGGAAAAAAGAACCTGGTTTTGGAGGTGTGAACAACTTGCCAGATTCTGTGCTAAGGCCCTGTAGCACAGCTGGCAAACCATGAGAACAAATCTGAAGTGATCCCTTTATTTTGTAAGCCCAAACCATGCAGAGAACAATTTTTCATGCATTGTTTCTGCTGTAAGACAAACTGCAAAATCGTAGGAGTACGTAGAAGGAGGGGGGGCGTCCTGTAGTCCTCACAGCTGTCCTGTGTCCTGTTTTATTGTCAGCTCCTGACAGTTGGATTTATAATTGAATGCCTGGACAACCTCATTCCATGTCCAACAGGTGGAAGCACCCTTCCCCAAATTCCTCCGTGGCTCTTGGGAGCCACGTCAGTCAAGGAAAGGGGGGAGGGAGTCTGGGGGGCTCGAGCCGATCTTTTGGCTGCAATGGCCAGCTGCCCCTTTCTAATTTTAGAAGGGGTATGCAAGAGTAGTACGGAGTGGAAAACTTTCCAAACCTCTCTCTTAAAGCTGCAATAACCAAGTTAGTGTAAGATGAGATTGGGGCTCTTTTACTTTTAACTTACTATCTGTCTCCATCCACCACTTTCAGTGCATGGGAAGCGCTTGCTGCGGTTTTCTCCGTTGCTTCGCAGTTTAGTGAGCAGTTCATCAAACTGGAGTGCGTTCAGTTCTTCCTTTTCTTTCAGCTGTGGCTGTTTGCAGGTAAACAGTTTCTTTATTTCTACTGTTAGAGAATTTTACAAGATGATTGGATTTCCCATAAGAATGTCTTTCTTCTCTTTTTGTGGGATGTTTGCCTGTCAGAGCTTTATGCCCATTGGTAGGGAATCTTTGAAAAAGTAATCAAAAGTTTTACAATTAAGTTCCACTGACAGATACAGAGAATAAATAAAGGCATGTTGAAGCAAAAGCAGTAGACAAACATTGCCTTTTAATTTTATTTGACTGACTGACAACAAATGATTTTCATGTTTAAGAAAATCCTAATGTGATGCCTTATTTGCGTGAAGATGAAAAGGAGGAGCATGAAACTAGATTAACTGCTTCCAAGCAGAAAAGAGCAACTATGTTTAAAAGCATAATTAAAGAGGTATTGCATTACAAAAGTGCTGAATAATGTAAATAGGCTGCCGATCCAGCAATATTAAGCAGTAAATTTAAGCAAACACTAGGTGATGACAGGGAATGTAATAATTTAATTTGCCCCAGTCTGTGATCAGGGATCCCATACACTGTAGTAATATTGTTTTCATTGACTGAATTTGTCATTATTATTATTTAGTCTTCTGCATTTGGGAGGAGCAGGTTTGCCCTCTGAGGACTCAGGCAGGAATTAGGCACTACTTACCACTTTTTCCCACTGGAGCTGTGCTCATCTTTCGGTGTTCACATATTTATTTTTTTTTTTTCCGCTCACCTGGCCTAACGAAATCATTTTCAAAAGTTTAACCACTAACATCTCAAGCTTACCTCTTGTTTCAAAGGAAGTATACTTATGCTGGAAAATATACTCTGTAATTAGTCTGTGTATGTAAAAGAGCCAAATTAAGGTTAGATGGGTATCCTGTAATTGTGACATGATTAAGTTCGGTGTTGCCTAAGCTTCCCAGCTGTGAAGGTCTCAGCGTTTAGGGTGTTTTTGTGTGGTGTTCCCATATTGGAATAATTTGTATGCAAAATGTTGACCATTCACAAGAAGAGAGGCCACGCAAAAATATTTTAGTCCTTTTTGATTAAGAAAAAAAAAAGCCAAAAAAAAAAAAAAGCTCCAGCAGTTTTAGTGAACCTTTAGTGGTGGGGTAGGTAACTCTCTGCCCCCGTGCTCCCCCAAGAAATTTGGCATCTGTAGTCAAACAATTGTACTAATGACTGAAAACCAGACTCTGGTGAAGTTGTAGACGAGCCCTGAAGGAGACATTCCCAAAATAACTGTAGGAAGAATTTCTGTTTTACTATTCTAATAAGTTTCCTTCTTCAGTGGAAATAATCTTGTTATAGCTGGATAACATCTTAGACCTATTTTTTGAAACGTGGGTGGTTTTAATGCGTCTTTGGGGTGGAATCTATGCAATAGAAGATAGTATACTAACAAAAACTCTTCCGGGTTTATAATGACTGTTAAAAGTGAAATTAAGCCGGGGGTAGTCAGTCATCTCTGTGAAGTTTTGCAAATGTTGTTCATTTGAACTCAAATTTGGCAACTGGGAGACTGTAATCAGAGCTGCTTTCATTTTGAAAAATAATAAAAAAAAAAAAATTATAAAGATGACTTAGCTATGAATACAAATGACTAAAAAGTGGTGCCCTAGTTTCGACTGGAGCTGCTTTAGGAATGCCAGCATCAGCGCTGGCACCGCTCTGCAGCCGCCGTTTAATAAACATTGCGAAGTCCTGTTCTTGCATCAAAACCGAGAGCTGTGCCGCAGCTCTTTATTTTGACACGATTTGCATGTGGACTGACCCGACAAGTCAAGCCTGCACAACCCGGGGAGGGGGGGGGGGAAGAAAGCTTTGAGAAAAATAGTGGAAAATGATGTTTTTACTGAGGCCGGGGCAGGGTCTGGCGCCCAGAGAAGTGTGAGGGCTGGAACCTCCCCGGCCCCTGGGGTGACCGGAGGCCCGGCGGGCGGCCCTGGCCGCCCCCGCCCCGGGGCCTGGAGCCGCCGCCGGCCGCCTCACCCGGGGCCAGGCGCGCCGTTGCGTGGGTTTCCCGGCCACCATGAAAGCTGCGCTCGGCCGGCGCCGCCCTCAGCCCTTCCCGCCGCCCGGGCTGTGCTCCTCACCTCAGCCCGGCCTCGGCTTCAGCAAGGTAGGCGGGTTGCGGGGCTCCGCCGCCGGGCTGCTGGCGGAGGCGGCGCGGGGAAGAAGCGCGCCAGCCGGCTGAGGCGCTGGGGCAGGGAGGCCTCGCCGCACCCAACATGGCCGCCGGCGGGGATGAGGCGGCGGGGAAGGGAGGCGGCGGGCCGCTGCCATGTTGGAAAGGTCGGTGGCGGGCCGGTTCTCGCGAGACTTGGACGGACGCTCCCGCCCTGCCCCGCGCCGCCGCTCTCGCCGCCGCTGCCGCTCCGCGTCAGTCGTTGGCCGGTAATGGCGGCGGGCTGGCGTCGGTGAAGGGGCTGCGCGCCGGCGGGCAGCGGAGCCGGGCTCGGGGCGCCGCCAGCTCCCGCCGCCCTTCTCTCCGCTTCTTCTGCGGGATGTGCCGGGACCTGCCTCCGGGGCGGCGGGCGTCGATCGCCGCCGTCGCCACCAGGTGAGAAGGCGCCGGGAGCGGCCCGTGCCGCCGCCGCCCCAGGCTGCGCTCGGCCCGGCGCCGCTGGCGGCTGCCCGCCTGCAAGGGACCGGGGCGCCGAGCGAGGTGGAGCCGGGGCGGGGCCGGCGGCGGGGGCCGGGTTCGGCCGCTCGCGGGGGGTTCGGCCGCTCGCGGGGGTTCGGCGGGCCCGGCCGGCGGCCCGGCGCTGCTGTCGGCTGTCACTTGGTTCGGCCTCTGCTGGCGCCGCCGGGCTCCGATGTCCTCTGCTGTACCCGTCTTATCCGTTAAGTCTCTTTCTAGTTTTGTTTTCTACTGCTTGTTGTATCGGGGGGTAGCGGAGGAAGGGAGACGGTAGGGGAGCTCTAGTTTCACTGTTGTCTTTTCGCCTTGTAAGGGAAAACCGCCGAAACCGGGTTTTTTTGGTGAAGCTCCGGGTCGCTGTCCGCGTCCCGGGCCGGGCCGGGCACGGCTGGCACCCGCCGTCCTCCGAAACCGCCCTGTTGTCAGGCGACTGCCGGCGCTTTTAAAGTTTAAATGTAGGCTGTGGTTGTGCTTCCTGCGCCGGGACGGGGGCTGGCCGGGCTGCGGGAAGAGGCCGGGATCGCTCGGCGTCTGCCTGCTGAAAGTGCTTCTTACATCCCTGGGTAACATCTGCCCCAAGCGTTTTCTGACTTCATTGGTGCCATTCATTTGGGCTGTTGTTGGCATAAAGGTTTTTATACTAGTATGACTGGGGCCTTTTTTTTTTTTCTTTTCCGTGGATGCAGTTTTCTGCGATATAATGCCTACTGTTGATGTAGTTTTTCTGGAATAATTTATCTCTTTCTGTCTTTGGATGTAAGCTGTATTTCAGCAACCAAGCCTCCTGGCACGTTGTGTACGTATGTGCCTATAGATGTTTATGTGTCAAATAGCTTCACTGTGTAGTTGAACGATTTGGTGTCTTGCAATTGAAAATTTACAACTTGATAGATCAGTTCTGTATTTTTATCATCTTAAACTACTTCATAGGGCTACAGAGCGTACAGGCTTGAAAACTCATTCAGGAGTCTACGGTGACCAAAAGTGTAGTACTTGTGGGATGAACGTGTATGGAGCTGTAGGCGGTCAGGCACTTGTTTGTTGTGTTCCATGTGAACTCACAATGTTCTGTCAGACTGTCAGCATGGACAGACTAGGTTATGTGAACTGCTTGCTCTTTTTGTATAGTTCTGGTTGCTACAACAGTTTCATGAGGTAATGCTTTAGATAATTAAATGCAACTAAAGGTGTGGCCACGCAAACACTGTAAACTGTTGAAGGCTTCAGTTTCTGTGAGTGACGCTACCTTAAACAAAGGTACGCTGCATCCACTAAACACAGCAACTTATTTTACGTTGTAATGACACATTTCTACAAGGGGCCAGGGTACCGCGGAAATTATACTGCTGATTGATGTACATGCTCTGGTAGACTCCCTAGGCTAGGTGTGGCTGCAACTGAAAGAACACGACTTTAGAAGCTATAAAACATTTTGTTTGCGTGAATTTGTTTTACTGAACTGGTGTATAGTTTAAGGTTGCCACTGTACCATTGGGAAGACTTTATAAATATAACAGTCCCAATGTGGATGGTGTCTTTCATGTCTCGGAATGACTTCATCGGCAGTTTCTGCCACCATAGTAAAAGCATCCCTTAAATTGGGGATTAGTCCAGTCTTGGAATTCTACTCTGAAGGTTTTGTTGACTCAGGTATAATGATTTTTCTGCGTCTCCTTGCACCCCCCTACCAGATTGCTTATTTCTGCTAGAAAGTTATGTTGTATCAAACACGCTTGTGTAGAAAACCGTTAATGTGATTAGTCTCATTGACTTCACTGTGCCCGGAGGAGGCAGTAGTCCCATGAAGTTAGGCATGTGTTTGGAATCAGGGGTATTAGTGCACGTAGTGGTAGATCTATTTTCTCTTGCTATAGCCACAGCAGTTAGGTGAAGCTGCACAATGTAAGGTGAGTTTTACTGCTGCTTCTCTTCCCCCACTTTGACTAGTTCTGGCATTGACTGTGCAGCAGCCTGGTTCAGTTTGATAAACTGGTAGAAAACTAACACAACAAAAAAAAAGAAAAAGTAAATAATTTTCTGCTGGGTTAGTGAGTTGAACTGTCTTGTGAGTCAATCAGATGAGCACTGCATCTATCACAGAGGAGTGGCAAGATTGCTGGGGAAGGTAGGGAGGAATATAGGCATTCCTTCATCACTGTCAAGGTGCTAAATCTGCTCAGCTTTACCTTAGAAACATCAGGAGCATGACTCTCCTGTCAGTACAGCAGCACTGTTTGAACTGTGCTACTGATGTACTTAAACTGATAAAATTCACGATATTCAAACAAATATAAGAACAGGTATAGTGGCATAATAATGATAACAGAAGGGGTTTGGTATTTGAGTGCAGAGAGACAACTTTCCCCGTACAGTTAATGTATTAGGCATGTGGCTGGATCAGAATGTCTGAGTGTAAAATTTATCCATAGATGTAAGTGCTTGGAAGATATATGTGTATCATTGTGCTAATGATATAATAGACTTTAATGGACTACTCGATTGAGAATAAAATTACTTGTATGCGTAAGGCTGAAATCTTTGTCAATATACTGGAGAAAGAATAGAGCAAATAAATTAACTAATCAATTTATACTAGGTCAATTGAAACTTACTGAATGCTAACAGAAATTCTGGCTGTGTTTTAGCTTTGTAATAGCACTTCTCACTGAGGGCAGAATTTCACACTAAGTCTGATCCATGGCAATAAAGTGTAAAAGTTTAAAAACAGTTACAATTTTCTCTGCTATTTTCCAGTCATATTAGCATGATGTGTTATGTTTGCTAATAGCAAATATATCGGGTGCATTTGTCATACTGGAACAGGAAAGTCTGGGTTTTTAGGGTTTAGGCACTTAAAACATTTAGTGGGATGGAATTATTTAAATTTAAGAAAATATTTTATTGCTGTTTTTAGCTAGTTCAAGAAAAAGTGCTCTCAGCAGAGTCCTTGTACCAGTGTTTGTAATGCCAGGTCAGAGACAGCACTGGTGGTCACTGTTCTGTTTGCTGTGGGGTTTTGTTGTGGGGTTTTGCTCTGTGGTTTTGTTTTTTTTTAACGTCTCATCTTGTTAATGAGACGTCTTTCAGACACTACTTCTGAATGCAATTTCAGAGCAAAGGCATCAAACTTGAGAAACGGACATTTTGAACATTTTTCCCTTAAGTTTTCATGCACTTCATTTTGCTTTGGAAGAAAATAGGGATCAGTCTGCAGTTGACACAGCTGTGGATGAAGTTGCTGCTCTGCTCGTCTGTCCTTGGTATTGTTGAGCAGCTGAAAGCTGTTGTCTTAGACTCTCAAAATTGGTGTGTCTGGTTCTTGTACTTGGCTGAGAGGGTTGCTGTAAGTTCTAAGAAGACTCCTGCAAAGTGGAGTGTTCTTTTGAGATGAGACAGGACTTCCTGGAGAATTTAAACATATTTTGCTGAATGGACTTATTATAGGCTGCAGAAATTGAAATCTTCCAATGTGCAGTTTCTAGTAACTGGAGATGGAAGGAGTGAACTTTTGTTTTGAAGGCCAAGGAAACAAATGCAGGAGTATTTTATTTATTATTGAAACTAGGGTATGGTGCCTATTTTCTTTTGTGTCATAAATGCAAAGATCTTTGAAGTGAAAGAAAATACAGAACTTCTGAATGGATAGGCAACCCCTCGTGTGCATCTCTTTAACAAATGGATGCATTCTCTGTTCCTCTGTACTCTGATTTCCTCACGAACAATGAATCAAGTTACACTAGCTGTCACAACATTCGTTTCAATAGATTTCCTCAGAGTACCTCCTAGCATGTGATGCAGCAGAGTAAGACATTCAGTGCGTTTTACTTTCAGTAAAACTACTAATCCATTTTTTAGTGCCGGGTTTTTTTCATCACTTTTACATCACTTGTGATGAGGCAGAGACACTTTTGCAAGTTGCCATATCTTCTCATAGGAGAAGGGCGTTATGAATGTCCATCCTCAGTGTACAGTTATAGAGAATCAAATTCAATAATGTTTCATTTATAGAAAAACCTTCATTATAATTTGGATGCAAATTTAGTAGCTGACCGATGCCAGTAATTTAATCTTAGAGCTTACGAAACACATTCATATTTTTCTACTATGTTTTCTGACATTTGATGGATATATGGCTGTTGATGTCATTTATCTTCCTCGTTAACAGTTAGAGGTAGTGACATGTGCTTTGAAATTCTTTACAGCTTTTCTATCTGCAAGTGTGTGGTATATCTTGATTGCTCATTTTTTTTTGTACTACCTTAACATCCCTAAAAGCTTTTTTATGTTTTTCTAGCTTAAGACATGTAAAATCTTATTGGTACGTTTCTTTTACTTCAGAAGCTTTCTTTGGTTTTCATTATTTTTTTCCCAAGTCATAATGATTGGAATGTGAGTTCTTCTGGTATATTTACTGTTTGTATTACAAGACAAAATACTGAATATTATCTAAAATTTTACTCATTCAGAGCAGCTAACATTCGCAAGCTCCTTGGGCATTGTTGGTGTTTGTTATTTCCATTTTTTCCAAGTTTTTCTTGAATCAGCTTTACATTGTTGTGTCCATTGTCATTGCATACAGTCTCGCTCTTGGCATGTGACGCAATCTGGACCAGTAAAATATTTCTAAGTCAAATAATATTATAAGCCAGTCAGATTAAATACCAGCCAAACTACCTATGAAGGCTCAGCACCATCAGAAGAAAAATCCCCAACTTTGTAGCAGAAATAATTTTGGAGGAGCAAAACAGAGATTAGATTCGAGATAATGTGGCGGAGAAGTGTTAGGATGAAGTTTGTGTCCGTGAAGCATTGTGCAGTTGAGTTATACTTGGCTTTCGAATATTAACTTCCTTTCAGAATCTTTGCCCCTGAAACACATTTCATTTGAAGGCTTATTATATAAAAAGCATTGAAAGAAGGTGCGGGGGGGCCCTGTCTGATTCTGCAGAGTTGGCTATAGATTCTGGAGACGTGGCGCTTTTTTGACAGATACATCATGCATTTGTTTGTTGCGCTGAAACTTGTCCTCAGCCTGAGGAAGGTCAGTAAGTCACCCGCATCTAATTGCGGTGAGAGACAAAAGTTTTCTCAAAATGTTGAGGAAAATAAAAAGCATTTTATCAAAAGCATTTTAGAAGCCCATAAACAGAACCAAAAAAAGTCTTAGAACAATGTATTATGGATATTTTTAGCACTTGTTTAAATGGGATAATGCAATATGGTAAAAGCTCAGATTCCATAAAAACGAGTAGGTAAAGGTATTTGTATTCCAGGCTCAAGCATATCATCATAAATCGTATTCTGTGGTATTTGAGGAGACATGGAAAGTGTTTCTGACATCTTTAAATAGAAATTCCATCACTTTCAGTGGGCTGGCTCAGAAAAAATTGTTTGTTTGACTAAGTCGGATTGTGTCTGTCCACCTGTGTATGTCTGTTATTGCAGAAGTGTAGCTGCAGAGACAGGAGCTCCAGAGGGTCTTTAGGATTCAGAAGTCAACTTTGAATTATTTGTACCTGGAAAACAGGAAAAAAACATCCCTAAAACCTCTATGCCCATTTCCCCCATGAACAAGTAGTCTGTGCTGTGCGAGGCGTGGGTGCAGTGGGACACACTGCAGCAGGGCATATAGATTCCCGTGGTGCCCTTGAGCTCCAGTGGTATCTCCACGGTTAAGAAGGTGGTGATGGGAATGGTTCTCATTTTCCCCAGTCCCACTCACTGTCCTTGAGGTAAAGGCAATAGCAGCTTCAAGCATTTGCTCTTGGGACTCAACTGTAGATTATGATACGTGACAGCAGCTAGTTCAGGACTGGGACTGATCCAGCTGTTCCCCAATGTTTCCATTCCATCTCATGCTTGCACAGAGTTTGTAGTTTATGGCACAACATAGCTAAAACTGATAAAGCAAAAAGAACAAAAAAGCTACTCTCAGATTTTACAATGTTCCCAGTTCACTTCGCTTTGCCGCATAATCCCATTGACTTTCTGCCTGAATAAGGCAAGAGAGACGAAGGCATAAAGAAAGGAAAAGGTGGCTTCTTTTGTTGGCACTGCTGCTTATGGGGAAGAGTGGCTGGAAAGCTGCCCAGCAGAAAAGGACCTGGGGGTGCCGGTGGACGGCCAGCTTAACATGAGCCAGCAGTGTGCCCAGGTGGCCAAGAAGGCCAACAGCATTCTGGCTTGTATCAGGAACAGTGTGGCCAGCAGGAGCAGGGAAGTGACTGTGCCTCTGTACTCGGCACTGGTGAGGCCTCACCTCGAGTGCTGTGTTCAGTTCTGGGCCCCTCT
This sequence comes from Chroicocephalus ridibundus, assembly GCF_963924245.1. NCBI lineage: Eukaryota > Metazoa > Chordata > Aves > Charadriiformes > Laridae > Chroicocephalus > Chroicocephalus ridibundus. The sequence goes on along the minus strand of NC_086291.1, from coordinate 34,018,086 downwards.
GTACAAGAGGGACATAGAAGTGCTGGAGCGTGTCCATAGGAGAGCTACCAGGCTGGTGAGGGGTCTGGAGACCAGGTCATCTGAGGAGAGGCTGAGGGAGCTGGGCACGTTTAGCTTGGAGAAGAGGAGGCTGAGGGGAGACCTCATTGTCCTCTACAACTCCCTGAAAGGAGGTTGGAGAGAGGTGGGTGTTGGCCTCTTCTCCCAGGTGAATAATGGCAGGACCAGAGGAAATGGTCTGAAGCTGGGGCAGGGGAGGTTTAGATTAGATATTAGGAAGAATTACTTTACTGAAAGAGTGGTCAGGCACTGGAACAGCCTGCCCAGGGAGGTGGTTGAGTCACCATCCCTAGGGGTGTTTAAGAAACGTCTAGATGTGGCACTTCAGGGCATGCTCTAGTGGCAGAGATTGTAGGTTATTTGGTTGGACTCGATGATCTCAAAGGTCCCTTCCAACCATGAAGATTCTATGATCCTTATTGTAGTTTAAACTGTGGGAAGTGCTGGCCTCATGCACTGTATACCCAGTTTGTAGCAAAACCTGCCACTTCGGGGATTACGCATTTAAAAATATCCCATATAAGTCAATATTAATAATTTGTTTCTTTCCCTACCGTTAGCAAAACTTCTTTTGTGGTATCCCTTTCATTTGGTATCCCTTGTGTTTTTATGCGAAACAAAGTCTTGAGGAGTACTGTTCCCTGTACATACCGGTGTGGGATCTCTTGCTCACATTTTCTGCCATCTCTGCATCTGTATGATTCAGTTTCCTCTCCCATTTCCTTGTTTCAGTGCCATGACTTCTGAGTTTTCTCTTTCCTTATCTTAATGAGGCTGTGCTAAGAAAAAAATCATACTGAGGATGCTTGGAAAAACCTTGCAATTGGGCCAGTATACCAGTTTATTTTCTTTCTTTTTGCCATTCTCTATGCTGTTTTTTTCTAAGGCTCATTCTGTTTCTTTCTCCTTCCTTTCTCCATTCTCTTCCTTTTTATGTCCTGCTTCTCTCACCACTTTTCTTTCTCCTTTTCCCAGCCCTGTTTTTCATCTCTTCACATTTTTGTTGTGCCTTTGCTAAGCATATTCTACTTTTGTATCTCCCATTCCTTTTGAAATGTCCTTTTACTATGTTGACTTGTTATTTTATTATCTGTTGTACCTTTCAATGCCATCCTTGGTATGTTTGGTAGTAAATGTAGACCTGGTTTCTCATCTTACCTTTGTATTCGTCAGTGGTTTTCTCTTTGTTTCCATTTCCTCCTTTCTGGTGTGTTTTCATGCACGTTCTGATCTGTCAGTTCTCTTCAGTGTCTTCCCGTAGGAACAATGTTTATGGAAGACAGTGACGGTTGTGTTGCGTGTCCATCCCCACCTCCAGTTTCTTCCAGGAGTTCGGAGTATATCCTTTCTGTGCTAGTTTTCTCTGAGGTCCTTATCTGCAGCAATTCTGCTGTACTTCCTCTTGTGTGCTTTTTAGGTTTCTTGCCTTGGACAAACGAGTGAAGGATGAGATGGGCACTTGAGGTGGGATTGAAATGTCGGAACACAATGGTGTTTGTATCTTAACCATTCACCCAAGGCGAGGCTTGGCGACCAGCCTTTAACGAACCTGCGTAGGAGGTCTGTGTCTACCAGTGAGCAGTCAAATAACCAGGAGGTCAGTTCTGCAGATTCTGTAGTCTTCCTCCTTTTTTCAAGATCCTCATAGCCTTACCCAACTTGCAGATAACCTTTTGCCATCACTGCTACCTCCTCAGAAGTTCCTTGGCATGTCATCTGTTGAGCTCAATCTCTTTGTTTATGCTCTGTATTAAATAGTGATGGGTCATTTAGTTTAGCAAAAAAAAAATCTTTTTGAAGCAGTCATTTCAGAATATAATTTTTACAACGTGCTTCTTGAAGCAGTTCATGGGACACTGGGACAACTTTGGTATTGATGTAAAATGTATTTTAGAAAGAACTTAAAATTTCTTTGCATAATCTTTTAGTTTAGTATTATTCTCTGCTCAGTATTCATTTCAGTGTATTTTAGTGTTTAACTGGTCCACTACCCTGCCTGCAACTCCTATAAATAGATGTGGCAACTATGTCTTGATTTCTTTCTTTTTTCTTCCCCACCCCCTAGCTGCACTCTTGATACCATTAGAGTGTCTTCTCTGTCTGGTTTAACTTCTTGTGGAGACATGGTATTGAATTATACAAATATTTGGGTTTTTGCAGGGTGCTGCTTATTAATGTAAGATACACCAAGAAAAAGAAGTTATTTTAGTAATCTGTTGGAATTCCTAAAACCCGAACCCTTACAGTTATGAAGATTATGAAATCTGAAAACTACTGCAGTGTTGCTTTTCTGAAACGGTAGACAGCTCCAGAATGCTCAGTTCTTACACAACTCTCTTCCAAGCAGCAGCAGCCTGAGTTAAGCAAAACTGCTTGGTGGATCTTCAGCTGGCTGCGCTGAAGCCCGTAAGAGTCATATTGTGCGCTTGGAGCTGGCGCTGCAGGTATTCCTTAGGAGAAATACAGCAGGACGCTTTGTGATTACTTCCCAGCTTATACAGAAAGGAAGAGAGGTTGAGTGGCCTTTTGTAGAGGGATGTCACATACTTTTGAACCGAAGCATTGAGACAGAATTATTGACCATTAGTGATCATCAGCACACATCTATGAGTTATGAGTAGAATTAAGGTGTTCTCAAAAATGTGTTTACTGTTTCAGTCTGACTTGTTTTCTGTCCAGCTCAGATAAAGGACTGACAGCTTTTACTCGAGTGTTAGGATGAAAGACATAACAAGCAATTTCAGACTTTTTTTTATTAGTCTGATACTTTTCATGGAGAGCTAAGGAATACATAGAGTATATTATAATACTACATTTATAAGGGTATCATAAAATACACTATGCAGACTTGTATGTGTATAATGAGGACAACTCTAGTCCCTGACTAAGTTCTATCTATAGTGGTAATTCTAAGGATAAGAATAAATCCCAAGCAGTTACCTGAAGAGGGTTACTTAATCCCATAAGGAATGGTTGCTTGTCTAGAAGTTCTCTTATGCTAAATTTACATATTGAATAGATTTTGTTATGTTTTTGTTTGGGCAAGAAACCTGATAATGGTATGATACGACATTTCCAGCAGCTCTCAAAATTGGTTCGTTATGGAAAATTCCCCCATTTTTGTTAATACTTGTTTTCTACTTTCCTAGCACAGCAGCTCTTTGCTCCAGTGATGGAGATCAATTAGGTGATTTCCAGGGCAGGGCAGTGTTATGATTTACAGCATAAATGATGTGAGGCACAAAGCTGTGGTTCTGCATCAATGAGTTCTGCAGCACCTGTCCTAGAAGTAGAATTTTATGACTTCACTTGGCTCACTGCCCATAACTAGATACTTGAAAAACAAAACACCCCCCACTTCTTTCTGCAATTTCTGCATGATTGTGGACTTCACTAATGTGTGGGTATGTGTGTTTTTCTGTACCTACATATACAAGCTCACATACCTTCTCCACACTCTTCTGAATATTTATTTGGGTTCTTTAAAGAGAGTCAGACTTAAAGGCCTTTTGAAGGCCTATGTTCCTTATCGTTGATAGTCTTTCTTGGGGCATAAGAACAGTTTTGTGGGATAACTTACTGCTGTAAATACAAGCTGTATTTACAATATGAATGTGAGGACCAAACTTTACTGTTGTCACTGTGAGTATCCTTAAAATCATATATGATAAAAATCCTTGTCACAAAGGACATACAGGCAGTGGTCTATTCCAATGAGTAGTACACAGTGTTCATTTTGTGGAATGTTTGGTCACTTTTTATCAGAAGAATGACCTTTATATTTGAATGCAATTTTATGTGGCACACTGCGTAGGGAAGTGAAAGCAAAAGAAATTTTCAGAAATTAAGAAAATAAGAAAAATGATATCTGGGAGTGCATGAGAGAAGAGAGAGGAAAATGTGCCTTTATGACTCTTTCAGAGGTCCAGAACTTCCTGTACGAATTCTGTGGTCACCTAATTTTTGCCTTCCATAACAGAAATGTCCTCAGTCTGTTGTGAAGACAGCTCAGTAAGCCCATGCCACCAGATAGGAGGTCCTTGGTGAGAGGGTAACGGCAGTACTGACTAATCAGAGTTCTTGTTGGCTGTATTGAGCTCCCCTTAGATCTCTTAAACTGACTTTTTTTCTTATATAGTACTTCTTTAAAGTCTGTTATAACTTTACCTATGACAACCTGTCTCTTGCAATGAAAGCAATGAGAAATAACTCTTTGTATAAATTACCTGCCTTCTCTTTTAAAAATTACCTTTCCTGATTGAGTAGCGCTTTTCTTTATTCCTTTATTAAATACTCCTTTGGTGATAGTGGCTGCCTGGTTTGCTACTCAAACTTCGTACTTTTTTGGATTCACTGTGAGTCTTGCCTTTGAAGTTCACAGGAAAACAACAGCATCTCCAGTCCAGTCTCTTTACCTGGCTGTAGTGTCCACCTGCGCAGTTCTGTTCTGCCTTTTTCTTTAACAGAGATAGGTGACATGTTCGTCTGTCATTGGTGGCATTGGATATTTTCGCCAAATATTTATAGGTTCAAGCCACGTAGCGCTGCCTCTGTTACTCCTTCATGTGCAATACTTCAGTGTGGTCATCTTCGGACTTGCTGGAATACTTATTACTATGATCTAAATTGCATGACCTCTGCGTTTCCTTTTATCAAGGTCGCTCCCCTTTCTAACAAATAAGAACAAAATCTATCTACAAAATTACATGGTTTCTGAAAAACTGCAGTCTGTAAACGCATTTGTGATTTGGTGCAGATTTTCTGATCTTGTTCATGATGCATGTTTGAAATCATCATATGAGGTGAACATTCATCAGAGTGATCAAGGTTATGTTGTGTTTAGCATTGGATACACGTGTTCCTACTTTATACCTCTTTAATTCTTACATGACTATTTTTTTTGTAGATAAATTGACACGATGTGGAGCAACAAGTCAAATGAGGTGCCTCTACAAAATCCAAGGCATAACCAAAACAAGGATTCTACCAGAGGTATGGATTTTCTCTGTTTCATTGCCCTGTTTTGGAAGATGTTTTATCCTGAGATGTTTGAAAATTTGGGGAGTTTTTATAGAAAACATTCTCCTGCCACAATCTGGAAGCTAAGACCGTGTGTTATATGGCTTCCTTTTTGCAGAGATAGCAGTTTCACACTCTGATCTGGAGAGTATTTGCTGATCTGCATGAGGAATTGCCAGCCTATGATATGGTTGCCAAGATGGCACAGAGACAGACTTTTTAGAGTGCTGGAGAGGAGGAGCAGTGCAGGAACAGAAATTTGGAACTGTAGGCTCTTGAAAGAAGTGAAGAAGAGCCTGAGAGGCAGTCACTCCTGACTCTTGCTCAGTTCCAAAGGGCTGAAGAGCTGAAGACACTTTGAATAGCAGCAGTACATCCCCACTAAGATAACTTGCAGCACTTTTGTCTCCCTAAACTGGAGAAAGCCTGTTAGCTTTTTACTGTCATGATTACTCTGTAATTTAGGAAAGGAGGGGGCAAAAATAAAAAAATTACAGGACGTCCCTGAGAGCAAGAAAGCTCTAGTCTGTAGAGCAGCTGAGTCGCATGTTATGTCTGCGGTTCAAGGTCAGTCTTATGATCTCCACTATGACAAAACTGGACTCCAGAAGTTACTTTGGAAGTAGGGACAGATTATTATTTTTTCTGTAAGAGGGCATTATTGCTGATTGTTTACTGCAATATGTTCAGTTTCTTTTAAAATTATGTATCTTGTGAAACTGAGGTGTTCTGTAGACATGAAGCACCATCTCTTAAAGTCAAAGCAAAGTAGTTTCTGTCCTCCTTCCTTAACTGTCTTCCTTTGTGTTGTTGCATCTTAACTGAAGTGAACTTGGCAACTTTTTTACTGTAAGGAAAAGATGATTTTGTATTTTTTCCCCAAACTCTCTAATACTGCTACTCTCCATGGTTCTGACACACATTAAAGTTTTGGATGTTGCAATCATTAGATTAGAAGAAAACCATTAGAAACCAAAAGAAGAGGGGAACTGAAGAAGTAAATATTTTTAGAGGAAAATATTACTGTATCCTACTGAACTGGATTCTGCATAGAGCACATGCTATCTGTTTAGATTAAAAGGCTGAAGTTGATTAGTGCCTCCTGCTTGTTCTTTGCAAACATTGATTCTGTTTTGTCTGTAGGGTGTGCAATTCAGAAAGATTACTGTTCAAAATTCACATGTTCAAAGCTTGGGTTTTGAGTGGAGTCTTTCAGTGACCATGTATTCATGCTTAGTTTACCGAAGAAGAAAATAGAAGGGAAAAAAAATAGTTAAATTACAGTGTGATAGAAAAATGTAAGATATTTGTGTTGGGATAGATAACCAGCTTTATTTTATCTTCTAAACATCTTTGATAATGTGTGGTAGATATCATTTCAAGTGTAATAATGCATTCAACCTAACTTAGTGAACTCATTAAATATTTTATTGCTCTGTTAAGATGAGTCTCGAATAATAACAACCTCTCATAGAAGAGATTTACAGGCTGGAATTGAGTCATTAAAAGAACTTAATTAGTGAGCCCATGAAAATTGTTTCGAAGCAACATTTTATTTCATTGTTTTCCATGTACTAATGAGAAATCTGTTTCTTTGTTCTGCTCTGTAAGATCTAACTGCAGCATGGGCTACTTTTTCTCAGACTAAGGCTGCTGTAAGTACTGCTTCGTTGTTTTTTTTTCTTACTCCTTTTCAGATCACTTAATGGTTACAAAAGCTTTAACCAAGGTAGTATTTTGCTCAGTGATTGTCTGTTAAACAAGCTGAAAAGAGGGCAAGAAGTTGGCGTACATGCATGTTGAACATGGTTGTAGCTTGGAAAGAGTTTTCCACACATAGTCCGTCGCTGAGTCCAACCTGGGACTTACCCAGTGCCTGCCAGTGACGTGATCATCATCCTGGGAGCTTGATATGGGTTGTATATATTGTATATATGTCATTATTTTCTTAATAATACTATCATCTTTTTCTTCTTATTATTGTATTATTAATATTTAATTAAAGTAGTTTAATTTCTTTTCAACTCGTAAGTCTCTCTGTGTTTTATTTTCTCTCTCTTTCTTCTCTGAAGGGAGGGAGGTTAAAGAGAGCATCTGTTATTTGTCTTAGTGGCCAAGAAATTTTTGTCACAGCAAGCTTAGTCTTGAGTATAGTAATAGCTGCTAGGTCGTGGGTGTGATATTACCTTTTCGTTTAAGAAAGTGGTGACTTCTCATTTTTCTGAAAACTTGAAAAAATAACTCAAAAACTCAACTCAAAAATACCCAAACCAGTCAGAAACTGAGACAACGCCAGCGTATTTCAGAATTTTCCATCTTTGAGCATTGGAATTGCTGTCTTTCTGTGGGAAGTTAACTGCTCAGACATCACACTAGTTTCTAAAACCTGGCTTCAGTGAAGCCAAACAGCTTGTGTTTTGGGGGAGTTCAGCTCTTTCCATAGCTTTATCCCTCTCTTTTGTAATAGCTGAGCATCAGTGTGGGGTTTTACATGTGGAATCTTACATCATGCCCCATTTTGAAAAGAGTATTGTAGAATTTATTCCAAATGGAATTAATATTTCAGTTAGGCCAAGCATTAAGACTCTGAATGGCACGTTATTATTAATTTTTTCGCAACAGCCTCCATACGGAAACAAAACTATGCAACAAAACCTAATTTAGACAGTATTTTAAAATAAAACTTAATAATCTGACATAAGTTTCTGGCCATAAGACTATACAGTTTTGCAACATCAGCCTTGTGAAGTTGCTTTTGCCTGCAGTTTTACTCTTTATGAAAATGAGGAAGAATTTGTCACGGTAGGGGAAAAAAACCTGTAACGTAAAAATTGAAAACAGTATTCTAATTTGCATTACCTTCAAATTCTAGTTACGTCATATAGAGAACAAATTGGAAATAGCTCCCACCAGCACAGCTGTATTCGATTCTGTCATGGATGCCAAGAAGCCCTGTGCTAGCACTAGCAGGAAAATAAGCAGAAAGGGTATGTATTATTCAGGACATGGTGTGTAAGGCAGGGTAAAGCCGCTGCATTCTGGGAAAACTTGAGTTCTCCTTCTTGCCTCCACATTGTCTCCTCCTAATGATCTTTATTTGTGAAACTGTAATTGCCCAGGAGAAACTAATGTTTTCTTCCCTTAGCTTAAGGAGGAAAGTGTGCTATCAGAGTCACTTGGTTAGGGGGAGTGACAGGACTTTCCCCATGCTGTGAGCGAGCAGTGCTTATCCCATTCTGATACCATGTTTTTTGTGGGGGTTTTGGATAACAATTGTATATGCCTGTGTTTACACTGGACTAGTTGTTTATGTTCTTTAATGCTTGTCAACTGTTACACTCTGATAGAATGCTAAATTTGATGCTTCCTTTATTTCATTTAAAGAGTGCATTTCCTTTTAAGAAATAAGCCCTCGTTTTAAATACTATTCAGAGCATTCTGGTAGTGTGCCACTGGAGAAGAACAGACAGATCGACCTCTAGTGGCAACACAGTCAACTTTCACAGATTTAGTTACTTATAATTAATGTTTAAGCATTATTATCTCTCTTTAAATATGGTCATTGTTTCAAGTACCTGCCACCTTGCTCCTAGTTGTTGAAATCAGCTTATTGAAAAAGAGAAGGGAGTACTTTAAATGCCATTTTGGGGTGCTGCTCTAACCCAAGAAAAACTGTGTTCTTAATTGTTCTGGCCCCAAGAGCTTTCTTTTTCTGGAGAGATAGGTACATAGAGGTTTCTTTGGTTTCTGCTTCAGCTTCCCGATCCTCCAGCCAAAATAAATCAAGCAAGGACAAGTCCTCACGCAGCCCTCTTCGAGCGACCACCCTTGAAAGCAATGTGAAAAAAAGCAATCGTGTGGAATTTCGTGAACCGTTGGCTTCATACAGGTTAGTGCTGGGACAGTTGACTATTAAAAAAAATAAGCTACGATCAGAATTAAGCTAATGGTGGTGTTTTTGACAGCTCCTCAAAAATTTATTTGCCTCCTCCCTTCACCCACCCCCATGAGCAGCATGTAGTGTTGGACAAAAACGTCTTCCACTTTAAAAAATGTTACAAATTTATTTTTTGTTCTGTTAATATGAGTTTAAAGTCAAATGTGTTAAAAAGGCCATCAAGTTGATGTGTATGTGGCCTCCGTGGCCTGCTAGGTTTGATTGTTATTTAACTTCAGTAATAAGGACCAAAAAGGTATTTCCTCGTGCTTTTCTGACTTTGTTTCATTAGTTCTTCAGCACATGCTCCCCAACGTATTACCATAAGACAGTGTAGAGCAAGAACATCTAGTATTAAAGATGCATTTGGTTTTTATGTGCATGAGGAACCCAAATAAGAAAAACGATATCAAGGAGAAGTGGCAAAGAACATTGCAGGCCGTAGAACATGGTGGGATGTGAGGAATGAAGGAAAATATGGAAGGCCTGTTTTTCCTAGTCAATGTTAAGTAATGTAGTGAATATAAGATGCCTCAAAAGTTTTCAAAAAGAAAGAGAACCTGCAGCAGAAATAAACCAGTTCTAGGCTCTGGTATTACAGCAAGTTATAAGACTTTTACCTTAACTTCTTCAATTCCTTGTGTTTTATAAGCAGCGTGCGTTCTTTGCACAAGCATCCCTGATTAACAGCTTGGTTGGGTTGGTAATAGTTTTTTTTGGGATTCTGGCGCACACTTTGCATTTTTTTCTAAACATTCTCCCAGTGAAGTCAAATTACTGTAGACTGATTAGAGTTGGGACAGTCGTATTTTTTTTAATTCCACTACATCTCTATTAATAATTGTTATCCTAAGATCAAAGTTTTGGTCTCCTTTTCCACTTGTGTCAGCCGTGAGGTTTTTCTCCTTCCTTGTTGCATGGGAGGCTGATTTGGATCAGTTGTGTAATCGGGTCAGTTTTGTTAATTGAACAGCTCTGTTGTCTACCCTATCTGGAATAACTTACATATGTTGGTTTTTTGTTTTAAAAACATGTAGTGAACTTAACAGACTTTGTGGTAAAGAAGAAAATGAGAGCAGTTGGACTCATGCCGTTACGTCCAGTTGAAAAGAATAGCTTTCTTACAGAAGGAAGACTGTGTGGCATTGGGAGGATTAGTTTGGGGATTAACATCAGAGCTGTTACGTTAACACATAACTCCTTTGCTGAGAAGAGCCTGTAGTCAATGCTTAAAGTGTGTGTAGGAAAACAAAACCAGAATAATGGGTAGAACAATCTGTGTGTGCGTGTGTATTTATGTACACTTTTGGTGAAATTCTGTGCATTAAACCACTCAACTTTTATGTTGATTGGTAATGATTACTACGCTATATAACAGGAGTTCACAAGTACAATGTTATGACCTGTCTTAAATGAGTTCTTTAAACATATTTGCTGAAGAAGCAAGCCCGGTAGCTTAGGTGCTGGATTTCCACATCTTCACTCCTCATCAGTAAAAATATTAAATACATTTTTGTCCTAGCAACATAGGTACCATGTGTCTATTCAAATATAGAATCTGTTTTTCTGTGGAATAAAACATGCTAAGAAGATCCTTAGTTAGTTGAATTTCAAAGCTCTTGGAAGTTTTACATTAATCACAATGCCGTGAGCTCACTCTGAAGGGGGCTTGCCTCTTTAACGCTCAGATACAGGGTAGGGGGTTTTGGTGCAATTTATTTGTTTTCTCAGCTAATGAATGTGCTGTCGAGGAGCTGTGCATGTGTGCATTGCTTTTTTTAGAGAACATACATTAATTATGCTTAAGTTTTGCACTTGGTTTTTATTTAAAGTTTTTCTTAATTGAAGGGTGACATTACTGCTTGCTGATTTTCTACATGCCCTAATTTCAGCTCTTCAACTTTATATATAGTCCTGTTCAGACAGAGAGTGCAGAAAATGAAATTTTGAACAGAAACCTCTTTCAGTTTTGTCAGACTTGCATTAATAAATGTGTGGTGATCAAACTTTAAAAGAACTTGCCTTTAAAGTGGAGACAAGGTATAGGAAGTCATTCTTTTAGTTAATGAACATGCTGATTCATGGGAGTTGGAAGGTCCTACAGTTGTATTTCTGACGGTGACTTTTTTTTTCCCTTCTATTACATCAGGGATACATATAGTTCTCTGTCTTATCACAGTTCTAGTCAACTTGAGGCCAAGCATCTGCTCTCTGGTTTGGACTTCAGCGAAGCAGAAGGAAAGACTGAAATAACAGGCTGTATGATACGTGACCGAGATGAGCAGGATCTACACAGCAGAGATTTTGAAAGCCCATGTTCTTCTGCTGCAGATGAGACTGTTGTTAGGTATTTGAATGACCGACCAGCAATTGATGCCTTGCAGAATAGTGAGGCATTTCTTAAGGTTACAATACCTCCAAGATTGGAAGAGGAAAAAGCTAGTGGCTCCAGAGGAGAAGCAAGCAGCACTAAAACTCCTCAGAGTAACACATCCCAGGACAGTGATCTGAAAGTGTCTTCCCCTTCTGCCACGAGTACTTCTAGTGCTCACAGACTGGAAATCTTGAAGCGGCGGCAGCACGATGCTAAGTTGGAGAAGTTGAAGGAGCGGATTCGAAAGCAGTGGGAGCATTCTGAAGAGCTAGGTGGCAGGGGGCAGCACTTGGGATATGCTGAGCAACCTGTCGTGATCACAAACGTGGAGAACGCAGTGACTCCCAAAGTCAGGAAAGTGGCAGCTGCACCTGCTGCTCCATCATACAGAGGTACGGAGGTGCAGAATCCCTCCCTGTTGGTTATACGTGGTGAAGGAGTGGAGTTTGATTCACTGAGCAACATGTTAAAGCATGAACACGACTCATAGCTGGTTTTAGGCAATATGGGAGTGGATAACATGGTTTGATAACAGATATGGGCAAGAAAGAAAATAAATTCTTGCCAATTTACGGAAGTGTGGATTATTTTGAAATTCTTCCCATCTCTTCTTACAAATTACTATAAAAAAGAACCTCGCTGGATTAGTGTTTGGGGTTGTTTAGATATTTTTTTTTATGGTCCCCGAGCTTAGTCACATTGTATTGATTGAGAAAGCCTTTTACGTTTTTAATAATCTTTTCTTGACCCAGTCCGCTGTTTTTCAACTGTGAGCAAGTGGCAGACTGGTATATTGCTTTCTTCAAATTTAGCGTTAAAAATTCAAGTAGTTCTTTTCTTACTTGGCAGTTTCCCACCCCTTCCACTCTGAAAAAGCTTTATTTACATTTTATGCAGTTATTTTAAACTCTTAAATTGTTTACTTTCAGGTTTCAATCCTGCTGAAACAAAGATTCGCACTCCAGATGGAAAGATCTGGCATGAGGAAGAATTTCACATTAGTCGGGAGCTGTATAGAGACATAGCACGCCAGTTAACAGGTGACACACAAACTGAATTGATTAAGCCACACAACCTTCTCTAAGAGGCAGAGAAATATATTTTGTACAAGTCTACAAAAGTCATGGAAACAAAACATTGAAGCAATGAGTGTTAAATATATTGTACTTCTCTCCATAGGAAGAGTAACTTGTTGAAAAATCCTTCTACCCATTCTCTCGTTAAAATACTTTAAATAGAAAACCAATACTGAAAAGAATCAAGTTATGGCTTCTTTGAAACAAAAACAAAAAAGAAGACATTTTCATTAGAACAATTTTTGTTTGATTTTGTAACTACTTTATACATACTTGCATGAGTGAATGCAATTTGCTATTTAAAAGGACAAAACTAAACCACTTTTGGTATTGATGCAACCTATATTATCTCATGGGAACAATTTAATTATTTTTTTTTGCCGTTTTTAACACTATCAAAGTGATATGTGCACCATACACAGTATGTTGAAGCCCGAATTCTACTTGTTTCAGTATGGTGTTAACAAATTGTTGGTCCTGAAGCTGCTGTGGGAGTGGTTTAGTTGGAATGTATAGGTAGCTAAAGTGGAAATTCTCTGGGAATACTTATTTAAAATGAAGTAGGTAGCCTGCAGTAAAGGGGGGTGCCTTCACCTATGCGTCGTGGTAAGATTATATGGCATTAGGTTGGTCTAGTGTCTCTGAACTTGTAGAACTTTATTGCTTTATATCAGAATTATCCAAGTCTTGAAGTTCTTGGAGAAATCTGTGTCCCAGAGATTTGTACATGTCAATTTTCATAGAGGTCTTCCCTGCATTGCCTGAGGAGGGGGAGAACAGGTAGACCAGAAGAAGATTTAAGAAACCTTTTAAATAATGTAGATTTTATTTCCTCTACAACTCTTTTACCCCCAGTATTATGGGGCTTGGATAGGATGTGGGAGGGGAGACTGTGTAGTTTTGCAGTGGTAAATTAACAGAATGTTACCTTTGGGGTTTATTCTACATGAAGGTGTAGGAGGTGAATGTTGAATGCTAAAAGCTCAGAAAACTGTTACTCATTCCTCTTTGCTTAATGGTCTTTCGAAAAACATTAAATATTGTTGTTGCAAAATGGCACCAGGGAAAGGGATCTTTTTTAGGTGATGAGCTCATTTAGCAACACAGTATTCTGATGCTTAAAACTGAGCAAAGATGATAAAAAAAAAAAAGCTGTATATTTGCTCGACAGTTATGCTGCTAAAAGACCAAAACAATAATGCATGCTTTATGTTTTCAAACGTACTGCTTCAAGACTCAGTCTTTATTAATTTTTCACGCTGGAAAACTGTAGTACCATTGGCAGCTCTTTTCTCTGGGTGATCTAGGGTAGAATGCCCAAGTGTGCTTTTTGATTTGCTAGGCTGGTTACAGTGGAGCGCTGTAAGATTGAATTGCTTTTGACTGACTGAGTTGGGGAAGGGGGAAGAGATTGGATGTATTTAAAGGAAGGGAATGGAAAACAAAATCCCCTGAGAACCTCTAGTTTTGCAGATTAGGAGTTTGCATATTAAAAATAACTTTTCTCATTGGTCAAAACATTTAGGGCCATAGGACAATGTGATGAGATTGTAAACGTGTAGGTGTCTTTGTTGATAGTATAGTGACTGGTATGGGAATGATTAGACTTCAGGTTTCTTTTGCTTGTACAGCTTGAAAAGGTACTGAGGAATTTTTACAGAATCACTCATAAAAAAAGTTCAGGAAGAAGAGCCACTTCTTTTCAATAAAATTGTTTTTCAAATACACTATTCAGGATCAGTCCATGAAAGTAGTGCCAAATTTCTAAAGACTTTTAATCTACACTGGAATTTTAATTTTTTTTAGTTTTGATAAGCATAATATAAATGATTCATGAGCTCTTTATAGAAATCCAAATTTTTTAAAAGTTTTGTTGAAGAGGTCCAATTAAAAAGGCATTTGGATCACGTGTTCAGTGGACTTCTGCCTAGAAAAGGAAGGAGCTGTGTGTGTCCAGCCTGTCCTGATGCCCTGTGTAGAACAGCTGTCGTGGAACGTGTCTTCTTTCTGACCTGAAAAGATTATATTGTATAGCTGATTCCAAGTAATTAAATGCTGGTACTGTCCATAATATATACTGCAAATGTATTTTTAGATTCTCGGATTATCTATCCATGTGTTAATTCTGTATTAAAGTTACAGCACGTGGAGTTTTGTGTGCGTACAGTCAGTTTTATCAAAACCGTTCCATGCTCTCTACTGCTAATGTAAGCTATAAAATCTCTAATATCTACAAAAGCATTGTTTGTTACTGCAACGCAGTTTTTACATTGAACATAAACCATGGAGAATGTCTTCATCTTGGCTTAGCAATTAGGCTAAAGGATGTTGTATGGACCTCAAGCTTCCGGTAATTCTGTCTTAAAGATGTTCAGGATTTGCCATACTAGAACAAAATTGCTGTAGTATGAATAGATTGAGTGGGAAGCAGCCGGCAGTTTCCTAGTGTCAGGAACTGTTTGTCCCTGAAAAGAGGTGAGGAGGCAATCTAGATTTCTGCAGATGCAGTCACTGAGGCCTCTGGTACTTAATGCATTGGTTCTGTCTTCCTTGCGCTTGTTGTCAGCCTCAGAGAGAACTGGAAAATTTGTAAGAAAAGTATACTGAGAGGGAGAAAGACTCTTAGATTTCCATTCCCATGAATTTTCCATCCATTAATACGACCTGTTATTCCGTCCCTGGTATTTCTATGGGCATCCATCAGAGAGTGGATTCAGCTGAAATTAGGGGCTGTAGAAGTTAGTATTAGCATCTAAATAATAAAGCTTCTATCAGTGGGGGGGTTTAGGTTGTCTAATCACATTCTTTATAGAAGAGGAGCAAGCAAACAGTGGTACAGTTGAACTTAGCTACAGTTCATTTTTGTTGATATTAAGAAGAGAGCATCTTCAAGGCAGGTAAATTAAAGTACTGTAACAAAATCTTTGAAAATGTCTAGTGTTGACTGCTGAGACCAAGTATACAGCTTGTCCGTCCTTCTTGAGCAATGCTTGTCTCTGCTTTGTACCTTGGGCAGCTGGGAAGCCCACTCAGTGGGGTGGCGATTAAACCGCATCCCAGGTTTTCTTTTCGTTCTTTGCCCTAATGTGAAAACACGGTAAAATACGACGCTATCCTTGGTAAGTGTTCCTAGCATCTCTAAAGCCTAAAACCTAACAGCGTTGTAAATGAGGGCTTAGGTGATTCAGAATAGTTCTGCATCACTGGGTAAATTCTGCGACAAGCTTTACGGGAAGTAGAGCGCACGGGTATCGTATATTTCATGCTCCAGCATGGAGGCAATGAGTGAATGTGCTGTCATGCGTTAATGCGGAAGCAGCAGCCCGTGTGTTTCAGGAATGAGGGGACTACATGTTCTTGTGGAACATTAATGCTGTAAAATGTAATATCTATAGTAGAAGAGAACCAACAATTGTTCCTGTCAAACTGTCAACATTTCTTTTGAAATTGGAAATTAATTTTGTAAAGATCTATTATGGTGTTGCTGTGGCCTTGCTGTGTTCCAGTGCAGAGGTAAACAGCACTTTATTCAAAATTTTCATGCTATGAGGATTTTAAAACGCTGCTCTGGGAGTAATCGATCTCAATATGTAATCTGAGAGAGTCAGTAAATTTTGATGTGTTTCTCTGAGTTCTGCTGTTTCAAAGTAAATGTTGAAGTGAGCTTGTTATTCTGTGTTCTCTCCTGTGGGATATCACCTAACAGCTTTTGTTTCTTTTTAGAAGATTCAACAGTGAAAGAAAAACCTAGTGAGACAAACAAAGAGAAAAAAGCAACCAGACCAGTGAGGAAAGTGCAAAAACTGACACGGTTGTCAAGTTCAGACTCCAAACAAGGTGACTAGCTCTACTGTAGAGGGAAGACTGTCGCGTGTCCTTCAGCAATGAGTTTTGTCTCAAGAAATAAAGAAAAATTAAAGCATATTGCTTTCAAAGTCTTCTCAGATGTGCAACAATGCTGTTGTAGTATGTTTGTAGTCTGTACGCTGCACAGGGAGCGTGTATGTTTTTGTTGTTGGTTGGTTGGCAGCACGTGCTTCTTTTGGTTTATTTTAATTTTCTGCCTTTCCGCTTGCTGTGTGTGCCTTACAGAAACTGCTGAAGAGTGTGTGTTTCTTTGGGGAGCCAACACAGACAACAAGTAGCAGTAGCCCTGTTGTGGATCCTGCTTCTGTTTTGCTTGTGTTGAAGCTGGTTAGTGCCTGACCTACAGCTCGGTGAATAATGCTGAAAGGAGGAATGGGGATGATATTAAAATCAGTACCAGTGGGACTTGCCGAATTGCCCTCCTCTGCGAGGAGGCGCTGCAGTGAAAGCTCTTCTCTTGTGCGATTTCTCAGCGGGGAAGCGGAGAACAGGTTGTTCTTCTGGCACTTCTCTGGCTGTTGTTCTTCTGTGTCTTACGTCAAGTTGTTGCTGTGCTGCACCTTCAGTTCTGGCTTCACCCAGTCCTTTTTGTTCAGCTAGCGAAAGGATGTAAAAGCACATTCCCTGTCAAGTCTTACAAATCTTGATATTTATAAAGGAAAGTTTCTTTCTTTTACTAATTAAGTTTTTAAAAAAAAATTTTCACTGTTGTATGACATTTCCACTGTCTATTAAATAAAATTAAAGTATTCAGAGATGGTCAGGTGAGCAGGTGACTGTAGAGTAGTGCTTTATAGTAGAAAATGACATTAACTGCAGTTGAATTCTGTCAGCGCCTTAGTTTTCCAGTCACGTTATTCTTTGATACTGAGTAGCAAAAGAATTGGGAAGATTTCCGCATTTGCTTCATATTTGGTTTTAATTTTCATACACAGTAAGCAGTTATCACTGCAGTCACACTACAGGGTAATTTTTTTTCCCTTTAAACACATGCAAGGTTAATAATCTTTTGCACCTTTTAAGGTTTTATATTTCTCTTTACATAAAGTGACCCATAATCAGTAAACGCTTTGAAGAAGGCCTATTAAGAAGAAAAGCTGCCTTTAAAAAATTACTACAAAGAGTTTTTGAGGGTGAACATGCACTTCATGCTGTAAGTCGTGAAGCTGCGTGTAAATATTTTGCTGTGATAATGAATGGTAAAACTTAAAAGTAAGTGATAAGCATGGATTTGCTCCTTCCTATGCTGATCAATTCATACTTAAGGAACTATACTAAACTAACTTACATTTTTGTCACAGTTCCAAGTGAGGGAGGAGCACAGAGATTGCTGCAAGTTTTGGCAATGGTTATTCTCCATAGTGGATTAAATGTGAGGAGAATGATGGCCTAAAATGCCTAGAAGACAAGAACCAGCTCTAAGCGGCATATCCGTGATGGTCCGTCCTCCTCTAGTCATAGCAATAAGAAACTGCTTAACGAGCCAAGGCTATAAATAGCCACAGCTCATGTTCTGCTCCGTTAGCATGTTTTAGTTCAAACAGCTGACTTGAAATGGAAGACGAGACTTTACACTGCCTTTTTAAGCATACACACAAGTAATTGAGAACAGCGAGTTTGGCAAGAGAACCCCTTCGGCTGATAAGTCTCTTTCGAAGAGGCTTGTAGTGATGTGTTTCAAGTGACAGATTTATAAAATACTTATGTAATTTACAAAGCAAGCAGGGAGTACTGTTAGTAAATGAACGAATAGTGGGCCACGGTTCTGACCCAACAGGTTTTCTCCTGGTTTAGAATAATGAGAAGAAAAGAAAGGGGTGGGCTGGGATTGGGGACTGAGATTACCAAAACACCATTGGTCTGCTGTCCTGGATTTCGCTTTAAATTGCTTTGGTATCTTTGGTCTTCGAAGCCCTGTCAGGCCCAGAGTACAGGCCTTTTGTGTTTGGCTGTGTTGTGGTCATGCCGCAGGGTCTGGGTTTGTTTAGGCAGCGCTGTCGGAGGTAGAAACAAGAAACTGAACAGTTAGAAATCAACTGCGAATTGGGTACTCAAGTTAGGTACTTTTCTAGCAATAAAATACTGCTAAATGGTCTGAATTAGGCTATTAATACTTTTTTATACGATGCTTTTCTCCAAAGCTCTTTAATGTCTGATTAATAATAGTGGAAGTTAGTGAGATGAAAGGTGAGTTGAATAAACCTAGTATTTAATCTAACCAATATTAGGTAAAGATGCCACCATATACAGTTTTTGTCATTTAATTATATGTAGGGTGATAAAATAGTACTAATAACATTTTGATTGGGTTTCTGTCACCTGCAAGGTAGTCCCCTCTTGAATTAAGTATCAACTAATAGAGTTTATCTTAGCTATTTTCAGTCGTGGTACAGAAATCTTAGCTAGAGAACAGTGAGTTAGTATTGGCGTAGAAAAACCTACTGCTTGGTATTTTTTAACCTCCTCAGAAAACACCTGCCTCAACAATTAATGATCTGTAAAAATCTCTGAAGTTGTTTGTTTGGTTGGGTTTTTTTTTCTGGAGTATCAGCTAATATTCTTTTAATTTGAAGATTAATCTTTTTTTTTATCTCCCATCTTTATTTTTGTTCTTATTATTGCAACATTTTAGATCTTTTTATCTTTTTTTTTCTTATTCTCCTTATTTAAGTAGAGATGAACAACAACAACTCAGACCTCCAGAAATATTTCCCATCTCCCCCAGTAACGTTCGTTTGTGTTGGTTTAGACCCGTATAACCCATTTTTCTTTTTTAAATGAGTTTCTGTAGGGCTTTCATGTGCTCCAGTGTTTTGGATTTTTGCATTGTATTATGCGTAGGCATGAAGCGCTGATCGTTGTGTGATTCAGCTGGTGAGTGGTACATCACTGCTGTGACTGTTTGGTGTAACTGCAGCCGCACCACTTATGCAGAACTAAATGGTATAAAATGACTAACGGTTGCACTAAATGCTTCTTTTTGATACGTTGGAAAATCCAGCTAGTGCTTGACTTTTATTTATTACTTATTGTGCAGGTGGAAACTATGTAATAAGTGCATCCTCCTGGCGGGAGGGACAAAAGCTAGTCAAAAAAATACTGGGTCCAGCTCCCAGAATAGAACAGGACAGAAGGGCTGTATCTAGTGACAGAACAGGACGGGAGAGAGCTGCCAAGGCTGGTAAGTTGTGCTTTTATCACTGGACTTTTTTCATCATTCTTAATTTATTATATAACATCGCACATCTGGAGAATAAAGCAGACTTTTGAGATAGAATGTAAACAGTTTCTTATTAAAATAACTCCTATTTTTAACCTGGGATTCGAGGGGGGAGAATTTTGCTCTCATCCATGGTTGGGATGCTTAACCTCTCTTCCTGGGTGGATTATGAACTTTCCTTGGTGTCATGGGAAGCCTGCCCTGCCCATGCGACTTGATGGGCAGTACATGCATTTCCAGTGCTCAGGAGCTCTGGAAAAGATGGGAAGTAGGTTGCAACCAAAAATACGGATCACCTGCAATCTGTCTTTGCATCTTGAAGCTAGTGGAGAGAGGAATGGCTGGAGGTGGACCACAAGCCAGACGAATTTCCCAGATGTGCTGCATATGGTTGATATGTTTGATATGGTTGATAATCCCTGTTGTAAGATACTATTGGTCATCCCTGTTGTACAGGAATTGTGATTCTTACAGATACTATATAATGTCATCCGTGTGCATCATAAATCTTCATTGGTTCCTCCACCAGCCCTTTTCAGAATTTATCTAGAATCTCAGACTGGGCAATTAAGGGACGGTGGGAGCTGCTGTGCTTTTAATGCCTGTGAGGTGTGAGGCTGGTAAAAGTATAAAGGGTGTGAGCTCAGGCTAAGCAAAGGCTGCTATATTCAGACTACGACACTGAATGAAGCAAAAGCACATTTACAGTGAGATCTGCACTCCTCCATCATCCTCACTTTTGTTGCTGTTTCAGTGATGGCATGTAGTTCCCGAATTTGATTTTTACCTGAAATATTTGACAAGTCGTATTCTTTATCAGGTTGCATTGGAAGGACAGGTTCAGATTCTAGACTGGATGTTACCCGTAAAACCTCTTCAAGAAGTTCTGAAAGGGCAAGGAGTAAAGTACGGTCTCAGAATAACCTGAAGAAACTGGAAGCTGCTCTTACAGATGATAACCAAGAAGATCATACCTCTGTAAATAAGGACTTCCTGCCTGTGGAGATACGTGGAATTCTCGATGACTTGCAGTTGGATTCCATGAGTACAAAGCAAGAGAAAGATGTGGAAAAGCAGAATCAGAAATCTGTTTTGCCTACTCAAAATGCCAGGAGCCACAGTCCAACCAAAAGGAAACCGGACAAGATAGCTGCTAGTGAGGAACCTCAGGTAATCTCTAAGAAACGTCACTATGATACAGATGAGGTTCGTCAGTACATCATCAGGCAGCAAGAAGAGAGGAAGAAGAAGCAAAATGAAGAGAAGAAAGCACAAAAGGAGGCAACAGAACAGAAGAACAAAAGGCTGCAAGAGCTCTACAGAAAGCAGAAGGAGGCTTTTACTAAAGTGAAGAATGTGCCTCCCCCTGAACCTTCAGCAGCCAAACGGTTACAGGAAACCTATACTAAACTATTGCTGGAACGTACGTTTTTAGAAGAGCCACCTCAGCTGCCTACAGTGCAGGAAGCACAGGTATAGCTGATTCACTAACTTAATGTGTTGCAGTTGTTTGCAGGAGTAGGAGGTCATATGTTTAGGAAGGTCATGACTTGTTCTGGTCTGGCTACCAGTTAGGAGAAAGGATACAAAGAAAACTGTGTAACTTTTGCTTAAACATAGTGGTTTTGATCCAGAGCCTCCTTGCTAGTGGCTGCTTTTTGGCACAGCAAGGCCTACCAGAAAGGTGGATGGAAATAATCTTTCTGTTATAAATAGAGGCGTAATTCCAGATATTAGCTAATAGCAGCTATAAAGGTTGTCTCTTAATAAAACAGTAAACATCAGTCAAACTGTGAATGGAAGAGCTTTGTCTGAAGTTGCTTTCAGTTAGTGGACAAAATTCATCAGCAGTGAGTTAAAACGTTTGCTAATCAGAAACTGAATATGAAAGAAGATTAATGTATGGTAAAAGACTAATACCAGTTTGATTTGTTTGGCTCAACTAGTTTGGTATGTGAGCAAAGCTTTTTTTCCCAGTACGTTCTACTGAGGTGAAAATGTAAATGTCTTATGTTTTTAAGTCTTTGTGTAGTAGGAAAGATGTGATACTACACTGAGAATTGTAAGCCTTTTCAATTTTAATGAGGCAAGAGCTTCTAAACTCCTGCGGACTTTTGAAAATGCATTTTTCTGGTTGTCTTTGTTTCTAGCCCAGACCTGGTTATCAGCCATCTGGGGAATCCGACAAAGAAAACAAGGCTCAAGAGCGTCCTCCTAGTGCATCTTCAAGTAGTGACATGTCGCTTTCGGAACCACAGCAGCCGCTACTGAGGTGAGCCATTGGGGGCCTTTTGAGAGACAGGTGAAGACAGACTAGACTCTTACATTTGCATTCTAGCAAGAGTAATTGTCTTTATGGCAATTGTAATATTTTCTTGCAGTAAAGAGGAAGCTGATGCAGGAAAGCATATGAAAATTTTGGCTATGGGTATTTAGTGAGTCTGTAAAGAAATAGTGAAGGGTGGTTGCTGTTAATCTTTTGCTGACGTCAAGGTGATGCGCGTTTCATACTGGGAGTCTATATTTCCTCTGTCATTGCCATCAGGCAAGAGAAGCTGATCATATGAATACGTCTGTTTGATTTTTCGTATTTGATTTATTCAGTCTTTCCGTTTAATCTACTGTCTTGGATTCAGGCCTTTAGTTACTGTCTCTGAAGTACCAGAACCTTCTCCTTCTGCTTGAAACTAGCCTTTCCCTGTTTCCTTTCATGCTGCTTTCCCCATTTTTAATTGTTCAGGCTATTATCAAAGTTTTTCTTACTGTAAGTCAAGGTGCCTAAGCAAGCACATAAATATAAGGAACTAAAAACACGAAGTTTCTTGCATATCCTTAAGATCCCTGTTGTGCAAGTGTATGTTCATTTTTAATTACATGATGAATGTCTGCTTCTTAAATATATACTTGCTTCATTACCTGTATCTTAACTTGGTTAAATCCACTCTGACTTTATAAATTCAATGAGATCTGTTTCCTTTCTGGAAGAGTTCAAGGAAGCACTAGGAATGCTGTGTAGTGCTGCGTACAGAATAGGCTGCTAAACCATATGGTAGTAAATATTGTTAGTGTAACATTGTAAGGAAGGATTTTAAGTACTAATAGTAGGGGAGAGATGAGACATAAGGGGCTGTACAAGTTATTTGGAGAGCCTCAAAGTAAGCAGAGAAGCATTTTTTTGTGAGGGACTTTCCAGGTTTCCTAGTATTCAGAATATGCGCAAGTGATGTTAGCGAAGGAAGGTCCCTACAGAGCTCCTGTCAAGCAAATGGGAACTATCTGGAAATAAAGAAAACGTCTTGCAGAACTTCAAACATCCTTGTATTTCCAGTCCTCCTTTTCTCTAAGTGTTCTTCATGCCTACCCAAAGTGACAGCTCCAGTGAAAAGTGGGCTGGGTTCACCTGGAGGGGAGAAGGCTGGGGCTAAGAAATTCCAAGAAGGAAGAGAGAAGGAAAAAAAAAAAAATTTTCCTCCCTTTTGAAGTCAGGAAACTTTTGTAAAAGACTTGCTGCTGCAAACAGTCAGCTTGTTACAACTCTAAAACACACAGTACACCATAAATGGCATTTCAAATTTGTAAGGTGTTTGTTTTTCATTTAAATAACATTCTGTAACTGTTTACTATCCCATTCCCTGCCCCTCTGTCTCCACTGAAGAATATTTCTTCCTGAAAAATAAATTTGTGGCAATGATACTTTCATGTAAAACAACCATACTTGTATAAGTCATCAACTTAAGTGTTGACTTTTCATTTCAGGAGTGATTTGATGGAGCCTCCATGGGTACAGCCAGACAGGTTGAGCCCAAGAGTCCAGCTCTCTCACCCGCAAGCTCTCATGGGCCCAAGTGGAGGCCCTTGCTCCCAACACTGGAGTCTGGAGCAGATGGACCTTCTGTCAAAGGAGTGTGATGCAATGTTGGCAGGCAGGAGGGGCCATCCTGCCCCCGTGGGATCGCTGGCCTTAATGCCTCAGCCATACCTGAATTCACCCACCGCACAGCAAAATCTCTTAGTAAAACCTACTGCTAACCAATATAAGAGCAAATTAGATAGGATTGAAGCTTTGAAAGCTACAGCTGCTTCCCTTTCTAGCAGGATTGAAAGTGAAGCCAAAAAGTTGGCCGGGGCTGGCATCAATTATGGTACCATGTGGAACTCAAACTACGAATTTATGCAAGAAAACCAGGATGATGGGCGGTGGGCAAAGGCTGTGAGTCCTCCTGTGAGAGAGGAAAATGAAGATGCTTTTTCGGCCAGAATCCAAAAAATGTTGGGTACCTGTGTGTCTCATACAGCCTTTGATGACAACCTTCCTGGGGTAGGCAACCTTAGTGAATTTAAAAAGCTCCCTGAGACTATCAGACCTCATACTGCTGCAGTCAGCCTTGGAATGAGATCCCCTGCTGCTAACAGGCATGAGGGGATACTAGGACATTTATCTAAGAGACAGACTGACTCCCCAGGGCGCGAAAACCAGGCTTACGCTCCAAACAAAGCTGTGATTCCTCATGAGTCCAGCATTGACTCCATCAGCGAAGGGCCTCTCCTGAGTGACGGAAACCTCTCTGAAGAGGAAGGAGGCCACCACAGACAGTTGCCACTGAAGATGCTGGAGACGTTAAAGGAGAAGGATTTCTGCATTCGGGAGAGAAATGCTTTTGAGCCCATAAAGGAGTTTCAGAAAGAAGCTGAGAAGTATTTACCACTTTTCACTCAGGCAAGTGGTGCACACAGCAAAGGGCCATGGGAGGAACTGGCAAAGGGAAGTCCCCACAGTGTCATCAACATCTTTGCGAAAAGTTACCAATTTCATGGAAAAGGTAAAAATGTAAAAAATTTCTTGAAGCTCTTGTGAATGACTCTTTTCCCAGTCTTACTGCTCTTTATGCTTTATACTTCACAGATAAGGAAATGTGCTTTTAGCTGTCTCAAACGTGAATATCTGTAAGGCTTTCTCACTTTCCTTTTGTGTGATAAATGATTTGCTCTGCCTTCTTTTGCCTTCTTGTCTAAGGAAAAAAAAGAAGGGGGAAAAAAAACCCCACACTTTTGGGCTGGAGAAGATTATTTTGTGTTAGATTGTTTTGTATTTCTAGATCAGTAACTAATTCCTATGCTGGGTTTCATGTATTAAGAACATCCATAATTACAGAATTGTGAATATAAAGCTTACATTTATCGAATCCAAAATTGCATACTAAATGTAAATTGCCCAGAGTGCTTTTGGCAATGATTCTCTCCACCATGGAGAACAGACCCTCTGGATTGGAATGTGCATCTTCCTACTATATATGCACTCCAGATCATCTGTAATAACACATCATTCCTGTTTCAATTAAGGCAGAAAGATGAATTTCATGCTTTATGCAGCACTTGCTTCATGGCATAAACATGAGTGCTTGCATGTATCCTGAGTTCTTCCTACACAAGAATAAGACAGCTTTACTATATTATTAGAAACATGTAACTTCAGTGCATGAGTGATGTGGACTTCCCTTTGTATCTTTACTCATATGAGTTATTCGATAACGTCTCAAAGTAGTGCAACAATTAAAACTCTGGTAACGGTATTTGATTTTGAGAAAGGTAGGTTCTGGTGTATCAGTAGGAAAAGTCTCTTGCTTAAACAAGCCCATTTCAAGTGTCAGTGTCTTAGGACATGCATTACAAGTGACTCCTGCAGGATGCTTCATTTGATTTTCATTTTTCGTACAAATTTATTCTTCATTTTATGAGTATTGTTGCTCTTGCCTTGAGTTCCTCGTTTTGAGGAGGAGTGTTTTCTGAGTAGTTGATTTTTAACTCGTGGGTTTTCGTGATTCTTTTTCCCTTCATTTTATTTCCCTTCATCTTTAAAGGTGATTGCATTTACATTTTCTGCAGATGGCTCTACTCTCAAGCACTGTACTCTTCAAGAATGTTTTAGCTGGAGTGTGTTAATGAAGTAGAGTATCCAATAATTAACAAAAACGGGAAGACTGTGCTTGTTATGTCATGTTAAAACTGATGTGGGATGGCTGTATTTTTGTTTTCCTGATGGTTTTCTGTTTGAAAGGAAGTTTTTGTAACTGGTGGTTGGGAGCATTTTAATTCCTGCAGCTTTATTAGCTGTCTGATCCACATTTGCATTTGGTATCATTTTTGTCTTTTCCCTTCTTTGTCTGCACTTTAGTGTTTGATGAGAGGTCGAATGGAGGGTCTACCCTTCTGCGCCCTTTACTCCCTGCCACGAGCCCTCCAGAGAGCGTGGTTTCTTATGAAGATGATTTTGCCTCGTCGCAGGGAAGTGGCACTTTAACAGACAAAAAAATTGCACGTGACCTCAGGTAACTGTGTGTGTTAGACTTCTTGTAAAAATCAAAATGCAGAATTTGACAGAAAAGTTAATGCAAAATTTGTTTCATACTAAGGTGGATATCTTTTCTGTTATGCTGTATTGTAATACCAGTCAAAGTGATGAGGTGTTTCCCTAGGACCTTGCATTTAATAGAACAACCGGTATGGTTAAGAAATAAAGATTAGAGTCACGTATTCCTGTTCTCTGTCTAATATTTGTTCTTATTTAGTCTGGCCAGTAGCTTTAGGCAAGGTTCTCAGCCTTTGTAGTCAGGCGAAAATTAGTTTTCCAACTTGTGTGGCTGCTGTAATGCTCAATTGGTTAGTCTTTGTAATTTAGAAAAAATAAAATATATTTGAAAGTGTTAAAATGCCTTCAGTACTTCAAAATTTTGTAAAAAGCCTATCTATAATTGCTTTCAGTGCAGATTCAGTAATGCTTAGTAATGGATACATAAATTGTCTGTAAGAACTTTTAAAACCTTTTGTTCAGACTAAAATTTGAAGACTATAAATCCTAGACTCTCCATGTTACTACTGAATTCATGTAGTTTCCTGAATTTCCTAAGTCCCCTTTCTTGTAATGAGATATATTTACATCTTTTGGGCACCTTAGGGAAGGTCACAAGTACTTTGTTTATATTAGTGGTACTTCACCTCAGAAGAAAGGAAGGTAAAAGGCACACTGAAAATGTTAGGTGCAAAAAAATGCTCTCTTTCTGATTGGACTTCTTGATAGGTCTTATGTTGGTATTATTTAGTATATGATGCATTACCCCCTTATTTACAAATCTTTTGTAATCCTTTCTTGAAAATCACTCATATTTCTATTAATTTATTGATGATATCTGTGTGCCCAGAGATTATCTAAAATGCGGTGATATTTGGAGTCATTCTTATGTTGTTCAAGCTTGTAGTCAAATAGCTCTTCAGAGCTAGCATTGGAAAGGTTGGTTGTTACCCATCTTCTACTGCTTCTTATTGTCGGAAGTATGTTTCAATATGTTCAATATCATGTCAAACTTCCCACTGTTCTAGCTGTCATAGTTTTTAATCTCAAAATCAGTGCTTTTCAAGATGGGCTAATTAGTGCAGTTTTAGCCATCTGTCTTAAATTTAAAGCGTGGTGGATTTCTTGTGCACAGTGTAATGCAGAAGTTGGAAGTCCTTCGTTAATCACTGTCAATGTGCTCCTTTTTAGTGTTGCTGGCAGCAGTAATTCGAGCATTCAGGAAGAAGTTCCTAGCAGGAAGTCTCCCCATGAACCTCGGTCTGTAGAGCTTACTTCTCAGCATTCATCTGGACCACGGTCTGCAGCATCTTCTCGCTCATCTGCTTCCTCTAAAAAGAGAGGCAAAAAGGAACGTGAGTGCAGTACTTGACTGTAGGGTGTTTGTTTGAAAGGAGTTTTTAGGGTTTTCTTGTTATGAAAATTGCGGTCTTTCTACATACCTAGAAACTGTAATCTAATACTGATAGGAGGATTTATGTATTCCTCCAATGATCCCTTCCTAAATTCTTTTTGATTCTGATTTTTCTCTGGCCTTAAAATGCAGTCATCTGAAATTAAATAGGCAAGAGGTTATTGGCAGTATTGAAAATGTTTCCTTTCCTAAACCAGCCTTTTAACAAATTAGTTAATTTTAATCTTGTGGGGGAACTATCCTCAGAATCTGTACTGAGGAAACTCCAATAGGCTGCTGAGAAATCTGAGTAATGGCCACATTTATGAAGGCGACAGTAAATTTGCTTTGTATATGCTTCATGTTTGGATCACAGACAGTTTTCAATAGTGTACAAATTAATGAATACACTTCTTCCTACAGTAACTTGTACATGACAAAAACGTGAAGAAAACTTGATATTTGGTACGCTCTTACTATATAACCAATAGAATACATAAGGAAAAGCTATTTTTGAAGTCAATGAAAGGATGAGAAAAATAAGATTGGATATTCCAGATTATCTCTCCTTATTTTTTTCAAAATTCTTCATCTTACCCAAAGAAAGCTAGGTTTTATTCTAATTATCAGTATCAAAGAGTCAAATGCTTGTTTTCTTTAGATAGCGTGCTGAAATGAAAGCTGAGTTGACAGCTGTGTTGACAGTGGACACAATATGCAGAAAAGAACTTGATCTCCTGTAGAAAGCTGCCAAATTGACATTTCTCGCTTGTTGAATTTATAGGCATCTAACTGAAAGGCATCTTTAGGTGGGGAAGAAGGTTCTCAATTATTTGTTTTGGGGCTCCTGATGGCTAAGATATTCATACTTAGAATACCAAATGTAAACTTTTTGCAATGTTGTTGCTTCTTAGGGTTGGACTCCTCTTTCAGTGGAAGTTCTCACCACTTTCCTGTGGAAGAAGATAAAATGCCATCTGAATTAGAATGGGGATCCCAACAGACAAAGAAGTCCTTATCAAGTAGCAGAATTTCTAGTAAAGATCATGAGCAGAACCTAGATACAGACAGCACGTTAGAAAACTTGTCTGGACACTCCCTAATGAGGTAACATGAACCTTATAGGACTGTATGCTAATATAACCAAGGTTGGTAGTTTTACAGCGTGTTATCAAAAATGGTTGTGTCTTTGGATATGCAAAAGGAAAATAACAGAAATAATCAAATGTTAGTAAGATGGGCATGCAGAAAATGTTTTTACCCCTGTATTTTAAATATGAAAGCCCAAAGTAGATGGCTGTAGTAAGAGAAAAAACAAAACAGTGATTCCTCCCCAAATGAGCCCTCTGGTTTTGTAAGGATAACTGCCCAATACAGGTCTCCTGTCAGGTTCAGTACCTGAAGCATTGAAATACATTTTTCGTTTTCCACTTCTACAATTGGTATGTAAGAAGGGAGCGGGGGGGGCGCGGGGGGAATAGCTAGTCAGCCTGTGCACTCATCTTGCTCCTTCCAGTAGGATCCACAGACACTTTTGGCTAGACTTGTGTTCAGCTAATACTCATAACCCTGTCCAGCTCTGTGGGTTGATGCTTTTTTAGAGATGAACTGATTCTCAGAAAAGAGTGTAGAAAAAGAGGAAAAAATACTAGTTTTCTGTTGCATCCTCTGCATGTCTGGCTATGAATGTAGTTTTTCTTCTAATTGTGCAATGAAGATGGTTATGAAATATCCACCTTAGTTTTCATTGCGCTTTTTTCTAAAAAGCAACAAATAATACGAATGGTCCATCGCTCATTCTGTGTCAGTGTAGAGCAGTTCTAAGGTATTGACTTATATTGGTGACTTTCACTGATATCCAGTACTGGGTTTGAAAGGTCCTGCGACTTGCGAAGGTGTGCCAAGTAAAGCATGACGTCTTCCTAAGGGGGTTAAGCAGCCTCTTTGGCTTAATAAAATTGGAATAGTAAATTTAAAAGTGTCTGCATCACTTCCTGTACGCTTGCAAAGCAGTGTCTTCAACAGTCACTTAAGAAGAAATGTTTCTGTAGTATTTTACTGTTTAAGTCAAGTTTTGGCCTTCAAGCATTTCATTGCATTTTGATGGAAGGGATTGAGACTGGCAGTGGTTTATCACATGCAGTTGCATCCATATATTGGTAGTAAACTGTTTGCTTTTTAAAAATACTGTTCATCGTATTCTGATATCAAAATACTGCCCTAATTCCCTGTGAGGGAAACAAAGCTCTTCACTCAGACTTTCAAAACAGATGCGTTTTGACACATGCAGGTGATTGCACCCTGCAACACCAGGTTCCTAACAGGAGGCATTGAAACTGCTTGTCTGGCTGTGTGGAATACATGGATACTATGTTAATTTTTTATTTTTTTGTGTGCACGTGTGCTAGCTAAGTTTAATACTTGAGGGATAAGTAGGGTGCTCTAGAAACTTAAACTGGGATGTAGGTACAAAACTCATTTCGTGAAGCCATTCCTAAAGGCAGACTGAGCCTGTGCAAACCATAAAAGACTGTGCCTTTTGCGTGGTTCTGTTTGGTGTATATAAACAGAAGAACTAGGTTATTGCTTTATTGTCTTCTCAAGTGGCTGGACATAGGAGAATATTGACTCCTTTCTTTTTTTGTTTCACTATCAGTTTCTCAGACAAGGGAAGATCCCAGAAGACGCCAACTTCTTCCCCGTCTGGTTCCCAAAAAATGTTGCAGTTTGATTCTGTAGGCAATACAGCAGAACGAGTCAAGTCACCTGCTGGCTCTTCTGGAAGTACAGCATCAGGGCTGAAGGCTAACGTAGCCTTCCCTGACCTGAGTCTGGGAACTAGCAGGTCTGTAGCAGGAGCAGCCTCAGCAAGCGGTGAGTTGTTCTGGTAAAACCATACTTATCCCAGAGCAGTTTCGGGGGGTTTTTTTATTTATTTTTTGATGCAGGGCACTAAAGTCTATGGAGGCTGACTAGTAAATCTTGCCCTGCAGGATGTATGCGCTTCTCCCCTGCTGGTCTTCAGCATCGTTTATCAGCAGAATTGAACTACCTTAATGCTATTGAGGAGTCTGTGCGACAGCTTTCAGATGTGGAGCGAGTACGAGGCATATCATTTGCCCAGCAAGAGAGCGTTTCTTTGGCTCAGATTCTAAAGGTAATGGAAAAATACTTCCCTGTGTTGACCTTCTCTTTTTTATTTATTTATTTTGCAAGAAAATTAATCAAATTAGGACAAATTGTGCTTTTGTTAGCGATGCGGAGAAATCGTAATGGACGTGATGGAGGATCTCTGATAATGTTCAATTTTTAGGATTACTGTCTATTACCTTCCTTATTTTAAACTGACAGTAAGGAACTGGTGACTCTAGAATATGTATCACTAATATACCATTAGCTGGAATCAGTACTTTCATCGTGTATTTCTGTAAAATAAAAACTTGATTATTTCCTGGGTTTGATGTTGAGTCCCAGTGCTATGCAGTGTAGTCATTCAGACTGAATCATTTGTCTTATTCAATGAAAAGGATATTTTGGGTTGAAATTTCCGTATGGTGACAAGATTTCTTGTTCTAGTTTGTTGAATTAATTGGTCTCCTAAGTCCTCTTTCTTTCTACACTGTGGTGTCTACATAAAAAGGGAGGGGGTCAGTCAGTAGGCTGAAAATTTCACTTTAGCAGAAAGAGGCACCACTAATAGAGTAGATCTAGATCTTTTGAAGGTAGTGGCTAAGGGAAAAAAGGTCTTTACATTTAACTTGCATGATTCAAACTTGTTTTCCTGATCTGTAGGCACAGCAGCAGCGCCATGAACGGGATTTGGCCCTTTTGAAAATCAAGGCCGAACAAGAAGCTTTAGAAAGTCAGAGACAACTGGACGAGGCAAGGCAGAAGGCAGCTCAGGTAATGCTGCCCTTCAAAAAATGTGGAGTGTGTAAGAGGCAAAATGCTGTAAGTAAATCCGTGCCTATGAGCATTCTTAATTTGAAGCTGTGAATGTGTGGAAGTGGTGAAGGGGTTTAATATACTGAAAAAAAGCTCTTCTCTTAAGGGCCAATTTCAAACTTTCCCCCCCCAGATTTTGAGACAGAAAACTGAAGTTATTATAGCCAGAAAATTTTGAAGAGCTGAACTGGCTGTGTTTTCTGCATAGGTCCATGCAGAGTCACTGCAGCATCTGGTCCAGTCACGGCAGGAGGCTGTACAAGAGACCACGTGCAAAGCTGCAGCCAAACAGGCGGAAACTGCGCTTCTCGCTACAGATGCAGCTCACCAGATCCGGGAGGTAAGGTCCTGAGAGAAAGGAAAAAGCTGTTCTGATTTCACTGTTATTTTGAATATTTTTTTGCCTCTTGGTTGTTCGCTGTTCAGTGTCATTCTCGGTGCAACTTCTTACCTTCATAATGTGACAAAAGATAGGACTTTAGAGGAGCTTTTCTGGCATCCTTACGTAGAAGTCAGTCAGCAGCCTTAAATCCCTGTTCACTGTTCTTATGATCTTCCAGTTAATGAACTGTTCAGAAGTTTGCTCTTGCAGGAGAGATTGATGATAGTGAACACATCTTCTTTAATTTGTAAGAGTTGCACTCCATCAGGGATCAATCCTGTATCTGTTTCATATGCAAATTAAATTAGAAAAGCAGGGAAACTGCAATCTTGATTACTTTTGAAGGTAGGAGACCAACAAATAAATAAAAAAAAAGAGTGGGGAGGATCTTCAGCAGAGCTTTTACCTTGGTTCAGAGTTTGAAGGTTTCTTTTTTTTGAGTGTCTTCATTCTTGTGGTGTACAAAATATTTATTAGTTTTCAATTTTATAGATCAGTTTATCAGTTTTTGTATTTGTTTCTAACATGTAGCAGCTGCTTCACACATAGGTAAGAAACACAGTAACCAAAAAATGCTTTTGCTTCTTCATAGTTTAGCAATCGCAATAACTGTGGATTAATGTTATGGGATGGAGTGCAGAAGGCTGATGGAAATGAACATTAACTGTTTCTTCGCAGCTTAAGCACGTGCTGGTGCTCATACTTGTGTTTATGATAGGTAATGGGACTGCAGAATAATACTGATCTACTCGTTCTGGGCTTTGCCAAATATGTGAATATTTTTGAATAGACAAGAATGAGTTACATTAAAGGAGCAGAAAAGGTCAGGCATCTGAGATACATGCAGGGGCTGTTGATAGCAGGTAGCGAGGTCGTCTTTTGTAGAGCTGAAGTGGCTGGAAACCAATTAAGAAACGAGGTAAGAAGAAACAGCGACAGCTTTTATTTGGTGTAAGATTTTAACCTCTTGTCTTGCTTTAATTTTGAAATCCAAGAGTAAGAGGTGCTAGTGGAGAGGTTGATGGGGATCACCTGCTCGGCGATGATGGGCTAGCAGAGTAGCTTTTCCGTCTGTGTTCACAGTGACTCCTGATATTCAGTTGAATAACCATTTATTTTAACGGCAATGGAAATGCTGATCACCAATGTGCTGGGATATTTTTGGATGCACACTGTAATTTCCAATGTATAAAGGAATGGAGTTAATTTTCTGCATTGCTTTCAATTAGAAGTTTATCTTATGCAAAAGAGATAATATAGCATGCTACTACATAAGTTTTTTTGCTTAGACTTGACTGTGATACTAATGAAGGATAAAAAAGGGGTGATGTATACCAACAATCCAATTTTTAAAAAATCATTCACTTGTTTTTATTAAATTTTATGTGTTATAATTACTTTATACACTAATTGATGAATTAATGGAGAAACTCAGTATGTTTATTGGAAGTTATTGAAATACAGCTTATTCCTACCTTCAAAACCCACCAGAGTTCCTTGCTCTGTGAGAAGCAGAGCTTTGAACAAGAAGAAAAATATTAAATTCTAAAGCTTCTAAAAATCAGTGTTCTCTGCTGTGATTCCTGAAGAAGTTCTTATTTCTAGTCAGGTACACAGTGACTACCATACATTAAAAAGGAGAAATTTCTGGCTGTTTGTTGATTAATGCTGCCAATTTTAGACCTGGCAGTTTGCATGATATTGGAATTTAAACCTGTTGCTTCCTTTGGAATGGAAATAATATTTCTTGTTCTTTGGTCAGGATGCACTCAAGTGAAAAAGAGGACATTATTTCTGTTATTTGTTGGGTTTTTTGTTTTTTTGTGTTTTTTTTTTTTTTTTTTTAATTAATTGTAATGGTAAGTCCGGAATGTTTTATTATGTGGGGATGATTCTCTTGATCAGAGTTTGGTTAACTTGATTAGAACGATACAGTAAGTAGTATCTTGCATGTCTGCAGTTTCGTATCAATAACTCCACTGTGAATAAATTAAGGAGTATGTATTTACAAAGCAATATGCACCTCCTACAACCAAAACTGACATGTACGTAATTACAAACCATTGCAAAACGATGTCTTACACATTTGTCGTATAAATCAGTAAATTGCCTGCGAGGATGACTATTTTCTCTTTCAAAATCATTTTGTTGCTGATAAGCACATTGTATTCCTTTGTTTTTTGTTGTACTCAGATGACAGAGTTAGCACGAGCACAGATCTCGGATACTGTCAGCGCCCCAGCTGCTCCAGTCACCACCTTGTTTGACCACCAGCGGCAGCATCATTCAGAGTTCATGAAACAACTGAGAGCCCGAACTGATACAAACAGGTTTTGCCTCATGTTTCACATCTAAAGAAGGGGGAAGTAGAATTTGTTAGGTTTTACTTCACCTATTCTTGAAGAAAATTTTAAGATGTCATAATGAGTGAGCATTTAAGAAGAAGACTTTAGATTCCATTTTTATGCCCTTAATAGCGTACGCCAAAGGTGACATTAACTGGTTCTCTGAAGCTCTGTATTAATAGAAAAAGACGCTCTAAACATTTTGTAGGATGATACAACTAGTCTGAGCCTTAAGTGATCTCTTCAGAAATTTTAGCTGTTACTGCTTCTAGTAAACTGATGAAAGCTTGTGCAAACTGTATTATTGTTATTGTTTAAGACAATGCAGATTTACTCAAAACTCTTCCCTTTCTCAGGAAATGTGAGTCTGGTGCCATATCGCAAGGTAAAGAGGAGAGAGGTGACTCAAAACAGACATACTCACCAATGTTTGATAGTTATTCAGAGTCCTCAAGATCAAAGGTTCATGATCAGAGGTAAGAAGAGTTTAGATTACACAGGGGGTTTTTTGCTATAAATAAGAACTGAAGTACAACAGAATATAAAGATAATTCCTTCGATGTATGTTTTAAAAAGAGGTAGTCAGTATTAAACTTTCAACGAGTAACCCTGTCTTATATTCATGAGCTTGAAGGTTTACATGCCTACCAGAATTTGCTTTGTCTTTAACTAAAAATCCTACTACGTTGTGGTCCGCAGTGTAATAGTATGTTGTGTGTTAATATCTTTGGTTTTGAATTTGCTGTATTTGTCCTAATTGGACACTTTTTTCTCTTTTGTAACTTAAGAATAATTGAGTTCCACATCTGCTTTCTCATTAGCAAGAGTCTAGCAAGCAGGTGAAGGGAAATTGTTATTCCCCCTGCTTAGCTCTTGTGAGACTGTATCTGGAACGCAGTGTCCAGTTTTGGGCTCTTTGGTAAAGAGAAGATGTTAACGTACTGACACGTCTAGTGGTCAGCCACCAAGACGATTAGGAGACAGGTTTACATGATGTAAAAGAGAGGCTGAAGAGGTGTTCAGAACTTGGATGTGGCCTTGACTTTGGTTGGATGAAACACCTTCAGAAATTGTTGAGCTGAGATTATTCTGATTTCTGTGCTGTGGCCTACCTGCATACTTCTATCGCATCACCTTTGTAACCTAAAAGTCACTTTAAGTCTCTGTTTATCTGAGTCTTTTTCCTTGTCCTAAACATTTGTGTTTTGTGCCTTTCTCGTTTTGCTCTGTGTTGTTTTGAAATGGACTAGAACATAGACTGGAACATATATTCTGAAAATACAGTGCAGAGACCTGTAGAAGTGCCTACTCTGTAACGTGCATTATTTTCTATTCTGTTCTCTGTGCATCTGGCCATTTTGTTCAGGTTTTTGTATTCGCTGCTGTTTTGCACTGGCTTGAGATTTTACATGAAGTGCCTGGAATGCTGCTTGCCTGAGGTTTTGAATCATTTCTGGTGTTACTTTTTCAGTATCTTGCCTGTGTTTAATACTGCATTTTAGTTTTTTGTTTCCTGTTTGCTTACCTGATCTAGTTAGGTCCCATGAAGTTTCTCACAGCCCTTCTCTGATCTTGACCGTCTGGAATGATTTTGTCCTCTGTAGTTCTTCTAATTTAAAACAGTATTGCTATTTCATTTAAAATCATCCATTTAAAAATTGTAAGGAGAGATGTTTGCAGTGGTTTATCATCAGTACTCATTCCCAGGTGGAGGGTATGTATACCTACAAACAACTTGCATTTTAAGGTAGAATAAAAATAACAAGTTCTGCTGTCAGTCAGCAGCTTGATGAGGCTTGGAATTTTAAGGTAGCCAAGCTGCATTTTAAAAACAAAACCAAAGCCTCTGCATGTAGGTTATTGCTGGGATGTTAATCATGGCATTTAGAGTAGTAATGCAATATAAAGATTTTGAAATGTGCAAAGTAATTTTAAAAAAAAATTATCTCTTGATAACACAGTAGTACCAGCAGCCGCCAAGAGAGTCCTTCAGTTCCATCTTCTAAGGAGAATGAGAAAAAGCTTTCCCGTCGTGAAAAGATAACTAGCAGTATCGAAGAGCAGGCTCATACTGGTGTGGATGATTCCTTGCCGAGTGATAGTATTTTATCACTGCCAGATGAAAAAGGTTAGCTGTTTTGTTTGTATGTGATGAATCTGAAGGTAAGGGGGGAGGGAGGTGCTGTTTCAGAATTAGTTTCTGAAATAAATGAGGGAGTATGTGTGAAGGAAGCTGAGCCCCAGGTGAATTGGTAGCTTCTGAAGAGGTAATAGAGGATGGGACCCTTTGAAATTCTACACATCAGTGTGATGGAGCCTGTGGGCCGTTCTACTTTCTGCTGTGCTAGCTGGAGCCAAATGTTCACTTGCTGAATATGCAGGCTGAATGCCAAATGTTTTAGCAGCCCCAGAATTGTGGTTATACCTGTGTATGGAAGTCTGTTACGTCTTTTGAAGCCAGACAACAGTTTTTCATGATGCCCTCTATCTCAAGGTCACTCTTCTAAACATCCATTTTTATGCATTAAAGTAGTTATCTCCCTTTCTTTCCTGCTCCTCCCCCCCCCCCCCCCATTTTACTGAGATGAGACAGAGTAAAACTGCATTCATGGTACATACCTGAGCGTAAAACCACTTCCCTGATTTCTCCCTCAGATTCCGCTTCTGTTGCAACAGAGTATTCCCTGAAATTTGATGAGTCCATGACAGAGGATGAAATTGAGGAAAAGTCTTTTCGGTCTTTGCTGCCCTCTGAGAGTCATCGCAGAAATAATTTGGAGAAGAAACGGGGTAATCGTGATGATTCTGATGAGGAAGTCTCCCCAGAAAAAACAGCTCTGTCCTCTATCAAGGTAGGTCAAGCAACTGTAGTTCAGGTAAATTAATTGAACTAAAATGGTTGAGCTCATGAGGTTCAAATGAGCTATTCTTAGTTGTGTTTGCAAACTTTAGGGTTCTTTTCCTCACTGTGGTTCTTTGAGCATCTCAAAACATTGAGTTGTATGAATCATGCTGTATGTCACTGTTATACAAGTGCAATGACTGACTTATGGAGCAGTCCGTCCAGGCCTCTACCTGTTCTCTTGTGGCTTTGGAGAAGAGGAGCGACTTTGAGGTAGGTTATAAAAGCCCAGTGAATTAAGTCTTCCTACTATGCCTAAGCACAGCTCGGAAGTACATGAGGATGCTTCATCTCTCTGGCCCAAGAGGGGATGGTCCAAAACCATCACGCAGCCCAAGGCGGAAAAAGCTGGTCTTCACAAAGCTCAGAAACAGCTTTCCTTCTTGTTTTTATGTGTGCGTATATACACACACACACACACTTCATAATTGGAAAAAGCCTTGGAATTTCTGTATTATCAAATCATGCCAAATTTGTCTTGCCTTCTAGGAGCTAAGCATGCCATTCTCTGGGGGGCAAGACAGTTTCTCTAAATTTACCATGGAGATGGTAAGACAATACATGAAAGAGGAGGAGATGCGAGCAGCTCATCAGTCCTCACTGCTTCGGCTCCGGGAGAAGGCTCTGAAAGAGAAGACCAAGGCGGAATTAGCTTGGCTGGAACACCAGAAAAAGTGAGACAGCTCTAAATATATATATGTATATATACACACAGTTGCTGACTGACTGTTTTCCTGTACTTCTACTTGAATTTTTTTTGTTAGATTTTGCTTCCACCCCACCCCTCCCTTATTAAGTATCAACGGTTGAGCTAATCTTCTGATGTCAGTAATCTATACA
The DNA here is from genome assembly GCF_963924245.1 of Chroicocephalus ridibundus. Taxonomy (NCBI): domain Eukaryota; kingdom Metazoa; phylum Chordata; class Aves; order Charadriiformes; family Laridae; genus Chroicocephalus; species Chroicocephalus ridibundus. The sequence continues at coordinate 33,980,380 of NC_086291.1, read as the reverse complement.
AATGTTATTGTCACTTGGAAAGAGTAGAACCCAGTTTGTAGGTGTGCTTTGATGTTTACACTGAATGCAGTTTGATAACAGAGAATTTCATTGAAACAGTAGAACATTGGATGTTTGTTGTGAATTGGAGAAGGTAGTTCCCAACCATTACTCTACAAATCCTAAGTCAAGAAGGTATAAAACTGTCAAACAGTTCTACCTTTGTTTGCTTGATGTCTGTCTGAGGTCATTTTAGTTGAGTCAGGCCAAATTTTGTGAATCTGAATGTGTGTTGTACTTGATGATTTGTTTCCAACCTAACATATGCTTTGTCCTGGAATGCCACTTGAAGTACCTAGTGAAGTACCTGCCCACCACTAAGCAGTGGTGGCCAGATTTAATCAATAATACTTTTCCATAGTCACTCTCTGCATGAGAGTACCATTGTTCACCAGACGTTTTCTTCCAATTTCTTGTCACTGTGGGTTTGACATAGGATGGTGAGGTAGTGACCCAAGTGTCCTTCCTTTTGACTTTCTCAAATGGTGGGCATGAGCATCTGCAGAGCTTCTGCCCATTCACGTGAGATCTCATATTACCTGCACTGGCCTTTTCAATGTGCGTGTCTGTTTAAACACTACAAAATATTCCGCTATAGAGCATGCCAATGATGCAGTACGGGCATATACTCTTCTGCAGGTTAGGAAAAGTAAACTTTTTTTTTTTTACTTTATTGAGTAAAAGGCTCATTGTTTTGCACTTTTTTCTTATTTAAGTCTTTCTTCCAATCTATTTGCAGGCATTTGCGAGACAAGGGAGAGGATGATAAGATGCCTCCCATTCGAAAGAGGCAGCGTGGTCTGCTGCTGAGATTACAGCAGGAAAAGGTAACTGATGCCCTCTAGGAAAATCCCCTTGAAACCCCTGTGTAGCCATTAAATGTTTCAGACACTGTAAAAGCTAAGAATTGAGAAAACTCCGTAACAGGCTTTTGGATAGGAAGCTAGCAGTATTTCTTACCAATAATTTTTATGTGCATTTCAGTAGTATTTAACACATTGTTTTAAAGGGTCCTTCTGTATCAGTAATCTCACTGCTTGAGACTTAGATCTTCTGTTCTTTGCTGCTGAAGTTCAGGCTGGTTACTTCATCATATAACTGCAGTAATTTTAAACGCATAGCAAGGACACTGTGGCAGCTTTAGAGTGTGTTCTTGAGAGCTGTCTGTCAGAGTTCTTATGCTTAATCTTTTATATCTAAAAGGCAGAAATTAAGCGTCTTCAAGAGGCTAACAAGGCTGCTCGGAAGGAGAGACAGCTGATCCTTAAACAGCAGGCGGAAATAGAACGAATCCGTCAGACTACAATGAAACTGCAGGAAAAACTAAAATCTGCAGGAGAAAACAAGCTGGTGAGTGTTCAGGACACAAGCTGGAGTCTTCCCTCGTGGGCTGTGCTGCTGGTATCTGACTTCAGTGTTTATAGGAATGAGACGCTACTAGATCAGACCTATCACTTGCAAGTTTTGTCTGCCTCAAACGATCTCATCCTCTTTATCTTAGCAATTTTATGTTTAAGGAAATGTATTTGGAGAAGTTATAAAATGTTTTAACTGGGCAGTAGGTGACGTTTGTTAATGCTCAAGCTTAACTAATGACCTTGTAAATATCAGGTTTTTGATGCTTAGATCTCTCAGACTCTCATTTTGTTTCATTATTTGTCAGACCCCAAAATACTAAATGTAAGTGCTAAACCCAAAACTTTCTGCTTTGTGTGTGTATTAGTGTCATTACAACTAAGTTTCCTGCATCTGCTTTATGAGATAGCAAGATGGGATTTTGGTAATGGTCTCTGCCTCCTTACCAAATTTTGAGGACTCAGAAGTTAAATAATAGTGGTATAGAAAAAATTGGTTTCCTGTCTGGGTAGCTGAATTCTGGTGGGGTTTTTTTTTTTTGTTTTAGATACAGTTAGGGGAGAACTTAAATTGTGGAGAAACGGGATGTACTAACAAACTTTGTGTCAATTAAAAATAAAGTTGGAAAATGTCCGCTTGCAGGTGGACAGACTTATCTGAAGTATTTGATATATTCTGGGGAGAAGTAGAGCTCAATTAACACGATTTTTAAAAAGATGGTAGAATAACTTTTCCTACGTTCAATGTTGATTATGTTTTTTTAACACTTAATTGCAGGAACTTCACAGTGAGGATGACATCAAGCAGAGCAATGGTTCTAGCCCGCTTCCAACTGATGCAGAGACACGCAGCCCTTCCCCAATCTCAATCTCCAGCAGTGAGACTAGCAGCATTATGCAGAAGCTTAAGAAAATGCGCAGCAGAATGGATGAAAAGTAACTAATTTTCTTTTTTCTTATACAAAAATTGACTATTTTCATAGGACGAGTTAGGTTTGGACAGTATCTGCACTAACAGTGGCCATCAGAAAAATTACAGAGGTATTGATATCACATACACTTTGATCTGAGTTACCTGAAAAACAGTTGATTAGAAGCAGTAATAGCAGTAATATTAATCTTTGAATATAATATTTTAAAGGCTACAGTTCTCACATGAATACTGAGATTCAAACATTGTTACCTGGCAGACTGCGTGGTCGAGGTTTTATTGTAGAAGATTGGTTTTAAAAGCGCATCAGTTTAAAAGATTTTGATGTTTGTATGTACAAGGAACTTGAACAGGCTCCAGCTTGATGGTACATCTTGTCAGAGTTCCTCTTGCAACAGGAGCTCCGAAATCAAATGGTCAAAGTGGTGCCTGTATTTTCTATCTCCCCTTTTATTTTAAAGGGAAAAAATATAGAGAGTGAGACTGCAGTATTACAGTACCAATTTTTATTTTTAAAAGCATAAGTTACAAATAGCAATAGTCTTATGCAAAACCTACTAACTGATTTTGAGATCTGGCTCACAGAAAGTCATTGAGCTTGTTGGGCACGTGATTTCTAACAGCTGTTGAACTGCATTTCTAACTGCATTAAAATCAGCTAGGGATGAATACTCCAAGTATTTTCTTAATTAATGGAAGTGGTACGTGTGTGACTGAGCAGACAGGCAGTTAATAAGAACTTTCTTTTCCTCCTGTATGCTCCACAGGTTGGAAAAAAAGTTGAAAACAGTTGTTAGTCTTCAGAGGAAGTAATGAGGTATATGTGCGGTTCCTGGGTCTGAAAACTAAGACTGAATCTGTTGATTTCACCTGTTAAATTGTTTTGAATCAAAAATTGTTTCTGCATCTTTTCAGTGTAGGAATTACTTTGCCTGAACTAAACATCCCAAATGCTGTACCAGCATGTGCTCAGTAGTTCGAAGCCTTAAATTCTTACTTGAGACTAATCCATTGGAAGTCTGGCCACTGCCAGTTACTGCAAGGAATAGTCTTTGCTTAAACAATTTTTTTGAACTTAATAACCAAGGTAGATCACTATATTTTAGTCCATATATACTTGTATACAATGAAGATAAAAACCAGTAGTAGTAATAAGTAGGGATTTGGTGTAACTAGAATAAAAGCAAAAACGTTCTAGTTAACGTGATCTTCATGTGTTAGCCTGAATTGATTGCTGTTATTCAGACTCTTCTGATAGGATTTGGTAAACTCAAAAACCAAAATAATAAATTATTTCAAGTTTCTGAAGCATCATATTACCAAAACTACACTCTTGGCATTCCAAGTCATGTGAAAACCACCCCATCGTTCTAGCAGCTGACTCTTTCTCAAAGTATATTTTGAGGTTAGTAAACGGCTTAAGACGGGGACTTGAAAAGGATGGGCTCTGTAGGCCATATTGACTCCTAGGGTTTCAAGAAAAAAAGATTTTTCTTCTGATCTTATTTTTGTTAAAAAAAGGGTCTTTATCTTGTTTTTTTCCATCCAAGATTCAGCATACAGAATTTCAAATGGTGATATAGTGTTACAAAACCAAGCCACAGCTTATGAATTTTGACATTGTATTAATACTGTATTAATAGTATAAGAAATGACAAATACACTTTCATATTCAAGACTTCCTATGCTTTTTTACCAAGTAGTGTTTTTGTCAATATTCTCTTTTTTAAATCTTATTTTTTCCAAGTGCCTTCATTTTTAAGCAACACTTAATGATTGGAGAAAGAATTACATTTTAATAAATAATTGTTCTTACTGTTACAAGGGATAGCAGTAGATATGAAGCATGTTCTGCTCTTAAAGATGTTTTAATCATCAGTACAAAATATTGCTTACCTGGAGAATACTTTTCAAAAGGTAGATTTAATCGTCAGTCCAAAATATTACTCGCCTGGAGAATACTTTTCAAAAGGTGGATAGCAGGATTTGAGCTGAAACAATTGCTTTTAGGAGAAACAAGTGGAAGTTTTGTGTGATGTAAAGTATGTGGTCCTGTATTTTTGTTTCTATGGTTTTGTCTTGGATTGCTGTATACGTTCAAAGAAAGTAGCATTTCGTGTAAACATAAATGATTCCCTAGAAATAGATCTTCCTGATTGTCTTGTTTTGGCACACCTTTTGCAGGTATTTTGATAGTGACAGCAGTGCTTATTGATTGACAAACAGTGCCAACTTGATACCTTTTTTTCTAATGTCCTTATTTGTAAAAAAGCATAAGAATTACTATTAATAGAGTAAGACGTTTGGTTTGGGGTGTAATGATAGGAAGCTGCTGTTTGAAGGGAACCGGTCAGGTTGTGAGATAAGGTATAAGGAAAGAAGCTGAATGACAAGTACAAAGCAACTAGAGGAAGGAATATGGAAAGCCTGCTGTGCTGGATTTGCTGTACTCCATGGCAACGTGGAAATCCTTTGGGTTTTTTTACTTATGAGACAGCTTTAGTATTTCTCTAAAAGGGGAGTGAAAGAGTAGTTCTGTTTTAATTAATTGATCTGTGTAGCCTGCATGTGAACAGGAGCATGCTCTGTCAAAGAGAATTAACCGCTTCCCCTTGCTTTCCTTGCGTATGCAATTTTAATGATAATCTGAGCAATAGAAGAACTGATTAAATGCTCATTTTCTTTTGCTTTTTCTTAATATTCTTCTTAGCTTGCATTGTAGTTAATAGAGCTATATGGAGCATGCTATTTTTCTATAAATATGATAATTCATTAGGAATTAGCTTAAAATGGTAATTCTTTGGGAAATACCATTTTAAGCAAGAGCTGTAAGGTTTTGTAGATTTTTAAAAAAAAAAAAACAAACCCAATACGCATTATCTTTCTGCAGTTAGTACTTCAAATGAAAGAGGCAATATGTGAGTATTCTGAGACCAAGTCTGCACTTTGTTGCAAAAAAACAAAACAAACAAACAAAAAAAAAAAACAAAAACAAACAAAAAAAACCCTCAACCAAACAAAATAGCAGCTACAAGTTGAAATACAGGTATATCTCAGACTTTTCTCGAATAGCTTATGTTTTAAAAATACATTATTTAATCTCTTTTTTTTTTTTTTTTTTTGCCCTTTCACTGGTGCTTACCTTTGGAGAAGTAATTTTACTGAGGTTTCGCCAGGTGAATGAAAATGTGTTTTAAGTTTCAGACCAGCAGAGTTGTTCATACTGCAAAACCAGCATGCTATTTGATGCTAATAATATACTCTATCGATGATTAGAATAGCAAGAGTTGCAAAAAGATCAGGTTGATATATGTTAACCAGTGCACGTGGAAGTCTGCATCAAAGTAATAAAACTCCTTCCGAAATTTAAAGAAAAATATAGCTGTGTGAAAGTAGCTTGCCTTTAATTAACAGAAAATGAAGTGTTATAAGTGTATGTGTTCTATTACCTTCTGCATAACAGTGTATAGTTTGTCTACTTCAAATGTTGGGTAATAACTATACAATGTTAAATGCAATTAATTTTAAAGTTCTTTGCTAGATGCTGTCCTTTTCTCGTTCTTTCTGCCTTTTTTGCTATATTAGTTTTAAACTCTTCCTCCTTATTTTGTAGACACTGCTCTCCTGTTCACTACTTCTTCTCTGTCTTTACGTCTCACCACTGGGCTTCTCTCAGTGTCTGTTTTCCCAACCTACACCCCAAATTCCAGCTGTATATCTACAACCAATTGGTCAGGTAACTGTATCTTTCTCAAGTGATAGACTCTTTGATAGAGCATGCTCTGTTCAGTTCTAGAAAGTCAAGAGGTTCTTCATCAGTGAACGTTTCCTCACTGTTTCCAGATCTTTATTAATGATGACGTAGACAGTGGGATTGGGTGCACCCTCAGCGGGTTTGCAGGTGACACCAAGCTGAGTGGTGCAGTTGATTCGCTAGAGGGAAGGGATGCCATCCAGAAGACCCTTGACAGGCTTGAGGAGTGTGCCAGGGTGAACCTCATGAAGGTCAACACAGACAAATGCAAGGTCCTGCACCTGGATCAGGGCAATCCTCAGCATCAGTGCAGACTGGGTGATGAATTAATTGAGAGCAGTCATGCAGAGAACCTCTTTAGGGAATGCTGGTGGACAAAAAAAATTGGATATGAACTGGCAATGTGCACTTGCAGCCCAGAAAGCCAACTGTATCCTGGGCTGCATCAGAAGAGCATCCCTCCTCCTCTGCTTTCGTGAGACTACCATGTGGAGTACTGCACCCAGTTCTGGGGTTCCCGATACAAGACAGACATGGACCTGTTCGAGTGGGTCCAGAGGAGGGCCACAAAAACGATCAGAGGATTGGAACACCTCTGCTATGAGGACAGGCTGAAAGAGTTGGGGTTGTTCAGCCTCGAGAAAAGGCAGCTCCCGGGAGACCTTATTACAGCTTTTCAATATATAAAGTGGGCTTATAAGAAAAATGGAGAGAGACCTTTTTGCCGGGGCCTGTAGGGATAGGACAAGGCTAACAGTTTTAAACTGAAAGAGGGTTGGTCTACGTTAAATATAAGGAAGAATTTTTTTTACACTTGGGGGTGGTGAGGCACTGGAACAGGTTGCCCAGAGAAGCTGTGGCTGCCCCATCCCTGGAGGTGTTCAAGGCCAGGCTGGATGGGGCTTTGAGCAGCCTGGTCTGGTGGGAGGTGTCCCTGCCCAGGGCAGGGGGCTGGAACTGGGTGATCTTTAAGGTCCCTTCCAACCCGAATCATTCTATGATTCTAATCTCTTACTCCCACTGTGTTCTGAGCGGCAGACAGATGGTTCACTTTGCTTCCACTGCCTGGTTGCTACTTACAGCTGCTGAAACTGTAGTCCGGGCTTTAAGTCAGTATGCCTTGATGTACAAGTACAGGTTAGAGCAGCAGGTTAGTGCTTCCGGGTTAATATTTGGAATGGATGGATAAAACGTCTGATGTTAGCAACAAAGAAAGAGTTAGACTTTGAAATCATACTGGAGTAATCTGAGTGCTGCTGCTTCCTCTTTGCTCCCCATTTCCAGCTTCATAGATGCCAGATGTGGTTTTGCATTTTAATTTATTTTCTGTGAAGCTGCCCCTGCTTTTGAGGATAAATGGTGTACCCTTGGTGTTGCAACTGGAACCCTCTAGACAGTAGTAAATATTTAGGCAGTATGTGTGCTACCTTGTGGCTCTGACCTTTTAAACCCCAGGGTTATAAAAGGGTCCGCACCTTTAGCCATGCTGCTTTAATCATCTGCCTCTTCTAGGTTGAATGTTGGAACCCTCTTTCTCTCCTATCACTTCTGTTGACTTATCTTTCTTACTAAGTAGTCTTTGTGCGCTGATTATTTTCATGGTCATTTAGTTAATTCTCCTCCTGTTTGTGGTCTTCTCAGTTAATTCATTTGACATCTGCTTTTAAGGAGTTCTCTTTTGAATCAGTTTATTTCAGTGTTTCTCTTGTATTTTATTTCAACTGGACTTGCCTCCCTTAAGATCCAGCCAACTGTGAAGATCCAGACATTCTGATGAAATCAAACAGTGGGTGAAGGAAGAAGAAAAAGTTGCTTTTGCATTGAGATCATTGTAATGATGACCTCCATAATGAGTTCCAAATACATGATCTGCTAGACTAATTGGAACTGATGTGTGTCTGAAAGTAAGAGTTGATAAATCTGATAGTGCTGGTGAAAGACACAGTATAAGCATGACCGTCCATGTCATGTCTGTAATGCTGGTAGTCTAGTTTCTTAATGATACTAATCTGTTGGGTTTGCCTAAGAGTAGACAACTTTGATGTTTGTCTATGGAAAGTGGTAAAGTAATGCATAAAATCCTAGAATCTGTCGGCTTGAAGGTGGCAGGTGTTCCAGAGACTCTGAGGTGCTCCCAATTTTCTCCTGCTCTTGTTTTGACTATAGGAGAGGAGGTTGTGGGCGTGTCTTACTGGCTTTTGAAACTTTTATCTTCACATCATAACTTGTCTACCTTGTCTGAATCTCTTAGAGGAGGATTTATCTGAAACTCAACCTTTCTGATCAACTGCCAGCTCGCTTTTCAGCGAATAGAGTGAATGCTAAATGAGCAAAGAAGAAATGTCCCTTGGCAGGCAAGATCTGCAGATTAGCCAGTTGGTCACTCCAGTCTCTGTAAATAAAAGGTTTTTTGAAACATGAGAGATTAAAAAGCACAGATGAAATTATTATCTGCTTTGCAGCTTAAAAACTTTGATGCTGAGTGTTTGGGGTGGCTTGAAACTTATAAAGGCATTTGCATAGCAAAATATCACAAGTCTTTGAAGACTGCCTTTTTAAGCACCACACCTTCTGTACCAATGTGGAACTCTTGCTCTAGCTGGCAAACCATGTATTTTCTACAGAGTGATTCTGTGACATCTTAAAAATTTCGGTGTAGGAGATAAATGGATTGATGTACACTCTTCTCTAGACTTGGCATGTCAGAGGAAGTGTGTACAATTGATGTTGAACTTGCTCCCATTTACTATCTTAAAGGCTAAAAGCTATGGTCTTGGTTACTTCAATGTTTAGAAATAAGACCAGAGATACTGTTGTTCAGGAACCGGCAAAGAGAACTAGTGTATGCATGCATGAACAAACCTGTTTGTACCTACAAAGTTATCGAAGAATTTCCCCATTTCTGAGGTTTCACAGATCACTTAAGAAATCTTTGCCAGAAAGGAAAAAAAAGTTGCAAATATGCAGTGTGATCTTTACTTTTTATCTACTCTTAAGCTAGCAGCCAAATCTGTTAGTAGCTAGGAAAAACAGTCCTGCATCCTTATTCTCTTAATGCCGTCGGCTGACTATTAACATTCCAAGGGTGGCAATCCATACAGGTGATGCTTAAAGGAAGAAGGATAAAAGTTCCAATAATTCAGGAGAACTATTAATACAGGATCCACCTTCTCTTATAATTATGTATTTGGAAAGAACTGTGGGGCAACTGGGGTTACAATTTTTCTGTCATTGGGATTAGCAAAAAGAAAGATCCATTTTTCAAACAGTTACTACTTTCTTGAGGGTTCCAGTTTAACATCACAGGTACTTTCTACATCCTGAAATTGGGAACTTATCCTGTTCATGTTAGTGAATAATTAGTAGCACCTTTAATGATTTTGAAGATCTTCAAATTGTAAGCAGTGTGTTTACAGTATGTTGTAGACTTTACTGCAAAGGAAAAAAAAAATTCTTGTCTACTTGTTTGGGGTTTTTTTACAGCAGCACATCAGAAGTCTAGGAGATAGTAGTTAGTGTGAATATTATTCTAGAAAAGAATTTGAAAAGCTAAAATTCTGGGAATTGTGGCAATAGAGCATCTGGCTGTTGGGACCTTTGAGGGTGGTTGGCTGTTTTCCCACTGTCTTCTGCTCTGTCAGGTTCCTAACTAAGCGAGAACAGAAGCTGATGCAGCGTCGACAACATGCTGAAGAATTGCTGGAGTGGAAACGCCGCCTGGATGCAGAGGAAGCAGAAATACGGCAGATAGAAAAGCAGGCTCTAGCTGCCTGGGACAAAGAGCTGCTCAAAACCAAAATAGTCAAGAAAGACTTGGGCGATCAGAGAACCGAACCTAAAGGTAGTAGGAAGTGGGGGGAACTGTTGCAAATGACAAGAGTAAAATATAATTTGACACAATGGTCGCTTAGGTTTGTACTTCCTTTCTTTTAAAACCATTTTCCCCTGTAGTGCTGTTTGAGCGTCTGTCCTGTTAGCCTTATTACTGTTGGTGAGGATGGTTCTTATCAAGGGCTGCTTTCCCCCTCGCCTGCATTTGCAAAACATTGAAAACATTTTTTTCTTCCCTCTTGTTGTTTATGCAGTACAACTCTTTGAAATCTGCAACTGTGCTAAAGTGTGCTAGGATGTAATTAGTATAAATTTATGCTACTGTGAGGAAAAATAAGTTCCCAGATGTTGGGAGCTACAGCTTTACTGTTCTGTCTTAAGTGGACCATACTTTCAGCACAAAGCACAGAGAACTGGGTTGCAGTGGGAGAAAATAATGAAACTTCAGGGACTGTTCTAGAAACAATCCATTTTCCTTTTTTTCCTCACTTTGCTGGAAGGAGGCACCATGTCCTTTGAATGTACAAAGGGAATTCAGAATTATGCCCTATTACACTTTTTGCTGAAAAGTCATGTGGATTTTAGGCATCGTAAGACATTTTAAAGATGCTATGTGTATGAGTCAGTAAGTTCCCATGAACAAAAATTCAGCATGAACACTGAATTCTCATCAACAGATGAGAAAATACACTTGCTTTCTATTAATTTTATCTACCAGTAAGCAGTGGAGCACAGCCCTGCTTCGAAGTGCCTCTCCCTCCCCAGCCTTTGCTCAAATATTGAGTAGTTCTTCATGGCTGCTTCAGTAATGCTGTGACTGCTGCGGAATTTAGTAAACAGGAATATTGAAAACCCAACTTATTATTTTACTTGTTGCCAGTTGAGAGACTCATGATGAAATCATAACATTAAAATGTTTTCTGCAGCTACTGTAAAGGAAGCAATCAATTCTAAATTCAAGATCTGGCTTCCAGATTATATGCTCCTCCATGACTTCTTCAGACTAATGGTGACTCTTGCTGGGGTATGGTCAACTGGAAGGACAGGTTTCCCTAATGATCTTTTTGGAGTGTGTTGTCTGGAAAATGTTAGAATATCTTGAAAACCTCTTTATTTTAGACATTCAGCAATCACTAGGAACGTTTGGCAGTCTTAAATCATAGTTCTCTGGTAAACGTGTTTGTTCTTGCTAAAGATTCCACCCTCGGTGTCTAGGTCAGTGAAATAACACAATTTGACATGTATTGGTAGCAGTTGCCACTTTATATGCAGGCAGCAGTATCTCTGAAGGCATATGTCAGTGCGAGTTCTTACACGCTTTGTTTTTTCTCTCATTATTCAATCTCAGAAACGGCTAGTGAAGAAGAGTCTCCACTGCCTTCTTGCTCTCATCTAAACAGTGAAAGCTCTATCCCAGAAGATCTTGGGAGCCTAGCTGCTGAGTCGGTCCCATCAGAGATTATGGGTCATGAACAGCCAGAAAGCCCAGATCAGAGGACAGCTAATGAAGAAATGGTTTATTCTGAAGAGTTCAAGTCCTCTATGTCACCTGGCAAACTTGTGAGTGAGGTTTTTATGCTATATATATTCTTACATCTGTAAAAGGCTATCAGAAAAATAGTTAAGTATAGCTATCCCAGCTGTCAAAGGTGAGATTAAACTGTTCTCTGTGTTTGCAATACCATTTTACATTATTGTGAATAAATATTGTGATCAGATATGTTCGTTGAAGTCCTGAGGAAAAACTGCTTCAGCACAGAGTTTAGATATTTTTAAACTTGTGGGCAGTCTTGCAAAATGTTTTACGTATGTCACATAGGTATGCAGTATGAAGTGGTGGTACACTGACCCAGTTTACCAGTGTGAATTAGCTGTAGGCTAGCTTGTTACCATTGTATAAATTCTTTGAGGCCATGGAAACTATGCTCTGTTTTTCCGCTTTGCTTTATTTGCAAGTAATGTATCCCAAGGTATAGCTAGAGGCTGAAGAAGCAAAGCTGAACCTCATGCACAATCCTTTGGGTTTCAGATTATGTCTGCTTGCTAGATGATTCTGCCTTCTTGTTCTGTTCTGTTATTTTTGCTTGGTTGATAATTTTAAGTTTCATTCTGATAACTTTGCCCTATGCTCAATGAGACAGAAAAAACACCGTCTGTGGGGTTAAAAGAGCTGCTCATCTAGACTTATTACAAATACTTTTTTTGCTGGCAAGTTTGCTGAGAAGATAGTGAGGTAAAATGCCTAATATGTGCCAGAGGTTATGTTCAAGGTGTGTAAAAGGTTTGTGGTATAATGTCAAAGCAGTAAGCAGCATTTTGGAGGAATATTTGCACTTAGAACTTTTTGCTTGGCCTCAGAGCAATAGCGCTGTGTTGTTTTACCGATTTAGAATGTCATCTTGCACCCTTTACATGAAATGGTCCTTTTGATTTCACAGATATATTTACTAGGAGTTCCTATTGCCGTGGTTGTTAGCAAATAAGATTACATAAACTGTATTGAACACCTGTGAGTCAGAACCCTGTCAGTTCACTTCCGTGGTAATAGAGTAGTCTAAGCACGTTTACTGAAATCTAGGCTCAAAGCAAGCAGTCAGCTATTGCTGCTCTTGGTATTTTTGTTTTATTGTCTAGCAAACTAAGATTTGTTTTATTTTATTGTCTAGCAAACTAAATTCTTCTTAAGATAGCTGGGTAGGGTACCACTGCTTATGAGATGTTCTCCAGTCATGCTGTTCTTTCCTTGTAACTGGCTCCTGATGACAGTGATCTCCTACTTTCAAACTGAGCTTTACAAGCTTTACTTATTTGTCCTTCTCTTCTCCCATAGTCTCCTCCCAAAAGCAGTATATCCGTATCAAAACAAGATTCCAGCAAAGGTAGCCATAGAACTGGAGGACAGCTACGTTCACCTGTGAAGTCTCATCAGATATCTCACAACTGGTCTGATGAATCTTTATCTATGACACAGTCAGGTAAGTGTAACGCCTGCTTGGGTTTAAATTGCTTTTTCAAAGCTTTTCCATTTAAAGAGTAAACTTGAAATGAAGACAAATGTGGGGAGGCAGACAGAAATTCCTGGGAATTGCCAAGGTGTGGGGTTTTGAGAGAGTATTTTCCCGTAACGTAATTTGATCGCTTCAGCTTAAGAAGGTCTTAATGTTAGAAGGTCTATATATGGTCTATATATTATCTCTTCTTTTAGAAAGCAATGCTGGTGCCTGCAAACACGTATGAAGAAGATAAGAGTCAATAGTTGAGGTAGTCCTAGAATTTAAACATATCAAGGTTAGCTGTGCTTTTAACAGGTGACAATTCGCCACCCCGCATGTTGTAAGAAAGCAAAATATGGTTCAGCAGTATATGAACATGATCGTCTTCTTTCTGAACACAGCCTGGCTCCAGAAGCAGTATAGCTCTGATATCGTGGCAGAGCCTGTTGGACCTGCGCTGGCATCTGCAGAACAAATGGATGCTTTAGAACATATGTTTTTTATTTTTGGAGGAGGGTTTGAACTATGCACAGTGAAATAGGACCTAAGATAGCATTTTGAGCTATAAAATACAAGATCTACTGTATGGACTCTTTATCACAAGCCTTTTATCCAGTATCCAATCTCACTACCCACTAAATGCTGAGAGAATATTAGAAGTGAACTGGTACCGAGTGGTCCTTTCCCTGGTGTGCTCTCACTGCCTGTTAGTCATGTGGCTTGCAGGGCTTCCTGAGACATCATTCAGTGGGTCACCATCATCAGCTCTGTTAAGCTGTGAAGTCTGTTTTCACCCTTTCTACACTTTTAATCTCTGAAATGTCTTGTATTCCACAGTGCAGTTGATATAGCATCATAAAATGCTTCTTAGCAAATGGGATACCATTTTCCTGCTTGCTTTTTTTAATTCCCTAAATGATCAATAAGTCTTTATCAGAAAAAGAACTTGGTGGTTCCATATTGTATGTAGTGGTTGTTGTTTGTGATAGGTGGATAACTTACTGGCATGCTTACATATTCAGTCTTCGTGGTGCTTGATGTAGCAAGCTTAATACTCTTTTATGTTGGGGTTTTTTTTGGTTAATATGTACATAAGTGCCATAGCAACACAGTAATTTCGACGCAACTGTTCTCCTATTAGACAGAGAAATGAATACGTAACACCTAGATATTTGCACTGAGTAATTTTTATGGGGATTGTGTCTGGAGGGCAGTTTGCAACACAGTGAAGCATTCAGCGACTTGATAAAGTTATTTTCAAGTTCTGACTGAGAAACCACATAAGGAAGCCATTATGAAAAGTAGAGCAGGCAACAGTGATTATGAAAATAAACTTTTTAGAACTGAACTATTTGATTTCAAATGCTGAAGGAAGGTATAAGAGGTGGGAAGTCCATCAAGATGGTGCTGGTTTCACAATAAATCATTCCATTGTAAAGAGACAAATCCTCCAAGCTGCTGAGTAGTCATTAAGTCATTGCTGTGTCAGTTCGATGCATGCGTACATAAGATCGTCAAAGATGAAAGCATGTGCAGATCTTTCCCTTATGAGTTGATCGAGAAAAGCTATAATTACATAGTGGTCACTTACTATTCGGGAGGAGTTGTTAATTACAGTGGCATCATAAAGTACTCCTGATTAGCAAGTGAGATTCCATTGTTTGTGTGCTGTGTTGTTGTGGTAGTGTGTGTGTTTTTTTGATTCTCTAAATGGTTAACAACAGTTGTTAATGGAAAAAGAATACAGTAGTTTGATTTTATTTACTGGCTGTTGTTGATGGTGAAATCCTTCAATATAGTGGTTTGTTGTCTTGAGAAGTGAGATTGATTAGCAAAATGTCTAGCTGTTCCTGCCAGCTGACTAAATAATACTGGTGACTTACTTTCTAGGATGTTCAGTAAAGCAACTGGCATCCTTGTGAGCATCCAAGCGTTTTGGTCCAGAAAACATTATAGGTAATATTGAGCATTAGAAAAGCAAACCAGCCAAGATCCTTCTCATAAGAGCTGCGGCTGCTGCAATAGAAGAGGAAGGGGGGCATGAGCCACAGGGGGGAGCTCCAGAAAGACTGTGTCAGATAAATATTTCAAAGAGGTTTTCATATTTGGTTGTGGTAGCGCCAATCTGAGACAAGGATCTTGTTTTGCACTATTTTGGTACACATGTGAAATAAGAAACAAGTGGATATAATCAGGTGGGTGTAAAAGAATAAGTAATGAGATGCTGAGGCAGTCTCTCTGTAAAGTCTGAGAGATTGAGAGTTTGTTACAGCAGTAATAATGAAAGTCGCAGAGTTACTGGTAGAATGGGGTTATCATGCAGAGAATGGATCTAAGTGTCTGGGGACAGTGTCCCAAGGGAAAAGGGGTAGAACATGATCAGAAGGTAGTAGGAAATCTAAATGGGCCAGAAACCTAAACTGCTTTTGCAAGTGAAATTCTCATCAATGGAGCGTACCTTGTAGCTTGAAACTGTATATCATGATTATAAACAAATATTTCAATATATTATATATTCATCTTTGAGTTGTCGTATTTTTAAATACGTCAAAAAAAAATTAATTTCTGCAACAGCTGACAAGCAGTTAATGAGGTAGCGGCGTGAACAGTGGCTGTTGATGTGAACAAGTTTGGCAACTGTATGTAGTTACTGTATGTATCTGAGCCTTTCTCTTCTAAATTAAATAAGATGCAACACTTTTTCATATTTTATGTAGTAGTGCTGTGAATCTGAGATCCCGCTTTAAGAGTCATCTTAGATTAACATGTTGACATTAAATTCTTTGATACTTTGCTTGGGCCGTATTTTGTATTTACCAAATGACTGTTCATTTCTTTGCATACAGCTGTTTGGTGAGGTGCAAGCTTGTAAAGACTAAAACTAACCTTTTTCAGAAACCACATCTGATCAAAGTGACATTGAAGGACGGATCAGGGCCCTGAAGGATGAACTACGGAAAAGGAAGTCTGTGGTTTACCAGCTGAAAAAAGAACAGAAAAAGAGACAAAAGGAGAGACTGAAGGCGCAGGAAGCCAGTCTGATCAAACAACTGGAGGTTAGGAACAGTAGGAAGAAGGGCAAAGTAAAAGATTGCTAGCCTTGGATAAATCATTATAGTATGGATGTTGTTGGCAGAATATTTTATCAACAGCTGTGAAAGACACATTATTGTGATAGAGCGGGACTGGGATAGAAGTGTTCTAGCTATTTAATTGTTTTCAATAATGAACTAGAACCTTGAGGCAAAAATGCCATTCCCTTTTAAAATGTACATCTATAATGGGTGACTGGCAGCGTTCAGGGGACTTAGGTATGTTTGTACACATAAGTACCCTAGCTTGGATGAGAGTGATGCTTATGTAATATGTTTTTGAAAGTAAAGTATTACAATTTCTAGGGTTCAAAACTGTAGAGCTTTTGGAAGTTAAATAGATTGTTTTACAGAGAACCCGAGTGTATCCTTTATTCATTTACTAGGTTTTGATTGCTGAATTGTAGTTATGGTTTAGCAGACTAACAGCCATAACTGTTCTCCATGTGCAGTCATATGATGAGTTTATCAAGAAGACAGAAGCAGAACTGAGCCAAGATCTGGAGGCATCACCCACAGCCAAACCTCAGATTAAAACTCCATCTTCAGCTGCTGCTGAAAAACCGAAGATCAAGGCACCGCCGCTTCATAGGTAACTGGGATTTCTTCTTTTTGAGATTATTCTGAAACAGCAGTAAATGCTATTTTAGCAGAAACCACGAGTGCAAGGAAAGCTGGTAATTGCTCTTCCTCAAAGCACTGGACAGTGGCAGTATCCTGTTGTCCTATTTGCTGGTCTCATCAGACCCAAAACAGATAAGATGATCTGTCCTTGTAATCGTTTGCATCTCACTTTAGTCCTGCCCAGGCTTTCAGGTCCTATTTTCAAGTTGTTTCTGAACAATAATTTTCAACCGTGCAAGAATTGTGTCAAATCATTGTATGGGATTACAGACCTGAAGGAATTTTTTCCTATTTTGGTCGCTCATTATGTCTGCCATTCATCTTTGCAAATTAAATCTGGTTTCAATCTTAGGTTTTAAAGTGTAGAGAATTCAACTGATTTCTGCACTTTCTACTGTATCTTTAACTGCTTGATTTTCTCCAGCAGATGGTGCAATTTTAGTGCATTTAAGTAAAAAAAAAAATAATTTCTTTTTCTTTTTTTTGGCTGCAAAAAAAGCTAAAGTTTGATTAGTCTTTTCAAAAACGACTTTCCAGGACTTGCCAAACTCTTCTCTCTGTCCCCGTTCCTATTTTCTAAGGTCACCGTGTGTTGACAAAGCAAGCTGTTTGTGTTATCATTGGTGTGGTATTGTAGTTATAGATGCTTGTATTTCCATTTTTATCTATTAAAAAGAAAACAAAACACACTGTGGTGTGTAACCATGATTCATGCAATTTGATTTTTCAAATTTAGGCCTGAGACAGCTAAAAACTGGAAATCACTGGCTGAATCAGAGCGATCCAGAGCATCTTTGGAATCCATTTCAGAACATGGAGGTATGTAACTGGAAGAATATGTACTGCAGAAGAAAATCTTGAAGACTGACTGTGTTAAAATTCTTTAATCTTTTCCTTCTTGAATCAAGAAGAGGTTTTAAGAAAGGATGCAGACTTCATAAAACCGTAATGATCAAGCTGTATTTTTTACTATTGTTATTTATTAGGCTTCTGCCTCTGCTGTTTCCCGTATAATCAGTATTTAGTTTTACTCTTGCTGAGGTTTATTTGAAACCATAAGTGAGTGACACACTTTTTCCTTTCTTCTGTTTCTTGTTCCTTTATCACTTGAGGAAAGTAAGGAAACCAAAAACAATGAAGAATTTAGGAATGGGGGTTTCTTTAGATACTTCTCAGTGTTTTGCTGTTGATCATTATCTAATCACTATCTACCATTCTAATCTTGGTTGTATTTGCGGCTTGCAAATAACTGAGCCCTTACCTTGGGCTCAGTATTGCATGGCATTATGAAATACTGGTACAAGGACAAGAATCCAAAAGAAAGCTGTAAAACACTGGAACTGAAAGAACATTGCTCATGTTCATAGGACAAGTAGAAATACATATTTCCAAGGAGCCAGTTTGTATCTTCTTTTAGCATAGAAACTTTGATGTTGCCTGTGGTTGCAGTTTTCAATAAAGCAATGCAGGCTATACAATCTGCTGTAATTCACTTTTTATTTTCCTTCAAGATGCTGTGTCATCAAGAACCGAGAGATCTGTGTCTGTGCACACCAAGAAGGTGACAGATGTTCATGCAGAAGGACCTTCTGGAACATCTTCTGTTTTAATATCACCAAGGAGTTCCAGAGCAGGATCTGGTGATTCCTTAGATAACATACCCTCATCATCTCTTCTCAAAGACATGAAAGACATTAGCAGGATATTCCATGGGTCAATGAACAATGTGGTAAAAGCATCCAATGACGAGGCTGCCTTCAGTCATAAATCTGAGATACAAGAAGATTTGGAATACATAAAGTCCGAGGAATATGAGACTGAAGGTTCTCATGTTAAGCCTTTGGAGAGTTCTGATGTCTTGTTGACATTAGATAAAGAAGAGGAGAGCTCATTTGACATCCTTCCAAAGAAAGTCCTCCATTCTGAAAACAAACACTCTCAGAAGGAGCTCTTTGGTTTGGATGTGGCAAGTCTTCATGGTACGGAAGAAATCTTAGAACAGAGACAGGCAGATAAAGATGCTGTCACTGCCCCGAGCGCGGAAGAGTACTCTCACAAATCAGCAGAGGAAAAGGGTTATCTGCTTTCAGAACAACTCTTTAGTCAAAAGGAGCCATCATACCTTGAAGACTTTGAAGGATCTTCCTCCAGAAAACGAGCATCAGTTGAAGAAACACTTCCTGGGCAACATTACAAAGATGACTTTGAAGCATCTCTTCTCTCTCCTAACGGGGATGCTCAGTCACTGACAGAGCACTCGCAGCACACACAAACCAGCAGAAGTAGGTCCACCAGCCTTGGCAGTGATGGTGAAATTAGTGAATACCTCAGTGACAGGTCTTTCTCTCTCTCTGGTAGCATGCATTCAGAGAGGTTATTAGAACTTAAGTCCCCAACAGAACTTATAAAAAATACTGAGCGCAGAGATGTGGAGCAAGAACAGACCCCTACTGAATCACCGCTGTGGGCCCCTGTTTTGATCACAGAAGAAACAGATAGTTTGCCAAACTTCAACATTGGTGATAGAGTACTTGTGAGTAAAGTCCAACCTGGAACATTGCGATTCAAAGGTCTGACTAAGTTTGCCAAAGGGTTTTGGGCTGGCGTGGAGTTGGATAAACCTGAAGGGAACAATAATGGAACTTACGATGGTATTAAATATTTTGATTGCAAAGAGAAACATGGTATTTTTGCTCCTCCTCAAAAAATCTCTCACATTACAGAAAGTGTTGATAGCCATTTAGACACAAATAAGGATGAAGACTCATTCTTCGACGATAAACTGGAGAAGCAACACAAAGCTGAGCAGAAAGACAGAGGAAGTTCCAAACCTGGCAAAGAAGATGAAAGCCAGAGCAGAGATGCAACAGAAAACTACTCCCAGGATAAAGCTCCTGCAGACACAGCTGTTTCAGAAGCCTCAGCTGGGGAAAGGGTTGATGAGGAGTCGTCTTCTAAAGTAAACAGCATAAAGGAGATTTCTGTACCTACTGAATCACTTGCCCCAGAACAGTCAGTGGTGGATTATCTGAAGCATGCTGTAAAAGAGGAGGCCAGCCTTGCTCCTCTCATTTCTGGTTTTGAGGGTGAGATTTCCACTGTTCAGTTGGATGACATCTCAGATTTCCTTTCTGAAAAACTTGAGAGGCAGAAGACACTAGGGGAAGAATGTGCGGAAAAGTTGGACGATCTCTCTCCTGGAGTTGTGGAGAAGCCTGCAACTCCACTTCTGGATTTGCTGACAAAAGAAAAGAGCCAGTTAGAAGCCCAGCTTAGACTACCACTTAGAGAGGAAGAAAAGTCAAAAGACCAACTGGAAAAGGTCAGTTTGCTGACAGACAGTCTACTTAGGGATTTTGTGAAAGACACAGTCAATCAGTTACAGCAAATAAAGAAGGTCAGGAATGAGAAAATCCAGCTCAGCAACCAGGAGCTCTGTGAAGTGAAGGAGGAATCCAGTGCCCCATCCAAGCAGGTAGAAGACCAGATTCCTGATGGAATGAGTAACTTCTTTCTAAGTTCGGATTTGGAAGATGAAAGAGAAGAACTTTCCTCTCCAGACATGTGTCCCCGACCAGTAAGTAACACACATCGAGCACTGATTTTAAGAGTTGATTGTTCCTTTGATGGTGATTCAATCTGAGGAATGCTGTGTGGCACCAGTTTGTTTTCTCACGAGTTCTGTTTGGTGATTGGAGATTGCCTGTATGTATGTCTCTTACCTGTGTGTTCTTGCCTATCCCGGTCCCTAGCTCGTTTTGGTCGCCTTACAGGCTGGAAGACACATTTTGGCACATGAAAGTGAAAAATACTTCATTTGGGTTGCATCTTGCCTACATATTCAACTTGTATTAATCCTTACCCTCAGTTTTTATTCTAAAAATGGCAAAATACAATAAACCATGAAGTTACCTCTGTCTACTCTTGGTATGAAATAATCATCCTCAAACATAATTAGTTGCTGTGGAGGTCATTAAGGTGTCAGACTGCTCTATCCACTGAACTAATATATCATGAGTGGTGGAATTTCAGGCTTCCTCAGAACAACCATTAATGATACAGATACAGGACTGGGCCTTTCTGCTGAAGATCCCAATAAACCTGTCTGATTTGCCATTGATGTCAATATATTATCATCACAGAAAGCTTCAGCCCATTTCATCTGTGTGAGCACTGCTCAGTCACTAAAACGGCCCTCATCTGCTAAAAGCTTTTAGGCTGCCGATTTAGCTCTGAGACTGCTGGTACGTGAAGTGAAAAGTTGTATGTCACATTATCGGTATTTTAACCACTCGGCCTTTCATAAACAGTTGAACGTTAGGAACAGACAGTGGATAGGTCACAGTCTTTTAAGATATGTAGGAACCCTCTAAAAGCATTCATCAGTAGTGGTAGAAACCCCAGGTATTTAAATCAAAATATTTCTAATTTTACTGGGGGCTGTTTATTATTTTTCTGAGTATTTGTGGATATATTGCCAGTTACATCAGTAAAGCATTTGAAAATATAAATTGAGTTAGATAACAGTGTGACATCCCTTTTGTATTTACTCTGTGGCTCTTAATTCACAGGAGAGTCCAGTGTTTGGTGCCAGTGGTCAGGAAGAGCTTGCAAAGAGACTGGCAGAGCTGGAGCTCAATCGGGAGTTCCTGAGTGTGCTGGGAGATGATCAAGACTGGTTTGATGAGGACTATGGCCTAAGTTCCCATAAGGTCCAGCACAAGCAAGCTGAGGAACCAGCAGTGCTGCCCAAGGTAGAACCGCAGAAAGTGCCAACAAAGCCGTGTGAGGAGCCTTTGGCGGTCCCTCATACTGCGGTGGAGGTGGAAGGAATGGTCCATGCAGCAGCTGAGGAACTCTGGAAACTGAAAGAGCTGGGTCACGATCTTCAAAGTTTCGGCCTTCATACAGATCTTAGCAGTACCCTCAAAGAGCAGGACACAGACACAATAAACAAGCAGGTTTATAAAAAGGTACGGTCTTCAGGCATTTTGTTCCTGCCCTTTGAATGTTTACCATGAACAGCAGCACCCTTAACTCTTACTTCTTTCTTTGTTAAGGTGGTATTTGATTTAACAAGAGAGATCTTTGGGGAAATCTTTGCTGAGGATCCTAACCTAAATCAGCCTATTTGGATGAAACCGTGTAGGATCGCATCTGCTTACTTTCGCCGAGTGAAAGATCCAAATGATCTAGGTGAAATCAAGGTAGGAAGAAATCTTTGTCATGCAGGGAAAGTGGGATGAAAAATGCTGTACTGGCACTTGCCTGAGTGTTAGAAGATCGTAACAGGTGTATCCAGCAAGAGATGAGTTGAAAAGAGAAATGAGATTACAAACCCGGAAGGGAGTTGGTTGAAATGTTCCTTTTTTACTTGACAGATTTGCCTCCCTCTCCTTTTTTGCTGGTACTGGTTGCATTTAAACCTTAGTCCTCTGTGCAGAACTACCAGGATGACCTTGGTCTTATAAAATTGGTATGCTGACAGACTGCTGCTTTAGCAGATTTCAGCGGAACTCTGTATGGGTATATTGGCATGGATCCAACTTCAGGATTGGGCCAAATGGAACGAGCTGGTGGATTTTTTTACTCAGACACATCTATGCCAGTCGTACTGAGGACAGCAGGAGTTGCCCAGAGGTACACAAAATTTGACTGGTGAGGGCATTCTTGTATTTGGCAAGCGAGAGGAGGTCTCCTGTTACTGGTGGTATTGCTCAAGAAAGGACACAACCCCAAGAAGCTGGAGCGTGACTGGACCTAGGCGAAACTTTCACATTTGGAAAAAAACTGTCTCAACAAAGAACCTTCCATACAGGACGCAATGAAGATTTCCACCTGTATTGTTTCTTCTGAAACTGGGAGAGCTTTAACTGTATTTTGATTAACCTGCAGAAGATACAGCACGTTAACTGTATAGAAAAGACAGAAATAGTACCTAGATCACTCCGTTAGTTGAGAAGAATTTCAAAAGCATGTGGCAGGGGAGAGCAGGGGCACAGGACAAGGACACTAAACTCCCACCCTGCTTTGCTTTAATTTAATCCCATAAAATGAATTGTCATAATCTCCTGTTTGCTGTACTGTTTAATTGAAAGTTTCTGTTCTCAAGATTGTTACAGCAGTGGGTGTCGTTCCCCCCACACACACACTTCTGGATTTAATAATTGTTCTGCCTGTGTAATGCTGCCTCAAAGACTTTTCAGCGTAGCTTTCTTGCATACACCACATGTCTCTTAGCTAAACAGAAAGCTGTTAACATTCTATAATGTGACTGTTGAGAGTAGGTACTTTGTGCATGCATTTCATTTCTTAGCTCAAGTGTACTAAATCTCACCTTTGCTGTTCCGTAGAGCTTCATTGCAGCTGAAGTACTGAAGTTGTTCAGCCTGAGGAAGGAGCCTAATCACAAAACGGACTGGCAGAAGATGATGAAATTTGGACGGAAGAAACGAGACCGAGTGGATCATATACTGGTGAGTGGATGAAAATGAGCAATCATGTCAGATACTGTCCACTGAAGCGTGACGTGTGACTGTATTTTTCAGTATTCAATCATGCTGTTTAAAGAATACAAAATGCACGTGAGATCTTGATAGAAAGTGTTTAATTTTGGAGAGCACCTTATTGACGAAAACTGAAGTCCAGTGTCAGTGAAGTAAGGTGACTTGAGTGAATTCTCTGTTTGTGGCTACTGATTTGTCTGGAGTATAAATTTGCCCACTCCCAGAAGTTTAAAGCATGAATTTACAGAAGGAAACACTGAAATATTTGACTGAAAGGAGAGTAAACTTTTTCTTTGGGAAGGGAATATGTTTTCCTTCTTACTTTAAATTTTGAAGTAATGTTGTTTAACTTGGAGACAGTGATTCTGAGAACTTCATAGACCAGACTGCTAACCAGACTCAACTGAAAGGTTGCAAAAGTCATTGAGATGGGACTCAACAGTATGGGAGATGATGATCCCCAGTACAAGCTAACCAGTCTGCCAGATGGTACCCACAGCTAAGCGTTTCCTCAAAGCTAAGCAACAAGCAGGACTTCTGCTCTTCTAGTACTTGCCGTGAGCTAGTGAATGCAGGTGCTGCCGGGGCGAAGGCAGTTCAGTCTTAAAACTGCGTAAGATAGAGCGTGTCTGGCTGTGTACTAGTTTTTGTAAGTTACTTGTTGGCTTGTATTGCAGGATGATTAACATCTTTATTGGCTATAATGATAGTGAAGGTTCTGCTTGGGAATATGAGTCGTCATTAGCACCATGCTTCACTTAATTATACCTGAAATTGATTCCACACACGCGCACTTATAAGTAACTTCGAATCATGGGTCGTGTGGTCTTTTAATGGCCCATCAGTGGAATGTTTCCAACACGGGCTTTTTCCCAGGGGTTTAATTTTAACTGTATGTAAATAGAATATCTATGTTTGGGACCTGCATATCCTAGTACACTTGATTCTGGGATATAGAAGCTGTTGAAGTATGCACGAAGAAGTCCTATGTTTAGATCCCTGAGAGAAATAATAGTACAACTATTGTGCTTGTGTACCGACTTCCTAATTTCTTTGAACCATACCTGGAAAGAGAGATTCCTGACTGGAAAAATTGTTCTAGTTGAAAGGCATTCAAAGTGCTTTAGGTGGAGTAAGTTCAGACGATCCGGTCTGTGATTTACATGCAACCACAGACATTAAAGATTAATGGAGCTCTGACAAGCTTGGCTTAATAAATAATGTGTTTAATTTTATTTTGTTCTTCCAAGAACATGGTAATAAAATTTTAGCTGAAGACTGGGAATAACTCTGTGAAGATAGCAGCATGCCGTGCTTTATGAATAAGGTAGTCTCAGTGACATTTGCTAACAAATTTATACTGTAATGTGACACTGTCAGAGAAACTTCTAACCAAAAACCTAAGGAGAAGGTGTTCAATTTCTCTTACCTTGTTTTATTAAAATCTGTAGAAAGCATGACGTATCTGGGTAGCTTTCTCTGTCTCCTAGTTAGTCTCCAACTTGAACTTAAGGTCATGAGTTCAGTGATAATGTAAATCCAAGGTCATAAGTGGATACACAGGTCTGTGCAAGATCTGCTGCCTATCCGCTGGTAACTCACGGTGTAGCCCTGAGAGGTCAGTTTGTGAGTTTTCCAAATTTTGTTTGAAGTATATTCAAGCAGTACAACATAGCAATTTCCTGAAAGAGGAATCAAGACTTATTTGGTAGGTTTAGGTGCTCTGGAAGCTTCTTTAGAAATCTCTGGAAGCTTCTTTAGAAATCTCAACTGAAAGTGCTTTCTTCAAGTTTTCGTGAAGATTTAGCCAATATACACTTCTTGCAATGTGCAGGGGATGTGATGTGAGTACATATGTGAGCTGTTTGATTCTCCGCATTCTTTTGCTGCTTGTAAAGACAAAGACTGTTAAAAGAAAACACAATCTTCTTAAAGCAGAGGTAAACATTCTTAAGCTCCTGTTATTTGCATTTAAGTAACAGGTCCTTCTAAGCTTCTTCATTTCCCCTTCAAGTAAAACTAACCTTCAAATGAAAACATCCTTTGATAGTGTTCTATTGAGACAACTATGTAATTTTAGTGACTTTGAGAGGACTGAACACATCTGACTGTCCAGTACTCTCTGACCCGGGAGCTAGGCACGACTAAGGGTGAGAGGGGTTTTGATAGAGAGGAAGGGGATTCTGTTGTATGCTGCCTTCTCCAGCACATTATTAACAACTGTCAAGTAGTGGCATCATCTGCCTGGATGGTCAGACGGCTCTAAAACCAGGAGCCATGGCTGACGGCTGAATTTGCTTTTATATCCTCTGAAGGCCCAGAAGCAAGTGCCAAGCTATTCTTCCCAGCTTAATCTCTCCCTGATTAGCCCTGGACGTGTCCTTCTGGATTTATCATACTAAACCCAATTCCCAGTGGTTCTTGTCTCCACCAAAGGTTCAGCCTTGTGGGGAAGAGGCACAGCAGTAGAAGCGTCCTGTGCTGCACTCGTGCTCTCTGCGATGCGGGATCCCGTGGGGTGACTTCAGTCAGTCTTCGAACCTGCTGGGAATTAAAGGGAGAACAGGATGGATTAGCGCATCACCTCCTTGCTCTGCCTTGATCTTTGCTACTTTCCCCCGTCACTGCATCTTTAGTTGCGTTTTCACTTTTGGTTGTGCTTTCCCAGCATTGACACTAATATAGTTACCCAGGTTTTTCTGCCAGAGACAGAAGCTGCCTCTTCTTTTTTTTTGCAGCTCTGTCAACTTTGATCAGGCATCTCTGTGTCAGCTTTGATCAGGCATCTCCATCCTCAGAAAGCAATTGTATTGGGATTTCTTGAGAGAGCTCTGATCTGCTGGATAGTTGCTGCAGTTATTAACATTTACAGTAAATCTTGGCTTTCAGTAAATGAGTACAGGAGGTTCACGTTTATAAAAAGCTGCTTTGTTTAAAATCAAGTTAAAGGAATGTTGAGGTGTTTGCTTTCTTCTCATGTCCCTTCATGTTGCCACCTTTATCACATGCACAGCGTCTGTGCTTTGTGGGAGAGTCTCAGTTGTACACGTAGGCTGAGGTGCCACATTGTGGTACATCAGGCCTGCCTGCACCTTTCAAAACCTCTTTTTAAACTACAGCAAGAACCTTCATATTTTCTTATTTAAGTTCAGGTGCTAACAATAGACTGTTTCCACTACTTTGTTTTTTTCACTTGGGTCTTCAGCCAAAACTCCTTGTGCTGATCTGTTTGCACAAACTCTGCCATTGCTTTCCCTGCCACCCCCCCTTCCCTTTTAGCCGGACCTTGAGAAAGCAAAGCTCACATGATACTGCCAACCCTCTGTGTTTATCTTTCACACCTGAGAAGCCTGCCAAAAGAGTGCTGAAAAGTACTTGATCTTCTGACCTGTTGACTTAATGGCTAGAGTGTTTCTCTCCCTGCAGTTTGGAACTCTGCAACAAAGCAAAGCTGTTCCTATCAAGCCACCTTAATTGGAAAGCTCACTTCTCTGGTGCCCGAGATCTAAACCCAAAAGAGGAGTGCAGCAATAAGAAGAGAATCGAAGCCCGCCCGTATGCACAGTCGTGCATCTTAAGATTTCCAGGCACGCTGAGAGTGAAGGGCTGTGAGAATGCACCTGCCTGCCTTCCTCCTACTGGCATTCCTCCAAGGCAGTAGTTTATTTCTGGATTTTTGTACTTTCCAGTCTCGAAATGATCTCCTTACTCCTTAAATGTGGCTTATTTTGCAGATATTCATGGTTTTGAATGGGAACCTTCAGAAATCACAACTTACTAATTTCTTTCTAAAGTTTCCTTTAGGTTATAGTCTTTTAAGTACTGTTTTTTGGCTACTCTGGCATTTAGTAGATGACCAGCAGGATCATGCTACCTCATCATCTCCTGATTATTTTTTTTTCTTTTGTGTGCATGCTGCCTTCTTTCTTGGAGTGTTTAAAAAACAAACAAACAAACAAACAAAAAAAAAACCAAAGCACACACAAACCATAACACAAACCATACTACACAGCCCTTCTGCATTGTGTCACTATTTATCTTTTCCTGTAGGATGGAATTCAGTTTCATTAGAACTGGGGGTTTCTTTTCCTGACTTGGCACAAATGCAGCTTCTCCCTGGTACTTCCTGGTACCACATATGGAAAATTTTTTCTTTTGTCATGAGAATGTGCAAGAACTTAAATGCTGTGCGTGTACTGAAGGCAATGCAAAGCCCACTTCCATGAAAGCCATGATAGTCGCCAAACCTAAGCCAAATATAAGCAAATTGCCTCTATTGCTTAGAAAAAGTTTGTAATACTACAACAAACGGATCAAACGTTTTCTAGAGAAAGCAGTGGCAAGTTCCTTGGCTCAGATGTCTGCAGCTAGGGCTGCAAAGCAGTGTGGCAGTTTCCACACGTGTTCTGAATACAGTATAAACAAGACTTGCCTGCAGCTGCAAATTGCACATTCTCCTAGTTTTCCAAAAGTATGCTCAAGGAAGTCTTCCTAATGCCAAAGGAAATTGTGCCCTGTGCCTCTGAGAAGAGGGGAGTGATAGAGGCAAAAGAAAATTAATCACTGATACAATTTTTCTTTCTGCTGCTATTTAACATCCAGCCTTTCTCTGCCTGGATCGAGTTACCTTGTCCTCTCTTGTTTACTTGTGTTTCTTTGTCCCGTGAATCTCATTTTTATTTTTTTTTTTCCTTCTGGAGCACAGTAAAGGAACTGTCCCATCACTTTGTTGCAAGTGAGACAGTATAAGCAACAGCTTAGCGTGGATCTGGATTTTAGGGTTTGTTTAAGGACTGGTGAGATCAGTGCTTTTAACCTGCTTAGTTGTTTCACTCACTTGCTTCCCCCCTACATCCAGTGTTACGTTCACTAGGTTTCGGCTTTGCTTCCCAGCAGCGAGGTCACTGCTGGTCTCGGAGGTTTGGGCAGAAAATCGCATTGGTGGGTATTGTGCAGCTGCTCACAGTTGGCTGTCATCAGTCAAGGTCCCTGAGCATCTCTCGGCATTTGTTTCCACCCACCTCCTTCATCACCAGGATCTTCCCCCATTTCCAGGATCTTTCCTCCAGCCAGAATATTCACCTTCTCCCTTTGGGGAACCTGTTTTCTTTCCCAGACTGCTTCTGCTTTTTGGGAACCCTTCTTTTGGGCACCACCTCTTCTTTTTGTGACACCTATCTTGTGCTTTTCCTCGTCTAAATAGTCTGTGATACAGACACACAACACATGATCAGCTTCTAAATTGGTTCTTCTATCTTATGCCTCTTTATTGATAAGAGGACTTGGGACATGCTGCTATTGTTTAGTCCAGGGTTTATCAAAATTTACAACCAGCGCGTACCAGTTGCAGGCAGCAAGTTTCTGCTTGAGAGAGAGTTCAGAAGTCTGTTTCAGACATTCACCCCCCACAAATTTATAGCCAATTATCTGTGGCTTGTTAGCATTCAATTTAAATTATTTTTCACCTACAACACTCAATGTTGGTGCTTTTTCCTTATTAGTAAGAAGCATAATGAAACCATTAATACCTTGTCTTTGACAGCCGAGGAGCGCTTGCTGTGCTAGCGCAGAGATTTGGAAGCATATAGCGTGACTCCTCCAAAGCTGTTTGCAGGATGAGATCCCTGCCCCTCTCCCCAAGCTCTCTTAAGAGAGGCAGAAAGGAGCTGCCAGACTAAAACTCCATGTATAACTGAAGCCTTATGAATGGCTACAGACCCTGAAGCAGTGCCGGTTCCCTGGGGTTCCCATAGCAGCTTGTTCTTGGGCTTCACACAGTGTTTGGGTTGTTGAATCATCATTATGCTACAGCAGCTGTCACCTTCAAAACACACAGGTTTCTGGGTGGTTTGTCTTCAGGCAAAAGACGGAGAGAGGATATTGGGGCTGTAGCTCTTGTATTCTCTTTAGGTAATGACACTATTACATACGGATTTTCCGTACATTTTAACCTTGTTTTGGCAGTGTCTGGCCCGCTTTTCTATGTGGACAGTGTAAATGTGTTTTGAGTTCTGAGCGCAGGATTTACAGTCAGAGGAGCTTTCTGCTGAAGCTGAGCAGAGAAAAAGCTTTCAGCAGGTTTGCTTTGTCATTTTAATATGAGTGATGTTTGCACGCACTCTTTCTTTTCTCAAAAGTTTGAACTTTGGGTTTGGGTGTATCTGTAATACTGAAATGGATGCCAAGACAAATTTTAAATAAGTTTAGTTGGAGATGTCCAGTCTGGATAGGCTCTCGATAAGACTTGATTTGCTGAATTAAATTATATATTTCTGTCTGGTACTAAAATACTTATTTACCGATGACCTGTAAAACAGGATTTCGCTTGTCAACAATTCAGGAATAGAAGGAAATGCATACTCTTTGAGTTAGTCTTTTAGCTGTAATGGTACAAAATTCCATTTGTAATGATGTTCTCAAATCCAATGAAGCATGGAGTATTCTGTGCAAATGCCTTGTAATACTATCATACAACACATGCAGCGTTTTGTCTTCCTATAGAGAAGAACTGGAAAAGTTAGTTACTTCCTTTAGGTTTCCTAATTCTTATTCAAACAAACTGAACTGCAGTAAAGTCTTTTCTTTTCCTTCCCCAGTTCTTCCCCTGTTCAAGGCCTTTGCATGGTTTCTTACCAGTTTAAGCTGCATGGAATCAGCTTCTTGCAAATACACAATTAGGGACTTTTTTAATGGAGCTTCTGCTGTTGGCCAGGAATATCCCATTAGCTGAGTTCATTCAAGTGAAAAACTTGCGCAGGAATATGAAATCCTTTAAAATGGATACTAAAATGAAAGGTAGAAAATGTTCATACGGTGTAACAGCCTGGTTCAAATAGATCTGTGTTCATTTTGCTATTGCAAGCATTTCCTGTAATCTCTTACAAACACAGATACGTCATTGGCAGATGCGCCGTGTTTTGGACTCTTTCTGGAACTTTGCAGGGCGTATTATCCTAGAGCAACAGAATTGTAATGTTTGTTTTGCCTTTTCCTTTCTAACCTCCAAGGTGCAAGAACTTCATGAGGAAGAAGCGCAGTGGGTGAACTATGATGAGGATGAACTGTGTGTAAAGATGCAGTTGGCAGACGGGATCTTCGAGGCCTTAATCAGAGACACTGTTGAGGTACTGAACCAGATAAATGAGAAACAGCGGAGACTGCTGCTTGTCTGACAGTGCTGAAAATAAACTTACAGCTGCGTAACCACTGAGTCACCGGCCTTTCTGACTCCTGACGTACTCTCCACCCTGCAAGCGCTGCTGCTGGACTTTTACGTGTGGAGTTTAAAGGCATTTGAGCTGTGATTAAAGGAACCTGAATTTGCATCCGCCACCACTGGAGCCCTCGCACCGGATTCATTGTTTGGAACAAGCTGATCCCTCACTCGAGGCTGTACTGTGGAGTGCTCAAGACTGTTCGTGTGCCAATGCAGTTATGCCACATAACTGTCAGCAGCTGTCTGGGGCCCCGGCCTGGGGCTTTGACAAGTTCAGCTTGTGCTCTGAAAGGGTTGGGTTAAGGTGGGATACGGGATGCTTTGCTGGAATGGCTGTCAGCCATCAGTACTCAACTTGTCTTTACAAAATGTGAGTAATTTGGAGAAGAAACGGTTTGGTCAGGTTTTAGTCATAAGTGGAGACTTACCGTACTGAAGAGTGTTATAATCTTAACACCTCTTCTCCTGCAGCCCTAACAATGTGCATCGGTTTTTTCTGCTCCGGAGCCCATTTAATTTCCTTCTCTGTGAAGTTGGTTTTCACCTTTCTTCTGTGATATGGTACCAAGTGTGGTGCCAGCCAGTCCAGGGAAATTAGATAATGTTGCTTTCTGCATTCAAGTAAAGAATTCTTGCTGCTTTTCCTATGTAACTTGCTTTGGTCCCAAGGTGGAGCAAGATAAAGGCTATCTAATGTCAAGCGTGAAAGATTAACCCCTGGACAAGTCTCCTCCTACTGTGTAGCACTTCTTCTCTTCCTGGAGCACCAGCTGCTCCCAGATAACGGATACTCAGGACTTTCTCAGGCACGAGACATGCAGGAGTGGAAAATGTTTCCTCCCAAAAATTTGGCCTTCAGTCCCTCAGCTTCCTCCCTTACTGTCACCTGCTAAATTGGAGCAGCTGTTACTTGAACAATTTAGAGAACAGAGTGTATTCACCAAAGAAAGCAGTGTCCAGTGCTTGACTGTCTGCATGTTTTGTGCGTGTGGGTTTTTTATTTATTTTCAGATAATTTATTATGTGGGTTATAGGAGAGTGTCCTGTGCAGTTGGCTGCACTGTCTTATGTTTTGAGACAGGAAAACTTGAGAAAGCATCTGTTCTGGAAACTTCCAGAGCCTTGTATTCTTGACACAAAACCTCCAGCTTCTTGAGACAGACATCCTTCTGCTGAGTGCTCCTTCTTAACCTGTCCCTTCCATTCTTGTGTTTTTATTGGAGGAACACAGACAGTCTGGGGTCAAACGTTGATGCCTTAATAGTGGATGTCCCTGTTTGCTAACCTGGGACAAGGCCCAGAGGAGAGTCAGATTCTCCAGACACACTGGAGTGCTGAAAGACATTTTGAAGCCCTCGGAGGTGCCCCAAAGATGCCGCAACCCGTGATAGATGTGGCGGGGAGATCTCTACTATTTCTTTCATCTGCTTGGTTCTTGGGCTTCCTGCTATGCATACCTCTGCTACTGCTCCATTTTGTTTTCTCTTTTCCACCTTTTTTTTTTTTTTTAAAAAGCTATCATTGGAGTATTTGCATTTTGCACAATGACACACAGCTGGTAATTCTTCAGGGACAGCACTGGGAAATGTTGGATTCGACAGAGGTCCATGCAAATTCTCAGATACAGTATTGCCAGCACCTCACGTACGAGTTAATGGTGAGACGTATTCATGTGGGAGCTTAATGAGTGGAAGAACAAGGAGGAGGCCATGTTGTATGTGTATGGGAACACCTCCAACGGGCCTGTGCGTGTCTGTTCCATACTAGTGGCCCTTCTGGCTGGCTGGAAGTGAAGTGGTCGCGGTGGAGCGTTGTTCAGCTTTTGTTCCCCAAAGTGATTCACTTGTCCACGTAAAATCTCATGATGCTGAACCAGGAAACTCTCAAATGCTTAATTTAGAAGCAAACTAAAGCTGCTGCATTTAACCAGCATGGTGTCACTGACTGGGTCACCACCTCAGATTCCCTTTCCTGGGTGTATCTTCTTCAATAGCAAGGATCGTTATTTTTATAGGTAGCAATTACGGAAAGGCGGCAGAAACCTGCAGCGTAGGTTTGTGGCTGGAGTATCACAGAAACGAAGTTTGTTTCTGTTCTGTAGATAGCACATCCAGTATTGAGAAGGTTGCCCTGCATCCCCCAAGCCTTTTTGGCTGTTCTGCGGGGCTGGCACGGCTTTTCTGGTGTGTCCGCCAGCAGGGAGAAGGTTATACAGTTGGCCTGACGAGGTGCTGGGGACCACTGGAGATCATGTGCCTGTTGTCTTGCTGGCTTGGATAGCCCTAGTTTAGCACCCTCAACAGAAGTCGTAACTATTTTTACAGCTGTTTGGGCAGAAGGAAGCTGTATCTAAGTAATGGCTTTATTCCTTTGCAAACATCACCGTTTATTTTTGGTAGCAATCCTTGATAGGAGCAACCCTAAAAAGACTTGAACGTATGTGAATTATCTTCTCAATACCTCAGGTGTGTTGAGTTGCTTTGAGCTGAGTGTATGCTCAAAACCTCGAGTGCGTTGAGTACTTGTGGACTGATGATTACCGCGATGAAGCAATGGTCTGTCTGCGTCGTGGCTGATAGTGAGAAGGTGTGGGGAAGCCTGGAGTCTCACAGAGGCCGAATTCTCTATTTCTCTCCTCTCCCCCAGCCTTCTCATTTTTAGAACAAGATGATATTTCTGGGTCTTGGTTAAAAGATTCAAGGCTGAGACATTCATGAGACCTCTAAGCTGTTAGGGGCAGTGGCTGTCATCGCTTGGGGAGATGTCGTTCCCTCTTCGGAAGGATCCCTGTGCCAAGTGGGAAAGCCCAGGCTTGTGAGGAGAAGGAGCGTGAGTACCCCGGTCACAGTGGGATGCTCCCTGAGCCGAGCTGGGGAATAGCAGTGCTTCTGCCTTTTGGAAAAGGCTTGTTGCTCACAAAGTGGAACGAGAGATTGAAAAATCCCGTCTTGTTCACTTCCCTTTCTTGAAAAAGTGGCCTTAGCTTTTTGCAATACTTGAATAAAGTGTGTACCTGCAGAAGATCTTCAGTAGCACAGTGATAGAGACCTTTTAAGTGACTATTCTGCGAGGAACTGCGTGCGGTTCCAACTTTGATATCCCTTTGCTACCTTAAGAATATTAGGAAAATAAAGTACTTCTCGGCAGAGAAACAGTTGAATCTTACAAGGTATTTAGTGTATCTGAAGTGTTTACAAGTCAACTAAAACGGAAGAAAGCGAACTATTGAACTTATTTGTAATTTAAATGTTAAATGCAAAAATATATACAGATGAGAGAGGAATACTGTAATTAACCTGCATTTACTAGTTTTTTTCCTTGACTTTGCAGAGCCTTTTGATACACATTTGCAAAGCCGCCTTTTCGGAGGCTCCGTCTCCCTGTCTACTGTGTTGTGGAGATGCTGAAAAGAAACCCGTTTACTGTGTATGTGTAAATAACCTGGTAACTCGGTTTTTGGGCCAGTTTCAGCTAATGTTCACATCCGGAGCAGCTTTACACAGTAGACAGACCCACGGACGTGGAGGGGTTGTTTTGGGTTTTCGTTGGCTTTTTTTTTTTTTTTTTTTTTTGTAATTAAGAATTGTAAAATAACCAGGGTGGTCCCTGTGTACACCAGTGTAAATATCTTTGGTAATGGAAATGTACTTTAAGAGAACAAAATCTGTAAATAAACTGATTTATAAATTAATCTTGTTTCCTGGTTCATTATAAAATGGAGCTTTATAATTACCCAAATGGTTGCTAATTCGGAAGGTGTCCTGGAGATTTGTCCCTTGTATGTTCCCCTTTCTGTCTGATGCTGCACTTGGAATGCCAACCACAGTCCACAGAATCCCATTAGAGTTGCCTTAATTATAATCATAACATTATTAGAATTTCCTTATTGTTAAAGCTGAGTGTTGATAAAAGCAAAAACAGAAAATAGCATTGCGTAATCACTGCAGGAGTGCACTGCGTGATCTGCAGGAGAAAAATTACTTCTTGCATGTGTTTGTTTAAAATAGGTTTTAAAAACTCATGGTTTGAAACACTTGCGGGGGGGAAGCTATTTTTATGCTAAACCAACAGTCTTGGAATTAAATTCTTCAGAGCTTCAGCCTTGTTTGGGATCCCTTAATTAGGCTCCTAAATTGTTAAAGCTGCTGTTACCGGCACCAGTCACTTATTCAACAAGGGAGCAAACGTTGTTCCCTGGAAACTTTACATATTGGCGAAACTCTCCTAAATCTTTGAGTTTCCTTTCCAGGAGAGAGAGAGGAAAAAAAAAAAAAAAAACCACCAAACTAAAACCCAACCCAGCTTAAACATGTGAAAGGTCCTAAAGCTTTCTAAGAGAACAGCTGAACAGTTGCGGTGCCAAACCACAGGCGTGAGGGCACGTGGCGAACGAGCGGCAGCGTGAAATGTGTAAGACCAAGCGTGTCTGAGTCCTCTCAGTGCCTACAGCTGCTCCTGTGGCTCTGCTGTATGTTGGTGCCATTTATTACCGTACAGCCCAGCAGAAAAGGCTTTGCTTCCCATTTACTACAGATGTCTACAAAACCCAGTGCTGGTCTTTGCAGTTTGGAGGATGCTGCGTGTCAGTCCACTCCTCACCACTCTGCCCGAGAGAGGCGTATGCATCAAATGCGGGGGACCTGTGTGAACAAAACCATCGTAAGGGCTTTGAACTGTGCTGAGCAGTTGTTTGCTCTTTGATTTTCCTTAGCAGAGGTACCTCATCCTGGAAGAAGACTTGCTGCACTCGGACTTTCACGATAGAAGCAGCTTTGCTGCAGTCCCGCGCTGCCAGCATGCGGTAGGGGTGGTCCTCGACAGAGCCTGCCGGGAACAGCAACCACAGCCCCTCGTACAGACAGAGCAGCACGTCGCAGCCCTCTGAGCGCAGGTGGTTGAACCGGCCAAAGCGCAGCGGTAGGTCGTTTGATGTCCAAAGAGCCGAGACAAAGTGGTGCTGCAGCTTCTGTGCTCTCATTACCGAGCAGCAGGAGAGCATCCGTGTCGCTGCTTTCTTTGCCCTGCAGCGATTTTGCTCCACGAGTCCTGTATTTTTGGACAGTGATCTACTTGCAGCCGCCAGCATCCATCCCTGGAAGTGGCTTAGAGTGCATTTCACATTGGGGAAAAAAAAAAAATAAAAAATTGATTTGTGCTTCTCTGGCAAAAGAACTGGCCTCCCTTTAAAATGGCTCGAGCGATGGGAACGCTGCCACGGCGCTCTGGCGAGTGACACAGCAAACTGCTGCATTGCTACTGCTGTCCTTGCCCAGGATGCCCAGTAATCAGCTTAATGAAGGCTCTTATTTCTTCATTTGCAAGTCTACGTTGCTTCACTTTGGCACTGACTTTCTACGGTGGTGTTTGTGCAACTCTTCCCAGAACCCTCGGAGCGCAGTTGCCTTCAACAGCCATTTCACCCATGGACCTGGTGAAGCTGCCGGGTTGGGCAGTGGCAGGCAGCCACCTTCCCCTTGGATGGAGTGGGACGGTTTTGGTGCCTCCCTTCCCAGGTGCCACCCGCTCCCAGGTGCCTTCCCAGGGACACGGTGCCAGCTGCAGCCACATCCCACGTCCTAAAATGCTGGAGCACTTGAAATGTTGACGCTGCTCCAGTCGTCGCTGCGCTCTGCCTAGCACAAGGGCTTCTGCAGTGTCCGGGCTCTCATTAACACAGACCTCAGAAGAAAAGGAGCTGTTGGGGAGCTGCTGAACACCGGCAGCTCTCTTCAGCACACAGGAAGGAGAGGAGGGGGGCTGCCCAGCCGCTGGCACCCAGCCCGGAGCACGGGCCGTTGGCGGGCAGGAATGCAGATGAGATGTAATGGAGTTTGAAAGCATAGGGCACTCTCCGGGATGGGAAAGGAGGGAAAGGCGCCCTGCGAGGTCTGGAAGCTGGAGCAAACAAACCCCGTAGCCCCAGCCCTGCGCCTGCCTTCTTCCTCCTGAATTAAGATCCTGCAGAAATTTGGGGGAAAGGAGGAGAACAGAGCTGTTGGGGGGCAGCAGCCCAATTCAGGAGAGTGAAGGTTGGGCAGGAGCAGGGCCTAGGGGGGATATTTGGGGCAAAGATGCCTTCTGTTGCCTGCCAAGTGTGCTATGCGAGGATGGCCTGGTTGGTTTGAATGTTTCTCTCGACTGCAGTTTTCCAGCCCTTTGCTCTAGCTGTGCAAGACCTTCTGTGTCCCTTGGGCCGTGTTCCCTCCCCGATGTTGGTTTCAGGTGGCTTCCTCTTGCAGGCTGACTTGAACTAGGGTCTTGTCTGTGAGTTTGCTGGAGGTGAAACTGGGTGTCACGGAGATTTTATTTTCTTTTATTCCAGTAAAATAAAGGAGGCTGCAGGGGATCCTACCCTTCGTGTTGCTTGGCTTGAAGAGCTCGGCAAGGAGCCTGGTCCGGTGTCTGTGTCTTGCTGCATTGCTCCGCGGAGGTGATGGAGCCAGTGCTGCTCATTGAACCTGGGATTGGGCGCACCAGTCCGTGGTAGGTGAGACCTTGCTTACGTTGCAGGGCTACTGCCACAGCAACAGAGGAGTGCTCCATTGTCATCCATGTGGTATTCTCAGTTTCATGTGCTGCAATTAAACCAGCTGCCAAATAATGATGTGGCAAATCTGGGCGGTGTGGCCTCCTCCGATCTGCTCCTGGAAGCTGGGCAGATGAGCTGGAGTGGAAAACATCTG
The DNA here is from genome assembly GCF_963924245.1 of Chroicocephalus ridibundus. Taxonomy (NCBI): domain Eukaryota; kingdom Metazoa; phylum Chordata; class Aves; order Charadriiformes; family Laridae; genus Chroicocephalus; species Chroicocephalus ridibundus. The sequence goes on along the minus strand of NC_086291.1, from coordinate 33,943,356 downwards.
CTCTGTGCATCCTGGGTCATGGTGATGATTTATGACTTTAAGTAGATCTTAAATTTGCAGGTAAAACGTTTCCTACCCTGACGTACCAAAGACGGTACTGGTTCCTCCCGGTCCCCCCAGGTCCCTCCGAAAAGAGCGAGGGCAGCGTCGCTGCTGTCCTTTCGAGCAGGGATGAATCAGCAGAGGGTGAATAGCAGAAAGGGGCTGGTACTGCCGTAGTCTCTCTGCAGACACAAACTACGTGAATGCATTCATCACATCCTGAGAATGCACCCCGGATTTTCTTTTACGTCTATTGTTATTATAGGCTGGTTGGGCTTGAAAGGTAGAAATCGACTGTATCCGACCAAGCCTGTCTCGCGTAGTCGGCAAATCCCAGCTACCAGTGGGGGCTACAAGGGGTTTTCCTGGTCTTTGTAGGGGTGAGCCCGGCAGAGCCGATGCAGGGGGTGGGAAGCAGTTGGGGTTTACGTTATTCCCTGTCTCAGCAAAGCCACGGAAGCTGGCAGGTTTATCGCACAGGTGCTGCCAGAGGTCTTGGCTGAAACCATGTCTCAGCGGAGGTGTGACTGGTGCCACCAGTGGAAAAGTGCCACCTGGATTGGAGTGTCTCAGCTGACTTCAGCTGGCTGAGAGGTGGCAGGTGGCACAATTTTCACTCGCTCTCTGAGGCTGTTTGGAGACGCTAATCAGGGAAATGAGGCTTTTTGGTTTTATTTAGAGAAGGACCACGTTTTAAGTGGTGCTGTGCTCCAGATTGAGGAGGGCTTCACCGAGTTCGTCAGTCCCATCTTATGAAGGCTGGAGAGAGGGGAAAACTGTCGAGCCTCCTCTGCGACTGGTATTTCCAAGGTGCTCACAGGGGAGTTGGATATGAACTTCTCCAAACGGCTTCCGAAATGCCAGGGCTGGGTGACGGGGTTGCCGTGATTCTGTCATGAGTCTTGCATTGGTTGCGTGTTTTTCTTGGAGTCAGTTCCTGGAATCACACAATTAGGTAGGAACGTGTTCTTTAATTTTCAAGGAAGAAAGTCTGTTTCGGGATCTCCCTGTCCCTGAACCTTCACAACTAAAGGGAAGTGAGAAGGTCCTGGGTCAGCTTAGCTGGCCATTTTGAGCTATCGGTGTTTTGCAGACAGATTCATGCTTTTAAAAATGGTCAGTAAAAGCCTTTCTCCATTTTTCGAAGTGTAGTCCTTTCCAGCACTTCAAGGCTGAATACATAAAAACCCAGCTGCTCTTTCCTCCTCTCCTCTCTAACCCAGCACAGAGGCGATCAGGGTAGCCCTTTGTGTCTGTGAAAATGATCCATTTTGGGTGCACGAAACAAGTTCTGCAGCGCTTAAATGATTTTGGTGAGATCTTAGTGGCCTTTGAGGCTCTCAGCCTGTTGGTGTTGCCCACACCTCATTGACTTCAAGGAGATTCCTGCTGGCTGTTAGTCTGGGAAAGGAGATTTGAGAGCTGATGAGCTTAATGAATTAAAACCACCGCTCAGCTGCTGAAGGGGGACTTGTGCATCGTGAGAACCTCTACAATGGTCCTTAGCCATGGCCTTGCTACGTAGGAGTAAAACACATCTCTTCCCAAAGTTAAGGATGCCAAGGTGGGCGCTGAAGGCTTTGCTGTGCAGCGCAGCTGAAAACCAAGAAGGTTCCTAAATATGCCAAGAGAGCCTAAAGCTGGGTTTTAGGGCTGGCTGGGGACTCAGCAGCTGGGCATCCAGCGTCACCCATCCCCTGTCCCCTGTGCTTTGCTGCCCACAGACTCTGCTAGCAGTGAGGGGGTGCAAAGCAAGAGAGGACAAAAAGGCAGGCAGTGCTGGGAGGGCATTTCTAGAACCTCCCCAGACTGCTACTGCTCCTTCATTTTTTTTAAATTCATCTTAGTTATTCTCAAGTCCATCTTAAAATGGGTTGTTTCAAAACCTCTGCTTCATCTTTGGCTTTCCATGCCCTGTCTCGGGGCGTTCTGCAATGAAAATCCAGCTCTTCCCAGTTTGAGGTGAAAGAAAAGACTCATCTCTTGCTTTGCAGTAGCGTTAAAAGGAAAAAAGGCTTTGTGGGCAAGTCCCTGCCTGGAAAGCCCCACACCCTGCCTCTGAAGGAGGCTGTTCCCTGGGAAGCCATGGGGCTGGGACGTGCCAGCCTGGCAGCAGAGTCCTCGGCAGCCACGGCTATTCCCCGGGCAGCCGGAAGCAGGAGCATCCCCAGCCCCGGGCTTCGGCGGATGAGCAATGGCGTGGCTCACCTCAAAAGGAGCCGGAGCCCCAGGGTGCGGGCTCTTGCCCATCTGCCTTCGGGTTAGATGCTGCTTTTGCATCTAAAAAAGGATTCAAGGAATTTGGGCTCCCTGGGAGGGAGGGGTGAGCCGGATGGGGAGGATGCTGGCAATTATGCTGGTGCTGAACACCTCTCCTTCACTGTGATAACCTAATCAAGCTGACGAGCCCTTAGAATAAGGACTTTAGCCCAGGGTAAAATAACGGTGATGACATCTCTAAGCGCAGGGATTTTTGTCTTTTAATCGCCAGCCGGACAAAGACAAGTTGAGTCTCTGGTAATAGGGAGGGACCACGTTTCAGAGCAACCCTGCACAGGCCGGGCTACACCTCTCTCCCTCCCAGTTGGACAGCAAGGTGTGATAATCCCTTAAACGTTTAATTACAGTTGGCAGGGCTGCAGCAAACCATCTTCTACCCCGGTTTGCATCAGCCTGGACCCGCAGAAGGTGTGTGGTGACAATCCCACGAGGATTTGTCTGATGCGCTGTGTTCCCCCCAGGGCCAGGCCGTCCCGGGGAGCCCTGTAGCTCCCCCAGAGCCGTGCCCAGTGTGGAGGCCCTTGCCCTCCACTGCCACAGCAAGGCTTGGCTCTGGCAGGCTTGTTTTTCTAGCATGGCAAGTCCGCCTAAAATACCTAGGTGGGGCCCAGCAGGGCTAATGGCCTTCCTGGGGACGGAGCCAGCAAACCAGCCCTCAAGAGCGATAGGCACCCCCGGTGCTGGGGGAGCACCCCTCTGGCCTCAGGGGTTGGGGAGGGAGGCGGGGGGGGCTGGATTTCATGGCCGTGTCCATCCCGGCGGTGCCAGGCTCTGCCCTGGGGCGCTGGGCAACGGGCACCTTCCGCCCGCGAGCCAGTGACGTGGGCGTGTGCGTGAGCAATGGCACGGTCGGGGAAGCTGTGGCCAGGCACGGGGCCGCCGGGGGAAGGGAGGCCTGCTTATTTTGGGGTGGAGGAGCTGGGTTTCGGGGCCTCGCTGGGTAACCCTGTTGCACATCCCTGGCAGGGTCGGGGCGACGGCAAGACGGGTCTCTGGGGTCCCTGTTGTGCGGGGTGTCCCAGCAGGCGCTGCCCGGTGACGCTGGCTGAGGTCAGGGCGCCTGACTCCGTGCGCTGCCCTCAGGCCCAGGGCTCCCCTCGGGGATGACCGTAATGGCAGCACGGCGAGTTTTGGGCCTGAATCAGCCGCCTTTTGCCTTTCCTCGCTTTATCAGGATTTTAGCATTTTATGCACCCCAGCAGGGCAGCCTTGCGGCCTCCCCCACCCCACCCCGCCGCCGATGCAGGGGTGGGATGTGAGGGGGGGTGGGTTGTATTTTGGCCATCCCCGTGATACGGGGGTGTCGGGGAGCCGGTGGGGGGGCTGCGGCGGGGTGTCCCGCTGCGCCCCCGGTAGGGGGCGCCACACAGCGGGCCGCCGTGGCCCCGCCCCCTGCCGCGCCCCCTCCCCCCCACACACACAGTGGGCGGGGCCTGCGGGCGGCCCTAAAGGCGGCGGGCGGCGGCGGGCGGCCTGGCGGGCGATGTGGCGGCGGCGGCGGCGGGCGAGGGGCGACGGCGGCGGGGGCGGGGGGGGCCGCTGGTGGCCGGCGGTGGTCCTGGTGCTGGCGCTGTCGGTGCCGGCGGCGCAGCCCCGCGGGCTGTACACGGCCGCTGACCCTTTGGAGCTGCTGGGGACGGGGGCGGAGGGGCGGCTGCTGGGCTCTCCCAGCGCCTGGGCCGTCGAGTTCTTCGCCTCCTGGTGCGGGCACTGCGTCCACTTCGCGCCCACATGGCGGGCCCTGGCACACGACCTTCGCGGTGAGTCCCCGGCCCGGCTGTCTGCCCCTTCCCTGCTTTCCCCCCGCTTCCCTGCGTCCCTGCCCGCCCTCCCCATCGCCACCCCCAAACCCTCCCTCTGTCGTTGCCCTTGGTTTCCCCCCCTGTATTCCCGTCTCTGCCTTCTTCTGTCATCACCCCCTAAATCTGCTGCGTCTCTGCCCCCCTGCATCCTCATCGGCACCCTTAAATCCCCCCTGCATCCCTGTCTGTTCTCCTGTCAGCACCTCTGAATCCTCCCTGTGCCTCTGCCCCCCCCCTCCCCCCCAGCACTACTAAATTCCTTCTGCATCCTTGTCCCATCATCCTCCTTTCCATCTGTGCTCTTAAATCCTCCCTGCATCCCTGGCCCTGCATCCTCGTCCCCATTAGCACCCCTGCATCCCCTCTGCGCCCTCCCCATCAGCACCCCTCAATCCCCTCTGCCCTACCCTCCGTCAGCACCCCTAAATCCCCCTGCGTCCCTGCCCCCCTGGAGCATTGGCCTAGTGGGAAGGCCCAGTCCCCCCCACCCAGTGCCCAGGACCCCCCCGCGATGGCCAGGCCTGGTTTAGCAGCATCCCTGGAGCTCCTTTGGCTGCGAGAAGCTCAGACTGAGCTTACCCCAAGCATAGTGGGGTCCTGCTGCCCCCCCCCCCCCAAGACCCTCCCCGGTGCCTGCAGGGAGAGGCTGGCAGGGTGCTGAGGCCAAGTGCTGATCCCAGCGGGTTTCTTCCCAGCTTTGACCTTGATGCCTGGGCCTGGCTGGTGCCCAGCCCCACTTGGGGACCTGCACACCCTGCTGCTGGGCCCCTCGCCCTTGCTGGGGCTCATCCTGCCTCCCCCCGCATCCCGGGGTGCGTAGGGCTTCTCCCTGTTATTGTGCTAATTGATATAGCCCGGTAGCTGCTGGGTGAGTCAGAGCGCCAGCCAGAGCGAGCATCCCATCCCTCCGAGGGGATGCCGTCCCTCCCAGGGGATGCCGTCAGCGCTCCCCAATGGGGCAGGATATGAGGAATGGGGTGCGTGCCCAGGCCCTGCGGGGGAATGCCGGCTCTCCTGGCCCTTCTCCAAAACAGGGTCCCCCCAGGGCTCCCTGCTCCGGAGGCTGGACCGCGGATGGGGTGCCCGCGGGGGCAGGGCAAGGAAGCCGCCCCCATGCCGCTCAGCATCCTCACTGCTGTTCCCACGGGTGGATTTTCACAGGAGTGGCTGGATGTGGAAGATGCTAACACAGGGGTGACCCATGGGCACCACGTGCCCCACGTGCTGATGAGTCCAGGAGCATGCCTGGCTCCCAGCAGCAGGGCCTGGCACCAGCCCTCCTGTGCCACTGGTGCTGCAGCAGTGGGAAGCGGCTTGTCTGCCCCATCACCTGCGACACAGGATGGTCCAAGCGGGTTCCCACCTCCAACAGGCTCCAATCTAGGGCGGCACGGGCTCCATCTGTGTGCTGGTACTGTGTCCCTCCCTGTCCTACTTGAAGGAGAGGCTGAGCATTCTCTGGCTTGTGTCCTTGACACTAAAAAGAAACCATTTCAGAGCCTTTATCTCTGTTTTGCTGCTGGCTTTCAGAGCCTGCTGCTTGAAATGCTTCCATGCTCCCTTTTGTTCATCTCTGTTTCACCCCGGGGACCTGCTGGTCCTCCCTGGGGAGGCGGCGGTGGTGGAGAGACGCAGCAGGGGGGCGGATGCTTAGCACCTGGGCAGGCTCCGCCGCAGTGTCCCCATCACTGATTTTGAGTAGTTCCTTCTTGGTTATTGACCGTGCCCTTGGTCTGGGGTGAGACGAGCTGGAGCCCGTGTTCCCTGCTCTCCCCCAGACGCGGTTAGCCATTCCTCCCCTTCTCCCGGCGGCCTCTTCCCGCTGGGGCAGAGGCTGGGCAGGCAGAACCAGACGGGCAGGCAGCCGCGGGCAGAGCTGCCTGCGCTCGGGCGCCAGCGAGGGCAGGGCGTGCAAAGCCTGGTCCCGCCTCACACGGCTTTCACTGTGCTCTTGCTGCCCGAAAAGTAGGGCGCCAAACACCAGTGCGGGCCGTGGCTTCGGGTATTTGGGGCTGGGGAGCCATCAGTTGGTGTCCTGTGAGGGGCGAGCCATGATTTCAGGGCTGGGAGGAGCTGTGCTGCTGGCGCAGCGGGAGATCCCTGCTGTCTCTGCAGCCATTGTGGGGAGCGGGGCGGTTTTTGGGGACGCAGAGGGGCTGAGCTGTGCTCACCGCATCCTCTCTCCCCTCAGAGTGGAGGCCTGCAGTGATGCTGGCAGCCATTGACTGTGCTGACGAGGCCAACCAGCAAGTGTGCAGCGATTTTGGGATAACCGGCTTCCCCACACTGAAGGTAAGGGCCGTGTGTGCCGGGCACTTGCCTGGTTTCACTGTGCTTTGCTTTTTGGCCTATCCTTCTCTTGCTCAATCAGACCAACGGGGCTATTGCACCAAAATATTCCCTCTGGGGCTTTGTGGGCTGGAGCTGTTTCATCCTTCCCCAAAATACAACTGCTGCCGGGCTGCAGCCGGTGCAACTGCTGGGTGATGTAGCAACAAGGAAGGAGAACCAAAGCACCACTGCTGCTTTGTGGTGAAGTGTAGAGGCTGGGGAAGAATCTAAAACCTGCATTGAAAATGCCTGGAAAAGGCTTCTGGAGAGCAGAGAGCGGCTGCAGGCACAGGTTTTGGAGGAGGACGCAGGGATGCTGCGGAAGGCTGCGTGGGGCTCAACTGGGAGCCTCCTGCAGTGGCTGGCGAAGTGCCGTCCCTCTTCCTGGGCCCGTGCCTGGCCCCTTCGCTGTGTCAATACACGGATCGCAGCGTTTCCCGCTGCAAGCAGAGCCTCGCTCCAACACAAGCAATGAAGGTGAAGCATTCCGGGTGCAGGTGGTGAAAGCCAGGATTGCCTTGAGACAGAACTAGGGGGATAAGGGTTTGATCAGACGTGCCCTTAGTCCTGGCATACAGGCTCAGCCCAAGGTGGGGTCAGATGTGGGGGTTTGCTGGGCAGGTTTGCTTGTGCCCCAGCCCTGCCCTGGGGTCTCACCGAGCACCCACCGCCTGAGCACCCGCCGCCCGTGGGATATTGATTGAAACATCTCCCGGGGCAGGGAGGTGTGCTGATGTGGCAGCGTCAAGAAGTCACTTGTGTCGCATCCCTTGACCCCGCCAAACACCTTTTGCAAACAGCTCGTGCTCCCAGCCCAGCCTGCAAAGCAAACACGTGTCTGACGCAACCCGGTTTCGCTGTGCTACCGGCACCGCTGTGTGAGGCCAGGAGCAGGTGCAGTGGGAATAAACTCCCTTCTCCTGCTTTGGGAGAGTGCTGGAGCAAGGAGACAGCAGTTTCCAGGACTGGGAAGGTTCCGGCTGCCTCCCTGGGTCCGCTGGCAATGCCTGCCCTACCTCAGCTGGACATGGCTCCTGCCCTAAGCCTGCATCCCTCCCCTCTAGGGACGACCCTTGAGACAGGGCCGTGGCCAGGAGCTCCCTCTGTGGTGGCTGGTGTTGGTCGGCATGCTGTAATGTTGTGGGGAAACTGAGGCAGAGCCGGTCTAGGAGGAGCCTCTGCCTACTGGGTTGCGCTGCCTCCCTCCCCACTCCGACAGTTCTTGTTCCAGCTTCCCCACGCGTGGTTTTTTGTTCCCTTTCAGTTCTTCCGAGCTTTTAGCAAGAAGGCAGAGGATGGGATAAGGATTACCAGTGAGTATCAGAGCCATAAGGGCTTTTTACCCTGGGTGCGAATGGCCCTGCTGCCTGTGTTCCCCATGCGTTGAGGGCTTGGCGAGCCTGGGGGAGAAGCTATGAGTGGCTCCTATTGGCTCAGCCCATGGGACTGGCTTCCCTCAGGACTGAACTTCTGGTACCCTGTCCCCCTGCAGATCCTAGCGCCACTGTTGAGGACCTGCGTCATGCCATCATCACCAACCTGGAGCAAAGCCAGGACACCTGGCCACCCGCCTGTCCTCCACTGGAACCGGCAAGGTAGGGGTGGCATGATGTGGGGGGGGTTGCTCCAGCAGCCCTTGTCCTGCCAAGAGCCCATTTCTGGGAAAATCATGGACGAAAAATGAGCACGGAGCAGCCACTGCATCACCCATGTCCCAGGGAGATACAGATGACCTGGCTGGGCTAGAGCCATTTACATGATTGTCCTGGGGAAAGTGTTTGGCTTTCATAAAGCGATGGCTGGGCTGGGGTTGTGCTTCAGGTCTCTGGTGCCTCCATGTCCTAGTCAAAATACAGCAGCCCTAGTTCAAGTTCATTACCATTTTTTTCCACCTGGGCAAACATGCAGCTCCCTCCTGCCCTGCCCTGTCCTGCTCTGCCCCGCGCTTTGTTTTTGCCCTCCTTGGCTGACCCTGGCGGGTTTTCTCAAAGCCTGTGAACTGGAGCAGAAAATTGGGCTTTCCAGCACTTCAGCAGGGAGGAATCGACTGCTTGGAGGGGCTGAACCCGCACCGGCATCCCCTGCTGAATCCCCAGGGACGAGGGCTGAGCTCCTTTCGGGCGGCAGGGCAGAGCACCCACTGATGCCAAGGCACCTGCTGCCATCGTCTTCTCTCTTGCAGCATGGAGGAGGTTCGCAGCTTCTTCCAGAGGAACAAGGACCAGTACCTGGCACTCATCTTCGAGAAGAGCGACTCCTTTGTGGGCAGGGAGGTGGGTATGGCTGCGTGTATCCCTATTTCTCTTGAAGCCCATGTCCTTGGTGTCAGATAACTCCTGGGTGCCTTTGGCAGGAAAGTCCCCTCCTGGCCTCCACACCATTTTGCAGGAGTAAGGTCTTATGCAGGGTGCTAAATAGTCCTGCTGCATCCTTGGTGGGGCTGGGGCTCCCGCTGCCCTCCCATCTGACCCCGGGGCCGCTGGGCTTGCAGGTGGCGCTGGACATGCTGCAGTATGAGAACGTGGCGGTGAGGAGGGTGCTGAGCACCGAGGAGGAGCTCGTGGAGAAGTTCGGCGTCACCACCTTCCCCTCCGGCTACCTGCTTTTCCGCAACGGATCCTTCTCCCGCCTGCCTGTGTGAGTGCAGGACACGGAGCGGGGGGTGTCTGGGGACCCTGGTGGGGTGCCAGGCTTGTGCCTCATCTCTCCGCTCTTCTCTGTAATTGTGGGAAAGTTCATTAGGAAGGAGATAGTGTCTGGGTCGGGCAGACTGGCGGGGGGCCAGGGTGCTGCTGGTGGGCACTAAACAGGGCTGCCAGCCTTGCCTAGAGCTGCTGGAAGGGAAAACGGCTTGTGACTGAGCTATCCCTCTGCCATATCTGCCTGGAGGTGGCATGGTGTGGCTGCCTGGGGCTCCACTCTGCTCCAGGTTGCGTGCCAGGGGCAGGTGGAGAGTATGAGCCACCCCGCACTCATTCCCCAAGTCTGAGTTGCTAGTCTGGCTAAGCCTTTGGTCTCCTTTGCTTCCTCCTGGGAGCCAGGGGTTGTCTGGGAGGGAAGAGGGTCTTGCTCATGGGCTTCTCCTTCCTTGCAGGCACGTGGAGGCGCGCTCCTTCTACACCTACTACCTGCGCACGCTCTCAGGTGTCACCCGCGGCTCCTACAAGCTGAACACAACCGTTGATGGTTCCAACGAGACCCGCAGGTCCCAGCCAAGGCGTGCTGACCGGTCAGACCTCCCTTTCCATCAATTTGTGGCTGCGGGAGGCTGGGGCTGGGGCAGGGAGGAGGTGCCATGGCCATGGGTGGGCAATGGGCTGGGACAGTGCCTTTCCCCTGGGAAAAATCCCAAATTGTGGCTGGATCCCTGGGGGTGCGGATTAACAGGCTGATGGACCATTGTGTTGCACTGCCGTCCCCAGCTCCAAGGTGTACATGGCTGACCTGGAGTCCACGCTGCACTACTCGCTGCGGGTGGAGGCTGCCCGCGCCGCTGCGCTGTCAGGAGCCCAGCTGGCCGCCTTCAAGTGCTACGTGGCCGTGCTCGTGAAGGTGAGGAGCTTTCGGTGTCAGGAGAGGAACTGCCTATGCCTCCACGTAGCTATTTATAAGGTGAAATGTAAATGTAGGGTGTGGGCCACCACGTCCCAGTGCTCGCAGGTAGCGAAGCGTGGCGGTCTGGGATGTGAGCCCTGTGTCCCGGTGCTGAGTGCGTCCCACGGCCACTGTGGATCTCCAGACTCAGCCCAGAGTCCCAGTGGGAGCCGAGGGCATGTGCCAGAGAGTTTCATATGAGAGATGGGGTGCGGATATTGGTGGGTAGAGCAGGATTGGCACTTGCAGGATGTGTTGAGGCAGTTGGTCTTTTCAGAAGAGATGCTGTCACCTGCTGGGGTGGCGGAGATGATCAGAGGGGTTTGTAACTCTGATCGCCTGCCTTGGGTGCTCGGCTCGGGGAGCTGATCTCTGCAGGCTCCTTTGATAGTCCAGGAAAGGGACTCCCACTCTGAGTCAGGCTCTGGCAGAACTTAATTTAAGGTCTCCTTTTTTCTTCTCTGTTGGGCTTGGTGAAATTAAAGTGCGTAGGAGCTTTGAGCCAGCAGAAGCAGGGTAGTTTAATTTCCTGGTGCGATGGAGCACTGCGTTTGGCTGAGGGTTTCCACCACTGGGGTTGCATGAGCCCTGTCCCCATCCTTGTCCCTGTCCCAGCCCAGGCTTCTTGGCCGAACTTCACCCAGCCATGCCTACCTTCTTCGCTCCCTCCTTTTTAATGAGAACGACAAGGTCAGGGAAATAAATCCCCCATCCCACCAGCTCCCTGTCCAAGGCTTGCTGGGGCGGTGAGGAGCAGCAGTGGTTTTATTTGATCAGCTTTTAATTTTTCCTGCAAACCTTCCCCTCGCTGGCCAAGGACGAGCCATAGCACTGGACCTGGCAAGGAGGCGAAGCTGGTCCCCACCACAGGCGGGAGGCACCCAGGTGGCGTGTGGTGGGTGCCGGTGGGTGGTGGGCGCCAGGGCGTCCCCGAGGATGCCGAGCCGGCGCTGCCATTGCCGCGCTCATCCACAGGACGGAGCAGTGTCCCCAGGATTGCTGCCAGCCTGTCAGGCTCATGCTGGGGAAACTCAGCCAGCGGGTCCCAGCCTTAACTGTTGCCTTCCCAAGAGGTATTTAAGGCAATGAGGGAGGAAAAATCCTAAGGTGGAAAAAAAGCGGTGCCTGGAAAGCAAGGAATCACGTGGCAAAACCTCTCACCAAAGAAGCAGGGGGTGAACTGTGTTTTGCCGCAGAAACATCAGGTTGCAGATGAATTCCCCTGCAAATTTGGGGACTTCCTGTGTGATTCCCCACGGGCCCGGGGAGAACAGCTCAGACATAGAAAAATGCTCTTTCCTTTCGATTCCCTGTTATTTTTCTTGTGTGCTGCTGGTCTCATCCTCCCCATGGGTTGGTCCCTCTGTCCATCCGTCCATCTGTCTGTAGTCAGTCAGCACTTGCTGGCGGGCTGCCCCCTCGCTGTGGAGCGCCTGTGGTTTTAAAGTGCTGCTGCTAATCGGCTTTGTGCTGACTTATGGTCAGAGTGGCTTTTTGCCTCCCTCAGATGGGGCTGAGGTTCTGAGCCTGAAAACGCACGCCTCGCCACCATGGGGGGGACACGCCATTGGCCCTCGGGGCCGGGCACCGAAACATTGCCCAGACCGCACTGCCCTCCGGCACATGCTGCTGTAGAGGATGCTGGTGCTGCCCAGTGCCCGTCCCAGTGAGCCGGGGGTGCCGGCGGGCTGCCCCATGGCTCCCAGGGCAAGGTCTGGGTTTCCTCACTCCTCTCCCCTCTCTGCAGTACTTCCCCGGGCGCCCCTGCGTGCAGACCTACCTGCAGTCCCTGGACGGCTGGCTGAGCAACTGGACGGAGCCCGAGCTGCCCCGCAACACCTTGAAGGAGGCCATGAAGAATAACAAAGATGTAAGGCACCCGCAGGGACCCTGGCCCCTGCTCCCCTCTCCTCACCCCTGCCCCTTTCCCCCCACCCCGCATTATCTGCCAGCTCCATCACAACATGTCCGTCTGTCCTCCAGGCCTCCCACCCTGCTGTGCTCCCCACCAATGTGACCTGGGTGGGCTGCCAGGGTACTGAACCCCATTTCCGTGGCTACCCCTGCGGGCTCTGGACCGTCTTCCACCTGCTGACTGTCCAGGCTGCCCAGAGCGGCCCCAACAAAGGTACTGGTGTCCCTGGCGGGGGGGCTCTCAGGTCTTGGGGAGGAGGTGTCTGGACAGGTTGTGGTATGGGCAGGGATGCTGCATGCGGGCAAAGGCTTGTCTCACCCCCGAGGCAGGTCTGCGGGGAGGGCAAGAGCCACAGAGTCGGGGTGCAGGGCTGCCATCTCGGTCATGGGACCATGCGGTGGCACTGCAGGGTCCAGACTCGCCCTCCCGGCCCCCCGCTATCCTCTGCCTCCCCCCAGAGCTGCCGTTGGAGGTGCTGAACACCATGCGCTGCTACGTCCGACACTTCTTCGGCTGCCAGGAGTGTGCTCAGCACTTTGAGGCCATGGCAGCTGAGTCCATGGACCAGGTGGCGAGCCGGGAAGAGGCCGTCCTTTGGCTCTGGTCCCACCACAATGAAGTCAACGCTCGCCTGGCGGGTAAGGGGGGCCACAGGGGGTTGGACCCGGGGCAGCTTCCCAAGGGGAAAGAGGAGGCAAGGTGGAGGAGCATCCCTTCTCCTGGATGGAGTTGGCAAATTGGCCGCATTAGGGTGCGGCAGTGGGAACATCCTGTTGTCACAGTCCCCCATCACAGGGGACAGCTGGTTGCGTGACACCAGACTGCCCCAGAGATGCAGTTGGGTCTTACATGCTCCCCACAGGGAGCTTCCCGAAGCTGCCACCTGCCCTCGTAGGACCCCTTCTCCCAAGACAGCTCCTCCAAATGTCCCTGTCCTCATCCCCATCGCCAGCTGCTGAATGCTCCAGGGTGTTTATAGCGGTACATGTCCCCTCTAACCCGCTTGCTGGCTCCGGTCCTTGCAGGAGGTGACACGGAGGACCCCAACTTCCCCAAGCTGCAGTGGCCACCGCCGGACATGTGTCCCCAGTGCCACAAGGAGGAGCGGGGGGTGCACGCCTGGGACGAGCCGGCCGTGCTCACCTTCCTCAACGCGCACTTCTCCCCCACCAACATCTACCTGGACTATATTGAGCCTGACCCTGTCCCCATGGCTGGGGAGAGGACAGGCACCAGGCTGGGCACCGAGAGCACGCGGGAGGTGAGGGAGAAGGAGGAGGAAGAGAAGGAAAAGGAGACGGAGGATGAGATGAGAGCTCCAGGGCGACCGGGCTCCCCCGAGCCGCGACGCCCCAGCATTGTGCGGCTGAACCCCAAGCTGCGGGAGGCAGGCGAGGACATCGTGGACCTGGACTCCTTCAGCGAGCAGCACTTCAAGAGCCAGGCGCTGCGAGCGGCGGCCAGCCGGCGCCGGCGGCTCAGCAAGCGGGATACCGTTGCCCTGCCCCGGGATGCTGGGGTGGGCCGGGAGCGCCGACGGGCTTCTGGTGTCCTGGTCCGGGAGGAGGAGGAGGCTGGGGAGAGTGTGCGGAGGACCCCCTGGCTGCGGGTGCTTGGCTTGGGATTCTCCCGCCTGGACATCAGCCTCTGCGTCGCCCTCTACTTCCTCTCCTCCTTGTGCCTCCTGGGCATGTACACCTTCTTCCGCCTCCGTACCCGTGCCCGGAAAGGCCGCCCTGGCTTCCCCGTGGCCTGAGAGCGGTTGTGGGGTACCAGGGGCTGCCCCAAGGGTGGGTAGGATGCTGAGCCGGGGCACCTCTGGGGACAGCATTTTGTCCCCCAGCATGAAGGGGTTTGGTGCATCCCCCCTGGAGCTGCCTCGCTCGCAGCAGTTGCCTCACCCAGGGAGGGGGGGTGGAGGGTGGAGGGCTGGTTTTGGGGCAGAAAGAGGTGTCAGAGCATCCCCCTCTCGGGTCGCGGTGCCATACTTCCGGGTGCGTGGGAGCTGGGACACAGATGGCAGTTTGTGTCTCGGCACCCAGCTGCCCTTGGGAGCTCCCCAGCTCTGGGCTGGTTTCAAACTGGGAAGCCCAGTCCTGTGCTGGGGAGCAGCCCTTTGGGGTCAAACCACTAGTGGGGCCAGGAGGGTGGGGGTTCAGCCCCCCAAAAAGTGGACACTGCTGGGTGGGGGGATGGCAGTCATGGATTCAGCTGCATTTTGTGTGTCCCCTGCCTCTCTCAGAAGTGCACCAGGGCCCCCCTGCCTTTCCTTGCCCCCTCTCCTCACTGTTGCTCACTCTCTGCTTGTTTTAGTGGAATAAATTATTTTTGCCGATGCCGGTCCCGCTGTGTCGGCTGGTCCCTGCCATGCGGGCACACTGGGGCAGCACCTCCCGTCCCTGCCGTCCCCCCGTCGCCGGCTGTCCCCACGCTGGTCTTCCCCATCACCCTGGGAAGAAGCCACTGGCTTGGTTTAAATCCTTTAAATAATTTTAAATGTTATTATTGTACATTTTCTCCTGCTTTTTGCTTCTGAATGCACCCATGGCCGGCTGACCCCCATACAGCCAGCATGTCCCCGTGGTTGTGGTGGCTTGTGGCTCGTCCTGAAGCAGGGTGATGAGGAGGGAGCCTGGGTGGGGGGACAGGAAGCTCCTGGAACAAAATTGGCATGAGCCATGGAGCTGCAGTTTGGTGCTGGCCATGCCTGTGGTCCAGAGCAGGGAGACTTGTGTGAGCATCCTTGCATCCCCCCGGGGACCGGGACCTCCGTGGGCGCGGGCCCCCTGCGCCTGTCCCCGATTCTCTCTGCCCTTTTATCCTTGTTAGGAATCATTACGGAAAATGGTTGTTTTCCAGAGCTGGGGCTGGGGCCATCTGCTCTCCCGGCGCTGCCTAAATCCCCCTGTAACAAATTCATTGGGATTACGCTGCCCTCCCCTAATCCCGGCCCTTCCCCCCGTCCGGGGGATTTAAAAGGATTAGAGCCCGGCCGATAATAAACTTTATTAAGGGGGAGGGGGGGTGTCAATCCGATTTGGAGCCTTTTTCTTGATATCTTCACTTTGCCCAGGTGGGAGGTGAGGGCTGGTGGGATGGGGAAGGAGGATGGCCGGCTCTGCTGCTTCCCCGGGCACTGGGAGCTCTGCCTTCTCCGGCCCTTCCTCCCCCCTCGCCTGCCCTTGAAATAAATTTTCTGCCTCTGTCTTTCCTTCTTCCTTGGTGTCTGTGCATAGTCACACCTCCACGGGACATGGGGCTGGCAGCCCTGCCCTGTCGCCGCTGGCTCACTTGGCCTTGGCCACGTCCCTTACTTGGGTCCTCAGTGGCCTCATCCCAGCAGGGAGGGGGGGCTGCGTCCCCCCCCAGCAGAGTGCTGGTCCTGCCCACCAGCGGGTGATGGATGGGGAAGGTCTCATCTCTGCAGCCCTGCTGCCTCCTTCTCCTTGATTTCCCTGGGGGGGGGTTATCCCCAACATCAATAACCCCCTGTGCGCCCCCTCCCCGCCAGCTGCTCCCCTGCCTGGAACTCAGGGTTTGTGATGAGGGGCTGACTGTGGTTACCCCCCCTACCCCCCGCCCCCCCAGCCCCAAAATATCTCGGTGGAGCTGCGGAAGCCGGGGACGGGCTGGGGGATGTGATGGGGGGATGCGGCAGGTGGGTGCTTTGCGGGGGATGCAGCAGGAGGGTGCAGGGGCTGAGGGCTGGGAGGTGGGTGCCGGGGCGGAGGGAGCTGTGGGCAGGGGGTTAGCAGGCAGCCGTGGGCAGGGCTGCCCAGATTAGCATCCCTGACAGGCCCGCCGGGGAGATTTACAGGGCCGGGGGAGCTAAAGCTGCTGTGCACGCAGGAAAAAAGAGAGTCCAGTAAATAGCCTTTCAGTAATCCTGTTTGGTGCAGTCCCAATCCTCCCCGCCCCAACTCTCCCAGGCTGTGGCACCGGGATGTCCCCCCTCAGCACCCGGGGAGCCCCGGGTGTGGGGCACGGATGGGGCAGTGCGGGCAGGAGGCTGCTGCAGGGCTCGGTGCTGCCCCGGGGGGGATTGTCCCCCACACCGTCCCCCACCAGGATGGTGACTTCGGGGCAGGCCCCCACCCCAGCCCTGGCACAGGAGGAGCATCAAACTGTGCCGTGGCCATGCTCAGGGGTGGAATGGGCTGTCCTGGCAGGGGGGAGGCACTCTAAACCCTCCAACAGCCCTCCCTGATGGGGGTTACCCCTTCCCAGCACCACTTCGAGCTGGGGCATCCCCAGGGCTAATTACCCAAATGGCCACAGGCTGGCGCGAGGCGGCCGCTATTCCCTAATACAATTTACCCTCAAGTGCAATTTAATTTTCTGCGAGGCCGGTGGCCGGCCCCCTGCACACCCAACCACCTTCCCACCCCTTCGGCACTCTCTCCTGCCTTGCCCCTCTTCCCTTTCCCTCCTCGGTGCGGGCAAGAGCCTGTCTCCACCAGCATCTCCCCCCAGCTCCATCCACGCTCAGGCCATAAAAATCACCAGGGGTTCGCTTAACGTCAATTAATTTTCAATTACAATTAGCAACGCCCCGTTCGGCTGTGCCTGTGAGGGGAGAGGCTTTCTCCAGCTGCCGGTGAGTACCTGGGTCTTGCCGTGCTTGTCCTTGCTCCAGGCCGCCCCTGGCAAGAGGGGTGTACGTGGGATGGGGTCATGGGTAATTATCGGGGTAATTAAGATGTGGGGTGCGGCGGGGGGCTGCTGGCAGGCTGTGTACCTGGGGGTTCGGGGTGCCATGGCTGGCGCTGCCCAGAGGGGAGGGTGGCCCCATGCCAAAGGGTGGCTGTGGCAGCTTTGGACCCGTAAGCACGTACACCCCCCCACCCCCACCCCCGCAGGCTGGGGGAGCTGGTTTCATCGCATGAGAGGACACTGGGAGCTGGGCTGAGACCTGGCAAACTTGCTGCATGGGTGGTATGAAGCCCTGCTGTTGGCTGAACTCCCCAGCACCTCCAAGCCCACTCAGGCTTTGCTGATGGGGAATACAGCTGTGCTTATACCCACCCCACCCCCCGCCCCCGCCAGGCATCACCCAGGCATGGGTTTTCCTTGCACCCCCCCCAATTCCACCTTGAAAAACCCCTGTTGCACCCAGGAACGATGCACCGATGTTCCCCTTGGTCATTGGCGACACACTGCCCTCGGTGCCCCCCGTTCCCGTGTGCCTGGGGCTGGGGGCACACGAGGGGAGGCTGGGTCCTGGTCTCGGCAAAGGCTCTGGGATTTACCTGCTTTTTTATTATTAATTAATATTGGCAGGGAAGGTGCGGGAGCAGCATCCCCACTTGTCTGCAGGTTTTGCATCATCGCGTCGCTCTGCTGGTGTCTTCGTCTGGCTGCAGGGCCAGAAGGGGTCCAGGTGACGTGGAAGAGGAAGCGGGGCATCTCTGCGGGGCCAGAGCCCCCCTGAAACTGCCCTGGAAATAAAACCCTCTGAAAATTGTGACATTCACCCTTGTGCGGGCTGGTCACCACTGATCCTTAGCCCTGTTTTAGATTTGGGAGGAGGAGAAACCTTGGGAGGTGGGGGGTGGGGGGCAGAGATTTCACATCCTTCACATGTAACCCCCCCCTCCTTGGGGACCACCAGAACCTGACGGCATCTTGGGTGGCACAAAGGGGGTTTGCTCGGCCAGTAGCTCATGCCCGCCTTGACCATCCTCTCCTCCCTGCACTTCAGGGTACCAGGGTGTGCTGGGGAAAACAAACGCAAAAGACACCAAAACCCCACCAATGTGAGGAGCAGCTGGACAGCAGGAAGGATGGAGGGGGACAAAGCAATACAGCAATAGCAGGGAAGGGATGAAGGCTCTACAGGGAAGGTGTGGCAAGATGAGACCAAGCAGGGAGGAAGATGCTGGTGGTTTGTTTGGTTTTTTTTCAGTGGACACTTGTGGTGGCAACTCCCCCAGCAGCACAATGCTCCAGCTCAGTGTTGTGCGACTCCCTTTCCCCGCTGACCACCACCATGAGTGATCCCAAGCCGGGCAGAGGGGGCTGGATCAATCTGGCAAAGCAGAAAAATGAATGAAAATTGAATTCCCGGAGGAGAAGGGGGTGGGGGGAGCTCTTAGCCCAGCTGAGAGATAAATCAGAGTGTGCTGGAGAGGGGAGACTGAGGTGACTCCCGGCAGTGGTGGAGTAATTAGGGAAATAGGTTGGAAATGCAAAGTGGTGGGGATCGGGAGGCCACGGAGCAGTGTCTGTCTGTCCGCATGTCCAGCTAAACTTCTCCTGTAAATCTGCCTTAGGGACCTGCCTTTCTGTGTGTCTGGGCTGGGAGCCATGCTCTGGCGCTGCTGGCTGGCCAGGGACTGCACGGGGGACGGTGGCCCCCGCCTCAAGGGGCTGGGGACCGCAGGTGGCCAGGGTCGGTGGTGGCCTGGGCATGCTTAATGCACTTAAGAGCCAGTGCTTGATTTAGCAGAGGGGAGGGGATGGGGTGGGAGGGGATGGGATTCACCTCCCTCGTGGCGGGGAGCTGATTTCAGGACTGGGTGGACTGCGGGAGTGGGGGGGGGTCACTCCTGCAATGAGTGCCCACCGGTCTCTGCCCAATGGTGTGAGATGAACCAGCTGGGGTTTTGCTGGTAAAATGAAGCTTTGGGTTAAAAAGCAGCAGCTCATTGTCCCACTTGCACATTTCCTGAGGGGCTGGTTCAGGTTTTTTCAGGTGGGAAAAGCCTCTTCCTTGTTTGCATTTCAGCATTTGCACACATTGCACACACAGAAAGGGCATGCGTGAGCCAAGGGCGGCTGCGTTTTCGGCTGGGTGAGCATCCTTCCCTCCCCTCCCACCACTGCCCTGTGAGCCTCCTCGGAGGCTTCACCCCTCTCAGGCAGGGTCAGTGCTCTAAGCCCCTGTTACCTGGGCAGAGTGGGAGATCACAACACGTCGGGGCACTTGGGCACCATTGTCCTCGAGCTGGTGATGCGGTAAGCATCAGAAAGGGTGATGCTCGAGGCACCCACTCCAGCTAAGTTCAGCTGCATTTTGGTGAGCTTCCTTGCTGGGCCCTTTGCGCCAGGTACTGCCGCCTCTGCGTCAGTTTTGCACTGGTGCCATAGGATGGGTTGCCCCAGGGTTTTCTCTTGGCAGAGTCCCGTGGATATCCTTCTGGAAGCTGTAGTTGCACCGAACCATTGTCCTTTGACTTTGGCACGGCCACCCTTGTGCCACAGCAGCCAGTGGGCGGTCAGGCTGGGTGGGCTACAGCACTGCAGAGTTGGGTTGGTTCTTTCCATGCCCAGACGTTTCCCTGGGGGCGCTGCCATTGGGATGGGTCTTTGGGCATGGGCATGTTACAGCACCCTGTCAAAGCAAAGCTTGTCATGGCCAAGCCTAGCGCTGGGGTTGCCCATGGGCTTTCTAGCCACTGGGAAACAACTAATGTTGGCACGGCAGCAAGGGGCTGGTGATGTGCCAGAGGCCACTGGAGCAGGGGAAGGTGCCCACCTGGCTGAGCGCCCGTCCCCGGCAGCAGGAGGGACAGGGCTGGGGCTGTGTGCCCGAAGGGGGTACCCGCCACACCCTCCCACAGAGTGGGAGAAGGGCCCTGAGCCCCGGCAGCGGAGATTGGGACCTGTGGCTCTTGGGTCTCTCCCACCAATGCCACCGTCGGACTGAGCACCGGACAGCGCCTCTGGTCTCGACAGCCCTATGTCGCGACAGCACCAGATGCTCGAGGCCGGGCCCGGCCCCGATGCGCTTCGCGGCCGCGGGGCGCCCTTAGCCCCCGCCCCTTCCGCGCAGGCCCCGCCCCCGCCCCGCAAGCCACGCCTCCCCGGCTGACAAACCCCGCCCCCGACGGCGCGGGGCGGGCGGCGATTGGCCGCCAGGGGCCCGCCCCGCCCCCGCCCCCCTGCGGGCGGTGACGTCAGGCGCGCTCCCCGCAGGGTGAATGAATGGGAGGCGGGCGGCGCTGGCGGGCACAGCTGCGGCGCCGCGCCCGGGCCGGCACCGGCACCGGCACCGGCACCGCCCGCGGGACCCGGCGCTGCCTCCCGCCGCGGGGCTCCGCCGGCCCGGGCCGCATCTCTCCCTCCCCTCTTCTCTCCCCTCCGCCGCCCCCCGGGCCAATAAAATGATGCAAAGCTCCGCGCTCGCTGCCGAAGGGGCTGTCAAGGGGCTTCCCGAGATCCTCGGTGTGCCGGTGCAACGTAAGGACGCTTTTCTCTTCTCCCTCCTTCGCTCCCTGCCGCAAAGGCGGCCCCGGGCCGGCGGGGCAGGGCGGGCAGGGGCTGGAGGGGCAGCGCCCTGCGGGCTGGGCAGGTGCCTCCCGCTCCCCCACGGGCGTGCTTTTTTTTTCACCTTCCCTTTATTTTTTTCCCCCGTGTTTAAATAGACGTAAAAATTAGGAGCGTGCCCCGGGGCGGGCGGGCAGCGGCGGCGGGAGCCGTGCGGAGCGATGCGGGCCCGGCCCCGACGGAGAGGTCGGCGCGGCCGCGGCTCCGGCTCTGCGTGTGCAAGTGCGTGTGCAAGCGCACATGTGTGTGCAAGTGTGTGTGTGTGTGTGTGGTGCCCCGGTCCCCGCCGCCCCCGCGCACCCCCGGCCCACAGCGCACGACCTCCCGCTTATACCGTTTATCGCGACAGGCAGCGCCTCACGGGCGAACGGCGGCGGTGGGAAGGGACCCGGGGGCCGGGGGGCGTGTTACCGGGACGGCGATGCCGCCGTGTCTGCGGCCAAAAATCACCTATATCCCTATATGTGCACATACATACTCTGTAGCTACAGGTAGCGTGTTGCTGTGAAAGCACATGCTCGCGCGTATATAAGCATGTGGGGGTGTATATGAGCATGTCTGGGGGGGTACCTGCACCCACGTACGCATGGATGTGTATGGACCCCCGCGGGTGTACGGACCCGAGCGTGTTTCGGCGGGACGCCCCCCTCCCCCGGCCCCCGGGTGGGAGCCATAGGGGCCGTCAGCCTCCCCCGTTTCTATAGGGCCGAGCCCTACGCGGGGGGAGCCCGTGTGCCCGCACACCCCGATGGGTGCGGAGCCGGTGCGGGGGCGGCCGTGCCCCGCTGCGCCCCCGGCCTAGCCCCGGGGCCGCTCGGGAGGGCGGAGGGGGCGCTCCGAGGGCGGCCCGGGCTGGAGATGCGCGGCTACAATTATTATTATTATTAATTATTATTATTATTATTATTGTTGTTGTTGTTAGTATTATTATTTTTAATATTATTATTGTCGTTATTATTCTTTTCCCCTCCGTTTGCAAACGGTTTCCGAGAACCGGGGCGTCCCTGCGGGCGCGGAGGGGAAGCGGCCGGCCGGGGGGAGCCGGGTGATGCTCTGCCCCCCTCCCCGGGGCACCCGGAAAGTTGAGGGGAGGGAGCCCCGGTGGAGGGTGGGGGGGCGAGCCGGCACCGAGCCTCGGGAGAGCCCTGCCGGGGCGGGCAGCTGTGCCGAGGGGCCCGGCCGCATTTCGGGGGACACCCAGGGGTAAGGGGTTTGCGCACCCCGGCCCACTGCCCGCTGCGGGCCAGGTTTTGCCCCGCCCCGCTCGCCGCTGGCCCCCAGACCCTCCCCCGCCGTTCCGTGCCCCGCACCGGCCCCCGCCCCCCCCACCCCCCCCCGGGTGGCTGTAATTCGTTTTCCGTGGGTGTTTCCGCGGGGAGTGGAGCCGGTGCCCCTGCCCGCTGCTGCCCGGGAGAGGGAGGGGAAGGCGAGCCCGCGAGTGCTGGCGGCCAGTCCCCATCCTGCTTCTGGGGGAGTTGTCCCCGTTATCCCCCGTTTCGGTCCGGTCGCCGGGCACCTGGGGGAGGGGAGTGCAGTGGGGGGGCCGTTTAACCGTTTTTCACCGCAGCAGAGGGGGAAAAAAAATCCCCGCCAGGAGCACGCAGCCTGCGCCGGTGCAGGGACAGTCAGGGTCTGTCCCACGGCCGAATCCTGACCGTCCCCCTGCGACCCAATAACGCCTCCGGTTCCCAGCCGCAGGGTCGCTTTTGTGGCCCCGAAACCCCACTGGTTTAAGGAGAAATTAGGTGCCTAAATCACCCTGGAGCGGCAATCGCCCCAGCAAAGCTCCCCGGTTTGGCCCTTCTGGGTGCCACCAAACTCTCTTGCCCGTGACATTGCCATTTCTCTACTAACTGACGTCTATCGGGAATTATCAGGAAATAATCCAACGAGATATCATTATTATTATAATTTATTTAAACGCAAAAAAAAAAAAAAAATAGTGTCAGGGGCAAAATACGTGAGGGTGGGCTGCTATAAAAGTTGCCGTGGCTCTGCCATTACCCTGCTGCTCCAGCGCCGAGCCCTGCGGCCGCTGAGACCTCCCGGCCACCGGCTTTCATGGCGTGACACCTTTGGGGCCTGATCCTGCACCGGTTCCACATGTGCAGGGCTCCCCGGGGCAGGGAATACCTTCCGAAGGGGAATTCAGTCCCGCTGCCTGCGCCGGGGTCACCCCCTCCCCCCGCCCCCAGCAGCACCTCGATATTTCATCGTGTGTGTGTGTGATGAAAATACGTGATATTTTTCATTTCTAATCACTATGAAATCGCAGATTTCCCTCTCTATTTAACCACTGCACAGCCTCCTTATTTTAGCAGGGACTGTGTTTTACGGCCTCCACTTCAGCAAGATTTTGGGGAGCCGAGCCTGGGGGGGGGAATCTCCCCCCGTGACAAACCGAGCTCCCGCTTTGCAGAGGGGATTTTTAAAACTGTAATCCCGAATATTATTTATGAATATTGTTTTGCAAATCTCACCGAAGTAAAAGAAAACTTCTGCCAAAGCCTGTGGGAATCGTGCCCGGGTGCCGCCAGCCTCTGGCCAAGGGCTGGGGGGGGGATTGATTGATCGCCCCTGGGAAAGTCGTTTGCGCGCTGCAGAGAAATGAATTGGAGAGGGTTGGTTTTTTTTTTTTTTTTCGCATGTGAAGGAATGAGGTTTCCTCCCCGCAGAAAGTCTTTTTAAAGGAGTCCCCGAACGGGTGTTTGGTGTGGGCTCCGGTACCGGGGGACCGGACCGCCTTTGTGCTTCTGTTTCCACCCGCATTGCCGAGGCACCGATTCTGCAGCACCTTCCTCTCCGCGGGTGACGATCCCTTCCCCTTAAAAGAAAAGGAAAAAAAAAAAAAAAACAAAACAAAAAACCCCAAACCAACCCAAACCCAAAGAAGGGGATGGTTTGGCCAGCTCGGTGCCCGGCGCGGTCCGGAGCCGGAGGGGCCGGGCTGGGGGTGCGCGGGGGGAGCGCATCCTCCCCGATCGCTGCCCCGGCATCTCCTTCCCCCTCGGGTTGGGAGGTTTTTGAGGTCTGAAGGATTTCGGAGCCCACCCGCGAGTTTGTTTCGTTTCGATCGTTATTTCTTTCTTTTCCGTCGGGGAGAGATAGGGACGGGAAGATGGACCCGCCGCGAATAAATCACGGTAACGGCGGCCGCGCTGCCGGCGGGCGGCGTGGGGCCAGACCCCGGCACAGCTTGTCAGGCCATCGCTCGGGTGCCACGGTGCGTGGGAGGGTGCTGCGGGGGGGCGGATTGCGGAGCTGGCTACGGCTTTTAATGGGATACGACCAAATCCTGCCCGGGCAGCCGCCGGCGGGAGGCTGGGATGCGCACCGGCGGTGCGGTCCCCATCCCGGGCACATCACCCTGTGTGTGTGTGTGTGTGTGTGGGTGACCCCCAGCCTCAGCCCCTTCCCCCGGGGAGTGGTTTGCATCCCTGGGATGATTCCCAGGTCCCCCGGGGGGGCTCGGGGCTGTGTCCCATCCCCGTCCCCGCACCCCGGTGTGCCTGCCGGAGCATCCATCAAACCACCCTGCGCACAGAGCCAGCCCTGAAGCGCTGGTGGGCAAAGACAGCAAGGGAGCGCGTAGTGCCATTAACATTATTCCTCTTCTATCAAATAATTTAGTTAAAACAAGCGAAACAAACGCCAGGCTTTCGGCAGGCGGGGAGGCAGCGCCGAGCCGGCCCCGGCGCAGCCGCCTCCGTTGCAAAGCACAAAGCAGAGCCCAGGGCTTGAATTTAAGATATTTTTCTCTCTGCGTGCACCAGGCAAACCAGTGAGTTGACTGGGACACCTCCTGGTACCCCGGCAGCTCCCTCTGATTATTATTTTTATTAATTTTATATTGTTGTTGTTATTATTATTATTTAGTAGAGGGGAGAACGGCCAAGTCGATGCGCGATCTGCGCATCTGTGCGCAGACACAGACCTGTGCGCATTTGATTGGTGCCCTACACCTACGGACAGATCAAAAGCACAAAAAAAAAAAAAAAAGGGTCTCTTGTTAAAAAAAAATATAAAAAAATATTTTTCGCTGGAAATTTGGAGGAAGATACTGTATTATCTGCCGCAGTTGTTTGCTTGTTGAAATTAAGCTGTGTTGCTGCCTTTAAGAAGGAGAAAGCCGTGTTTGTTAGTTTGTGAGTATGTATGTATATACACACACGTGAGTGTGTGTGTGTGTATTCATACACGTTTATATAAAGAACCATTTACGAAACAAATAGCAGTTATGAAACAAAAATGTTTCATAAATGTGCATAAGTGTGTATGAAATAAATGAGACAGGTTTACTTCGCGATGGCACCGAGCGTGCCTCCTCTCGGGGCTGATGCCGTGCTGTGTGCCATCCTCCGTGCCAGCGGCTCTCAGCAACACCGCTCTGAAACACCTTTAACAAATGAAATACGGAAAAATGGGGCTGGGGCCGACCTGCAACCGTGGGGCTGGGGCCGGGGCTGGGGCGGGGGGAGCAAAGCACCCAGGTGTTTTCAGAGCAAGAAGGAGAAGGTCGACCTATGGAAGCTGTAGATACATTTAAAAAAATAAAAAGAAAAAATTATTTATTCTACTGTTGTTAATGCGACGCAGGCTTAAATGCCGGCAATAAATATGGTCTGAAGGGCACTGGGATTGTAACTATCTAACCTTGCGAACGATAAAATAAGCTGCCTTCACTTCAGAGACGTGTCAGTACCCCAAAGTATTTTTAATTAACAAGTTTCAGGCTGTAACAATACCATTTTCTCCCGTGCTCTTTTCCTCCTTTTCTCCCCTCTTTCTTTCCTATTTCTCCCCTCTTCTCGTCCTCTTTCCCTCCCTTCTTTTCTTTGCTCTTCCCCCCCCTTTTCTTTCCTTTTTCCCCCGCTTTTATTTTCTCTTTCCCCCCGCTACTTTCTTTCCTCTCCCCCCTTTCTTTCCTCTTCCTCCCTCTTTCTTTCCTTTTCCCCATCTCTTTCTTTCCCCGTTCCTTCCCTTTTCCCCCGTTTCCCCTCTTTTTCCCGTTTCTTTCGTTTCCCCTCTTCTCTCCCCCTTTTTCCTTTTTCTT